>NC_090927.1:1255366502-1256609002 GCF_040938575.1 Ambystoma mexicanum
CGTTCCCGAGTGACAGCGGTCAGTACAGGGGATTTTCTCTCGCTGTGCTGCAACCTGACCTGTATAATCTTTAAAGTCTTGTATTTTTGTGTCATAAAAATAAGATACAAAATAAAACATCACATATATTTTAACAACGGTTGTTTCGATTTTTTAAATGAATCAAGTGTGTCTCCATTCAAGGATGGACGTCAGACATCTGTGCTCCGAATGGGTGAAGGTCTGGTCGCTGTGAAGCAGGGTGGTCACTATCTATCTAAGCTAACATAAAATATTCTCGATAATGCATGCACTAAATAACACTTTTTCAAAGTCTTTCAGTAGGGTATGTCTCTATAAAAGTCACACATCTATCTATACTAACAATTACCATTCGATTATACAGGCCTTAGGTTAAGGGTCTTGACCACTATAATACACCGGTTGAAGTGTGGGTGTGTGCTCACAAGAATCTCCGGTATGTGGCATTTGTTATTGATAAGCAACGATATACTATCAAAGGCAGTTCGCACCTGTGGATGAGCGCTGGCATGTGGGGCTGCCAAGGTGCCAAACAACATGTACACTTCAAAAGGTATCCCACGCCAAGGGGCCATCGCTCACATGGCCTCCTCAGACCCCGTGTCTCCAGCCAGGCCTCCCCTTGAAGCAGGCCGCCCCCCTGCAATCCACATAAGTGTGTCTCCATTCAGCAGTCTTCCTGTGCCTTATCTGCACGCCCCAGGCCATCCATCCCACCCCCTCTATCAAAGGCGGTTCGCACCCGGGGATGAGCGCTGGCATGGGGGGCTGTCACGGGCGCAAACGGCCAAGGTGCCAAACAGCATGTACACTTCAAAAGGTATCCCACGCCCAGGGGCCATCGCTCACATGGCCACCTCAGACCCTGTGTCTCCAGCCAGGCCTCCCGTTGAAGCAGGCCACCCCCCTACAATCCACATAAGTGTGTCTCCATTCAGCAGTCTTCCTGTGCCTTATCTGCACGCCCCAGGCCCCTCCATCCCACCCACCCTCTATCAAAGGCGGTTCGCGCCAGTGGATGCGCGCTGTCAGGGGCGCGAAAGGCCAAGGTGCCAAACTACATGTACACTTCAAAAAGTATTCCACGCCAAGGGGCCATCACTCACATGGCCTCCTCAGACCCCGTGTCTCCAGCCAGGCCTCCCCTTGAAGCAGGCCGCCCCCCTGCAATCCACATAAGTGTGTCTCCATTCAGCAGTCTTCCTGTGCCTTATCTGCACGCCCCAGGCCCATCCATCCCACCCCCTCTATCAAAGGCGGTTCGCACCCGGGGATGAGCGCTGGCATGGGGGGCTGTCACGGGCGCAAACGGCCAAGGTGCCAAACAGCATGTACACTTCAAAAGGTATCCCACGCCCAGGGGCCATCGCTCACATGGCCTCCTCAGACCCCGTGTCTCCAGCCAGACCTCCCCTTGAAGCAGGCCGTCCCCCTAAGACCACGACATACATACGTCATTCATTCACAAACACACCCCTGTTTCTGATACTTTATAAACCACTTGATATGTCTCATGAGAACATCTTTGTGCTTTGCAAGTCAACTCCTGAACGTGCTACCTGGCAACCATTGAGATCTATGCTAATCTGCTCGTCGTCGTGCTATCCGTGAACTTCTGTGACCGCTGAGAGCAAACCCATCAGTGTGCTACCTGTGGCCACCCACCTATTCTCCTACAACATACTGCTCTGCTTGCTGAATCCAACTGTTTGTTGGTCAAGGTAAGGCCATGTATCCTAGTCATATTTCGCAGATTTTTAAATTTATATCTATTTGCGAGTAGAGTACACAATAGTGCTATGTTCATTGGTCTCATTGCTATTGACTTGAGTTTCCATTGCTATGCTATCAATAGATCTATTTATTTTCATCTTTGTCTATTGTCATCGAATTGCATCCTTCGGGGGTCCAGTCTATAATGTAAGCATGTTTCCTTCTCGTGCAAGACAGAACATCCAAGGGACGTGTCAAATGTTCAGTTTTTAGTCAGATCATTTATACATTTCTGCAATTTATGCAAATACTAAGCCGCACATAATTAACTGGTATAGTTCCTGGACCAAAACAAACCTTGCATTGATCATTGTATGATTCATTTACTTTTGTATCAAATCTTTATTCATGAAGATTGTATAATAATGTCGATATTTACTTTTCAGATTTATCAACAATGCCTGCCTGTTCGATTAGCGGTTGCCCTTCGAAGACCCATGAGAAATCTGAAGGCACTACAATGCATGTATTCCCGAAAACTGTTGATCGAATAAGAGAATGGGTCAGACATTGCGGATATCCACTGGATGAGCTGGAAAGTAGAGTCCAACAAGTCTTACAGGACAAGAGGGGTGATCGATACCGCATCTGCAGCCGCACTTTTCCTTGGACATGTACACAACATCTTGGGTAACAAAGAAGAATAAACGGCGATCGACACGGAAATTGCTCAGAAACGCTATTCCCACTCTATTCGTCCACATTCCGCCACCGGTGAGTCAAGTGTCCGGATTTAGCTTTAGGCCTTGCAGTAGTGTGTAGGTAGCCGAATGGATTGATTGATATCGTAGGTGTTCTATCCCTTGTAATAATTTCGATATTGATATGAGTGTATAGCTTTTTGAATAATTACATTTATCATTATATTCTTTTTCGATTTCATAACCCACAAACAAAATGTATATATATGGGAACAGGGAACTGTGCTGTATTGAGCATTTTTCAAGTATTCTGTCGCCTTACATGGCTATTTTTAATATTGGCATTTCATTATCAATCATTAATTTACCTTTACAACTTCTTGACTATCCCTTGAATCTGAAGCAAGAACATTCTACATCCTTGACGTGGTCGCAGTTATCAACCACTTCTAGCGCGTATCAGGTAATCTTACTAGGCTAATCCGCTACAGACTTGTTTTATGCATGTCAAGTAATAGTTTTATTCTATCGTGTAATTATTTTACCAAATGTTTGGTTAGTGCTTTCCAATTGATATACACCTTAGTTATCGTCCACTGGTGTTTGTTTTCAGTTATAATTAGTGTTATCCATACTAATGCAAGTACTGTCTTTCAGGGAGATGCTGAAGCGTCCGCCACATCTACAACATTTGTAGATGTTCTTCACCAGCAGGAGGTATGGATACTGACAGCTCCATCGAGCGTCATCATCAGAGCTGGAATTCCTGTCGTTTGATTGTTCTACACAATGTTTTATTCGTGGTTAGCCGTTGATATGTCAAAAACAAAGAGGTGATGGCTGGAAGGTTTAGAATGAATCTTAACCACTGGCATTGCTCTGGGCAACCCTCCAGACCACCGTTCTTCGCCTGCCAAGCCATTACAGAAGGGGAAAGACCATATGCAAATCAGGCTTGGCCCCACCCCAAAAGGGGCAGTCCAGCCCGAACTGCTAGGCCACATCCATTCTGCACGAGACCACAAGCATCCCCAAACATGTTTCGCCCTTGTTGGGGCTCATCAGTGAGGAGTAGCTTGGGTCTCTAGGCCTAGCAGGCACGGGACCCACGTCTGGGCATACCCGTCCCACTCGCCGTTGATATGTACCTGTGCTGTCGACCCCTGGTGTGTGTTATGTTTTCACTATTGTAATCCTCACTAATGCAAGTACTATGTTTCAGGCAGTTGATGGAGCGTCAACCCCTGCACTTGATGCGGAGCCTGACATTCAAGTAATTCCAGGGGAAGTGGAAGCAGGACCATGCGTATACGAATCGGCGCAACAGCTTTCGGAAGTGCGCACTACATTTGCAACATCCATAGATATTCTTCAGCAGCACGAGGTATGGATACTGACAGCTCCATCATGCGTGATCATGTAACGTGATTCCATTTGCTATACGTTCTTCCCTATTAACACAAGTGCTGTGTTTCAGGGAGACGACGGAGCTTCCACTACAATCACAACATCCCATTTAGATGATGCAGATGTAAATAAATCGGAGAAATAAGTCGATGAAATGTGATCATATTTAGATTTTCCTTGATTCTTTTAGACAATGCATCATTTGTGGTTATCTCTTTATATGTACCAGTGCGTTCGACCCCAAGTGTGTGTTGTGTTTCCAATATTGAAAACCATACTAATGCAAGTACTGTGTTTCAGGGAGATGACGGAGCTTCCACTACAATCACAACATCCCATTTTGATGATGCAGATGTAAAGGAATCGGAGAAATAAGTCGATGAAATCTGCATATTTATATTTTCCTTGATTGTTTTAGACAATGCATCATTTGTGGTTATCTCTTTATATGTACCTGTGCCGTCGACCCCAAGTGTGTGTTATGTTTCCAATATTGAAAACCATACTAATGCAAGTACTGTGTTTCAGGGAGATGCTGATGCCTCCTCTCCAATACAACCATGCATGGCAGTCCATGCAGAGCCAGAGGTATGGATACTGACAGTTCCATCGAAATAGATCATCACAGGTCGAATATGTGTCGTTTGATTGTTGCACACAATGTTTAAATCGTGTTTGGCTATTGAGATGTACTTGTGTGTTCGTCCTCACGTGTGTTTTATGCTAACAATATTTTGATACATAGTAATGAAAGTACTATGTTTCAGGGAGACGATGGAGCCTCATTCCATGCTGTCTATGCGGATACAGAAAATATAGTTGTTGCAGCGCAAGAGGAAGGGAGGACATGCGGAAACGAATCGGAGCTACAGCGTGCAGATGTTGAAGGTCGAGTCAAAAAAGTTGCAAAGAAAAAAAAACAAAAAAAGGTTAGTTACAAACAGTTCATAACTTTAAAAAAATGTTTGTGCTGGGGACTATTTTATGTTTTTTTCCAGTCAATTGGACTACACTTTATCTTGTGTTTAAACTGAACATCCCTTTTCCAATCTCTCCTCTAGTTACCCGTGGGTGTCAGAACTATACATACACAGACAGTGAAGCGAATGAGAGATGTTGCTTGCCAGACCATATACACTATGGAGGAACTATTAATTGAGGCGAGGCGTGTTCAGGCTCGAGATGCTCATGTCCAATGGCCAGAACATGAATTAACGGTGTTTGGAGAATACAGCAAAGTTGCATTGGACCATTGCTACAGTGCGACCGCACCACCACAAGAAGATGATATTGAATGTATTGAAGATAGCTCAGAAGTAGTTGCAGATCAATCCACACAATCTACACCCGCCAAAAAATTGCCACCCAAAAACATGTCGACATTGTTGTGTTCTCCCATCAATGTTGAAGTAGCAGATGTCGAAATGACAAGAGAATGAACCAGCCGCAGCATCCATAGACGCATCAGAACTTGATAGCAGCGATATTACTTTCCAATGTGTTGAAATCTCCGCAACGTCACAGGCCGAAACAACGTTGACGCAGGATGACAGTCTAATGAAAGAGAGCAAATACATTTTATTCGACAGATGTTTGATGGATATTATAAGTATGCTGAAATGTGGGCATTCAGTTAGAGCAAAAGTATGTGGTAAGCCATTGATTAATGTGACTCGTCAAATAAAAGGCAGTAACGTCAAAATAAATGCTGCCTGTCGATTAAATCATAGGTTCTCATGGTCTGCACAAACGATGCTGGGGAAAATGCCAGCAGGCAATCTACTGTGTGCAGCTGCATTACTTTTTAGTGGCTCCAGTTTTAGAAAGTTAGAGGCTTTCTTTCAGTTTGTGGGACTCCATTTCATTTATAAATCCATGTACTACATATACCAACGTGATTATCTGTTTCCGGCCATTAGTGATGCTTGGAAAATTGAACAATTGTCTCTAGCAAGTACATTCGAAGGGAAACGTTTCAGGCTAGCCGGCGATGGACAGTGCGACAGCCCTGGATTTTCTGCCAAGTACTGCACCTACCACTTTCAGGACATGGATAGTAAGAAAATTGTGAGTTTGGTGGTCGTGCAGGTTACACAATGTACATCCTCAGTGGCCATGGAGAAACTAGGATTTATAAAATCAGTGGAATATCTACAATCAAGGGGAATGCACATTGACCTCATAGCCACGGACAAAAACGTTTCAATTGCCAAGACAATGAGAGAGCAGTTCCCGCTTATTAATCATCAATTTGACGTATGGCGTCTTGCTAAATCAATCAGTAAGAAAATCTCGGCTGCAGGAAAAAAAAAGGTTTTGAAAGTATTTTGCAGTGGTCCCAGTCTATCACCTACCATCTTTGGTGGAGCTCAAAAACTTGTGAAGGGTCAGTGGAAATACTACTTGAAAAATGGCGGTCACTGATGCACCACTGTACCAACGTTCACCGCTGGTCAGAAAACCTACATTTCCACCAATGTGAACATGACCCTTTGTCCCCAGAGGAGGCAAGGAAGAAGAAGTGGTTGATTCCATCTTCACCAACACACAAAGCCATTGAGAAGATTGTTTTCGACAAAACTCTATGAAGAGATTTGAGAGGACAGACAGAATTCTGTCACACAGGAGATTTGGAGGTGTTCCACAATATGTGCCTAAAGTACAGGCCAAAGCGCTTGCATTTTAGCTTTCGGGGCATGAAACATCGCACTCTACTAGCGGTCTTGGCCCATAACAGCAATGTCGGACGTGAACAATCTAGGACTAAGGGTAAAGTAAGGATGCCTCGCTACGCTAAGGTGTTTTCAAAACGAAGTAAGCAATGGGTGATCAAACCAGTCTATGATGAAATGCAGTTCGACTTTGTGAAAGGCCTTATTGTTGCTGTGTTAGAGAAGCACAGATATGGAATTTTGGACGTTTCTGTGCAGAGCAGTGATCCATTGCCACCGAACATTGCAACTGTGCCATGTCCACCCGAAGCACAGCTGGTTGTGAAGTACAAATCCCGGTTTAAATAATTGCAATACGATTGTCTTTTTGTAAATAAATGTTATTGTACAGTGTACCTGTAACCCTAACCCCTACCTTCACCATCATGGGTGGCGAACAGCTGGGTGTCATCTTTGAATTCTCTCTATTCACCTCATATATGTGTATGTATATATTTTTCTCATGTCTCATCCCATGTAAATGTAAATGCTGCGCACTGTTGCGCACTGTTAACGGAGGGGAGGCTTGCGTATTGCAAATAATAAAACAAACAAACAAACAATAAATCTCACTTTTAACTCAACTCCTGTGGTACTTTATACTTTCCCTGACCTTCCGCCAAAAATTAAATGTCTCCATAGTTATGATTCTTTGGGGCTGCAAAGCTCGCAGACAACGGGGCCAAAATTGGGGGCCTTAGAACGCGCCAAGCGGGCCGTGGCATTTGGGAGAGAAGCCAGTTCGCATTTGCACATTGTGGCGCACTACATAGAGTTATTCTAAACTTCAAGTTCTCACAGATGCCTTTACTACGGGATGTTGCAAATAAAGAATGCGAAGGACAGCGGCTTTGATTTTCAGCTCACGCCCAGAAGAGACCCACAAGTCGCACTGGCAGTACAAGGGTCTATTGTTTTTTGACCTTGAGACAGGGACCATGCCGAAAGAACTTCATTTGAAGGGGGTGCGCAATAACGTAAGAGACGATAAGGCAGAAAATTCAGAAACTAGACCGAGTTTCATTTTAGTTCAGTATACGAAAAATCGTTGTCCTGAGCACGGTCGGATTTACAGACTGCATAACGCAGAGACACAATGGAAATTTCAAATATAATGTGAGTAAATCTTTAGACGCTTTTATACCGGAATGAAGAATTAATGAATGGATGCATGAATAAATGAATGAATGAAGAGCTAGGAAAAGCAAGGAAATCGTATTTGTAGTGGGCACATGGGCATGCAGGTCCACAGGTCTCACCGATCTCGGTCCTTGGCCCAGCCACTTTTCCTTGCACTGCCTACCTGCACTACAGGACTGTCTCTGTATCCTTCAGCCCCTTCTCCCGGCATTTACCTTGCACTTGCCACCAGCTGGCCCTATTATTTATCTTGTATTCTACTAACCATGTACAGCACTTTTACCCCCTCTCCCCTTCCCCTTGCGCGATCTGAAAGACACCTGGCCTAGTAGGATCGTTGTCTGTCTGCCCTTGTTCCTCCCCTGCCTCGTCGCGCCTTGAAACACTTGTGTATAGGTGTGTTACAAATGCCATAACATATATCATATCATTCCACACGCATGTAGACAAACTGTCGTTTCTCATTGTGTGTTGGCCTCGATTTATTTCGTTACTTTTCGCATTGATTTTAGAGCCGAACATACTCCATTGAACTATCCTTGCAAGCAAATACTTTCTGATCGGCCGTAATAAGTAAAATAATTTTTTTGTTTTCATAACAGGTATTTGATCCCGTTCTGCTACTGTCATCGGTTTGAGACACCGGCAGATGGTTTTTTCAACAGACACCTGCAGCTTCGTGTGAACAACTGGAGCACACTGACAATTTTATGGGACGATCGCCAAGGGCCCACATGCCCTTACGCTGAACTAGTGGCTAGAAGCAACATATCAACCTTAACGATGGACTAGTGCCTAGTTGATGGAACAGCCTTGCGGTTCACCGTGCTTCCAAAGTGCTTCTTTTAACGAAAACCAACACCCTGTGTACCATAAAGGAACAGCGCATGACTCAATATAAACTTATACGGATTTGCGGATACAGATAAAAGAAAATAAATGGCTTTCGGAGTTCATATGGCAATTGCTGAATATCCTCTAAACATTTAATGTCAAATAAATGTACTTTACCAAATGTACCGTGTTGCTGTTTGATTTTAAAGTACAGTTTCATATTCCGAATTGTGGCGCGCTGTGTTGTGAAATGGTCTGTGTTGGTTTCTGGGTTCTGTGTGGAGTCGCGTAGAAGACGACTGGGCGCGTTTGCCTACGCAGCACAGTAACGTCACGGAGAGAGGCGGGGAATATGAATGTTTTGATAATGTCAGGCTCAGGGGCGGGGGATTTGATTTAGTGCCGCAGAAGCAGGTCAGCCAGAGCGATGCGGCAAGTGATAGGATTATCACAAAATGGCAGCTCCCTGGTGCCTGTTTTCGCGTGCGTTTAATGGACGAAAACTCGGGTAAGGTCCATAGGAAAGTTTTCTAAAATCGAGCCACTTAGGCTTAAAAAAACATGGCCGACCCGTAGGGACAATACATTTTTTTACTAGACCATGCCTTTAAATTATTGTACACTGATCCTGTGGCTAGGATTCCCCGATTCTTTTCGCACTTGTAATAGAGCCTATGGCAGATCATGTAAGAGCACAACATGCCCACAGAGGGGTTCGACTGAAAGACACCCCTGAAATAATACATGTGTACGCCGATGATGTAATGCTATATATTAGAAACCCTGCCACCAACCTTGACCCCATTCTGCGCGACATCACACGTATAGGTATAGGTACCTGTTTGGGCTTCAAGATCAATTACTCCAAATCAGAAATTATTCCACTCACTACTAATACCCAACAACCTGCTTCAGAGTATCCACTCCGTTGGTCCCCTGGCGGCATCAAATACTTAGGTGTCCAAGTGTCTCTGTTAAAGGCTACCCTGCTAGCAGACAATTATGCAGCCGTCGCACAGTTTGCTGAGTCGAAAATGGCCAGATGGCGCTCTCTTCCGTTGTCACTTGCTGGGAAACTTTCCCTTATCAAAATGATTCTGGTTCCCAAACTGCTCTATGTCTTTAGTAATATTCCAATTTGGCCTGGGAAACAATTCTTCACGAGGCTCCACAAAATGTGTGCACAGTTCTTGTGGCATGTGGGTGTGGTCCGCAACAAATGGCTAGATATGGTGCTCCCATAAGATAGGGGAGGGTTCACAGCTCTGGATCTGATGTTGTATTGGACAGCTGCCCAAGCCCAATTCTCCGCATACTGTACCCGAGCTCTCTGATCCGCCCTCATGTCAAATTGGAAACGCCAGCTGCGCGTGAGATTAATATCATGACCCAGATACTTCGCCGAGACTTTGTCCCTGATTCTTCATTTGATCCCATTGCGGCGACCCTATTTGCATGGGGACGCCTCTTGAAGATAACACCTGAATCGTATCCCTACTGTAAATGGCTCCCCACTTGGGGGTTCCCTGGGCTATAACCCATGCAGGATGCAGCTCTAGCTCAACACTGGGGGGCCTTACGTTACCAGGCACTTACGCATTTCTTTCCTGACGGGAAGTTCATAGACCCACAGTCATGGAGACGGGAGTAATCCGGATCTGCACTGGAGATGCTACGGTATTACAGGCTCTTTGCGGCCTTCCGTGCCATGTGGCCTACCTTCCCTGATGAACCGCCTGACACCCCTGAAGTGGCCTACATTGCCAACTCGAGCGCCTCCCGTGGGGTCATCTCCTCTTTGTACAAAATGCTCCTGGCTGCGACTCCGGCCGACCCTTCCAAGCACGCATCGGTTGCATGGTAGCCAAGAAGTGTGTGCTTCAATGCTGGAAAAGCCCCTCCCCCCACCTTTCAGAAATGGCTTAGCACACTCACTTGGTCCCGGACTTGTGAGGAAGAATACCTAACGATGCTTCCAGTGCACTCTAGTCCTAGGAATATCTGGTCTGCCTTCAATAGTTATATTATTAATCATACCGAGAATGCATCCGGCAGTAACTCACCCAGCCCCGCTCAGGAGCATTCTTAAACACCATGGTGTCTTATAAATCAAGTTGTTTCCTTTAATTAATGTAATACCTGCTCTCCGTGTATATTGTATGCTGGTAATTTATGTTTTGCGCATGTAACTCTGACATGTGTGTTTGCTGTAACCTCTACCTATGAATAAAAATAAAAAATAAAAAAAAAGATACAGTGTTAGAATTAATATAGTTGCAAATGTCTTTGTTCAAATAGTAAAGAAGGGAGAACTTGTAGCATCTTATATGCAAGCATTGCAGAGGGTGCGGTATGGAATACAGAATGTTTAAGGAGAATGTGGAATCTGGAAGGTTGAGGTTGAGAGTTATGTTATGAGCAGTTGGAAGGAGGAAGTGTAGCAGACCGGTAGGGCATGAATAGATCTGGAGATTTATGTAATCAAATATATTGCAACTACAATCAATGTGTTGGAGAATCTTTCAGTGCGGTAGCCATGGACACCATTCCGAGGGATCAGAAGCTCTAGAATCCCCAGCCTTTCCTAAGGGGCAGGCTACATAAAGCAAAGCATTCCCAAAACACTTCTCACATACTCCAGCTCTATGACACTCATGTTAACCACTGTAAATAAAAATACGTTGGATGGCTGAACATATGCAGTGCCAGGTGCCACCCTGTCAAACAACCCCCCAATTGACTTTAGAAGCAAAAAGGCTCACCTGCCATTTCAGAGACTAATAAAAAAATGAATCTTCAAGAAGGCCCGTGGCAAGTAGCTCTCTCGGCTTATACTCAGTGGACGCCCCTCACCTGTCCAACTGCTCCAATCAACCTGGAAACAAAGTGTTTAAATAGAACGCGTTCTCTGTCTAGCTCTGGACATGGGTTTTATCCGCAGCTGTGAACGTTTTTAACTGTATGGCCGATTCCTTCTGATTGGACATGTTTTGTTGCATTTCTCCAGAGCTGTGTAATCGGCACTAATCTTTCACTGTAGTATTGTTCTTCCCTAGCACATCCCGTCCATTGCTTCCCCCATTGCACTTATTGGATGTGAATGTAGCAAGGCTGTGAAAGATCAGTGCCCCACCCTCTATGTCTTCTGCTTCCTTTTGCCTTTCTCCTAACATCTCCCTTGGGTGCCCTAAAGTGGTTGTATTGCATTAGGAGCTTTAAAATGAAACAATGAATGAATGAATACATAAATAAATGCATTAATACATATGTCGGACATCACCATTGATTACAGTGGAATAAATTATAGAAGAAGAAACAGTTCGTCAGCTGAAACAAACACACGAATGTCATGCATTTATATAATTACTTTTCTTACAATTTAATGATGAATCTAAACTGATTGATAATGTGGTTTATGTTCCTTTTACAAGGGGAATACGGATATCCTGCAGCACTGATATGGACTCCCATTTCTGGGAAAAATCGGCTTTCACCAAGCTTATGTCTTGGCAACCTTTATGTTTTCCTTTTTTAATTAATGATTTAATGTTATCCATGCTTCCGTGTCTTAGCAGTGGTAAATGTAGAATGTTATTATTTGCTCATGATACCATTGTTTTACCTGTTAGAGAGAATAAGAGTTGGCACCAGCTATTAAGGAGTTATTATTGGTTATTTATACAGCGCTTAATACCCAGAGATTTCTAAGCACGGACCCGAGGATCGAACCTGTGGTGCTTGCCCGTGAGCTATCCTACCGAGACATGAGTTAGTATTGAGGTAACACTGTGAAACAGTTTAAGTATTCAAGTATGAGGTGCACTGCAGTGATCCAATAGGCACAATTGGGCATGTATAAGGACATAGGCGGGGACCTAAGCGAATTAGCTTCAATATTGTGTGCTCATAATATGGGTGTACTAGAGTCAACTGAAGAGACCACCAAAAGTAAATCAAGCATTTAGATCAGTTACATACACAACATATATTTATGATCACATGTGTAAAAATACAGTGTATATACAGAGGACAGCAGATATCATGGCCAATGCATTTCAGACACCGAAGTATCCTTTGTTAGGGTGCATCTAGGTGACATAATGTATCAAAAAAAGACAAAAAGACAAAACGAAAGGAGGGTATATATGAGATCCTGTCTAGGTACAACATCAAAATGGTCCATTGCATGTATCACTAAATACAAATTAAAAAGCTTCCTGTATCTCATGAAAAGCAAAATCAGCTTTTGAGGAGAAAGCATAAACAAATGCACAGGATGACTCACAGGGTGCATGTAGAAGATGTAAATAGAAGTATGGGAAAAAGAAAGACACAACAAGGTACCTGTCTCTTGGGCTCCTATTGAGATCCAATCTCGGTGGGGAGAAATACATCTGTGTACTAAAACAAAAATGTCAGCTAGAGTCTGTAAGTAAGTACGCAACATATAGTACATGAGCTAAGAAGAACAAAAATAAAAATGAAAGTGGTACCTGCATGTAGTTAAGAGACCTCTAAAAGGCCGAGTGAGCAAAGAAAAATCGAAATTAAGAATAGAAGTACCCACTGTGGTAATATAGTCTAGTAGACCCAGCAGGGTCAGAGGAACTCACCAGAATTATTCCAAATAGCGCACCATGACGCTGCTACACATACACGTTACTAGTCAGAAGAAAGAGTAGTGGTGTCCACTTGAAAAATAGCCATTACGAACAGTCGATGAGGTTGTCACATGTAATCGCGATGACATCATCATTAGTGAAGTGGGTGGCATCAGAAAGTGCCATAGATATCAAAACAAAGGGGCAAGGATGTGGAAACAGTCAACAACAGAAAAAAAGCAAAAATGATAAGAGTCAATTAAATGTAGACAGAATAAGTCAGAACAACCATTAATATGAAGAGAAAGATGCATGTGTGTACGTAGTTCCACATTTTTGGAAATCTGAGGCACAAAAATTCTAAAAAGAAGAGGGTAGATAAAATAGTTGGGGATAAATAGTTGGACTGAATTTGCTGTGTACATAGCTGAGAGCAAGAGTAAGTAACGCAAATCAGCATCGAGTTATAATAATGTAGAGAAATACATAACTTCCATAATTATTCAATAACATGAAGGTATCTAAGTACATCAAAGCTAGATGTTACCTCTGGGCTCCGAGTGACACAGGACTCGAGTGAAACGGAAGCGGGAAGTAAGTAGTATCAGCATACACTTTATTTCCAGTATGAGTACTGTGCAGGGTACTGCCATATGTAATGCCCCAGAAATCGGTACCCACCACCCAGGCTGGCTGCCATGATCTCTCTCAGCTCCAACGCTAGCCTCTAACGGACACCAGGGGACTCGAGCACTCCATTCACCCAATGTCCCACACATGACCTCACCAGCGAGTAGGGCTCACACACACATACCAGCTCCAGCTGACCTCCACACTAGACTAAGATCTCCAAGCTCGTAGAAAAGAGCCAAAACAATTGATATGCAAAAACATAATGGACATATGTGAAAAAACCATCACAGGGACAGTTAGATCAGTCTTGGACAAATAGTACAATGAGTAATCATAAGAAACACCTCAGACTAAATTCTTCATTAATGCCTCCAGAGGCCAAAGAGTCTAATCAATGTATCCAGAAAGCTTCCCTGCAATTCAGCCTCTTCTGGATGTCATCATGGGTATTACATGCAATCACTTTCAATAGCTGGAATCTTATTTGCTCAAGTTAATGTTGTTGTTCCTGGAAGTATCTTGTCAACAGTGAACTCTTTTTTGTTTTTTTTGGGGGGGGATTTATTATTGTTTTAGTTGTTAAAAACTTTATCAATTTACAAAATCTTTCTGTGTTTTACATTAGATTCCAATATTTAAATACACTTCCTTCAAAATTACTTTACAACAATCAAAGTAAGATCAATGTATAAAATCAATGTAAAACGAGGAGATAAAGGATATAACATTCGAAAGATAAATGCAATGCTTAAAACCATCCTTCTTAACAATATAAATCAGAAATAGAAAAACGTATAAAAATTAAAAGATAGATGCTCCACTTAAAACATCCTTATCAATGTTAAACATCATATAAGGAGTTAACATTGTCTAAAATAACTGCTAATAGAAGTAATCTTAATCATACAGTTCATAAATTTTACGCGATAATGTTCTAATATACAAGTCTCATTCACAAACATATTATATTATCTTCATGCAGAGTAAGACTCATACCTTCATATGGAATAAAAATACCATTATTAATCAGATTGGTTTAAGATTGGTCGACTAATCGAAGGGATAATAAGAACTGAACCGTTGCGATGTTCACTGATACTTTTATGGTGTTGAATATGTATGCCCACATAGTATCTGTATTCAATAGTCTACAATCTTTCAAATGTTTAAAATAATATTTCAATTTTAGCTCCAACAGTCCTATGCATTCTGTTAAGAGATGTTGCACAGTCTCATCATGTTGAGAGAGTTTACATAATCTACAAGTCGTATTTAGACAAAGGCTTTTGCTATATTTAGAACTAGTGTTCTAGTCGGCCAGAGATTCAATCTTATCCTTAGAATTACTTGAACATATTTAATGTCAGGAAATATTTTTATAAATGCATGAACTTCATTTAGAGATTTAATAGTAAATGCTCCCACTCTAAATGAAGCATATGAGATGCATATTTCCCATGTTGTCCGCCAATCCCAGGGCCATAACTTTAATTTTGCTTCATCGGGATTTTGAAGCAATAAGTCAATTGAAATATCTGCTTCTTTGAAGATGTGCTTACATTGATCTTCCCATGTTTTAAGCAGGGATTTTTTGTGCGGGACTAGGATCGCTTTCATCATTGGTAATAGAGTAGGAGTAAAGGGCTTTGTATTCTACTTTTTGTGGCTATGGACTGCTGACTACCGGTCACCGCCTGGAAAACAGTGCTGTTCCGTGTCTTTAAGGATTTTTGCTCTGCCCCTCCAGGAAGTAGGATAAAAGTCTTCCCGCATCGCCCTTGCGGCGTTAAGACCTGCAGGAGTAAAGGGCTTTGTATTCTACTGTTTGTGGCTGTGTACTGCTGACGACCGGACACTGCCTGGAAAACAGTGCCGTGCCGTGTCTTTAAGGATTTTTGCTCCGCCCCTCCAGGAAGCAGCATAAAAGACCGTTGCGTCGCCCTTGCGGTGTTAAGCCCTGCAGGAGTAAAGGGCTTTGTATTCTACTGTTTATGGCTGTGAACTGCTGACGACCGGACACCGCCTGGAAAACAGTGCCGTGCCGTGTCTTTAAGGATTTTGCTCTGCCTCTCCAGGAAGTAGCATAAAAGACTTCCCGCGTCGTCCTTGCAGCGTTAAGCCCTGCAGGAGTAAAGGACTTTGTATTCTACTGTTTGTGGCTGTTTGGGCTGGAGGTGGAGGTCGAGTTTCGGACTGCAGCCGCCCGTCGGACACCATCCAGTGTCACGCAGTGCTGCCGTGCTGTGTCTGCACTCTCGCTCTCACTCTTGCAGATTCACAGAAGTCCGGAAGACAAATAAGAAGTGACTCTGGGAACCTAATCAAACACAAGTAAGGAAGTGTGCGAAGGGGGTAGGGGGAGGGAGGCAGCTACAAAAAGGCTCCTCTGTCTCATTTATAATCTAACGCCAGTACCCGTGTGAAGTAAAGAGTCAACATAAGTGGTTGCCTAACCTAATAACCCAAACCTAAACTCCATATGAAACTCACACCTCCCCTTCATTATAAAATCACAATAAAGACGTAAAGTGTGGCCACGATGACTGATAAAACAGGCCCTCAGACTACGACCAAAACTCTGCAACAACAACGGATGTCTAATCCGTGGACTCTTGCAAAGCCTCCGGCTGCGAGAGTAACCAGCAAGAAAGGCGAGAAGAAGTAGGCGAATGCCTCACCCGCCAAAAATGAACCCACAACAACTGGTTCACCGGCCCTTAAGGAGACAGCTAGACAGCCCTTCCATTGTCGCCAACCCAACTACCATGCGATTCAACCCTGTCCGGGCACAGAACAATGCTCGATGAAGACGCATAGAGTGAACACTGCGAAAATGTAAACACGCAAAGGTTGCAAGGAAGTAACGAAACTCAAAATCAACACTGTCCTTTGGAAGTGCCGACGGACGATAATAAAAAGAGCAACAGTGCCAAACCTAATACACTCCTGTACCTGTTGGATTTGGTGCCAGTGGAACAGGAAACAGGAGGTTGGGACAAAATCCAAAGTGCTGACGGCTCTGAAGCCTTCCTTATCCCATTTGACCTAACTGACGTAGAGCTGCTGGGTGCTCTGAATTCTGAGTCAGGTCTGCGACACATAAACGGAACTGAGCCAACCTTGGAAACTCAATCTTTGTTACAACCCGTGATCCAGGTCTCCGTGAGTGAAGGTCGGGACCTAAGCCTATGAAATCTAGGCATTCCTACATGCAATCCCAACTTAGATCCAACGTGTTCTAACTCACCTGATACATTAAATCGTGACCCTTTACCACAGTCCAGCAACCCAAATCTGGTTCTATAAATAAAGCTGGAAACAAGAGGCACCCAGGCCAATCAAATGAAGATTGCCCTGAAGGGTGTTTAACAAATACCCAACATGCCACTAGATGGAGTCCAATTAGTCGAACTAGATTCAAGCAAAATGGACGTATACCCGGATGGCCCCATGAGAGCTCAACACGTGCCCAGTAGAGACCGATTACTCCAAAACAGAAAGCCATCTAACCAACATCAATCCGGACAGACTGCCAATGGCACAATGAATTCCAAAGAAAACGCGAGCACGCCAAGGTGGAAGGCAAGTACCCCTGCCATGAACCGCCATAAGCACCGGCCAATGATTAACCTGCATACACCAGTCGGAAACATGAGTATCGACTCTCCTAAACTCCAAATGAATGGCCCAAAGGATCTCAGCAAAGCACTAACTAAATCAAGTCTCTCTGCCCCTGCGTCAACACAAATACATAACAACGTATTAGCTGCATCGTCCCTGGCAATGATCCCTTTCATAAAATTATACGAATCACTCAACGAAACAATCAATGATCAAGGAGCCTTGTTGAAGAACCTAACACAAAAACTAGACAAATTGGATGCCTTCACAAGCTTTCTTCAATCCCAACTAGAGAAAGAAGCTGACATCTCTGCAGGTTGGTAAGCACGCCTTGGAGTTCTAGCGGCCAGATACCACTGCGAAAACGATAGCCTAAGAGAATTATCGGCAAATAAATCTGGGGACCCAAACCGGAAGCCAAGAGCTACTGCTAGAATCACGAGAGAACCAACGCCAAGTGCCACAGGTGATCGAAGGTGACAAACCCGGGATTACCAACACTTCAACAACCAAAACACACGAGAATGGAATCTACAAACTCGCGACGAATCGCATGTATTACCATCAATTGGCGAGGATGCTAATACGCAAGGTCAAATTTCAAATCAAGCAGCATTTGGAATCTTTGCTTGGGGCAGCAAAGATATCCTAAAAGTTGCTAAAGACCCTCCCGACGTTCTCGTAACTGATGTCAACACAAAAAAGCCGACGTCCTCAACAACAGGGCCTGCACTAAAGAAGAGGAAATGTGCGACAAATGTAAAAAAATTCATCAGGAACTTACCATTAGCTGTACGACCGGCAATGTTCGTCCATCCAGTGAAAGACACAATGACTCCAGTGAACTCAGGCACCAAAGATTGTTTAGAAGCGCGCGACAATTCAGAAATCAGAAAACCAAATAGGAAACGAATGAGAACTGTAACAGTTGACACAAGTCCATCGCTGTCCTCCTCTGCCTCTTCCATTGATCTCTGTAATCTCTCAATTTATTCTCACAACACTGACGCCTACCGAGACGATCCAGAAGTTTCCTCAGATAGTGGCATAAACAAAGTTTCTCAAGGACAAATAGACTTTGTTACAAGGCCGCAAAAATCAAGATCAAATAACGAAGAAAAAAATTCAGCATACTTAGAGTATCCTGAACCTGTAGACCAAGTACGCCAAGGACACAAGGATTCAAAATTAAACCCAAAATGAACTGCAAACCAAAGAAAACTAGCTGTGCACTACACCTCAAAGACACAGCAATATCACAAAAGAGAACCGCTAAACCAAATTAGGAAACTGCGGTTGCAAAATCTTCATACAGATGACCAGGAGATTAACCTAAATCGTTCAAATGTGCTAAAACTGTTCAAATGTGTGCCTTCTTTAAGAACAATCCACTCTAACGACATCAAAATTGTTGAGTACGCATCTGAGAAAACAACTTACCAGGTGCTGCTGCACATAGAATCAAACGCTGTGCGAAACACAATTCAGAGTGCTGCGGATGAATTGTTAGCATATGGTTTCGATCTGATGGTTGAGCCCATGGATAGGCCAGAGGACGGCGGCTACAATAATAACAACCCTAATGACGTTGCCTCACCAACGATAAAGTCAAAAATCCTTCCGCTGAGACAATCAGTGACCAACTTTAACAGAAACCAGAGCACAAGAAGTTCTGTGAATCAATGATCTAACAGTTCAAGGCAGAGGCAAGGACCTAAAGAGACGCACGGCTAGCCATGACTAACAATTACGGAAGATACTTGTGCCATCTTGTCCTGGAACACCCGCAAATTTACGCACTTGTTCAAAGAATTCACTGTATCATTGGAAAACACACTAGCTATCTGTCTACAGGAAACTTGGCTACGTGAAAAACCCTCAAAAAACGGGTTTAGTGTTTTTCTTAACCGAGCGGGAAAAAATCAAAAAGGTCGCCTTTATTCAGGGCTGGTAACCATGATCAACGTCAATCGGTGATGGGAACCAATAGAATCGTACAATCCAAATCAATTTGTGCAAGGGACTTTGATTAAACCCAACCAAGCGAATAATGGAAACTGTGAATACATCCTAATAATTAACTGTTACTGGAATCCTTCGAAGATCTCCAATGATGATTTCATAAACTCAATAACTGATCTTATGGATAACACCATGCTTACCTACAATAATTCATGGATCATATGCTGCGGTGACTTAAACTGCACCTTGTTCAAATGCGACAAACCAACGAAAATAAACAAACTAATACCAGAAAATGATCTGGGAACTGTCAAATAACTAATGGAAATGTCAAGGGAGATTTTCCGCCTAGAACAACTTGGAATGGACCAACCCAGTGTGAAGCCAAAACACTAGACTATATCAGGGTCTCTCACGAGATGTATATAAAAATAATCGACATGTAGGTCATCAAAATGGAAAACAGCGACTACAAGTTAATATACCGGCGCTGGCTAATGAACTGGAAGGAGAGTGTCACTGCTGTAAATCAACCAGTGACTAGCAACGCGGCAAGTAATCAACTAAGAATAAACGTGCCCCAAATCCATCGCCTGACATTAAAATTCTTTGATAGTTTAAACAAAGGAGCAACCAACTACGGCCCCCGTTGATAAACTTGACAAAACTGCACGAAATGAAAGCTTGTCGACAAGTATTCACAAGAATAACTTCAGCAGTGTTCTATTCGAAGCAAAAAAAGAACTACGACGCGATGTAATACGTCTGAAAAAAATCCTCTGTGGGAATGACGCTGTTGCAGGTGTAAAACTCAGGAGGCAACAATACAGAAATTGGGTCAAATCACAGCACGATATCATCGACCAAAACCGTGCGGAACTCATAATGGAACTCCTGATTAAAAAAAACTCCAGAGATATATGGGCAAACCTAAACGTCAGAAATTCTAAATATCAACCCACGATCACCAATGATTTAGCAGGTAACATCTGGGTAAAGCACTTCTTGAATGTTTATAAAAAAACAGACGACGAACAGCTGGCAAACCTCGGACAAACGAACACCACTTGGGACATGAAAAAATCAGCAAGTGATATCAGTTTGGCAATAAAGCATTTGAAGAACTCTCGGGCTCCTGGACCCAACCTTATCACCAACGTAATGCTAAAAAAACATGTAGCCGAATGGACCATCTTTATTGAAGCCCTATTTGACCGAATCTCGACAACAAAGCACATGCCTGAGTCCTGGTTACAGGCGGTAGTGGTGCCAATATACAAGAAGGGCTGTCGGGACAATCCTAACAATTATCGCCCGATCGCCCTTCTCGACACTATTGGAAAGATCTGCGGCTCATTTCTAAGGCAGAAGCTTGAAGTCTGGGCAAAATCAAAGAAGATCCTAGACATCAGGCAAACTGGTTTCACGACTGGAGTAGGTGTCGATGTAAATCTCAGCATATTAAACACCTTAAAAATGGAAATGCTCAAGGGAGGACACAAATTGTTTCTTGCATTCATCGACATGAAGCAGGCTTTCGATGGAATAAATCGAGGCAAGTTATGGCTCAAACTGATGAACTGGGAATGTCAACAAAACCTGCTTGAGCCAATAATTGCCCTACATACCAACACCTCCATACGAGTTCGACCTAACAACAACGGCGACCTGTCAGATAACATCAAAACTCAAAAGGGGGTAAAGCAGGGATGCCTTCTAGCTTCTGAACTCTTCAAACTGTTCATAGCCGACCTGCCAGTCCATCTAAAAGAAGCAAGGTCCTTTCTGCCGAAGTTAAATAATGTCCCGATAACCTGCATAATCTACGCTGACGACCTAGTACTAATTGATCGTACACAGGTAGGTCTACAACACTTCTTGACACACCTGTATGAATACCTAACCAATAATGACCTCCAAATAAATACCTCAAAAACCAAGATAATGGTAATTGGACCCAGGGGAACCAAGAAAGATCCAATCTTTCAATGGAAGATTGACGGCGACACGATAAACAAAGTAACCTCAATAAAATATCTAGGCATCACTTATAATAATTCAATCTGTGAAAGTCCCTGGATTGACGATCTAAAAAACCGAATGAAGAGACTAGCCCTGCAAGGTCTAAAAATCGAGAAGCAATTTGGAAAATTCTCCCTGGCACCTGTGCTACTTTTTTACGCCCAAAAAGTGGTACCTACTATCACGTTCAGCGCTGAGGCAGGTTGGAATATTCCGGAACGCACTTGGCACCTGCTTGGGGGTATATTCTGACTCAGAGTGCTGAATTTACAAAGATACGTCTCAATGGCAGCTCTGAGATACGAACTAGCAATAAACTTGTTACATTTGAAAGTAATATGGAAATCACTCATCACAATGCGTAAAATACAGCTAAAACATCCAATCCCTGGATACGAAATTTTCAACAAAGTAAATGGTATTCAAACAAAACTATTGAAAGAATGGGAGAGCAAGTTAAATGACATTTTAGCAGCTTCAGACATTAAAGAATCGGAACTCCAGATGATCCACAAGATTGCAAAAAAAAGTTCAAACAATGGTGCTGGATCATCAATAAAGAGACAAGAGATAATCTTTTTTTTTAAATCTTTTTATTAGTATGTCAACCAATAAATTACACAGCAGTACAAGACATAAATGAATAGCAAATCAAATAAACAATTCAAAACCATTTAACTAAATTGCATGTCAATAAACAAACATCACAATCAAGTAACCCCCCTGACATACTAAGAAACCTTTTAATTTATTTCAACAATAAAAGAGCAAAATACAATAGTTGAAAAAACACCCAATATAAGACACACAAACAAACACCAACACCACATAAACAACACCACACCAACCCCCCCTAAAAAAAAGAAAAAAATTATTGTTTAATTATATATAATTTACTCACTCCTTACATTTATCCGCAACCCACAAATTCAATCATATAAGGTATTGAACGGTCCCCAAAATAGATTGTGGTTTAGTTTAGTTTAGTTTATTATTTATATGGCACGCCATACCCTGGGGCATCAGGGCACGAACAGACAAGGATATGCTCAACTTAGTTACAAATGCATAAAGATAAGATGAGCGTACAGATATACGCTGAGCTTCGTTACAGATATGCTCGGCTAATTGCAAGTACATGAAAAAAAAGCAGAAAGTGTAGACATCAACAAAGTTACAGTCAGCAAATATGTACAAGGAGAGATCAAGGAACAGGGGAGCAAGGAACATGTATAGTCATGGTCACGTAATATATAGTTATATACAGTTATGTACAGTGTGACATATAGGGTCAAGCGAGTTAGAGTAGTTAGCTGTCATTGGCTCTCAGCCACCTAGTGAGGTTATGTCTGAAATTTGCGAAGGGCTGAGGTTCTCTGATGTCATGGGGGAGGGAGTTCCATAACTGCGCAGCCTTAACCGGGAAGCTATTTCCTCCTATAGTGGAAAGTTTGAAGCGCGGAACTTGGAGGCAGTTTGCGTTGGCTGTTCTAGTAGGTCTGGAGGAAGTTCTTTTGCATAATCTGTCCATGAGGTAGGGTGGAGCTATGTTATTGATACATTTATGGGTGGGGGAGGCGATCTTGAGATGAATTTTGTCTGCGGTGGAGAGCCATTTGTATTCTCTTCTTATAGAGGATATATGCTCATTTATATTAATCTTGAGTGCTGCTCTCAAGGCATTGTTCTGGAGGAATTGAATTTTGGGGATGGTCTGTTTATTTTCTCCAATGTATAGTCCATTACAATAGTCTAATTTGGATAGTATCAGGGCTCTGGCAAGTGTAATGCAACTATCTGTAGAGAGGAATTGTTTGCTCGCTCTGGTAAGTTTGCATGTGTATGCTGTGGCAGAAGCTAGAGAGTTAACTTGTTTGGTAAAGTTCATGGTGGCGTCTAGGTAGAATCCTAGGGTTTTCACTTCGTTAGCTACTTTTATGTTGTTCCCATCGATAATGAAGTTGTCATAATCAGAGCTGAGTTTGGATATATAGGTAGTGGTGCCTATGATGATAAGCTTGGTTTTATCATCGTTCAGGCATAAGCCGTGTGTGGCCATCCATGCCTGAACGATGCTATATATTCTGTTCACTAGGGCCAGGTCCTTGGCGTAATCTCCTGAGAGCGGGAGGAGGATCTGGGTATCATCTGCGTAGTTGGTGTAGGCAATACCCAGATGATCCATTTCATCAAAGAGGGGCTTCGTGAAAACATTGTAGAGGGTCGGTGACAGACAAGACCCTTGTGGTACACCGCATGTTATGGGAATTGGATCTGAGGAGGCTGATGGAGCGAAGACTCTCATAGTCCGGTTATTCAGGAATGACTTGATCCAAGTTATGGCCTCTTTTGAGAAGTGGGCTGCAGAGTCAAGGTGACTGCAGAGGACTGTGTGGTCCACTAAGTCGAATGCCACTGATAGGTCCAGAAGGAGAAGTAGGGCCGCTTGGCCATTATCTCTGCATTCGTCTATTTGGGCCTTAAGGTCTATTAACGCTGTCTCGGTCCCATGTTGCGGGCGGAATCCTGATTGGCGGGTTCCAAGTAGGTGGTTAGACTCTAGGAAGTTTTGTATTTGCATGTAAGCCACTTTATCTAGAATTTTTAGAAGAAAGAGCACAGTCGTGATGGGCCTGAAATTAGTCAGAATGGCAGAGTCAAGGGTTTGTTTCTTTAATAGTGGCAGTACACAGGACTCTTTTAGGTTGTTTGGTACTGAGCCTGAGGTAAAGGAGGAGTTGATTAGTTTGGCTATAAATGGCGATAATTCTCTCGCAGCATCCTTGATGAGCTGTGCTGGGCATTGGTCGCCTTTGCAGTTAGACGGTTTAAGTCCCAGGATGACCTTTTCTACCTCTATGGTCGATACCTTAGAAAAGCAGAATGCGGCTTCCATATTAGGCTATGGAGATGGCGCTGAGCTCTGAGGGATGTTGGCGTTAGCGATGCCTTCTTGATGGCAATTTTGGTTTGTAGATTTGCTACTTTATTTGTTAAAGCAAGTTGTATGCTAGAGCACCATTTTTTATCCTTGGTGCAGTTTTCTTGGGGTACAGCGGGTGTTTCCAGTTCTTTCAGAATGCTGAACAGTTCTTTGACACTTGATTTTGAATTAGATATTCTGGTATTGTAAGTTTCTTGTTTGGCTAATAATATTTCTTTCTTGCATTGGGAGGAGGCTTTGGAGAGGTTGAGTTTGTTTTTGACTGATGGGGAGAGTCTCCAAATAGTTTCAAGTGTTCTTTTGGCCAGCCTGAGATTTTTTAGATGGGGCGTGAACCATGAATTGAGGTGTTTTTTTGGTTTGCTATTTCTTAGTTTGAGCGGGGCTATGTGATCAAGGGCTGAGGTCATGGCTACATTATAATGTTCAACTAACAGATTGGGGTCCATACTGTCTGGTAGTGAGTTCAATTTAGGTATTATAACGGGCATCAGATTTTCTGCTGTCATTAGAGAAGGACGGAAATATGTAGAACTGAGCTCCCTGATTAATCTCAGGAAAAGCATGATTGGTAATTCCTTAGACACCAAACCCGCACTGTGTCAACTGCTGACTGGACAGGAATATTCTGAACGTACATATATGAACTTCATGCAATTAGAAAAGAAGCATGTTTTGGCATGGGATAAATTGAGAGCAGTGTGGTCGGATGATCTAAATATGAACTTCACAGATATGGAATGGAAGGGTATACTTAGGGTGAGTGCCAATGTGGGTACTGATTTGAACTTGCGTCTGATCAGACAAAAAGTAGTAGCTAGAGTGTACTGGACACCAGTTAAATGTATAAACTGGGACTACAAACGGATAATTTATGTTGGGGGTGTGGAAATGAAATTGGTACCCTTCTACACCTTCTCTGGAGTTGCTCACGAGTTCGATATTTTTGGAATGATGTAATTGATAGGATTAATTTGATTTTGGATGTAGTTTTACAGAGATCGGGTGGGAATATTATCCTACTTCCACATCGAGATAGGTGTAAACGTACTTTGAAATATAGCAATTGGATAGATAAGGCCTTATTAATAGCTATGAGACTAAAGTTCCTTTGTATTTCTTCAAACATCAAAAGACGATCTCCATCTAATACATCACCCAGTGTCAAAACCCCCTTCCGTACCCAACTCTGCCATATCAGGCATCTGTTGTTTAATTGCAATACTTCATTATGCCAGAGAGAAGTATCTTCACTAAAGCCATATGATTGACTATTCTCTTCAAACCATAACCGTATGGTCTGCTTGGTTGCCACAATTGACTGTAACTTTAATCTATTGACTGATACATTACCCATGGTATAAAGATTATTCAAAGGATATGGACAGTAAACATCCCTCTCCAGTTGCAGCCAGATAGCTCCTTTAAAATCATCATTTGTATAATAATAAGTCCCCTTCTTGAGTAGAAATGCCTTACAGTACTTATATAAATCGGGATAACCAAAACCTCCCTCTTCCACACTCTGCATCAACATAAATCTCGGAATCTGTGGTCTTTTGCCCAAACCCCACAGGAAACATTGAAAAATGTTATCAAATTGCAAAATGTGCTTTTTGGAAATTAAAAATTGAATCAACTGAATTATATATAACATTTTTGGTAACAGAATCATCTTTATCGCATTTATCTTCACCCATAATGATAAATGAAGCCTTTCCCATGTTCTTATTGGATACACAATTTTATCCATGAGTTTATCAATATTATATTGCATAATTTTCTTCAAATCACCAATGATGTATATACCAAGATACTTAACCCATTCAGGGGACCATTTGCACTTCGATACCTTTAGAATGTCTTTACTACACTCTTTAGACAATGGGAAAATCTCAGTCTTGTCCCAGTTTATCTTATGACCAGAAATCTCACCCACCTCTTCAAACATCTGTCTCAGAACCAAACCACATTGTTCTGGGTTAGATAATAGGACCAACATGTCGTCCGCATAAGACAAAACTTTAACTTCTACTCCTCCAACACATAAACCTTTGATTTCTCCACATTGCCTAATATAAGCAGCCAACGGTTCAAGTGCTAAATCAAACAAAAAAGGCGACAGAAGACACCCTTGTCGCATGCCTTTGGATAATGAAAAAGGCTCTGAAATTAAACCATTCACAGTCACCCTCGCTTTAACCCCATAATGAATACACTTGATCATTTTCATAAAGGTTGGTCCAAAGCCCATTTTTAATAGGGTGTATTCCAAAAACCTCCAATTAACCCTATCGAACGGTTCTGTAACGCTCACCTGATTCCTACGGAGGCGCTGGTCCCGGCTGAACTGTTATAGTCTCTTCAATTGAGAAGCGTAGAGCTCGGATGACTCTCTGGACTGGGCTTCCTCTTATTGACCGTCTGGCTTGCAGGGTAAGGTTTCTGCAGGCGGAAGAAAAAAGGGTTAATGACCGTTTGGCTGTACTTCCTCCTCACTAATCGCCAACTCTCCGAAAGTCTAATGTCCTGCTGAGCTCTCACCTTAGGCGTATAAATGCTGGGCTCTCCATCCTGCGACTTATGCAGGGGTGCGTGGGTTCCAGTTACGTCACTGGAGGTCCTCAAAGTCTTTTGTGGCCTTAGAGTGGCACAGGTGCTGAGATGCCAAAAGGTGATGCCGCCGTTACTGCACGAGTGGAAGCCAGTAGGTATAAAGAGTTTATAGTCTTGAAGAGATGGGCACCTTTAATGAAGTCTTTGCATTGTCTTTTTCAGGTGCCTGGATGCTGAGGGCGTGGTCACTGCGAGCACGACACATGCGGTTGTATGTAGGTATGGGAATTTCAATGACACCTCAATAATGTCCCTTGTTTTCTGTTTTCAGGTCTTGAGATGTTGTGGTCGTTGTTCGTCCGTTGCCGTTGCACGTGCGAAGTACGTGAGTATAATGATCTGTGACCTTATTATAGCACCTCTAACAATGTTCTTATCTTATTTGCAGGTGTCGGGACCTTGCGGGCGTTTTCCCAGTCGCGGATGCACGTGGGGAAACACGTAAGTGTTAGGCTTTCTTGCAGTCTTTAATGGCACTTAAATAATGTCTTTTCTTGTTTTCAGGTGCCGGGCTGCTGCAGTTGAAGAGATCGTAATACGCACACAAAAGCAGGTAAGAAAAGTAAAAGCGGCCGCCTTCACCTGATTCCTACTTAACAATGTTCTTTGTCTTTACAGGTGCCGTTAGGCTGCTGAAGAGAAGGCCGCGAAGAATCCGTGAAAGCACAGATGGATCAGGTAAGCGAGCGCGGCTGCGAACGTGTTGCAACTTGCTAACCTTATGTTTCTTTTGCTTGCAGGTTCTGCCGGTGTCTGGATTCCTGGATGGTAAGTATAGTTCTTGTGTCTTTCTTCCACAGGTTGCTGAGCTGAAGCTGGAGATGTCACTGGAATGCTGGAGCTGACTCGGTGAGCGTCCTGCTGCAAATGCAGAATAACACGAAGCACGTTTTCCCAATCGGGTGTGGTTTAAATAGTGTTGGAGTGATTGGGTGTCTTCTTCCTCAGCCTCGCCCTGGTAAAAGAGTTCCTGTGTTCCAGAGCTAAGGAGTGGCACCAGCCCCACCCAGGTAAGAAAGTAGTCCCAGTTCAGGGAATAGTTCCTCCCAGCAGAAGGCTGGGGACTTCATCCTGCCAGCATTTGCAAAGGTGAGTATGCAGCATGGTCTGCTACAGGTAGGTCCACCCAAGCACCTTTGCAAGAACTATGTGCCCGGCGCCCCAGGCGCCGGGACTGAGGTTCCTTATGACATGGTCCAAAGGGCCCCAATAGGGGTTTGCTGGAGCCGGGGACGAGGGTCGTGAGCCTGCTTCCGGGGTTGCTGGGCTTGACTTGGCTTCTCGGGAGCAGTGCTCATGACAGGTTTTTCCGCATCAAAAAACCCAATGATCCCCTTTGAATTTTTATTATGATGCACCCCAATGACATTCAAAACAGTCCTGATGTTATCAAGTCCATATCTTCCTGGAATGAAACCCACCTGAGACTCATCCACTAGATCTCCCATATTTACCATAAGCCTATTTGCCCATATTTTCGTAAAAATCTTAAATTCCACATTCAACAATGAAATTGGTCTGTAATTACTGCATTTCTTGTGATCTTTATCAGGCTTAGGAATGACAATAATCACTGCATCTGTCATTGATTCACATACAGTTCCTGAATCTAAAAAATCATTAAAGAGAAGACATAAAATTGGCTATATTTGCTCTACAAATCTTTTATAAAATTCTGAAACAATCCCATCTGGCCCTAGTGATTTTCCATCTTTCAGTTGCACTATAGCATTAGTAACATCAGTCACATCTATCCTAGATTCAAGAATCAATTTTTTGTCACCCCGAAGTCCTGGAAGGTCAATTTTATCAAAAAAAGACTGCAAATCTGATTCATTAGGATGTAACTGCTCCTTATATAACTCTTTATAAAATAATCTAGGCTCTTCACAAATATCATCACTCCTATGATATACTTCACCTACATCATTTTTAATTGATGAAACACACTTGTCTATCATCAGTCCATTAAGCTTATTTGCCAGAAGTCTTCCATTTTTGTCTCCAAATTCCCAAAAAAGGTGTTTTGTATAAAATATGCTCTTCCCTGCTTGTGATTGCAGAAGTATCTTTAATTCCTCTTCTAATTTGTTCAATTTACGTTTCATGCAATTCTTTTCCACTTGCGCACGGCTCCTTTGTAACTCTACAATCTCCTTCTCTAACCTTTCAATCTTTTCTTTTCTTCCCTTTTTAGCATGTGAAGTCCTACAAATCAATTCACCCCGCAAAACAGCCTTATAACAGTCCCATGCAATCTTAATGTCTGCTGATCCATTATTTTCCTCAAAATATTTCTGAACAAAGTCATCTAATCCTACATTAATCAACGGGTCCTCAAGAGAATTGGATTGCATTCTCCATCTGTTATTTTTTTTACGAATAGAATGCAAATTGACTTTCAAATCTATTAGCGCATGATCAGAAATACATCTTTCCCCAATACTGGAACTAAACGTCTGATCCACCAATTTATCACTAATTAAAAAAGAATCCATCCGTGAATACGAATTATGTACCATCGAATAAAATGAATATTCTCTGTCCCTTAGATAATGAACCCTCCAAATATCAACCAGATCATATTTAAAAGCAAACTGTTTCAATTCTTCTCCTAACCTCCCACTATTATACCTGCAATCTGACTTCCTGTCCAGGTCACTATCCATCACCAAGTTAAAGTCCCCACCCAAAATAACCACCTCTCCCTCCTTTTCCTCTAAAAGACCATCTAATTTCCTAAAAAAGACATATCTGGAGCACATGGAGCATATACTGTCCCAATAGTAAGTTTCCTTCCATTATATAAGACATCTATGAGTAAAATACAACCTTCCTGAAAGTTTACTATTTTTTCTATTTTTATAGACAATCCCCTTCTGAACAATATACTAACCCCCCTAGATTTAGTATCATAATAATTCGATACCACCTGTGGGTATGTATGAGTAGACAAATAATCACCAATTTGCTCATTCAAATGAGTCTCCTGAAGAAACACAACATCCCCTCTACTCCTCCATATTCGTGCCAATACCTTCCTTCTTTTGAACGCACATCCAATACCTCTAACATTCAATGAAACAAAGTTTAAAGGATCAATATCTCACCACTAAAATTACATGCATTTTTACATATTTAAATTCCCATATGCAGATACAAATATAGTTTACTAAATCCATTCATGATAGAAAAATAAAAACTTCCAACCTCAGAGTATGAAAAGTATGAAAAATAAAAACAATAAATAAGAAAATAATTTTAAAAGATAAAGAAAACCCCACCCACACGCTCACAAACTACAACACAAAACATACATATCTACCATTTCCAGAAGCCCAACAACCTTTAGGCTTACGATAAGCAAAATTATATACATACCAACAACCATTCAGAACTACACTCACCAGACATCCTAGGTCAACTTATACATAACATAAAAATTAATCTCCTACCTCACTTTTAAGGCATAACAACTCAATTTTACTCCTATGTATTTACAACTAAAACTCCATAACATACCACCACAAACTATAATTCCAAATACCTAACAACATCTTGAACCTATGTCAACAAACACATTCTTCTCTCCCTCACCCCAAATATTGTAATGATATGCAAACCCCTAAATCTATATTATCAAACATCTGATAGACCCTCAATATTCATCACCATCACCATCCACCCATATCCTTTATATAACACACAGATGATTAACCCACTGAACGACTGCACCATATATCTGGCCTATATTTTCAAGGTCACACCCAACCCACTTCTCTTCAGCCACTCTCAACTAAACAAGGCCTAAACCAAGAACTTGTCAGACTAAAACAATTCATCACACAGTGTCTCAACAGCTCTCAGACACATCAATTAGGCATCACTCACACTATTTAAATCGTTCTTTTTAACCAAATCACCATGACACATAGCATTCACTAACCTAAATAAACTTTTTTTTTTTTAGAACCCTACCAAACCACATAATATATCATATATGATGATTTCAACTAGCATTCCATTATGGTGCTCATCACAAACACTAGACAACTTTGTTAACACAACTAACCTAACACTTTCAATAACACAGTGGTCCCAAAGTCAATTATTCCGCAACATATTTTTAAAATATACAAACTCATAGCAATAAATATATCCTTCAAGACTAACTATGAAAGACCCCACAAACCACCCAGGAATTGAAAGTAATCAAAGCAACCAAAGTGCAATAATATTCACAAACTGTTTGTTTTGTCAGTCCCCCCTAAGACAGGGAGAACCTCCTCCTCACAACTCAGCACATTGTAGGCAATACATAAAAAATCAGCAAACATTGAGATTAATGTGAGATCAATGATTAAGACATCAGAGTAGAGTATGTAGAGCAATGATCTTCCAGCAAACATGAAGACATCCTGTTTGAAGTGGGCACAACAACAAAGTATCATACCCAGTAATACACATACCCCATCCATACACATATTATTTAGGCATGTAGGCAAATATAAGCATACCCAGATACAATATGCAGTATTGACAAGAGATAATCTTAAATCTTCGATAATCTCAAAGTCCTGTGGAAATAAACTAAATACTCCCCCAAGATTTATGTTACGGTGTCCCTCACGATATTAGCGTGCCAAATTCTTGAGGCTGAAATTAAATGCGGTAGACACAAACGAGATGTTGTGGCTAAGAAAAGACAAAGCGACAGTAGACTGTAAATGCAGATTCTAAAAAAATTGGAGACAGAATCTTCCAAACACCTAATAATACGCACAAATCACCTTGGAAAGTTTTCTCCTCTAAACAATGACATGGAAGGGTGGTCGGAGCATCTCTTATCAGGTCACAATGTGAAATTAATCTGTGCCGCTGTCGACTACATGGAAGAGCTGTTGAAACCCAAAATATTGGGATAAACGAGCTGAGGACTCTGTCAAATTACGAATAATCGTTTGTCATGAAACACGATATCACGACTTGGAAGTTGTAACAAAAGCTCAATGTAATTTTGAACTGTAGTTTTACAATAAAATAAAAAAATAATAAAAAAAGTAGAGTAGGATTGTTAGTTTCTGTTAAAAGTAATTTCCTGTAAACTGATAACATTTGCCATATTACCATAGACGCCAATGAAGTTAGACCTAGCTTAAATCTGATCATGGCGATTGGGGTGCATGCTGGTAAAAAAGAATATTTCCCAATATGCACCTTCAAGGAGGTTCCAATCCAGATGATTTATTGGTAGTTTTGTGTGTGTCCCATAAGCAATACTATGAGCTACTTTTTGCGTATAGAACACTCTTGCTGGCATATATGAAAATTTACCATAATTGTTTTGAATCGCCTGACCCAGAGCTGCAAATAGTTTCATTTTTGTCCTCATTTCTAATTTATATGGGATCTCAGAGATACGTGTATTTACATTCATGCCTAGATATTTATAGTAATGCACTTGCGCTAATGTCCTCTCAGAAAGGATCCAATTGAATTTAAACTTACTCTGCCGCATGTTGTGATGAAATACCATAGCATTTGATTTTTCTACGTTAATAGTTAACTGATTGTTTGATGCATATCTGTCCAAGGCTGCTGGTTTTCTTTGTAATCCAATCAGAGTCCTATCCAGAATGACCAGGTCATCGGCATATAAAAGGTGGGAAATTTCTCTGAGTCCCAACTTAGGGAGAAAAGTGCAGACAGATTCAAACACAATACTAATATCTTTAATGTAAAAATTAAATACAATTGAAGCAGATATGCATTCTTGCTTAAAACCTATATCTGTCAGAATCTTATCTGAACGAAGTGCACCCTGAGTAATTTTAACTCTTAAGGATGTGTTCGTATAAAATTGTTGAATAAAAAATAGTATATATAGAGGACAATTACTCTTTAATAACTTATTCCATAAGATTTCTCTTGAAACTGAATCAAAAGCCTGTTTAAAATCAATAAAAGTGAGAATTAGAAGGTAAAGAAACATGCCAACTCCCTTAATAAAACCAGATTGATGAAAACCTAAAAGCGCATTGGAATTAATCCAAGTCATGAAGTCTATTAAAATGAATCGTGTAAATATTTTCACAGGTATATCTGAAAACGCGATTGGTCTGTAATTACCTGGGTCAGTATGACTTCCTTTTCAAAAAATTGGAATTACTATAGATTTAGTCCATGACGAGGTGATTAAAGAGGTTCGCAACACATTAGTGAATATCATCATTAACATTTTTACCCACTTATCTGGGTTGGCTTTGAGCATCGTATTAGATAACGTGTTGGGACAGGAGCTCGTGATACGCTTAATTTTTTAATTAGAATCATGATATCAAGTTCATCAAAACTTAATTGAGTGCAGTCTGGAGTGGCTAGCTGCCAAGAAGTTTTAATTTCAAAGCCAGTGTTCAAAAGGTTTAAAAAGTAATCAGTCAAGGCTTGATTGCTTATAGGATTTAAAAGAATCGAATCTGTAGCACATCTATCATTGGAATTTAACAGTTTCCAAATTTGATCAGTTGATTTACTTGTCATAGATAGTAATATTTTTTCTGCATTGTCTTGTTTATCCTTAAAATTAATTTGTTTAATTCGATTTCTGTATGCCGTTTCGAGCGTGCGTTTTTGTTGCACAGCCGTGCACGGCGACAGGTTCCTCATGTCTTGCCGAAATTTTCTTTTTAACAATTGAATCTCTTTGTTGAATGTATGTGTATGTTTAAATAGAGGGCGTCTATTTTTTGCAGTGGATTTGCTAATTAGGTTTATACAATCAGTGTATGATGGCCTGGAAGAGGATAAATTGTGTATCGTGGAAGACAAGAAGGCTGTTAGCGAATCTAATTTCTGAGATGACCAGATAAGGCGATTCCTTCCTTGATTGAGATTGAGAGGGATGTTTATACATCCCTTCACTAGTGATCTATGTGGTGCCCATTCTAATACAAGAATTTCATGATCACTTGCTATATTTGGAATAATCTGAAATGACTGTATTTAGTTCACCACCTCTGAGGAAATAAAGGTGTAGTCTATTACAGATGAGGACAACTCTCTCACTCAGGTATAAGCTGCTGGTACATTGCCTGTCATGTTGCCATTTAGCATGACAACATTTTGTAGAGCCATGAGCGTCATCCACTTATCGGCTGTAGTTGGAGTGGATTTTATTTTTGTTTTTAAACAATTAGTATTTAGATCCCCTTACGAGTCAAGTAAAATGAAGTCTATGTTGATTCTATATGGGAGAAAAATGAGTTGTCAGTAATGGCTGATTCCAATAAAGATTTAGTAGGGCTGCACGTGGAAATTAGGGATGATGATGATTAGTTGTGGAAAGGTTTGAGTACCAATACAGGGTGTTACCCATGGTTGTAGATGGATGTTAGAATCTATATTTACTGCAATGAGCTGGCCTACACATGGACGACCTTTGAGCGGGTTCCTAGCTGGTACATGTGAAATTTGGAAATTGGGTCAAATAGGCTGGCCAGTAATCCAAGTTTCCTGTAACACGATAATATCGTATTCCAATAGTCTTTGTGCTTTGGTGGTCAGCAGATGAGCAAAGCCTCTGCTATTCCATGTTGCACGTTTACAGGAATGCCAGTTTGCAGGCGAATGAATCTAACAGATCTGTTTGGTATCAGTCTGTACAGCTTCAGAAAACCATGTCCACTTTGAAGTGGTTATTGATACGATTTTAAGCTTCTCTGTCACATGTGTATTTTGTGAATTTTGATTACAAGCGCAATTACATTTCAGAAGAGACGTCGAGGAGGGTACAGATTTTGGTATGTTGGTTTTATCCACGAAAAGGCATGGCTGCAGTTGCATTAAGAACCCATAGGATTGCAGTTTAAATCTCATTTTCCATAATAAATGTTTAACAATATTAGAAGGAATGTCAAGGAGTACAATATCCATATTAGGGGAGTCAATGTAACTAATTGCTTTAATATCATCGGAGCATATTGTGTCAAGCTCTGAAATTAAATGGAAAACTGTAAGGACGGTTGCCCTATTAGGAAAAGGGTCTGATGGCGCTCTGTCTAGGACAGTTATATATGCATCTGATTGGATTGCATCTGCTGTACCTTGGACCTCATGAGACTGAGGAACAGCAGGTGTACAATCAACAGATGCTTGTTGTTTGAGAGAGTCTGAGTCAATTACACCAATTGAACTAGTTGCTTCAGAGCTAATTGTTTGGGCCCTTTTCTGGTCCAAGGTTTGGAAATTTTGATAATCTATGTCTAAATTAACACAGATTATTTGTCGACTGTTAAACGATTGCGCTTTCGGCAATGCAAACTTTAGTCAATTATATTAGTTTGAGGAGGAGTAGAATTAGGATACACAGATAAATTCATTAGTTCCTCATCAATCATTTGTGGATTTTCATTAACATCAATAGAAGGCATAGGGTTTACATTGTTACCATTGGGAATTGGCATATTTCCTTGTAGTACTTCCTCCACATCTCTTGACCGAAGAGCAATCTCTTCAGAGCCTTTCTCATTTGGCAGTAGCAGGATCCAATCGTTGATGGTAGCTGACTCAGCATCAAGGTTTTTGGAGGGAATCTTAATACCTTCAACACGTTTTTGGGTTTTTTGTTTAGAGTTTTTTTAGAGTCAAGTTTGGTTTATTCTTTGTTTTTCTGTGGTTGAGGTAGAACCACTTGATTACGTTTTTTATTTTTCCTTCTTTTACGTGTGTGTTGATGAAATAAATCAAAAACAGGAGTTTCATCTCCCTCTTTCTTACTGATGTCGATAATTGAATTTTCTATATCAGATACATTTTTCACATGAATGATTGATGAAGTTGGAGAGGGAGATACAATAGCCCAAGAGGCTATTGAGGTGGGATTGCTCTCCAGTTGAGTTTTTACAGGTTCTACCAGAATCTGATATGGAGAAAGTGTTGGCCCAGACATAGCAGATTTAACAACTTGCATAGTGTTAGAGAGTTGCATCACTTCCCCAGCAATACAGCCCGTCTTCTGCAATAGGAATGTACAGAGTAATTGTGAGCATTCATTTTGTAGTTCATTGTTTCAAAGAGTTTTACCAGAGGCATAATGCTTGAATTAAGTGCCGCCAGAGTTGTATCCAATGCAATTGAAGAGGGGTGAGGAAAACCAAACGATGGGCGTGGAGTTGGTTTGGCAAAAGATTCCATAGAAGAACTCTTTGACATGGATGTGTGGATAGTATCTGGAATTTCTTCAGTAGGATATAGATTTCATGAATTTGATAACCTAGTAGAGCTAACAGATTCAGTTTAAAAAGGTAGGTTAAAAGAACATGGATATTTATCAGGGGATAAGAGGCCAATTCAGGAGGAAATTCCATGTTGGTAGGTAAGGACATGTCAGTATAAATGGGCAGCAGATTAGATTGTAGAATTTGGGAATATAAAGGAGGAATGGCACTACAATCAACCAAGTGAATTATTGCTGTTGAATCATGCATATTTTCTGAACAAGGAAGCTTGTGGAAAGGAAAATGGAAAATACATCAACATCTCTCATCGTGTTGATAGGTGGTACAGCAAGCCTGTTGTGTAAAATCAGAAACTTCTGAAGTCGAATGTTCATTGTTCGCAGCAAATTAGATTGATTAATAGTATTCGTATTGACTAGAGCAAGTTGCGGGCTCTGTCCTTCAGCAACTGGACACATGTTTCTAGTAATTTTGTCATTAGGATTAGCTAGGCAGAACTGTCTAATGTCAACACTTCCAGGTGGTACCCGCTTGAAAATGGGCGGGCGGGATAGTGGAAGTGGAAGAATCTGTAGTGAAGAATTGGCAGTAGGGCATATTCCAGTGACACGTGCCACTGCATGTCACCACTACAAGTGAAATGTGCCACTGGCAGGTGTCACATGCCATGCCCCAAAAAAAAGGTTTCACATGCCACGGTAAAAGAAATATCAGATGTGGAATCTGTCTCTTCGTTTTTCAAATCATAATCCTCCTTTTTAAAAATGAAAATGGGAAGCGCCAATTATAATCCTTTTTTTGTAAAAATAAAATTGAGAGGCTCCACGCCGATTCGAACTCAAGACCTCCCACCATCACTCGTGAACATACCCCACAGGCAGCCCACACCACATGGCCACCCCATCACCTGTTCCCACACCCCGCAGGCAGCCCACACCACATGTGACCCCGATCATCACCCATGAACATACCCCGCAGGCAGCCCACACCACATGGCCCCCCATCACCTGTGAACATACCCAGCAGGCAGCCCACACCACATGGCCACCCCATCACCCGTGGCCACACCCCGCAGGCAGCCCACACCACATGGGACCCCCACCATCACCCGTCAACATACCCTGCAGGCAGTTCGCGGTATTACCCAAATTGACCTTTTACAGTTGACCTTTCGCACAATTGACCTAATTATAGTGGTCCTAATTGACCTTCTGCACAATTGACCTTTATATTATTTTTGTTATTTTATATATGTATTGTGTTGGTTTTGGGTTATAAATAATATAAGGGTATTGGTCAGGGGTTGCGGGGGGCTTCCCCCTGCATATATGTCCTAATTGACCTTCTAAATTAGGTTAATTCTCCCGAGGTCAATTGTGGAAAGGTCAATTAGTATACAACCGCAGCTCACACCACATGGCCACCCCATCACCCGTGACCACACCCTGCAGGCAGCCCACACCACATGGGACCCCCACCATCACCCGTGAACATACCCCGCAGGCAGTCCACACCACATGGCCACCCCATCACCCATGACCACACCCCGCAGGCAGCCCACACCACATGGGACCCCCACCATCACCCGTGAACATACCCCGCAGGCATCCCACACCACATGCCCCCCCCACCACCCGTGACCATACCCCGCAGACAGCCCACACCACATGGCAAACCTATCACCCATGACCACACCCCGCAGGCAGCCCACGCAACATGGGACCCCCACCATCACCTGTGAACATAACCCGCAGGCAGCCCACACCACATGGCCACCCCATCACCTGTGACCATACCCCGCAGGCAGGCCCCGCCTCATGTCGTCACCTGTGACGGCAACCTGCAGGCAGGCCCCGCCTTGTGTCCCCACAACCCACCAGTGATGGCAACCTGCAGGCAGGCCCACCACATGTCCCCACCTGTGACGGCAACCTGCAAGCAGGCCCCGCCTCATGTCCCCACCCCCCACCAGTGACGGCAACCTGCAGGCAGGCCCCGCCTCATGTCCCCACCCCCCACCAGATACGGCAACCTGCAGGCAGGCCCCGCCACATGTCCCTACCTGTGACGGCAACCTGCAGGCAGGCCCCGCCTCATGTCCCCACCCCTCTCCAGTGACAGCAACCTGCAGGCAGGCCCCACCTCATGTCCCCAACGCCCACCAGTGACGCCAACCTGCAGGCAGGCCCCGCCACATGTCCCTGTCCCCTACCCCAAAACACATTGGACCAACATACAATTATGCAGCACATGCCAACTAAAAAGCCACCACACGCTGCACCCCCCTGGTGCACCTCAAAACCCATCCATTGGTCATGCTCCCAATACATGCTCCATGTCATGTGAATCCTAACATCACACATGCATGCATGTGTGCACACACATGTACAACATTGGTGAACAGCAGGGACATGCAAATGAGTCATGGAGGAGTGAAACATGCACTAAACCGTTGAGATCATACAGCACTTTGATTTCAATGTTAAAAAATGATATTAAAAAACATGTATCTAATCACACACAGTAAAAACATCAAATTAAACATGCATGAACCAAAATAAAAAACCAAAAGAAAGTGAAAACCAAAATCAATGTGATGTAAAAAATGGAAGAGTCAAAAATGTGGTCCTTGTCCATTAACGTATGTGCAAATGAAATCACATATCACGTGAAAACCATTCCTTCATGGTTAAAACACTGTTCAAAGTAAAATCCAAATATTTACAAAGATCCAGGGTCCATGGTCCCAAAACATGTAGAAAAATCCTAAAAATACAATACATATATAACTATATACAAGATGCGGAGCAAAGTCCAGGAACTCCAAATAAAAAGAAAAAACAAATGAAACCTACTACTAAAGAACTATATACAAAGGCAGCGGGCTAGTCCATCTCCTCACCATGCTCTCTCATAGTCTCTGCCAGGGCATCATCGAACACTGCGTCCGCTTCCAGTAGGCGTTCCTCAGCTTCTCCATTGAGGGCTTGCAGGGACTCCTCCATGCTCCTCTCGAACTCCCTGCTAGTCTCCTCGAGGACCTCTGCCCGCCTCTCTGCCCCGATGCAGTGAATTCTCCGCCCTGGCCATGGTGAGTCATGCCTCCTGTGCCCGCTGCCGCTCTGCCCTGATTTGCTGGCCCAAAGACTCCAACACGGAAGACATCCTTATTGTAAGGTTCCGCGTTTGCCTCCTGCCCGATGACCCATATATGCCCCTCGGATGATGTACACCCCGAGTCCTGTTGCCTCCTACCCTGAGCCTGCTGTTGCCAAAATGCCTGGTGCCTGCACCACAATGACAGCCTCCAGGATGATCACACCACCCGGGGCCGTCGTACACATGCACTGCTGCTTGGTGCCTGAACTTCCTCCATTGCCATAGCTCCTATCGCTGCGGTGACAACCTCTGCTGATCCTCCTTCGACTCCCGACTTTGGCAGGGATGTGATCTCCACCAGACGGGCTGCCGGGGTTGGGGCAGGAATAAGGGGCCCCTGGTGGTATCTGGGGCAGAAGATGGCAGGGAGGATGACTGGCACACAGTGGAGGAAAAGGAGGAGGGGTGTTGCAGCAGTGACTAGCACACGTACCAGATTCGTGATCAGGAACTGAGCTAGCCAGTTAATGAGGCAACAGACCTCATCTTAATGATGTGCAAGACCCCGATTGGAAGCCTGCACATCATCACGAATGGTGCCTGTATGCCTCACAATATCGGCTAGCAACGGTTCCACCCTGTCACAAATTGCTTCATCCGCAGGTAGTGGAAGATCCGTTTGCATGGATACATATGCCACCTGCGGATGGGTCAAGCCTGAGGCATGCCTGCAGGTGCATACTGGTGCAGTCGCAGTTCCAGGGACAAGATCAGTCGTAGGCCCCTCCACGTTGACCTGCACTGCCTCCGGACCCTGATCCTGACTGCACCAGTCACATCTACCTCATGACCCCTGCTGGGCCCAAAGTGCTGGGCTGATGTGGCTTCCTCCTCATCCACCACCACCAACCTGGATGACTCCCCACTGTCTTCCGCATTGGATTGCCCTTGTGTGAGCTCACCTGTCTGTTCCTCCCACTGCTGAGGTGCCCACACCAACTTCACCCTCGTGGGCCTCCCCTCAGCAGCTGTGGCCATTGTCGTGAATGCAGCACCAGTCTCCTCGCTCCCGGAAGATAACGGTACCTGGGAGGAGGACAGGGCCCTGCGTCTGTGCCTGGTGGAGGCATTCCTGCTGCAGTGCGCCACAGCGCCTTCTCCGCCCTCTTCTTCCATCGTCGCTGTGGATAGGGAAATATAGAACACAAACATCAGGCTACTGAACATATGTGTGTATGTGTGTTTGTAACAATGCAAATGTACATGAGTGGCACTGTCAAAGGTCACAACCATCATCACCCTCCAATACACAAAGGGAAGTGCCATTCACACACATTCACAAACATGTCTGTCATTCATAACAGACATTCACATCCATGGACAAGGCACTGACACAAGATCATAACACATCATGGGACATACACATCTCATTCACACACATCACCTGACAGTCATGAGGTAGGCCATGAAGCTATCACGTCACAGTGCACTCGAGGGCAAATTGGCAGCGTGAGGCAATCACAAATCAAGAACTCAAGTAACATACGTGCGGAGTGTTGGGCAGTCACACACTCACTACTCAGACACACGCACATGTACACCATGCATGTCCATGATGGTGACATAAGCACCCATTTGTCACACCTCTTGCATGCCCCAGACCAGACACAGGTATGCAAACATGTGCCCGCCGTTACATGCTGGTACGCTTCATGCATTGCAAAACAGACACCATTGATGTGGGACACGCTTGAATGGACTCACATGCAACACTGTCAGGGATGTGCACACAGACATCTGTACATAAGGCCAAGGTGCACATTCCAGCCACATATCAACATTCAAATGCACTATGGTGTACAAGAACAAATGAATACTTACCAGTCAACTCCAGACGGAGCACCAACTCCAAGACCTGGGGGTACAGCGCTGGGTGGAAGCGCTCCAGGACCCTCATCTCGTCGGTGGTCAACCCGGCCGCGGTGCCTCGCTCGATCATCACCAGCCTTGATAAGGCACCGGGCCTTGTTGTGGGTCCTGGACTTGAAGCCTTTCCAGAGCTTGTGGACATGATGGTAGTCATGGGGTGCCACCCCCTCCGCGTTGATGGCACCCACGATGTCCCCCCAGATCTTCTTCCGTCCTTCATTGCTGACTTGCTGATATGATGCCCCAGGACTTGCTCCACCAGGAAGCCAACTTCCCTGGGTGAGAAGCTGACAGCCCTCTGCCTCTCTGCCGGGGGGTTGTCCCTTGCCTCAGATGGTGTGGTGTCAGACATGGCAACCCCCGAGGTAGGTGTGGGTGGGAAAGGTGGTCCTGGGGCTGGGCTGTGGACCGGTGGTATGGCAGTCAGGAGTCTTCAGTATCAGCAGAGGTGGTCACAACAACAGGATCACTGGCAATGGCTGATGAGCAGGCACCAAAAGGCAGGGCATGTGGGCAGCAGCTGATGGCTCGTAGGAGGCAGCTCGGGCAGTTGGAGGCAGGTAAATGGCCTTGTAGGCAGGAGCGTGGGTTTTCTGTGTTCTTTTGCGCGGCCGGCTGGAAACAGACTGACTCCACATGTGCGGAAACAGCGCGTCAGTATGTAATCAGAGGAAAGGCCCTAAGCGCGTAAGTTACATGACACTCGCTGGACGTTGGGCGTTGTCGTTCAGTATCGGGTTAAAGGCCTGCGTAGGACAACAGTGCACTGTATGTGCTTTTTCATGGGGACGGATGCGTGAACTTCATATTTTTGTGGGTTCCCACACGAACAGTTCACTACTGTGGCAGTGTGTACTTTTTGTTTTGGCAGGGGAGTTGCCTACGTGCACACGCGCGTGTGATTTTTTTAATTTTACGAGACAGACGGTGAGTCGTGCACACATTTTTCCCACTGTGGTTGCCCCTTTGTGTCGCGTACCCCATTTTCGAGGTCATAGTAGCATAAGTGTTCCTCGCGTACGCATTTTTTGTGTTGCTGGATGACAGGATATTTTTTACTCACACGTGGGCTACCGAGGGGTCGCGTACACATTGATTTTTGTTTTTGGGGTGCCTGAACGTTGCGCAACCTGTTATTTTTTCACCAGGGGTCACATAGGGCATTTCTGGAGCACAGTGGTACATTTTCCATCATGTACCAGCCCCCTCACTCCAATTGCCCAGGACAGATGTTGGCTGCACCTCCCATTGCGCTAGTCCATCAGTGCCATGACTGGGAGGGCAACAAGTGGGAAGGGAGGCAAAGGTGGGCGACTTGCCGGAGGTGGCCAAGGTGGACAAAGTGGCCAGGGTGGCCAAGCTGGCCAAGGTAGGCGATGTGGCCAGGGTGGGCAAGGTGGCCAAGGTGGTCCATGTGGGCAAGGTGTCGAGGCGCATGTAGGGAGAACTATGCCCCACACCCAACTGGGGCAGAGAGATGCAACAGCTGCTGACATACCCAGCACCCATGGTCTCGGACAAGCAGTGCTATCTGCTGTCCAGAGCAGCCAGGGTGTGGAAGCTGCAGGGCAGCTACGGCTACCACTACCCAGGCTCAGGGTCAGCCAGCCCAGACTGCAGTGGTCCCGGCACAGGGACAGGGTGACTCAATGGCCGATTCCCATGTCCCGAAGGCCAAGACATGTGCAGTGCAAGTTCCAGGCACCGACACCCGGGGATCTGGAGCAGCAGTGTCATCTGCTGTTCACACCGGCCAGGGTCTGGAAGTTGCAGGGGCAGCAGTAGCAACTGGCATCCTGGCTCAGGGTCACCCAGCAAGGACGGGATTGGTCCCGGCCCAGTGTGACTCAGGGGCCAAGTCCCTTGTCACTAAGGCCAAGAAACATGCGCCACAGGTTCCTGGCAACAGCACCCAGCTACTGATACCTGCAAGCCGACCTTCTGTAGTTACATTGGTGGCTGATTCCATAGGCCAGTCCACCTGTACTCCAGCCCCTACTGACCAGAGGGGTACAAGCCACTCAGGGTCTGCACCACCTCACAAGAAGGAGAAGCATGCTCCAGCGGTACAGGCTAAGACCCCAGACACGGCACAGGAGTTCCACACGTTGAGAAAGAGGAGTTTCTGTGATGAGGAACTGGACATGCTCGTGGACTACATTTTGGAACATGGCCATGACATGCTGGTGAAGGCAGGGAGCACACAGACACCTGCTCAGCGTATGACCCACTGGCAGTGCCTCGCAGGCCGTATTAGTGCCTTGGGCTATGAGAGGCGCACAGCTGATGATGTTGTGAAGTGTTGGATTGACCTCCGACATGGAGCAAAAGACAAGCTGGCTGCAAAGTTTGCCTCTACTCTGGTGACTGGCAGTGGGTCACCACCAGAGGACGATGAACTCACTGGACATGAGGAGATTGCTAGTGATTTCATTGCAGTGGAGCAGATCCAAGGCGTGGGAGACCTGCCAATGTATGAGGGAATGCCCGGTGAGTGGTGATGGGTGTGTGTACAGGCCATGTGTATGTTGCTTGAGTGATGTTTTATGATTGTCTGCCAATTCAGGCTACATTGACATGACTGCCAAGTGTGACCTATGTGATGTTGGACTGATACGTGCTTGTTGTCATGCAGACTGCATACAAACCATGTGCTGCACACAGAGGCAACCCTCATCACCACACCTGCTCCCTCCTTCCATGACACTCTCTGTCCAGCCTCTCTTGGCCCTATTCTTGCTCCAACCTGTGGTCGTGGATAGCCTGTGAGGATCTTCCAATCAACAGTCGCCTTTTATCGTCACATGACTGACATCTCTGTGTGGTCACCCTGCAAGTTGCTCCTCCTCACAGGCATTCTTCCTTTCCTCTCCATCCCCCAGCAGCTCACTGTCTCCAGAGGACTGGTAATTTCTATGGTGGACTACTGCAACTGACTTTACCAGGATTTCTGTGATTCTACACTCTTCCCTCTGCAACTCTGCCAGTCCTGGACTGTGCGAAAAGTCCTTTAGGCTTGGTGCAAGGTATCTCCCTAGGACTGTGATGATGGCACAGGCTCACAGTGGCTATGAGTGTTCATTCCTGAACCGTGTGCATTCTTAGAAGGTCTCTATGAGTCCTGGGCCAGCAATTCCTTCAACTCCACCTCCAGTATTTACATCATTCTCATGGTCTTTGATCATCCCTTTCTTACTCCCTCAGGGTCAGTTGCTCCTCATGGAAATTAGTTTGTGGTTCACGTCTGTGTTGAGCTGGGACCTCCCTGCGGTACAGCCTCCCTGCCTCTATGTAACTGTAGAGGACAGAAAGCACAACACATGAGGAAGCATCAGAAGTGCCAGCAGACCCGGAGAAGCTACAGGCTCTCAAAAAAGTAGATTGTAGCAGGGGTGGGCGGTTTGTGGGCACAAATGAGACCATATGGAATTGTGCGTACTGGAATTGGGGGGAAAGTAGCAGCACTTTTTGTGGCTCTTTTTGTGGCTCGCCCTTCAACCTCCCTCCCCCCCACACTCTTGCAATGCTGGATACTCCCCTGGGATGGGATTTAACGTTCCTTAAAAAACTGAAATCGTTTTATTTTTGTCTAGAAAAGCACTGCGCGCCTTCCTTAGGCCGTGCCTTGGCCTCCCCAGAATTGTAGTGCCTCCTACGACTCTAGGAACGCGCACCTGTGTGTTCGTTTTTGTCCCTGCCCCCGCACTTCAAGGGGGATTAGAAAGAAGAAAAGAGTCTTCCCTGGCTCTTCTTAAGAAAAAAAGAGGAAAGTAAGGAGTTACAGGTGAAGAGTTCTGCTAGGAACAATGTCCCCATGGTATGAGGGACAGCCAACCAAAGTGGAGATAAAGCAAAGAAAGGTGACTGCTTGCAACCTGGCCCATTGCACTAGTCAGATATATCCTGCGATCACTTCTCCATGTAAAGAAGAAAGCCCCAGCCAGCCTGCCAACGCTCCTCCAGCCTGAATATGAAAAGTCCCTTTGGCCGTGTCTTCTCACTGTCGCGGGGGAGCTCTTTCAGGTGCATTCACTGTCCATAGAGCGGCTTTTACCTAAGAGAGAGCAAAAGACTGGGGCTTTTACCTAAGAGAGAGCAAAAGACTGGTAGATCCTTCCTGCCACACGTTGAACTGCTGGCCGCTGACAGGGACATTACAATATGGAAGTAGCAGCACTGTCCCTGGTGAAATGACTGTACTTCTTTCAATAAATAATGTCCACACCGAATCGAGCTTCTGACCTTTCCTCGTCCAGAATATTCCCTGGCAAAACGTTTTTCCAGTGCAGTTGGCCTTTGAGGCTTTCTCCAGGTTCATCCAGCAAAGGTTCTCCCCCCCAGCCCTTCGGCCCCTTGCGGGTACCAGCTGGCGTATGTGTGGTGACTCAGCCTCACCAGACTCTTCAAGCTGAGTGGGGCCAGCACCTACACAAAGAAGAACTAAGAAGATCAGTTGGCAGGAACCTGTCCCATTCCGCCATGCTTCATCATCCTCGTGCCACCGAAGCACACAGCGGACACCTTGCAGGGGACCATACCTAAGCCTATGGAGTTTTTGGGTTTCATTTTTGGGTGCACCTAAGGTTTTACTTATTGTTGTTTATTGTTATGGTATGTGTTGAGCATGAGCTTAGCATCCAGAAGCAAAGCAGCACTTTACAGAGGTAACAACCAAACAGATAAGGTGGGGTGGGCGGCGAGCATGGGGGGTGGGGGGTTGTTTACACAGGGAAGTGCCATTCACACACATTCACAAACATGTCTGTCATTCATAACAGACATTCACATCCATGGACAAGGCACTGACACAAGATCATAACACATCATGGGACATACACATCTCATTCACACACATCACCTGACAGTCATGAGGTAGGCCATGGAGCTATCACATCACAGTGCACTCGAGGGCAAATTGGCAGCGTGAGGCAATCACAAATCAAGAACTCAAGTAACATACGTGCGGAGTGTTGGGCAGTCACACACTCACTACTCAGACACACGCAGATGTACACCATGCATGTCCATGATGGTGACATAAGCACCCATTTGTCACACCTCTTGCATGCCCCAGACCAGACACAGGTATGCAAACATGTGCGCGCCGTTACATGCTGGTGCGCTTCATGCATTGCAAAACAGACATCATTGATGTGGGACACGCTTGAATGGACTCACATGCAACACTGTCAGGGTTGTGCACTCAGACATCTGTACAGGAGGCATGCCAGACATAAGGCCAAGGTGCACATTCCAGACACATATCAACATTCACATGCACTATGGTGGACAAGAACAAATGAACACTTACCAGTAGACTCCAGACAGAGCACCAACTCCAAGACCTGAGGGTACAGCGCTGGGTAGAAGCGCTCCAGGACCCTCATCTCGTCGGTGGTCAACCCGGCCCCGGTGCCTCGCTCGATCATCACCAGCCTTGATAAGGCACCGGGCCTTGTTGTGGGTCCTGGACTTGAAGTCTTTCCAGGGCTTGTGGACATGATGGTAGTCATGGGGTGCCACCCCCTCCGTGTTGATGGCACCCACGATGTCCCCCCCAGATCTTCTTCCGTCCTTCATTGCTGACTTGCGATGGGCCGTGGAAGAGGGCATATGATGCCCCAAGACTTGCTCCACCAGGAAGCCAACTTCCCTGGGTGAGAAGCTGACAGCCCTCTGCCTCTCTGCCGGGGGTTGCCCTTTGCCTCAGATGGTGTGGTGTCAGACATGGCAACCCCAGAGGCAGGTGTGGGTGGGCAAGGTGGTCCTGGGGCTGGGCTGTGGACCGGTGGTATGGCAGTCAGGAGTCTTCAGTATCAGCAGAGGTGGTCACAACGACAGGATCACTGGCAATGGCTGATGAGCAGGCACCAAAATGCAGGGCATGTGGGCTGCAGGCACACAGAGTGGGCTGGCAGCAGCAGATGGCTCGTAGAAGGCAGCTCGAGCAGTTGGAGGCAGGTAACTGGCCTTGTAGACAGGAGCGTGGGTTTTCTGTGTTCTTTTGCACGGCCGGCTGGAAACAGACTGACTCTGCACGTGCAGAAACAGCGCATCAGCATGTAATCAGAGGAAAGGCCCTAACCCCTTAAGTTACATGACACTCGCTGGACATTGGGCGTTGCCGTTCAGTATCGGGTTAAAGGTCTGCGTAGGGCAACAGTGCACTCTATGTGCTTTTTTCATCGGGACGGATGCGTGAACTTCATATTTTTGTGGGTTCCCACGTGAATAGTTCACTGCTGTGGCAGTTTGTACTTCTTGTTTTGGCAGGGGAGTTGCTTACGTGCACACGCGCGTGTGATTTTTTTAATTCTACGAGACAGACGGTGCGTCGTGCACACATTTTTCCCACTATGGTTGCCCCTTTGTGTCGCGTACCCCATTTTCGAGGTCATAGTAGCCTACGTGTTCCTCGCGTACGCATTTTTTGTGTTGCTGGATGACACAGCGTACTGCAGGATGTTTTTTACTCACATGTGGGCTACCGAGGGGTCGCGTACACGTTGATTTTTGTTTTTGGGGTGCCTGAACGTTGTGCAACCTGTTATTTTTTCACCAGGGGTCACATAGGGCATTTCTGGAGCACAGTGGTACATTTTCCATCATGTACTGGCCCCCTCACTCCAATTGCCCAGGATTGATGTTGGTTGCACCTCCCATTGCGCTAGTCCATCAGTGCCATGACTGGGAGGGCAACAAGTGGGAAGGGAGGCAAAGGTGGGTGACTTGCCAGAGGTGGCCAAGGTGGACGACGTGGCCAGGGTGGCCAAGCTGGACAAGGTGGGCGACGTGGCCAGGGTGGGCAAGGTGGCCAAGGTGGTACACGTGGGCAAGGTGTCCAGGCCCATGCAGGGAGAACTATGCCCCACACCCAACTGTGGCAGAGAGTTGCAGCAGCTGCTGACATACCCAGCACCCGTTGTCCCGGACAAGCAGTGCTATCTGCTGTCCAGAGCAGCCAGGGTGTGGAAGCTGCAGGGCAGCTGTGGCTACCACTACCCAGGCTCAGGGTCAGCCAGCCCCGACTGTAGTGGTCCCGGCACAGGGACAGGGTGACTCAATGGCCGATTCCCATGTCCCGAAGGCCAAGACTCGTGCAGTGCAAGTTCCAGGCACCGGCACCTGGAGATCTGGAGCAGCAGTGTCATCTGCTGTTCACACCGGCCAGGGTCTGGAAGCTGCAGGGGCAGCAGTAGCAACCGGTACCCTGGCTCAGGGTCACCCAGCCAGGACGGGATTGGTCCCGGCCCAGTGTGACTCAGGGGCCAAGTCCCTTGTCACTAAGGCCAAGACACATGCGCCGCAGGGTCCTGGCAACAGCACCCAGGTACTGATACCTGCAAGCCGACCTTCTGTAGTTACATTGGTGGCTGATTCCATAGGCCAGTCCACCTGTACTCCAGCCCCTACTGACCAGATGGGTACAAGCCACTCAGGGTCTGCACCACCTCACAAGAAGCAGAAGCATTCTCCAGCGGTACAGGCTAAGACCCCAGACATGGCACAGGAGTCCCACACATCGAGAAAGAGGACTTTCTGTGATGAGGAACTGGACATGCTCGTGGACTACATGTTGGAACATGGCGATGACATGCTGGTGCAGGCAGGGAGGACACATACACCTGCTCAGCGTATGACCCACTGGCAGTGCCACACAGACCGTATTAGCAGCCTTGGGCTATGAGAGGCGCACAGCTGGTGATGTTGTGAAGTGTTGGATTGACCTCTGACATGGAGCAAAAGACAAGCTGGCTGCAAACTTTGCCTCTACTCTGGTGACTGGCAGTGGGTCACTGGACATGAGGAGATTGCTAGTGATTTCATTGCAGTGGAGCAGATCCAAGGCGTGGGAGACCTGCCAATGTATGAGGGAATGCCCGGTGAGTGGTGATGGGTGTGTGTACAGGCCATGTGTATGTTGCTTGAGTGATGTTTTATGATTGTCTGCCAATTCAGGCTACATTGACATGACTGCCAAGTGTGACCTATGTGATGTTGGACTGATACGTGCTTGTTGTCATGCAGACTGCATACAAACCATGTGCTGCACACAGAGGCAATCCTCATCACCACACCTGCTCCCTCCTTCCATGACACTCTCTGTCCAGCCTCTCTTGGCCCTATTCTTGCTCCAACCTGTGGTCGCGGATAGCCTTTGAGGCTCTTCCACTCAACAGTCGCCTTCTATCGTCACATGACTGACATCTCTGTGAGGTCACCCTGCAAGTTGCTCCTCCTCACAGGCATTCTTCCTTTCCTCTCCATCCCCCAGCAGCTCACTGTCTCCAGAGGACTGGTAATTCCTATGGTGGACTACTGCAACTGGCTTTACCAGGATTTCTGTGATTCTACACTCTTCCCTCTGCAACTCTGCCAGTCCTGGACTATGTGAAAACTCCTTTAGGCTTGGTGCAAGGTATCTCCCTAGGACTATGATGATGGCACAGGCTCACAGTGGCTATGAGTGTTCATTCCTGAACCCTGTGCATTCTTAGAAGGTCCCTATGGGTCCTGGGCCAGCAATTCCTTCAACTCCACCTCCAGTATTTACTTCATTCTCATGATCTTTGATCATCCCTTTCTTACTCCCTCAGGGTCAGTTGCTCCTCGTGGAAATTAGTTTGTGGTTCACGTCTGTGTTGAGCTGGGACCTCCCTGCGGTACAGCCTCCCTGCCTCTATGTAACTGGAGAGGACAGAAAGCACAACACATGAGGAAGCATCAGAAGTGCCTGCAGACCCGGAGAAGCTACAGGCTCTCAAAAAAGTAGATTGTAGCATGGGTGGGCGGTTTGTGGGCACAAATTAGACCATATAGAATTGTGCATACTGCATTTGGGGGGAAAGTAGCAGCACTTTTTGTGGCTCGCCCTTCAACCTCCCTCCCGCCCACACTCTTGCAATGCTGGATACTCCCCTGGGATGGGATTTAACGTTCCTTAAAAAACTGAAATCGTTTTATTTTTGTCTAGAAAAGCACTGCGCGCCTTCCTTAGGCCGCGCCTTGGCCTCCCCAGAATTGTAGTGCCTCCTACGACTCTAGGAACACGCACCTGTGTGTTCGTTTTTGTCTCTGCCCCCGCACATCAAGGGGGATTAGAAAGAAGAAAAGAGTCTTCCCTGGCTCAGCTTAAGAAAAAAAGAGGAAAGCAAGGAGTTACAGGTGAAGAGTTCTGCTAGGAACAATGTCCCCATGGTATGAGGGACAGCCAACCAAAGTGGAGAAAAAGCAAAGAAAGACGACTGCCTGCCACCTGGCCCGTTGCACTAGTCAGATATATCCTGCGATCACTTCTCCATGTAAAGAAGAAAGGCCCAGACAGCCTGCCAACGCGCAGGCCCCGCTCCTCCAGCCTGAATATGAAAAGTCCCTTTGGCCCGTGTCTTCTCACTGTCGCGGGGGAGCCGTTTCAGGTGCATTCACAGTCCATAGAGCGGCTTTTACCTAAGAGAGACCAAAAAGACTGGGGCTTTTACCTAAGAGAGAGCAAAAGACTGGTAGATCCTTCCTGCCACACTTTGAACTGCTGGCCGCTGACAGGGACATTACAATATGGAAGTAGCAACACTGTCCCTGGTGAAATGACTGTACTTCTTTCAATAAATAATGTCCACACAGAATCGAGCTCCTGACATTTCCTCGTCCAGAATATTCCCTGGCCAAACGTTTTTCCAGTGCAGTTGGCCTTTGAGGCTTTCTCCAGGTGCATCCAGCAAAGGTTCTCCCCCCCAGCCCTTCGGCCCCTTGCGGGTACCAGGTAGCGTATGTGTGGTGACTTAGCCTCACCAGACTCTTCAAGCTGAGTGGCGCCAGCACCTCCACAAAGAAGAGCTAAGAAGATCAGTTGGCAGGAAACTGTCCCATCCCCGCCATCTTTCATCATCCTCGTGCCACCGAAGCACACAGCGGACACCTTGCAGGGGACCATACCTAAGCCTATGGAGTTTTTGGGTTTCATTTTTGGGTGCACCTAAGGTTTTACTTATTGTTGTTTATTGTTATGGTATGTGTTGAGCACGAGCTTAGCTTCCAGAAGCAGAGGTAACAACCGAACAGATAAGGTGGGGTGGGCGGCGAGCATGGGGGATTAGGGGGGGTTGTTTACAGAGGGTCACAGAGGAGGGGCCCACAGCATTTGGTGAGTTGAATCCTGAGGCTGCAAAGGTAGCTTTTAAGGCATTGCCTTCAAGGAGCTATGATTTCCAGTGACTGTGAGAAGCAAGGAAAAAGCAACAGTAGAGACCATTATATTTAGTTAAAAATCTGATATACTGCATTATTAAAGATCAAAAGTATTTATTCAATCATTACAGTTTGTATCCGCCTTGCCCCTGCCGGGAGGATTATTGATGTCGAGCTTAGGAGGACCTGTCATTTATGATTGAAGATTGCAGAAACTGATTGATGCTATTGATAAGTGCTTTGCTCAGGCCCTGAGCCTTGATATTATACGGTTGTGGTGTAACAGAGTAAGTCGTGGGTGGGAGCCTTTCCCACCACCCATTTGTGCTACAACAAATACACGTGTACCCTCTAAAGGTATTTTGAATCAGCACTACTGGTGTGGTTGGCATTCTTTCATTTGTTCACACTGTCATTTCAGCCATCGTCACTACTGCATTGTGTTTGTCTGAAATATATTTTGTATTTTAAAAGGCGGAACCTGGAGTTTGCTTGAAAATCCAGTGCAGGTGTAGAAGCGTTTCTCCCAGGGCGCATGAGTCGTCTGGCGGACATTGCCAGCATCGAGCAGCGCGAGTGCCACCAAAGAGCCCAGTACTGTGCAATGTAAAGACCCACGCCTTGCACATATATCATATATTCATTTCAGTTTACTTGCAGATGTGTTTTTCTAACTTTTTAATTGAGAATCAAAGTGCACATAACACTATAGTGGTCAGTATTGTAGACTATGGTCAGTATTTCCATTGCTATTGAAGGATAGATAGTAATGTTTGTGGCTCGCACACTGTCATACAATATGTCAGTGTTTATTAATTGCATGCGATCAATTCAACCTAAACATGTCCCCTTGCTTCTACCAACCCCCCGACATAACTTTGAACTTGTTTTAAAAAGAAATTATCACATGGGGGTAGTGTTATGTTATGTTACTTTGCATTTATATAGCGCCTTATGTATCATTGGTATGATCTCAAAGCGCTGGTAGGTTGAACGCCCTCGGGAATCGTAGTTCGAGTCAGTAGAGAGAGAGAGTGTTGTATGGTGCGTGGGTACACCGGATATGTGTGCAGCTGGAGTGGTATTTGCGTGATAGCTGATTATTAGCAGTAGGTGGGATGGTTTGGAGGTCAGGAATATGTGTTCATTCTGGTAGGTTGATACCCAGAGGGATTTCTGGCTGCGTTAGGCCTGAGGAGACGCTTAGGCTGGCGGTGTGTGCTCAGCTGGGTGAGTTTAATTAGGATGATGGGAAGTATGTGGCGGGTGTTAGTATGAGAACAGCTGTACCGAATGTGTCATAGTATTGCTGTATTCTAGTTGAGTGGTGGTGTATAGGAAATAGTAAGCGTGGTGGTGTGATATGGTGGGTTTCAGTAGGGCGCTTGAGATTGAGTGCTCCTCTGTACCAACAATTCTATCAGTTTTATTCACTCTGTCCGTTCATTCAGCTTCACCTGTTCGTACATTTCATCTGGTTCGTAATTTAGTTTACTAATCTTTCCATTCAATGCATCATTCGGTCCTTCATCTACATGAACTACTCCATCAGTCTGTTCATCCATATCATCCTTCCCATCTGTTCAGTGTGATCCAACTGTTCCATCATTTTTTATTCGTTCGATCTGTTCCATGTGTTTTACTGACTTCATCAGTACCATCTGCTGCATCCATTCTATTCACGCCATCTGTTTCATGCACGCCATCCGTTCTATCCAGTGCATCCGTTTCATCCACTCCATCCGTTCCATTCACTTCATCAGTTCCATGTACTCTATCCATTCCAAGCACTCCATCAGTGCCATGCATTTCGTCCATTCCATGCACTACCTCCATTCCATGCACTCCTTTCGTCATACCGTGCCATGCACTTCATCTGATTCCATGTACTTCTTCCATACCATGCACTCCATCCGTTCTAAGCAGTCCAACTGATCCATCCATTCCCTCTTCCGTTCCGTCCACTCCCTCAGTTTCATGCACTCTTTCCGTTCTATCCGTTCCATGCACTCCATCTGTTTCTTATACTTCATCCATACTCTATACTCCAACTGTTCATGCACTCCAACCGATCCATCCATTCCATCCGTTTTATCCACTCTGTTCGTTCCATCCACTACATCCATCCCATTCATTCCATCCACTCCGTCAGTTCAGTCCACTCTATCCGTTGCATCCACTGTATCTGTTGCATCATTCCATTGGTTCTATCTACTTCATTAGTTCCATGCATTCTATCCATTCCATGCACTCTGTGTTTCATGCAATGCCTACGTTCCAGGCACTCCCTCTGTTCTATGCACTCCTCCTTTCTATCCGTTCCATGCTCTCCATCCATTATATGTACTTCATCCATACCATGCACTTGAACCGTTCCATACATTTCAACCATTCCATACACTCCAACCATTCCATCCACTCCATCCGTTCCATCCACTCCATCCGTTCCATCCACTCTATCAGTTCCATACACTCATCGGTTCTATCCACTTAATTGGTTCCATGCACTCTATCCATTCAATGCACTCTATCAGTTTCATGCACTCCCTCTATTCTATGCACTCCCTCTGTTCTATCTGGTCCAAGCACTGCATTCGTTCCATGTACTTCATCCCTACCAAGCACTCCAACCATTTCATGCACTCCAACTGTTCCATCCATTCCATCCGTTGCATCCACTCTATTTGTTCTCTCCACTCTATCCGTTCACTCCACTCTATTCCTTCCCTTCACTTAATCCATTCCTTCCATTCTATCCGTTCCATCCATTCTGTCCGTTCCATCCATTCTGTCCGTTCCATCCACTCTATTCGTTCCATCCACTCGATCCATTCCATCTACTCTATCCGGTCCATCCAGTCTATCCATTCCGTCCAGTCTATCCATTCCATCCACTCTATCCATTCCTTCCACTCTATCCGTTCCTTCCACTCTATCCGTTCCTTCCACTCTATCCGTTCCATCTACTCTGCCCATTCCATTTACTCCGTCTGTTCCTTCGAGTCTGTCTGTTCCATCGACTCTATCCGCTCTATCCGTTCCATCCCTTCCATGCGTTCCATCCCCTCCATGCGTTCCATCCCCTCCATGCGTTCCATCCCCTCCATGCGTTCCATCCCCTCCATGCGTTCCATCCCCTCCATGCGTTCCATCTCCTCCATGCGTTCCATCCCCTCCATGTATTCCATCCACTCCATACATTCCATCCACTCCATGCATTTGATCCACTCCATGCGTTCTATTCACTCCATGCATTCCATCTACTCCATGCGTTCCATCCACTTTGTGCGTTCCATCCACTCCGTGCGTTCCATCCACTCCATGTGTTCTAGCCACTACATGCATTCTATCCACTCCATGTGTTCTACCCACTCCAACCGTAACATCCGCACCATCCATTTCAAGCACTCCATCCGATCCTTCAACTAAATCCGATCCGTCATTCCATCCGATCCGTCCACTCTATCCGGTCCGTCCACTCCATCCGGTCCATCCACTCCATCTGATCCGTCCACTCCATCCGATCTATCCACTCCATTCACTCCATCCGATCCATTCACTCCATCCACTCCATCCGTTCCGGCCACTCCATCCATTCCCTCCACACCATCTCTTCACGTTCACTCCGTCCGTTCTATCTGTTCCATCCACTTGGTTTGCTCCATCCGCTCTATTCATTCCATCTGGTCTATCAGTTCTATCGACTCCGCCCACTTCATCTGATCCATCCAACTTTGTCCGTTCCATCCACTTCATCCGTTCCATCCACTTCATCCATTCCATCTACTTCATCCGTTCCATCCACTTCATCCATGCCATCCACTTCGTCCGTTCACATCCACTTCATCCGTTCACACCCACTTTATCCGTTCACATCCACTTCGTCCATTCACATCCACTTCATCCGTTCACATCCACTTCACCCGTTCACATCTACTTTGTCTGTTCAATCTACTTTGTTCGTTCCATCCATTTCATCCATTCTGTTTGTTCTATACAATTCTTCTGCTCTATTCGTTCCATCCACTTCATAAGCTCCATATATTTCCTCCTTCCATTCACTTCATTCCTTCCATCCAGTTCATCGGTTCCATACATTTCATTTGATATATCCACGTCATACGTTCCATCCACTTCATCCGTTCCATCCGCTTCATCCGTTCTATCCGCTTCAACTCTTCGATCCGCTTTGTCCATTACACCTATTGAATCTGATTCATCAGTTTTATCTGTTTTATCTGCTGCGTCCATTTCATCTGTTTTTCCACTGCATTCGTTTCACCCACTGTATCCACGTCATTCCTTTCGTCCACTTCATTCCTTTCATCCGCTTCATTCGTTCATTCGTTCTATTCAGTTTATCCGTTTTTATTTACCTTAGCAGTTTTTAGATTTCCATTTTCTCGATTGGGTCTTGATGCCAGATTGTTATATTTGGTGCAGCAACCATTGGCTACTGTTTATTGTTGCTGTTATACTGTGTGTTAACAGTCGATTTTTAAGGGAAGAGACAGGTTTTCAGTAGTTTGTGGAATGACATGAGGTCTTCGGTGAGTCGGATGTGGGGTGGAAGTGAGTTCCACAAAGTGGGGGCAAGGGCTGAGAATGATGATCCACCTAGCCTGACTGAGTTGGTTTTTGGTATCACTAGGAGGCGGGCAGAGCTTGATCTTAGAGTGCGCAGTGGATGGTAGGGTTTTAGCTTGTCCTGAAGATATTGAGGTCCAGTTTTATGCATTGCTCATTGCGAGATGCAAAAGGTTTTGAAGGTCACCCTTCGGGCAACCGGGAGCCAGTGCAGAGTTTTGAGAGCTGGGGAGATGTGGTCTCTTGGGCCGAGAGCTAGTAGCAGTTTGGCTGCCGCATTTTGTGCTCTTTGAAGTTTGGCCAGTTGGTAGGCATGGATTCCGAGGTAGAGGGGTTTAGCATAGTCCAGTCTTGGCATAACAATTGATTGGATCGCGGAGAGTCTGGTGGGGAAGGAGAGGTATGGAAAAATGTGCCTGCAAATTTTGAGGTGGTAGTGGCAGGACTTAGAGACGTTGTTGACTTAGAGCGAGAGGGTTAGGTTAGAGTCTAGAGTGCATCCAAGGTTTTTTACTGAGTTTGAGGTTGTCGGGGAATTGCCCATGGCTGATGGCCAAGTTAGGGGGTGCGGAAGAAGTTGGTGAAAGGGAGCGGAGGTGGGATGAGTAAGGGGCCTTTCTTTCTGGTTTTGGATTTATTTTACAATGAGGCCATTGAGGTGTTTGTGTCTTAATATGTGTATTATTGTATTGTATTGTACTTGTCATTTATGTAGCGCTTTATATAGCGCCATTTTTAGAGTCTCACAGCGCTGCTAGTGGGAACGCCCTCGGTGGACCAAAGTCCATAGTGTTGGAGATCACGGAGTAGGAATGCGTGTGTGCATTTGGGCATGATAAGGATTTATAATAAATCATTACACAGTAAATGCACATTTAGATTATGTTTAGTCTTTTTCCATTTTTGTCTCAATATTCCCGTCTGTCACACCCACTCTATTACTGCCATAGTTATCTAACAAGTACATATTCGGGTTAGCAGACTTTGGTAAAGTCCCCAAAGAATTCGTCCCACTTTCAGATAGAACTAAATACTTTCCACACATGAGCACTTTGTTCTAGTCCTTGTGGGGTTTCCATGAGATGATCATTGATTTCCTCAACCTATGTGCAGATTAAATATATATTTGTGGCTGTGAATCTTGTGTTTGTGTATCCCTGCACTGGGGTGGGGGGGGGGGGCCACTACATTAGCTTGACCTACCCTCGTTCACTTTACATCAATCAACATTGGACTGTTCATTATAGGAGAAATGTAAGCGAGGATTTTAATTGTTTGAATAACAGATGTAGCCCTAAATCTTGGTGGTGTTCTATTCTCGTGCCTATATGTAGGAAGGGCCCTAGAGGCCGTCCTGAGAACTTCAGACTACATGCAATGCTAGATACCACCGGAAAAATCTATGCGTCTGTATTACCGACAGGCTAACCCAATGGATTGATTCCATTGGATTACTCAGTAACTTCCAAATGGGCTTCAGGGATGGGTTGGGAATTGCGTGTTGTCTTTGGTTGTTTGATACCCTCACCAAAGCGGCAAGGGTTAGGGAAAAAAATTGGCCTTTATGTGGCACTGAGAACTTTTGAGCGGCCTTCTATATGATGAACAAGAACAATCTATTGACCAAAAGGAAATCCCTTGGCTGCCCGCGAGATCTATTGTTATCCATAATGGGTCTATACGAGGACACTTCGGTCCAAATGAGGTTAAATAGTAGGGGACTAGTCTCTTCACCTGTCAAAACTAATAGAGGGGTAAGCAGGGTTGTGCGCTTGCACCCCTGCTTTTCAACACATATATCGCAGAAATACTGAAAGTGCTTAAGTCCATAAATAGCTGCCCCCCCCCAAAAATCATGGGGACATAGTTCTCGTGCTTTTCATATGGAGACAACCTGGTCTTATTTGACTGCACCTTTGCAGGCCTCAAGAGGTCTCTTGAAGAGCTGCAAAGATTTGCAAAGGAGCATGACCTTATCATGAATTACGAAAAGACTAAGGTCATGCACTTCTCACACAGACCGGTATCTTTCCCTAAATTGGTTATTGACGGAAATACCATTGAACACATCACTCCTTAAAAATACTTGGGTGTGGATTTCACTACTAGGACAGATTATAAAGAATTGATTGACATTAGGAAACGGAATGCAATATCTAAAATATGCATGATGTACAGGTGAGGGAGAGCAGCCTCTGGCTACAGCTATGAAGGGATTCTCACTCTTTACAAGCCATGCTTTTGTACTTCCGTTCTATATGGCTCAGAATCACTTGCCATGAAATATCTGTCTTGGCTAGACGTGCTCAAAGACAAATTCTGGCGAAAAATGCTAGGACTCGGCCCAAGTGTCCCTGTAGAAATCATCCGCCTGGAGTTATGCCTTATTTTACTATCAACTATGGCATTAAGAAGAAGGATAGTCATTTTTCTTAAGTCCTGTAAAACACCTAGATGTCCTCTTCTGCACCTGTTGGGTCAACAAGCATCAAGTGCACACTATGAATCATTGACTCCCCTGGCATTTGAGAATATTGAAAAACTGGGGTGGTAATCGGTTTGAGAGGAATACTCTGTAGAGGAATACTCTACATGAATTAATCAAGAAATCAACCAGGAAGCTCGAACACCAGGAATGGTGTGCAAACTACTCCCATCTTGCTACCCTGAGGAGTTATTGCTTACATATCGGCCAGGTAGACTATAAATATAAATCTGCTCAAGGGTACATAAAACTATATCCCTCTCTTGAATTACGCAGGTTTGTGCTGTTGCTGCGAATGGGCAAACCTCCGGTAATGGCTTCCGTTGGTCCTGAGTTGGGAGTCCTTAAAGACAGCAGATTCTGCCGCTCATGTGGGCTCCCTGGAACACTTGAGACTGCTCAACATGTACTGACGAGGCGCCTGCGCATATGGGCCGAACTATATATTACTGCTGGGACTTTATGTACACGATTACAACAGCATCAAGAGTGAGGCCTTTTGGCGGTACTGCCTTAATACAGGAAATAAATCTGTACGTATTGCATTGTATAACATCTGGACGGCAATATGCAAGCTGGGAAAGGTGGGAAAAGTGAGCGGAATACGAGAGGTTTTCTTGGGCCTGAATGTGAAATATTAGATGACATGCACTGACATTCTTATTTGAGGATAAGAATGGAAATTGACAGACTGTGGCCTGTACATGGATTGATTGATTGATCTGCTCATATTGCACTCTCTAATTCTTCCTTTCTTTCTTCTTCTTTCTTTCTTCTCTCTCTTCTTCTTCCTCTTTAGTTAACTAAATTGAATTAATGAAGTATCTAAATGAATGTATATGTATTGTTTTAAATTAGATTTTATATGTATTGTCGTTTTGTATTATGATAAAGCTTGTTTGAGCGATAAACATAATAAAACATAATAATAATAACAGATTATAGATTGGGGTGCTCTAATTTTTTCTCTTTCTTTTTTTAACAGACTGCAGCTGTCTTTTAGTTTAGACTTTAGGAGTGGGGTTATGTATATTGTGCCAGGAACAAACTGTCCTTTGAATCCTAAAACCAGTCGGTCGGTTGAATGACAGATTACACCTGTGTGGCAGATGTTATGCAGTTATTACTTTGTGTTTTGTGGACTTTTTCCAGCAGATAACGGGAAAGCAAGGGGCTATAAAAGACAGAGATTATGTACAGAGCGATCACCTTCCAACGAACATGTTCTCGTTCAACGTCGCTAAGGCAACAGCACATACCGGACTCTGAATATCAACAACACAAACAAGCAACATGCTGGAGATACAAGAATCGGTTGCTGCACATACGCCCAGAAGCCTTGTACCTCATTTGAAAGTCATTCGATGGGACATTGTTATAGTACAATTCATTTTTCTTTTTTTAAAATATTTTCCTTTTCTCCCTCCTTTCATGTTTTTTGCTTTTGGTGGAACATTCTGTTAAGACTGCTGTATAGATATCAATGTTACATTAAGTTTGCAGAATTCCATGGCAGATCTGATTTGACTATACTGTTTTTGTATGGAAATAAAACATTAACTCCAAAAGCCTTGTACGTGTTGACTTGACAAATTTCCCAGCTCTGTTGGAAGTATCTGTCATCTTCTGCCTAAATATTGGAAGGTATCTATTTACTTACTAATACAAGTAGGATTTCTGCTCTTTACATTAATGAATGAAATAGCTAATTAACCTAGTGTCGTATTGATTCTCAAAAATCACATCAAATAGATTTCTTGATTTTTGAAGAGGATCATTTTTGGTTTTGGTATTAGATGGTGCTAAAGAGACAGCAATAAGCCAAAACTATTGCATTGTAGTACAGCTTGTGAGAAATGGCACATGCAGAGGGTTACACAGGTTGTGCGTGTGGTTTGGTTATTTACCCACCCATTGACTGCTCATGGCCATGCCAATCCCTGTCGCCATTCACACCCACTTCCTGCCCTTCACTGCCCAAAACACACCAAGGGCTTAGTCTCATTGGTCAGCTGAGGTAACTGCGCTCTAAGGACAAAGCAATTACTATGAGGACACGTCGGCGTGAAGGTCTGCTTTGATTGTGGTTATTTGTGGGATCTTCCATGGAACTTCCATGTATGTGGGCTGATTCATGTGTGAGGCAAGTGAGGCAGGGGGTCCAGTGGCTTTCCGAGGTCAACCTCATGGAAGGGCTGTTGCTCCAGGAGGGACCTTAAAGGTGTTCCAAAAGCAAATTGCAAGGGCACACTGGGACACATTTTTGGCTCGGCGTACTATGAATTGAAAGCGTAAAAGCTGTGCATAGGACTTTTATTGTAATTTACAATGCTTGTAGTTTAGCCTACCTTGAGTGCATGGTAGGCAGCATTTAATTGTAAACGCTGCCTGCCATATGAGCATGGTAGGTAGCGCTTACTCATTTGAACGGCAGAGTGCAAATATGCAGGGCATAAACACGTGTATGCCACCTCTGGTGACAGGGAGCCACCTATGTGTCTGTCTACATGTAGCGGCTCCCCACCGCCAAATTACACTCTGAAGCAAAATGAGCTCCGCTTTGCACTGTGGCAGGTGCACTGCATCGGTCCTCAGTCATATATCGTGACAAGGAATGGATTTAGCTCATATATAAACTTTTGAGGCATTCCTAATTGTGCTGGGTGCTATTTTAGGTTTAGGCGCCAAACGCAGAGCTCTAAGTACTATGTTGATTTAGGTGTGGCAGAAGAGGCTCGGCAAAGGTAGGAGGCTTAGGTTTTGTGTCTAAAAGCTGTCTGTAATATTTTTCAGTACAGAAACACCATAATATGTCTTTCACCCCCGCTATGGGGGCAGACATGGCTGGTAACGGTCGCCATCCCGAGCCTAGGTAGGCCCGAGCGAATCGAGGGACTCAGCAGGGATCAAGACCATTACCGTCCATGTTGACCCCCCTGAAAGCCATTCCCACCCCAGGGTTTATCTGGGGTTCGAATGGTTTATTTTATTTCCTCAGGAGTTTGGCTGTGAAAGCAACGACAATCACCTGAGGAAAAAACAAGATGGCCACTGCCACTGCCACTGTCAAAAGGGATTAAGATGCACAATGACTGAAAGCATGTCATTTAAGTATACAGTAATAATAACGAATTATGAATAACAAACAACTTTTTAAACGACACTAAATTAACGAAAAACACAGAATCTTTTATTTTAATTATGTATGGGGTGGGCTAAGGGAATAAAACAGGTCAGGAGGGGGATGGGTGGGGTTAGGGACCTAGAGAAACGGGGAGGTGCCCCCCAAATAAAATAAAATAAAGAATTTGGTATCTTTCGTTATTTTAGGTTCTTGAAAAAAAGTTTTCGTTATTCCTGTTTTCGTTGTAATCACATGGAACCGTCATTTGTACCTCTACAGGGTCGCAGCCAACTCAGGAGGAGGTGGGTGAAGGCCCATCGTCGTCCCATAGCCGGGTCTCCAAGCTGACACCATCGACTACCACCCCTGCATGGGCAAGCGATGAGAAGGGCAGGTGTAATAAGGGATATCAAGGGACACCAGGATTCAGCATCACCGCACTTGCCAGCGCAAGTATTGCACCCATTGCCACTGATGCAACACAGTCACAGGGACTGCACTCATGGCATCTCCAACTGCTTCCCAGCAGCCGACCAATGTGGGCATGATGGGTAAGTCAGCTGCTGCCAGGCACACAGAAGGCACTGTGGTTCCACGCACTCGACAGGCCCATGAAGCCCTCATATCACCTGGGCAGGACAGAAAGCATCATGGGCATCAGGGCCAGTCATCAGAGGGCGACTCGGACATCAGGTCCTATGTTTCGCCTTGCTTCAGTCCCAGCCCTCCCTATAGCCCTCAACCCATTTTCCATGCCACACCGGATAACACACCCATGAGGAGGCTTGAGGCAATGGAAAGGCGCCAGGTGCACCTGAAAGTACTTGCAGACACACAGGTCCTTCACCTCCAGGCCATCCGGGATTGTATTCATGGTGACACACGCCGGATTGTGAGGGCCATGGAGCGTGACCGACGTCAGGCGGCTGCTACATCTGCTGCCTTGACTGTCTACAACCCGAGGGTGCGTGAGCTGACTGAAGGCATCTCAGCCTTTGCAGAGGCCATAGAGAAAAACATGCAGTTGACAATTCATCACAGCAGTGGGCCAGGGTCTGGGAAATCCAGTTCCGTCTTCCCGAGCTGTACACCCTAAGGTGTAATTCAGGGTGCATTCTGGCCCCAAAGGTGCTGGGGCATACCAGTAAGGCGAAGAGGCCACGCAAGTGACTTGAAACTTGGTTATAGGCACACAGGTGTGTTGGGGATGGTGCTGTGGTGAGTGGGTGGGTGTGTTGAGGATGGTGTTGTGTAAGGGGGGTGGGTGTGTCAAGGATGGTGTTGTGGGGAGAGAGTGGATGTGTTGGGATTGGTGTTGTGGGGTGAGTGTGGAGTGTGTCTGCACATTCACGCATTAAACATGGGTTCACTTGAAGCAATGCAAGCACATTCCTTTTTGTGTACAGGTGATTTAATGCTTGTGTAAATGAATGTGATCAAAAATATTATCCATTAGCTCCTGATGGACCATTCACCCGTCTCTGACCTTGTTAAAACGGATTTCTGAACTCTGACCTGGTGGGCAGAGGTTCAGAAGGCCAGCCTAGTTTCTTGGAACAGTTCTGTATTAATTGACATAGAAAAGAAACATGTCGAGACTACACAATGGTTAAAAAAAAATTCCATAGTGATATGAGAAATGTCGAGACAAGGACAATACTAGAGAACTAAACGTTAGATACTCAACATTACTACTGATCAGATTAACATTGATGTCAATCCTACCTATTGGGGTATGATATTGTCACTGTTTTAGAGTGTTTTATGAAGTGATTTACAACGAACTTGTAAAAATCCTTTTATGTCTTTATTAAAATATTAAATGTGTCGTAAGTAGCAGTTGATGTTTAATGCTTATAACTGTTGTGTTATCCAAAGCTATCTATCTCCTATTTAATTAGTCTCTACCCCCAGAATAAGATAGAGCTACCACCTAAGTGGTAATCTGGGTTTCCCCTTTATATATTGTATAGCACACAGGTCGCAACATTGACAAGGACTAAGGGAAACAAAGTCTCCCAGTACTGACTGTCTTTAAGGGCGTGTCAGTTTCCCCATAACAAAGTGAGCGAAAAGCCCAGGGGAGTTCAGCAGAAGGCTGTGCTCCTCTGGTTAAGTCAGACTATGGTCTTTAAACAAAGCAATAAGTTGGTGGGGGGGTACACAACTGGAGGGAAAATTACCTATGAAATGGAAATCTTTCCTAACAGACCTCACCCTGCACACCACGTGTAAGTGCATTACCCACAGTCAGTGTGTCCGTCTCATCAGGGGATGGCATGTCCACATCGGGGGTAGAGGGACAATCCACCTGAGGCACACATTTTGCAGCATGCTACAGGCTAACCCGATTTTCCCAACCTTCTCAAGCGTATACATAAGTGCACCTCCAGTCCTGTCCAGTCAGCCGAAAACTGGCCATCGGGAGGCCAAAGGTCCGCTCTATGCAGATCCTGGTCCACATTTGAGCCTCATTTTAAGCTACTTCCCGTGGCATCTGGGGATCCTGCAGTGATGTCATGAGCCACGGTAGCTGGAGATATCCAGAGTCACCTGCAAGGACAAGTGTGTTTGGTGTCAGTCACAGAGAATTGTGTATGTGTTGCCATTTACTACAGCATGTAGATGGACATCCTGTGCATGCATTCCAGGTAAAATCGCACTACATGTCCTACAATCACTGTACTTGTCTTTGGAATCATTCACCATTTGCATTGTAGCGTAACCCCATGCACACAGGTCACTGTCAGCAGTAGCCGTTTCCTGGTTCTGTGACTGTAATGGCATAGTTTTTACGGTGCATATTTTGGGCCTTTGCGTTGCTCTCATGCATGTTCCCCGATGTGCTCTCATGCAGAGCATTTGTTGCTCTGTAGGTTAATGTCTTCTGCATCTGTGACATGATGGTGTCAGATTCCTGTGTACATGGCTTGACTACTGCCAGTGTCATCTTTCATTTATGCCGTGTTGCACTTTGTGAATCAATGTACAAGGATGCAGCACACTATTGCACTGTGGTACTTGGAGTCATGTGTGCGTGTTGGTAGGCTGTTTGTGCAAAGTGTGTTCACGTATTCATTGTTATCATCAACATGTTCTAGTCTTGTGGGTTGTATGCTGGCAACTGTGCGGTGGAAGGGCAAGCCATGCATGTGCACAGCATACATATCTCTGTGGTTGGTATCCGCCCCACCTTCACATTGCTATTCTGTGGCGCAGCAAATAGCACGTAACCTGGATGTTTAGGGAGTAGAAAATCTTCCTGTTTCTGTATACCTCCACATGAGCCTGCGGGGGCCACAAACACAATGTGGGTGTAGCCTATCGCACCAATGACACTGAGCATTTGCGCCACAGCTTGGAACCGTGCCTACATGGCATGCCCCAGTGATGGATAGGGAGATGTATCGGGTCACATGGCGCAGAAGGGTGTCCAGCACCTGCCCAAGAATGAAGGAGTATGTGGCCTGTGCAATGCCATGCAGCAAGGCCACAGAGTGCTGGAATTACAGGATGGGCGCTATCTTCAGCAGCAGGGTCGCAGCTGTGTGGGTGTGTGTTCTACTCTCTAGGTCCGCCTGGATTAGGGTGCGCAGATCACCTATGGTGTCCCTGATGTAGAAGGTTACCAGATGGTTCTGTGTAGGTCCAGGGTGAGGCCAGGACCCTGGGTATGAATGCTTGTCTGGCATAGCGTCTCCTCCTCCTTTGTGCTCCCAGTGCAGGTATGCCTCAGGGATGACATTTCATCAAAATGCCAGTGGTAGCGGAAGTGATATCACACAACCTGTGACCTCTGATATCACAGGACGTGATGTCCTTTGACCTCACCCAGAGACATACTGGGAAGCGATAAAACACGACCTTTAACCCCTTGACAAAACAGGAAGTGGCATCACATAGCATTGTTCCTAAGTACACTACGAAAAATATGGTTACGAAATCACTGTAATGTGATATACATTTCATACAAGAATGGATCACCATATGTATTGTTAATATCAGTGTGTATTGGCCCATATTACCAAATTACTGTGAATGCAAGCAGATGTCCAAGTCCAAATCATAAGTTATTAAATAGCACTTACGTGCAAGTACTTTATAGCGAACAAATATGCATTCAATATCACCCAACCTGTGTTGGTACTCATTTATCAACCTCAGAAGGATGAAAGGCTGAGTTGGCCTTGCCAGGATTCGAATCCGGAACCTGCAGATCGCACACACACATCGCAGCAGCGAGCGCTGGTGCAACTCCTGGCGACAACCAAATGACGTCCCCGGTCTGCCAGCCTCTCTCTGTTCATGGATGCGCAGCCTCAGCAGAAGTCCCATCCCCCAAGAGCAAGTGGCAGCATGGTGTGTGGAAGTGTGTTTGGGGAGGGCTTGTGCCGTATGTAGACCTCTGGAATGGATTGGGTGCACCTGCGGCTTCTCTTCTGGCACCTGTCTGCATTTACCTCCACCTAAAAGGTGGAGGTAACTGCACTATGGTTTTGGTAGAATTACCGCCCATTTTTGGCAGTATTTCAACTTGTAATACGTCAGAAATACAGTTTCGGATTTGGGCAGTAATTCCACCGGTGGTAATAGCCCCAACGCTCATTCCGACAGATCTTGGCGCTAACTCCGCCGGCGTTAATTCCGTCTGGGCTATTTCTGCTGATGGGGCTAATTCCGATGATTCCTAATTCGTTGGTATGCTAAAGGTGGCAGTAATCCCGTTATTGCCACGTTTAACATATACTGCCCAACTCGTAATGAGGCCCATTATCTGTGGATTTTTGAGGCTGTGACACTCGTAGGCATTGAACAGTATTGGTGACAGGGTTGAACCCTGAAGTACTCCACTGGTGACTCTTGTGGTTTAAGTGAAGGAGCCAAATTCAGTCCCATTCAAATAGATCTTACCCAGTTATCACAAGACACTGATAGAGTTTTTCCATGATGATATGTAAATTCGACTCTATTTGCACTCATTTTATCCATTTCATTTTCTCGGAAGTTGGTTCACGCTGTGCTCTTGAAAAAATTACTTCCTCAACATTTTTAATCTGCGATTTGCCTTTAGTCATGTGTCCAAGTGTTTACAAAGGGGTCTCCTGGCAAACCTATCAACAGATGCGTGGTGTTGTCTTTTTAGGTTTAGGATGGGGACTCAGAGTGAGGGAATTGAGTCACTTTCATCTCTCAGATGCACCTCTCACGCTGTAATATTTGTACTGCTGCACTTTCACCCACCACAAGCATGGTGTGTAAATGGAGTCGGGGAGAATCCCCTCTATGGTTACCAGAAGCTTCCAGAGCCAGACACATTGTCCTGGATGATTACAGCACAGCACTTAAGCGTTCCTCAAAAATGTCATGCTAGCTCCAGTAAACATGATGCATGTATTACAGTGCATATGCATGTAGGCTTTGTTTGTGAAAACCCAGCAAGGAAGCAACAGGGATGAAGATACGGATCTACATTAAAAAAAAACAATTCCGAAATGCTCGAGTTTCAAAATTGTGACGCCGACTTGGTCGCATTTGGAAACTCTGGCTTTCCTGTTACTTTGTCCCACGCTTTGCATTTAATCATTTAATGTATGCAGGGTACACCCCTGCAGCCCCAGCAGCCCAAAATGCCGAACTAGACGTGCAGGGGACACCCCGCCACCCACGCTCACCTAGCTCTGCATTTTGGGATTCCTCATTTTCCACCATGCCGAATGTACAGAAAACGCGCATTCAGCAGTTTGTTAACGTTATTTTGGGGCAATACGTGAAGATACGACGTGAAGATACGATTGGGATGAGCTGGTGAAGATACAATAGTCTGGGCTGTGGCCAGATGTAGGGAACGTGAATAGGAGAAGGGGTGAGAGAGAAACTGTGCAGAGTGGTGGTGAGGTTAGTGACAGGGTTGGCGAGTAGTCACTTGGCAATATTTGGATTTAGACTTTAGTGGCATCATTTCAGTTACCAACTCTGCCAATGGATAGACTGTGTGATCTTAGCCAATTTCCTTCCTTTCCTTGTGCGACCGAATCGGGATGGCAAGTTTGAATATTGTATTGTCTTTTGCAGTCACTTTGTACCTTACATATGCAAATCCATCAACATTTACAATCATACTATGAGTTAGTCTCAGTCACAAGAGCTCTCGATTTATGATAGAAGGACTCAGGGAATAACCTTCAGTTAAGCAATCATAACCCCATGACATGGCTTTGGCCCACCCAGAAAGGGGAGGGTATTGTGTAGGAGGCACATTGTATTTACCGCTCGAAGAAGCACTGACATTCTCTTCACAGACAACACTGGAGCACTGGTAATCATAACAGAAACTGAGATGAAGTGTCTGACAGAAAGTCAGATCCTCGCTGGAGGTTTACCAGGCTGATTTCATGTCTAGAATACCTGCTGATTTCATATCTAGAATACCTGCTGATTTCATATCTAGAATACCTACCTTCAGGTGAGTAAACAAATCAACTCCAAGTCACGGATTGGAAAGGCAGGATATTATATCTGCCCTTGTTGCCCTGGTGACCAACCTGGCATCGTAACACTGTAGCATTTTGCTCATGAACACAACACACTGTTATTGGCTAAAGCCAGACTAGTGTCAAAGCTCCAAAGGAAGACCATGCATATGGTTTAGTCTTGATCACACTTTGTAGCTACAGGCGAAGCAAGACACACTAACCTTACCATCTGCCTTTGCTCGGGTTGTGGTTAAGGACTGCCACTACCTCAAAGCCTAGTTTGAGCAAACTGAGCTGTTGTGCTGGAGGACGAGTACAGAGGACACAGCAACTTTGATCTTCTTAAAATAGTGCAGGGGCAAAGAAGGTGATTAAAGAGAGGCATGAGTCTGCACTGAAGCTTGCACCGAACATACTCCTTATTGGAAAAACAACAGTAATGGGCACTGTGCAAAGTATGGCAGAAATAAAGAAATGGGTAACAAGTAAGGTAAAACGCCCAGGAGAGGTATGCAGGAAATTGTTCAAGAGAATTGTATGAATGTTGGAAGAGTTTAGATGGGTTGACGTGTGAAGGTGGTGTGATTTGTTCAGATGCATGTGTGTGTGCCTCAGGGCAAGGGTTGGTGTAAGTCAACTTATTTGTGACTTTAAACTCATGGACAAGTATTGATGCCTAAAGCTTGATTGAGAGATGGAGATGGGAGTTCAAAGTGTATGGATTGTCGGGCATCACATAACGGCAAGGCTGGCATCAACAGAGCCAGTGAAGCCGTGCTTGAAGCACATGTTTAAAAAGTTGCAATAAGGACATTTCATTATGGTGGATTGTTATGGTAAGCGGCTGGGAGGAAGGTTTCTGACAGTTCCAAACTCCGATATGTGGATAAGGTTTTGAAAGACGTGTCTATGTGGCATGGGTATGTGTGATTACTTGATTACTGACAATGATTTGATATTTTATTTATATCGCACTCGTACACAGGTGTTTCAGAGCGTGACAAGGCAAGGCAGGGGAACAAGGGAGAACAAAACAACGATCTTACTAGGCCCAGTGAAATTGTGAACGTGTAAGTGCATGGGAAAGGAAAAGGGGAAAAGTGCATGGAAGGGGGGAGAAGTGGAAAGTGCGGAGCAGAGGAGAAACAGATAAATAATAATAAATAAATATAATAAATAAATAATAAAGGCAATAAACTGTGGTAGTGCAGCCAGCAAGTGGCAAGTGATGGGTTTAAGGCAGCAGACAGGGTATGTCTGATAAGTGCAGAAAGAAAAGAAAGGGGTGGGGGACTATATGGGTACAGATACAGACCCCAGTGCAAAGGGTGGCCCGGTGGCAGTGCAGGAGGGTGGCAGGGTGAGCAGGTACCTGGGACCGGAGGGCAGAGGGTGTCCAGGTGCACGGTGCCGGGAGAGAAACAGATCAGCAGGGAAGAGAGGGGGGGCGGGTGAAGGAAGAAGCAAAGAGGAAGGTCTTGAGGTGCTTCCGGAACCGGAGATGGGTCTCCTCAAGTTTCACAGAGTGGCGGGGAGGCTGTTCCAAAGGGAAGCCCCAGCCGAAGACAGAGATCTACCCCCAGCTCGTTTCTTTGAAAAATGACTGACCCTGAGGGAGTTAGAGGTAGAGGAGCAAAGAGCTCGAGAGGGGAGTTATTTACGGAGGGATAGTTGAAGGTATTTTGGACCCAGGCCCCAGAAAGCCTTGTGGACAATGCAGATGGTGTTGAATTTAATTCTTGCATCCACTGGGAGCCAATGAAGGGATTTCAGGGCTCGAGAGATACGGTCCCAGGACGTGAGGCCAAGGACAAGTCTTGCAGTCTTGTTCTGGATTAGTTGTAAAGGGCAGAGAGTAGAGACAGGTAGATTTAGAAAGAGGCTGTTACAATAGTCCAACCTAGAGAGAACCAGAGCTTTGGAGACAATGAGCTTCTGGGGGAAGGAGAGGAAAGGCAGAGTACCTCTGAGGAGGTGCAGTAGGAAGTTTGACTTTTTAGAGATGTCAGAGATGTGGGGGGAGAAGGAAAGTGTGGAGTCAAAGATGACCCCGAGGTTCTTAGCCTCACAGGTAGGAGTAGGAGGAGGGCTAAGGGAGGCTAGCCAGAGAGTGAGGGGAGAGGATGGTGAAGGTGTACCGATGAGGAGGATCTCAGTCTTGTTGGCATTTAGACAAAGATCATTGGCGGAACACCAATCTTGAATGGCAGTTTGCCAGTCAGAGATGAGAGAAGGAGAGGAGGTGGCCGAGGGCAGCCTGAAAATGTGTTGAGTGTCGTCAGCGTAGCAATGGAAATTTGTGCAGAAAATGGCAATGCAGTGGGCGAGAGTTGCCAGGTATTGGTTGAAAAGCTAGGGTGAGAGGTTAGACCCCTGCGGAACACCACAGGTAGAGAGGGAGATCCATGATAGGAAGGACCCAACTTGGACCTGGGAGGGTCGATCAGAGAGGAAAGAGCACAGCCAGGCCAGAGCCTGATTGGTGAAGCCCAGGTTACCACGGAGACGGTTGAGCAGGGTGATATGGTTGACAGTGTCGAAGGCAGAAGAGAGATCAAGCAGGATGAAGACAGAGGGAATGTTGGAGTCAAGGTTGGAGAGCAGATCTTATGGATAATCTTATCTTATAATGGATCATAGGTCAGTGTTAATGCAATTGAGGTGTTTTTAAAGCTCAGAGTATAAACTACAGATGTGACACAATTTATCATCAATGAGTCTGTGTTGGTTGGCTTAGCTTGAGAGGATTCTACAGAGAGTTTTGCTGAGAAATACATACAGTGCAAGTGAGGCAGTGGAAATATTTATAGTGGAGAATTACTGTGCACTCGCTGAAGTGGGTGTGTAATAGCAGAGAAAGTGGAAGAGTTGGTGGAACAGAGCATGGGATGGAAGAAAGTGGTATGGAATTATAGAAACACAAGGAGAAAGTGGAAGCTGGAGCAAGAAAGACTGGATTGTTAGATAAAGACAGAAATATGTTACTGAAAAATGCAAAGAGTGTATTTTTCTCACATTGAGTCGTGGGTATCTTGTATGTAAATTGTGAGAAGGTCATGTGGGTGTAAAGGTCAGGGGATCAGCCGGGTCCAGGTGAGGGGAATGCCCTGACCTGTCCCAGGGTGAAATCTGCTTCTTGGTTAGAAGGAGGGGCTATGCAGGGTCAGAGCTCGGCACCTGGAGCACAAGCAGACAGGAGCCAATCTGAAACCTGAAATGATGAGGAAAAGGGACCAGCCAGCGAGAAAAAGACATGCAGCAGCAGCTCCATGGCAGGACCTCAACTGGACAAGTCAAAAGGGACAGCAAGTAAGAGAAAGACAAGCAGGCATGAGAAGCTGAAAAGCAGGACCTGAGCTGGTCAAGGCAGGAGGGCTAACTAGAGGAAACAAGATATATTGGTAGGTGCCTGGGCCAAGCAAGTTACAGTATTAAAGAGGCCAGGTTGAGAGCTCAGGCTAGCATAAGAGGCCTTCTGACAACCAGCACCTAGAGTGGCAGGTGTGCTATTTCCCCAAGAAGGAAAAGCGAGCAGGGGCAATATACGTCCAAGAAACCGAAGCAAGCAGGGGCACTATATCCTCAAGGAGAAACAAGCAGGGGTGCTATAACCTCAAGATGAATTGAAAAGGGCTGCTTGTCATCAGAAAGGTGGGGGCAGGCTTGAGGGACTGCAGGCAGCATGCTTGAACATTGCAGCTGCGAGGGGCCGTGAACTACACTTCCCAGAGGTCTGTTGGAGCGGTGGGCAATGCGCGTGCAGCGTGTGCAGGCAACAGTTGGGAGTAATTGGCTGTTGCTCATTTAAGGCCACCACCCGTGCCAGGTGCGGATTATTGAGAATCTCAGCACGGGTGGGCGTGGCACGCTGGAAGACATGCTGGAGTAAGGCAGAGGACCGAAGCAGGCACAGCAAGCACCGAGGGGAGAACGGGGACCCAGGCCTTGAGGCGGTGACACAGTTGGCTCTAGTATCGTACAGTGAACTTCAGCAGCATCCGGGCAGCCACACGAGGCAACCAGACATCAGTTAAGTGCTCACATCGTTCTTTTCATATATTTTTTGGGGCCATGGGTCAGTGACAAGGTTGGCTCTGTATGGGGAACTGCAGTAGCATCTGGGCAGCATCCCGGGCTCGCGCTTTTCTTTTCCATATATTCAAGTTTCCTAAAAACATGGGCACCAATTGCTACACGCAGCAAATACTCATGTTCATGTCTGGTTGTGCTCATTGTGTTTCCTTCTTATAAACTGGCATTTGACTTGGGACTTAGTGTCAAACATGTTCCCAGAACAGGGCGTGTGAAATGAAGGCACGTTAACAAGTTAGAGCTGCATATTTAGGGGAGAGATTTATGTGCTTGCAACATGTTATGTGCTCGCATTATTTCTTCATGCTACGCTTTGCCTATCAGACCATGAGTTATGTGAATCATGTGTGGAGATTCCCTAGTTGTATGTCCCATTACGCTTGCTATGTTCATTTAGTGTTGGTTCCCTCCACCATGATATGCTTATGTTATTAGACCAGTCGTTGTTTGGTGCATGAATGGCAATCTGTGGATACATGTTTATGAATGCAAGAAAAGGTTCAGGGAAGAATACTGGTTCAAAGTCATTTTCGAGGCAGGTTAGGCTGCAAATCGGTGAGGTCAGGTTACAGGGATATGTATTACATCATTGTATGGTGACTGTTTCCTGTAGCTTCCCTCTCGTTACCCTAACCCTCTTTCCGGTTTCCCTAACTTCCCCCTTCCTGTCCACAACCTCTCCCTAATCCCTCTTTCCTCCATTGGCTGCCACATGGTTACCTGTACCTCCAACATCAGGGACCGGTGCCAACCACGGTGGGAGGGTCGATTCCATTCAGCTTCTGTGTGTGTGCGTGTGTGAGAGAGAGAGAGTGGCAACACACTTTGAGAGACTGCTAGGGCAAGAGGGCGAACTGCAAACGTGTCCAACAAAGCAGCATGAGGAACCACTGAGGATACAAGGGGTGTCCCAATAACCCAGTGGCCAACCTATCGCTGAGAGGTAATGCAGGGCCAAGGCAAAGGATACAAGGCAGGACTACGACTGCTTGGAGAAACTGACCAGGAGTAAAGACCAAGAGGTGTGCTGGGGCACTATGAACACCACGAGACCATGAGTGGCTTTGATGGACATTGCCCTGGGTGATGGCAATAAGGAACTTGGTGGACTATACTAGGGAATTGGATTTTGGAATCGGGATCCCTGGTGCTTTAGAGTAGAGTTCACAGATTTAATGTATACATATATATATATACACCCATTCTTTGGACCCATAGAGAACCAGAGGTCAAGACAGGAAGACCTGTTTTTTCCTACAACATTTTCTATAACTCTTGACTGACACTTGACTGACACAACGGCAGCCCCACCTACTTCTCTGATGCAATGTGATGTTGCTGGACTTACTTCTGCCCAAGCCCTACTAGCTCTTTAAACACCCTACCCTGCAAGTTTTCCAGAGGCTGGTTAGTGCTCCTGTTGCAGGACACACTGTTTGTTTTCTTGTCCCCCACCCAGATTTAGAGAAGCAGTTTCTGCTGCAGCATCTGGCATTGTTCCCATATGGGCCTCTCATAATATTGTCACGACTTTAGCAACCAAGAAATTACTGGGACGTCCAATGGGAGGTCTACTGTTAGCGGTTTAAAAAGCCGCGGATTAACTATTATCAACTGTCCCTCCCCGTCCTCGTGCTTTCAAGTGGTGAGGATTACGAGAGACACAGTAACTTTTGCAATAGTGAATATTTACTGGTGCAAATTCACTTTATCTGCAAATTTGTTCTTTGAATACTTGCGGAACATACTAGATACTTTATTGTTGGATCTTGCTTTGCTCCACACCTTTATTGTGGGGGATTTGAACCTACATCTGTTGAATAGTGATGGCACAGAACTGGCTCGCGATTAACTAATTTGGTCCACCATGATGAAAGAATGAGATTTTGTTATGTTAAATGGAACAGTAGTAGGTGATGTTCCACCTCAGCCCACATGGGGCAGAGGTTCTCACCAATCCATTTTAGATTATATATATGTGAATACTAGCTCCTTAAAACATATTGTCTCTATGAAAATCGTATCATCGCATTTAAGTGATCATAACATGATAGATGTACATTGTAAGCTTCCAACCACATCAAAGGTGTGCATCATTAACTCCAATCTGGCCCATATTACTGTGAATAATGGTGGCAATCGGTTGCGGTGGAATCCGCATAAGTTAAAACAATTTCAAACTCAAATTGGTAATTTATTTGCTAATCCATCGATAGATGGGACTGATTGCTATATACATCTCATACAATTATTTAGAGCAAGTGTTTTACCAGATACTACCATAAAATTCAACCATCGTCACGCGTTTGATGTGGAAGTGCAACAGCACAAATCCCTATTGAGGCAAAACTTCTGCAAATTAAAAGATATACTGATTTTATCTAGACCCGCTATAAAAAATCACTTAAATCGGCATACAAAGCGTGGCTAAAGGAGCGAAAATATCTGCAGCACCAACAAGATAATGAACATATGTTTATTCAAATCCTTAGTTAATCTACTCGTGGAATTTGGTCGTACCTTAACAACGCTATCGGCAAGACTCAAGGGGCAGTGCAAATCACTGCGATTTCGAACAAAACTTGGTCAACATATTTCCAAGATCTTTATAGTTCTCCATTTGGCAGTCTGGATTGGAAGAAGTTAGAACAAAATGTATCTCACAAATTTCCTTTAAAACGAGAAGATATATTTCAATGTATTCAAAATTTAAGTAGATCTCGTCCTGCTGGGCCAGATGGCCTTCATAATTGCATGTTGAAAGATCATCCCCATGAATGGACAAACATACTTTATCAAGGTTTTAGGCATATCTTTGCTTTGGGTATTATTCCCAAGACCTGGCAGCAATCTATAATCTTCCAATTTTCAAAAAGGGCAACAGGGTGGATCCAAAGTCATTTTGCCCAATTGCCTTGTTAGATTGCCCTGGAAAAATGTTTGCCCGGCTTGTTCTTAACCAATATAACATGTGGCTAGATCAAAATAATCATCGTGATCCCTTTCAAACAGGTTTCTTACCAAGAGCAGGCACAATAGTCAATATCATAACTTTGAATAGTACTCTGTCACAAGCACAGCAAAGTCATCAAGCCCTCTATGTTGCTTTTGTAGACTTTCGTATGGCTTTTGATGCAGTCCCTCGCGAGTTACTGTATAAAAAATTAATGAACAAAGGATGTCCATGGTTTATTCTAAAATGGGTAATTGACCTTCATACTAGTACAACTATTCGGATCGAATTATCCATCGACGGACTGTTATCGGATCCCATACTTACTGCACAAGGACTAAAACAGGGATGTCTTCTGGCGTCTGCAATGTTTAATTTTTTCATTTTGGATGTTGGCTGTTGCTTTAAAGATATAAATTCTGATTCAGCAAAGATTAATGGAGTCCTAATTAGATATCTTTTATATGCAGATGACATGGTGTTATTTGCTAAGACTCCTAATGGTTTGAGAGCGTTGTTGGAAGCCTTGAACAGATATACCCAGCGTAACTGTATTGCAATTAATGTGCTGAAAACGAAAGTCATTCAATTTGGAAATTCAATTCAACGTTCCGTGAAGCATAGATGGCCTCTTCAGCAGGTTTTTTATCATATATATCCTCTTATATCTATTTGGGCACCTTAGTAACGAATCAGTCCAGTCCAGCCTCTCATGACATGTACGTAAATCAGAAATTGTTGACAGCTATCTCTCAAACCCGGTTAATTAAAGCTACATTGTGTAAATTTTCTATTATTCCAATTCTTACATATTACAAGCAAAAAGTGACTCCAGTAGTATTGTATGGGTCAGAAGCGTTAATTCTTAAGCCATATAGTTATTGGTTAAAATTGGAACGGAGTTACTGGAAACATGCACTTACTTTACCATTTTCTGAATCGATGTGTTTGATAAGACACGAGCTAGGCATATTATCTCTTTACGCGGTGCACAAATGGAAACTATGCCCCTTTTATTGCAAATGTGTGCTGACAATTCAGAATGCGGGTCTATTAGGTCTTATAGCCAATTATTTGTTAAATTCGCTGGCAGTATTCCCTAAGACTTGGCGAAAGCAAGTATTAGCAATCATTAACAAGACAGGATTCTCACTTAAATCATTGCTAGAGAACCCGGATAAAGCAAAGAAGCTAACATGGGAGTACGATTGGATAAAGACCAGGGCTGCCTGTTTCAAAATTAAGAAATTTGCTATGAATCCATTTGCGCTAAAAAAAATTAGGTATCGTGGGAAATTATCTTATCAAATTTCCTAGTGCCTGCCAAAGAGCTGATTACTTGCGATTTAGGCTTAAAATCTGGCCCATGCGTGAGGTTTTACTTATACGTAAACTAATCACTCCTGTGGAAGCCTATTGTCGATATTGCCATTTAGTACCAGAAACATTAAAGCACTTATGTAAGGAATGTACTGCATTATTAACATTACGGATTTTCTATTTTAAAACATTATTTGAAGATCATGATGATCTAACGAAGGCCCGCTTTTGGGAATTATTATTTCACTCCTTTAGAAAACAGGTTAGATATGCCATTCTTAATTTTCTGTACAGATTGAGATTGTTAGATAAGGTAATAATAATAAGTAAATTATAATTTTGTGTGATGAATTACAGAGACATTTTCTCAGAGCATTTATTGTAAATAATATGGATTATTTTATTAAATTTTTATTTTGACATGAATCTTAAATTGTATTCTAGTGTATTTTATATTTGTTTTATATGATGAATTGTATATTTTGTATCATTTATTTCATTCTTCTTTATTAATCACTTCTTGATTAAAACAACTTAGTAATAAAAAAATTAAAAAGCGGGGGCGTGGCCAACGACCGCAGCATGAAGACGTGAGCTTTTGGTGCTCCCGTGGCCGCCAGCCGTATCCTGAAATATCCTGCCAGAAATACAACTGCCCATGCGAAGAAAAAGGTGTTTTTGAGCATCGGAATATAATTGCTCTCACATCTGAGGGTTGATGTGTTAAACCGACTGCTAATTACAAAAGAAATTGGGCGATGAAAAGTGGAGTGACGGCGGCTGATGAGAATCCAAGATGGCCGCCGGGCGCTGCAGAGCGCGAACCCGGCAACGCTGCATATCCTGGTGCCAGCGCACCGTCTCCTCCTCCTCCTTGCACGGACCAACACATTGCCGGAGTCCAACAGTGACTATAGGAGAGGATCAACTGCGGGAGGAGATTCGCGCCGAGGCCCCTGCTCCCTGCCCTCCCCCACGCCCCGGAGTGGACACAAGTACAATTTTTCCCGTCAGTGGTTAACAGTGGATAACAAAAGCATAGCGCTCCAAACAGAGAGGTGGAGTGCATGCCACAGCAAGCATAGACACAGACAACAACCTGTAAATCGTAGCAGCCCCTGGCACAGCAGAAATAAGAGGTTACTCCCCTGGTCTGGGCACTTCCTGAAAACTCTGAGCTCGACCTGGCCTGACGACCCCTTGGACAACTAAGCCAAGATACCTCTGTAATGACACTGCTGGCCCCTCCCAAACACACAACGAACCCCTCTTCATATTACAAGACCTGCTTCGCAAGATGGGGAGGGACAGACCCAGGAAAACCTCCACACAAAGCAGGATAGAACAATACGCAACCACTCCACTGTCCCGCTCACCGGAAAGGTCAGCATCAACCGAATCTGAGAACATGGAAGATGACATCTCCCTCAGAGACGTGATGGGTGCCATTGCCAGCTCCAGGACATCAATGGAAAAGAAAATGGACAGCATTGGTGCTGAGGTATCTCTGTTGAGACATGATTTGCAGAAGCTGATTGCACGCACTGGAGCGGTGGAAGCACGCATATCGGAAACTGAGGACAATCTGCAGGGAGTCAACCGCCAGATGACTGGCATGATGGAACGAATAAGATCCCTAGAGGGAAGAGTGGATAAAAGCGAGGGAAGATCAAGGCGCAATAACGTCCGCATCCTTGGCCTTCCCGAAAAGGCAGAAGGAGAATGCATCGAACTGTTCCTCGAAAGATGGTTGATGGACATATATAATACAGAATCCTTCTCCAAATTCTTCTCTATCGAGAGAGCACACCGCATTCCAACGGGCAGGATCATGCCTGGTGCACCGCCGCGTGCAGTCATAGCAAGACTTTTAAATTATAGGGATAGAGATGCCATACTACAAATGGAAAGAACGAAGGGATCCATTACCTATAACGGCTCGAAAATCTCCTTCTTTCCTGACTTCACCAGAGAAGTCCAAAAAGCGCGCCAGTCCTTTGACCCGCTTAAAAAACGCCTGCAATCACTGGGAACCAAATATGGCCTGATCTTCCCTGCTCAAGTCAAAATATATCACAAGGGCACAACAGTGCATTTCACGGATCCCAAGGAAGCTTGGAACTGGGCGGAAAGACATATTGAAGGTGACTAGAACATACGGAAGAAGGCCGGAAGTGACCGTAATAGACCACATCCAGAGAGACCACCGGATAACAGACCACTACAGCAGCAGGAAGAAGTGCCACAACAAGAAGATGCATGAAAGAAAAAAATAGCAACAGACAAGGCAAGTGAAACTATTGGAAACGAAATGAAAGAGAATCCAACTTAAAACAAATTCACATGGCAGAAAGTATGTAATGGCTGGCGGCTGGAACCGACCGCCCCCTCTAGCAAGAAACGAACGTACAGCGCTAGGCAAAAGTTCTAAACTGCCTAGATATACTGGTTAATTAGTGTTTGAACTGTTAAAGGGCGACAGATGCTTCAGTTGGGGACGAAGTATGGGGAGGGGGGAGTTTGGCACAAGTTTAGAAGATGGAAAAGCTCAATGAAGCACTACACACTGTATGAAACAGTTGTTAATCAAACGACAACCACTGTTCCCTGCTGCGAGGCAAACAAGTCCAATGCCCCCACTGTGGGAGGTTACACTGTCAGCTGGAATCATGAACATGAACGTAACTCTGCAAGTCAATAAGAACAAAACCTTAAAATTGCTCACCTGGAATGTGAATGGCCTGGGACACAGCCTGAAAAGGAGGCTAGTAAGGCAGTTCCTGAACAGGCATAGCCCGGATATAGCCTTCCTAACAGAGACCCATCTGGCAGGTACAGCCAACGCACTATTTAAGAGATCGAACTACCGAACAACCATACAAGCAGGCTTTACAATGGGAGCTAGAGGAGTACTGATACTGATACATAAAAGGCTACCGCTCATCCTTACCAAAACAATACAGGATACTGGGGGCAGATTCACATACGTCACAGGCATGCTCTGGAACAAGACGATATCCCTTATGGCGATTTATGCTCCACCTACTCTCCAATCCAGGCTTATGGACGACATATCACCCTTGCTCACCAACGACACCTCGGACATTCTAGTCCTAGGAGGAGACTTCAACGACGTTATGAGCAATGTACAAGACAGTACACATATACGCAACAGAGACCCCAACCGATGAACCAACCTGGCTACATTTGTGGAAGCGTTTGGTATTAGGGATGTATGACGCGGCTTGCATACGGAAGGAAAAGAGTACTCCTTCCACTCCGGAGCACACGCATCGCTGTCACGCTTGGATTACTTCTTTATGCCTGCGACATTAACATACACAGCAACACAAGCTGAATACCTCCCACGGGGCATCTCAGATCACTCCCCTCTACTCATGTCACTAATGACGTGCAAACCAGCTCCCCCACCGGTATGGAGATTGAATAACAATAACAATTACCTAGGCTCTCCCGAGCTGATTGAACGCATACAAAACGCCACCACAGAATACTTCGAGATAAATGAAGGATCAGTGGAAAGTCCCTCTACGCTCTGGGAAGCATACAAACCAGTGTTACGAGGGGAGATCATCTCCTGGACGGCCGCACAAAAGAAAATATACTTGGAATCATTGAAAGAGGCAGAAGCAAACGTAAGACAGGCAGAAAAAACGCATCTAGTCCAAGACTGCCCAGATACTAATAGAGCCCTGATATTAGCTCAAAAGAAACTGCAAAACATTGCGTTGGACAATGCCAAACATGCAATGAGGGCTAGAATATATGACATTGGGGACAAGGCGGGGAAGGTCCTAGCCTGGCTTGAGCAGGGATTGGAAGGACACAATCAAGTGAGAGAGATTGTACCCCACAACTTGGAACCCCACCTGACGGATGAGGACATAGCTGAAGAATTTGCAAGATTTTATGAGGAGCTGTACAAGGCACCTGCGACTCCCCCTGAGACCTCCATACTAGATGAAATCACCCTCCCGTCCCTAAGTGAGACCCAGATTGCCAGCCTAGAAAGAGACATCACGGAAGAAGAAGTTGCAACGGCCATGTTGCAGCTCCAATCCAGGAAGACCCCTGGACCAAACGGCTTTCCCATAGAAACCTGGAAGAAGATAGGCTGCAACAATCTAGCTCCCCATTTACTCAATATGTTTCAACAGGCCCGAACAACGGGATGCCTCCCGGCGGATCAAAGGAAAGCTTCAATAATCGTAATACCCAAGGTAGAAAAACCTCCGGATCAATGCAGCTCATATAGACCCATCTCCCTCATTAACAGCGAAACCAAGATACTAGCCAAACTGCTAGCGACACGCCTACAACAGGTCATAACATCCCTAATTCATCCGGACCAATGTGGCTTCATGCCTGGTAGATCCACGAGAATGAACATAAGAAGAATACACCTGGTCATTGAGCGTGCCCAGACCCTCAACATGCCCCTGGGTGTACTTGCAATAGACTTTGAAAAGACGTTCGACTCTATTCAGTGGGAGGCACTCTGGGCCATCATGCGCAAAATGGGCTTTCGAGAACAGTTTCTATCCTGGGTCCAACTGCTATATGAGGCACCAACGGCTGAAGTCCGAGTGAACGGCTGGACATCACGCTCTTTCGTCTTGGGAAAAGGGACCCGACAAGGCTGCCCACTATCAGCACTCCTCTTTGCACTGGCCATGGAACCACTGACCCAGCTGCTGAGAGAAGCACCTACATGGAGTGGCATCCCGGGTGGTCCGGAGTGGGAGGACAAAGTCTCATTATACGCAGACAACCTATTGCTATATTTGAGGGACCCCAAGATGGCATGTCCGGTAGTGACACAGTTACTCCAGAAATATGGAGCCTTTAGCGGCCTGAGAGTAAACTGGTCCAAATCCATGCTATTTGCACTAAATGCTCTGGTTAGTGAGGTTCCTGAGCCCTGCCCATACAGAATAGCTCTTGAGCACTTCCAATATCTGGATATTAAGATCACAAGGAACCTTGATGATTACACACTAAATAACCTACAACCCATTACAGAGCGGTTTACAGGTGATGTCCAGCACTGGATGTCCCTACCCTTGACCCTATTAGGCCGAGCTGCACTGTTCAAAATGCTGACACTTCCCCGCTACTTATATGTGCTCCAAAACGCCCCTCTACATATACCTGTGAAGGAGTTCCGGAAAATAGACAGCACACTTAGAAAACTCCCATGGGGGGTGGACGCCCGAGAATTGCCCTTCAAACACTACAAAGGTCAGTATGGGACGGTAGGATTGGCCTTCCAAGGCTAAAGACATACTACTGGGCCAGTGAGATGTCAGTAGTAAACGACGCAATGCACGCAGACCCAGCACTGCCACATGTACGGGCATCGCCTCCCTTGGAACTATACAAGGCAATACCCAGAACGACCCCCCGGAAAATGGCAGCACAGGCATCCTGTATTTGGGCGGAATCACATACCTTTATGGGATGGGGATACAGAATCACGCCAATCCAACCATTATGGGATAATAGAAATCTCTGTGAGGTAGCCAAATCACCAAAATGGCCAACATGGATGGGATGTGGTATAGAGAAAGTGGGTGACATTATAATAAATGGTGCCATTAGATCCTATGAAGAATTGGCTCTATCCTTTAACCTCCCTGAGGCAGAAAGGTACCATTACACACAACTTCGGCATGCACTTCAACAGCACCTCCCTACCCTTGCTGACATGCCAGACACTACTCCAATAGAACGCAACATAATAACTGATTGCATTCAAGCCAAGGTCACCACAGTAATGTACAGTGCCATCACCTCCTTTGCCACAACAGAACTGGTTTGGCTCAAGACAAAATGGGAAACCGAAGTTGGGGATATTTTACCGGAGGACTGGGTTCAGATACTGATGTTCCCCCGGGAGGTAGCCATATCAACCAGACTGCGATTAGTCTAACTGAAAATACTACACAGAATCTATTACCCGAGGGTAGCCTTGTACCGATGGGGTAAGATAATTGAACCTAACTGCCTACCTTCACATGGAGAAGAAGGAACTTTCTTTCACATGCTGTGGGAGTGTCCAAATATCAGCCATTATTGGCAGCAATGCTGCGATATCCTTTCCAGAGTGCTAAATCAGACAATCCCCAGAGACCCTAAGCTACTACTTGGAGCAGACAGCGAAATAGACTTGTCAAGATATGAAAAGCACTGCCTCATGAAAACAGCTGCAATAATTAAAAGGAACATAGCACAACTATCGGGTGCTGCAGAGACACCGCAGATAAGCCAATGGATAACTGATGTACAGATTTGCATTGCCATAGAAAGGAGAGTGCATAAAGCCAGGGGATGTCCTGAAAAGGCGAACAAGATATGGCAACGATGGGAAGATGTGGTGTGAACTCGGAGACCATACTTGATATGACACTATAGAATGCAGTATGCGCAAGGCAGCAGGGGACACTTCTGCTTAGTAAAACATTCTTAATGTGACCTTGTATGATTTACTTGATTGAGTACTCCATCAAACGTTATTATTATTGTTGTTTTTGTGTCCTGGCCCGGTGAGGACCAGTGTTTGTATGTTACAAAACCAATAGAAATGTAATATTAAAAAAAACAAATTAAAAAGCATCCTTTTTAGACCAGCCTTCACAAGCCAAAGGGCCAAAATGTGACATGATTAATTGGCCTTCTAGGAGCAAAATGATTTGGATGTGATCAGCAGCCAAAATAATACCAATATCCAATTGCCCAGTGACTAGTTGTGTTTCCTGTCTCAGGCTTGGGCATGGGTGGGCATGGTGGGCAGTAGGCTTCATGGAGATCGGCACGCAGTTGACTATGCTAAAACAGACCAGCCTTCATTAGGCTTGCTATGACTGACACTACCCCATTCCTTCATGCCTCACTGAGAGCAGCCCAGCACTGATTTTGTTCTCTTGCTTGCTTGGATGTCATTTTCAGTGCCCCAATTAAATCTGTGTGACTGCAATGCGTGGGGGAAACTCTGAAGAGTAGGGCTCCTTGTGAAGGAAACCAATCAGAAACAGACACAAAAAGATAAGACATCCCAGAGGTGAATCCTTGAGCTGTTCTGTTATTCCAAAAGCCTCATTCTTCCTATGCCTGATGAAGTAATCGAAAGATTAAAAAGCTTAAAAATAGGGGATTCCAAAATGGCCGCCAGGAAGAGAGCCCCTTGAACAGGACTCTCTTGAACCCCCGGTGAAATCAGAAACCCCTAACCTTCCCCAGGTGTGGAAAAAGCTAATTTGGATATCCAAGCACAGGGCGATCAGAAACAACTAAAGTTCAAGCTCCTCGACACGAAGCAGCAAATAATACGGCAGGAGGAACGCAGCGTAGGCAGAGACCCAGGACGCGAAGAGAAGCCCAGACCTACCATGTCAAGGATCCAGGAACCGCCATCGTCTGCGGAGGCCAGGAGAGTGCAGTGTAGTGGAGAAGGGAGAAGAGAATCTCCCCCTCTGCCTTTACTCGAGGCAGGACAACCATCATGAAGTGGGGCGGCCCCCTGGAAGCGCTGCTGAAACGTCCTGGGAGCCCCGTCAGCGATCAGAATTATGAAGTGCGCCTTGTAGAAGGGCACGTCTCTGAGGAGACAGAACGAGAAGCAGGCAAGCGGCAGCGAACTTGGAAGCCATAGCAAGGTACGTGCAGCCCCGAGAGCAAGACCCAGCACTAATAGAGATCCCAGAGCCAGCATCCCAGGGCTTTGGGGAATGCCAATGACCCCGGAGGTCAGGGGAGCGAGGTGAGGAGGCGCCTGACAAAGAAGAGATCCCTATCTCCCCACCCATATCTGAAAAAAGAGGACAAACGATACAGTGAGTGGTATTCCAACCTCGAGCACAGATGTTTTCTGGGTGCCCCGCTGTACACTGAAGGGCAGGGGCTTTCCCAGGACCAATAAACACTATAGAGGGGGCTCCACCAAGAAGCTGAAGAGAATTAGTGGACTCAGAGCTCCACAGCGGGCGGTAAACTTCCAGCAGGCATCAGCACCTTGAGCAAGGGAGAGGTATAGGGCGCTGTGGATAAAGCTCTAACCAAACAACCATATCCCTGCAAAACAGGTGAGGAAGCAGAGGGGCGAGCAATGAAGCGGGGTACAGCTGGGGGCCCGCAACAAACGTGTACTCCCGGAAGTGGCCTATAAGAAACAGTAGACTGCAGACCTGAAAGAGGCCCGGGGAACCAGTGTGAGCCTCCGGGCTCCACGAAACCACATATCTGCCTACTAACTACAAAGGAATTGAATCCCCCAAAGGACTAGGAGCCCCTTCTGGGGCACACATAGGTGCTGGCAGTTCAACGGGAAGGGACGAAAGGAGAACAGGCGGGAAGTGGCCGGACCATTTAAGAGCCCTGCTGGACAAGATACCAACCCGTCTGGCTCCACAAGAAAGAGGTGAATTCAGAAGAGGCAGGGTCGAGAAACACTGAGGGACACAAGGACCTGGGCCCCCCTGGCACCCTAATAGGGGTCCACTAACGTATTGCAAGGGCTCTGCCTTTGCACTGTGGCACAGTTTGGACCTTGGGGCAGTGAAAACTTCAAAATGTCAAAAATCAGGGGTAAGAAAGCCATAAGTGTGGCAAAAGGGTGGAAAAAAACAGGAAACTAATATACTAAAATTCTGGAGGAGGGACACTGGGTCTCCACCAAAAGATCGCCAGAGCAGAGGACGAGGGAATCCATGTGGCCGCTGGACCAGACCAGGCAGTTACCCAAGAGGTACTTCTGCAATACTTCCAGGAATTCGGGGATAAGATAGCAGGCACCATGCAGAAAGATATTTATTAAATTGAGGGAAGATCTGGCACTGGCCTTACAAGAAATCAAGGGTGATATGAATAACCTAGAAGAAAGGGTGGACACAACGGAACATGTGCTCCAGGAGCTAGTGGACGACGCACGAAAATCGGACAAGCTAATGGAACAACTAGCAAGGGCAACGCACAATCTTGAAATTCAAGCAGAGGACCTAGAAAAGAGATCTAGAAGATCCTATGTACGCATAAAAGGGCTTTGCAGACACAGTGACCGACAAGGACGTTAAAACAACTACAATGCAAATATTTGCACATCTGCTAGGAATGGACAATAGTGCAGAACTCAAAATAGACAGATTACATAAGGTGGGACCTCAAAGAAAAGAACCAGGAGCAAGGCCAAGGGACGTGCTAGCAGCCCTCCATGACTACGGCCAGATAGAAAGAATCTTATGGGCATCCAGGAAAACAGAGCAGATTACATACAACGGCTCAGTGATACAGCTCTTTCAAGATCTGTCTCAGACTACCTTAATCAAAAGAAAACAAATTAGCCAAATTGTAAGCGCTCTGTGGTCACTGGACGTTCCATAACGATAGACGTTCCCCTTTGTTATGGTCTTCAAATGGGAAGGATGGCAACACTGCATCCCTTCAAGTGAAGAAAGAATGAGAATCCTGGGAATGGAGGACGAGGAACAAGAATCAAACAAGGCAATGCCGAAACTTCAGAATAAAAGGAGGGCTTGGGAATGGACCAAAAAAGGAGAAGAGGGGCCAGAATAGCAGACGAGGTACCCGACCGTGGTCAGTGTCACCAGAATCAAAACATATTCAATCCTTAATGAAGATAAGAGGCTAGCCTGGGGAGGGTGGTCGTTATTTAGAAAATGAATATAGCACTGGGGTGTGGGGGTGTGGAGGGATTTAGAATCGAGAAATGGGTATGGGAGGACCTGCACTAGTTTCAACTGGGGCCCTATGTGGGCTCAGCCAACAAGATCACAAGTCGGGAGGGGCTAGAGGCTGGCTGAGCACACCCAGTGAGGGGGGAAGGGGCAAGAGGAGGGGGGACGGGGTTATGGGGGAAAAGCGGGGATGGGGGAGGGCGGGGAGAACCCAACCAAAAACCTAGAGGGAAGCGTCACTTGTATAAACTTTTCCAAGATCATGGCTAATCCCAATGTACTAACCATTACCTCATTAAACATTAATGGATACAATTCCCCCACAAAAAGGAAAAAGCTGGAGAGATTTCTCCTTAGAGGAAAACCAGACCTTCTAGCCCTTCAAGAAATGCACATACAAATCTGGGTCAAACACATAATCAGGTTAAGGGGATACAATAAAATGTTTCAGTCCAATGGCACATCCAAGTAGGGAGGGGCCCTGATAGCAATCTCGATATCTGACTCACAAGTTGCTACTGCCAGAGACTCCAGTGGAAGATATTTGGCCTTGATACTCCAGGGGAGAGGACTTCTCGATGCAATAGCAACTATCTATGCTCCTAACTCAGGGCAGGACAGGTTCATACAATTAAAGCTTACTAACATGGAGGGTTTCACTAAAGGCCAAATAGTGCTGTCAGGTGACTTCAACATGGCATGGGACCCTGTGGTAGATAGGAGTAAGGGGAGAGCGTTCACTCAAGGAAAACCTTCTAGGGAATTGACCGAGAAGATCGCGAAGCTCTCCTTGGTGGATGCATGGCGGGAAAAGAGGGGGAAACCCAGCTGGTTACACATTCTTTTCGCACGTCCATAGGACCTCCGCCAGAATCGATTACATATGGCTCTTGCAGTCTCTTTTGGGTTGAAGTAACAGAGATGGAAGTGGGGGCGATAGCTCTCTACGACCATGCACCATTAACTTTCAGCCTTCGTAGGACGGGAGGGCATCCTGGACTATTGAAATGGAGGTACCCCGCACAGATATTTAAAGACCATATGGTAAGGGAGGAGACACATGGCCATAGAAGAATTTATTTAAGATAATCAACAGGGGACTATCAGCCAACTGACAGTCTGTGACGCATTTAAAGCTACGATTAGGGGAAGGATAATAGCTATAAAGGCCAGAAGAGATAGGTATAATAGACTTCTAGAAAAAGAATTGGAGGAGAAACTAAAACAAGTGATTTCCCGGATGGGAATCGGAGCGAGCAGGGAGGTAAGGAGAAAATACAGAACGATCAGAGGTCAACAAGAAGTGCCCGAGACAAAAGCAGCAGAGTGCCCATTGCTATTTCTCAAGCAAGGATATTGTATACAAGCAAATAAGGCAGACAGACTCTTGGCAAGGTTACTAAGAAAGGAAGAAAAGGCCAGAGCAATATTAAGAATTTAAAAAGAAGGGGGAGGGGATTGCTCAGATCTACCAGGCGTAACTCAGGAGTTCTCTAATTACTACTCAGCCCTATACAGTACGGAGAACCCTCTGGAACCGACTCAAGTAGAATATCTAAATAAATGCTCTTTACCAACAATAACTGGAAAGGGAAGACCTGGATTGAGATATAACTGCAGATGAGGTAAGAAAGGCTATAAAGGCATTACCAGCAAACAAATCTCTCGTACCAGACGGCTTTACATCAGAGTTCTATAAAACCTTCAGGGAGAGCTTCATCCCCCACTTGGTAAATCTCTTCAATGGATTTGAGGGGATGGGCAGACTAACTCCAACTATGGAAGAGGCAAAGGTAGTACTTCTGCCAAAACCTGGTAAGGATCAAACCGTTTGCAGCTCCTATAGAGCAATTGCGCTAATTAATACAGATGCAGAGCTTTATGCAAATATCTTAGTGGCCCGGTTGGATCTTCCTCTCTCAAAGCTGGTCAGTACTGACCAGTCAGGGTTCATCCAAAACAGGCAGACAGGTAATAACACTAGAAGGCTGACACACCTGATCGAAAAAGCAAAGAAGAAGTATATCACATCCCTAATTCTCACGCTAGATGCTGGGAAAGCTTTTGATAGGGTTGAGTGGCCATTTTTATTTCTTACTTTGGCAAAAATGGGGTTTGGGAAGAAATGTATACCAAGAATAAAGGCAAATTACGCAAATCCATCACTCTGACTAATGATTAACGTGCAACTTTTGAGGTCAATTAAGGTGGCGAAAGGTACAAAACAGGGTTGACCACTATCCCCATTATTATATGCGCTCCACCTGGAACCACTATTCGCCATAGTGAGGGCATCCAGGGAAATATCTGTAATTCCTTTTGGGAAAAGGGAACACAAGGTGGCTGCTTTTGTGGACGCCATGTTGTTGACACTCACAAACCCAGGACAGTCCCTTACTGAACTGGATGGGGTGCTGGGCCAGTTTGCGGCAGTGGCAGGACTAAAAATTTGTATGAGTAAATCAGAGATACTAAATCTAAATATCCCACTAGAAAAGGAATGCAAACTGAGGGGAGCATTTCCGTACCGGTGGGCAGACAATTCCATACAATATCTGGGAATCAGAATCACCAAGGGCATAGAATCTTTCTTTGTGGCTAATTCCCCCCCCACCCGCAATAGTGGATGATATTAGGACATTTAGGAAGTTGCTAAACGACTGGGACCCTTCTTACAATATCATGACGGGACCGTATAAATGTTTTAAAAATGGTCAATCTCCCAAAGCTTTTGTACCATTTTATGACGCTCCCAATCACAGTGCCCAAATTCTTCTTTTGCTCCCTCCAAAAACATACGGGTGAGTTTATTTGGAACCACAAAAAACCTAGATTATCAAGGTGACTAATGATGACATCAAAGTAAAGAGGGGGTCTAGGAGAACCAGACTACAGGGCATAATATCTGGCTGCACAAACTAGAATAATAAGGGACTGGTTAAAGGGCGATTGCGATAAAATCTGGAGAGACATGGACAAAGCGGTGATTGGGGATCAGTTGGAGGATGTCCTTTGGAAACCAAATATCGATAAACCGCAGAAAATGTATTGCAGTGAGATAGGGTCCGTGCTAGGTAGCGCTTGGGATGAAATAGTGGAAAGGGCAAAGGTCACAACCTTTCTGTCACCGTGTACTCTGGGTTTTGGGAATCCCCAATTCACCCCTGGGGCGGGGGGATCAGACTTTAGTAAATGGCAGAAAGGAGGATGCCATAGACTACAGGATATGTTCGAAGGGAACGAGGTCAAGCCGTTGCCACCATGTAAAATTGACTTTGAGTGGACGAGGGGAAAAGGTTGCATTATAAATAAATAAGACACTGGCTTCTAAACCCCAAAATTAAGAAGGCTGCCACAAGAGCCCTAACACCTTTAGAGTGATTACTTACTTCAAATGCAGGGGAAAAGCATCTGGTGGGGGCAATATACGGATATATTAAAGAGGGGGAGGAACCAGGGCAAAGGCGAAATGGGAAGACTTGTGGGTCATCCAATTAATGAGGACCATTGGGATCAACTATGGGCTAATATTGCCAGACTTTCTAAATCAATACAGATTCTGAAGATATGGATCAAGATGATGGTTCAGTGGCACCTCACCCCTACAAAACTTCACAAGTTCTGTATCAATGTACCTAACACATGCTGCCGGGAATGTGGAGCAGAGGGCACATGGAGTCACGTTTGGTGGGAATGCCCGTTGGTCTGCCCCTTTTGGTCCCAGGTTCAAGAGGCTGTGAGCGAGTCTTTGGGGGTAAAGGTAAAGGGAAATACAGGTCTTGCTGTCCTGGGTCTGGGAGGGTGTCTGGAAGAGTTGACTTTGAAAGCTCAACGCAAGGTATATGTAATACTTATGATGGCGGGAGCTTTGGTAGTGGCTCAAAAATGGAAAACGAAAGACTCATCCACACAGTATGCGTGGGTGGGAAAGGTGGAAAATGTTGTAGCGCTAGAGTGGGTTACCTACACAATACAAGGGGACCATCAGGGTTTCGTAGCAGATTGGGACTTGGTTCTGAAGTTTCTCCAAACGGACCGCAGAATGGCATGGTGCCCTAGGACAATGAGACTGTTGAGATTGACATAAATTCAACAGGGCAGGCTGCCTCGAATAACGTGCAATTAGAAGTCCGCAGGAGAAGACAGGATATAGAGGAGGAGAGGCGCTTAATAACAGTCAGTAAAATTGGGAAACAAGGGGGAAGAAGGGCTGGGAGGGTGAAGGGAAAGGGAGGAATAACAGAGGTTTAGCATTGACTCTAGGTTGGGGAAAGGGGAGGGGGGCTGGGGAGAGGGAAATAAAAGAAATAATGTTTTGGTTTTCTCTTTAAAATGCCAATAAAATCTTATGTGAAAAAAAGAAAGCTTGAAAATAAATTACTTTGTTAGCCTATGGTATCATCTTGTTGTCATATATATAGATACAGAAACACTGTAAGTACAGTTATGGATACCCATATGGTTATGGATAACCATCATACTATATATTAAAAGGCCAGATGTATGTTTGTCTGAAGCCGTCCTGCCCGTTTTGCCTGTTATCACTGCTAGAGGGAGCTGCTGGCTTACGCATACAAAAATAAGACTTCAAGTTCAGCTTCCAGGCGAACAAAATGTGTATTTGAACAATGATAACATACAATTAGCTGAAAAAAAAAACTTCAAGTTGCATACACTAAGAAAATATATACATAAAAAATATATAAACATAAATTCATTTGATTAAGCACTATAGCACTATTTCGCAAACAAAATAAATTGCTTTTTTAATGTACGTATGTATTATGTAATTTTTTTTTGGACTATTTCTTGATATGTATTATTATATCAATAATATTCTTCATGTACGTTTTAAACTTTATTTGACTTCAGTTTACTTTACCTTAGGATCTCATGTCTATTTTGAATCATGCTGCACGTGAATTGTATTACTCTGACATCCCTCAACATTATATATTTGAGTCCAAAACTCGTAAGTGGAATCCAAGACAATGAGGAGCAGATACAAGAATCGGCTGCATGTGCTATGTTTAACTTTCAACAAATTCTCAGAGATTTTGTTTGAGGTTTCTCTTCCACGTAAAAGAAGCAAGATCCTTTACAAATTATCTTCTATTTATATAAATTAAATTAAAATACAGCAAATTATATATTCACACTCTGAAAATGTCTTCATTGACGCACATTAGCTTTTCCACTAGTCAGTTATTGAAACTGTAGTTGAAGGGATGTTATGGAGACAGTGCAATACCTAGGATGCATTACAATGTACAAGTTATGGTTAGCAAAGTAACCATAACTTGCTTCCTACAATGCAGTCAGACATGTTATCACAATCAAATCACTCATTCAACTTATGTTAAGAAAAAAGAAAACGTGAAAGTAAAAAAGAAATGAAAGAAAAAAAATGAAGTAAAAAGCAAGTATTTGCTCCATCCGGGATGGCAGTTGACTGAGAAGGGATTGGCGGCCCTCTACAAAACAATCAAATAAATAGATAAATGAGCCGCCAGTTTGTTAGCTCATTGAGCACAAAATATGCTGCTAAGAGCAGCATTAAACCTGCAAGTGACAGGTTTGAAACTCTGCAGGGCTAACTCAGACTATTAATCTTGACGAGGTTGAATACCATTACATTGCGTAATATATTAAAAAGTGCTGTTATGGCACAGAGAAACAGCAACAATAGCAGTAGCAAATGTTCCATAATTTGCTATTATTATAACTGAAAAACAAGTTTTAGGGAATTAAGTTTGTTCAAGTCAACAATTCCCCATGGAGCCCATTTTATAAAAAAATGAGTAATTGGGCGGCGCAGAGCCTTTAGGTTTGCACTGCAACGTAAATCAATCTCTCTGCCGCCAAATTTTCCTCATTTTGCACAGCGGAGTGCAAAAGTGCAGGGCAAAAGGTGGCGCATGCATGTGTATGCTGCCTTTTGCCCTGCACTTTTTCACTCCAGCATTTGCACGGGGATGGAAATCCATAATGTCGCAGATGCTGGAACATTTGTATGGCGGAGAGAAAGGGAGGAGGCAGAAACCATACAAATGAATGAAAATGTGGTGTGACATGAATGCAAGGTGTTAAAGCCTTAGTCAAGGCGTCTACTCCTTCCATTCACGGTATGTCACAACGAACATGTGCTCCCCAATGATTAAACAGTGTGCATGCAACCTTCGCTAGTATAGCTTAATTCATTTTAATAAACGCCCTCGAACTCGCTTACACCGAGGAACACAATTAAACACATTAAAGCGTGAACAAACTCACACCTAAAATTAAACATTGCTAAAAAAAAGTTTTCAAAAAGAATTATGGTTTCAATTAACATTGTGTTACTATGAAGATCTCTAACATCACAAATAAGAGTAATTTAACTAAAGTCAGATTATGTCGTATGTGTCATAAAATTCGATTTTAGGGTGGAACTTTCACTCTGCTTCTAGAAGGTGTTGCCACTGTCAAAACACATTTGGCCATTGACCATATTTAATGCATCACGTAAGAATTATGACATCACAACCAAAGCTAGAAATTATATCACTAATTGCATCAGTTAGCTGACCACATAGTCATGAATTTCAGGTTTCTCACCAAATATGTCATGGCAAGTGCCAGGCTATGCTATTCTGCCATGGTGTATTAATCACAACATGCCTCTCGCATTACATGTATACATACATGTATAAACTAAACAGTTACATTTGAACATAGTTTAGTCTTCATTGACTGGCGAAAATTAAATAGCTCTTTTTTTTTTATTAAACCATTATCTTTAGACTAACGATGGGTGGGTTAATGGAGGAAAGGTTGGTATCAGATAAAGGGAAAGACCTGTTCCCCACAGGCATGCTGTGTGCCCTCCGAAGGCCGGCTGCAGCTGGAGCAATGGTAAATTGTAAGCATTGCGTGGGGGCATTGGGGACAGCGGGGGGCCACACCCAAAGCGTGGCGGAGTATGGGGCTGTCCCAGCCAGGGAGGAGTGTGATGCATCGGTTTTCAAGTGTGGGTGGTTTCTCGATGGCCACACTCGAGCCAAATTCAGACGATGGGCACTGAGTCCCTTAGGGACAGTTGGGATTCCTCATCAACAACATCCAGTGGCCCGAGGGAGAAGTACTGCATGCAAGACAATCTGGAGCGTATGTCCGCTGCCTTGCTAAAGTCGTGGGCGGCAAGGTGACAGCGTGAACATTCAGAATTTTGCATTGCCCTGCATATGGGCCACCTTAGACGTCTAAGGAAGAAGTGCTACGGGCAGTACAATCTGCAGCATATGTCCGCTGCATTACTAAAGCCGTGGGCGGCAAGGGGACAGCGTGAACATTCAGAACTTTGCATTGCCCTGCATATGGTCCACCTTAGAAGTCTAAGGAAGAAGTGCTAACGGGCAGTACAATCTGAAGCTTATGTCCGCTGCCTTGCTAAAGCCGTGGGAGGCAAGGGGACAGCGGAACATCCCGAATTTTGCATTGCCCTGCATATGGGCCACCTTAGAAGTCTAAGGAAGAAGTACTACGGGCAGTACAATCTGAAGCTTATGTCCGCTGCCTTGCTAAAGCCGTGGGAGGCAAGGGGACAGTGTGAACATTCAAAACTCTGACATTTCCCTGCTTTGGGCCACCTTTAGCAGACTATGGTCGTGAACCATAGGGTTGTTTAGGGCTGGGACTGTCCCCGTATTGTGTATGCTCCAATAAATGTGACCTTTTGTTTCCAAATGTACAATAATTGTCTGTGGATTATTTGGGTAGTAATGGTTATGGTTGGTTGTCTGACTCCCCCCCCCCTCCCCGGGAAGGGGGAGAGGGGCCAATGGTGGCTGGCGCCGCTATGGTGCACACAAAGGTCTGTGGAGTAAGCAACGCTTGTTGATGTGTGTGTGTTGCAGCGTGATATCTCAGGTTGTTGTTCAGTAGTGTCCAAAAAGTATCACCCCCCCCACCGGCTTGAAGGTAGCCTTGGGGAGGCGGCTGGTGATGTTGGTCAGTGTGTGGTGTGTAGTTCAAGGAAAGGTTGTGGAGGTCTGCTACATTTCAAGGGTTGAGCAGTGTAAGGTGGAAGAAGGATACTAGTAGTATGTGGTCTCTGCAGGGTGCTAGTGACGAGGGATGTGGGTGTAGGTAAGAGTAGGAGGATGAGAGTGGCCAACAGGCCTCTTCGACAGCACCCTCTTAAAGTGTCTCTCTCTCTCTCCCTCTCCCCATTGTGCCACCAGGACCCGGGAAAGCCAAGCGATGGAAGGAGAGAGCTCCCTGGCAACTCCCTTTGTTTCCCCAGGCGCTGAGGGCCCTAAGAGGCATATACGTTTTGGTTCGTGAGAGCGCTCCCAGGATATGAAAAGGCAAGCCCCCATTTCTCCTCACTAGGGACCCCATTTGACCCGATACCAGTGTTCAATGGGCCTGCACAGCTGCTGCGCCCAGTGGATTCAATGAGGTCTTTGCCCATCAGCCAAAGAACCGTGCTTTTCAGGCACTCGCTAGGCATTCTGGGCTTTACTTTCTGACCTTGGCCCAGAAATCTGCCACAGTGATCTGCACAGGAGGCAGATGCTGGCCCCCGGGGGCTTGAGCTAATCAGCCCTCACTGTGTGAGCCAAAGGTCAATCAAGGTACAGAGGTTTTTGCAAGAGTTACACAGCATCGGAGAACATATATACCGTCCTCCATGGCAACGTAAATAACTATCAGGCAACACACACGTGACACGTCCACTAACACATGCACACACAGCCACACCCATCCCTCCCTTCCCGTGGTACCCAAACCCACCTGTTGTGTATTTTCTTGATGGTCGAACCTGGTGGACAAAGATAGGGGGGGTGGGGGCAGGTTTTGAAGAGATAGAAAGGGCTGCCACGACGGGACCCCTGCATACCTCACCACCTCCAAGTACTGCTTATGACGTCACACAGTATAGAACGATGCCAATATGATATGAGATGGCATTTATAACGCGCCTATACACAAGTGTTTCAATAGAAATGCCATCATCAGTGAGCCCACGTGTGACGTCACGACTGGCACCAAAGATATAATGATGGTGGAACTTCCTGAACACTAGGCACAGTGCTTTCAGTGCAACTTTACACTTAATTACAAGCTGCAGAGAATGACTTTCGAAGACTGTTCAAACACATTAAATTATTTATTTTATGACGTTTTTGTTGGTAATATGTGCACCAGTTTGTGAAAGGGGCTCGGGCATCTTGGCAAATGGACTAGCAAACAGAAGTAAGTTAATCAAGCCAGAAAGATAAATTCCAGAAGAAAGTAGAAGGCAGAACATACACGACCGTTGCCCCCTAGCCCTCAGAATCGAGATGAATTATGAAAGCACAGAACTGTACCGAAGGAAGCATTAAACCGATGGGTTTCCAACTTCCCCTGAAAAGAACGAGGACGCGTGCCTTTTCAAGACCAGGGGAGAGGTAGGTCATACACTCAAGCTATCTACCTGTACCTTACATGTTTGGAGACATTATTTAGACTGAAGCAATCTTCAGATATGCTTTTGTGGTTAAGCGGCAGTGCCACCAGAGTTTGGCAACATATCGGTTACAGGAGAGGGTCGCAGAAGCGGATTTCTCTATATAGAATGCAGGAATTTTTCACAAGCCATGTGTGCGGCAATTGGCAGCCAAGGAAGCACCCATGGTGTTAATGCGGCGGTAGAGGTGGGCAGATGTGACGTCATTGTCACCCGCATCTCGCGCACAGCTCTAAGAGGGCCAGCCAGGGTTCTCTTGGCGAGTCTAGCCAGCCATGTTGTGAATATATGAGTCAGGATCACAAAGCTTGCCTCGGCAGAGTATAAAAAGGTAAAATGTTACATCGCAGATGTGGTCAAGACGTTGGCATGGCTGTTCCAGAAAAGGGTCCAGCCGAGCACGAGGGCCGAGCTTTTACCAGGCGTACAACCGTTTGATGACATACTTGATGGCCCTCTCAGGGATTTCTGGTGAATAGGGACACTTACTTTGAGTGTGGTTAAGCCTGAGGTACTGACTGGAAACCTCTTCCTCTATCATCCTCCAGCATGAGCGAAATGTCTTCTGTGCGGCCAGGTCCCCCGCCAGTGCATTTATAAACGGGGGTAACGGCTGTAGTTGGCAACGCCTCATCTCGCCCACGTGATGAAATGCTGTCCTTTCGAGGAGGAAGGGTTACTGCGCCATGGGTCACGCTGTTATTGCAGGCCTCATCTGGCGGTCTTATAAAGGATCCTCAGAAGGTGTGAGGGTGTGTGCGCGAGAAGTCAAACTCACTGATATAGGTTATGTTGCTGGCTCAAGTGCAGCCCCAGCGCAAGCACCAACAACGCCTGCAAAAGCAAACTCTCAGGACGAACGAGAAACAACAATAAACCACGAAGCCCTCAGTGGAATGCCTCTTCCATAGGCACCTTGATTTGGTGACCACATAAATTGTACATAGGCAATGGGCCTGGGGGCGAAAGACCTTTGTAATTTGTATGTTTAGGCACTACCACAAGATGACCAGTTGGTCGGTCAGGAAAGCGCTAGGGGTGGGAGGGGGGCGGGGGGTGGTGTGGGGGGTAAGGATTATAGGTGCTTGCCGCTCACTCCGTAATGCTATGCATGTTTTCTGTGAGTGCCTGGCACCTCAAACGCCGAATTGCTCTCCGGGAAGCTTCCTTTAACTTCGAGCTTCCCAGAATGAGAATGAGTGAGTGGACTGCGGGATACATTACTGCAGTCAAGTAACACAACACGTTTCCGGCGCCAGAGGATGGGACAAGACCAGAGAGAATTGCCATAGCTGCCAGGTAGAAGGATGCATATAGTAGGAGCAGGCTTGTCACTGTCCGCACAGCGCCAAGGTGACAATCCATGTGGTGGTTCTGAAAACCAGTAGAGTTCTTCCGCATCTTCTTGGCATGGCCGAATAGTGACCAAATCAACAGAAGACATGACAGGAGGACCATAGCAAACGGCAAGGAACATTCCAGAACTGATACGACCAGAGGGCCCAGGTTGTTGAACCTGTAGATGGGGCTTCCTTTTACGTTGCTGCCCATTGCTCCATCTGTGTTATTGGTGGTTTTCATTCCATTCGAGCTTACAGATTGATTGGTGCCCCAAGTACCATTCGAGAGGGCAGGCCCAATGGGGCTCCCAGGTCCATAGTTCACTGAGATGTTGAGCTTTTCAGGTTCTTCTTTTTGAAGACTCAGACCAACTGGGATGCTGGTGACCAAGGAAACCACCACTGACACCAGAAGTAGCCAGGGCACCATGCTGGAGATCCTGGGCTTAACTCGGAGCAAGGCGGGGTGGCTAAAGTTGACAACCTTCAGACAGTAGAAGACACAAAGCCAAGCTGTAAGCCAAAGGCTGCAGAAGAACAGGAACATCTGGACCACAAAGAAGGCCACTAAGCTGGAATGAAGCGAGTAGAAACCTCGCCAGGTGTAGTAGAACACATTATCCGTGGTCAGCACAAAAGCCAGAGCGATATTGGATACACCCACAAAGCAAAGTATCTTCTCCGAAGAGGCCAAGCTCTTCCTCTTAGCCCAGTCCAGTAGATAAACCACTACAATGTGGACGTTACCGGCCAATCCAATGGTAAAAGCAATCCCATTCATAAACAACATCAGAACTGCCTCAGGATCCACCATGTCTGTTTCTATAGACAGCTGCCCTTCCCTTTCCCGGTCCTCAGCAGCTCTCCAACGCTGGGTGGCCTCCCATCAGCCCTCCACTCTCGAGCCGCTCTCCACTGCTCCTGCTGATTCTCATCGCCTACAATCCTGCTTATCCCAAGAGTGGGTGCGATTTGCTTATGCAAACATCAAAGCAATGTTATCTTTGCTCCTATTTACGCACAGGAAAAGTCATGGCTATAAAAGAACTTCCAATTGTGATGACGGACCTGCTTATTTCAGGAAAGCCGGAGGGGTGCGTATTGGGAAAAGATATGCTTCGAAGCATTGTAAACTTACAATAAAGAGTTTATTTTGATGTTACTGTCTCCAAGTGTTCATAAAGGGACATAGGATGAAATGATGCAGCCCACTCCTGCTTAGTTCTGCAACTATGCATTAGAGTGGAGATGGAGGCTTATTTCTGAAATCTAGAAGTGCCCATCCAGTTATTACTCTATCAACAGCCGGGGTGGGTACGAGGAATGTTACCTCCTCTTACTATGAGGTGGGAGTTCGTCCAGTGAGGCAAGGTTATAGACAGCGAGGGAACATCACTCCCTAGAGATGGCTCCGTGAGAATTTGGACAGACAGGGCTTTCTCACTCAGATTGGAACTCTTTAGGTAAAGCCCCCAAGATTTAAGGGCAGTGAAAGCTAACTACCCATTTGCTCTCGAGACTTGATCTCCACAAAGGTAGGTTTCAGCAGCTTTAAATTGATAGTGTATGGAGGCAAACTCACTTGTGGGCCGTCAAATGCAAACAAATGCATAGGAAGGAAAAACAAGATTAGTAAAACAGCAACTGTGAATGTACCTCTTCAGAAAAAGGAGCAGGATGTCACGGCTTTGGGACTTTTGGTCACCTGAATAGGGTTGTCCGTAGGGCATGTTTTGGTTTTCTTTCTCTTTCACTTTTTTCCTCTCAATTGCTTCCTCTGACTTGCTCATTCTATTCATTTCTCTCATTTGATTTTGTACTGTGTTGTATAAACCTTCCCCATTCAGTCTGCGCAACAATGGACACAGTCGTAGTAAGACTCAAAACAACTAGCTCCGTATGCATTGTCTCCCCTGCCAGTACACAAGGGAGAAATCGAGAGGAAATTGCTGTGTGAAACTCAAAAGGCACTGTGACTAATCTGGGCAATTCGTTGCTTCTTCCGGGGGAGAGCCACCCCCTTTGAGGCTATGGAGGTGAGCTTGCTAAGCAAGAACCTCCCTAAGGATCTGAGAAAGTGGGACCACACTTGGAGTGACTCCCCTCTAGGGGACACAGACTCCAATTCCTACCAAGAATTCCCTACAAAGGACACCCTGTCTGCCTAGATGGGAACATAAAAGGCTGGTATACCCAGCATACTAACATTACTCTTTGATGTTTGGTTCAAAACAATGCTGGGATCCTCATGAAGTCAACAGCTGATGGAGATCAACACACCCTGTGTGACTATGGCAACAAGAATAGAGGGAGATGAGGAAGCTGGAATGGCTAGAGAAGAATCCTACGCAGAGGCAAGCCTCTGACGTGAGAACATCCTGGAGGGGCAGAGGTGCACTAAACTGCGGCCTTTCTTCTTGCCTAGCTTGCGATGTACAAGTCGGAAAAGCCTCTGCTAAGCCTGTTAAGCTGTCTGGTATATTTATAACTTCTTAATCTCTGGACAGTTGCAACTATGTAACTCCTGTGACACTCACCAGAGCAGGATTGGATTTGTTTATTTTCTTTTCCTCGTGTACAATGCAAGTTAGTTTCCTGCTGTTCGTAAGGAACAAGTTACTTACCTGTAACTCCTGTTCTACAGCAGGGGTATCTTTCATGGATTCACATGCTCATGAATATTTCCTGTCATCAGGCTGGGAATTGTAAGGCTGTAGAAGGAGGAGACCAACACACAGGTTGCATGATTGTTGGCATATTGACATGTTTCTGCATCTCTGCCTCTGGGTGGCGCTGTCTGTAAACTTGCAGGGTGTTTTCTACCATCTTCAGAGAAGACCTTAAATCATTATTTAACACTTTCAGAAATCTGTATATCCGAAAACATGGACTTTGATTCCCATAATGCACCTTGTGGCAGTTCTCATTCCCTGGTTATTCCTATACATCAGTCTTGGAGCCACAATCCCCGGAAACTCTAGAGATCAGTGCTACTTTCACTTTCCGAGGACCAGAGAGGGAGGAGGCAGATACCTTCAGGCTTGCTGCTCCAGGTGCTGCTAATTAGCCGGCTTCAGCACAGGGCAGTATTTAAGTAGCTGCCTGCAGGAGCACAGGGCTCTTGCATTAAGTTTGCTCCCAACCCTTTGTGCTTGAGCCTCGAAATTCTGCTGTTTCCTGTTGCTGCCAGAACCTGTTCCTGTTCCAGTGCCCTGTGCTCCCTGCCTTGCAGCCCTGTTACTCTCTGCCTTCTGCCCTGATCCCCTGAGCTTCCTGCACTGCAACCTTGCTCCCCTGTTGCAGTCTCTGTTCCCTGTCTGCAGCCCCTTGCTCTCTGCCACATATTATCTTGTTCCTTGCCTGCTGTTCCTTCTTCTTTGCCCATAGTCTGTGTTACCTGTCTTTAGCTTCCACGTTTCCAGTCTTGAGTTTCCTTGTTATCTGTCTTCAGCCCTGCCCTTGTTATTCCAGTCCAGATTTACAGTTCCTTGTTACCAGTCTGCATTTCCAGTCTCCCGTACCATTGCAATTAGATTCTTTTCTATTTGCTTTTCCTCTTTCTGAACCTTGCTTACTTTGCCTATTTTTCCTTAGTTATTTATGTTAACATTCTTGGCCTCACTTGTGCTTCTGTTATTCTTTTGTCAGAGTTTGGCTGCTGGGGTTCCCAGCAGGCAATCTCTGCCCCTTCCCTTGTCTTGTTTTACTTGTAGTCTACAGTGAATTTAATGTAACAGTGTGTTTCGTTCTGTTCCCTCAGAAGGTCTCCGCTGTAGGTACCGGCTGAACCCATACCGGCTTGTCTCGTGTAAGTACACTCCTTGTTTGTTGCCCAGGGTCCATGCACAGAATCCACTCCTGCTCCCCCTTTCCATGGGCTTGCAAGGAGTGGTGCCTGTAAAAGTAACTTACACAGATGCATTGAGCTTCCCTTATATCTGTGGGCAGTCTCTAGTCCAACCTGTGTATAGACCCCTAGTGGGATTCCTCATTGTTTGTCCAGTGCATGGTTCCCACCCCTTCTTGTTCACTATTGAGGTCTGCCCTTTGCTCCTGTTCCGTTGTTCTGAATTACTTTGCCTATTCTTCCTTCTTGTTTAGCTTCCTGCTATATGTGCTTACCTGTCCCCTTACATCAGCACAGCCACCCCAACCCTACTTGGGTGCCCTGCACAACTCCTGACACATGGACTTTTATTTGTTCAAAAATAAAGAGAATCTGTCAGAATGCCCAAGTAAATGAAAGAGTTCACCGGTGTGTGTCAAATACCTACCTCTATCCCTTACACTAGCATCTAAACTAAATATATACTCGATCTTCTTGGTCCAGAAGAGTTAATCTCTTCTTCTGGACACTGGATTATAGTTCCAATTGCCAGGTGGCTACTGCCCCTGAGAGAATGACTCCCTTCTCCAGGTCACAGTGCAGTTCCAGGATATAGCACAACGTTCCAGTTTGAGGGGCTGTTAGGTTCTCAGTTCAAATTCAAAAGCTCCAACTCATTTTTCCTTATTGCCCATAGAATGCCTCCCTTCTCCAAGTGTCTTTTTCTCAATACTTTCACAGTGCCAGGGGAATAACTCTCTTCCCTTGGCCTTCCTCGTCTTTGCTTCCCAGTGTACAACACCGGGGGGTCGGGGGTACGGCTTCCTTCCCCTGATCTTTCTTGGCTTCACAGTACACAACACTAGGGGGTAGGGCTTTCTTCCCCTGGTCCGTCTTGGCTTCCTCCAAGTTTTGCAATGTCAGGGGGGAGGGAGGCAATGGTCCCCTTCCCCTGGCCTTCCTTCCAACTGTTGTTGTACTTTACAAGACACCCGGGGGAATTACTTCCTTCCTCTGGTCTATCTCACGATTCTCACCACTCCAGGGGAAATGACTCCCTTCCCCTGGTCAATCTTCAAACTTGCACTCACAATTCACACTGCCATGGGGATAAATCCCCATCCACTGGGTTTTCTCTGCTTTCTTGTTACAGTTCCCAGTGTCAGAGGGAGTGACTCCCTTCCCCAGACCTTTTTTAGGATTGGCGTTTGCAATGCTCAGTACCAGGGGGAATGACTCAGTTCCCCTGGCTTTCTTCAAGCTCAATTTTATAGTTCACTGTGTCAGGGGGAGAGTCTCCCTTCCCCTGGTTTCTTTCTAAGTTTTTGTTTTTTTAATACTTTATTTTTCCATTTTGTAAAAAGACAAAGCAACATAAGGTTAGGTTAGGTTAGTATATTTATAACGCACCAAAGCCCGAGGGCCTCCAGGCGCCATAAAATGAGGATGAAAGAAGCACCTAAGATAAGACAGATGTTTTATTCATTATTCAGGAATAGAGCGGTTTTCAACTGCTTTCTAAAGGCTAGATGATTTTCCGTTTTGCGTAACTGTGCGAGTAGGGCATTCCATGCCTGTGCTGCCTGTATATGAAACGCACGGCCATATCCACAAGCTCGCTTTACTCGATTTACTTCCAGCAGCCAGGCCTCAGATGATCGCAGATTTCTTTTAGGTTGGTAGATGTTCAATCTCTCTTTCAAGTAAACTGGGGCATTACCAAAGACACACTTATGGCAAATGGATAGCATCTTGAACTGAATCTGTGCTGTACTGACAACCAGTGCAGTTTCTTCCGTGCCACCAAGGTAGTTTCTGAACGCCTCATCTGATATATAACATGGATGGCAGCGTTTTGTATCTTTTGCAGTCCTTGAATGTCTGTCCTGTTGGCGCCTCCCAGCAGAGCATTACAATAGTCTACACGAGGGAGGATCACCGCTCTGACTAGTTTAACACGATTTCCTACCGACACTAGTGGGGCGACTTGCCGTAGCACCTTGAGGTGGTAGTTGGTGCTTTTGGTAATGGCTGCCACATGGGTGTCCCTGTCCAGGCTGTCTTCCAAATAGGTGCCTAGGGTCATTACCTTATGTACTACCATAATCCGACTGCCGTCAATTTTAAAATTGGCATACACCTTACCCAGTCTATCTCTGGCTTGCTGAGGGCCGAACAGCATAAGTTCGGCCTTCGCTGCATTCATAGAGAGCGAGTTGGTTGACATCCAGCACTTAATGGTCTGATACACTGAGTCCAGTGTTAATTGGTTCTTTTTGTAGTCCCCACTAATCCCCAGAGTAAGCTGAAAAGAGAAACATATGTCTAGGGACTCCAGGTCCCTTCATAGTGAGAGGATATAAATGTTAAACAACAAGGGGGAAAGACCAGCCCCCTGAGGCACACCACATGTGATGATTTCTGCTTCTGACGTGCTGTCACCCCAATGGACTCGCGAGCATCGAGCATCGGCCCTCAAGAAATGACGTAAGCCATCTTACTGCCTCCGTGGAGAGACCCCCCCACAGTGGCCATCCGGTCCAGGAGGATTCTATGATCTAGCAAGTCAAAGGCTGCCGATAAATCCAACAGCACTAGCAGTCCTGAGTTGCTATGCTCCAACTTGGAGAGCATATGGGTCTGCAAGTCAAGCAGTGCACTTTCAGTGACATAAAAGCTCTGCAAGCCATATTGTTTTTTGTGCAAGATGCTGGCTCCCAGGACATAGTATTGAAGCTGAAGGGTGGCAACCTTGTCAATTAATTTAAGGGAAAAATGAGTATTTGTGATGGGCCTGAGGTTGGCCGCGTCATTAGTTTCTAAGCCCACCTTTTTCAGTAGTGGGGTAACATAAACATGAAATCTGATCCGAAGAGTCACCCACCCTGAGCATGACAAAAAAAATTATCAACATTGTACAGCAGCCCTCCAGATAAGGGGCGGATTAGGCTTTTTACGCATTTAATTCTTGCCAATACAGAACATTTCACTTTTAAATGCATACAGTTTACACAGGATTGTCACTGTAATTCTTTATTTTAAAAAAATCCTCTTTCTGCCAGTAGATGGCACTGTAGTATGAACCATCAGTTCTGCACACAGGAGCTTCGTGAGCAGACTGCAGTGCCACTAGATTTCTGGATATCAAGCTCTGCAGGACAGTGCCCAGCCTACAAAAATATGCACAGCCATGGAGGTTTACTTGATCGGCAAAGGGGAGTGTTTTTATTTATTTTTTCGAGTCGATGGCTGCAGAGCCGCCTATCTTTCCAGCCGTCGCGTGGGAAAGGGTAACTTGGCTTATGTCTAGTGAGTGCCAGGGTCTGCTTTCTCATATGGGCGTTCAGGGGTGCAGGTGTATGGCTTTGACCATACGAAAAAGTCTGTAGAATTACAAATCGCAGTGCAGTAACAGCGCACAGACTTGCCCAATAACGAGTTGATGGGTTTTGCATGAATTACTTCTTCGCTTAGCTACTGTAATTACCTCCTCTATAACGATCTTTACCACTGGCAGTATATTGTCTTCAAGTGTAATTCTTTCTGTAAATGCGATTCATTTGTGATGAAAGGTGAAGACCACTTTTGCATGGTCCTTCAAAGAATCCGGTATACTTTGATGACTACTTCTGTCTGAGTCTGGTCTAAAAGTGTAAATCGGTGGTATTGCGTTTCATTTATGTTAGTCATAGCCCTTCAAAGACATCCTTCCCATAATAAGGATTAATGTGTGTCCCATTATGGGCAAAACCCATGGTCCGGGTGATTGCAGTGCATAGCAATGCTTGTTGCAGGTTATTTGTTTGCATGTACTGGGCTTCCTTCATGGGCGCACAGCGGTAGTGAGGGGCACAATGGTTTCTGTGATGATTTAGTGTCAGCAGATTTAGTGCACGGTTTGCTAGGATATTTTCATGAACCATTTACATCGTCACCTGTACTTTCGCTGCGGAGCACCTAGTAGCTCCTATGTTAGGTCATGTGGTTTCCAGTGGCATGGTTGCATGTTCAAGTCTCCTCATTGGTAAGGTAAATACATACAGCCAGATTGGTTTGGCTGTGCATGGAGAGGGAAAGGGCACAAGGTTTATGACTTGAGCTGGACCACCTGAAGTTCTGAAGCAGCACAAGACCTTCCTTTTCACCTCTGCTTTCTCTCCCTCTCTCCCATGCTGACCTACCTGTCTGCTGCACTGAATGGTTGCCTGGCCACCCCCAGAGTCTCACTGGGTACCAGGCTCCTCCATGACCAGTTGTCCCTGCACTGCCTCTGGTCCTACTGTGCACTTAGGGGCTGTAACTGTAACCCTGCAGTCCCCAGCCTCCTTGCACTTACCCAGAGCCACGCTGCCCTGACTGCACATACTCAGAGAGCAATGCTGCCCTGATTGCACCCCCCCTTCCCTTCTCCCTGGCACTTCCCTTTTCTCCCCCCTGCACTTTGTGTTATCGCACTTGCACAGTCTGAATGACACAAGGCCTACTAAGATTGTTTGTTTTGTCCTCCCTCTGTCTTCCCTCCCTTGTCTTGTTGCGCCTAAAAACACTTGTGTACCAAAGCGTTATAAATGACATATCATATCATCATATATGACTCCTGAAATTCCTTTCGAAATGGCAGGCTGCATAGAAATGGGCAGAGCCTTCACATGAGCAGGATTTACTAAAGGTTGGTAAGCAGAGTCTGCAGTGCCACTCCCGAAATTCCTTTTGACTTGGTGGGCTGCATTCAAATGAGCCTTATTTTCTAAAGGTAGGTTACTAGCCTAGTGCATTGGGTTTGGTAGTCCCCAACCCCCTTTTATTTTGGACTTGTCGGCATTGCACATTTGTGGCTGCACTTTGATCTCACGGCCTCAACTCATTGAAATGTAGCTTCTCTGCAGCAGGTGCCTGTCAAGGAATACATGATATGAGCTTGAAGCGTTACCAACCGTCATTATCTATAATCAGCTCACTGGAACTTTTTTTGTGCTAACCAGCAGTGGCAAGATAATCTACTGGGGCGCTGGGCCTTTTACTCCCAATTGAAATAACACATTTCTTGAATTTTATTTGTATGCCAGCAGACTCTGAAAGGATCTCAGAGCCGCATCACTCAGATCTGCTACTTTCCTCCTGCACATGACACTCTCAAGGCCCGACAGTCATCTGTGTGCCATTTGACAATTTTTAGTCTGTTTGTCCGAGTGATTTCAGAACCTCAATTTGTACTAGCCGGCAGTGGTCTGAAAACGGGTGTGTGGATGCAAGGGTGTGTAAGAAAAGCAGAGGTGATAGAAAAGCAAGTGTGTGAGAGTTCAAGGGTGTGCGGATGGGAGGCTACGTGGGACATAGCATAAGTGTGATAATGAGCAACACTGTGTGAGTGTGCAGGGGTGTAAGTGCAGGGATGGTGTGAGTGTGAGCAGAGGATGCAAGAGAGGGAACAGGGAGGAGCGATGGTGTGGAAGAGAGTGGGTGAAAGAGAGGGTGTTGAGCTGCAAGGATGGAACTGAAGATTGAATCGAATTGTTGTGCAGAGCGGGCAGTACCCTGGACCTAGGACAGCAGAATATGGGAGGTGATGCTGACATGGCAGCAAAGGTGTGACTTGGGCCTGAAGAGAGGCTGTTCTTAATGATGCAAATAACAGCATTACTGAGCTCACACAGCACACATTTTGTTACTATAAGTAGATCGTGCAGGCCATATGCGTGCGGCACATCCAGCACAAGTGTTCATGTGATGGGCGAGGTTGGTGGTACATGCAATGTCCTTTCACTAGGCTGTCCTCTATAATGTCAGTAATGGCGTAATTGGGCTCAGGCAGCACTGGTGTTCCTGCATTGGGAAATACTGCCCTTACTTGGAAATGGCACCCTTACTGTTCTTACAGTGCATAATGCACTGTGCATATATTTATACCAAGTTCGAACACTGGCCAAAATGTGCTCCAGAAGAAGAGTTCAGTGGACAGCCAGACACCCTGGGCCATGGAGTTAATGGGAGATGCCTGGTCACTCTGTATCCCCGTAGGAAGCCTCCCTCACTGAAGGCGTGCATTCCCCAGGTACTATACAAGAGGTAATCTTGTATTTTCTTCTACCGGTACTCTTTTTATCATTCGTTTGCCCCTGTATTTCCTTTGTGTTGTATTACTTTTATATTTCACTGTGTATCCTCTGATCATTTACACAAGCATATGAGAAAACTATAAGCGGGGGAGGTGTGACTGGATTTTGCCTCAAGGTTCTGGGTCGCCCGATACTATGAGTGAGCTTATGTTCTGTAATGCTTTTGCCAGTTGTTGCCGGATACAAGACGCTGCATCTTTTCAGGAGGCAAGCTGAAGATGTTCCCTATTGTACAGCATTTCTCTTGAAAGCAAAAGTGTTTTGAGAATCCTGCACCTGTTTATAATGCAATAAAACAGCTAATTGGCTTTAGTGCCAGCTGCATAGAACTGCATGTATCCTGCAGGTCACAGGGTCTAGGCCCTCTATGCTGGCTCAGCCTTTCATCTTTCTAAATCTCGGAGTATTCCTATACTGCGTGTTGTTAAAACATCAGATGAGACATTAAGTACCGGAGTGCAGTGGGATACCTATATTAAGTGAAGCCAGCGGATAGCAGGCATTGTTATAAAATCCGCTTTCAGGCAGTGGTACGACATCGAGACCAGACAATATGTACACTGGCAAGTGCATGTGTGTGTGTCTTTCTAGAATGGCATTGCATGCACCCTGAATACTGAAGCAGGTGTGCCTTTACTCGATTGGGATAATGCACCTGCTGCAGAGATCGCATTATTATTGGAGGTTCACAAGTTTGAAACTTGGCAAGGATGAGTGCGTTTTCTTTCTTGTCATTAAAAGCACTAGCTTCCTCTCTGTATTGGGAACCCTCGCCCTGGTAACATGTACACAATAAATCAAAATGAGAATTCCCCTCTGCTTTGTTTCCCTTCCTCATTGCAGCTTTGCCCCACACTAAAAATTGACCACAAACTGATGCTTAAGTCTGTGTGCACAGCTGGTAGGTACAAGCTGCACACTCTGCATTTCCATGACTTTAGGTACACTGTTGGTGGAGGAGCCATTCCACTGTGCAGTTTACCACACCTCACCCCACACTCCAGAGTCCAGTTACCATCTCAGTGCTGGTTGATTGTTTAGTCAAGGTCTGCAATCCTGTCCTAAGACCTCATTTCTATCACTGGTTGAATGCAGGGACTGAAGGTTTATTTCCCAAATGTCTGAACATGTTAGATACATTTTACTCTCTTGTGAAGGAGAATATACATTTTTACTCTCTTAAAATTGTATTTACTCTCTAATTGTAAAATCGGGGAGTAAAATACTCGCACCTCAAAATCTTATTTGGAGCACTGGGTTCACCCCTGGATGTGCGCACTTGCCTTTTGTTAGGCAGAGAGGCGAGGGAAGCCTTTCGCCGAAACTGGCGGTGTTAAAGTTTTACTGTGTTTGTTCAGAAAAATGTACTTGGAACAAACGCAGTAAAACTTTAAAGCTGTTATTTTCAAGAAAGACTTCCATCACATCTCTGCATATTGTGCTTTAAAATATACAATTCGATAGTATGTGTTGGATACGTTTTACTCTCTTGCAGAGGAGAAAACAAATTTTTACTCTCTTGATATTGCATTACTCTCTAATTTGAAAAAGCATGCGTAAAATACTCCCGCCTCAAAATCCTATCTGGAGCACGGTCGTACAGTGCAAAGAAATTGGCCACAGTTCCAGAAATACATTTGCTCTGCCGCTGTAATCAAATACTGAACACATGGCATGCATACTTCTGGCGGGCGGGCGGGCATGCAGCGGTAGAGTCTGAATGAATGCTGTTTCCAGGTCATGGCAGTATGCAACGTCCTGCAGCCATACTTGCATGCTCGGTGGGTGGCTCCTCTCCAAGGACATAGCCACCCTCCTGCAAGCCACCACCAAGAGCAAACCAGCGAAGCGTCTAGCCCCCCGCGGCAAGGACCTAGTGCATTCCAGGAGCGCCATGAAGGGATCAGGATCTAATTGTTCCCGAATAATCATCAAGATCTTAGCCAGGACGTCCACCCAGAACCGGGATATTTTTGCACACTCCCAGGCCAAGTGAAGAAACCCCACCGGACCTACACCACACCTAGCACATGAGTCTGGAGTAGATGGAAAATGCCTGTGGAGCCTGACCAGGGTATGATAAACCTGATGTAGGAAATTGAAGTGGACCAGCTTAAATTTAGAGTTCAGGGATACTTTTTGGGCTTGGCTCAGTATGTACTGCCAATCATCATCTGAGAGGCCCTCGCCAAGATCCCTCTCCCATCACAGCCTTGGCGCATCCCCCCCATGGAATCTCGGCCATGAAGCTACTGTACAGCCGTGAAACCAAGCAGCCCTCAACCTGCGACTGAATCACCGCATGCAGCAGATCACCAGGCTCTATTCTCGAAGCCACGAGGACCATCAAACGCAACAGGTTGTGGGCGTCTAGCATCCCCTCCACCTGCACATGAGGTCGGATGAATTGGGTGTAATACCAGTGCGCCAAATAGTGTGCCTGCGCCGCCCAGGAATAACGTTCCAGATCCAGCAGGGCAAGGCCCTCCTTCTCATAGGGCTGTGTCAATGTGACGTTAAGACACCATTGCAGGCTTCCTGGCCCAGATTAAATCGAGAATAAGCCCCTCCCATGGAATCCCCGCCATGAAGCTACTTTACAGCTGTAAAACCAAGCAGCCCCCAACTTGCGACAGAATCACCCCATGAAGCAGCGCCCACAGAGGCTATCAGGGTAACGAGGGGAATGTTGCCTTAAAGACATTTCTTACCCGGAAGTAAACAAAAATATCCAGGGCGGTGCTGCCCCCCTTTCCTTCACTTGCTGCAGAGAGAGAAACTCATCTCCAACAACACAATCCCCAAAGGTGGTGATACCCAGCTTTCCACCCACTTCAAGTATGCCCTCTCCCGGGTGATAGCCATCCTTGCCACACACCGAACGGCAAGGAGAGGTAAGTACAAAGTGTCAATGCCCATCTTGCCTGCCACATTCCTCCAGATCGCCAGGCTCTATTCTCGAAGCCCCGAGGACCACCAAACGCAACAGGTTGTGGGCGGCTAGCATCTCCTCCACCTGCACATGAGGTCAGATGAATTCGGTGTAATACCAGTGCTCCAAGTAGTGTGCCTGAGCCGCCCAGTAATAATGTTCCAGATCCAGAAGGGCAAGCTCCTCCTTCTCATAGGGTTGTGTCAAGGTCGCGTAAGAAACCCTTGTCGGCTTCCTGGCCAAGATTAAATCCAGAATAAGCCCCTGCAGCCAAAAAATAAAACCATTGGAGATGAGCTGTGGGAGGTTGAGGAAGAGATAAAGAAATTTGGGGAGCACAATAATTTACAATTAAAATTCAGACCAGCATCATGAGAGGAAGCGTCTGCCACCTCACCACCATGTCCTGAAGAGACCCGATTGTCTGGCCATAATTGTTCCGGAACAACTCCTCTTGGTCGCGTGACACTGCCACCCGCAGGTACTGAACCCCAGAAGACTCCCACTGAAGGTCAAACTAGTCTGGAAACTGCCCTATCCCTCCCATGAGGAGGAAAACCACTGATTTGCTATGAGTGAGCCTTAGGCTGGAGAAGTCCCCAAAGTTGATCACCTCATGCATCACTGGGTGCCGATTGTGCACTGGGTCGGCTAGGAAAAGGGCCACATCATCTGCATATAAGGAGGCAATCAGCCTATGAGGCTCCAACTGTAGTCCTGCAGGATGGCTGCCAATGGCTCCATTGCTAGGGCGAAAAGGTGCGGGACAGTGGACAGCCCTGCCACGTCCCGCGACCCATGTCGAAGCTCTCGGACTGCTGACGCCAAACCACAATCCTTGCCATTGGGTTAAATTATAGGAGGGATACCAGGGAAACAAGCGGGGCCCAAGCCCAAGTTTCTGGAGGACTGCAAATAGGTAAGGCCATTTGATAGAGTGGAATGCTTTTTCGGCATCCAAAAATCTGCCAAAATCCCCCAGAAATGACGCAAGTTGTATGTCGTGTTCCGTACAGGCACAAACCCTGCCTGGTCTGCCAGCATGACTTGTGGCATCAAGGCGAGAAGCCGGTTAGCCAACACCTTGGCGAATATCTTATTCTCAGCGTTGATTATAGAAATTGGCCGGTAGGAGGCACACTCCTCAGCCGTCTTCCCCTTCTTATGTAATAGAAGAACAGTTGCCTCCGGTAACAAGGGGGGAAGCGTCCCCAAGGCGAGCGACTCGCTATATACCCGCTGTGAAATGGGGACCAGGATGGGGGCAAATGCATTGTAAAACTCCACCTACGAGCCAGCCAGGCCTGTAGACTTGTACCCCAGAAACTCCTTCATTACCGCCAAGATCTCTTCCAGGGAGAGTTCACGATTCAGTGCCTCCCAGAGCTGTTGGTCCACCCAGTACAAATCCAGTTGATCTCCCAATCTGTGTTCACCCTAAACCCCTCTAGCTCCTGGCAGAGCTCAGCCAATACCTTGGGGTCCACTGTGGACACATATTCGCCCTCCAGCCACTTCAACTGCGCCTCGTCTGCCTCCAGATCCCCCCTGATCAGCCAGAGAATTTTGTTTTCTTTGGTCATGCAGACTCCCCTATAAAACACTTGAAGCACTTCCAGAGCACCCCCTGCAAGGTTTCTGAACATTCATTATGTGTAAAGTAAGCCATGATTTAATCCTGCAATTCCCGATTTACAGCATCATGCAATGCAGCGGGCTTAAAGCACGAACAGTGGGCCCCGTATCTCCCCCTCACAGCACTCACTCCAAAACCACCGGTGAATGGTCCGACAGGGTCCGCCGGGACAGAATCTGGCAATCACCCCAGATAACCCCCCCGGACCCATCGCAGGGCACCAGCAAACAATCGAGCCTAGAGCTAGACCCAGGAGTGAAAGGTATAATCGTGCTCGTCCCGGTGCTGCCTCCTCCAAACATCCACCAGGTTATACATCGTGCATATCGCTTGCATCTGTTGACTCGTATTGGAAGGAGAGCCTTGGCTAGTCCCAGACCTGCCAGGGGGTCCAACACCAAGTTCAGGTCCCCACCTCACACTATAGTGGCATTCCGACACCCCGCCAGCTGGACCATCACCCAATCGAAGGAGTTAGCGCTATCCACATTCAGCCGTTACATATTAAGCAACGCTAATTTCACCCCTTCCAGAATGCTGCAGACCAACAGGGCCCTCCCTTTGTTGTCCTTCACCACCAAGACCAGGCAAAACCTTGTCCCTCTCATAATCAATATAGTCACCCTCTTGCATAAAATGAATATTATGGTTTCCGAGGAGGGGGTAAGATGAGTCTCCTGAATAAAGGCCGCCTCGACCCTGTGCTTGCACAGATATTGAGAAAGCCTCCAGAACTTAGACGGCCGATTCCCCCACCTGATATTCCAGGTAGCTACCCTAATGCCCATCACCACGTAGCAGAACTAACCATGGACCATGTGTTGGCCGACCATCCAAACAGCGCTGATTTGCCTGCCATTGTCAGCCAGTGAACCACCTCATAAGGACTTGGACTCAAGACAGAAATAACAACACCAAACCTCCCCAAACCCAGCACCACAGCCCCATGGGTGACCCCAATCTGCCTAAAAGGCACCCGCCTAACGAAAAACAGGGAATACAGAAACACTCCATCCCACCACCAAAAGTCCCCACTCTACCCAATGCTTCCCCACCCAACCCCTCCCAACCCCTCCAAAACACATTCCGTAATTGTGCTGCACTCAGGGCACTTGTGAGCTGGCTCCACCATGAAGGATAATCAAAGGACAGGAGCCTGGACCCGGCAGCCCAAACTTGAGGATAGCAATGCAGGTACCCTGTCGAGCCATGGACCCGCATATCAGGCTGACCCCCGGGACACCCACAATCCATCAGTACTCAAGGGTCCTCCTGTCCTTCCCTGCCATGATTCCCGGCACCATTTGGGGGACATGGACGGTTTGGCCGGTGTGCCCTGTCGATCCCATCCAGGAAAGAGCTAGCAGACTCCGGGGACATAAAGAATTGGGTCTTCCACATGCTGAATCCGCAGCTTCACCGGAAACAGCATAGAATACAGTATATGATTGTCCCATAATCTGTGCTTAACCCCCACGGAGGACCGCCTGGACAACTCTACCGCTGCCGAAAAAGCTGGGAATACGTGGAATCTGTCACCATCAAATTGTAGGTCCCCTTTCTGTCGCAGCAGCAGAAAGATGGTGTCTTTTCTCCCGGTATTTCAATGAGTGTGCTATGATGAGGCGCAGAGGGGCCCCCAGCACCAGCTGGCAGACTGGTATATGGTGCACCCTCTCGACCACAAACAAGGAGAACTCTGCGTTCCCTTAGACCACTCTGCACAGGGATTCAACAAATTCCTCCATCTTAGTCTGGCCCTGGTGCTCCTGCAACCCCACCAATCTAATATTATTCCTGCGGGCCTGCCCCTCCAACTCCTCGCTCTTGGCACAAACTGTCTTAAACTGCCCCTTCAAGGCAGAGACCCTGGCTGCCAGGGACACCGAACTGTCCTCAATGCCAGACACCCTATGCTCCACCTCATTGAGACAGTCGCTCTGCTTATCTAACCTGTGTTGGAGCATGTCCACCTTGGACGAAAGGGGATCCAGCTTGGAATCCAGTTCACCGATCCCAGCTTTAAGTTCCAAAATGATTGCTCTAATGTCCACGTCCGGCTGCCAGACCGCTGCCTCAGAGGCAGCCTCCACAAGCTCTGTGCCCCCCTGCTGAGACATGGAGCAGGGTGTCTTGGAAGAGGGCCCCTCCTTGAAAGTCAGTTTCTTCTGGAGCTTGTCGGTCTTCACCATCCCACAGCGCCAACACAAAATAGGTTAGAGTGCGGCCTCAGGCAGGCAGAGGCCCCTATCAGTTCCAGTCCACTGTATGTCTATCACAACTGCTGTACTGGTTGGCAACCAGCCACTCGCCGCCGCCCACCCGCATCAGTGCACCCTCATGACCCTGCAGGCCCGGCAGACATCCCAATCACCCAGGAGGGGACCCCGTGCTGCCAGGGCCACTGCAGGCTACTATCTTTGTAGCCGCCGGCAGGCTCCAAACTGCCTCCGCCTGCCAGCTACTGAGCCCCACTGCGTTCCCGCAGGCTTCGGCTGACCCTCTCCGCTGACCAGCTGACCGGGCTCTGAACTGCCTCTGCCCACCACCTCCCGTGCTCTGTCGTTACTCTTCGAGCCCAGGAAGTCCTTCCCTGCAGCCTAGGGGGGCCACCAGCACCTGCAGCCCCTAGGCCTGATCTATCGGTGGCGGCTGGATTCCACACTGCCGCCATCTGCCACTTGTCGTGCCCTGCTGCACTCTGAAGGCCCAACCAGGCCATCCATTAAATCCGGGGAGAGGGCCCGCTACAGTGCCAGGTTGCCTGCTGTGTTAGTGGCGGTCAGGTTCCAAACTGCCTCTGCCCGGTACTCGCTGTGCCCTGCTCTTGCTCTATAGGCCAGGGAGTCTTTCCTCAATGCCCAGGAGGGGCCACCAACCGATGTGGGCACAAAGCTCCCTGCAACGGTGGCAGGTGGGCTCCAAACAACCTCCGCCCACAACCTATAATGACCAACTGCAGCCTGCAGCCCGCCAGACCCTCACCTTCATCCCAGGAGGGGGTCCCTAGTCTTGATGTCGAATGTGCTAAGGAAGTGGCAGGCAGTGTCCTGCTGCGCCGCTCCCGATGACAGGGTTTATCGCAGGGTCCCGGAGAGCAGCCACACCTCATGCAATCAGAGCATGCTGGGGCTCACTTGAAACTGGGGTCCTCCTCCTCGCTACGGGCCCACCTCATGACCGCCAAAGGCCCCCATTCTGCATGCCCATGGCCTGACGCGGCCCAGGCAACCTCCTCTCATACAGACGCCAGTGTCCCGCTCCTGGGACCTCCACCGCAGCACTGGTTACAGGCTTCTCCCTGGCAGCACAGCCTAATTACCATAGTCTGCTGTCACTGGGTATCCACCACGCATCCATTTCAGCCATCACCATGGTTTCTCAACACCGACTAGACATTGCAGGCACTATTTTCCACCACTCGGGCCACCTGCTGCCCTAATAAAACAGGATTAATGGGACCCGGCACGCAAAGCTCACAGGGAGTCCGCCATTCCTGGTCAACTCGCTAGAGCACATCCTTTCCGAAGCTTTACACAATTCTGTGATGTGGGTCCAAGACCCGGATATTTCTCTTCTCCTGCTCAGGCAGACCTGGTTCAGCCGCCTGCCAGAAACTGCAGCGAAAAAGATGGCTCAATGTATTGGGTGCGGGTCCCAGACCCAAACTTTGTTACTTCTCAGGGTTTTGGCAGACCTGGTTCACTACTTTGCCAGGTTCCGCCAAAAGGAAGATGGCTAAGGAGGCTTCTCATTACGGGTTGTGCGTAGCAGACCCCTCTTTCTTTAATCTTCTGCCCTTCAGGGGCCCCACCAACCGTAAGGGCTACCTGGAGCTCTGCAGAGTGCTTACCCGTGTTCTCTGGTCATTTGTGGGCTTCTCTGTCTTCCCTTTCAGGTCTCTCTTCGCTTCTTCAGGAGCTGCAGTGCAACCACAGCAGTCCCCTGTTTTCAGGCTGTGCGAATCCAGCTGAACGCACGTACCAGGTGCCTTGATCAGCTGGTTGCCCGTTGCTTCTCCACCTTAGATGGTCCGTCCACGGTGGACCTTTCAGGGACGCCTCTACCTGCGGGTAGGCGTCCACATCTGCGCTCTGTGAGGGGTCAAAAATGAGAGACGTACACAAAGTTGTAGGATTCTCAAGCTTTGCCATGTTTAATAAAACAAAAAAAGCGTGATAAATGCCCATTTGTCCCTATCCTAATGAGAATGTTCCTACCTATGAAACTAAAACTAAAGCAAGTTGACCGTGTGTCCAAATTGTATCTGGCCCTCACAGTAACATATATAAAACTGTGCAAGGTGAATTCCTTTAGTTCCAACCCAACAAAAGAAAGAGTGTGAAAGCTCAAATAGGTGATTCCAGTAAATCAATCCTTGTGCTCTGGAGTTAGCTCCCTTGCCCTGAACCAATTCAGGAAGCCTATTGGAAATATGTTGTTTCAACAATGTTTTGTCCAAATGAAAAATGTCTCTGGATTAAGCAAAGCAAAAATGTCTCATCCATAGAATACAGTTGTCAGAATACCAAAACACATGTCTTTTCTGAGGAGCCCTTCTCTGGGGAAGGCAAAACCAAATGTCTCATTCATAGAACACTGTATTCAGAGTCGCAAAACCAAATTCCCTCTTTCATAAAACGCTGTTTTTAGAATTATAAGGTTTCTCTCTTACACAACTGGTATACTCCCCAGCCAGCAATTTCTCAAATTAATCATTCAATATCCTGGTTTACTCTCCTGCCAGGAATCTCTTTTTAACTACATAGAAAACTCTTGAAATACTGGTTTACTCTTCTGTCGCGAATATATGTTTAGCTACAAAGAAAAATCTTGAAATCCTGGTTTACTCTCCTGCCAGGAATACATTATTCTTGAATCACACAGACCTCCTGGTGTACTCTTCTGCCAGGTGGCTTTTCCCAAAAAGTCTCACTGCCTGATGCTCTTATCAGGTCTTCCTTCAACTTTAAATATTATGCAATCATACTTCTTTAGTGACACAACTTGTTTACTCCAGTGATTACTTGTACCAATGTCCCCCCATGCAGACCTTTAACATATGAGGGTTTGTTCAAGCGCTGTTTGTCAATCCTTCTTCCAATTTCTCTTGGCACTTTACAATGCTTGCTCCAGCTCTCCCCAACTGACATCTCATGTCAGGAGAGCTGCCAAACGTGTGCCTCCTTATCTCTCTCTCAATGTCTTTTGACTAATAGCAATGCTGGTTCCCGGTTTCCCCCAACTGATATCTCATGTCAGGTGAACTGTACCAAGTTAGCCCCTTTACTTCTCTACCAATGTATTTTGGTAATGCTGGTTCTAGGTTTTCCCCAACAGACATCTTGTGTTAGGAAAATTGTACCATGGTTGCCTTTTTATCTTACTTCGATTCAGTCAGCATTTAAAAGTATTCTTTAAACACTCTTTCATGGTTTTGCACGTCCCGGTGCATCTTCCTCTCTCAGGTTGACTCACCGGAATACCGTGCTGTGGCTGCGAGCATCTTCCATGGTAGTGGCTTCCCCGCTTGTGCAGAGGTTAATTTGGTTCCTACGTCAGCATTCGATTCCTTTGCCGCCGGGTCCTGTACAACCTTACAGAGCCTCATCTCTCTGACCCTGCTGCACTTCAGTCACCTCCTCGTTTGCAGAGTCTCACTTCTCCAGTCTGAGACACTGTCAGCATGCTGCAGGGAGATGTTCTCTGCTTCTCCCGCTACTCTTCTCTCCTGAACCTCCTCTGCTGCCAGTCTCGCTTCCTGCTCCACATACTCTGCAGTATCTTTTCTTGCCTCTGCCTCAGACCTGCAACTGTAGAAATTCTTTGGGTTTAAATATCCTGCACAGCTGAGTAGGTTTCATACAACTAGAATGCACCTTACACTTAAAGTTACATTTCCTCCCAATTCACTCCTTGGCCATCTACTTTGCCTCAGTACTCCAGGTATTATGGGACTTGGCGTTCATATGCACATTAGACTTCTTAAGGCTAGATTGTTTTAAACACTTGTTGGAACAGAGTTTGTTAAAATCAGGAGAGATTATGTGGACATTATGTGGAGTGATATTGTGCTGAAGGGTCTTAGCCAGATCAAAATCTCTATAATGAAGGGATGTTGAATGTAAACCCTGCATATCCGAGATGTAAAGGTTATTCCAATGGGGAGGTTTTACATACACAGTGGTTTGGGTTTTCACAGTGGAAGGATTTGCAAAATGACAGCATGCCATCAGGTATTTAGGGATCATGGGGTACTCCTCTTCATATAGAGAGGAATACAGCATCTCTACAACAGAGGTAATCACATCTGCCTGACATCCATCTCTTCCCCATGTGATCCTTCCTCATACTACCACCCCCAGGTCAGGATCAGGTACCTCCTGCCTTCCCCTCGCCATGTGGGAGGAGACTTCAGGCTGCGGATAAGTGATGACACCGCAGGATTCATCACAGCTCTTTTGGGTTCTTTGATTCACCTGGGTTCGAATCTCCTGGTTCCTCTAGGACAGGTGTGACAACATCGGTTGTCCCTCTTCTCTTTTATTGACAGGCTGTTTCAAACCTCCTCTGATGCAGCTAGAATGCTTGCATTAGTTCTGCAAGGCCATCTTCACGGCTCTGCACCTCTTCTTCCTCTTAGTACTACCTTGAAGATCTTCCAGTGGGTCAATTGATTACTCCGTCATCTCAGTAATTCTAGGATACTCTTCCTTTGTGAAGCCTTCACTCTTCCTTTGCCCAGTACTTCTTATATTGGTAGATCTACAAAAACATACCGCAATATTGGTGATAGGAAGGGGTGTCAGGGTAAGGTGGGTTATGGGGATATCATGTTCTCTCCGGGCCGACACTAGTCTCATAGGGTGTTTTCCTCCCCATGAGATCCATCCACTAAGTACCACATCATGCAGACTATTGGGTAGCGACCTCACCTCCATTCCCTCATGGTAAGGGGCAGAAGTGACAACATCTGGGGATTTGTCACAGAATTCTCTGTAATATTTAAACAGTTTAGCTTTAATGCTTAAACAACTGCTTGTTATACTTCCCAGCCAATGGCATCAGTCCTCCTTAGCTCCACCCCTGGTGGCCATATTCAGATTTGGAAGCGCACGTAATGATGGAAGCCGGTAAGATGTAAGGCGGTAAGATGTCTCAGTGGGTTAAATGCTTGTCACTGTGTGTCACGCACCGACTGCCTTCCCAGTCCTGTGGATGCTCTGTTATACCACATATGCCAAAGGTAATTTGGACTTCACAGTCTCAAGTAAGGAAGGAAGCCACCTACCTGGATCAGAAACAATTGTCAAAGATGCTAGGAGAATTCTCCTGGTCGCTCCCTGCCCACCTGATGAAAATGCTAGCAGGTTGGAAGTGAGTCTCCTGGGAAGCCCTCTGGGGAAGAAAACCCTGATGGTAGTGGAGATTGGAGGTCACCCCCTGGTAGTTCTTCTTCAGGAGGATCATTGGATAAGCAGCATTGTCAACTTCTTATTGCCGTGAAGATGAGTGATGCAAACGTTCGGGATCTGGAGTGTAGCAAGATGTAGCGAAGTGTTTGATGCATACATTTGTTCCGCGTGGTAAAGAAGCCACGTAGGGGCTGGATTGTGCGGTATCAGGAAAGGCAGGGAGTCGTGGCGGTGCTCTGCTGCCAGCCGAGCGTTCGAGGAAGAAGATTGCAGTGGAAACAGAATGGCATTGGTCGAGGAACACGGAAGGTTTTGTGGTTGTTTTAATGACGGAGTGTGAGTGAAGGAATCAAAGCTGTCACAGGAGTCGGGATCGTTGCGAAGCGTGGCTGGTAGGAGCGAAGCCATGGGGAGCATAACAACAAGACGCTGCTCAGTCTCTGCTGCCAGATAAGTGATGCTTGACAACAGGGGTGGAGTCAACCAATCAAAAGCACTGTTGGAAACTGGAACACAGCATTGCCTCCACAGTGCTATCTTGCGAGAGCCAAGAGAGATCAAACCAATGCGCCTCCAACGCTGCCACAAAGACCATCTACGCCCACGGGACATAACAGTATGCCCCCTCCAGAGGGAGGGCGTGCCATGTTTACCAGGGTGCAGCAAATGGAAACGGCGGACCAAAACGAGGAGCATGGACAGCCGAAGCAGGCTCCGACGATTGATCCACAGGGGAATAACCCTTCCAATCCACTAAATACTGTAAAGTGCCCCGATGATAGAGTGAATCACAAATACCCGACACCTCAAATTCAGGACCAGCAGGTGTAGCCACCGGGAGAGGCTTGGCCAGGAATCCCCTAGCAAAGCGATTAGTAACGTCAAACGTAAGCTGAGACACTTGAAAGACTGGATGGATATGTGCCCAAGAAGGAGGAAGCTGCAATCGAAAGCCCGCCCTGCCCCTCAATGCCAAAACTCGAAAAGGACCAAATTAGTGTGGCGACATCTTTGAAGGAACAAGGTGCCAAGGAAGAACGCAATATGCCAGCCAAACCTTATCCCCGACTGAAATCCTGGGAGCTGGAGTCTGATGACGATCGGCAAAGCGTTTGGCACGATCTTGTGCTGCGAGTAAGGCGATCGTGGCTGACCAATGTCCTTGCTGGATGTCTTGCCGCAAGCCACCAATGTCCGGAAAAGATGTGGCCGATGGTGCAGCTGACGGTAAACAACTAGGGTGAAAACCAGCGTTACATTAAAAAGGGCTCATGACCAGGGAAGCATGAGGCGTTATTGTACGCAGATTCAGCCAATGATAAGAGGTCCGACCAGTTGTCTTGCGCAGCTAAAATGTAACACCTTAGAAAGCCTTCTAAGTTCTGGTTCAGGCACTTTGTCTGGCCGTTCGTCTGCGGGTGAAACCCCGAACTTAGAGCACAGTCAATCTGTAGAATGGAACAAAGTTGCTTCCAATACCGGGAGGCATATTGAGAACCGATGTCCAAAATGATGGTGTCTGGAAGACCATGCAGCGAGAAGATGCATTTGATGAACACACGGGCCATACAGGCCACAAATCGGACTCCTACTAAAGGTACAAAATGGGCCATCTTCATAAAAAAGAGTCAATTGTAACCATCACCGCCGTATTGCCCCAAGACGGAGGAAAGTCAACAATAAAATCTGTAGAAATCTGTCAAAGCCTGTCCAGGATCGGCATTCTGGTCAGATTCCCCAGTGGGGCAGAACATGGGTGTTTGTCTTGTATACACACGATGCAAGAGCCAACATAGTCTTGAACCTCGGATAGTAATGTACGCCACCAAAAATGTCTCAGAAGAAGTTCATCAGTATTATGAGTGCGGATTGGCGACTAAGGAGGCAATCGTATCTCTCAAGAAAGAAGGATCTCAGTCAGCTGTGACAATTAACAGCAATGGAGACAAAGTTATAAAGAATAGAACATGACCAATTAAGGCATCAATACCTGCATAGAAAAAAGGAAAGGATTCTCTCCTGAAGATCCATGTCAAAAACATGGTGAAACACGTGTTGAAAGGTGATATATGAACTTTAAAAAGCCATTCAATGATAAAAATCATATCATTGTGAGTGACTAAATCATATTTTTGCATTATAAGGAGCTAAATGCATGTTTGAAAGAAACGCTATGTCACACCACAATTCTGAGGAAAAAATTGTTGAAAAAGAAAATCAATAACAAGAAAATAACTTTTTTTAAATGGAAAGTTTGAAGTAGTTTTACTTTATAAAGAATGTATCAGTTGGCGCACATCAGAAAGATACCACCAAGTAAATTAAGCATTATGAGTGCCTCTATAGCCCGCTGCTACAGAGTCATGGCACAGGCGTAAGACTTCCTTCTGGAGAGCAGCGGTAGGAAGAAATAGCCTGTTATTCTTAAAGAAATTACCATGTTTATTTGTGAGTTGATGACGGGAGAGGACTAGGGGGCGTTCCGACTCGAAGTTATTGGATTCCTGTCTGACCAGTTGGAGAAAATCGGCGACTATATGAATGAATATGTCCTTCGGAAACAATGGTTCAGAGCGAAAATTAGAGCACTGGACTGGTTCTTTAAGGGATAGTGGGCCTCATTACGACCCGGGCAGTAACCATGGTGCTATTTGCGCCATGGTTGCCACCGGTAAACTACCGATTCCGCCATGGTGAATGACGGAATTACCGCCCCATTCCAAGGTTGGCGGGGGCTGTAATTCCCCATTCACCATGGCCCTTCCCCATTCCCGTTTGAGCCCCCATAGGGCTCAATGGGAATGGGGAAACAGTAATTACGGTACCCCAAATTGCGGTACCGTAATTATCTCCAAAGTCCCTTTGCGGGTCCCGTCCTTAACGGCTGGGAAAACCAGCCCTTAAGGGAGGACCCGCAAAGGGACCTCGGAATAGGGCGCTAAGGGATTACCGGTACCGGTACTGGTAATCCCTTACCGCCTGGGTCGTAACTAGGCCCAATGTGTCCGCACATAGATTGACTCTGCTGGGAATAAAGGTAAACACTATGTCGTAAGGAGAAAAGAAATGTGCCCAGCGTGCCAGTCTGCTATTACTTGTCTGGGCATATTGCAAAGCCCGGAAATTATGATTGTCAGTACGTACCTCGATAGGGTGTTGCGTCCCCAAGAGGAGATGTCGCATTCCTCGAATGAGCATTTAATAGCCAGTAGCTCCTTTTCCAGGACTGTATAATTCAATTCAGAAGGGGGAGAGAGTCTTGGAAAGATAGGCCACAGGTCATTCCACTCCTTGATCCTTCGTTTATAACAGAACTGCTCCTAGAGCTTGGTGTGAAGCATCTGATTCCAATATGAACTTTTTGCTTTGATCTGGTGAGATGAGAATTGGAGCCGTAGTAAACCTCCTTTGCAGGTTTTAGAAGGCTTGTTGAGCATTGGAGGACCAAACAAAAGGTACTTCTTTCTTAAGGAGAGAGGTCAAAGGAAAGATAACAGCAGAAAATCCAGGAATAAAATGTCTTTAAAAATGTGCAAATCCAAGGAATCGTTGGATATCCTTGACTGAGGTTGGTGCTGGCCCCTCCAACACAGCTGATACTTTCGCTGTGTCCATAGTCTCCCCTCCAGCAGACAGTATATACCCAAGATGAGACTCGGGAACGGTTAAACTCACATTTTTCAAGTTTACAGAACAAATGGTTGCTCTGCAGATGACTCAAGACTTCCAGAACGTGGCGTGTGTGTTCTTCCTGGGAATTCGAAAAGACCAGAATATCATCCAGATAGATGATCACGAAATGTAACAAATTTATCAGCAAACAGGTGGTCCATAAATCTCTGAAAGACGGCTGGGGCGTTGGACAACTCGAAGGGAATTATGCGATATTAGTAATGCCCAAACGGGGTGCGAAAGCTATCTTTAATTCATCTCCTGGTCGGATTCGTATCAGATGGTAAGCTCCACGTAGACCCAATTTCGTAAAAATAGTGGAACCTCTGACTGCTTCAAGGATATTGGAATCAGAGGCATAGGGTACATGTCGATACATGGACGGAGTTAGGTTGTATTTTTCTTCAGAATAAAGAAGAGTGGTGCTCTGGCGGGGGAGGAAGATTCTGCAATCAGGCCATTGTGTAAATTGGTTTTCAGATACTCCTTAAGCACCTCCTTCTCCCTAGCAGAAAGAATATACATACAGCCAAAAGGAATTGGGTGATCAGGAATCAGATTGATAGCACAATCATCCCTTCTGTGCGGTGGAAGTTTGGAGTACGCCATCGTGGAAAAGACATCTTGATGCGACTGGTAGGGTTCAGTTCCTAGATCTGATTCAAGATGGTAGCGTCTGAACCCTGGGATTGTATTGTGGAAGGTGTGTTAAACCCCACAGCCCCAGAAGCCAGACAGTGAAAAATGTAATGCTCGGAGCTCAAAATGAATGTACCTGATGTCCAGTTGATATGAGGATTATGGACCCGAAGCCAGAGGAGACCCAAAATAATGGCGTAATGGGGTAATAAGCTGTCTTTATGATGTCCAAAAAATGTCCTCTTCATGGGTTAATATCACCATATTTACGGGAAGTGTCTGCTCCCGAATAGGTCCTGAGGTCAAAGGTCTCCCGTCCACTGATTCAACTGGAATGGAGACAAACTAAGTGGATCGGGGAACCCCTTTGGATCTGGCCCACTTATCGTAAATGAAATTCCCAGCTGCTCCACTACCAATCAGAGCCGGGATGTTGTCTAATATCTGGTTGTTCCATTTGAAAGAAACAGACAACACTACCATGGGGGAGTCATGGATTTTGGTTATCTGTGAGGTAAGAGAATGAGGAGGGGAACCTATAGCCTGCTCTCGAATCGCGGTTCCCCCTACGACCGGGCATTGGCGTTTTCCTGCCGTTGAGGGGGAGCAATCAGACAGTTTTGGACTAAATGCTCCTTGGACCCACAGTACAGGCACAAACCAAGTGTTTGTCTCAGAAGCCTTTCCTCTGGAGATAAGGGACCTCGTGCTGTTCCGAACCGCAGCGTTTCTTCCAGGGCAGTATTCCTATTTGTTTTGCAGGTGAACTCCGGAAAAAACTAGGAACCCTACTTCTCCTTTTCTCCTGATGACGCTCCTGCAGCCGGTAGTCCAACTGCATTACCAATGCCACCATTTCAGCAAATTTCCCTGGTCCAGGAACGCGGAAAATTCATCTTTGATTTCTTCTGAAAGACCTCAGCGAAATAGAGTGATGAGGGCGTCATCCAGCCAAGCGGTGTTGGCCGCCATCTGTTTGAATCTAGTGATGATGTCTTGTGATCCTTGCTTAAAATCTTACAAATGTTCTTGGGCTGAAACGGTTATTTCCTGCTTCCGAACATAGTACGAAGACGGTTCATGAAAGCAGGGAATGAATCAAGGATAGGGTTATTGTTAGTGACGAGGGGGGTAGCCCATGCAAGAGCTGCACCTGAAATATTGGAAATCATGTGGCCCACCTTATCCCTGTCTGTGGGAAAAAAGGCTGCCTTAAAAGGGAAAGTGTATGGTACAGCCTTCTAGGAACTCTTTTAATCTATGTGGTTCCTGTCAAACTTACCCCCAGGTAACGGTCCTGGAGATAATTTGGGACACCGAGGCGTCCTCACAAGTTGTTGTCTTAAAGCAGTATTTTCTTGTTTAAGTTGCTAAACCTCAGCAATCCATGTTGGGACTTCCTGTTACTTGACTCTATTCATCTTTTTGGGCATTGCTATCTGTTATACCACATATGCCAAAGGTAATTTGTACTTCACAGTCTCAAGTAAAGAAGGAAGCCACCTACCTGGATCAAAAGCAATCGTCAAAGATGCTAGGAGAATTTTCCTGGTCGCCCCCTGCCCACCTGCTTAAAATACTAGCAGTTTGGAAGTGAGTCTCCAGGGAAACCCTCTGGGGAAGAAAACACTGATGGTAGTGGAGATTGGATGCCAACCCTTGGTAGTTCGTATTTAGGAGGATCGTTGGATAAGCAGCGTTATCAACTTCTTATTGTCATGAATATGAGTCGTGCAAACGTTCGGGATCCAAAGTTTAGCAAGATGTAGAGAAGTGTTTGCAGCATAAATTCGTTCTGCATGTTAAAGAAGCCACGTAGGGGCAGGTTGTGCAGTATGAGGAAAGGCAGGGAGTTGTGGCGGTGCTCTGCTGTCAACCGAGCGTTTGCAGACTTCCAGGTCTGCTGAAAGCGAGGAAGGTTGCAGTGGAAACAGAATGGCGTTGGTCGAGGAACGCGGAAGGTTTTGGGGTTGTTTTAATGATGGAGTGTGAGTGAAGGAATCAAAGCTGTCACAGGAGTCGGGATCGTTGCGAAGCGTGGCGGGTAGGAGCGAAGCCCTGGGGAGCGTAGCAACAATACGCTGCTCAGTGTCTGCTGCCAGATAAGCGTTCTTTGACAACAGGGGCAGAGTCAACCAACCAGAAGCACTGTTGGAAACTGGAATACAGCATAGCCTCCACAGCGCCATTTTGGGAGAGCCAAGAGAGATCAAACCAATATGCCTCCAACGCTTGGGGCTTGGGGCGGTGAAGTCGGACCTAGTGGCTGCGGTCCTCCAGGTCGGATGCAAGCCGCATGCTTGCCAACTCTACAGATTTAGGCAGTAGGCTTCTGCTTTTTAAGCAGTCCTACCGCCTACAGATTTCAATGACAGATCCTACTGCATTTTACAGTGGCAGATAATGTATGTGACTCTACTGCAATTAATCTGTCTGTGCGGTCGGCAGGTATGTGTTAAATGCGAGTGATGGGCTCGGATCATTCCACTGACCTGACAGCTACATGCCTCTGCCCTGCACTCTTGCCGGGACAGACCTTATGTGAACCACCAGTGAAGGCAAGTGGCAGAACGTACCACCATACACATCATCTGCCTGTCAGACGGAGGAGGATATCAGTCTCCATGTTGTTCAGTGTTCAACCTGCACTGCAGTAATAAATAGTATTTCCCGGGCTGCTGTTACATAGCAGTGGCAAACGTTGCCTACCAGGTCGGTGTGATTATTTTCTGTGAAGTTAGGTAATTAAAATTTGGTGTTAATTTACCATTCGGAATTATACATTTTAAACATTTTGAAGGGGCCCCTGAGGGACCCTCGTTTGTTGAAACAAGGCATAATCACCACACACAAACTGATACGCCAGACACAAGGTTGTATTCCCAAAATCTAAGGTTTATTGCAAAACAAATAGTCTCAGTTGGCCAACTGGTCCCACGCCCCGCGACGTGTGTCTACCAGACCTCGGGGGACGCAAGAGAGCGAAATCCATACAACAGTTACATATATACAAAACAAGCATCTAGTAATCAGTAGTTTCACAACTTATACCGCCCCTATTGCATTTCCTTTGAACTAGGCACGATGATTGACAATGGTGACGAGTTTGACACCTTCAAAACTTCAATGTGTAACAGTTTGCAATTTTGTAAGCCCACAGACATATAGGGCCTCATTACACGGATGGCGGTAAGGATTTACCGGTACCGGTAAAATACTGGTGCCGGTAAATCCTTACCGCCTTACTACGAGGTCCCTTTGCGGGTTGGGGGATTTAACGCCTGCTTTTTGCAGGCGTTAAAAACCAACCCGCAAAGGGACCCAGGGAGCTAATTACGGTACCGCAATTTGCGGTACCGCAATTAGCGCCCTCCCCATTCCCATTATGCCCTATGGGGCAAAAATGGGAATGGGGAAGGACAACGGTGGAAGGGGGAATTACCGCCCCGCCAACTTTGGAATGGGGCAGTAATTCCCCTTTCCGCCAAGGCGGTGCTGGTATTTTACCAGCATGAACCATGGCGCTAATAGCGCCATGGTTCTCCGCCATCCGTGTAATGAGGCCCTAAGTCTGTGTTTTAAAGAACATGATGCTTCTGTTTTCTGCAACCAAGCTGTGCGTAGGGAGAGACACATTCCTGGCCTTGCTATCTCCTAGTTTCTATTTGTGTGCCGGGGGGTTCAACTTGCTCTCCAGGACTGTACCGGGCTCAGGGAAGGGGGGCCGCAAAGAAGAGCATAATTCAAGTCATTTAATGTTCGCTCTAGCGTTTCTACTGTGCTTACCGAGACTAGCTGGCAGCTGCTGTACTGATTAGAATGCCTTGCTGCTCACTTTCCAAGGATATGCGAGGGAGGGGACCGGACATTTCTGTCTAAGTTACTGCGTTATGTTTCAACATGCCACTCGCGGCCTTGCATTGTGCACTAGTGAAGCAGAATAATATTTCAGCAAAGCAGTTTTACATGAGACAAAAAGCAAATGTTAGAGAAAAACAAAATGGCGATTTCAGTCGCTTCAAAATGGCTGCACCTTAGTCAGGCTTATGGCTACATATTCCTAATACTAGATGCATGAGACGGTTGGTCTTCGGCCAACATAATACATAGCCTTATGATCGAGGAGTGTCTATTTTTCTAGATCGACAAACCCTCCTTTTGGCCGTATGCCAAACGTCTCATCCGTACATTGCATCCTCTTCTGACCAAGTATCTGATTCAGATTCTGATTCTGAATCTTGTGCATTTTTAGTGTCCTCCTCATTGTCATCTACGTTGATGGACATGAATTCTTTGACTGTCTTTGTTTCCTCATTACCATGGGTACTCGATTTAATAGTGCTCTTTTTTTCTATCATCTGCACACACCTTCACTAATTTCGGTGCATATTACAGGTAAGCAGTGTATGCAACAACAACATGTCATAAATATTCCTAGTACTGCTACTAGGATCACAAATAGTTTCCATCCCCATGAATAACTTTTGGGAATAACTCCCAAAACCAAGAGCCTATATCCCAACCTCCTTCTTGGGTATGGAGTTCAGAGCTTAAGACATGCAGCTTTCTTATCGCTTCAAAAATCGTAGGAGAGGAGTCATTTACAAATACACAGCACGCTGATCCCACGATTTTGCAAACACTGCCACGATCAACCAGGACTACATCAAGAGCCATTCTGTTCTGAAGTGTCATTAATCTAATTCCTTTCTCCTCTAATGTCATGTTGTACAATATATCTGTTGTTCCATTTATTGTTTTTTCTAAGATTCTGGATAGTTGTCGTATATTATAGGAGTTTATTGCTTGGGCCAGAATTGGTACAAATGATTTTGCTACGTCTTCTACTATTAATCCATCCTCATTACTCCTTCGTGGCCTGGATCTAGATAGTTTGACTATATCCGTTGTTTTTAAAAGAAACACTCCTGGGAACAAAAGTCCCAAATAACAAGTACCTCCCCAGTTTCTAGGCAGCCAAGGATACGCTTTTTCTCCACATATAAAATACACAGGGTCACCTACATATACTGGTTCTATTTCCCTAGTAAGAATCGCTGTATTCATACATCTAATGAATGTCCCTAATGAATAAGAGCCCTTCTTTTTTAAACAAAAAGGAACAGAACGTGGGCTGTAGTTTACTGTATAGGAGGGAGGCACTGCATCTTTATTTCCCTCTGATCTCATACGAAATATGATTACTGATGGTTTTTCCGGCACAAACAATCTGTCTTGTGGCATTGGTTTGGGCGTAGCATTTGGCATTATCATTCGTGCTCTATGAAATATGGAGCAACCTATGGGTCTCATAATTATCTCCTCAAATTCATTCATGTTTGTGCTATCTAATTGACCCATTTCACTTTTATTCCATTTTCCATAATATAATGTACTCAGAGATGCACTGCATGCAGAACTCAATGTCAGTGGCTGTACGTACCAACCTATTCCTTTGCCACCATGCTGTGGCAAATGAGCACACACCCAACAGTCATTCTTTTTCAAAATGGAATGTGTCACATTCATTATTTGCAGTAATGTGTTATTCCCATAATCTTCTCCATGTCTTTCTTCCATTGGGGTTGTGTAAAGTAGGGGCAAGGAAACCCTCTTTTTTGATGGGGCCTGATTCCAGAGGTGAAGGCAAATATATATCAAAGGAAAATGGAGTCAGAGGCTACCCTTGTCAATAACGCTATGGTAGTTTGCTTTTGTAGGCAGTGGAGCTGCAGATAACCTATATCAGTATGCTCTTACAGTTAATAGGAAAAAGGAAAGTGAGGTGAAATCATTAAATCCTGCAGTTTATTAGTTTGCATGAGAAAATATGTTTAAAACAATGACATATGCCATCCTGGGCACAAAGAAAAATATTGCATATAAATCACAACAGATTGTACATATTTTAGTGGGTTAGTACAATGATTATGATTTTATGTATTGCTAGTAATTGTTACGCTCACCTGGTTCCCACGGGGGCGTCGACCGGAACTGGGCCGCTGTTATTTCCACCAGCGTGACGTGTAGCGCCTAGATGACTGACTGGACTGGCCCGCTCAGCCTAGTTTGTCTTGCTCGCAAGAATATTCTTCTGCAAAGGAGAAGAGGAATTAACCACCCGTGGAATTGAGTGTCAACCCACCTTCCCCACTCCCGTTGTCTTCCCACTGATCACTCTTGATGTCCCCTCCTTAGTCTCACCTGATGGTTTAGAAGGATGAGCTCTCCGTCCTGCATCGACCACAGGGGCGCGTTGATGACCAGTTACTTCACTGGCGTAGAGGAATTGGTGAGTTCCAGTATTGACTCTAAAGTCCAATTGTTCATAAGAGTTCAAATGTCTGCTCTTCACTCTGTCCGATTCCTTGCAGGGTGCCGATTAATCCACTCGAAGATTTCCAAATGGCACTCGGTAAGATTCAGGTAAGTCTATTGTGTTTTTCCTCTTAGGGGCCGGGGTACGGCGATGAAGCAGAGTTGACTGTGCCGACCCGAGATGAGGTGAGACCCCCGTGGTAAATCAGGTAAGTTTTGTGGGGGGTAACTGGTATTGTCCTTGCTTTCTCCCCTTAGGGGCCGGGGTACGGCGATGAAGCAGAGTTGACTGCGCCGACCCGAAATGAGGTGAGTACCTCCTGTGGTAAATCAGGTAAGTCCTTGGAGGTAGCCTTTATGGCCTTAGAGAGTCCCCTTGCTCACCTTGCTGTCTTTGTCTCCTTAGGTGTCGGAGGGCGGCCGCGAGATGGAGAGAGCGTGATGGAATGCTGAAGTACCGCCAAGCAGGTGAGTTCAGCGCGGCGCCGTAGGAATGCGAAGCGATGCTTCAAAGACTTCTGTCTTTCAGTTCCGTGGCGAATTGGATCAGGATTCAGGTAAGGATTAAAGTTAAAACTCCTGTTCTAACCTTTATCCTTTTTGTCTTCTTGTTTCAGGAGTCCCAGGACTGAAGCGGGCGTGGCTGAAGACTGGAGCTGCTGAAAACACGGTGAGCGTTACGCTGCAGCAAGCAGAATAACGTGAAGCACATGTGGCTGTCCGGGCATGGTTTAAATAGCCTTGGAAGAAGATCCAGGTAAGTATTCTTCCACAGCCCCACCCAAGTAACAAAATAGTCCCTTCAGTAAAATAGTCCCTCCTAAGCCTCATTTGGCTTGAGTCTTCATGCAGCATGGTCTGCCTCAGGTAAGTATGCAGCATGGTCTGCTTCAGGTAAGTTATCAATAATGAGCCTGGCGTCCATGGCGCCAGGACTGACTTTATCTTTATGAGCCTGGTGCCATAGGCGCCAGGACTGTACCCAAACAGCCCCTAACTGGGGCTTTTGGGCATGCTCCAAGTGGCATGATGCCTGCTTCCGGGGCTGCTGGGCCTGGTCTGGTCTTCCGGGGGCAGGCATCATGACAGTAATGATGGGGTGTTAGATCTGGATATATACTATCTACTATACTACTATACTATACTACTATACTATACTAAAGGGGCAACACCCGTGCTCCAAACTGTCACGCTACTCCTCCACACATGCGCATTGAGCATTTTTGCAATCAGCCATCTCATATATCGCGGCCAATATGCATGCCCCCTATACGGACAACATTGGGAGCTAACGACATAGCTCGCTCAGAGGTAAGCCTCGGGTTCTGCCCGATAATCATGGTTTCACAGTCCCTCTGCACTTACGAGACTCAAACGCATCCAGCATTTTGCTTTGAACTGACTGCCAAAGCAGCTCTCTTTTTCGGACAGACCACGCGCACTTCGTCGGTTTGCCGAGTTAAAGCATGTTCTCTCACAGTCAGTAAGCTACCTTTACATTTCATGTGCACCAACGAGATACGAACGCACTCAGCGTTCCGCTTTAATCGATTGTATAAAACAAGCCTTTTTCCAGCCAGATCATACGCATTTAGCCCAGCTTTAATCTTGCTGAGTGCGTAAAAGACGTTTTCTTTTGGCCATCCACATGCCATTACATTTTCACGGGTGAATAATTCATCATTTTCATTTATTCATCTTCTCATTGAATCACAAGACTGAAAACGGTTCCACCTTCCAAAGTGTTTTCAATTCACCTGGCCGTTTCGTTCTGCATGAGCATGCAATTGCACATACTTACCTCTGCAGCAAGCAATGTGCAGTCTAGATTATATAAACTTTTGTCCTCTCCAACAGAGTAATCACAGCATCCAGGTGACAACTACATAGAGTTTCCCACCTTTTTCAACCTGGATCCCAGACCGATCTTGCAAGGTAATCCATGCTTTGGCATTTAATCCTTTCTTCCATATCACATTCATAGTGATATTTCCCTACAATTAAATAATTATTGAATCTCTAGAGTAACTACAGAGACCACCAGCCCACTTTGCGGACTTCAATACGACGCCAGAGATCCATTCGACCTCTGGCAACTAAAACAACAATCAGTCATGACGCTTTTACTACCTTAGGTAGATTGCTTTTTACGCAGTGTCCCTTGTGTGCAATTCTATTTTGCCTTTTAATAATTCCAGATCTAACACCCCATCCCGTGTCTTACCATTTGCAGGTGCTTGGCACTCCCCTTTTTTGCACCATCGTGCTCTAATACCCCTCGGTCCTGACGACAGTGCGGTGCCACTACCAGCAGGTTTTGACTACTCCAACCGCTGGATGCCCCACCTATCGACCGCACCAGAAACACCTGAATTGCTTGTGTGTCGACCATGTTTTTGTACTGCCTCATTACTCACAATACATAAATTCATAGTCACCTTAAGTGTACCAACCCACTAAAATATGTACAATCTGTTGTGATTTATATGCAATATTTTTCTTTGTGCCCAGGATGGCATATGTCATTGTTTTAAACATATTTTCTCATGCGAACTAATAAACTGCAGGATTTAATGATTTCACCTCACTTTCCTCTTTCCTATTAACTGTAAGAGCATACTGATATAGGTTATCTGCAGCTCCACTGCCTACAAAAGCAAATTACCATAGCATTATTGACAAGAGTAGCCTTTGACTCCATTTTCCTTTGATATATATTTCTTCCATTGGCAACAGAGTGTAAGTAATTACATGAACAGGGCTTTCAGCAGTGGAGTTGTTTCTTATGGGCAAGAGAATTTCTAAGGTGTGCATTTCTTCCAGGTACCATAATACCAGTGCTGTCGTTACTGGGGCTATTATGCTCATTACGCACATTATTATTGTTAGAATTAGCATACAATTTTTTTGATAACTCTTTTTGTGTAATCTTTCAGTTTCTATGTTTAATTCATTATCAGCAGTGGTGCAGGAGGAGGCAAAAGCTGGTTCTGGCATTTTCTCTCGCGGTCCTTCTTCCTCTGCAGTGTTCGTCGTGAATATCTCTCGTTGTTGCACTCGTTGGAATGTCAATAAGTTCGATAATGTCAACAGTCTTTCCTGCCAGTTCTTAGCAGCCTGGGTTGCTACACGTTGGGCAAGATCTCTGTGCATCTGCACATTTGCTGAAAAGAAGTCCAGAGCAGTTATCAATTGCCTTCGTACCATGTGCGCCCCGTTTGTCTGTATGGTTCAGGACACATGGATTTTGTGTTAGCACCGAGGAGTCTCGATTATTGGGCTGTCCGATTTGCACAACCCTCACAACGCTCTCCTCTAGGCCTCCGGTTCCTACTGCATCCGAGAATAGGAAACAGAGGCAACAAAAAGAAAATCAACAGGAATGCAGGTTTGTTCACTCCTTCTTCCTGGGCCGCAAATTGTATCGCCTTGCTCCTGGTATCGTGTGATCAATGAACAGTGCGGATGCACTTCCAGACTGAAACTCTGAGTCTGCCTGTGGCACTCTGACAGATGATGGCGGGCGCCCATGTGATGATGCAAATTTTGTTTCCGGCTGTGGTGCTGCAATAGATGGTGGGCGCCAAAGCGGTACACGCTTGATGTCGGCCAGCAGTGATGCAGGATCTGCTGGACAATGTTGGGGCGCTCTTTGTCCTTCCTCTTTCACAGCAATCTCTTCAGGCTTTGTTTCAGGATCAAGCAGTTTTTGTGGCAAAGAACTGGCAATCATTTCTTTCATTTCTGGGACCGCTGTCTCTTTCTGGTCGTCCCGATCAGTCAGTTTTTCAAGCGGTGGTGGGACCTTCTTGGTGTGTGTCGCATGTATCCACGCCTTCCTCCCATCCACCCGAATTGCCGTCTGCATACTTAGGAGGATCAAATAGGGCCCACGCCATCTGGGTGCTAATGATGTCCTTCGCTCAAAATCTTTGATTAGCACCCAGTTTCCTGGCTCCAGTGCGTGTCCCTGGCCAGTGTATCTTATTGGCAACGCCTCCTGCACCTGCTGATGGATCAAACACAATTTTTGTATTAAAAGATTACAGTAGATACTGAGCACAGGGTATTCGATTTCCCTCAGCATTTTTGGCTGAGGTGCACACCAAACATTCACCGGCCTCCCCATAACGATTTCGCAAGGGGAGAGCCCAGTTCTCGCCTGCACAGATGTGTGCATGCACAGTAGCGCTAGAGGTAATGCATCTACCCAGCTTAACTTGGTGCCTGCACATATCTTACTTATCTTAGATTTTAAGATGCCGTTGTGGCATTCAATAAGACCAGCAGACATGGGGTGCCTAGAACAATGGAATCGCTTTTCAATCTGCAGACCTGCACAAATCTGTAATATTACTGCGCCCACAAAATGTGGACCGTTGTCTGACCATATGACACGGGGCAGGCCAAAACGGGAAAAGTATTTGTTTAACATTACTTTCGCCATACTCATAGCAGTGCAGTCTTTCAATGGATATGCTTCCACCCATTTGCTAAATTCACATATGACCACTAGAACATACTTTACGTTTTGGCATCCCTCCATCTCTATGAAATCAAAATGGATTACTTCAAAAGGCATAGAGGGAGGGCCAAAACTGCCTGTTGGAGTCACCGTTCCCTTCCCCACATTGTGTTGTAGACACGTGATACAATTTTGCACCAACCTCTCAGCATTTTTCTTTATGTGCACATTTTCCCATACTGTGGCTAAGTGTTGAATTATCTTTTTGGCACAAATATGAGTAGGGCTGTGAGCCATTGTGACCATTGCAGTTACATAGAAGTTGGGCAGCATCCAATTTCTATTCTTCTTGTCTACCCAGCAACCCTCTAGATCTAATTCTGCGGAGTCCTCGGCCCACCCTTGGATTTCATCAGCAGTGGCCTCCGCCTGCATTTCTTTGACAGTGCGAATTCCATTCTCTATCATGCAGGGCACTTCCTCCGACTGTACTGTTAACATTTTGGTATTCAAGTCAGTGGCAGTTTGTTTCGCAATTCTGTCTGCAAATGCATTTCCCTCTCCCACTTTGCATGTTACTTTTTTAAGCGCCTCGCATTTTATTATTGCCAGGTGCTTTGGACACGTAAGTGCCGACAACAATCGTACAATCAAAGGGCCATGTTGTATTCTAGCCCCATGTGATGTTAAAAAACCTCTCTCAGCCCAAAGTCAGCCAAAGTTATGAACCACGCCAAAGGCGTATTGACTGTCAGTATATAAGTTTACACTCAGATTTTCAGAAATCTTACAAGCTCTGGTCAAGGCTATTATCTCCGCCGCTTGTGCAGAGTTGTAGGGGATTCTTTTACTCTCCACAATACTTTTTAATGTGGTGATAGCATAGGCAGCAGTTGATGTGCCATCCGGCAATTTAAAACAGGAGCCGTCACAAAACAACTCTCCATCTGGCTCTTTTTGTGGGGTGTCTGTCAAATCAATTCTCCCCTTCGTTTCTTCCTCAGTAACCATTAAGCAATCATGGGGAGGTGATTAATTTCCATCAAGTTTTTCCATGGGCAGTGGCATTCATTTAGCCGGATTCAAAGCGATACACCTCATAATTTGGATGTGTGGCGCAAACAGGACAATTTCATATCTAGTCAATCTAGCAGAGGTGAGGTGTTGCGTCTCTGTTCTATTTAATAGAACGTCTATGGCATGTGGCACCATCAAAATTAAGGTGTGCCCCAATACCATCCCTTCCGTTTGCTTCACTGACGCAGCAGCCGCTGCAACAGCTCGCAAACATCGTGGTAATGCGCACGCTACATGGTCCAGTGCAGAAGAAAAATAGCCGCACGGCCTATTTCTTCCACCTTGTTCCTGTGTTAGAACAGCCAGCGCGCAGCCGTCATTCTCATGCACAAATAATCTAAAAATGTTTTCATAATTTGGTGTGCCCAAAACTGGAGCGGAACACAACGCAATTTTGAGCAACCCAAGTGCTCTCTGACATTCTTCATTCCACTGCAAAGGCATCACAGCATCCTTTTTTGTCAACTCCACCATTGACTTCACAATTAGAGCGAAATTCACGATCCACTGCCGACAATAAGAAGCCATGCCTATTATCGCTCTGACTCCGTTTTGTGTTTTTCGAATAGGCATACCAGAAATGCTATCTATTCACTCTGGCGTTAGTCTTCTCCCTTCTCTCGAAAGTAGGCAACCCAAATAAGCCACCTCCTTTCGACAATATTGAAACTTCTTTAAGATTGCTTTGTGGCCATGTGCTGCTAAATGTGTTAATAGTAAAACAGTACTCTCTTTACAGATCCCTTCTGTGTCTGCTGCAATGAATAGGTCATATATATATATTGTAGTAATACTGTTACGCTCACCTGATTTCCACGGGGGCGTCAATCTTGACTGGCCCGCTGTTGCTTCCACCAGAGTAACACGTAGAGCTGAGATGACAGACTGGACAGACCCACTTAGCTTCGTTTGTTGGACTCGTACGAATATCTTTCTGCAATGGAGAAGGGGAATTAACCTCCCGTAATCTGAGCGTTAACCCGCCTTCCCACTCCCCTTGTCTGCCCACAGAACACTCCTGAAGTCCCCTCTTAATCTCACCTGATGATTTGGAAAGATGAGCTTTCCATCCTGCGTCGAGCGCAGGGGCGCGTAGGCGACCAGTTACTTCACTGGCGTGGAGGAATTGGCGAGTTCCAGTATTGACTCTAAAGTCCAATCGTTCGTAAGAGTTCAAAAGTCTGATCTTCACTCTGCCAGATTCCTTGCAGGTTGCAGATTTAAACCACTAGAAGAGTTCCAAGTGGCAATTGGTAAGATCCTGGTAAGTCTATTGTGGTTCACCCCTTTGGGCCCGGGGTACAGCGATGATGCAGAATTAACTGCGCCGACCCGAAATGAGGTGAGTACCCCCCTGTGGTAAATCAGGTAAGTCTTTGGGGTTAGGTTGTATTATCCTTGTTTTTACCCCTTAGGGGCCGGGGTGCGGCGGTGATGCAGAATTGACTGCGCCGACCCGAGATGAGGTGAGTACCCCCCTGTGGTAATCAAGTAAGTCTTTGGGGGTAGGTTGTATTGTCCTTGTTTTCCCCTTAGGGGCCGGGGTGCGGCAGTGATGCAGGATTGACTGCGCCGACCCGAGATGAGGTGAGTACCCCCATGTGGTAATCAGGTAAGTCTTTGGGGGTGGTTTGTATTGCCCTTGCTCACCTATTTGTTCTTGTCTCCCCCAGGTGTTGAAGAATGGCCTGGAGATGCTGGGTTCGCAATGGAGTAAAGGAATGCAGCCCCGGATGGTGAGTTCAGCGCGGCGCTGCGAGGTGCGTGGCAACGCACCTGTGAAGGCTTCGCTCTTCCAGATCGACGATGTGCTGGATCAAGGATTCAGGTAAGGGTTTTGTTCTGATCTCTTCTCCTTCTCCTTTTCTTGTTCCAGATGTTCCAGGGCTGAAGCGGGCGTGGCTGAAGACTGGAGCTGCTGAAGACACGGTGAGCAATACGCTGCAGCACGCAGAATAACGCGTAGCACGTGTGGCTGTCCGGGTGTGGCTTAAATAGCCTTGGAAGAAGTCCCAGGTAAGTATTCTTCCACAGCCTCACCCGAGAGGAAAGGAGTCCCTGAGGTAAAATAGTTCCTCTAAGCCTCATTTGGCTTGTGGCTTTGTGCAGCATGGTCTGCATCAGGTAGGTATGCAGCATGGTCTGCATCAGGTAAATTTCCTGTAATGAGTCTGGCGCCCATGGCGCCAGGACTGACTTTATTCTTATGAGCCTGGCGCCATAGGTGCCAGGACTGTAGCCAAATAGCCCCTAACTGGGGTTTTTGGGCATGCTTCAAGTGGCATGATGCCTGCTTCCGGGGTTGCTGGGCCTGGTCTGGCTTTCCAGGGGCAGGCATCATGACAGCACTCCCCCTCAAGGCCCCTCCTAAAACTATTCTCCCTCTCGACCTAGGTTTGTCTGGAAATTCTTGGTGGAACCTTTTCACTAATTGAGGTGCATGCACATGGTCACTAGGCTCCCAAGATCTTTCTTGCAGACCATAACCTTTCCAGCCAATGAGATAGAAGAGTTTTGATCTCACCTTTTTAGAGTCCAAGATATTCTTGACTTCGAATTCGGGTTCTCCGTCTATGAGGATAGGTTCAGGTGGGGTGGTTAGCCTAGTTCCTGGTTGCACAGGCTTCAAAAGAGACACGTGAAAAACAGGATGAACACGCATATGACCAGGCAGGTCCAACTTGACGGCCACTGGGTTATTTATAGCCTTAATAGAATAAGGTCCCAAATACCTGGGGTTAAAAGTCCGTATTCCCTTGAGTGGTAAGTACTTGGTGGCTAACCATACTTGGTCCCCTACTTGGTATTGCAGTGCTTCACTCCTGTGTTGATCAGCATCCTTCTTGTATTTATCCTTAGCCTTTTGTAAATGTGCAGTCGCCTCTTTAAAGGCTTGTGTGATAACAGCGCGGAGATGGTCCACCGCGGGCATCTCTAAATGCTGGGGAGAATCTAAATCTAAGGTTCGAGGATGGTGACCATATATGGTAAAAAAAAGGGCTTTGTTTAATTCCTGAGTGTACAGAATTATTGTATGCATACTCGGCGATCCAAAGAATGTCTTTCCAATGCCCCTCAGATTGATGTAGCATACAACGTAGGTATTGCTCAAGAGTCTGGTTGGTTCTCTCTGTTTGACCGTCGGTCTGGGGATGGTGGCTGTTTGAAAGCCTAACATCAATTTGTGCCAGCTGGCAGCACTTCCTCCAAAAATGTGAAATAAATTGACTTCCCCGGTCTGAAATTAACACGGAAGGAAAGCCATGTAGGCGGACAACATTTTCAAGGAACTCGTTGGCCAGGATTGAAGCTGAAGGTATTCCTTTTAAAGGAATGAAATGGGCCATTTTAGAAAAAAGATCTACAATAACTAGAATGGTTTTATAACCGTTGCACGGGGGTAAATCTGTGATAAAGTCTAATGACAAGGTATGCCAAGGAGTAGGTGGTATGTCTAATGGTTGTAATAATCCAGCGGGTTTTTTCTTTTCCCCTTTATTTTGAGCACAAATGCCACAAGACATGACAAACAACTTGACATCTTTTCGCCAGGTGGGCCACCAAAACTGGTTCTTGATTTTGGCTTCAGTTTTTGCAATGCCAGGATGCCCTTCCATCAAGGTGTCGTGGTAATGAGAAATGACAAGTTTCTGTAGTTCCTCTAGTGGCAGAAATAGCCGGCCTTGGTAATAAGGTAGATTGTTGGTGACAGAATACTCTGGACCTTTCCTTGCCCAGCCCTGTAAGGCATCGGAATCAAAGAGTTGATGGACCCTTTCTTGAATGTCCTCCAGAGAGTGTATGGATGTCAGACCAAGGATCCTCTGTTCGGGAATTATGGGTACAGGTTCTAAAGCTCTTTCTGTTTCTCCCATTCCAATTCGGGACAGGGCGTCAGCTTTTCCATTTTTACAACCTGGTCGATAGGTTATTATAAAATCAAACTCGGCGAAGAACAATGCCCAACGGAGTTGGCGTGAAGATTGGGCCTTGGCTACCTTTAGGTATTTTAAGTTGCGGTGATCAGTGATGACCGTAATGGTATGTCTGGCCCCCAGCAGATAGTGCCGCCAAGCCTTGAAGGCGGACTTGATGGCCAACAGCTCCTTGTCGGTTATAGCATAATTTAATTCGGGAGCCGAAAACTTTCTTGACCAAAACGCCACTGGGTGCAGCTGGTTAGTTTCGGGATCTTTTTGGGAGAGCACTGCTCCCATAGCTGAACTGGATGCATCTGTTTCCACTATGTAGGGAAGCTCTGGGCGCGGGTGTCGTAATACAGGAGCGGACGTGAATTTCTTTTTTAACTCTTGGAAGGCGTTCTCGGCTTCTTCTGTCCATGCAAAGCGTTTATTCTTTCGCAATAGTGTTGTAATGGGATATACAATGTGTGAGAAGTCCGGGATAAACCTGCGGTAGAAATTGGCAAAGCCAAGCATGCTTTGAACTCTTTTGACTGAGCTTGGCGAAGGCCAATTAAGAATTGCGTCCACCTTACATGTATCCATCCGGATTCCTTTCGGGGTCAGAATAAATCCAAGGAACTCTACTTCCGTAGTGTGAAAGATGCACCTTTCCAATTTAGCATATAACTTATACTGGCGTAACTTCTCTAGGACTGCTCGGACGTGCTTTACATGATCAGATTCTGATAGGGAGTATACTAAGATATCGTCGATGTAAACGACTACACAAACATCGATGAGCTCTCGGAAGACATCGTTCATGAAGAACTGGAAGGCCGCTGGTGCGTTACACAGTCCGAAAGGCATCACCTGGTACTCAAATAATCCGTACTTGGTGCGAAAAGCAGTCTTCCATTCGTCACCCTCTTTGACGCGTACCAGATGATATGCCCCCCGAAGGTCTAGTTTTGTGTATATACAAGCGTTCTTTACCTGGTCTAGCAGTTCGGGGATCAAAGGCAATGGGTATCGATTCTTGATAGTTATCTGATTCAGCACGCGGTAGTCAATGCATGTTCTAAGGTCGCCTTCCTTTTTAGGCACGAAGAACAAAGCGGAAGATGCAGGGGACTTGGACGGGCGGATGAAGCCATTAGCAAGATACTGGTCTAGGTACTGGCGCAAGTGGAGATTTTCAGGTTCCGTGAGGGCATAGATTCTGCTGCAAGGTGGTTGTGCTCCTGGTATGAGATATATTTGACAATCATACGATCTGTGCGGTGGTAAGGTGTTTGCCTGCTCCTTTTGAAAGACATCCTGAAAGTCTTGGTATTCAGCAGGTAATTGTATGGCAGCTGGGATTATTGGGGCCAGTACTGAATTTAAAGTTCTCTTTGGGTAACAGGTGTTAGCACATTCTGGGAAGGTTAGTCTCTTCTCTCGCCAATCAATACAGGGATTGTGTTTTTCCAACCAAGGGATTCCCAGTATCAGTTGAAACTGTGGAGCCTTGATTAAATCAAACACCATAACCTCTCGGTGTCCATCCTGACCCAGCAATGTCATCTCTGCAGTGGAATGAGTTACGGGCCCAGAGGCAATTTCAGTTCCATCAACAGTGGTGACAACATCGGCAGTGGTCTTTCGGGTGAGAGATAGATTCATCCTGGAAGCCAATCCACAGTCCAAATAGTTTCCTATGGCTCCACTATCTACGTACGCCTTTACCGCATGCATGCGTGATGGCTGCTCTGGATCTAAAAGGACCATGTGTATGGTGAAATGCGAGGTCAGAGTGTCCTTCTTTAAGCTCGGCAAGCCTCTACGCTTGCCGGGCGTGGTTGTTTCCCGAGTCAGGTTTCAAGTGGTTTTCGTCTGCTGCTCTTATAGTTTTCTTGGGTGGTTTTACAGGGCAGTTCCGAAGGAAATGACCAGTAGCTCCGCAATATAGACATAATTGCTGTTGCCATCTTCTTTCTCTTTCCTTTTGGGTTAAGGGTCCTCTAACCCCCCCGATTTGCATGGGTTCTGAGGCATCTACCCCCTTAGAGCTTACGTAGGTTTTAACCAAGACCCTGTTTTCAAACTTGGTTCGATCAGCCTTTCTGGTTTGAAGTCTGTGATCTAACTGGACCACAAAATCTATATATTCAGAACAGTCTAGAGGCGGGTTCACGACTTGGGCTAAAACATCCTTGAGTTCTCCCCAAAGCCCTCGATGGAATAATGTAATTCGCTTGGCTTCAGGCCATTCGGTTTCCACAACTAATCTATTGAAAGTTGCAATGTAAGATAAAAGATCCTGATTACCTTGCCGTAAGGATAAAAGTTCGTTATTCAAAACCTGTCCTTGGGAATGTCGGGCGAACAGCCTTTCCATGCTTGTTCAAAAACCTTGGAAATCTCGAAGAATCGGGTCATCCTGATTTACTAGCGGAATGGACCAGTCTGCTGCACTGCCGCTGAGATATGACAGTACAAAAGCTACCTTGGCTTATCGTTTGGGAAAGCTCCAGGTCTGCAATTGGTAAGATCCTGGTAAGTCTATTGTGGTTCTCCCCTTTGGGGCCGGAGTACAGCGATGATGCAGAATTAACTGCGCCGACCCGAAAAGAGGTGAGTTCCCCCCTGTGGTAAATCAGGTAAGTCTTTGGGGTTAGGTTGTATTGTCCTTGTTTTTACACCTTAGGGGCCGGAGTGCGGCGGTGATGCAGAATTGACTGCGCCGACCCGAGATGAGGTGAGTACCTCCCTGTGGTAATCAGGTAAGTCTTTGGGGGTAGGTTGTATTGTCCTTGTTTTCCCCTTAGGGGCCGGGGTGCGGCGGTGATGCAGGATTGACTGCGCCGACCCGAGATGAGGTGAGTACCCCCCTGTGGTAATCAGGTAAGTCTTTGGGGGTGGTTTGTATTGCCCTTGCTCACCTATTTGTTCTTGTCTCCCCCAGGTGTTGAAGAATGGCCTGGAGATGCTGGGTTCGCGATGGAGTAAAGGAATGCAGCCCCGGATCGTGAGTTCAGCGCGGCGCTGCGAGGTGCGTGGCAACGCACCTGTGAAGGCTTCTCTCTTCCAGATCGACGATGTGCTGGATCAAGGATTCAGGTGAGGGTTTTGTTCTGATCTCTTCGCCTTCTCCTTTTCTTGTTCCAGGTGTTCCAGGGCTGAAGCGGGCGTGGCTGAAGACTGGAGCTGCTGAAGACACGGTGAGCGTTACGCTGCAGCACGCAGAATAACGCGAAGCACGTGTGGCTGTCCGGGTGTGGCTTAAATAGCCTTGGAAGAAGTCCCAGGTAAGTATTCTTCCACAGCCCCACCCGAGAGGAAAGGAGTCCCTGAGGTAAAATAGTTCCTCTAAGCCTCATTTGGCTTGTGGCTTCGTGCAGCATGGTATGCATCAGGTAGGTATGCAGCATGGTCTGCATCAGGTACATTTTCTGTAATGAGCCTGGTGCCCATGGCGCCAGGACTGACTTTATTCTTATGAGCCTGGCGCCATAGGCGCCAGGACTGTAGCCAAATAGCCCCTAACTGGGGTTTTTGGGCATGCTTCAAGTGGCATGATGCCTGCTTCTGGGGTTGCTGGGCCTGGTCTGGCTTTCCGGGGGCAGGCATCGTGAAAAATACACAACCTGCTGGTAATTCTAGCATGTCTAGTTGTTCTTTCAATGCTCTGCTGTAAATACTCGGACTCTCTGTGTAGCCTTGTGAAGTACGCGTAAATATGAATGATCGTCCTCCTAATGTGAAGGCGAACAAATATCTACTTTCTTGGTGTACTGGAATACTGAAGAAAGCACTCTTCAAATCAATAACGCTAAAATATTCTGCTGAAGCAAGAATCATTGTCAAAATTGTGGTAACATCTGGGACCAATGGAAATTGAGGATCTACTACCTTGTTTAATGCACACAGATCAATTATAAAACGGTATGGTACCTCATTACTGCCTTTCTTATACACCGGGAGAATGGGACTGTTAGATGAGCTGCCTGTAATTTCTTCAATCACTCCCAATTTTACCAAATCAGACACAATACTTTCCAATCCTTTTTCTCCTTCCACTGAGATTTTGTTATGCAGAATACGTGGTAAAGTTACTCCTTCTTTTAGCATAATTTTCACTGGCTCTATCTTCAAGCCTCCCACATCATTGTCATTTACTGCCCATATACAAGTTGGCACTTCACTTAATTCCCCTGTCAAAGGTTTAGACAGAAATTCAGATACTGGCACATCCTGTGGAGAAATGGTAAAAAATACTCCATCCGGTGTACAGTGGATACCTGCACTTAGTTTTTTTAATACATTCAATCCCAACAGATTCTCCCCACAGTTCTCCGTTAAAAGGAATGGACAGTATTCAGTGAATGGGCCTAATGTTACTGCTACTGGTTGGGACACTGGATTAATCACTGGGGTACCTGCGAACCCTACTGAAATATTTCTTTGCCCTAACAGCGGTATCTCTGGAACCAAGTGATGGTCTATCGAACACTTTTATGCCCCCGTATCCACGAGGAATCTGTGCTCACTATCCCCGACTTTCATTTCTACGTAGGGTCCTTTATGATTCACGGGAATAGACACTGGCTCCAACCCCTGTCTTGGGCTGTCCTATTGGGGAAACAACACATCATCAGATGTGTAATCGCTGCTGTTATTATAGTACGCATTCGCATGAGTAACAAAAATGTTCCCACCCCTTCCTCTATTTCCATTTTGCACGTTCTGCTGGCTCTGATTCTGAGTAGAGGTCTGATTTTCAGCTTGGTTCTGATTTTGGGTACCATTCCCTTGACTATTTTGGTGCTGCTGCATGTTATTTCTATTATGCCCATTTGCTCCTGGATGCCCTCTATGCTGTCTTCTCTGGACATACCCATTTCTATTTTGCAAGTGTGGACATTGTGCTCGCCAGTGACCTTCCTCTCTGCAATACGCACACTGATTCAATCCCAGGGGCCCTCCATGCATGTTCGAATTACCTCTGCCTTGGGCATTTCCTCTACCTCTATTGTGTCCCGCTACTTGCTGGAGTAGCACCCCAACCATTGTTTGTAACGCTTCTATTCTCATTGACAAGGGGTATTCATTACATATCTCATTTATCTCCATTGCGGGACTACTAGGGTATGAAATCCATTTCAATGCCTCTCGTATACACACTCTTAGTCGGTCACCTGTCTGTCTTGATGACGACAAATATCGCCGCTCTATATATGGCTCTACCACTTCAGTTCTATTTCTCCTAATATCTCTACTCCTATACCCAGGTGTGGCAAACATTTCAGCATATTCATTATCACGTTCATTCTTCAGTTCAAAAAGCCGATCTACATGTTCCCTCATCTCTTCATCTCTCCCTCTACAACCTGCCAATGCATTCAAATCTAACAATCGTTGTGGCGGTAACCTCCCAATTAACTGTTTCCATCTAGCCACTAAATATTCACCAATGCATTCCAACACTACCTGTCTTTCGTTGCTCCTCCTGAAGTCAAATATTGAAGCCATCGCTGCTGTTTCATCATTCCCATCTATATACATTTCGGCCTGTTCTTGCAATTCTCGCTTCCTCTCCTTGCTAATCGCACTACGAGTCACTCTCGCACATCCACTCTGTCCGGCCCTTTCTTCTTTTTCAACAAATTCAAGTTCAATTACAGGAGGGGCAGATGGGACAGAAACCATCTCTAGCGAGGGAGGTGCAGATGGGACCATGGGAAAGGGCTGTATCTGTTGCGATGCTGATTGGCTAACTAGAGGCGCTGTATGTGCAGTCTGTGGCGGTGCTAGGATCTGAACAGATGGGAGGGGCTGAGCAACAGGAGGGGGTTGAGCAATAGCCACTGAAGCTGTCTTTTGAGTCTTCGCCTTGGGCCTTGTTTCGTATCAGTCAATATTTTTTCGATCAATTCATCTGATGAATGCAATTCTCGTTGTGGATATATTTTTTCTATACTCAACTGGTCGCGTCTATTTGATTTTCTCAAACTATTATTCCACTCCTCCTCCTCTTTCTCTTCCGCTCTCTCCGATTTCGATTTATGCCTGCACGCATGTTTCTCTCTACTTCTCCAATGAACCATAGCTTCCCTTCTCCAGTCCCTAAGGACATCAAATGCCGCAGGGCGTGTTTTCTTTTTTATTAACACCTTCTCCAAATTATCTATCCTCGTCATCTCAAAACTCCCATGACTCGGCCACTGAAGATCTTCCTGCTTTCTGGTTTGCTTATGCCAAATCTCACAAAACATTATCGCTCCCACACCGTATTTCACATACATCTCATACCCCGGCGTTCCCACCGGTGACGCGACCTGGCCAGTTTCCAAAGATTATCCGCCGCAGTGGAAATAACCTGCTAGAGTGGACAATACCCCAGGCATGTTTTAACCTTACCCCTGGCTAATCAACCTTACTCTGTGTTAGGAAAGGAAGAAGGCGATGGATATGGCAGGGGAAATGTGCACAAAATACACAGTAAACAACCTTGAATATAACAACGTGCATTCAATACCCAAGACTCGTGTATACCACTATATGAAAAGGAATGTAGGGTAAGCACTTAGAACCTCCTTATGACTGAAAGGAAAGTCGGCAAACTCCTTACCCACTATGCTATTACAGATACTGACAGCGCTAAGCCCACGTAGAGGGCAAGCAGGGAAAGAATCTGTAAGCTGACACTCTAGACGGTACTGAATAAAGAATTTGGAAACAGTACTCACAAGGACCGGAATGACCACATGAATGCCAGTACTCACGAAGACCGGAAAGACCACTTGGATGTCCGTATTCACGAGGACCGGAAAGACCTCTCAAAAGTCAGTACTAACCCACAACCCTGTAAATCAAACAAGAACCCAGAAGGCAGTAAAGGCAAAGAGTGAGGATGACTAAATACCTAAACCCAAGTCAAGAGGCAAGAAGGAATAGTAGAGTGTGGAAAACAAAAGATAATCACACAGGAGCTAGTTACAACAGCTTCCCACACCTAATAATAAAATAGGAAATAAATGTAAAAGTGTAAAGGAAAACATGGCATGGATCCCAATAGAAGGCAAGGATCAGGAGCAGTGAAAACGATATCAAAAGGGAAACTTTCCCACTCATCCAATGTGAGAAGGCAGGAAACTAAACCTGTAAAGGAAAGATTAATGCAACAAGTCTTTCAGTAGCAAAGGACAATTTCTAGGAAACAGTGAACACAGGCAATTGGGCTACAGCAAAAGGAAAGCTCAGAGAAAGGCTGCCTGCAGACAGAGAAAGGGAGAAAGGGATTTCCAAAAGGCAGAAATCAATTAGGCATACAAATACGAATTCCAGGACAAGGAACAAGAAACACTAACTAGAAACTGGGCACAAAAACTAGGAACAAGGGACCAGTCACGACAGGAACGCTGCAACAATGACCAGCGCTGGACTGAAGCAAACTGAGGCTTTTAAAGCTGCTTAACGAGCACACCCCTCAGGCGTGTCGCCTGCTGCACCTGCAGCCACAGGTGTTGCCTATCCTCCACCCAGCCTTGTCCTGCAAGGGAGGAGGTGAGGCAGTGAGCCAGGCATTCTGGGAAGCATAGTCATTTGATTAAAGTAGCAGTAGCATGCTGGCTGCCAAAAACCTGGAATGGATCCGGAAGGGAAGTAATTTGGGAAATAAGGTTTTAGCGCTCCCAATTCATCAGGACACTGTAGCATAAGGTTCGGAGGAAATGTCCAGTAGGGAAGAAACCCCAAAACATGCCCCCAAGTGGCGGGAACGGGAGCGAAGGGAGCGAGCCGTGACACTCTGGGTATTTGATTTTGCAAACTCAACTCTCAACCAATATCAGGATCACTTTTGAATCGGGGCACGACTCACCTGATCAGTCAAGATGTCTTTTCAAGACACAATTCGTCCGTATACTGACGCAACCAATGACGTCGTGTCTGCGTATCTTGGCTCACTCTGCCTCGTTTCGGGACCCTCGCCTCCTTGTTCTCTGACCGGGTACGTCGATCAGGGATCAGATGTATGCAGATCTGCATAGGAGTCTCACGGCTTACGCAGGGGCACCCGAACACCTCTTGATCCAGGCTCGATCGTTCCATCCTCGCCGTTCTCTCCGCCTTCCTTATCTCTCAATGTACACGATGGAACAAGTGGGGGAGGGTCCCTGTTCGGACGCCATCTTGAAGGGGCCCCTGAGGGACCCTCGTTTGTGGAAACAAGGCATAATCACCACACATGAACTGATACGCCAGACACAAGGTTGTATTCCCAAAATCTAGGAGTTATTGCAAAACAAATAGTCTCAGTTGGCCAACTGGTCCCACGCCCCACGACATGTGTCCACCAGACCTCAGGGGATGCAAGAAAGCGAAATTCATACAACAGTTACATATATACAAAACAAGCATCTAGTAATCAGTAGTGTCACACCTTATATCGCCCCTATTGCATTTCCTTTGAACTAGGCACGATGATTGACAATGGTGACGAGTTTGACACCTTCAAACATTGATTGTGTAACAGTTTGCAATTTTGTAAGCCCTCAGACATTAAGTCTGTGTTTTAAAGAACACAATGCTTCTGTTTTATGCAACCAAGCTGTGCGTAGGGAGAGACACATTCCTGGCCTTGCTATCTCCTAGTTTCTATTTGTGTGCCGGGGGGTCAACTTGCTCTCCAGGGCTGTACCGGGCTCAGGGAAGGGGGGCCGCAAAGAAGAGCATAATTCAAGTCATTTAATGTTCGCTCTAGCGTTTCTACTGTGCTTACCGAGACTAGCTGGCACCTGCTGTACTGATTAGAATGCCTTGCTGCTCACTTTCCAAGGATATGCGAGGGAGGGGACCGGACATTTCTGTCTGAGTTACTGCATTATGTTTCAACATGCCACTAGCGGCCTTGCATTGTGCACCAGTGAAGCGGAATAACATTTCAGCAAAGCAGTTTTATATGAGGCAAAAAGCAAATGTTAGAGAAAATCAAAATGGTGATTTCAGTCGCTTCAAAATAGCTGCACCTTAGTCAAGCTTATGGCTATATATTCCTAATACTAGATGCATGAGACGGTTGGTCTTCGGCCAACATAATACATAGTCTTATGATCGGGGGTGTCTATTTTTCTAGATCGACAATTTGAGCATCTTTCCATGTTGTGCTGTTTGGTGGATTGTGCATTTTAGAATGCTCCAGTGGTGCCAACAATGTATGTTTTGTAATTTCTTGTGATGTCATTGTTATGCTAAGTATTATTTTTGAAACTTGAAAAATCCTACATCTTTTTGGTCAGAGAATGTTGGAAAATATGAAGCCGTCATGTTCTTCCTGGTTTCTTGAGGACGCACAGTGTGCTGTCATGCCAGAACAGCGTTGCTTAGCAACAGGACACCAACAACCTTGTTCTCAAATCAAGGCATTAAAGGTGAGTGAGTGAATCATTGTTGCTGTGCATCTCAACACTCTTGTTAACTATGCTTCAGGTTTCTGGTTTTCGAGAACTGAAAAAATCCAATTTCTCCTCCACGTGTTAAGTTATTATATTCCTCAGCGATAAACCCCGGTCTAATTGCAGAGTGCAGGGCTCGAACCCCTATTGTTCTGCGTTGTCTTGTTTCCAAGCCCAAAGCGTTGCCAATGATCTGACATTGCTGAAGTGTCAAATGATTATCCACCATTGCCACCTTGTGGCAGAAGGTGGAATTGACTGCCCAGTCGAAACACGGACACGACAAACGAAACACTACTTCTTTCCATTTCTGTTTAATATTTTAAATGTCATTGTTGACTTCCTGTGCTCAACTTTAAGAATAAGCAGGCAGAGCTGTGCTTTGGAGAGTGTACACATTGTTTAGCTTAGCTTGATTTTTAACAGCATCGCTGACAAAGGCGGATTCAGCATACGTTTGATCACTTTGTTAACTTGCCTTTTCATATGAATACAAAACGCTTATTTCAAAACCGTACACTTTTATTTCATCCGTTTGCTGCCTGCAAATGCCTCTATCTTTCTTATTTGGCAACTGGCAGTGTATTATTTTAAAAGGAACACGACATTTTGAACGTTTTTATTTACAACTAACACACCTAGGTCATTTACCGGGCTCTAAAACACAAACCCCAAGTAAAGTCTCGCGGGGATAATCGCTGGAGGTGATAACTCTCCCATGGGAAATCAATCTGTGTGGGCTGGAGCTGTAGATCATGGCCCCCTTCTAGCTCCTAGAATAGCTGGGTCAGGAGCCAGCACTACCCCTCAGCTCAGAGGAAATGCAGTAGGGGTAGGAGCCGAATATGGCATGTGTCATATGCCATTGACACGTGCACTGCATGTCACTACTACAAGTGACACGTGCCACTGTAAAACAAATATCAGAAGTGGCGTCTGTCTCTTCGTTTTTCAAATTATAATCCTCCTTTTTAAAATAAAAATGGGAAGCGCCAATTATAATCCTTTTTTTGTAAAAATAAAACTGGAAGGCTCCACTTCAATTCGAACTCAAAACTTCCTGATACCAGGCCTAGCTCATTAACCACTACACCACTACTTCAAAGTTATGAAACTGTTTAAATTCTACCTCTAATGTGAACTATCACACATGTTGGTCCCTTTTTTATTTTAAGTTACATCTTAAAACAAACTGCATGTGCGTTTCTGATAGTTTGCAGGAGAGAAACAATTTACTGTATTTGCATCTTGTGCTTTTCTTGCATAATACTAAATTTAAAAAACAGTTCAATCCAAAATCTGTTACTGTGTAAGGCTTTAAATGTCAAACACGTATTGTGTACATGTTTTCCAAAACAGTATGGTCGCAATATCAAAGTGTGTGTGTTTGTACATTAATTCATGTGTTTCACACTGGACTGTACGAACTGTGATAAATACAGTACAACCATAACCTACTGATAATATTTATAATTTATATATCAGAGTATATGCACGATCATGAAAACATCATTTACAAATGTTGCTAAATCTTCAGATCTAGGGCCCAATTCATAGAATCCAGCACAGAAGCAGTGCCAGTGTCGCGCGCCGAGAAGGAGCATGCTTCTGTGCCAGCTGTGGCGCAAACCAGCAATTGCACAGCACGCGTATTCATGGATTTTCTGAGGCATCAGTCGCCGTAGCGCAATAAACACCAAGCAGTGCCAGTAACACCCCCAACACGCCCCAATGCGCAGGAAAAAGCCAGTGAAATGCCAAATACGACGCAAGGCCCCGTGCCCTCCGTGGCCCAGCACACAGCTCCCCCCCATCGTAGTCGTGTGAAAAATCAGAGCATAACCTGCTCGCACCAGCCAAATCGCGTGGGAAGGCCCGTGCGTACTCCATCCGCATCCCAGTAAAATCACATACCCTGCTCGCACCAGCCAAATCACGTGGGAAGGCCTGCGTGTACCCCGTCCGCCCCCAGTGAAATCGTGTACCCCGCTCGTACCAGCCAAATCGCGTGGAAAGGCCCACGCGTACCCTGTCCGCGCCCCAGCAAAATCACATACCCTGTTCGCACCAGCAAAATCACGTGGGAAGGCCCGTGTATACACCACGATACACGCACAACTCCCCTGGAAGCAGACACCTCCTCACGGGACAGACAGACCCCAGCAGTGGACCATACCCCACAGGGAGCCCATACCACATGGTCCCCCCACATGGTCCCCCCATCACCTGCGAACATACTCCGCAGGCAGCCCACACCACATGGGACCACCACCATCATCCGTGAACATACCCCGCAGGCAGCCCACACCACATGGCCACCCCATTACCCGTGACCACACCCGCAGGCAGCCCACGCCACATGGGACCCCCACCATCCCCTGTGAACATACCCCGCAGGCAGCCCACACCACTTGGCCACCCCCTCACCCGTGACCATACCCCGCAGGCAGGCCCCGCCTCATGTCCCCACCTGTGATGGTAACCTGCAGGCAGGCCCCGCCTCATGTCCCCACACCCCACCAGTGATGGCAACCTGCAGGCAGGCCCACCACATGTCCCCACATGTTTCGCAACCTGCAGGCAGGCCCCGCCTCATGTCCCCACCCCCCACCAGTGACGACAACCTGCAGTCAGGCCCCACCTCATGTCGCCACACCCCACCAGTGATGTCAACCTTCAGGCAGGCCCACCACATGATCCCAACCTGTGACGGCAACCTGCAGGCAGGCCCCACCTCATGTCCCCACCCCCCACCAGTGATGGCAACCTGCAGGCAGGCCCTGCCTCATGTCCCCATACCCCACCAGTGATGGCAACCTGCAGGCAGGCCCACCACATGTCCCCACCTGTGACGGCAACCTGCAGGCAGGCCCCGCCTCATATCCCCACCCCCCACCAGTGGCAGCAACCTGCAGGCAGGCCCCGCCTCATATCCCCACCCCCCACCAGTGGCGGCAACCTACAGGCAGGCCCCGCCTCATGTCCCCAACCCCCACCAGAGACGGTAATATGCAGGCAGGCCCGGCCACATGTCCCCACCTGTGACGGCAACCTGCAGGCAGGCCCTGCCTAATGTCCAGTCCACACCCCCCACCAGTGGTGGAAACCTGCAGGCAGGCCCCACCTCATGCCCCATCCCCCACCAGTGACGGCAACCTGCAGGCAGGCCCTGCCTCATGTCCCCATACCCCACCAGTGATGGCAACCTGCAGGCAGGCCCACCACATGTCCCCACCTGTGACGGCAACCTGCAGGCAGGCTCCGCCTCATATCCCCACCCCCCACCAGTGGCGGCAACCTGCAGGCAGGCCCCGCCTCATATCCCCACCCCCCACCAGTGGCGGCAACCTGCAGGCAGGCCCCGCCTCATGTCCCCAACCCCCACCAGAGACGGTAATATGCAGGCAGGCCTGGCCACATGTCCCCACCTGTGACGGCAACCTGGAGGCAGGCCCTGCCTCATGTCCACACCCCCCACCAGTGGTGGCAACCTGCAGGCAGGCCCCACCTCATGCCCCATCCCCCACCAGTGACGGCAACCTGCAGGCAGGCCCTGCCTCATGTCCCCATACCCCACCAGTGATGGCAACCTGCAGGCAGGCCCACCACATGTCCCCACCTGTGACGGCAACCTGCAGGCAGGCCCCGCCTCATATCCCCACCCCCCACCAGTGGCGGCAACCTGCAGGCAGGCCCCGCCTCATATCCCCACCCCCCACCAGTGGCGGCAACCTGCAGGCAGGCCCCGCCTCATGTCCCCAACCCCCACCAGAGACGGTAATATGCAGGCAGGCCCGGCCACATGTCCCCACCTGTGACGGCAACCTGCAGGCAGGCCCTGCCTCATGTCCACACCCCCCACCAGTGGTGGCAACCTGCAGGCAGGCCCCACCTCATGCCCCATCCCCCACCAGTGACGGCAACCTGCAGGCAGGCCCCGCCTCATGTCCCCAACCCCCACCAGAGAAGGTAACCTGCAGGCAGGCCCGGCAGAGGCCCCCACCTGTGACGGTAACCTGCAGGCAGGCCCCGCCACATGTCCCCACCTGTGACGGCAACCTGCAGGTAGGCCCCGCCTCATGTCCACACCCCCCACCAGTGGCGGCAACCTGCAGGCAGGCCCCGCCTCATGCCCCAGCCCCCACCAGTGACGGCAACCTGCAGGCAGGCCCCGCCTCATGTCCCCAACCCCCACCAGAGACGGTAACCTGCAGGCAGGCCCCGCCACATGTCCCCACCTGTGACGGCAACCTGCAGGCATGCCCTGCCTCATGTCCCCACCCCTCTCCAGTGACGGCAACCTGCAGGCAGGCCCCACCTCATGTCCCCAAACCCCACCAGTGACGGCAACCTGCAGGCAGGCCCCGCCACATGTCCCTGCCCCCTACCCCAAAACACATTTGACCAACATACAATCATGCAGCACATGCCAACTAAAAGGCCACCAAACGCTGCACCACCCTGGTGCACCTCAACACCCGTCCATTGGTCATGCTCCCTAATACATGCCCCATGTCATGTGAATCCTAACATCACACATGCATGCATGTGTGCACACACATGAACAACATTGATGAACAGCAGGAACACTCAAATGAGTCATGAACGAGTGAAACTTGCACTAAAACGTTGAGACCAGACACCACTTCGATTTCAATGTTTAAAAATTATATTAGAAAATATGTATCTAAGTCACACACAGTAATAACATCAAATTAAACATGCATGAACCAAATCAAAAACCAAAATCAATGTGATGTAAAAAATGAAAGAGTCAAAAAAGTGGTCCTTGTCCATTAACGTATGTGCAAATGAAATCACATATCATGTGAAAACCACTCATTCATGGTTAAAAAACTGTTCAAATTAAAATCCAAATATTTACAAAGATCCAGGGTCCATGGTCCCAAAACATGTAGAAAAATCCTAAAAATACAATACAAAAATAACTATATACAAGATGCGGAGCAAAGTCCAGGAACTCCAAATAAAAAGAAAAAACAAAGGAAACCTACCCCTAAAGAACTGTTTACAAAGGCAGCGGTCTAGTCCATCTCCTCACCATGCTCTCTCATAGTCTACGCCACGGCATCATCGAACACTCTGTCCACTTCCAGTAGGCATGCTTCGGCTTCCCCCTCGAGGGCTTGCAGGGACTCCTCCTTGCTCCTCTCGAACTCCCTGCTAGTCTCCTCGAGGACCTCCGCCCGCCTCTCTGCCCCGACGCAGTGAATTCTCTGCCCTGGCAATGGTGAGTCACGCCTCCTGTGCCCGCTGCCGCTCTGCCCGATTTGCTGGCCCAAACGCTCAAACACGGAAGACATCCTTGTCGTAAGGTCCACTTTTGCCTCCTGCCCGATAGCCCATACCTTCCCCTCTGATGATGAACGCCACGAGTCCTGTTGTATCCTACCCTGAGCCTGCTGCTGCAAAAATGCCTGGTGCCTACACCACAAGGACAGCCTCCGGGATGATGACACCACCCGGGGCCGTCGTGCACGTGCCCTGCAGCTTGGTGCCTGCACTTCCTCCATTGCCATAGCTCCTGTCGCTGCAGTGACAACCTCTGCTGATCCTCCTTTGACTCCGGACTGTGGCAGGGATGTGATCTCCACCAGACGGGCTGCCGGGGTTGGGACAGGAACACAGGGGGCCCTGGTGGTATCTGGGGAGGAAGATGGAAGGGAGGACGACTGACGCACAGAGGAGGAAAAGGAGGAGGGGGTTGCAGCAGTGGCCAGCACAAATACCAGATCTGTGATCAGGAACTGAGCTAGCCAGTTAATGAGGCGACAGTCCTCATTTTGATGATGTGCAAGCCCCCGATTGGAAGCCTGCACATCATCACGAATGCTGGCTGTACGCCTCGCAATACCGGCTAGCAACGGTTCCACCCTGTCACGAATTGCTTCATCCGCAGGTAGTGGAAGATCTATTTGCGTGGCTACATCCGCCACATGCGGATGGGTCCGGCATGAGGCATGCCTGCAGGTGCATACTGGCTCAATCGCAGTTCCATGGACAAGATCAGTCACAGGCCCATCCACAGTGACCGGCACTGCCTCCGGCCCCAGATCCTGGACTGCACCATTCACACCTACCTCATCACCCCTGCCGGGCCCATGTGCTGGGCTGATGTGGCCTCCTCCACCACCACCAACCTGGATGACTCCCCACTGTCTTCCGCATTGGATTACCCCTGTGTGGGCTCAACTGTCCCTCCCACTGCTGAGGTGCCCACAACCAACTTCACCCCCTGGGTATCCCCTCAGCAGCTGCGGCTGTTGTCGTGGACCTGGCACCAGTCTCCTTGCTCCCCTGGGAGGAGGACTGGGCCCTGCATCTGTGCCTGGTGGAGGTATCCCTGCTGCGGTGCTCCACAGCGCCTTCTCCGCCCTCTTCTTCCATCGTCGCTGTGGATAGGGAAACATAGAACAGAAAAACACAAACTTCAGGCTACTGAACATATGTGGGTATGTGTGTTTGTTACAATGCAAATGTACATCTGTGGCACTGTCAAAGGTCACAACCATCATCACCCTCCAATACACACAGGAAAGTGTCATTCACACACATTCACAAACATGTCTGTCATTCACAACAGACATTCACATCCATGGACAAGGCACTGACACAAGATCATAATTGTGTATTCAGATCACACACATCATGGGACATACACATCTCATTCACACACATCACCTGACAGTCATGAGGCAGGCCATGGAGCTATCACGTCACAGTGCACTCGAGGGCAAATTGGCAGCGGGAGGCAATCACAAATCAAGAACTCAAGTAACATACATGCGGAGTGTTGGCAGTCACACACTCGCTACTCAGACACACGCACATGTATACCATGCATGTCCATGATGGTGACATAAGCACCCATGTGTCACACCTCTCGCATGCCCCAGACCAGACACAGGTATGCAAATATGTGTGCATCATTACATGCCAGTGCGCTTCACGCATTGCAACACAGACACCATTGATGTGGGACACGCTTGAATGGACTCACATGCAGCACTGTCAGGGACATGCACACAGACATCTGTACAGGAGGCATGCCAGACATAAGGCCAAGGTGCACACTCCAGCCACACGTCAACATTCACATGCACTATGGTGGACAAGAACAAATTAACACTTACCAGTCGACTCCAGATGGAGCACCAACTCCAAGACCTGGGGGTACAGCGCTGGGTAGAAGCGCTCCAGGACCCTCATCTCATCGGTGGTCAACCGGCCCCGGCACCTCGCTCGATTATCACAACCGGGCCTTGTTGTGGGTCCTGGACTTGAAGTCTTCCCAGAGCTTGTGGACATGATGGTAGTCGCGGGGTGCCACCCCTCCGCGTTGATGGCACACACAATGTCCCCCCAGATCCTCTTCCGTCCTTCATTGCCGACTTGCGATGGGCCATGGAAGATGGCATCATGATACCCCAGGACTTGCTCCACCAGGATGCCAACTTCCATGGGTGAGAAGCTGACAGCCTTCTGCCTCTCTGCCAGGGGGTTGCCACTTGCCTCAGATGGTGTGGTGTCAAACATGGCAACACCCGAGGCAGGTGTGGTTGGGCAAGGTGGTCCTGGGGCTGTGCTGTAGAGCGGTGGTATGGCAGTCAGGAGTCTTCAGGATCAGCAAAGGTGGTCACAACAACAGGATAACTGGCAATGGCTGAAGAGCAGGCACCAAAATGCAGGGCATGTGGGCAGAAGGCACACAGAGTGGGCTGGCAGCAGCAGATGGCTCGTAGGAGGCAGCTTGGGCAGTTGGAGGCAGGTAAATGGCCTTGTAGGCAGGAGCGTGGGTTTTCGGTGTTCTTTTGCGTGGCTGGCTGGAAACAGAGTGACTCCGCACGTGCGGAAACAGCAGGTTAGCGTGTAATCAGAGGAAAGGCCCTAAGCGCGTAAGTTACGTGACACTCGCTGGACGTTGGGCATTGCCGTTCAGTATCGGGTTAAAGGTCTGCATAGGACAAAAGTGCACTGTATGTGCTTTTCGTGGGGACGGACGTGTGAACTTCATATATTTGTGGGTTCACACGAGAATAGTTCACTACTTTGGCAGTGCGTACTTCTTGTTTTGGGAGGGGAGTTGCCTACGCCCACATACGCGTGTGATTTTTTTCATTCTACGAGACAGACGGTGAGTCGTGCATGCATTTTTCCCACTGTGGCTGCCCCTTTGTGTCGCGTACCCCATTTTCGAGGTCATAGTAGCCTACGTGTTCCTCGCGTATGCATTCTTTGTGTTGCTGGGTGACACAGTGTACTGCAGGATGTTTTTACTCACACGTGGGCTACCGAGGGGTCGCGTACACATTGATTTTTGTTTTTCGGGTGCCTGAGCGTTGCGGGCAGTGCCATCTTAAGCACTTTTGGGGCCCTGGGCATGGACACCTTTGGGCCCCCCCCCATCAATCCAAAGAAATTAAGGGATCCAGAATATCTGGTCAGGCCACCCCCCACATCGCGATCGCAACACATAGCTTGACATGTTGCCTCACAATGATTAAAAAGGCCAACAATACTCCCTTTCCTTTCAGTCCCCTTACAATCTTCATTCTTGCTGTAATAAGAATGATAAATAAGTAGCATTTTAAGGCCAACATTAGCAGTCCACGACAAGGCTACTTGCATTCTAGCAAAGGTACAGGCCATTTTTCATCATTAGCAGTTACGAGGAAGTTACACCAGTCATAGTATGAATTCAGGACACAGATTGTATGTAAAAGGTGCACACAATCTAGAATAGATAAACGACTCAGATTATCCCCCTCACAGAATGCAAAAGTACTCTAGTGTGGATACAGGAGACCAATTGGAAGCAAGGAGAAAGTTACACCTGCTAAGGCATAGATAGCAGATGAAGGATAGAAGCTACCAGGAAGATGCAAGTGGCTGTGGTGTGCAGTATGTCGATACTCGCTATTATAGAGGAAGCAACACTATAGCCAGTGAAACCATGAGTGAAGCTGGTTTGTAGATCAAACCCTGAGAACAAACTCACTCCGAAGGGTGACAATTGTGAATGATTTAGGGACTGGCAATTTTGACAGATTAAGCAATGCAAGATTGAATAAAATGGTCAGGATTACACATTAGTTCAAAGGAGAAGCTGGGATTTGCTCCCACTCTGCAATTTCTGCACTTTACCACTTGCTTTTGTAGTATGTACCATAAAGTCAAATAATCACATTTTATAGATCTCACTTGGAAAGTGGACAAATCACATAACCTAAAATGACAATTTTAAAAACAAAATGTTATAGAAGCGTATTATGCAAAATGTGAATGATTCCATCTTAAATATCTCCATCATCGAGGGAAGTATATAAGTACCAACATACTAATGGATGTGAATTTAAGAGATTACATCTGGGTTTCTGCTTTGTATTTGAAAGCTTTAAATTGGCCCAAAACACAGGCTTGTTAAACTGTTCTTCATACATGTGCACCAAAACTTTTCAGTTTATTTCTTTATTAATTGTTCACTTTTTTGGCGCTTATACAATTAGCAAAACTGTTTCAAAGCGCCCACAAGGCAAACAAGATGAGGACAGGGGGAAGGATGACAATGAATTACAGCAAGGATAAATAATTAAGTTAATAGTGCAAACAATAATGAGAATAAAGAGAAGGGGAGACAAACCTACTATGCCGCGTGAGTGTTCAGAACGTGCAAGTGCAGAGAGGGTAGGGCTGAGGGAAAGGGGCTTTGATGGTCATGGAGAAGTGTTCAGGTTAAGTGCTAAGAGGAGAAGAACATAAGTGCAACCACCCATAGGTAGGGTGAGCCAAGTAAGTGCAGCACAAAGACAGCGGCTGGGATGAGAGATGTGTGAGGGATCAAGGCTCTGAGGACACTTAAGGGCTCTGCACATCAGTCACGCTGCTGTAAGATTAGAAGGGAAAAGAGGAGGGGAAGAAAGAGGTAAAGATAAAGGTCTTGAGGCTTTTTCAGAATTTAAGGAGGTTTTGCTTAAGACACAGAGGGAGAGGGAGGCTGTTCCACAGGAGGGAGCCAGCTGAGGAAAGTGATCGCCCACCAGCCCTCTGTTTAGCAAAGCACTTAACACAGAGGGAGTTGGTGCCAGAGGAACGGAGCAAACCATTTTTTGTTCCAAATGAGCAGACCTTAAAATATGCTTACCAGAGGCCTGCAATATCTGATCTGCTCTCTTCTGTCTAGGCCTACATAAAAAGTCAGATCGGGTAATAAATGGGCTAAACAGTACCCCCAGCATGTGAGAAGCAGACCTTTCAAGGAGGACAGTACAGTAATGTCAGTGAAATAAGATGATTCGTCCAGGATCACTGTATCGTCTGCTGGAAATAAAGCCAGGATAGAAGCCTGAACACTTTGGTTCCACAGTCTTGAATTTGCATACCTAATCATCTCTCCGACTAACACATTATAGTTGTCATTGGTGGTAGCTGCCTAGGTTTTACAAGCAGCCATCTGAAGAAACCAATTTCTAGACCTTTACCATACCGATGCTATATAAGTTATTTATAACAACCACTATCTAGTACTGGAACACTGCTGATAATAGCACCTGTTTCTCTACAAAACAAAGTACACATCACCTTCAAACAGAGGGAAGGCTGAGTTAGCTTTGCTGGAATTTAGTATTATAATCTTGCATATGAACACAAATGTCAGCAATCAGTGCTTAACACACTGAGCCATCTTCTGAACCAGCTCAGCACTCACATTTATCAGTATGCATTTCAACTTTGGCTATTGCATATGATGCATATCATTCCCATAAAAAGGTGAGAATGCTACAGGAGTTGTGTGGTAGTGAATGCACAACCTATGTGAAGGCCAGTAAACACAGGAAGCATTCAATACACAATCAATTGATCAGAGCAGTATGTATTTGTCAATAACAGACAGGCAATAGGTTCAGAGCCTCAACAGCACACCATAACATATATTGATGTGTGCTATTTAAGTTTTGTAAACAATGGTAATTGACGTCTTTACATTAGGCAGCCCTGTGGGGCCCCCTCCAAGGTGGGGGCCCGGGGCAAGTGCCCCTTTTGCCCTCCCATAAAGACGTCTCTGGTTGTGCGGCCTGTTATTTTTTCACCAGGGGTCACATAGAGCCTTTCTGGAGCATAGTGGTACGTTTTCCATCACGTACCCTGCCCCGTCACTCCAATTGCCCAGGACAATTTTTGGGTGCACCTCCCATTGTGCTAGTCCATCAGTGCCATGACTGGGAGGGCAACAAGTGGGAAGGGAGGCAAAGTTGGCCGACTTGCCAGAGGTGGCCAAGGTGGGCGATGTGGCCATGGTAGCCAAGCTGGCCAAGCTGGGCGACGTGGACAGGGTGGCCAAGGTGATCGATCCATGTGGGTAAGGTGTCCAGGCCCATGCAGGGAGAACTATGCCCCACACACAACTGGGGCAGGAAGATGCAGCAGCTGCTGACATACCCAGCACCCGTGGTCCCGGACAAGCAGTGCCATCTGCTGTCCAGAGCAGCCAGGGTGTGGAAGCTGCAAGGGCATCTGCGGCTACCACTACCCAGGCTTAGGGTCAGCCAGCCCGGACGGTAGTAGTCCCGGCACAGGGACAGGGTGACTCAATGGCCGATTTCCATGTCCCAAAGGCCAAGACACATATGGTGCAAGTTCCAGGCACCGGCACCCGGGGATCTGGAGCAGCAGTGTCATCTGCTGTTCATACCGGCCAGGGTCTGGAAGCTGCAGGGGCAGCTGTAGAAACCGGCACCCTGGCTCAGGGTCACCCAGCCAGGACTGGATTGGTCCCGGCCCAGTGTGACTCAGAAGCCAAGTCCCTTGTCATAAGGCCAAGACACTTGTGGCGCAGAGTCCTAGCAACAGCACCCAGCTACTGATACCTGCAAGCTGACCTTCTGTAGTTACATTGGTGGCTGATTCCATAGGCCAGTCCACCTGTACTCCAGCCCCAACTGACCAGGGCGGTACAAGCCACTCAGGGTCTGCACCACCTCACAAGAAGCATAAGCGTGCTCCAGCGGTACAGGCTAAGACCCCAAACACGGCACAAGAGTCCCACACATCGAAAAGAGGAGTTTCTGTGATGAGGAACTGGACATACTCGTGGACTACATGTTGGAACACGGACGTGACATGCTGGTGCAGGCAGGGAGCATACATACACCGGCTCAGCGCATGACCCACTGGCAGTGCCTCATGGACCGTATTAGTGCCTTGGGCTATGGGAGGCGCAAAGCTGGTGATGTTGTGAAGTGTTGGAATGACTTCCGACACCGAGCAAAAGACAGGCTGGCTACAAAGTTTGCCTCTACTCTGGTGACTGGCAGTGGGTCACCACCAGAGGACGATGAACTCACTGGACATGAGGCGATCGCTAGTGATTTCATTGCAGTGGAGCAGATCAAAGGCGTGGGAGACTTGACAATGTATGAGGGAATGTCCGGTGAGTGGTGATGCGTTTGTGTACAGGCCATGTGTATGTTTCTTGGGTGATGTGTTATGATTGTCTGCCAGTTCAGGCTACATTGTCATGACTGCCATGTGTGACCCATGTGATGTTGGACTGATACGTTCTTGTAGTCATGCAGACTGCATACAAACCATGTGCTGCACACCGAGGCAATCCTCATCACCACACCTGCTTCCTCCTTCCATGACACTCTCTGTCCAGCCTCTCTTGGCCCTATTCTTGCTCCAACCTTTGGTCCAACGGATAGCCTGTGATGATCTTCCACTCAACAGTCGCCTTCTATCGTCACATGACGGACGTCTATGTGAGGTCACCCTGCAAGTTGCTCTTCCTCAGAGACACTCTTCCTTTCCTCTCCATCCCCCAGCATCTCACTGTCTCCAGAGGACTGGTAATTCCTATGGTGGACTACTGCAACAGGCTTCACCAGGATTTCTGTGATCCTACACTCTTCCCTCTGCAACTCTGCCAGTCCTGGACTGTGTGAAAAGTCATTTAGGCTTGGTGCAAGGTATCTCCCTAGGGCTGTGATGATGGCACAGGCTCACAGTGGCTATGAGTGTTCATTCCTGAACCCTGTGCATTCTTAGGAAGTCCCTGTGGGTCCTGGGCCAGCAATTCCTTCAACTCCACCTCCAGTATTTACTTCATTCTCATGGTCTTTGATCATCCCTTTCTTACTCCCTCAGGGTCAGTTGCTCCTCATGGAAATTAGTTTATGTTTCACATCTGTGTTGAGCTGGGGCCTCCCTCTGGTACAGACTCCCAGCCTGTATGTATCTGGAGGTGTAGCTTCTCCGGGTCTGCAGGCACTTCTGATGCTTCCTCATGTGTTGTGCTTTCTGTCCTCCTCTCCCCTGCTCTAGTCCCAGATGACTGAGAGAATGCACTTGCCACCTGCCCACACTGTCTGCTACAACACAGTCCTCTGAGAAACCATTTTAACCCATGCACTGCCTCCCAGCCACCCCAACCCTTAGGGATGGGGTTTACTGTATCCCTACAACCCACTACCAACACTTTACACATGATGACAGCACTTACCTTTACACTGCCATCAGGCCACGACATTGACATTACTGGATCTGTGTTTTTATTCATAGTTGAGGCCGTGCCCATGTACTGCACTGCACCCACACACTTCTAAACCCTGTTATCCCCTTCAATATGCCTATTCACTTGCGTGATGTCAATGTGACCTAGCATTATTGAATCCGTATACCTGCCCTCACTGTATTACAAACCCTAGCGTTGTTGCACCCTGTGACACATGTGTGTTTTCTAATAGTGAATTCCATGAAATGTCATCTGACATGCATTGTACATGGCTTATGGTCAGTAGTATTCAACTTCCATCTGAGGCTGGTTGACAATTCTGGAATGGCTATGCTACGTGCCATCTGTGTGTTGGCATCAGTCATGTTTGTGGAAGGACTATGCCAGTCACATGCTTGTGTGTGATGCAGGTGCTCTGCAGCATATGTGTTATTTTGCCATTTGACATGCATCCATGTCTGCTTTCAGGCTCCCCTTCCCTTTCATTGACACTGTGTGCGTCCCTGACTTTGTGTCATGAGTGACATGGCAGGTTCATGTGTTGGCTGACAACATTGCAATACCATGTGTTTGGCCTATGCTATTAACATTTGTATTCAAGTTTTTATTTTACTCATGCAGTTGATGAGGCACTGCATGCAGTGGTGGAGGAGGTAGTGTGGTAGCCCATGAGAATCCATTGGTGCTACAGACCATCCTGGCCAGGGGTGTCTCTGGGTACACCTCTGAGGAAGCCTAAGCCTCTGGTGCTGAAACGGACATGAAACCCTCACTGCTGTCGCAGGTGAGTGATTCTACTGTGGATGCTGTCCAGAGGTCGTTTAGAGCACACCACAACTGAATTGCGGCCAGACAGTCAGGTATTAGTGAGGAAGAGTAAGAGGCCGAGGGTAGCCTGAAGGAGAGCGGTGTGTCATCCGTGTAACACTCAACGTTGGAGGTGAAGGTGGCTATCATACGGGGCAGGAGGGCCATGTAGCCATTGGAAATCCAGGTGGGTAGGTCAGATCTCTGGGGGAAAATTCAAGTAGAGGGAGTGATAGGGGAGAGGAAAGACCCCAGTTCCACCTGGGATGGGCTGTCAGAGTGAAAGAAGGTTAGCCATGCCAGGGCCTGATCAGTGATGACCAGGGTATCACAGAGACATGCGATGAGTGTGTTGTGGTTCACTGTATCGAAGGCAGAGGAGAGGTCAAGTAGAATGAGTACAGAGGGAGAGTTAGAACCAAGATTTGAGAGCATATCTTCACGGGTGTTCAGAAGAACAGTTTCCATGCCTCTGAATGGTCTAAAACCAGACTGTTGGTCGTGGAAGGAGCCAACAGATTCAGTGAGGAGGGTAAGCTGGGAAATAGCAAACTTCTCCAGGAGTTTGCCCAGGAAAGGAGTGATAGAGCTCGGGCGATAGTTTTCCAGGAGAGGGTGCACAAGGGAGTGCTTAAGAGCAGTGGTGGGGAAAACTCCAGTGGCAAAGAAGATGTTGCATAGGTCAGCCAAGGCTGGAGCGAGAGAGTCAATGTTGTCCTTGATGATTTTGGAGGGACAGGGGTCCACCTGTTTGGAGGAGGCTTTCATAGACCAGACTTGTCTAGTAACCTCCTCGGATGTGACAGGGGAGACAGAAGGGAGAAGAAGGGGAGGGGTGGAGGTGCCCAAGCGTGGTACAAGAGATGTTGCTACATGAGGTGGTGAGGAAGAGAGGGAGGATAGGATGTGCACTGTTTTTGAGGTGAGTGTGCAGCCAGTGCTGAGCAAAATGCCTGGGTGGGTGCAATGGTGAAGGAGGCTGCGGTAGGGTTGGCTAATTCCTTGCAGACTTTGAAAAGTATGTCCGTGTTATTGGATACCGCAGAGATGCAGGCTTGTATGAAGACTCTTTTCTGGGAGCAGATGCAGAGTCTATACTGCCTTTGGAGGAGGCGGCAGGCTAGTTTGTCAGAGGGTGCGCCAGAGGAACCCCTGGCTGCCCTGCACTTGGGTTTAACGGAAGCTGATTTGGAGTCATACCAAGAGTTGCACTTTTTGGTAGGCTTCAGTCGTACCCCCCTGACAGAAGCAAGAATATAAAGAGTATTGGAAACAGATAGGTTAAAGTTTGAGAGGGCTGTGGCAGGGTGGGGAGTCAGTCACAGGAGCGGAAGGAGCATAATAGGTGGATGCAAAGGCAGCTACTGAGACTCTTTTCATGGGTCGGATGACCTTGTAGACGGGAGGCAGTGCCGGGCTTACCTATGCAAGGGGAGACGAGAGCTTCAAGTGAGAAGAGAGGAGAACATGATCAGTACAGGAGAGAGAAGTAGTGAGAGGGATAGGTAGCGGAAAGTCAGTTGAGAAGAGAGCATCCAAGGTGTGGCCAGCGCTGTGCATTGGGCCAGATGGTAAAATGGAAAGAAAGGGAGAGTCGCAAAGGTTGCATAAAGGTCTTAAGGAATCAGGGGAGTCATGATGGATGTTGGAATCACCCAGTAGGAGGAGATGAGAAGAGGAGGAAAGGAGAGAGGAGGCCAGGTCAGCCCATTACGAAAGGAAGAGGGAGGGCTGACCAGGTGGCCGTTAGAAGGTGGACAGCAGCAGTTAAGAGCTTGGAGAGAGGGACAGCCTGCAGATCAGGCACTCAAAGGATGAGTAGGCCTGAGTGGGAATGACAGACACAGGGATAGACTCAGGGAAGATCAATGCTAATCCTCCACATGGTCTGTTTGGTCTAGGAAGAGAGAGTATTGTGTAGCCTTCTGGGAGAAGTGTGTCAAAACTTGTGAGAGAGCAATCCTTGAACTAGGTTTCAGTGATGGCAACAACATCACAATCCAGGAGTTCAAGGAGGTTGCAGATGTCAGAGGAGTGTTTGACAGCTGAGCGAGTGTTTACCATGGCAATGTGGAGCAGATTGCAATCAGTGAAAGACTTACGGGGGGAGCAGGGGAAAGTGGGCCCCCCTAAGTGACGATAGTGCCTGAACTGAGTGACAGAGGTAGAAGGGAGCAGAGGTGACAAGGCCGGTAAGGGAGCCGGGACCATAATGGGTGAGGAGGGAACCATTGCGGGAGGCACCACAGGGGGCAAGGGAGACCCAGATACAGTGTTAGTGGGTGACTGGTTCACCCAAGAGGAGAAGGCAGACAGGGTTGCCAATGTGTGGGATGGTGGCAAGAAATCCATGGCGAGGATAGAAGGGTGATAAGGCGGTGGCAATGGAGCCAAGGTGGGCACAGCTGGCATGGGAGCCAGGGCAGCTGAAGGAGCTGGTGCAAAAGGCAGAGGTAGGTTGATAAGGTAGGGGAGAAGCCTATCAAAGAGTAGAAGGTTGGGTTGAGGTCCCTGAACCATGATGGTACCATTTCAGTAGACATTGATGATGACCCTGGAGGTGGAGAGGGCAAGAAGGACCTCCCAACGGGTGCCACCATTGATGGGCGAAGAAGAGAAAGGAGAGAGAAGAGCAATCATATGGAGAGTCCATAGGACGGGTGAGGGAACGACATAGAGTATGTCTGTGAGAGTCTTTCTGGCAGAGGCAATGATGTAGGTGCCTGCAATTGGAAGGCCTGGGGTAGAGCTCAGTATGTCCTTCTTGAGGTTCTTCCTGACAGACTTAGTAAGGGGTGAAGGATAAGAGATAGAGAAGCAGTTTGAGAAGATAGGAGAGATAGATAGCGCCATAGCAAACTGCAGAGAGTGAGGTACACTTAACCAGGCTGAGGCCACAGAGGCGCAGCAAGAGCAGAAGGTAAAGGGAGGGAGACAGGGAACAAGACTGGGAGAAAAACAATGGGAGCTGGGGGAGGTAATATGCACAGAAAAACAGTGAACACGCAGAGGAAGGGGATGTAGTGGGTGTATCGCTGAGGGGAATAACAGCACAGAGGGACAATGGGACTGAGGAAGGGTGAGGGAACTGGTAGCAGACTAGACAGAGTACAGAGGGGTGGACTTGTTAACACATTCTCATGAAAAAAAGGTTATGCACACAGCTAAAACAAATGTAAACAGGAGCAGGTCAATCAAGATGGGCACACAGCTGAAAATGAATTTAAAAAGCAGCAGGACAATCAAGATGTGCACACAGCTAAAAAAAGAATTTAAACACCAGCAGGACAATCACAATGTGCAGACAGCTGAAAAAGAATTTAAACAGCAGCAGGACAGTCAAGATGGGCACACAGCTGAAACCGAATTTAAATAGCAGCAGGACAATCAAAGTGATATATATTTTAGAGGAGTCATCGATCTGACCATGCTAACCAGAGCTTTCACCTCAACTTCCACTGCCTTGGATGTCGATGCCCAAAGACCTGGATAACCCAGCAGGTAGTCCATGGGGTTGCCAGTCACTGCATCGAAATGGACAGTGACCATGTAATCTGACAGTTGCAATCAAGTGCTCTAATGGGAGTGGTGTGCAAAGAAATGACCCTTGGAAAATTGGCAGTAGGGGTTTAGGGTCCATCACGATCATCATAGGATGATGAAAAATGTAAAGGTGGACATGACGACACCACAGCAGATCAAGGAACACCTCACACTCTATTTGTCAATGTCGCATTTCTGTTTGTATCAATGCTTTGGGAGCCCCCACTCTCTGCACCCCCTATTCCAGGGTAAAGGGCCTTACTTCTTTCATTATGTGGCTCCTGAAATGCCTGGCCTGTTTAATATACCAGGGGACCCCAGGCTCCATCTAGCCCTTGTGTCTCTGGAAAAATTGTTTTTAACTAAACCCGGTCATGCTTTTCTTCGTTTCTTTGACCCAATGCTGAGATCCCACACAGTAACATGTAAGATGTGACTCGGAAGCAATGGGCCTCACAAAATGAACGACTTATCAAAATGCAACAAATCACACACATCTAAGACTCCAAGAAATCAACAGCCTACAGAAGGACAAACATATGATACATAGATTTTAAGACAAAGCTATATTTCACATGGTCTGCAGTATGAGAATAGTGTTACTCTCATGCCAACATGGACTAGGGGAAAAGCCATATAATTGCTGCCATTTCTTCCATAAAGCTGTGGTCCTGAAGGCAGTTGTCCATTTCGTGCATGCCTTTGAAGGACAATAGAGGTCGGGCAGAGTGTGAGACATATGATCCATAGCGACATTCAGCGGGACCAGTCTGTTGGGAAGTGTCTGGATTTTCCTCGAGCTGAGGCTTAAGGAAAGTAGACATTAAGGTGAAGTAGTCCCTCCGTGAAGCCTATCCCTTGACGTTGATTGGGGTCCACAGCACTGACCTGGTAGTGATAAACTTGCACATGAAATCAATAAGAGAATTGCAAGGTCCTCTCCTTTCCTGTTGTAACATTAAAAACAAAAGGTTTGGCTTAGGAACCCTAAACTGTGCTTCATATGAGACTGCAGGATGTGGTTTCTAATCAAATTTAGAAGCAAAGCAAGAATATGTCCTGTCAGACACTACAGTCATGTTTGTGTGCCAGAATATGCATGTCAGACCATCACATGGGCTGTGTAGCCTCTCCCACACCACCTGTGCTGAAATTACACACATGATCATCTTATCTATCCCATTTATCCCTCTTTATCCAAAGTTGCCACTGAGATCAGCTGGAAATGCAGCAGTCGGAATGTACAGGACACAGCTTAGCCCCAGTCAGACCAGCATGTGCTGTTGAGTGCTGTGTTCAGCAGTGTGTTACTTACTTCAACCCAGTGTTGCCACAAACAAAGGGACTGTCTGAGGCACAGCTGAAGATCTTTGCAGATTTAGAAAGAAAATCCTGCTCAAATACGAGAGTGCAGGTGTCTGTCTCCTTTTGCTAGAGACTCCCATGATTTTAGGGAGACTTGGCAGCTCTGTTGACAGAGAAATGTAAGGGGTACTCCATGACACGATATGGAATACATTGCCAGTAAAAAAGGGACTAGCCAGAAATGCTGTCTGATGGTAAACTCCATTGAGGCAGTTAGTACTGTGGTAGAGTCCAGATTGTCCATACTTTCTTTCAGGAAAGTCATGATTCTATTAAAGACACAGAGGCTCGTATTATGCATACTCTTCTTTATTAAAACTCAAGCAGCAATTTAAAAAAGAAATAAAACATTAAACACAAATCAAAGAAAAAAAACGTTTTCTGTGTCAATGTAGTCTTTGCAGTTTGAAACTCTATTGCCCTCAGGCATGACACTTGTCCTAGTGCATGAATCACAACGTTATGGTCCTATCACCTCACAATTCCTCATCCCCAATTCCTCTCTCTTTCGCTGTCTCGCTGTAGCTTTCTAATGAATGACTCCATCTCGAACAGGGTATAACGAAGAAAGAAACCTTTAATGAACTACCTCCAAAATCAGCACGGATCCGCCCTGTGTTGTCTGCCTGTTTAGTGTCTGCACCTGCTGTCAGGTTCCCTTGGAAGTTCAGCAGATTCCTTCTTAGATAAGTGGCTGTACAATTACTGACGAAAGCAACTTGTTATGACATATGATTGATGGAAAATTGATCAGTTCGTTAAAAGAACTTTTAAACAGAAGAGGTGATTGAGCAAACATAAGACTGTCAAGTAAATTTTAGTCTTTACTGGAAAGTCAATACTGTGATGTTTCAAAGGCTTGTTCATTTTCTACAGGGGTAGAGACAGTGCCCCAGCTTTGAGTCTGTGATAAACCGCAGGAACTCCATTCTCTGCTGTGGCCTGGTCTCGGATTTCTCCCAATTGATGAGAAACCCCAGCTTTTCTAGGAGACCCGTCATTGGGACCATTTGCTCTGGCAGCCGCATCGGATCCTGCGCCATGAGACAAATATACTCGATGTATAAAATCAGTCTCACTCCTGAGTAGCTTTGTGAAGCACCACAGTGCTGAAGTTAGTCCGAAAAGGGAGACACAAACTCCCACCTTTCCCATCACCAGAGGAATTCTAAAAATTTCTGGTGCATCTCAGGAATGGGTACTGCTAGATAGGCATCCCTCAAATCTATGCAGGTTAGCCAGGGCCCTTTCTGCAAAATGTCCCTAAAGAGATGGATTTCCTCCATCATGCAGTGCCGGTACACGAGAAAGGCGTTAAATTGTCTGAGATTATCACCGGCCTGACCTTTTGCTTCTGTTTCACCAGTAAGACATTTCTTAGGAAGCGTAGCGCCACCTGCTGTGCTGGCCTTATCACCATTGTCTTTAGAAACTCTCCTACATCCTTGTCCATGAGGCTTTGTTCCTCCTGTGTTAGGGAGAATTCTCAAAATGTGCTAATTTCCTTTACCTTTTGAGACCCCCAGCAACTTTGTTGGATTTCTAGGATTTGATTTTTCTACCTGGGAAGAGTGTGAGCCTTTTTTTCCCACTCTTCCATGTATTTTGATATGTGTTTTACTTTTGTGTTCTTTGGTTATGGTGTTTTAAAACAACTCCATAGGAATCATCTTTTTCTTTGTGTCACAAAGCACCTTCAGTGCAGTGGCACAGGGGAGTCTTCCAGACTCCCCAAGGTTTAAACACATTCTCTGGGAGTGAATACCGTCTCCCAGAGCATGTAAAGTTTAATTGACTTTACTAGTCTCTTTATGTTTACTGAACCAGCACACACTATCTTCCTATAGAGTGCTGGAGGGGTTGCCTAGCATCCCCTGAGTCCAAACACTCATGTAACAGTCAAATGTTACCCTTTCCTACTTTAAATGGCTGGTGGCAGTGGTTTAGATCAAACTACCATGATTTTACCCGACTGCGAACAACGATAGCAAAAAATTGGGTCAGCCATGTTTTTCAAGATGGCCCCCAAGACCTATCTGTAAAAACAGACTCCAGTTGACTTTTTTCACTGTTTCTTTTAGGAAAGGTCCTTCTTGTGTTTAACTCTGTGCGGCAAACCAGGTTTGGTCCCTTTGTTCGTTGGCCATTGGCAGGTTTCAGTGCTGAAGTGGGGTGGACAGGATGTGAGGGAGGTGCCCGAAACTCCCTTTGCTTAGTCTCCTAGGAGACCTGAATGCACTCTGGCATGATTGGCTGGCTGGCTGTCCGGCAAGGACAGCCACCCTGCTGTGTGAATGACAGCCAGGCTGGAATGAATGGGGGAAAACTGTTTAAAAGCAAGTCTCTGGGACTTGGAAAGCAGAGTCGACCACTGGAACGAAAGAACCGAAGACGAGCTGAAGGAAGAGGACTGCTGCAACTCCTGGTCGACCGGTGAAGCCCTGCTGCAGGTCCAAATTGCCTGAAACTCCATCGACAGAGAAGCACTTCAAGGTTAACTTCTTCCCTTGAGTTTGGTGGGACCAACCAACTCACAAGCCGCCTGAAAACCGTCCCCTCCTGGTCGAATTTTCTACAGAGTGCTGTGGAAAACCAGATAGCCAGTGGGAAGGATACCAGTTTGTGGTCTTTAAGGCACTCACACCTTAAACCGACATTTATCCAAGCTTGTGGCCTCTTCCGTGGGCAGCGCAGGAACCTCCCAACATCCTCCTTCTTGTCCCCACGACTGAAGCACAGGAACAGCGAGGTCTGCTCGAACTGCCGGGAACAACTGCCTCAGCTACAGCTCTTCTTCACTTTAAAGGTACTGTGCAAACGCGGTTCGGAATTATTTTCGACCACAGAGAAAGTTTGTGAAACTTTCCCCTCTTTGAAGGCTGGTACTTCCCTAAACATTCGTCTAACTTTTCGCCTAGCCAAATTCTTAGACTTAACCATTATCTACAAGAACTGTGCTATCCTATACAGACTCTGCTGAACCAGTGACTTTGGCCCAGGCCTGTCGAATTTAATTGCTTGTTGTAGTTAACTGAAATCCTTTACCCTACCTATGAATGTATTTGGGCTGCATTTCGTATAACCTTGTCTTTTTACCCCTTTTTAAAGTAACTGAAGTGCCATTTTGCTCCCACTTCAGCAGAGCTGAACTTGTTCAGTAACTTATTGGTTGTGTATTGTGATGTATTAGTGTATGATATTAAGCTGCTTTTGCTAGTGTAATGTTTTCTAATTGACTGTGTAAATAAATATATATTCTTTTACCAAGAAACCTTGAGTAAGTGTTTGTTAGAACCACTGTATTTGTTGGTCTCTTTGTGTAACTTGTTCTACTGCTCACTTAAACTCTTGAGATAAGTGTGGCTGCTCAGCCAATGCTACCACATAACTGTGTAGTACAGGCTTGTGCCAAAGGTGAAATTGTACTGACACTTGTAGTCTTAATTGCATGTAGTGTTCCCAAAGGGTGCTGCATGTGATTCTGTCTAACACTGTGAAATAGCGAAAGGTTGCTGCAGTTTAGTTTGTCTGTGCTCTTTAAAAATTACAGACACCACCCCTGCACAGTCTCTGCGACCCAAGAGTCCACAGTAAGCTCCTCCCAAGTGCTTAGGTGCATCGCTAGCCTACCACCTATCGTGGGAATTGCATTGCTTGCTGCTGCGCTGTGTGCATACGACTGTACTCTCACCTGCTGCTGCAGTGCCAGCCCCGACGCTTGCCTCTTCCACGGGAGGGGAAGGAAGGATTCAGCCTTCTGTCTTCCTACTGTCACCAGTTGTTTCCTCTATAGGGCCTCTGGCCTCCTCAGCAGCTGGCGGAGAAGCATCTGCTTCTGCTGCCCTGGCGGATACACAGGGCACAAAAAATAAGTTCCCAAATATAGGAACTCCCGTCCTCTGCATTCTATAGGTGGTTCTATTAAGAGTCCTAGTACTTAATTATATTAAATTGATATATTTCAAATGTATAAGACAGTCATATTTGAATCATTTGTAGGTAAACACTTATTAACATACATCAGATACTCTGACACAGTTGTATTTTCTTAATCAAGCAGGGTTGAATAATTTAAGGCCCTTAAATAAATCAACCCTGCTTGATTAAGAAAATACATTTGAAATATGCATTTGAAATATATCAATTTAATATAATTAAGTAAATATAATTAAGTACTAGGACTCTTAATAGAGCCACCAGTAGAGTGCATAGGACGGGAGTTCCTATATTTGGGAACTTATTTTTTGTTGCATATTTTCACAACCCATATGGCAGGGTTGTCTCTTTTCTACTCTGCACCTCAAACGTTTGTTTAACTATTGTACAATTTCCATATCGAAAACCTGTGAATTTAGGAATGCTGATTGGTTTCCTTCCTTTTTTGATCGGATACACAGGGCACAAACACTCTTTTTAACGATGTCTGACCTTTGTCCAGAGCGGCAAAGGTGATAACAAATATGGACATGTCTTTGACAAAAGCTTCTCCAAACAAAAGCCCTTTAGCTGCTGAAGCGGTCTCAGAGGATGCCAACTTCCTGAGTTTCAGGTCGATCTTTACTAAAATCGATCGTCTGCACTCCGCTGCTATCGTACAGTTGGTATTACTTATTAAACAAACTGCTCTTTGTGCCTAATTAGCCAGAATATGCACATCCATAGGCAGGGCCTCTTTGGTCTCTTGCACCATTTTAATGATCTTGGCCAATGGACCTATGGAATCAGGGAACATGTCCTGGCACGCTATCCATGAGCGGTCAATGCCCTTTTCAGGTCCTTGGTGTGCTTCACCATGAATGAGCCCACCTCCACAGTGTCCGAGAAGGTCTGGGATATTCTCACCTCCTTATTTAGAGGCGTGCACAGTCGCCTGCTCAAGTACCTTTTGGCCTTAAATTGGGTCTTCCCCTCCAAGGATCTCAGGTGGAGTAGCAGGTCTGGATGAAAGGGGTCGACCAGGGAACTATCTCTGCATTTCTAAATGCTCTTATTATGCCTTTTGCATGGTTCTCCTTCCTGAGGAGTGGCCAGGCTCACAGAAAGGTGAGAACTCTCAGTGCTGCTGGAATCCCATTCAGTGCCCTCTTGGTCTTCCTGTGGGTTAAGGGGTATGCATATCTCTCAACCATTTGTTTTGCAAAGGCGGGTGAAATCATCCAATTTTGTTTTTGGCGGGTGAGACGCCCATTGGAATGAATGGGCGTGCAGGAGACTTGGCGGGTGAGTCAGCCCTTTACAAGGTGGGTGACACCCGCCAAAAGCGTGTGAGTTGAGAGCTATGGGTATGTCACCTTGTCCCTTCCATCACGCCTTTCCCTTAGCATGCCACTATTTTGTATGTTCTTTGCATGATTCAGACAGTGGTTTGCCACTGGCCTTATGTTCCTCCTGCCATTGTCTCTTGCAGGCTCTGGGCCTCACAGTTGTCAGCCCTTGCGAAAAGGCGACCCAGCACAGGAGAAAGTCCAGCTTACGGGATAATGGCCCTAGGCCTGCCCATGCTGCTTCCTCCATCAGCTGTCCCAGAGACGGGTCCTGCAGAATGTTTGAAGGCCCTTCTCTGCTTTACTTGCTGTCACAGGATTCTACTCCTATCCAGGCCATATTGTGTAATGCACAGGAGACAGACAGCTAGCAGCCACAAGGTGACGCACAGGCTTTTTATTATTAAATTTGATTTATAACATCTCACAATGGTTGTGAGGCTATTTCTTCACTTGTTTAATGTCTTTGAAGTCATTTACAATAAAACTAGAAGAGACCGGAGGTACTTTTTTATCGACCACTTATAAACAGCCCTCCATCAAACTTTTGATTAAACAATACACTATGTTTATAGGGTCACCTGCTTCCCCACTATCCATTTTTGATTTTGTACCTCTTACATATGATTTATAGTCATTGTATTGTCATATACCACACCAGTGTGTATCAAAAATATTAATGTATTGTTTTTTTAAACACATTGGCCCTCATTACGACCCTGGCGGAATACGAAAAACGATGGCGGAAATGTAATACCGCATCGAATACCGCCCGTTGCGATCATGACCCGTCACCGTAAAGTACGATGCGATTAGCGACACCGTAGTGAACGCCAACGCTAACTGCACCAAGTACGCGCACGCGCGCCGTGCAAAACCGCAATATCCGCCATGGCGCAACGGTACGCGAATGCTGACCCCAGCGGACATTCACCTAACGCCATCAAGCATGGCGGAAAGTACCATTCCGCCATGGCGAGAACTACGGCATCGCGAACCAACCGTAATGGCCCTACTGAGTGCCTGTACTCCACTCCCTGGCCACATTGCACAACTCCTCGTAGGCGCAATGCAGTCACACCATGCAACCAGTGAAATGTACAAGTCACCCATGCATGCCAACGAACAAATGCATGCAGGGGCCCCAAGTGCCCTGTGAGTGTCCATCCACAATTGGCAACACACCATTGCCGTACTGATGCAGCACAGGCATCTGAAGGTGCAAGTACACCAAAATGAACTGAAAATTCCATGACACAAAACAACAACAGTCCCCCATCGCTTGCCACCAGTGTAAACCAACAGTCAAAGCAGTAACCTGAGGGAGACTGCACCAGCCCTGTACACATGCCAGTAGTCAAACCAACCATCAGCATAAGCACGTACCACACAACTGTACCCAGAAGCCGGAACCCAATGCAGAACACCTCACAATACATCGCGCCACAAATCGGAATATGCCACATTACTAGCAAAGAATAACGCTACACGGTTAATATCTGAATATAAATTTAATGCACATCAAAATCACCAAGCCCATACAGCCATTTGAGCATAAACTCACAAATGATCAGCATTACTGTGGGCTGCATCCGCAATAAATGACCAACTTCCCCATGTGCGACGCCCTGTACCTTCATGGCACACAGGGGCTACATCCACGTCCAAAAAGGCAACATGGAAGCGCCTAGGACCGCAGGCCCGTCCCATGAAGTAGGCACTAGTCCAGCTGGAAGCTAGGTATGCTGCACCTAGCCACTAGTACTGCGTAAGGGCATGTGGGCCATTGGCGATCGTCCCATAAGATCGTAATGGTGCTCCACTGATTAACTCGAAGCTGCAGGTGTCGACTGTAGAAGCCATCTGCAGGAGTGGCGTACAGATGGCAGCGGCAGAAGGGGAGGAGATACCTGTCACCCAAATGAAAAAAATGATAGTATGGGCATCCGAACTTCATATGTATTACTCACTTCATTCAACACACCAAACCTACAACCATATGCATGCTAGCCCACTCATAAGGATCAATTGCACCCAAAAATCACTTGCGAATCATTACGACACAAATCGAGGTGAATACACTGTTTCAAACGAGTGTCTGTGTGCATGCGCCTGTCAGAACAGGATACATCAGATGGGATCATCAACGTGCATAGACACAAGTGATTGAAGGCGCGTCGAGACAGGGAGGGTTCAACAAGGGCAGACAGACGATGGTCCAACTATGGCAGCCTTGCATCACATAGCGCAGGGGAAGGCGATAGATTCCAAATAGCCAAGTACATGGCAGACTCCCAATTAAATCATCTTTCCATGCATCCATTCATCATTCCCTCATCCCGTAATGAAAACGCCTGAATATTCACTCACATAACATTCAAAATTTCCATTGAGTCTGTGCGTAATGCAGCCTTCAAAATCCACTGTGCTCCTGCCCGGATTCCTTGTGTACTGAAGTCACATGTATTTGGGAACGTCCTGCCTTATCGTCCACTACGCTATAGCGCATCCCATTCAAATCATATCAATCATTGCATTCCGTCATGGGCCCTGTCCCAAGGACATTCAACAATAGAACGTTACATTTCCAGTCAGACCTGTGGGCGTCTCCACGCCGCTAGTTGAAAACCGAAAGCGCTGTCCTTCGAATTCCTAATTTGCAACATCACGTTGAAAAGGCATCTGTGAACGCTTGTATTCACAAATACATTTATGCAGTGCGGCTGTGTGTGAAAATGGTAACTGGCCTCAATCACTGATGGGACTCCCCGCCGTCGGTGAACGTCGGTACAGTGCTGCATGAGGGTCCACTGTTGACCGAGCACTACATTCCACTGACCCTTCACAAGTCTGCTCGCGAATGCAAATATTGTATGTGCAACAATGGGACCATAGCAGAATTAACCTATAAACCAATGTTCCACAGCCTTCGGGATTAAGAACATGAATGCAAATGCAAGATGCCATGCGTCGAATTGCAGCGTCGTGTGCGGGACGTGCTCGCACGAAAGGCATTGCAGCTGACACAGGTGGAATGAATCACCACAGGTGAAGGCTATACAGCCTGAAAACACATAAATTGCATACCCAAACCCCTCCCACAACCACACCCACTCCAGAATGCTACCGGCAGGACTAGCGATGTTGGGCCTGGGGGACCTGATTGCACTGCAAGTACTCCAACTTCAAGAAGAAGACGAACGCCAACTACTACAACAACCGGCCGCACAGAGGAGACGCAGGAGGAGGAGGAGGAGGGCAAGGCATGGCCAGCAAGCAGCACAGCCACTACCACCACGCAGACAGCCCGCAATCCCACGCCTACTGAAGGTGTTGTCTGTACTCCACTTCCTGGCCACAGGCACCTACCAGCACACAGTCGGACAGTTGCATGGCATTTCACAGCCCCTATTCTCACGGACACTATTCCAAGTGCTTGATGCCCTCCTGAAGCACTCAGACGACTACATCACTTTACCACGCTCGGAGCAGAAGCTTACAAACACAAAAGTGGGATTCCATGCACTTGGCGGCATACCGGGTTGCATTGGTGCCATCGACTGCACCCATGTGGAATTGGTTGTCCCACATGCCATGGAGGCCCAGTACCGCAATCGGAAACAATATCATTCTATCAATGTACAAATGGTGTGTGACTCCAACAGGATCTTTACACATTGTTCTGCCCGATTTCCAGGATCAACACATGATTTCATGGTCTTGCGGAACTCTAGAATACCACGCTACATGGAGCGACACGCAGGGCGCCGATCCTGGCTACTCGGTGAGTCTCATTTAATGCATGAGTATGTGGGGTAGGTGATGCGTGAATGACCTGGCAGGAAGGGGGGGGGGATGCGTACGTAGCAATGACATTCCACAAACATCCTTTGTTGTCCACATACAGGTGATGGCGGGTATCCACTGAAGAGATGGCTCCTTACACCAATCCGGAACCCACAGGACCAGCATGAGGAGGACTACAACCATGCCCACTCACGTACCCGTGTGGTCATAGAACAGGCATTCGGCCTACTGAAGGCTCGTTTCCGCTGCCTCAGCAGGTCTGGCGGGGCACTCCTGTACCGCCATGGGAAGGTGGCAAAGATGGTCATGGCATGTGTCATGCTACACAACATGTGCGTACGTAGGAATGTGGCCATGCCCCCCGACGCAGAACTGCTAGCACCTGAAGATGGTCATGATGAGGGTGGGGATGTGGCAGCACCTCAAGGGGTCCGCGAGGCACAGGAGGCCCGTGAATTACGTCAGAATCTCATAGATGCATGCTTCTAGCACTCATGCCTGGTGGCTGTTACATGGACACGGGACTTGTGGCACTGTGTGTGTCTGGAACATGCACAATGTGGACTGTACGCCAAGATAGGCCTCGTACACAGAGATCAATGTCCACACATCTCATTGGATGAATATGAAGAATTGTATTGCAGATGTGAAATGACATTACACACCCAATCGAACCGCCACCCAAAGAAGCACAACACACCCCCTCCACCCTTCTACCCCCCCCGAACACCAGTGTCCAATGACGCTCATTGTCAGTGGGCAGACGCTATTGCAAGCCCCCTCTCCGGGTATCAGGGGCACCCCTGCCTGTGGAGTGCCGGTTCCTCCCAGATCTACGTTGGGGGCTGCCCTGGACGGAACTTGCAACGGATGATGTCTCTGCCTGCTCACGTCCATGCATGTCCCTAAGGGTTTGTGAGAGCTCAGTGAGCACACGGCGCACAGCGGCAAGTTCACCACATACGTCTTTGGACGTCGCATGCAGTTCCCCCCTCAGGCTCTCGGTGCTTCTCTCAATTTGTCCCCTCAGGCTCTCGGTACTTCTCTCCATTTGTCCCCTCAGGCTCTCGGTACTTCTCTCCATTTGTGCCCTTAGTGTCTCTGTACTACGCTCCATTTCTGCCCTAAGTGTCTCAGTAGATGTTTCAATGGCTGCCTTAGAACCCCCACATTCATCAGCATGCTCCTTGAGGAGCGTGGCCATTTGCTGCTGTTGCACTATCATCTGCTCGAGGGACTGTTGCCTCTGCTGGGCCATGCCCATTTGCGGTGGTGTCACAGAGGGGCTGGACGCCTCATGTTGCCTTGCAACAGGCCTTGTGGGGGTTGGCCAGTCGTCGTCTTGTGGGTGCCCCTGCGTGGTTTCCTCATGGTGTACGGGATGATACAAACAGGGGGATTGAGACAGGTCATGGATGTGTCCTACTTCGGCAGCACCGTTTTCTGTGTCGGAGCATGCTGGCATGTATGCAGTGTCACCTGTGGTGCTGCTGCCACCAGAAGCAGTGCCTTCTGTGGCATCCATTGGGGGGACCTGTGGTGCTGCTGTTGTGGACATGCTGGCTGCTGGGGTGCCTGGTGATGTCCCCTCCAGTGTGCTGCCACTCGATTTGTGCTGCTGCCGTGTCTTGATCCGTGCAGCTGAGGTGGAGGGTCTTTGGCCGTTGGTCTTGGCCCTCTTTGCAGGTGTGCTGGTAGGGGTGTCCTGAAGCTCGTCGTTGGAATCGGACCCTGTGGTGGAGTAAAGGAGGGCGAGCGTTATTCATGGGTCTGTGGTAATTGTAATGGCAATTGTATCACATGCATTGGGGTGGTACCTGGGGGTGATTTGGGTCAGGGCCTTGGAGGTGGTCTCATTTTTGTGTGCATTGGGGATGCAGTTATTTTGCAGTCTGCAGTTAGGGTGTGCATGCTGCACATGTAGAGTATGTTTTTGGGATTTTTAAATATTTATTTATTTAATCTGACTTTTAAGGGGCGCTGTCATGGCAATGTATGTGGTCGTTCTCCTGGACATGTGTTTCTAGTGCACTATGGGGACACATGGTACTTCACATGGTTGGTAATTGTGGATTTGGCATAGTTTCATTTGGGCCACCTACCTGATTCTTCTGATGTCTGCACTCCTTTCTCCATCCCTCCGACTCCCTCTATGCTCTCCATTCCAATGGTGGAGGCACAGATTTCTTCCCAGGGGGTCAACTTGATGGGTGATTCCGATCCTCCCCCGGTAGCTGTGGCAATGTTCCGGTTGGCAGAGAGTATGCTCCGGACGCGTATCCGTAGGTCGTCCCATCGCTTTCTGCATTGCTGTGGGTTGCGGGGTGCGGTCCCCACCGCACTTACCCGCTGTGCCACCAGCGCCCATATGGCCTTCTTGTTCGCAAGTGCCGTCCTGGTCATTTGCGTCGAGAAGACGACGGCAGCGTTCTCCTGGAGGGTCTCTGTGAGCACGGTGAGTTCCTCGTGGGAGAAGTGGACCTGCCGCTTGCGGTCGCACGCTTTTTTAGCAACTTTTCCCATATTTACTTTTTTTAACTGGGGTGGCTAACGGGTTGGGATGTGTCTCAGGGTTGGATTTTTAATGGTTGTGTTGGGATTCTGATTTTATAGGTGTACGGCGTGCTGTTTCCCGTTCCGGCCCCATGTTTTTACTTCCGTTTCCGTATATTTACGGTGACCGTATTTTGCGCTGACCGCTCATTACGGTGACCGCTAAGATGGGTGGCGGAATTTTACCTAGGGCGACGTACGACGGCGGTAAGGGGCGTTTTGGGGTCATTTCCGCCATCGCGGACTTTGCACTTCCGCCATGGCGTAATGCTCGTGCCCGATGGGTCAGAATTAGCCGCACTTTCCTCCATTGTGCAGTGGCGGAAACGCTATTTACGCTATGGCGGTCATGTCAGTTGATTTCCGCCAGGGTCGTAATGAGGGCCATTGTTAATAAAAACACTTTTTTACAATTTTCTTTTCTATAATTGTAGGACTTCTCTATACAATTGTTAAACACACACACATATATCTCAATGATTTACAATTTCACTATGCACATCTAATAACCTGTAGTAATTCATTCTTCAACAATTTTTTTGAGATAAAACTTTCATAGGGATCTGTTGTTTGCTTCCCTCTCTCACAGAGAAGTGCATCCCAGTCCATAAAACATTTAACTCTGTATTCATATCACCCATGCTTACTTTCATACTGCATTCAAACCATACCCAATGGTTGTGAGGCTATTTCTTCACTTGTTTAATGTCTTTGAAGTAATTTAAACAGCACATTTTACATCAGCTAGTCCTGAGAGCGGTGACCTGCTGTGGCATGCTGGAGTTCCAAGTGCTTTCAACAATTCAATTGCCGTAAGTTATGAAATATAAGGCAAGAGCCTAAGAGGTGAGATGCCTGAAGTAATTTTGAAGCAATGAAAAAACAGATTTGAAGCAGATATAAAGAAATATCTAGGTTGCATGGCACGTTAGAATTGACACTGAAAAGGGACTTGTAGGCCCTGCGTTCTGATTAGGTCATAAGAACTAGCACCAGAAAGTTCCCATCTAAAGCATTGGTGAAATGGTTGAATTTCTGATTGCAATCCATGTGGTGGTGAGCTCAAGAGAGCTATCAGAGTTTAATTAATTTCTTTTTTTATTTGATTTATAACATCTCACAATGGTTGTGAGACTTTATATTCACGTGTTTAATGTCTTTGAAGTCATTTAAACAGTAAATCTGCCACCAGCTAGTCCCGAGAGTGGTTACATGCTGTGGCATGCTGGCATGCTGGAGTTCCAAGTGCTTTCAACCATTCAATTGCTGTAAGTTATGAAATATAAGACAAGAGCCTAAGAGGTGAGATGCCTGAAGTAATTTTGAAGCAATGAAAAAACGGATTTGAAGCAGATATAAAGAAATATCTAGGTGGCATGCCACCTGAGAATTGATACTGAAAAGGGACTTGCAGGCCCTGCTTTCTGATTAGGTCATAAGAACTAGCACCAGCACTTCCCATCTAAGGCATTGGTGCAATGATAGAAATTCTTACTTTAGTCCATGAGGTTGTGAGTTCAAGGGAGCTATTGGAATTTAATTATTTTCCTTTTCTAAAATTTGATTTATAACATCTCACAATGGTTGTGAGGCTTTATATTCACTTGTTTAATGTCTTTGAAGTCATTTAAACAGTAAATTTGCCATAAGCTAGTCCTGAGAGCGGTGACATGCTGTGGCATGCTGGAGTTCCAAGTGCTTTCAACCATTCAATTGCTGAAAGTTATGAAATATAAGACAAGAGCCTAAGAGGTGAGATGCCTGAAGTAATTTTGAAGCAATGAAAAAACAGATTTGAAGCAGATATAAAGATATATCTAGATGGCATGCCATGTTGGAATTGACACTGAAAAGGGACTTGTAGCCCTGCTTTCTGATTAGGTCCTAAGAACCAGCGCCAGAAAAGTGCCCATCTAAAGCATTGGTGCAATGGTAGAATTTCTGAATACAGTCCATGTGGTTGTGAGCTCAAGAGAGCTATCAGAGTTTAATTAATTTCTTTTTTTTAAATTTGATTTATAACATCTCACAATGGTTGTGAGGCTTTATATTCACTTTTTTAATGTCTTTGAAGTCATTTAAACAGTACATTTGTCATCAGCTAGTCCTGAGATTGGTGACATGCTGTGGCATGCTGGAGTTCCAAGTGCTTTCAACCATTCAATTGCTGTAAGTTATGAAATATAAGACAAGAGCCTATGAGGTGAGAAACCTGAAGTAATTGTGAAGCAATGAAAACACGGATTTGAAGCAGATATAAAGAAATATCTAAGTGGCATGCCACTTTAGAATTGACACTGAAAAGGGACTTGCAGGCCCTACTATCTGATTAGGTCATAAGATCTAGCACCATAAATTTCCCATCTAAAGTAATGGTGCAATGGTAGAACTGGACTACAGTCCATGAGGTTCTGAGCTTAAGGGAGCTATCGGAATTTAATTAATTTCTTTTTTTTTATATTTGATTTAAAACATCTCACAATGGTTGTGAGGCTTTATATTCACTTGTTAAATGACTTCGAAGTCATTTAAACAGTAAATTTGACATCAGCTAGTCCTGAGATTGGTGACATGCTGGGGCATGATAAGTGCTTAAACTATGCATTTGCTGAAAGTGTTTTAATATAAAACAATCCCACAATGATTGAGAGGTTATTTTTCACTTGTTGAATGTGTTTGAAATCATTTAAACTGTACATTTTACATCCGCCAGTCCAGAGATTGATGGCATGCTGTGGCATGTGCCACATGTCACATTCGGCTCCTACCCCTTCTTGGACAATGCATGTCCAGACATGTCCCAGCTTCCCTCCGTTTTGACGCATAGCTCTGTGAGCTGCTATTAAAGAGGCAAGTCTACTGGTGTTAATAGAAGCCTCCATTTACAGTGAAGACCCCACAGGGACTTGCCCCGCGGCTCTTATAATGCCTCATTCTCACCTAACTCAGTGGCGTGCATTTCGTGAACATGGGAAGGATAGATAACACAAGCAATGCAAACTGTGCCTAAACACCTGCGTCAGGGCTTCAAGCCACTGCTCCGTTTGGTCATCTTCTGCAACCAGCGATGTCCACCCACCGACAGCACGAGAGAGATGTCGGGCCTAGGATCTAGTAAGCAATTTGCTTATATGAGAGCCTTGTGTGTTTGTGCATTTTTTTTAAAGGGGTGAATGGAAAAACACTGATAAACACTGACTGTGAACAATTTTGAAAACACTGAAAAAACACCCCTGGAAGAAAAAAAAAATAACCCCCTAGAACAGGAAACCTTAATCTATGCTCATTGTGCTTTTCTCCTTTTCTCCATCCACCGATCCTGTGGTGCTCTTCTGCCCTTGCTCCTTGCATTGCCTTGCTTCCAATTGTTCTGTTCTTCTGTGTTTTGTCTCATTTGTCTCCTTCATCTGAGCCTTTTGGTAATCTGCTTTGTTCCTCTTCTACTACAATTCCATTGTGTTGCCCCATTCCAGTGCCCCACACTGTTTCTGCATCATGTTACTCTGAGGCAACCTTTCGTGGTGCGGGAAGACCTGCTCTGCATTCCACCTGCGACTAGTTTTACATTCGGTGTGCAGGTGTAGTGTGGGTTTTTAGTATCGCCTTAATCGTCTTGGATTGCGGTGGACAACGTGGTGACTTCTGACCATCGGACCACACATTCAGTTACGAGCCAGCGATCTGTCCTACTTGACATGACACTGTGATCTGTGTTTGATCTGCAGGTCGCAGGTTCAAATCCATGCAAGGCCAACTCAGCCTTTCATCCTTCCAAGGTCGATAAATGAGTACCAATTTTGATTGTGTAATAATAGTAATGTATGTAAATATTTCCTATGTAAAGCGCTTTAGATTAAAGTGCTATATAAAAACAAATTATTACTATTTTTTATGTGGCCAATGAGCTATCCTCACAGTTCTGCTTCAGCATTGTCTTTTGGAACTGACATTGCTGAAGTGTCAAATGATTATCCACCATTGCCACCTTGTGGCAGAAGGTGGAATTGACTGCCTAGTCGGAAAACGGATACGACAAACGAAACGCAACTTCTTTCCATTTCTGTTTAATAATTTAAATGTCATTGTTGGCTTCCTGTGCTCGAGTTTAAGAATAAGCAGCCAGAGCTGTGCTTTGGAGGGTATACACATTGTTCAGCTTAGCTTGATTTTTAACGGCATTGCTGACAAAGGCGGATACAGCATAGGTTTGATCACTTTGTTAACTTACCTTTTCATATGAATACAAAACGCTTATTTCAAAACCCGTACACTTTTATTTCACCCGTTTGCTGCCTGTAAATGCCTCCATCTTTCTTATTTGGCAACTGGCAGTGTATTATTTTAAAAGGAACACGACTTTATGAATGTTATTATTTTCAACTAACACACGTAGGTCATTTACCGGGCTCTAAAACACAAACCCCAAGTAAGGTCTCGCGGGGATAATCGCTGGAGGTGATAACTCTCCCATGGGAAATCAATCTGTGTGGGCTGGAGCTGTAGATCATGGCCCCCTTCTAGCTCCTAGAAGAGCTGAGTCATGAGCCAGCACTACGGCTCAGCTGAGGGGAAATGCCGTGTCCAGACATGTCCCAGCTTCTCTCTGTTCTGACCATAGCTCTGTGAGCTGCTATTGAAGAGGCAAGTATACTGGTGTTAATAGTAGCCTCTATTTACAGCGACGACCCCACAGGGAATTGCCCCGCGGGTCTTATAATGCCTCATTCTCACCCACCACAGTGGCGTGCATTTCGTGAACATGGGAAGGATAGATAACACAAGCAATGCAAACTGTGCCTAAACACCTGCTTCAGGGCTTCAAGCCACTGCTCCTTTTTGTCATCTTCTGCAACCAGCGATGTCCGCCCATCGACAGGACGAGAGCGAGGTTCATAGTCAAAAAAACGAAAAACAAAAAGTCGAAAGTCAAAATATCGAAAAAAAAAAGTTGAAAAAAAGTTGAATTTCTTTTTTATAATGTTTTTTATTCGAAATGGGGGGTTCCTCCCAAACCCCCTTTTTTTTGGACGTTTTTTTCCATTTTTGTGTCTTTCGACATTTATTTTCTCGATATTTTGACTGCACACCCGAGAACAATGCCAGGCCTAGGATCTAGTAAGCAATTTGCTCATATGAGAGCCTTGTGTGTTTAAGCGAGGGGGGGAGGCAGATCACGTGGAGGTGCAGCCATTGTTTCTTACAGTTCTGGGGGCAGAAACGTTTGCTTAGCAAGCAGAGCCGAGCCTCCCAGAGAGAGCTGGCGTGTTTGCCTTGCACCAGAAAGAAGAGGCTCTGTCCAGAGGGCTTGCCAGCATTACAAATGTCACATCTTCCTTGGTAGTCGATCAAACATTTCATTCCCCACACTGTGGTTTCAAAGGCGATGGTCATTGCTGTGTGATGAAATAATTAAACACACATAAAAATAACTTACCACTTATAACTTGTGAGTTTAGGTATTTGGCCATCTATGACTGTGTGTGTGTGTGATGGACGCATTTTATTATTATTATTATTCTATCTTTCTACATATGCAATAAAATACTAACACTACTAATCACAATAATGCATGTGTCTATATATCATCAACTAAATTGATTTCTTTAGAAAAGTCACATGCGGGTGTTTGCAAGCAGGCAATAGACCTGTGGCCTAAACATGCGTGTACAGAAATGAGTTTAATGTTGGTGCACTAGGTGGCATGTGACACGGTATAGACATAGATAGCGTATGTAATTGTGTGGCTGATTGTAACATGAAGTGGTTATAACATCTTGCGCTGAGAAATATTACCCTAACTATGCACGCAATTAAACAATAAAATAAAATCTGTGTTTACACTGGAAAACAAGTTATCTGCGTTTTTTTAAAAGGGGTGACAGGAAAAACACTGATAAACACTGATTGCGTACATTTTTGAAAACACTGGAAAAAAAACCAGGAGGTAAAAAAAAATAATAACCCCCTAAAACAGGAAACCCTAATCTATGCTCCTTTTGCTTTTCTCCTTTTCTCCATCCACCCATCCTGTGGTGCTCTTCTGCCCTGGCTCCTTGCGTTGCCTTGCTTCCAATTGTTCTGTTCTCCTGTGTTTTGTCTCCTTTGTCTCTTTCACCTGAGCCTTTTGGTAATCTGCCTTGTTCCTCTTCTACTACAATTCCATTGTGTTGCCCCATTCCAGTTCCCCACACTGTTTCTGCATCATGTTAGTCTGAGGCAACCTTTCATGGTGTGGGAAGACCTGCTCTGCATTCCAGCTCTGAGTAGTTTTATTTATTTATTTGCATTTGTTAAGCGCACTTGCAGCCCAAAAGGCATTGAGGCGCTGTTACAGAGGATACACAGATTTAAGATTACGTACAGGTGCCAGAGGCTCTTAGTTACAGTTTGGCAGGCAAATAGGCAGTGGAGGATACAGATTTAAATCACACAAAGAGTCTGGTTTTGATAGCCTTACGAAAGGCTAGGTGGGACTCAATGAGTCTTAGGTGAGTAGGCAGGTTGGCATGTGTAGGGTGGGTTTTTAGTATCACCTTAATCGTCTTGGATCGCGGTGGACAACTTGGTGACTTCTGACCAACGGACCACACAATCAGGTACAAGCCAGCGATCTGTCCTACTTGACACTGTGATCTGTGTTTGATCTGCAGGTCGCAAGTTCAAATCCCAGCAAGGGCAACTCTGCCTTTCATCCTTCCAAGGTTGATAAATGAATACCAATTTTGATTACGTAATAATAGTAATGTATGTAAATATTTCCTATGTAAAGCGCTTTAGATTAAAGTGCTATGTAAAAAACAAATTATTATTATTATTATTTATGTGGCAGTAGGAACCAAGAAGAGCCATAGAGGGTTAGGACTGAAGGTTGCATGGGAATCCATGAAAGATACTCATGTTGTTCCTTCTCCAGCATGGGATCTTTCATGGATATACATACTCATGAATACGAATACGCAGCAGTACATATATCACAACCAATGGGAGGGGGTACAGCTCTACAGAAGCAATGGCACTCACACCTGGAACCCTCATCTCAAGCAAATATGTTGTAAGGCACTGCTTGTCCAACACAGGAATCCTCTATGGAATCCCTGTCAATATAGTAGAATCTTGTCAAGGTGTGGGTAGACCTCCACATACCAGCCTTGCAGATGTCGAGCAAGGGTACACCAGACAGGAATGCCATAGTAGAGGCCATGGCCCTGGTGAAATGTGCTTTAGGCCCATCCTTTAATATGTATGTGTGTTAAGCCTGCCTTTGCTAAAAATAGCAGATATGGCAGAATCTGAGAAGACTTGATTCGAAGAGATTTGAGCTGTTGCGAATTACACCATATAGTAAAACGCTTACACTTGTGCCTGTCGCATGATAGAGTAGATGGAGTCCTAGCCTTTGCCAGGATGACACAGCATTCCAAAAGCAGTGCAAAATGTTCAAACTCTAGGGAAGCAGGAGCCAAGCCGTCAATTTGAGAGACGCTGGGTTGTGGTGCAGTACAGATCCTCCTCCTCTGGAGAGCAGGTCTGGAAGTAGAGGTAAGTTGATGCACTGCACTACCAACAGATGAAGAAGGTTGGAGTACCAAATTTGACGTGGCCACGCCAGAGCAATGAGGATCATACTGCACCAGCTTGGTTTAAGTGCTCTGATTGCTCGTAGGAGGAGCGGGATTGAGTGGAATTCATAGGCAAACAAGCCCTCACATGAAATGGAGAAGGCGTGCCCCAGACTCCTCGCTTTGTTAGAAGTGATATAATATTGTTTCGTCCTCATTGTATATGTTGGCCTATGCCCAGTCGCTTTGCGAGTAAATCCGTATTGCAAGGTCGTGACCTTAAGTGAATCAAGCCTCCATTTTAGGTTAAAGCCGCCATTTTAGTTTATCGTGCAAAGTCACCCTGTGGCCTAAAATGGCCGACCTGTGTTCTCTTGTTCTTGCTTTAACCTCTTCAACCTCTGTAGGAGAGTTAATGTCCAACCTGCCTTCAGGCTACATGTTAGGGTCATGTAGACCTTGTCCTTTGTTGACCTCGGGATCAGGGGATTACTTGAATTGGCGATGTTGACTTACAAGTATACAAGAACAATAACGCTATCTAAACACGACATGCGAAACATCTGTTTGACCTGTATTAAAGCAATGTGTAAAGAGTGTAAAGTTAAACCTAGAGAATAATAGTGTTTGTTAGTGAATGTATTAAAAAGTAAACCACATGCACGAGATATGTAAATTAGGAACGAACCTGGCGCCACCCTAGCCCAGTACATGATTAACTTGTAAGAGGCTGGACATCGTTATAACAAAACTGTATAAATACGCTGATGTTCAGCTAGCAAATTCTGTTCACTGCTCACATTGAACCCTGCTGGTGGTCTCTGTGATGTATTGACGGACAAATAGCTATTTGTGTACTTTGTTTGTAAACTGTACAGAATTGCAATAAAGATTCTGGGAATCTTTACAAGCCCGTGTCGGTGTATTTCTCTTTCCATGGTGTAAAAGTCTTAATATTGTATTTTCTGATTCCACAGATGGCGCCCGAATAGGGACCCTTAAGATCGACTTTGTCTCGTTGAAGGTTGGCTCGGCTATCGGACTGGGATCGGACGGTGCCAACAGAAACGGCCCCTCTGGACGAGAAGTGAATTCCTCGACAGTACTGCACGATCCGATCACTGAACGGTGAGCTGTAGCCCGAGACGACGTCTTGACGAGAGTCCATATATGGAGGTGGGTAAATTTGCTGAAATCACCAGACACGTGGGTCCTTAGCATTGTCCTTAGTAACCCGATCGGGACTTCCGGTCCTTTGGTCAGGTGAATCGTGACCCGATTCTTAATTTAACCCTGACAATTTGAATTTGGCGCATTGTACTCGCGAGCACAATTATTTGACCAGGTAACACCAGAACTTTGATATGCCTGGGAAATTGTCTGCCTGCTTTAGGGCATTATTCCGCAGCGACAGACAATCTTTGGAAGATAGCCATCCCGCGCCACAGGAGGGGTCGCCGGCATGTACTATGTACTGTAAGACAGGCTTTGGTAGTATAGCATTTAATGACATTTGGCACAGACAGACCAGACACAACTCTAATCTTCGGTGGCCAACCAATGGTATCTTTGAAATCCCTCGTATAGAATATGTAGAGTCTGTATTAGTAAAGGAAAAGGCTAGACCGGCAGCATTTGACGCATTGCACAGTTGGAAAACAGAAGCTTTGCAGCAACAAAAGAGTAGAGAGAAACATATGCGTCGACATATGACAAGTGTCGAAAAGGCACGGTTATATGATCAAAATAAACAATTGGAGTCAGTTAGGAACATGGACAGAGCGTTTCAATTAGGCATTCAAAAAATGATCCTTCAAAAGATTTTCATACGTCAGAACAATTGATTAATAAACCTTTGCATGAACGAAGGCCCGATGCCTCCGCGCCACCCCCGTACGTCCCTCCTCCTGGCGCTTTGCCCCTTCCCGTTGTTATTCCTCCTCCTATAGTTCCTCCGGTCCTCCCTGTTGTTCTTCCTGTTGTTCTTCCAGCCGTCGCTACTTTGCCTGCCCCCTTGCCTCCACCTGTTGATATTCAGAATGTGCCTACTCTTCCTCTTCCAGGTGATTCCGCATCGCTTGTAGTAAACCAGGGAGCGGGATCAAGGGTTGTGACTCTTAATCCTGTGTCCTCAGATAAAAAGAATGAATTGATTGCTTGGGCTAAACATTGTATGGAGAAGGGTGAACAAGCTGATGTTTTTTCCACACTCGAAAATTTAAAAGATATTCCTGAGAAAAATGTTTTTATTGAAGGATTAGGGATTCATTTGAGTATAATGTGGAATAGATTAAACGATGTAGATCTCCCACAAGGGTTACAGGATTTGAACGCCTTAGCTTTGTCCAGAGATACTGCGGAGAAAGTATATGAGCATGTCGAGAGTATTTTTGTGTATAGGAAGGAGTTGGAAGAGTTACAGAATGAGGAAGCAGATGGTGATAGTTTAGCTATTATGTTCTTACAGAAACGGTTTTCTCCTCACCGTGAATTCAAAGGTGAGGAAGCACGAATTTGTACAAAGGATGCGATAAGATGGATTTCGGATATGTCGATAACTCCAGATGAAGTATATGATACATATGGACAGTATACGTTAGAAATGCAAAAGAAAGTGATACAGGTTATGGTAGAATACCTGCAGAATGAGTGTGTAAAAAGAAAGATTTGTTGTCCCGCAGAATTGTTGAGTGTTTATAAGAGAGCCTTTTCGATTGATACTTCCTCGACTGCCTTAGCGCTTGATTTGGCTCTGTTGCTTAGTAAGCATTCGGAGCTGCCTACTTCTTAGTTGCCTATGAGAGAGGTCCCTCCGACATTTGTCCCGAAAGTTGAGATTGTGGCCGATGCTGCACGAGGAATACTTGCGGGGGAAATTCCTGCACATTACGTATCACAGTTTGTTCACATCCCGTTTTCAAGACAGGAAGTGAACACCATAAAGCAATCTATTCCCGATGTAAGAAAGAATCCGACCGGGTTCTATAAAGAAATACAGTTGGTCTTAGAATCATCGGTATTCACCTTGAGTGATATTGATTTATTATTTCCCGTACTCCTGCCAGTTGATTTGTGGAAACAGATTAGGACTGTAGATGATGTACCTGGGTTAGGAGATACATGGGATAACATGGTTAGGCTCGACAGAGAAAGACCAGCTGGCGAGCGACCGCCTCAAGTGATATTAACTTTGCCTGATAGGATTATTGTAAAATTAAAAACTATAGTTCCTGAAAAAAGAATCATTTGGGACAAGCTTACGGCCTGTGTCCAAGGAAAGTCTGAGGATGCTACCGATTTCTTCAATCGGTTTGAACAGGTATTTTCAGATTTCAGTGGACAAGACTTAGGCACAGAGTCAGGGAAAAGGCTGCTTGTCGACAAATTTGTACGTGGATTGCTGCCTGACATCCAGTTACAGATTATGTATTCCGAAAGCGCTTGGCAGGCGAAGTCTCAATCAGAAGTACTGCACATGGCTCAGTACTATGAAAATCGTTTGAATAATGAAAAGGAAAAACTTGAGAAAAAAAGGGTGACCTGAAAACAAAAGTCCTATTTCAACAGATTGTTAGACACCCTAGAGGGGGTAATCAATTTAGAGGTCAGTACGTTCCACAGGGGAGTACGCCCCTGGCTCCGATAACCATTAACCAGTGTGCCTATTGTCGACAGGAAGGCCACTGGCACGCACAATGTCCGACCTTGCAGCAAAGGTCATTTGGGAACTTGGGTAGACGATCCAGAGGTCGCCCAGGTGCAGGGGGCCCTGGCAGAGGTCAGTTTGCACCAGAATCACAGCAACCTCCTTCACAGGATAAGCAAGTTTCGAATGTGGATAATAGAAACATTTTTGATCATCATCTGCTGCGTACCTTTCTGAAGAGCTTCCTTTTGACGACATTCTGTTTTGCTAGGATTGCCCGAAGCAGGATTTGGAACCAACACCTATTCCCGTTCATCAGAAAGGCCCCTACGTTGAGATGGCGGTGGGAAATAGGAAGCATCTATTTTTAGTAGATACGGGAGCACAGAAATGTTCCATTGACCATTCACGGGTTCCAAATATTCCCCTGTCAGGGCAGTCCAACGTTTCCGTAGGGTTTTCAGGCACACCCGTAGTTTGTCCGGTCTCTTTGTCGGTACCGATAACACTGGGTCCCTTCACGGAGCAGTGTCCATTTCTACTTACCACAAACTGTGGGGAGAACTTGCTGGGGTTAAATTTGTTGAAGGAATTGCATGCAGCAATACATTGTTCTCCGGACGGAGTTCGGTTAACAATTTCACCTCAGCAATCACTCGCCTCTCAGTTTTTGACTCGAGCTTTACCGCCAGAATTCAGTAATATTCCGGAATGCTTATGGCCAATTGATGATAATGATGTGGGCATTCTTCAAATTGAACCTGTTAGAATTATTCTGAAACATGGAGTTAAATTGCCTCGCATCCCACAATATAAGATCTCAGTTGAAGGCGAACAGGCTTTGAAATGTATAGTCTCTGATTTTGTACATCGTGGAGTAATTGAGGAAATTACGGGTAGTTTGTGTAACAGCCCGATTTTGCCAGTATACAAGAAAGGTGATAATGCGATTCCCTTTCGGTTTATAATTGATTTACGTGCTATTAACAAAATTGTGGCTCCTCAATTTCCTATTGTACCTGATGTTACAATGATACTAACCATGATTCCAGCTTCTGCCACTCACTTTAGCGTTGTTGACCTCAAAAACGCGTTTTTCAGTATTCCCATACACAAGGATAGTAGGTATTTGTTCGCGTTTACCCTAGGTGGACACTCGTTCACATACACTCATGCACCACAAGGGTACACTGAGAGTCCAAGTATTTATAGTAGGGCATTAAAAGAGCAGCTGAATACTCTCGAGTTGCCTACTACTTGCACGTTACTACAGTATGTTGATGATCTCCTCTTGGCTGCTGATTCTGAGAGTGCCTGTAAAGAAGGCACCATGTTGTTGCTTTGTTATCTAGCGAAACATGGCCACAAAGCTTCACTCAAAAAATTCCAATATTGTTGTCAGGAGGTCGCCTATTTAGGCTATCGCCTGTCAAAGGAGGGAAGACGGTTGACACCTGAACGAATAAAAACTATTTCTGGCATGTCTGTTCCAAATACGCAGAAGGAAGTTAGAGCCCTGATAGGTATGGCTTCTTACTGTAGATTGTGGATCTCTAACTTTTCGTTAACGATTAAACCAATGCTGGCTTTGACAAAGAAGGGCATTTCTTTGCCATTGCCATGGACTTTGGAACACCAGACAGCATTTGACTTGCTCAAAACCGCGCTGTGTTCAGCACCGGTTTTAGGAACCCCTAATTATGAAAAGGCCTTTGTGTTGTATGTGCATGAACGTGATGGATGTGCTTTGGCTGTGTTAACGCAGGAACATGGAGGGAAGAATAGGCCGTGCGGCTATTTCTCATCCGCCCTTGATCCTGTTGCATGCGCTTTGCCGAGATGTTTGAGAGCTGTTGCTGCTGCTGCTGTATCTGTAAAACAGAGTGAGGGAATGGTCCTGGGTCATGCGTTAACCCTAATGTTAGATATTTTATTGAATAGAACTCAAATGCAACACCTCACTTCCGCACGATTGACAAGATACGAATTGATCTTGTTTGCTTCCCACATTCAAATTCAGAGGTGTTGTGTATTAAATCCGGCTGAACTTTTACCTGTCCCGCAAGATACTGTTGATGGTGATGAAATGTCACACGATTGCCTTTATGCGACAGAGCAAGAGACTAAAGGTAGAATCGATCTGAAAGACACACCTTTGAATAGCCCACAAGGAGAGCTATTTTGTGATGGCTCTTGTTTTAAACTTCCGAATGGTACATCCACGGCTGCTTATGCTGTCACTACTTTAAGCACGATTGTGGAAACCAAAAGAATTATGCATAATTCCGCACAGGCCGCAGAAATTATAGCGTTAACTCGAGCTTGTGAAATTTCTGAATGGCTTACAGTAAATATATATACCGACAGTCAGTATGCGTTTGGGGTGGTTCATAACTTCGGTAGACTTTGGAAATAACGAGGTTTCTTGACCTCACATAGCACGAAAATTCAGCATGGCACTTTAATAGTGCGATTACTTTCAGAGCTCGCACTCCCTGTTCAGTTAGCTATTATACAATGTGCAGCACACTAAAAGGATTACAGATTGATAAACGGTTCCATTCGGCCAGACATGCCCAAAGTGCCGGATTAGTGGAAAGGCATAACAGCATTATAAAGAACAAGATCGCTAAGATGTGTGCTGGCACCAAGTTAAAATGGCCGGACGCCTTACCGATCGTGTTGCTGTCGATGAGAACAACCCCTCAAACTAAGACTGGGCTCTCTCCCTTTGAGGTGGTAATGGGGAGGCCTGCTAATATTTGGGGTATGCCAAAAAGTCGCTTGTTGCGGGATATAGAGAATGTGCTTCTTTCAGATTACTGTAACCAGTTGACTAAAAATCTGTTTTCAATTTATCACCAGGTGCGAGAGGCATTACCTATACGTTACGAGGGTCCTGGTCACAGTCTACGACCGGGGGACTGGATCCTCACGAATATTTTCGAGAGGTCGTCTTGCCTTGCACCTCGGTGGAGGGGTCCCTACCAGGTCCTGCTAGTCACCCAGACTGCTGTGCGAGTAGCGGGTCGTCAGAACTGGATCCACACGACGCAAATTAAACAGATCCCGCAGCCCGTGTCATACGATACAGAAGACACAGAATCCCTTTCCACTGCTGTAATCAACGTGCCAGAAACAGCAACAAACGACACCAGAATATCCAGAGTTCGTAAGGCCAGAAAAAACGGCCATCTTGTCTCCGCACTCTCCAACAGTGGTACTTCCGGATCAATCATTTTCTGATCCCATTTCCGTTCACTCGCCACCTCCAGTGGGAAGTGACGACATATTGTTATCCGATCCTTCGGCACCAGAAATTGTGAAATATAATTTACGTCCAAGGAAATAGACGTACAGCACGGTTTGACTGTGCGATTGAGGAAATCATTTGAGGGCTTGCCCTTTGGCCCGACTGTACGAAAGGATTCTGTTGGCTAAGGGTTGTGGGAAAGACATTAAGACGACGCGCGACTGGAGTCGCCAGCAAACGAACAATTGGTGTTTTTTCCATTGAAGACTACGATGCCTGCACCCGCTACCGCTCGTACATAACTTTTAGATAAATATGTGACTAGCAGAGACAATGATCAAGCATGTAATGGGACCCCGAAAGTGTATTGTTGACTTTTTGTAATAATAACTGGGTTTTTAGTAACTATTGGTTTTGGGTTATGGTATCTGGAGGGAGCATATCCACTAGAGGACTTTTTACCTGTTGAAAATGTATCTGTTTTCCCCACTCCTTCCGTGCAATTGCATACCTTATCGCCTAGAGATTCTTCGCATAGATGGAACGATCAGAATAATACTCTTTTGTTAATAATGAATGGCACTCATGCAATTTTAAATAGGACCAATTGCTGGATCTGCTCACATCTACCACAACATGGGGATAAGGGGCTAGGTTGGTGTATTCATCCTTTACCGTTGACAACTGCTTGTCATGCTTCTCTTAGAGCACTATTCTTTGGCCGATGGAATGACAGCATCTCAGGGAACTTTGATGGTACAAATTTGAATAGTTTTGAAAAACGTGTTTTGATGCCCCTGGGATGCTCGCTTTTTGCAAATAGGAGTAAACCAAACGTTGCTTCTGTTAGGCCCTCTGATAGATTGTCTCGTCCTTTTCAGTCTTTGATCTCTTTCAAAATGGCTCCTACAGGCAATAAGGATGCCACGCCTCCATCTTATTCTGTTAATCATAGCCCTGATTCAGTATCCTTCTGCATACAGAGGAATGGAACACGGTCAATGGGTAATTTTAGAAAATGCGCCAACGTTGCGAATTTGACTACTGAGAACAAACCTCTATACGTAGGTGAACCTGTCTATTTTGTTTGCAGTAATGTGGCATTTCCATGGTTGCCCAGGGATTGGCAAGGAACCTGCTATTTAGGGATTCTATTACCTGGGGTATTTATTGCCAGTACTGCAGAAATTTTGATGACTCGTCCACGACGAGGTGTGAAAGGGGATACTCCAGCGCAAACTCTAGGAGACATCATGAAATCCTTTGTGCCATTTTTTGGGCAAATTACGAATTCAGAAGATATCAGGGGACTAGCGAGAGTATTGGAGAGAACCATCAACCGGACCACTGACATACTCTATAATATGACGTTAGAACAGAAAGCGATAAGATTAGTAGCTCTTCAGAACCGGATGGCATTAGATGTCATTCTGGCTGAGCGTGGAGGATTATGTAAATTAGTGGGGTCCGCTTGCTGCGTTTACGTATCAGACTCCTCTCCAAAGATCTTTAGGGCTATCCAAAAATCTACATGTTCTTAGTTCAGAAGTGCATGTTCCTGAGGGAAACTGGGAAATTAGTGCATGGTTTTGGGACCTCCTACGATCTTGGGGATGCAAGTTGTTTTCGGCACTGCTGATTATCTTGGGTAGTTTTCTGTTCCTTTGTTGTTGTATACAGTGTCTCCCTGGTATATGTTCAGTATTAGGGGGGTGTTGCGCGCAAGCAACACGTGTATTAGGGCATAAAATATACGCCCCAGATAAGGTTTCCAAGGAGTATGTGTTGAAAGAAACTCTATTGTCTGATCTAATGGCAATAGATATGTCTGACAATGATTCGGGGTGTGTAGACGTTGAAATGTGGAGTTAGTCGCAAAGTGATTGAAGGTAGTTTAGCGCTTGGCATAGGCCATAAGGAGTGTTTGTTAGAACTGATATAGTATTGTTTCGTCCTCATTGTATATGTTGGCCTATGCCCAGTCGCTTTGCGAGGAAATTCGTATTGCAAGGTTGTGACCTTAAATGAATCAAGCCTCCATTTTAGGTTAAAGCCACCATTTTAGTTTATCGTGCAAAGTCACCCTGTGGCCTAAAATGGCCGACCTGTGTTCTCTTGTTCTTGCTTTAACCTCTTCAACCTCTGTAGGAGAGTTAATGTCCAACCTGCCTTCAGGCTACATGTTAGGGTCATGTAGACCTTGTCCTTTGTTGACCTCGGGATCAGGGGATTACTTGAATTGGCGATGTTAACCTACAAGTATACAAGAACAATAACGCTATCTAAACACGACATGTGAAACATCTGTTTGACCTGTATTAAAGCAATGTGTAAAGAGTGTAAAGTTAAACCTAGACAATAATAGTGTTTGTTAGTGAATGTATTAAAAAGTAAACCGCATGCACGAGATATGTAAATTAGGAATGATCCTGGCGCGACCCTAGCCCAGTACATGATTAACTTGTAAGAGGCTGGACATTGTTATAACAAAACTGTATAAATACGCTGATGTCCAGCTAGCAAATTCTGTTCACTGCTCACATTGAACCCTGCTGGTGGTCTCTGTGATGTATTGACGGCCAAATAGCTATTTGTGTACTTTGTTTGTAAACTGTACAGAATTGCAATAAAGATTCTGGGAATCTTTACAAGCCTGTGTCGGTGTATTTCTCTTTGCATGGTGTAAAAGCCTTAATATTGTATTTTCTGATTCCACAGCTTGAGGGTACCTTCTGGCAAACTGGGCACACTTTGAGTTGGCCACTGTGGCGAATAGGTCTATCTGCGGTTGGCCCCATGTCGAGAAAAGATGAAGTACCTGGTCTTGACAGAGTTCCCATTCGTGGCAGGATCGCAGTTACCTGCTGAGGGAATCTGCAGTGGGGTTGTGGACCCCGGCAAGATGAAATGGAATGAGGAACATATTGTGAGAGAACACCCAGTTACACAGGATTTGCGATTTCTTGGAGAGAATGGGAGAGTGGGTCCCTCCCTGCTTCCTGATGTAGAACATTGTGGTCGTGTTGTCTCTGAAGATGTGAACCACCTTGCCTTGTAGCTGGGGTCTTAATGACTTGAGGGCCCAGAACACTGCCCGGAGCTCCAAAACATTGATGTGAAGCAACTTGTCCTCCGGTTGTCAGAGGCCTCTGGCGTGGATGTTTCCTGTGTGTGCTCCCTAAACCTCCAGGGAGGCATTGGTTATCACCGTGTCTTGATGCGCCAATGGGCAAAATGGAGCGCCCTGTGTGAGGTGTTGTCGATGACGCCACAACTGTAGAGTACGGCGGAACGCTGGGCTGAACTTGATTTTCCTGTTCCAGGAGCCTGACGCCTGTTTCCACCTGTCATCTAGGAACTCCTGAAGACGTCTCATATGCAACCTGCAGTGAGGTACCAGAGGAATGCAGGAAGACATCATTCCCAGTAACGACTTGATGGAGCAAATTCTTGTTAGCTGGGGAGAGGACAGCTGCTGGACCTTGTGGAGTATGGTGCAGAGTCTCTCCTCCGAGGGAGTCGCAAGCCATTGCAGAGTGTTCTGAGATGGGGAATCCCTGAGAAGTCAAGCATCAGATGGTCTCTTCAGTGTGCTGCAGGGCTAATGTCTGCAACGGGGTGCGCATTAGCCAGTCATCTAGGTAGGGGTAGACGTAAATGCCTGCGCTGTAGAGATGGTCAGCCACCAGAGCTAGGCATTTTGTGAAGACTCTTGACGCTGATTTTAAGCCAAAGGCTAGAACTTTGAACTGGTAATGCTTGCCTTGCACCATGAAACAAATGAAGTGTCTGCGCTTGCGGTGTATGGGAGTGTGGAAGTAGGCATCCTCCTAGTCCAGAGAGGAGAGGAAGGTTTTCTGATCCAGCTGGCCGAGAACATGTTGTAGCATGACCATGCAGAACATTTGCAATTTTAGGAACGTGTTGAACTGCCTGAGGTCGAGAAAGGTTCCCCACCCACCGGATTTCTTTCTCATCAGGAACTATTTGGAGTACACTCGGGAGCCCCAGAGGTGCGATGGTATGTCTTCTACAGCCCCTTTTCTTTTTAGGAGGAACTGAACTTCCTGTAAGAGGAGGGGCAAATGCTATTCCTTTTTGTTTGTTGATTAAACAGAAGGTCATTTGTCCGGAAATTTAAGGGTTTGACCCCGTTGAACAATGTTGAGCACCTACGTGTTGGTGGAGATGTTGCGCAACTGTTTGATAAACTGTGATAACCAGCCTCCCATTAGTGCCAAGGGAGTGGGCAGTGTCAGTGCTCGTCTTGATCACCAGTAGGGTCTCATCAACCTTTTTACCAAAGAGGTTGATGCTGTCAAAGGGCATGTCGATGATCTTAGACTGCATGTCAGGGGGGAAATTGGTGGCCTTTAACCACCCCAGGCACCTCAGACTGCCCCCATCTCCCATTTAGCGGACCCCTATGTCCGCAATATCCAAGGCCACAGTGATGGCATGGTCTGAGGCTGCTTCACCCTCATGTAGCAAGGACAAAGCCTCATCCCTCTTGTCGACAGGTAGGAAATCCAAGATGGGACCCATCTTATACTACAATTCCGGTGTTAGGCCGAATCCAGGGCAATACCCTTAGGGAGCACTACCCCAGATTAGGACCACAGGTGAGAGCAATAAATCCCCTTTGGTATCAGTATGTACCACAAAGATTTAGTTGGTAGCTGTGGCTGAGCAGTCAGACTTATCTCAAGTGGGAGATGAGCAGTATTCAGGGTTGACACAATAGGTAGTACAGTACTATGGAGCAAGGAAACACGGACCAAAGTTTTGTATTAGAAAGAGAATATATATTTATTTTATACACTTCTAAGTCAACACATAGATCACAGTTAATAAAGTAAGTTAAGTTTAGTCAAAAGAAAAACATATACAATTCCCTATTCAATTGTAGACAAGTTTGCGGTATAGTGAAAACTGAGCAAAACGGCACAGTGAAAACCTACTACAAATGGCACTCTACCAATTCAACGAAAGGGAGGGAAAGTACAAGTTAAACCAAAATATCTTCAGACACCCCCTAACAACAATTCCCTGAAGTTCTGTGAACAAGTAATGCACAGTAACACTTTAACCAAAAGACAAGTGAATGAAAACTGAGCAAAATGGCACTCCACAAGTTAAAACAGTAGGAAGGAAGAGTGGTTTAGAAGATTTAGGTGCATAAACACATTTCTCATTGAAAATTAATCTAGTGAGAGCAGATCTAACAAATCAGCCAGAGTCAATAGGCCTGAGCCAGAGTCATTGGTACAGGACCAAGAGTTTAGGAGCAAAAATGTTCTTGTAGCTGCAGTCAAGTCTTTAGTAGAAAACGTTTGAAGAGGTAGATGCAAGGTGAAAGACAAAGTTAAGAGAGAGGGTGGCCGACCCCACAAGTAGTTAAAGGATTTAAAACACCTTTAGGGCTACCACAGAGTAAGGGCGGCCTGGCAGAACAATGTACCTTAAACGTGGAGAAGTGGCTCCTGCGGTGGTGGTTCCTGGTAGTTCCTGCAGGTCGAGGGGTCCAACAGAGGAAGAGAGGCTCTCGTCATGGAGGAAGGTTCAAGTCGCTGCACTACCCAGGGATGAAACCAGCCGCGTTGCTGCCAAATGAAGTTTAAAAGGTATGCTCCTTTTAATCGCGGTCCGGGTCGATAGCAGCCTGGCTATCCGGTCTTCAAGTGCGGGGCAGTGTCGAGTCGACCAAGGCAGGTCCGAGGATGCAATAGGTGAACTGGTTGACCCCACCAGCTCAAGGGAAGGAGGCTCCTCCGCTGAAGAGCTCCTCTGGTCGTGTGGAAGAAAAGTGGTGAGACGATCCGGCAGGGCTTCACCGGTGGTGTAGATGCTGAAGATGTCTTGGGCTTCTCTTCCCTTCGGTTCCGTAGTTCCAGTGGCGACGTCTTGCTCTTCCAGCCCTCAGGACCCTGCTTTTATGCAGAAAGAGACCCTTTCATACAGCTTAGCTGTCACTCACACAGTGGAGTGGTCATCTTGGCAGGAGACCCTCCAGCCTTTCAGGTTAGAGTGCGACATGAGTTGCGGTGGCAACTCTGTCCGGGGGTTCTACTCCCCCTCCCAAACGACAGACCCACCCCAGACTCAGTGGCGCTGAAAGGAGGGCTTCTTGGCAGAAGCCCGCCAAAGGACGAACAAAGGATCCCCGACCTGGGTTAGGAAAATTAAGTAAGACTCAAGAAAGAAGTTTTATCAAAGTTCTGGCAAATAAAACATGCCGGAGTAAAGTTAATAAAAAAATAAACCAGCGTTATGTTAGAGGCTGTCAGTAAATGTGGTAGCCTCGAACAATGGGAAAATCCCATAGAGAAATATTCGCAGTTAAATATAAAAGGTAGTAACCACTACCACCAGCCAGAAACTTTGTAGAGGGGGACTTTAAGGTACCCTCTCGAAAATGAACATAGGGGAAAACTATTAACCCCTTACAGTACTTCCATATTAAGATGGGGTGTACTGGTTAAGTTCATAAAAATCGACTAGTAAAGTCAATGGGGACTTTACATGCCCTGGGAGACATTAGTCAGTCCCAGGGTATGGAGTCATGTTTGGGGGTCACTACGACACCCCTGTGTCACGGCACGGAGGGTGCTGTGTGACACATGTGCATAAAGATGTTTCCTATGGGTGAGAGAAAAGATCCCATAGGCATTAAACACAAAAATAGCCTACAACACACATACCAAAAAATGCCTAAGAGTGGGAAAAAGAGTCTCACTCTTAGCAGGTAAAAAGAAACAAACCCTTCAAATCCAGCAAAGCTGCTGGGGGACTCTATAGGTAAGGGAAATTAGCCATGAAATGAGAATTCTCCCTAACATCCGGTCATACCCGGAAAGAATGGGCAAGGAATTTGCGGCCTTGATCATAGTAGCCGCCATGGTAATCATCCACTTTCCAAAAGCAGCCAGCTGCTATCCCTCCTTGTCAGGGGGAACCACGGATGGTGAGGACGGGTTAGCGGATTTCTTCTTTGCTGTGGCCAAGGCCACAGAGTCGGGAGATGCTGAGTACGAAAACATTTGGGTGCAGTATCTGGAACTTTATATTTCTTTTCCAGATGATCCTTCTTTGATAGCACCAAAAAAGGGTTTCTCATGACCAATAAACCATTGTCCCCAATGTCATTTAGCACAGGGATAGCCACCACTGATTTTCTGGAGGCTTCACTCCCCTGGAACAGGAAACCTTTTTTCTGTCCCTCCCAGACAAGGTCGAATAGTTTACCTGTTTGTGTCAACAGTGCATGTAAGGAACTTATTTCATCTGGTGGAGAACTTGTGGAGGGCACCTCAGGAGGTTCTCCATCCGCGGGCACTAGGTAATAATAATCATCAGCAGTAGCATGCGTACCCTGGGAAATGTCCCTGTCCGGGGTAGCAGCCTACGGGCTTAGTAAATGAGGCGCTGGTCGAGGAGGTAGATGCTGAGGAATTACTCTTTTTTATTTAATTTTTTTTTCTATTTTGTATACAGTTCATATAAACTTTTACACAAATTTATCAAAAAGAAATAATTCATCATAAATACAATACAATCCAATTATAAATTCATTATCCTAAAATAATCATTAAAAAAATAAATCCATACATTATCAATACTTTTTACACCTTTACACAAATTAAATGTGTTCTTTAAAATCATCCGGCTTCTTCTATATTAAACAGTTGTTTTTCTACACCTCTCCAAATCAGAATTACTGCTATGAACAAACCCCAGCTATCGCCTGAGACACATCTCAACCAAAATAGGTCACTTATGATTTCCTCGATGTTTTCCACATGCTGGCTCAAATATTGCACATATAGAGAGTTCATTGCAGGACAAGATGTTATAACATGTCGAATAGATTCTATTTGCTGGTTATCTTTACATAGTCCCCATGAATGTTTTTCTTTTAAAAGTCCTGATCATGCAACTTTAAAATCTAGGAACTCCAACCTATTAAATCGAAATGTCATAAAGATTCTTCACATTGATGGAGAGGGGACCAGGTTGATATAATATTGTGGCTTTTTAAACATAAAATGCATCTTTGCAAATGAGCTAAGGGATTTCATTGAAGCCACTTTATCATGACTATTCGACCAGTCCCATTTTTCAGAACTGTTCTTAAGTGCTTTCAGTGGCGCACCTTCTCCATAATCCGAACGCGGCTTCCAACCAATTTTCTTTAAAAATGGCTCAATATTATCATTTAGTGCCAAAATCTCCATAGCTCGTCTGTGGAAGCACCCTGAAGGCCCAGCATTACTCATGTGGTGGACGAAATGTTGGGACATAGTAGTATCTGGAAAAAAACACTGCAATCCGCCTGGGAAACATCAATACCACTCTGAAACACTTGGGCCCCCTTCATGGACTACTCAGAACAGTTCCCAGGAATAGCCCATCTCCCTCCCATGACCCGATGGCTCAAATAGGGCCTGATAACTGGTGCTGGCACAGTTAATGGAGCCCGCAGTATCACCCAATTCGCAAACGGGGGAGTGGGTTACGAATGGGGTTAAGGCAGCAGAAGTAGCACACAGTGAGTGCAATCTCCACAGCAGCAGGAACCGAGTAAGCCCTGGAGATAAGGCCCTCAAAGTGCAGAGGATCTCCCGTGTGTGCAAGACTTAATGGCAACTATGCTCTAATGGGATGTTGATGTATATTTTCAGAAAATGTCTAATAAAATGTTTTGTTGAAATAATGAGTTCTCTTTGGCCAACTGGCTCTTGATGTACAATTTACCGCTATTGTTATCAACTAAAGTGGACAACGAGATAAAGCCTAGTTCAAGTTGCATAGCCGCAACCGGAATATAATTAGTAAGGCCCAACATCTTTCTCCATATGAGACCCTCTAATCGATCAGCCCAATATGTGAGGTCATCATGTGATTTTTCAAAGGCATAAAGAAAAGCCGCTGACAGTTTCTGCTTAGAAATATTTACAACCCCAATAAGGATATACCGTGCAGCTTTTTTTAGAGAACTGGATAGGGATTTTGCTCTTATTTTTCAACATTTTATTATTATTCTCAGTCGTTAAATTATAACACAAGTATCTATAGTTGGTCACCCTATCTACCAGATCCACGCTAATACTGATAGAAAACCTTACAGCACATCTTCTAACAGCTGACATAAATAGGTTTTATTTTTAAGGTTTACCTTTAAACCATTTAATTCAGCATACCACTGTGGCTGATTCCCATGAAGGTATTATCAAAAATTATCAAATCATCAGCGTATCCAGGCAAACCAACTTTCTTTCCACCCAATTTAGGAAAGGCATTCTTCTTCTCTTCAAAAGCAATGCCAACATCAGAAATATACAATTTAAATAAGAGGGGAGCCAAAATACATCCTTGTCTGATTCCCTTCCTAATAGGTATCTGTTCCCACAATTCTCCTAAATTACTCAGCCTTATTCTTGCTGAGTTGTCCTCATAACATAACATAGCAGGCATATTTATAAAGCACACATTCACCCTGGAAGGGGCATCTTGGTGCTGATAACAGATGTTTATTGTTACCCAACTTAATGGTACTCATTTTATCGACCTCGGAAGGATGAAGGGCTGAGTGGACCTGCCGCGATTCAAACTTGTGACCATGAGATCAAACACAGGTCCCCTGTAGTGGATGCATTAATCTACTGAGCCACAGACCCGGCTTACATGCATAAAGAAGATGTGGAGGCATTCCCAGCTTTTCCAATTTTGCCCACAATTTTGACTTGTCCACTGTATCAAAAGCAGACATGTGGCCTCATTACAAATCCGTCGGTAACCCTGCCGGGGCTTCGGGTGGGGTGCTGCCGAACTTGCAACATTTTACCGGCACCTAGCTTCCTAGTACCACCGGGACATTATATTACATTTCATGTTAGTGTATGAGAGGTACTAGACCCCTCCCCCCCTCAAACTGAGTATGTTGGTAGTAGAACATCTAGGCTAAACAAGCTGAGATAGATTTTAAGATGGATGCCAAATACAAAATGGTGTCTTCAAAGCAGGTGTGCAAAACCCTGAATCATTCTGATGTTGAATCATTCTTTGGCAGCATTTCAATCTGAGATAAGCATGTCTGGTATGGTATATTTAGAATTTCTTTGCAAAAAAAAAGCAGGCATGATTGATAGCAAATCAGATAAGAGCACAGGAAAGCTACCAATTAGACAGAACAGCTGCTTACTTAGCAACAAATAAGATTAACTCATGAAGTTTTTCACAGTACTAGCTGCCACTTAAATTTGGCAGGATCTCAAGAAGTAGATAAGAGCTGGTTCTTGGCAGGAGTTAAAGGATGTATAATTATATTTAGCTGAGTCTGGAATGGGCTTTTCAGTCTATGTGGCAGTCAGACGAAGCGTGCCAAAAATGAGCTAATGTGACTTGGTGAGTGGCAGATAAGCCAACAAATCAAAGACAAGAAGGTGTTTATTTTTGGCTGAAGGGATCAATCAGATATGTATTCTGAAATTGTATTAAGTATTGCATCATTCTGAAAAAGCCTATAAAAGGCAAGCTGATTGTAGGAGCTCTGTGTGCTTCCAGTGTATCTTTCTGAACTTGCATTAAAGATGACTGTGAGCTCGCATCCAGGCACCTGTTCCTTTGTTCTTGTTCCTGTGCCAGAGTCCACAGATGTTCAGGCTGACGAGGGGATGCGGATAGTCCCCCTTTCCATTTCTGTTTCAGCTTGGCTCTATTCAATTGTGCACTCACAACAGTATTTGCAATACGTGTTTCAAAAGATGTTTCAGTAGCATCCATAGTACTTCGATCAGGTTCATTTATTACCTCTTTATGTAGTACCCCAATTTTTTCTTTTGGGTTCCTTAGAGCCAGTTAAATTACTGATTTTATTAGCTGCTTGTTTTGCTCTTCTCGCCGCTCTTTCCTAGATCGTTTAGAGGAAGACTGGCTCTTACTTATAGCTACCTCACCTAGTTGAGCATCACTTTCTTCCACAATCTGAGATTTGGTTACAACTTTAGCCTTTATGTTCTTAATTCTTCATTTTTTCCTTCTCTACCCACCAAAATCTCTACCTTTGTTTATTCCATTATCTAAGAGTGAATTGACGGTAGGATTTGATTGGGCAGCACACCATAGGTAGTAGTGAAGATAACCTGAGAATGATAAATAGTTACTCCCTTATCAAGGTAATCCCTTTTTTGTTGCAATAATTCAGATTGGCAAGTTGCATTCTTTTATATTTGACAAAAGATGTTATGTGTTAGTTTTAACAAGATCTTTAAAGCAAAACGTGTTGCCAAATTATATGCATCCTGCTCTTAGAATCTTTCATTATCCAACTGTCCACATTCACTTGAATCCCGGCAGGCCGAAACCCAGCCTTTCATCCTTCCGAGGTCGCTAAATGAGCACCACACAATGTGGGTAATAATAAGCAGCGCTCAGATGCCTGAGGGGTTGCAGCGCTATATAAATGCTAAAAACTAAACTAAACTTGGCTACTAACAACTTCAGTAAAATCAAGCAGATCACTTCATATTTTAGAATTTTCATCCATAATCCCTGTAAGCCATGATGAAGTCACTGTAGGTATGGTCGAATGACCACTAACCTCGATCACTCTGCCTTGCCTCTGTGTACCTTTGCTAGTGCCCTCTCCAGCATTGCGAAAAGGGGAAATGCATAATGGACCTGATCCCCCAGCTGTCAAGAAAAGCATTTGTCCCTAGAGCCTCTGGGTCTAGTCTCCGGCAGAAATACTTTGCTAGCTGGGTGTTCAGTCTCGAGACGAATATGTCCTTATGGAAAGGGCCCCACCTCTGTTGTAACTTATCAAAGACTGACTTGTGTAGCTTCCAGTCGCTGGAGACTAGTAAATATCGGGAGTTCCAGTTTGCTACTGAATTCTGAGCTTCCGGAAGATACTCCACCATGACTGATATATTATTCTCTAGGCAGAAATGCCAGAAGTCCTTTGCTAGTTCTGCTAGCATTTTCGACTTCATGCCTCCTAGTTTGTTTATGTATCTCACTGCAGAGGTGTTGTCCATCCGCAGTAGGATACAGCACTGTGCTTTGTCTTTGGCAAACGCTTTCACAGCGAAAGAGCACGCCAGAAGTCCTAGGCAGTTGATATGAAGCTCTAGTTCCTCTTGAAACCATTTTCCCCCTGTTTCTGTTTGCCCGCATCTGGCTCCCCAACCTGATCTGCTGGCATCTGATTCTACGATGAGCTCTGGAACGTCTCCGAAGATGGCTCCGCCGTTCCATGCCTCCATATTGTGGAGTCACCAGAGAAGCTCTGCCTTGCTGTCCTCGTCTAGTGTTACTAGATGATGGTATCTCCAGCCCTTCTGTAGGTATTTGATCTTGAGTGGCTGTAGGGCTCGATAGTGTAGGGGCCCGGGAAAGATCACTAGGATCGAAGCTGCCAGTAAGCCCAATATCCTGGCTGGCGATATAACCTGATTCTTGAGAGCTGCTCTCAGATCCTTCTTTATGGCTCTAATTTTGGGCGCTGGTAGCTCCAGTGTCACCTTCTTTGTATCTATTGCAAAGCCTAACAATTCTGCTCTCTTGCTCAGGGTCAGGGCGGATTTATCCTTGTTGACCAAGAATTCCTGTCCTGTTATTACACGGCCGGCGGTAGCTACTCATAGGAAGAGCATCTTATAACTTCGCTCCTCCTGGACGAATCCTCAGCAAATTTTTCAAAATAAAGTATATGGTTGACTCTGAATTTTTTTGCCAAGTTGGACAAGTTTTCGTGCGGGGGGGCAAAGTTATAGGGGGTTACCAACATTTTCTTTTTCATTGACTGAATGGGGAAAAACTTTGCGCACGACTACAGGCTGAACGGCTGGACGGATTTTCACCACATTTGTGGCAGGAGTAGGGGCTTGGGCCAGAAAGCCTGCTTTTGTGTGTTTGGTGGAAATCCGACCAGTGATTCTTTTGCAAAATTCTGAAATGCACGTTGCAAAAAAATTGTGATATGTGGGTCTGCTCTACGGACCCATTTCCCTGTTCACTCTGTGGACGGAAATGTCATTGGCTAGCGGTATGGCATGCAGTCGGAGAAGTTTGGACACGGCTGGTGGTTGGCTGGAGGGAAGCGTGCTGTGCGTCAACATTTTTGGGGAAATTCGCCATGGTGTATCGGAGGACAGTGCGGCGGCGGAAGGGTCTGGAAAATTTGCTGTATGCAACGTGTTGGCGGCAATAAGGGAGGGAACGGGTGGGGGAGTGAAAAGTGGTTCATGTTACATATGTATGTAAAAAAGGGGGGGTGAGGCGCGCACTCCAATTCCTGGCCAATATACTACCTGAAGAAAGAAAAAAATATATAACTGGGTTAAATCCCAAAAGTGTCCAATTCACAGGGTTAGATCCCAATTGTTGCCAAAATGTTCAAAGGGTTGGATCCCTTCTGCTGCATTTGTGCTGCTGTGCTCCTCCTCCTAGCGCTTTCGTGTCCCAACACTCTTCAGGAAGGCTGTGTTGCCTTGATTTTCAGGTGAATCCAATTAAATTGCTAATGCAGTCTCTAAAGATTATGGGAGCTGTAGTGAAAAAATGTTGTTCAGTTCAGGTGACCAAGGAAAGACTCCCCTCCAGGAGCACACATCTTACCCTTAGCAGGGGGAGGGGGGAAAACCATAACTATGGTTCTCCACAGTAGGGCAAAATATTCCCGGTGCTGCAGCCTCTGGAGTCCGGATCTCCACAAATTACATGTAAAAATATACTACCTGAAGAAAGAAAAAAAAATATATATAACTGGGTTAAATCACAAAAGTGTCCAATTCACAGGGTAAGATCTGAACAACATTTTTTCACTACAGCTCCCATAATCCTTAGAGACTGCATTAGCAATTTAATTGTATTCACCTGAAAAGCAAGGCAACACAGCCTCCCTGAAGAGTGTTGGGACACGGAAGCACTAGGAGGAGGAGAACAGCAGCACAAATGCAGCAGAAGGGATCCAACCTGGTGAACATTTTGGCAACAATTGGGATCACATATGACCCAGTTATATATTTTTTCTTTCTTCAGGTAGTATATTGGCCAGGAATTGGAGTGCGCGCCTCACCCCCTTCTTTTTTACATGTTACATATGTAGGTGAGTATTTTGTGTAGTGATTGGAGGCAGTTGTCGTAACGGCCCCATAGTTTCTGTTGCAACCTGTTTGCGGCAACCTCTTTTCGTGGTGAGTGGTGGCAGGTCAATTGCACAAGGGGAGTGAATTTGACATGACATAGGTTGGGAGGGAGCGTGGGTGGCTGTGCGCTGCGGATGGAATGCAGTATCAGAACTTCCAGGATTTCGCGGCATGAAATGGCACATTTTGCGGCACAAACCTTCATTTATTTCGGCATTTTTGCGGGACATTTTGTATTCACTGGAGGGTGTAAGATTGCCACATTGCAGGAAATAGGCAGAGTGCAAGGCTACAGGAGAGTCAGGGTATCATTATAATGTATCTTTTGTATTAATTTAAAAGGAAGAGTCCCAGACGTCTCTGGCTTGGAAGAACAGTGTCTGAATTGGCTACATTTCTGGTTTAATGTTCATGCCTATTTAATAGAATTAACAAAATTTGATCATTATCAGTTGTAATGCTGAAAATATTCCCCTTCCATGTTTTCCAATCCCCCAAACACCCACACACTCTCTCACCAACACACATCTCACCAACTCTCCATCACAACTTGCATTCCTTAATCTCTCACTCTGTCATACAAATACTCACGTGCTATGTCACACTGTCAAGTCACAATTTGCACTGCCCAGCCCCTGCCACACTCCAAATCATACTCCCAACTCACACCTTACACTCTACAATTCCTCCCGCAATATACAGTCCTTCATTATTTTGTGCTGCTTCTGCATCTTGCATCCTTTCTCCCATTGTATCGCACTCTTCCCTCATCCTTTTTCCCAATCTGCAGCTCACTGCATCTTTCTGGCCAACCGCTTCCTCTCTGCTTTCTGGCTCACTGACCACACGCTCCCTCTACTTTCTGTACCTCTGCTCGCTCTCAGATTTCTGGGCCACCACATCACTGCTTCCTCTGCTCTCTTGTGCAGCGCTTCCTTTTCTGACCCACTGCTCTCCCTCTGCTTTCTTGCCTATCACTTCACATCTCACCCATCACTCTCCCTCTCTCTCATAGTGTAACCATTTTTTAAAAATGTAGTTTTTGAACCAGTTCCTCAAAAAATGGGGCAGTTAAAAAAAGAACAGATCTGACTCCGCAGGGTCCCTTTTTCGTTATTTTCTTTGTTTCTGTCCCCGACTCCAATTTTGAGGAAAAAGGGGAAAACACTTCTGCAACCACCCTAGACCAAAAATACTGAACATGGGGAGCGGGTGACACCCCTGCAACACATGTTCAGTATTTATAAAAATCAATCGAATAGTACTGGACGAAATAGGTCAAATTGTAACATTCAATCGATGTTTGTCATCAAAATGGGCAGTACTTTGAATAGAATCGCTCTCCCGACTGTTCTGCAAGCTCCCAGCGCCTTTCACAGGGACAGGCCCTCCAGGTGCCTGCCACTGTAAAATGCGACCCAAAAAAGGCATTTTTATCCTGTTTGAGGAACAGAAATGCAAGTGACACAGCAGCGGTTCATCCCTTAAAAGAAATGCATGACAGGGTCAGGAAACACCATGTCATGCAGTGGCAGCCCCACATCGCGTGCGCGTAGGGTTGCCTACAATTTCTGCACATTTAAAAGTGCATCTTGCTTGGAAATGAGGGATGCGCTTTTAAATTGACAGAAACGCCACTTTATTTGATCAAGGAGGTGAAAAAGGCCATCTGAATGGGCGCTTATATAAAATGTGCCCATTCATGTGTCCCTTGTGGATTGGGCTGCACTTTTTTGGGGCGCAAGTGATGAGATGTGTTAGCGCATTTCATTTCTTGTGTAAAAAAAAAGTTGAGAACCTGGCACCCTGAGTATTATTTTTTTTAAAACAGTAATTTTTGCAGATTACTTAAACATTTTTTTGTTTTTTTGTTTTAAAAAAGATGCTATTTTTGCACAAAACTGCCTTTTTTTGCGGCATTTTGTGCAAAACGGCCGTTTTTGCGGCTTTTTGCGGGATCGCAAAATCGCTATAAGCTTTAGGGTCTGAGTAGTTGGGCATATGGTGGCATGATGCCTGGGTGAATGAAGGTGCAGTGGGTCTGTGGAAGGATTAGACTATTGGGGTATGGTCGAAGGCTGTAGGCCGTAGGTTGTAGGGCATGCACTTAAGAGCATAGGGCTGCAACATACCCACCGCAGGAACGCATGTTTGACTCTGCATCCGGTAGAGGCTGGTGCTTGCATATAGTGGTGTGTGCAGATTGGTTGCAGTAGGGACAGTGCTGCGAACAGAATGTGGGTAGGTTGGCAGTGACACAGTACTTTGTGAATGGAAGGGGGTACGCCCATAGCATGTGAATGAAAGTGCACAGGGGTGCAGGAGAGAGTATTTTGTTTGTACATTATGTTAACTGTTGCAATTTGTTGCTGATAAGCTCCATGGCGGTGCGCAGGTTGGGTAGGAGTACTGGTGGCAGTGATGTGTATGTGGATGGTCGTAGTTGGTGACATGGTGACATGCATGGTGGCATTACGTTGCTGTGGGTGTGTTCAAGGACTATGCTGTGTGCAGATTTGTTGAAGTAAGCCCAATGTTGTGAAACTGTTTTGGTTAGTGACACAAAAATTTGTGAATGGCTGTGGGTGGGGTGGTGGAGGCTGTGGTATGTTTGTGGATTCTGGTAATTGCGACCTGTTTTCGTGAATGGGTGTTTTACGTTGTGGGGGAGTTGGGGTGTAGTGCCGGTACACCCTGTTTCGGCGGCGCCGGTTCGGCGACGGGATGTTTCAGCCCTGGGATGTTTTGACACGGCGTACACCAGTGCACATCGCCTGCTGTTTAGGGAAACGTTCAGTGCACTGCACTGAAAGTGCGAGTTTCAACTTCATCCCACACTATTTTAAAATGAAACTGTCCTAGAGCAGTTTCATTTTAAAATAGTGTGGGATGAAGTTGAAACTCGCACTTTCAGTGCATTGCACTGAACGTTTCCCTAAACAGCAGGCGATGTGCACTGTTGTGCGGCGCACAGGGCAGATTAGATCTGCCGGGCTCACGAGGGTGGGGGTTGTGCTGCTCGGAGCAGACTGCTCCGAGCAGCACAGCCCCCACCTTCGCGGGCCCGGCTGTGTAGTCTGCGTGGCTGTGGTGCCTGCATGAAGAACTTGCAGGACATTTTTGTGCGGCCAGTTCGGCACGGGCTGCCGCGCCGAACCGGCTCCTGTGCCGAACCGGCCATCCCGAACCGGCTCCTGCACCGAACCGGCCGCGCCAAATAGTCCCGTGCCGAACCGGCTGTGCCAAAATGTCCTGCTCCGTGAAGTGCCGCTACCTACCTATGTTACATTTGTGCATAATGTTACCTGCCCACATAGACATTATGGTAACTGTTGCAATTTGATGCTGCATAGCTCCATGGCAGTGCACAGGATGGGTTGGAGTGCTGGTGGCAGTGGTGTGTATGTGGATTGTTGTTGTTGTTGCTGACATGGTGAGATGCATGTCCTAGTCCTTGAGGACACCCACGGCAGTAATGCATTTTTGACTGTACATCAGTTAGAGGATGGTGACATGTAAGGAATGGTTGTCGAGCACATTTCTGCCGTTATAGGCCAGTTTTGCAAACAGAATGTGGGTAGGTTGCGGTGGCACAATACTTTGAGAATGGAAGTGGGTACGCCAATAGTATGTGATTGAAAGTGTACAGGGGTGCAGGAGAGAGTGTTTTGTTTGTACATTATGGTCACTGTTGCAATTTGTTGCTGCATAAATCCATGGCGGTGCGCTGTGGTTGGAGATGCTGCAGCGAAAAGTCACGCTGTGTGGGAACTGAGTGCAGTGTTTGCATACTGTCAGTATGGTAGAGGGTATGGTTGAAGGGCAGCTTATATGTGCTTGGATAGTGTGTTGTGTGCACAATGCTTGCAGTATGGGCAATGTTGTAAACATTCTGTGGTTAACTTGGCAGTGACACAATACTTTCTCAGTGGAAGTGGGTAAGACAATAGTATGTGAATGAAAGGGCATAGGGGTGCTGGAGACAGTGTCATGTATATACATTATGGTAACTGTTGCATGTAACGCTGTGCATGTCCATTGCGGTGTGGAGGTTGGTTAGGAGTGCTGGTGCCAGTGGTGCGTATGTGCATACTGGTAGTTGGTGACATGGTGACATGCTGACATGCATGGTTGCATTAAGTTGCGGGGAATGTGTGCAAGGAGCACACCCATTGGAGCAATGCAGGTTTGACAGTGTATGAGGCACAGGGTGGTGATCTTTGGAGAATGGGTGTGGAGCACATTGTCGACGTACTACAGCACCACAAGTGAGTTGCAAAGCATGTATTGTGTGTTCCATGGTTGTGGTGATAGTTGCAACATGCTACAGTATTTGGTGTGCGGCAGGAGATGGTGCAGTGAGAAGTTGTGTAGTGTGGCCACAGGGTGCAGTGTTTACGTAATGTGAGTATGGAAGTGGGTATTGTTGAAGTGCATCTTATATGTGATTAGTTACTCTGCTGTGTGCAGATTTATTGAAGTAGGCCCAATGTTGTGAAGCTGTTGTGCATAGGTTGCCAGTGATAAAATACTTTGCGAATGGCAGTGCTTAGGGGTGGTGCAGGCTGTGGTATGTTTGTGGATTCTGCTAAGTGTGACATGTTTTTGTGAATGGGTGTTTTATGGTATGGGGGATATTGGATAGAAGTGCTGCTACGTATGTTACATTTGTGCATAATGTTAGGTGTCCACATGGTCGCTTGCTTGGATTTATAGTGTTGTGGTGGGTGTGGAAAAGGCTGCACTGTTGTGTGCATGGCCAAAGGTGTGCTGGGTGTGTCTTAGGATCTTTGTGTATGCTGCAATCATGCATTCTTTATCAGACGTTTCTGGTGGAAGGGCTTTGCAATCAGACGGAACGCGTACTAAGAGTGTTTAAAAGTAAATATGGAGTGGTGTATAGAAATGACAGTGTGCAATGCAGAGGTTTTGTATGTGATTGCTGAATGCATGTTTGAAAATTTGACAGCACACAATGGGGGAGTGCTGCAAAAATGACTGTGCAAAGGGAAGAAGTATTGTGTGTGCTTTACTGGGCCGTGTCTCTCACTGTAGATGGGAAAGCGCATGTGCCACATCCTGCCAATATGAGCAGGCTGGAAAGAGAAATGTACTTGTGGGAAATAGTCAATTAGGAGTTTAGGGTGTGGTTCACAGGAAGGGGCGGTACCATTTCGTCCCAATACTTTGTCATGAGGGTGGTTGAGATGGAGAGACGCACAGTGCTTATCGTCAGTGATACTTTTGTGCGCTATCTGCACAGGTGTTGTGTGCAAGGAGGCGTTGCTGGTAATTTCGGGTTGAAAGGAGTGGACGCTTTCTGGGCCTGACAGGGTGACTTCAGTTTTGGCAGGATGGTTCGCCTTTGCAGATATGTTGTGTCCGTCACAAACATTGACCTTGTCGTGGTGCACCATGGAAGTCTACATTTGGGTTACATGTCATGTGGATGATTAATCCGTCACCTGAAGAGGTTGCTGACTGTAGTGATGCATATTTTTCCTACTGCCAGGGTTATTTTCTCATGCATAACACCAAGAGGAGTATGGGTCCATGACGGTGTAATTTGTGCCCAGCCAGAGGTCGGAAGGTGTGCTATAAACAGAATTATGCGTGAATTTATGCAGACTGCTGGCATGTTCTCCACCCACTATGAGATCATGAGGTTGCAAAATATGCAGAGGTTCCGTAGAAATGGCCTTTATTTGAGTGCCATTGGCAAGGCCGTTTTCTTTTACACTGTGCAAGAAGCATTGACCAGAATGTCGTAAAAATGCGAGGAGAGGCAAACAGAAACGCATATAAAGAGAAAATACAAAAAAAGTTGCTCACACGCACGTCTAAAAAAGAAAACAAACAAAATCCTTTATACATCCATGGCAAACATGGCAAGACACACAGTTTTCGTCGTGCGTGATGGCTTTGTGGAAGATCTGTGCGTGTATGCCATCCAAGAAGACTTGAGGGAGTGGAGGCTTGGTGGTGTAGTGTCGAAGCAGCTGTTTCGGCGGACTGCTTGTAGAATGCCAACGCGTGGCCTCTTCGGCAACTGTACATGTTGTGATTGTGCACTTTGGAGTCCTCTTTTTGGGTTACATGCCTTGTTCCTTGCGTTCCGTCAACTGAAGATTATTATATATAATTAATTATTCCTGTCGCCAGCCAGAGATCAGAAGGGGTCTCATCAACAGAAGCATGTGCGACTTCTTGAGTGCTACTGGATGTTCTCCTGTGAGAATGAGAACATTGGTTCGTGATGCAAACACCTTTTCAAGGCAAATGGCATGTCTTTGTCGACCAGTGGCAATGAAATGTTGCTTCACAATCTACACACTGCACTGAAGACCCTATTGTAAGAATGTGAGCTGATGTTGAAAACACACATTTACGTATGAAAACTGCAAAAAATGTGCTTCTAGGGAAGCACCTTTACAAAAAACAAAAAAACACCACAAAGGTTCTTTGAAGAGCCACCACAACTAATGAGGTCCGCTCCCCTGGTTGAAAGATATTCCCCCACTCCTGCACGTGGCCAGCACGAAAAATACATGAATATCGCGATAGTTGCAGGGTGGCACATGTTACATACGCCCCTTTTGCAGATGACGGCCATAGAAATGGGCCTGCAGAGGCTACGGGATTGGGCAATAAAGTTTGTGGGTGTGGTGTGTACGGACAAACTGTGCTACACAGTGTATTTGTCAACAGAAATGCAGAGGGTGCGGTTATGGCTGTGTGTTTCACGAGGCACAGCATGCTGGTTTTAGGGGATTCCGACATACATTGACTGAAAGTGAATGGAAAACACTACTCATTTGCAGTCTATCATGTGCATGTGTAGTGCAATGGTGAGACGCAATCATGCCGATATTATTGTTGTTCATTGTGCAGGGAAATTTGCACAGCATGTTACACGAGTTTTAGTGCTATTTGTGATGAAGGAGGCACATGCCCAGTTCATGTATTTGTTTCCAATCTCTTGCATACGTTTCTATCGCATTAAGCAGCCACCAATTTGGCAGCGTCGTTTTCTATTTGGGCCGTGAATGCAGACAGCGCGGTACATTGCTAAGAAGTGTATTTGTGCCTTTGTTCGACATGTTCCAATGGCATACTTCCCCCATGGGAATATGACGTTTCTCAGCAAGAATACTTTTCCCCAGCTATAATGTTCATCTTACTATGCCAGCCATCCCGATTTCTGCACACCTGTTAGGGAGAATTCTCTGTTTAGGCTGAATTTCCTAACCTAGTGAGTCCCCCAGCAGCTTTGCTGGATTTTTGGGGTTTATTTTTTTCTCCTGCCAAGAGTGAGACTCTTTTACCCTCACTCTTGGGCATGATTTGAGTGTGTTTCTTTGAATCTAGATGTGCTTAATGGGTTATGGGGTCTTTTACCCCATAGGTGTTCATGTGTTTTTGTGATGTGTGTTACACAGCACCCTCAGTGCAGTAACGCAGGGGTGTCATAGTGACCCCCCCAGTATAGACTCCATACCCTGGGACTGACTACTGTCTCCCAGGGCATGTAAAGTCACCATTGACTTTACTAGTCTTAAATTCTGAATAGAACCAGTACAAACCATCATATTGTTGACATACTGGCTGGGGCAATTCAATTGCCCCAGGGTCTGTTAGTCGAGGGGGCACGTCTCTGTCCCCCCTGATCGAGTTTTGGCTGGTGCCAGTGGATACTACTTTTTATATTCAACCGTGAATATTTTCCTATGGGATTTCCCATTGTTTTAGGCTACTATCTTTATTTAATTATTTACGGTAGCCTCGAACATACCGCCGGTTTATTTAATTAATATTAATTCTCCGGTTGGTATTTTTTGCCAAAACTTGATTCTAAAATGGCGTTTGTGTTCTCTTCTGTAACTCCAACCCAAGTCGAGCCCTTTGTTCCACTTTTTGGCAGGCTTCTCCACAGAAGCCCTCCAAAGTGGTGTCACTCTGTCTGGGGTACTTAGGAGGCGTGGAGGGGGATTTAGGCACCCTAGACTGAGTTGTCTAGGCAACTCAAGTCGCACTCCGTCCTGATTGGCCCAAGTGGTGAGCCGGCCGGCTCACCACTTAGCATGTTTGAGTGACAGCTAGGCTGAGTGAATGGGTGTTTTCTGCATAAAAGCAGGGCTTTGGGGACTGGAACTTCAGAAGTCGCCACAGGACCTAAGAATCCGACGAGGGAGAAACTGAGCCGACCTGCCACGACGCCACCACCGGTGGAGCCCTGCTGGACCGTCTCACCACTTTTCCCAACGATAGAGGAGATCTCCCGCCGGGGAGTCTTCTTCCTTTGACTGGTGGGGATAACCAGTTTCACCATCTTTTCACCTTCCCGACGTACCTCGTGGCTGCCTTGCCTGTGCCAAACACCCCGGCAACCGGGATACCATGTTTTACCGCGAACAAAGGTACCACCTTTAACCGGGAAACTCTGCGGCTGGTTTCTTCCCTGGTAGTTCAACGACCTTCATCTTTCCTCCAAGTCGAGATCTTCTCTTCCCCTGGACGACGACGTGACTTGCACCTACTGCCAGGAACAACTGCCACCGCTGGAGGATCCTTCCCACTTAAGGTACCGTGTCCCGCCTGGCTTCCCTTGCTACCGACTGTACGGGGTAGATTTAGCCCCCGGCTTTCGAACCTGGGTTAGCCTGGGACACCCTGGCTACACTTTCCTAAGCCTCTCTAAACTCTTTTTGAACCCTCTGCAAGACTTTCTAAGCCTAGTGTAACTGTGTGATCTTGGGCGCATTTGTACTCTGCTCTCTCTAAGAGTGGGCCCAGCCTTTGGACTTTGGCTCACCAGTGACTTTTGCTCTTCTGCCTTGCTAACAGTGTTCCTGAATCTTAGAGTGGTGTACCTTTCCATATTCTGTCTTTTTCCCTCCCTTTCTCACAAACTTATTGGAGTGCCATCTAGTTAAGTGCTCACCTCTGTATGAAAATAAGTGGTGTTTTACTGGGACTTATCTGATAAGGAAAAAGGGGTGTATATATTACAATAGTAACTGTGTTTAGAATATTTTACAACAAGAGTGCTGGAGTGCTTCAAACAGTGTGTTTTTAAACAAATAATTATTTACTTTGATACCAAAGCTCTGGTCAGTGTTTGCTTGTATTGGTGTGTCTGAGTGCCTATTGTGTATACTTTGCATACTGCCTAACTCTTCTTGAGAGAGGTCTGACTGCTCAGCCACAGCTACCAGGTAAATCTGGGTGGTACAGACTGCTACCAAGTGGGTTTACTGCTAACACCTGTAGTCCTAAATCTTTTGCAGTGTTCCCTAAGGGAACTGCACAGGTTTCTGCCTAACACTGGTGTACAGAGGTGGGATTTGTATTGAGTATACATTTTAGAGTGCTTTAGGATACCCTAGTACAACTAACCACAAAGCTTAGCACTGAAAAAGTAATCTTTCTAACATGTCAACTATGCAAACTTATAGTCAAGAGTCCCTTGCTACAAAAACTGCTGATTGTTTAAGAGTTCTATGTAAGCATAAGAATCTCCTGACTAAAGGCAAGAAAATTGAATTGATAGAAAGGTTGTTAGCTAACCAAAGTCTGGATGATGGTTCAGAGGAACCTACCATGCCAAAAAATGTAGATAACAGTATAGAAATTGATATTGATCAAAATGTTGATAATCTTGAGGAGTCAGAAGAGGAGGGTGAGGCTGCTGTGACTGTCCCCCATAGGCCTCTGTCTGCTCTACCTACTGTACCTATTGGGCCTTTGCCAAGTCCCACACTTAGTCCTCAATATCTTGAATTAGAGAAAATGAAACTTGAACTAGAGTTCAAGAGACTGAATACTCAGGCTGAACAGAGACACCAGGAACTGAATCAAGGGCTAAGGGAAATGGAGCTCAAGCATGAGCTAGAAATGAAGAAATTATCTGTCGAAAATGCTTCTCTCTCTGGCTCCTCTAGAAGTTCCAGTCCTAAAAGACCCCGGATGCCTAAAGAATTGGTTGGTATGTATGAGCCTAAGTTGGATGTGTTGGATTGGTTGTCTCTGTTTGAATATAATCATGGGCTCCAGAACATCACAGGAAATGACTTACTCACCTGGTTGTTCTCTAGGCTTCCCCCTGTTGCAACTGATGTGGTAATGGAGTTGGGGGAGGAGGATAAGAAAGCGTATGAATGTGTGAAACTAGCTCTGATAGCTAGATTTGGGAAGACCCCTTCCCAGTATCATAAGAGGTTTAGGACCCTCAAAAAGCATGATGGTACCCCTTGGGCTACCTGGGTGAGTGAAGGGTTGAAAAACTTAGAGGGATGGATTAAGGGTTACAAGGTAAACACTTATGAAGGTATGAAGAATCTTTTTATGTTGGAGTCAATTTATGATGCCTGCTCTCCTGAGCTCAGACAGCACTTGGCTGATTCAAAGGAATTAGATTCCCGAAAACTAGCTAAGGCTGCTGACTTGTGGGTTGCCAACAGAGCCGCTCACAAGGATTCTGGGGTAACTCAGAAAAAGGATGAGGGGAAACAGCCTAAAAAGGACTCCAAAGAGAATTATAATACTGCAAATTCCAAAGAGGGCCCCAAACAAAACCAGAAGGATAAGCCACCAGGGAAACCACAGCAGAATAGTGTCTCCTCTGGTGCCAAACCAGAGGGAGGTCAGAACAAGCCGCCATTCCAGAAGACATTTGGTAAATACTTTGTTTGTGGCTCTACTGACCATGTGAAAGGAGATCCCAGATGCAAGGGTAAACCTTCAGGGATCCAACTTGCCTGCTTAGCCTTCGCTCCAGAAGAGGAAGTCCCAATGGCAAGTGGAAACTTTCTACTGCTGGCTGATGAACCCATTGGTGTCTCAGCCAGTGTTTCTTTAGTCTCTCTGGGATTGTGGGAACAACAGAACTTAGATGTGTATAATTCTATCCCAGATAATACTAAAGAGTATTATAAAGACAGTGTCCAGGTGAATGGTCAGGAGACTCCTGCCATTAGAGACACTGGGGCCAGCATAACTGTGGTGGATGAATCATTTTTCAAGGCAGAGGATGTTGCTAAGGCACCCAAATGCCTCACCAAGTTAGCTGGTTGGCCTGTGCAGATGTGTCCCCAGTTACCAGTTCTCATGCAGTGTAATGACATGGCTGCAAAAATACCTGTCAGTGTACAATGTGAAGTACCAGGTAGGGTTCTGTTGGGTAATGACCTGAAAGCTCTTGGAGTTGTGTCACATACCCCCAGACCACCTAGTAAAAGGTTACAGGAGCTCACAAAACGTTCAAGAGAGAAAGCCCTGCGAGGGTTATCTCAGGAGATGATGACAGATCACTCCTTTACCACTGGAGCAACTCACTGCAGTAACTACCAGATGAGGAGCAAAGGGGCAACCCAAGACTCCAAGGAAAAAGTCAGCAGCAAGCACTACAGTCCTTCTAACAGTTACACCTGTAACTCCACCTCCAGCTGAGGCTGAGAGGGAGGTACAACCCTGTATGGAGGAACTAGACTCTGAAGAAGAGCTAGTGGGAGGCCAAGAACTTATTGGAGATCTAGACCCTGAGGACCATCCTGAGCTGCAGTCTTTACTGGCAGAAGGTGGGCCCAGCAGGGCAGCTTTCCGTAAGGGACAAAGAGAATGTCCAACTCTGGAGGGTCTCCGCCACCAGGCAGCTGCTCAGGCTGATGGGCAAGAGCCTGGGAAGTATTGGTTGCACTGGGAAGATGGCCTCTTCTACAGTGAACCAACTGAGTCTGAACCTGGAGACTACAAACGCCTTGTAGTACCTCAAGAAAACAGACAAAAGTTCTTGCACTTAGCCCATGTGATTCCTTTGGCTGGTCACTTGAGTTTCAAGAAGACCAAGGAAAGGCTCTCACTCTACTTCTATTGGCCAAAAATGGGGGCAGAAGTAGGTTTTGCAAGAGCTGCCATACCTGCCAAACTTCTGGTTAGGTTGGCTCCAAGAATGTGGCACCATGAGTGCCTCTCCCAGTTGTGGGAGTCCCATTTGAGAGGGTAGGGATTGGCATTGTTGGTCCCCTTGATCCCCCTACCTCCTCAGGCAACTGGTTTATCCTTGTTGTAGTAGACCATGCTACTAGATACCCTGAGGCAATCCCTATGAGGACTGTTACAGCTCTGGCTGTGGCTAAGGCCCTCCTTGGAATTTTTACCAGGGATGGGTTTCCTAAGGAAGTAATATCCGACAGGGGGCCAAACTTTATGTCCCACTACATGAAAGCCATGTGGAAAACCTGTGGAGTTACTTACAAGTTCTCAACCGCATACCACTCCCATACCAATGGGTTGGTAGAAAGGTTTAACAGAACCATGAAGAGCATGATAGGTGCTTTAGAGGAACCTCTGAAAAGAAAGTGGGACCTTCTACTGCCATGCCTTCTCTTTGCTTATAGAGAAGTCCCTCAGGAGAGAGTAGGTTATTCTCCCTTTGAACTTCTCTATGGCCATCCAGTCAGAGGTACATTGGCCCTGATTAAGGAGGGGTTGGAAGGTGCTCCTCCCCTCAAGCCAGTCAGAGTGACTGACTATGTGATAGGTCTCCGAAGGAGAATGTCACACATGATGGCAGAAGCTAGTGATAACCTGAAAGCTGGACAAGCTTTGGTCAAGCATTGGCATGATCAGAAGGCTAACATGGTTGAGTTCACTCAAGACCAGCTAGTTCTCGTTATGCTCCCAACAAGGCAGAGGGCCTGCAAGACAAATGGATGGGACCCTTCAAATTTGTGGGAAAACTTGGAGAGGTCAACTATCTGGTGGATCTGGGCAGACCCAGGGAAGCTCCTAGAGTCTTCCACACCAACCGCCTGAAAGCATACATCTCCAGACCTGAAGTAGGGGCCTTGCTTCTAGCTTCAGCAGCAGAGGAAGAAGAGAGTGAGTCTCTCCCTGATCTCCTCAGAGGTGTGCCTTTAGATGAAAAAATTGAAGGAGTCAATCTCTCCTCAGATCTGACACCTGAGCAACAAGAGGAGTGCAAATCTATGTTAAATCAGTTTGCCTCCCTGTTCTCACTCTCACCAAGCTTGACCCCTTGGGGACAGCACGAGATACTCACTGGTGACTGTCTGCCAGTCAAAAGCAGAGGATACCGAATGTCAGAAAATGTGAGAACCCATATCAAGGGGGAGGTCAAGAAGATGCTTGAGCTCGGGGTAATAGAACCCTCTACTAGTCCATGGTCTAGCCCAGTTGTGTTAGTACCAAAGGCAGGATCCAAAGACTTGAGATTCTGTATGGACTATAGAGCTCTTAATGCAGTCACAAAGACTGATGCCCACCCTTTACCAAGGACAGATGAGTTGGTGGATAAACTTGGTGCAGCCAAGTACCTCAGCACATTTGACCTTACGTCAGGCTATAGGCAAATAGCCTTGACAGACCATGCCAAGGAGAAAACTGCATTTTCCACCCCAGTTGGCTTGTACCAGTTTAAGGTCATTAAAAAATGCACCTGCTACATTCCAAAGGATGGTGAACCAAGTTCTAGCTGGGATGGAGGACTTCTGCATGGCATACTTGGATGACTTTGCAGCCTTCAGCCACTCCTGGGAGGATCATGTGAACCACCTAGGACATGTTTTGCAGGCTCTTGGACAGGCCAATTTGACTAGCAAGGCAAGTAAATGCCAGATAGGTCAAAGTAAGGTGGTCTACCTTGGGCATGAGGTAGGAGGTGGAGAAATAAGGCCTTTGCTCAGCAAGATTGAAGCTGTGCAAAATTGGACAACACCTACTACTCAAACCCAAGTGAGAGCCTTCCTAGGCCTCACTGGGTATTACAGGAATTTCATTGAGAACTATGGGACCATAGCTTCTCCACTGAATGTAATCTCCTCTCCAAAATTCCCTAAAAAGGTCAAATGGAATCAGGAGTGCAATCAGGCCTTTGAAAAACTTAAGAAAGCTCTTTGCCAAGCTCCAGTATTGAGAGCTCCTGACTACCACAAAACTTTCATTGTACAAACTGATGCTTCCAATGTAGGTATAGGTGCAGTTCTAAGCCAACTGGATGAGAAGGGTAGGGAGCACCCCATTTGCTTCATCAGCCGTAAGCTGAAGTATCCTGAGACAAGGTGGGCAACAATCGAAAGAGAATGCTTTGCTATTGTGTGGGCACTGAAGAAGTTTAGGCCATACTTGTATGGTTCTACTTTTGTCATTCAGACTGACCACCAACCCTTGAGATGGTTAATGCAAATGAAGGGAGAAAATCCAAAACTATTGAGATGGTCAATCTGCCTGCAAGGGTTTGATTTCACCATTGAGCACAGGTCAGGGTGTCACCATCAAAATGCTGATGGACTCTCTAGGATGTATGTCATCGACTAGAGGTATGAGGTTCATCCAGGAGTAGATTAAATCCTCCTGTCCCTTAGTATGGGCGGGGGGGCGAGTGTTAGGGAGAATTCTCTGTTTAGGCTGAATTTCCTAACCTAGTGAGCCCCCCAGCAGCTTTGCTGGATTTTTGGGGTTTATTTTTTTCTCCTGCCAAGAGTGAGACTCTTTTACCCTCACTCTTGGGCATGATTTGAGTGTGTTTCTTTGAATCTAGATGTGCTTAATGGGCTATGGGGTCTTTTACCCCATAGGTGTTCATGTGTTTTTGTGATGTGTGTTACACAGCACCCTCAGTGCAGTAACGCAGGGGTGTCATAGTGACCCCCCATTATAGACTCCATACCCTGGGACTGACTACTGTCTCCCAGGGCATGTAAAGTCACCATTGACTTTACTAGTCTTAAATTCTGAACAGAACCAGTACAAACCATCATATTGTGGACGTACTGGCTGGGGCAATTCAATTGCCCCGGGGTCTGTTAGTCGAGGCGGCACGTTTCCGTCCCCCCTGATCGAGTTTTGGCTGGTGGCAGTGGATACTACTTTTTATATTCAACCGCGAATATTTTCCTATGGGATTTCCCATTGTTTTAGGCTACTATCTTTATTTAATTATTTACGGTAGCCTCGAACATACCGCCGGTTTATTTAATTAATATTAATTCTCCGGTTGGTATTTTTTGCCAAAACTTGATTCTAAAATGGCGTTTGTGTTCTCTTCTGTGACTCCAACCCAAATCGAGCTCTTTGTTCCACTTTTTGGCAGGCTTCTCCACAGAAGCCCTCCAAAGTGGTGCCACTCTGTCTGGGGTACTTAGGAGGGGTGGAGGGGGATTTAGGCACCCTGGACTGAGTTGCCTAGGCAACTCAAGTTGCACTCCATCCTGATTGGCCCAAGTGGTGAGCTGGCCGGCTCACCACTTAGCATGTTTGAGTGACAGCTAGGCTGAGTGAATGGGGGTTTTCTGCATAAAAGCAGGGCTTTGGGGACTGGAACTTCAGAAGTCGCCACAGGACCTAAGAATCCGACGAGGGAGAAGCTGAGCTGACCTGCCACGACGCCACCTCCGGTGGAGCCCTGCTGGACCATCTCATCACTTTTCCCAACGACAGAGGAGATTTCCCGCCGGAGAGTCTTCTTCCTTTGACTGGTGGAGTAACCAGTTTCACCGTCTTTTCGCCTTCCCGATGTACCTCATGGCTGCCTTGCCTGTGCCATGCACCCTGGCAACCTGGATACCACGTTTTACCACGACCGCGAACAAAGGTACCACCTTTAACCGGAAAACTCTGCGGCTGGTTTCTTCCCTGGTAGTGCAACAACCTTCATCTTTCCTCCAAGTCGAGACCTTCTCTTGCCCTGGACGATGACGTGACTTGCGCCCACTGCCAGGAACAACTGCCACCGCTGGAGGATCCTTCCCACTTAAGGTACTGTGTCCCACCTGGCTTCCCTTGCTACCGACTGTACGGGGTAGATTTAGTCCCCGGCTTTCGAACCTGGCTTAGCCTGGGACACCCTGGCTACACTTTCCTAAGCCTCTCTAAACTCTTTTTGAACCCTCTGCAAGACTTTCTAAGCCTAGTGTAACTGTGTGATCTTGGGCGCATTTGTGCTCTGCTCTCTCTAAGAGTGGGCCCAGCCTTTGGACTTTGGCTCACCAGTGACTTTTGCTCTTCTGCCTTGCTAACAGTGTTCCTGAATCTTAGAGTGGTGTACCTTTCCGTATTCTGTCTTTTTCCCTCCCTTTCTCACAAACTTATTGGCGTGCCATCTACTTAAGCGCTCACCTTTGTATGAAAATAAGTGGTATTTTACTGTGACTTATCTGATAAGGAAAAAGGGGTGTATATATTACAATAGTAACTGTGTTTAGAATATTTTACAACAAGAGTGCTGGAGTGTTTCAAACAGTGTGTTTTTAAATAAATAATCATATACTTTGATACCAAAGCTCTGGTCAGTGTTTGCTTGTATTGGTGTGTTCGAGTGCCTATTGTGTATACTTTGCATACTGCCTAACTCTTCTTGAGAGAAGTCTGACTGCTCAGCCACAGCTACCAGGTAAATCTGGGTGGTACAGACTGCTACCAAGTGGGTTTACTGCTAACACCTGTAGTCCTAAATCTTTTGCAGTGTTCCCTAAGGGAACTTCACAGGTTTCTGCCTAACAACACTCCATCAAAATTGGCTTGGTGCTGTACTTGAAAGTAGTGATATTTTCTTTTTTATAAGTGTGCACACTGACTCTCTTGAAAATGCTCTGCAACACGAAAAGAAACCTCTTTGTACAGTGACTCCTTTTCTAACTGATTGAACTACAGTGTTTACCACACTGCCATGCCTTCCACCTTGCATGCGTACATTGGCAATTCCGTTGTTGATCTGTGAAAGGTCCTTTCTTTATTTATCTTTTTTCCTTTCCCAGTTCACTTTCATTTATTATGGTTTTCTCACACACGCCACAGAAGGAACGGCAGGAAAGGTCCGGTACAGAAGGGGCAGCACCTGCCTGGATACTATATAGGGACATGCCAGGAGACAGAACTAATGGGTGGCCCTCACCTACATAAGCGGCAGTCATTGTAATGCTCCCGTAAGGGCCGTTCCCATGCATTTCCAAGTACCTTCTGTGCAGTAGCACGTTGCAGTACATGCACAATACAATGCCCTTTGCCAGGTAAGGGTCGGTAGCGCAGCATATGGTTTGCTAAGGTTGTATTACAGCTCTGCTGCCCTACAGGAGTGCCCCTCTTGTTGCTCGCCTCACATGTGGCAAATGCTGTACATGAAAGTACCCTACGTAATTGTTGGAAGGGCGGTAGCCTGCCCACTGGTCCACTGTGCTTTCATTTCAGTTGTCGTCACATGCAGTACAAACACTTTATGCTACGCTATTAGTATTAGGGGTAGCATTCCCGGATATACATACATTGTGTTATACAAGAATGTTTACACCAACACGAAACAGAGCTTCATTACGGGCAGCAGGAAGCCATTTATTATGTGCGACCCAATGCGCTACAGCGCTTTTCTAACCACCACTAAGATTGTTTGCGCTCTGCATATTCTGCTGTTTCCTTCCTTGCCTTTACCTGCGCTAGTATGTGCGTGAGGAAGGTGCACCAGCTTTGCCATTTTGCAGACTTACTACAAACTGTCCCACCTGCAGTTACATGTTTCCTTGAACTGCAACATTTAACATGCCCACGTGACACTGCAGGTTGCTGATCCTTGTTTACCAGTGGGCATTATACCGTTAGGAGTACTTTAGCCACACATTGGGAGGTTTGCAGAGCCACCCACAAAGTTGGCAGCAGTACATTAAATGTGGTAGCCTACTGCATGAATCTGTAGGGCTGGTGACAGGGGCGGTGTTACCAGCATAAGGTGGATGACCTATGCATGGCTCTAGGTGTGGAACAGAAACACGTGCGCTTCCACAACTACATTAAAGTGCATTCGAAAATGCGGACATGCAGTCACTAATGGAGTCCTACGGATACTTGCAGTGTGATTGCACATACGCCAACCAGGTGCCGTCTCCCTAGGAAACGTCCATATTGTTCATCTGTAGTCATTGTGGTGGCCACCCCCGGGTCAACGTAGCGGGCTACACAGCTGTTGGGATCACCCGACAGTACCATTGGGGGCTGCAATCACGCGGCCCATAAATCCTCGGGATCACCGGGGCACCACACGTGGGCTGGGGGCACCCAACTCACAGCTGCCCCGGCTCTGTGGGCACCCAGGCCGGGGTGGCCCCTTTAGCCATGATCACATGGCCATTACAATCACAGGGGATGGTGTTGCCCAGCAGGGGGCTGTCCTCATGCAGGGCCCCGTCCTTGGGCCTCCTGAAAGCGGTGTAGCACCAGCATGGTGCCGGAAAGAACAACACCGGAGTCAGCTGAGGATCGACTGATTAGCCGGAAATGGCTAGTCCTTTTTATTAACTTGGTCACATGATTGCCACCATGTGACCATGACACAGATCCTGGCAGCTACCATGCTCCCCAGGAGGGGTGCCATACAACACTCCTCCTTTTTCATAACAACAAACCAAACTGAAAATCACAGCACAATGCACACAATACTACTACTGTCAAGGCCACTAGTTTTCTCATGCTTACGGGCCCAGGTTACCCACGGGTGACAGTCCGGGTTGTGGAGTTACTGGTGATATGTTACAAGACTCCACACACAAACACACCCTTTATTAACCTGGGTGAGTGGACCTTGCCCCACAGACCCAGTATCCCCGTTCGCACCTGGCACCCATACTACAACCCCCCAATCATAAGCATACAACTTCACACAATGTTCTGGCTGGGCCAGTGTAAATCTTCAGGCTCCCAGCCTTGATGTGTGCGATCACTGTGGCCCGTCCAACTTCCACTGAGGTTACTTCAGGACAGCTCGGAGTCCATGGGCCGGTAAAGCCGCACCTGGGGGTTGCCAGGGGCCACATCGGCCCAGCAGTTGGCTGGTGGGGCAGCTTCTCTGGCAGGCTGCTGGCGTGGCCATGACAGGCCAGCTCCACCTCAGCCTAATCCCTAGATGGTTGTAGGAAGACTTATGGCAGCCTGATGGCAGGGTGTTGGCTTGCGACGACAGGCCACTCACCCCACTCCCCCCTCCACACCTGGCTACTTGACGTTCCCCAGCTGTGTCCACTGCCAGCGTGCCCCAGGCTTGGCTCAAATAGTCAATGTTCCTGAGGGCGCACAAGCACTCCTTATGGAGCCGCTACCCTTCTTGGCTCCTTCGTGGTGGCAAACTGGGAGCTTCTTCGAGGGATGAATCGTTGGGCCCGTAGGGCATCCTTGCCCCAATGAAACACCCGTCCTGACACTCGGGAGCACTGGTCACATGGCCCTCCCCCTTGTTGGTCACATGGTCTTCCCGCTTGTTGCAGTGGGGCCACTGGAGACCATGGCTTCCCTCTTTGGTTCTTCTGGGATGTTTTCCCACACTCAGCCGACACCCTTGGCGGCCTGGCGACTGTAGCTCCCCTGAGTGGGCACTGCACTACTCCGAGGCCAGCCTGCACCACTCTTCTGCACCGCCGCCGGCCCGGGTTGTTGGATTGCCCAACCCCTTGTCCCCTTATGGGTCTCTGTATTTCCTTTGAGGGACTTTGCCTATGCCCCCAGTTGGCACGTGCATCACCTCCTCATGGTGGTAGTCAGAGGAAGTGCTGCGGGGGTTCATGTTCTTATTGGCCGCCCTCTTTTCTATTTGATGGGGCTGGGTACCTGCAGAACCTCTGTGTGTGGCAGATGCACACCCACAAGCCATTCTCCTCCATTTGGGCCACCGCAGGCCCAGTGAATCGTAGCTCCTCATCGTGTTTGTTTTTTTTTTTTTTATTTCCATCGCGGGCCCGGTTATCTTGGGCCACAGCCACTTCCTTTGTTCCTTCAGTGTTGCCGCGGGCAATTTGTTGGGTTTTTTTTTTAGTGATGTCATGAATAAGATTTGTGATGGCATCTTTGATGTCATGGGTGTTAGTCCTTGCAGTGCACAATGGTGGCACGAGTTATGGTTGCTTAGTTTACCATAACTGACGACTTTCGTTTTTTTTCCCGTGTTTACCTGTAACTATAACGTCCCTGTAATGAGGTTTTTCCACTGAATTTCATAGGTTTTTGCTAGTGCAACTTAAGCATAACGTCCCTTTAACAATGTTTTTGTTAGTGAATCATTGATATTGCCCAGTGTACCAGTTTCTTCAACCTTTCTTTGTCTCCTGCTATGAATAGGATGTCGTCTAAATAGATGATCATCCAGATCCCTTGATCTCGTAGCGTGACTGCTAAAGGTCGCATGAGCTTGGTGAAGGCCCATGGTGCTGAGGCTAGGCTGTAGGGGAGACTCCTGAACTGCCATATCACAGTCCTCCAAACAAAACTCAAGAAGCATCAGTATTCTGCTGCTATTGGTATTGTCAGATATGTGTCCTTTAAGTCTAGGCGCGCTAACCAATCGTCCATCCTGAGCATGTCACCAAAAGATGGATTCCTTCCATCTTAAAATGTCTGTACACTAGCCAACTTTTCAGCTCTTTTAAATGTATGACTGGTCGCACTTTTCCTTTGCGGTGGACTAGGAACATGTTGCTCAGAAAACTTGTTGTGTGGGAATCTGCTCTCTCTATGGCATTCTTCTGCGCTACGTTCTCTGCTTGGGGAATGTTTCCCAATATTGTGACCAGCCGAGTGGCCCCTGTGTCGACCGGCCCCTGCAAAAACTCTTCCGGGGAAAGCTTTCCTGATAGAGGCTTGTGCTTTCTCTAAAGCTGTGAATGTCCCCACAAATGTATTCATTTCTTTTACGAATGTCTCGCCAAAGAGTAAGCCTTGAGCTCCTTCTCCTGCTTCATAGGAAGCCTGGTCTCCTAATTTATTTTTAGGAGCATGGTTCAGCGCTTCTCCGATGAAAGTGTTCAGTTCGTATTTCCGAGCACGCAAACTGTTCGCTGAGCCCAGCCTGCTAGGATGTGTGGGTCGACTGGTTCCCCTGAGTCTTTAGCCCTCTCTGCTAGATCCATGATTTTCGCAATGGGCCCGGCTAGGTCTAAGATTTTGTCTCGCCATGACCTCCAGGCACGCTCAATGCCTTTCCAGGCGTCCTTCCCTGCTTTTGTCACAAAGGTGAGCATTTTGCGGTCCAGACCTGCCGTGTCCGCCACTTTTCCTGCAAGTTCATATCTTGGGCATTCCGCTCTTAGACGTAATCTAGTTTCCTTTTCTAAAGGTTTGCACAATTTTTGTGCCATGTATAAAGCCACTATCGATGGGGCCCATTCGGTAGATCTGGGGTGCCTGATAGCTTCGGGTTCAAACATGTCTGACATGTCCTCTTCATCTTGGGGAATCTCCACTTTTCTAGCTTTCGGCTCGCAGATCGGTTTCTTCTGCGGCTCTATGCTCTCATTATCAATGCTCACATTGTCAACCTCCTCTTCTTCATACTGTTCGAACTCTTCTGAGGATGAGAGAACGTTCCCTGTGTTTTTCGGTCCTGGGGTAGGGGGGTACGAGGCTGGGTAGGGTTGATTTAGATAAGAATGCATTTTAAGCCTATTAAAGGCGTCAGCCGCCTCCTGGGGCTTCTTTTTTGTCCCCATCATTGAGCCCGAGGGAGTAGAAGAGGCCTTTCTCTTCCAGGCTGATTTGCTCCCATTTTCACTCTCTTTAAGAGGCTTATCTGTGGATGTCCCCTCACCTAGATCATCAAGGTTGCCAGCTTGCTTGCCCAAAATGTCTTCTAGGACCTGCAGTGTGTCCTGTAGTGGCTTGACTCCCTGGGCTACTGTCTTCACTAAGGAGTCCGCCAATACTTTCTTGAAGCTTTGTGAGAGGTCTGCTTCCTCCTCTCCCACTTCTTGTTCACTTTCCTCGCTCCAATTATACTCTCCGATATCACAAACCATGACTCCTTAAAGTGGTTAGTTGTAGGCTGTGAAGCAGATGAAATGAGGCGCTGTCACTCTAGCAGTCTAAGCTGCAACACTGAGATGCTCAGTAATAACTCACACTGGTAGTGTTTCTCCTTTCTTTTTTTATTTATGCGTTCTATAATATATATATAGTTTGCCTCTTAATTTCTGCTAAAACGCTGTAGCTTCTCTTTAGCAGTTCCTGCTTGAGGAGCAGAGGAATCGTGCCCAATGTTCATTTTGGAACGTTCCCCTGATGCAAACTGACGCGCATGTGCAGATCGACGCTTAATGCGTCATGAATACTCTTGACGTGTGAGTGGGCGGCCAAATTACAGCAGGTAAGAAAGAAAAGTACAGAAAATAAGTAAACGCTATTACAGATGCAGATGCAGAAAGCAGACAGGAGCCCTGTGCGCGCGAGATTGCTCGTGGGCCCGTTCTGCTTCTTTGAATGAGTACTTTTGCTCCGAGTTAGTACTGAATGAGGGATAAAGCTGCTAACGTCTAAACATAGTAATTTAACGACACACATTATACATAATTACAGCTTCAAGCTGATAAAAAAAATAAAGAAAACGTATAAGATTTAAAATTCTGTTGGGAGCAGTAATAAAGAAGTTAAAGCATAATGCTCCCCTCCAGTCTTGACAGAGAATTAGGTAAGCCTGACGGGTGCCCAAGAGCAGGTAAGTATGGAGGTTTAGCATGTGCACGCAATGATCAAAAAGTTCTTATTTTAGTTTATATGACTTATTCACACAATGGATCGTTTATCCCTTATTAACGATCATTAAGTATCGTGCCGTTTACTGTCCATCCAGTCTAGATGAAAGAGTAGACCGCAGCTTCCCTGCCTTCACATGGCGATCCATGGTAAACCACACTGCTCCATCGCAGTGGAAAGCAGTTTTTAGAGTGTGCAAATTACAGCTCAGCCTCCAGGAAATTAACAGCCACGGAGCACAGACTCAGAAATAAACTGCTCCACTCCCCCTCAGTAAACCGCACTCCCGCGCTGCGCTATCGCACTCGGATGCAGTGTTTAGAGTGTGCACATTACGGCTCCACCTCCAGGAAATTAACAGCCAATGAGGACAGACTCAGAAAGAAACAGCTCCACTTCACCACGGTAAACCACACTCTTTACTGCACTCCCACGAAGGCTGTTCTGGAGGGCTTCTACTTGGGGCACCTTGAGGGGCCGGAGGAGGTAAGCAGAGTTGCAGTTCTCTCATCAAGGTTTGTAAAGTGGACAAGATGTCCAATGATAAATCCCTAGGTGTCGATGGTGTTCCAACAGGAACTGTAGGCACAGCAGTGGATGCAGAAGGTGGACGTGGTGGATGCACCGGTTGATTTGGTGCTGGTAGAATAGGATCAGGTTCCTCCTCTATCTTCTCTTGATCCGAAAATAAAGCCTCCAGAGGCTCCTCTTCCAACATGCTACCCTCATGTAGCATTTGGACAGGTGGTGTTGCAGTGGCCATGGGCAGCTTAGAAAACATTGACTTTGATGGTTGTGGCAAAAAAGAGTCCTGGAGGCAAGTCCCTCTCCACATTAGCACTTTTAGCAAAATAAGCAATCACAGCAAATCAATGTGTTGTTGTGGGCACTGGGCTGGGAGTCAACATAACGATGGAAAATATGGTTGTTAACGTGGAAGAAGTGGTCAATGATTCAATCGTAGACGACATTGTAGATTCGGACCTACTACTTGTTGAGGAAGTCATCAACAGGGTCGTCGACGGGAGTGTTGTCGATGAAAAAGATGATCTGGACATCAATATCTGCTTGTGGCTCGTTGACGGGCGACTCTTCGATGGTGTTGCCATTTTCGATGTGGATGTCAATGGATGCTGTTTGCTAGAAGACTACAATCCCTTCATGGCTGTGGTCAAAAACAGCATCCTGGCAGCCGTCGTAGTCGTCAACAGAAGGGCAGTCGAGGTGTGTGACCTATGCCCATGTCCCCTTTTTGGTTTCTTCTCCAGATAAGTACCCTCATGTGACCTCGACCTCTTCGCAGAGGGAGTTTTTTTCTGTCGATCTGCCGACCCTGACAGAGCCATGACTACACATTGAGGCTCATAGAGGCCCTGGCACCATCATCCAGCCAAGTCAACAGCCTTCTATGGCGATCCTTCAATTTCTTCATGTAGAAAAGACTGGCAAATGGAGCAGGCATCCACATCGTGGTCCAGGTGCAGGATGTCGATCGTCCACAAAAATGTTCTTGAGGTGAGACTTCGAGCAGGGCCTGAAAAGGCTCTTCTTGCTGGCTTCAGCCATGGCCGCATGTAGGAGGCCTCAACGTCGAGTAGAAGACCTCTCGCACTTAGAAGGTCTTCTGATGTCCAGATCCTAACAGGCAATGAATCCCTGTTCCCGGCAGTCCCAGATGGGACCGATGATGGAGAAAAAAGGTTGAAGATATTCCAAAAAGAGATGAAAAAAGTTAATATTTTGAGGAGCAAAATACGAGGACCCCTGACACGCAACAAGTGGTAAAAAATGTGAAGATGGCCACCAGGTGTGGAGCTAAGGAGGACTGATGCCATTGGCTGGGGCAGTATGACCAAAAGGGACAGCAATACGCTATATAAGTGACAAGCAGTTTAAGTTTTAAAGCTAAACTGCTTTAATATTACAGAGGATTCCCAACCTGAGGAAAGGTAATATTCCTGAGCATGTGAATCCATGAAAGATCACATGCTGGAGAAGAATGTTTGTATGCGCAAGGCTTCCCCAATCTGCAGGAGTATGGGTAATGATGGGAAATGTTTCCCTGGGCATTAGTGCAGAAGAAGAAAAACATGTATTTCCCTGCTCTATGGTGTTTTTGAAGTGTTACAAGCTTGTGTCCTTAAAGGGAAACGTTTTATTTCCTATGCTGATTGCTTGGGTCTGCCTATGGAGCTGAAATGGCGACCAGATGTGGCCAACCTGATGGCAATGGGCAACCTCAATTGACTCCCACTTTTCCTCCTGCTGGCCATAGCTGTCTGTAAGGATGGTGTGAATTCGAGTTATCCTGGGGCAGCCCCTCCTTATGAGAGGTGGGGTGTAAGTGTTGCTGGGACTGCCGCCTGCCTTAGTGCAGGGACCCAGTTTGGGTGGTCTAGAAATCCCAGTATTCATCCTCTGGGTCCAGCATCCACTAGACCTGGGTGACCTCGAGCCCCGGGGACCCCCCCCCAATGTCAGTCCCCACATTTCTGCAGGGGACCTTGTTACAGATGATAGAAGATAAGCTGATCGTACACTGCCATGATTTGAAGATTTAAGAGAAAAAGCTATCAGAAAGAGACCACATGTTGTAGAAAGCTTTAATGATTGCACAAGCAGTGGAGGAAACACTGGCAAGGTGCAGGGAATTTAAAAGAAAGCCAGCGGAAATAAGAGCAAACAGTATAGAGCTGGGGCAAGGAGAGACACAAGAATGTGGTGATCATCAAGAAACACAAAAGCAAAAGACTGAAGCAGAATGACAACAGGCCCAAGAGAGATGTGGGGACAAAAATCATACGGAAATTGATCTTTCCTCTCTCGCCAGAGAGAAATCATGCTCGCACTGCAATAGAAAAAAAGACACTTTTTTTACATAGTCCAAAACTAAAATGTGCAAAACAGTAGTGACTGTGCAAGCTTTATTAGGCAGGGCAAGCTCAGAACGATCACCAGGATTATGATGACGTGGTACTGTCAGTGGAGCAATCAGAGGGAAAAGGCTTTTGAAGCCACACTGTTAGGTTGAGCTAAACTGTCCTTAAGTAAAAGTTCTAGCAGATTCAGAGTCCGATCTGCCCATGCTACCGTTGCCCACCTTCAAAGAATGCTTCAATCAGGACACCATTAGAATTAGTAAGTATGACATGAAGTCTGGGGTGCTTGACTGTGTGAAGATCAGCTTCTTGGAATATACCAAGTGTCAAATAGTCTTTAAATGACACCCAACAAGGAGAAGCGTCTATACTGCAGAAAAAAGTATTTCCACCATTGGCTGGCATGAGGAGAGGGCAAAAAAAAGGAAACGTTGTCCGTGCAGACCGGGATCAAGTGTACTGTTTCTCCACCAATGATTGGACATCAAACGTGTGGAGGAACAAAGCGTTGTGCAGCAAAGACATTTGGTGTACCTCAGTATACACCCGTTGCATCAAGATGAAAGATGGCACAGAACCAGCAACCTGCAAGCCATTCCAATTACTGCCAGAAGACCTGTACCATACTTACTTGCCGAGATGGTTTGATTGAACCAGCAGAAGACACACTTTTGCTCAGCCTCGTACACTAAGGATATGGGCAGAGGCCTTCCCTCCCTCAAAAAGGCTATTGTCATGGGCAATTGCACATTTCACAATATATTTGTGAATTAATGATATCACTGGACAAGGCTGATAACTTCACAAAGTTTTACATGTGCAATGTATACCACCATGTAAAATTGCATGACTCATCCAAACCCTTCACAACGTCATTACACCAATGGGCCTATTCCACTTCAGCACCATGCCTTTCATCAACTGTTCGCTGTTTGAATAGATTATGCATCGTCTGCTACCCAAATTAGAACATGTAGTTTAAGTTTAGTAAAACGTTCTGGTATATGGTCAAACTGTGGAACAGCACAACAGAACCTTTGACACAGTTTTGCAGCGCATTGGCAGTGAAGACTTCACCTTTAGTAAGGAGAAACTACATTTTGACCAAGTGAATGGGGCCATAGGATTCTTCATCTCAGGTGAAGGAATTATACCAAAAACATGCTCTATAAATTGCACTCACTGAAGCATCCACGACTAACCTTAAACATCAACTCGGGTAGTTTCTGGGATTTACACAAAAATATGTCAAATTGATTCTCAACTTTTCTACCAGAACTGAGTCTTGAAGAGATGCCAGGGACCCAGTTGTACAGAGGATATTCAGCCTGTGCTCATGGATGTCAAAAATTGCAATTATATATGCGTCCGCCTTACACCTTTAATTATGAAATATGCAGGTGACGTATGCAGATGTGATGGTGGATGTCAGTGCCTATGCAGTAGGTTTAACACTCACCCAAATTCAAGAGCCACCAATAATTCACACAAAATGAATTGCCCCTCAATTAAAAAGATCCTGTAACTCAGAGGGTTAGCCTGCCAGTTTCTCTCGTACTTGCAGTTTGCAAGACAAATCTGCAGCATCAGCTATTTTGGGTTGTATACAGTTGTGACGCACACAGAGACAGCAATTGTTGCGCTCACGGAGACTACAAGGAAGACGTCACATGTCAGTCAGATAGTGGCTGGCCAGATTGATAAAAGAGGGAACAAAACATATGCAGGAACTACCATCAACTTAATCCCCATCACCCACAAACACATGTCCATGTTGAGATTAGATGCTATACGGCTTGTCCATTTATAATTCAATCTACAGTTAGGAAGTGAGCCCCAACAAAGTTTTGTTTGTATCTCAGAATATTCATTCTGAATGTAGAAGCTCTGAATGTACTTTTGATTTATTACGCAGACCCTAAATTACCTAAAGCTGATTAAGGGTTGGCGTTTGCATAGCCCCCCTACCCAGCCATGCCCCTCTTCATTCTAATTGGGGTACAGAAAACAGACAACACTGTCACTCTTGATCCACAGGTCAAAGTCATCATCAGAAGTGGATTCTCCCAGCTGTGCATGCTACGCCGCATCGAACCGTACTTAACATTCACCCACAGGGCCATGGTCATTATTTCTCTAATACTATACAAACTAGAGTATGCAAACAGCCTCTAACTCGGACTCCCAGACAACCTAATGGGGAAATTTCAAAGAGTTCCAAATGCAACTGCAAGATTACTTCTTAGAATGAAGCAATTTGAACAAAACAGGGTTAATTCAAAACCTTGTGCATCGCCCATTGTTCATAGAATGAAGGGGGCCATCTCACTTCAGAAGTGCGTTTCAACTCTACACTCCTTCCAGAACACTTAGTTCCAGCAATGCAGCACTAGTACTAGTCCCCAGCTTCAACAAAAAACACCAAGGAGCATCCCCTTTTTCAGTTCTGGCCATGAAACTGTGGAACACCTTACACAAACCTCTCTGCCTGGACAAGAACCGCCTGACTTTCAGTAAACAACTCAAGACATTGATTTTTTACCAACCACTTTCAAAGAAATGAAAAATAATAGCAACCGACTAAAAACTGTGCACCAGAAACTTGAACTAATGTACGACAAGCATTTTCCAAAACTCGTGGCACTACTATCTGCGGGAAACCAATCTCAAATGTCTCCTGCATGACAGTGGTCCTCATTTTTAACCTCAGTGCAACCTATCACCAAGAGCCAGAAAGTGAAAACATCCTCACCCCTCTCTGTATCCCCGTCAACTAACTTCACACTACTAAACACTTCCATCCTTACACCATCCACACTCCTACAGACAACCTCCTAGGTCCAGTGTACTTAACAGATTCAGGCCCTATCCATCTTCTTTCAACAACCATGCTGTGAAATTTTACAGTCCACAATCCAGGGACTGCACATATGGCTAACCTACCCAGTCGCATAATTCGCCATTTCAGCCCCTTCTTGACTATGTGGTCCATAAGGCATTGCTACATTCCCTCTAAGGCACACTCAACATGGCCGATGTTAGTTTGCGAGTACCGCGCTAGCATTTCCAGGAGTTCGCCAGTCCCTTGAAAAAAGGACAAGCCCCCGCAGCGCTTTGCGTCTCAACGCTAGACTTCCGAAACTTCGGTAAGTGTGCTCGTACTTTCCTGTGCGCTTACCCTCTGTCCAGGATCTTAGAGCTTCTCTTTCCTAGTCTCCTTCAGCACTCCCCTTATCGAGGGCCTTTGCCCATAGTGCCCGCTCCATCCCTTGATTCTCCTGGTTCCTTCCTGGTCTCCTTCCTTCCGGGACCTTAGTTGCTTGTGCTCCTTCCTGGAATTGAACGCAGACTCCTTCGGTCAGAATAAACTGGCGACGGAGGATAGACGCCCGTGTATTTACAAGTCCCGAGCTGTCTGGAAAAAGGAAAAGAACCAGTCCAAGGACTTCGAAAGACAAACAGTTGAGATTTCAGGCAAAGTGTGACAGTTTGAGACGCCAAGGATTGAATATTGATTCTACAATGGAATCCGCCATCCAAGATCTCATGAGAAGTATGCAAGAGCTGACAAGTGAAGTACAGAATTTAAAGGCGGAAAACGCCGCCTTGAAACAACTCATTCTCTCCAGGGACTCTGCCTTCCAAGAAAGCGCCATGGTAGGGGGTTTTGTGGACAAATACGACAGAACCACCAAAACATTGCGTTCCTTTCTCGGCTTGTGTTTGGTTCATTTTACCTTCAAACCCTACTACTTCTCAACACCCAGAGCCAAGGTTGGCTTCATAATTTCCCATCTTTCAGGAAACGCACTGGCCTGGGCAACACCTCTAGTAAATGCAGGGGACCCACTTCCGGACAACTATGAAGCATTTGTGGATGCCTTTAAAACTATGTTTGATCGACCTGAGCAAGTTTACAGTGCTCAAGAGAGGCTACTGGAGTTTCAACAAGGTTCTCAGGATATGTTGTCATACGTCACCCGTTTCAAACAATTGGCCAAGGAGGCTGATTGGGCTCCGGAAGCCTGTTTTACACTGTTTTGCCACTGTTTTGCTGTGGATTGAACGACAAAATCAATGAGGAACTCGCCAGGGTAGCTCACCCAAGCTCGTTCCAGGCTTTATTGAACGTGTCATTGCAAATTGATTTCATCATCTAGGGAAGAAAAATCTGAAAAGAAAAAGACACGTTCCCTGCCAACAAAGGCCCCATTGGAATTTCCCAGTCGTAAGGAGACGACTCCCAGTCCTCAGCCAGATCCTGAACCGATGCAACTTGGCTCCTTACGGGGGACCATTTCTCCACAAGAAAGAACCCGTAGGATTGAGACGGGCCTATGTATGTATTGTGCATCAGAAAAACACCTAGTAAGAAATTGCCCAATAGCTCCTCCCAGGCGTTCGGGAAACGCCTGCTCCCGATCTTGAACGGAGCCCATCTTCAGGAGAAAGATTTGTGCTCCAAGTCTTCTCCAAGTAAAACCTGTCAAACCACAAACAATCTGGTGATTCTACAAGTGTTTCTATCAGTGAGCAAGGATGAAGCATATTCCGTCCTGGCCTTGGTGGACTGCGGAGCAATGGGGATATTCCTCGATCATGATTGGGCCTTGAAACATCATATTCCCCGGGAAACCAAGGACATCATTCAGGCGGTCGAAGGTATCGATGGAAGTCTGTTATCTTCAGGACCCATAACCCAACAAAGCACAGAACTGTTACTGTCCATAAAGAACCACCAAGGGATGCTACACTTCGACCTAATAAAGGCTGCTCACTATCCGATGGTACTAGGCATGCTCTGGCTTCAAAGACACAATCCGTACATTAACTGGACCGTGGGATCCTTGTCCTGGGATCAGAGTATTGTCTCTCGCATTGTCTGACTCAAAAGGCTCAACCTTGTGTCCGGGAACCCCAGGAGACTAAGGACCCACCCATTAGTGTGTCTACTGTCACCCAGATATCTGAGTTCTACCAACGATTCTCGGCTGTATTTTCTTCAGAAATTATGCAAGCGTTACCTCCTCACAGACCCGAAGACTGTGCCATCGAAACAGATGACTCCGCAGTCATACCATTCGGAAGGATGTTCATACTTTCCGAACCTGAAAATAGAGCCCTACGTGAATACTTGGTCACTAATCTAACTAATGGAACCATTCACCCATCGAAATCCCCAGCAGGAGCATCCTTATTCTTTGTGCCTAAGAAGGATACTAAGGAACTTCGACCCTGTTTGGACTACAGGGGGCTCAACCAATGTACTCGAAAGGACCGTTATACGCTACCACTCATCTCAGATATCCTAGAAGCGGTCCGAGGAGCTGTGATCTTTACCAAACTTGACCTTCGAGGAGCCTACCATTTGATCCGCATAAGAGAAGGTGATGAATGGAAAACTGCCTTCAGGACACCCTTCGGGCATTTCGAGTACTTGGTAATGCCTTTCGGGTTATCAAATGCACCAGCAGTGTTTCAACGGTTAATGGATAGAGTGTTCCCCGACATGCTGTTCCTCTTTGTCGTCATTTATTTGGACGACATCTTAATCTACTCCAAGAACCCAACAATATATCAAGAACTTGTTTCTATGGTCCTACAACGTTTATGAGAGAATAATCTACTCGCTAAACCGGAGAAATGCATCTTCCACGTTCCAAATGTTTGTTACCTGGGGTTCATCCTAGGTCCTCGAGGAATCGAAATGGATCCTGCCAAGGTTTACTCAATACTATCTTGGCCCAGTCCCACATCTGTAAAACAGATACAGCCCTTCCTGGGTCTTGCCAATTTCTACCAGAAATTCATTGTACAACCCATAGTCGCCTTACTAAAGAAAGACTTTCCTTTTAATTGGACTAAAGACCAAGAATCGACCTTCCATGAGTTAAAACAAAGATTTACTCGAGGTCCCATCCTGGCACAACCTGACATTGACAAACCCTTCCTGGTGGAAACAGATGCCTCGGATAACGCCATAGAAGCTGTTCTGAAACAAGAAACGGAAGACAAAAAAGAACATCCCATCGCCTACCTATCCTGAACTCTAAATCCCAGTGGAACCCATTATTCTGTTTTGGAGAAGGAGTTGCTAGCCATCCGACAGGCCTTTACAGAATGGCGCCATCTGCTCTTGGGGGCCAAATTCCCGATCCAAGTCAGGACTGATCACAGGAATTTACAATTTCTTCAGTCCTTAGAGTGTAGAAACAGTCGTCAGGCTCGCTGGGCCTTGTTTTTTGCTCAATATCAGTTCCAGATAAACCACGTTCCTGGAGTGACCAACATTATCGCTGATGCCGTCTCCAGACGACCGGACTATGAACCAGAGGATCCTTGTACCCTTCCTAAGATGTTTCCCGATTCCGTCTTTGTTGCCCAGGCAAATTCATTATTGGATAATATTCTCTGGAAGGAATTTCTTGAGACAAATAGATGGGAACTCTCAGTGAAAGATGGATACCTGTTCAAAGAAAAGAGTTTAGTGATACCTACACAAGAACTGAGGTTAAAGATCATAAAACTCTGCCATGATACCTTCAACTCAGGGCATCAAGGCATATCATCAACTCTCAGACTCATTCAGAGTAACATTTGGTGGCCCAAAATGGCCGAAGATGTAAGAAATTACATCCAAGCTTGCGCAATCTGCTGCCAGAATAAGCATGACAATAAGAAACCAGCAGGACTCCTATATCAGCCTGTATTACCAGACCGTCCCTTGGTGACTATTGCTACTGATTTTATCGTGGAACTGCCTCCTTCCAAAGGCTTTACGACCATAATCGTGACCATCAACCTGTTTTCCCATATGGCCCATTTTACTCCCTTGGAAAAGCTACCTTCAGCACAAGAAATGGCAGGAATTGTCATAAACCACATATTTAGACTTCATGGCCTTCCTTCCAAAATCATTTCGGATCGGGGCCCCCAATACATCTCCCATTTCTGGAAATATCTGTGCAAAGTGTTAGGCATCCAACGAGCCTTGTCCTCTGGATATAATCCCCAAACCAATGGAATTACAGAACGAGTCAACCAAATGCTCAAACAATATCTACAATGTTTTGCCTCCCAGGTCCAGAATGATTGGTCCGTCTTGATTTCCGTGGCCGAGTTTGTTTACAATAACTCCGATCATACAGCCATTAAGACCAGTCCGTTCTTCTGCTCTCAGGGATTACACCCTTCAGTTCTACCTACTGTGCTACCTCAATCCACCCCAGTTCCATCGGTTGATTCCTGGATAGACCATTTGGTTACAGTACACAAGGATGTGAAATGTAATTTGGAAAAAGGCCAGGGAAAATGTAAAACGATATGCTGACTCCAGGAGAAGACCAGGGCCTGATTATGCTATTGGAGATAAGGTCTGGCTTTCCTCCAGGCTTTTACCTAGATATCTGAGACCCAACAAGTTAGCTCCACGTTTCTATGGACCTTTACGATAAGAGACATAATCAACCCTGTGGCCTTCAGGCTTCAATTGCCCCAATCCTGGAAAAGGATTCACCCAGTTTTTCATACATCCCTGCTGAAACCTTATTTGCATGACACCAGGACCTCTCCTCGACCTACCCCCGTGATCAAAAATGACCAGGTTGAATTTGAAGTTGCCAGGATTTGTGACTCCAGATACATAAGGGGTTGCCTCCAATATTTGGTGGAATGGAAAGGATATCCACCTAGTGAGCAAACATGGGAACCAGTGTCCAACATGAATGCCCCTCGTTTGCTACGACGGTTTCATTTAACCCATCCGGGCAAACCAGGATGATCGCAGTTTAAGAGGGGGCATGCTGTCATGATTTGCCGTTTCAGCCCCTTCTTGACTACGTGGTCCATAAGGCATTGCTACAGTCCCTCTAAGGCACACTTAACATGGCCGACGTTAGTGCGCGAGTACCATGCTAGCGTTTCCAGGAGTTCGCCAGTCCCTTGAAAGAGGACACGCCTCCACGGCGCTTCGCGTCTCAACGCTAGACTTCCCAACTTTGGCAAGTGTGCTTGTACTTTCCTGTGCTCTTACCCTCTGTCCAGGATCTTAGAGCTTCTCTTTCCTAGTCTCCTTCAGTGCTCCCCTTATCGAGGGCCTTCGCCCGTAGCACTCGCTCCTTCCCTGAATTCTCCTTGTTCCTTCCTGGTCTCCTTCCTTCCGGCACCTTAGTTGCTTGTGCTCCTTCCTGGAATTGAACGCAGACTCCTTTGGTCAGAATAAACGACACGCTGGCGACGGAGGATAGACGCCCGTGTCTTTACAAGTCCCGAGCTGTCCGGAAAAAGGAAAAGAACCAGTCCAAGACTTCGAAAGACAAACAGGTGAGATTTCAGGCAAAGTGTGACACCCAGTCAGAACCAACCACAAACAATATACAGATTTTCAAATGGACACGCAGCTATCTGCATCTGCCTTCCTGCTATACAAGTAACACACCCTTCTTACAGAGCCACACGTAGGGAGGCCAACATTAATGGCAGAAGGGCTTCATATAAGACCACTTTACATTACATTTCTTTACATTACACATGAACCCCCTGCCTATGAAGCAAGAATAAAAACAAGGTGGGGAAAGATAAATATCTGCACTATTATGTAGATGACTGGTGGGACAGGATAATGTTTAATCCATGTGTCATCAGTCGTAATCTACTGATGGGCGGGACATCTGAATAGCAAATGTTCAACTTAAACAACATATTACTACCCTTCCCATTTACTGTATCCATTTGCTAATGGTTCCCTACTATAGTCATCCACTTCAAGATTGATCACCCCTTGGCTATCAGGAATCAGCACAGGTCTTCTTGGAGATCACAGAGTTCTCAGAAACCCCTTCAGTTAGTGCAGGGGTTAACTCTTTCTAAGTTTCTTTGCACAAGCTCAGCTATGCTGAGTCATAAGAAGGGCACTGACTCTCTGAGGACATTCTTGCCATGCGTTTATTAAAGAATAGAAAGAATGCCTTGCTTTCCCTATCACTATCAGGGTTTTCCTGCATACTTTACTGACTAAGGTGCTCGTCAGTCTTGAATAAATGTCCAAAAGAATCAGTCCGCTGTCCAAAGCTAACCTAACTGACCCCTACCACTATTTTAATCAACTAAAGTCAGGAGATTCACTGCCTCCTTCTGGTAGTTTTGGTTATGCGCTTATGTTCCTTCTCTTCTTTCCAGAGATCTAATCAATATATTCCTCAAATAGTTTCTTGTAATTTTATGTATTTGTTCCTTCTATTCCCTTATGGGATTGATTATCTTTTTCTCCTCTTTATTCTTGTAAGAATCCATCTCTCTTTAATATTGGTTGGCTTCTGAATGTACTTCTCTCGTGTCCTTTTCTCTGGGGTTTTGGTTGTTCAAATGTTTATGGTTCCTCTTTTTACAAAGTGGTCTTTCTTGTATAAGTATTTTCTTGGGGACCTCTCGGGTCTTTAGTTCCCAAGTGTCTTTCTTAATTGGGTTCCATTCTCTGTCTCTTGGATATTGGGTGGTCTTCCCCTTTTCCCAAGCTATCAATTCTATTTCTTTCACTCTTGGTGCTTTCTGAATTTCTCATACCCACATTAATTTAAACATTTTTTGTATTGTGTTTTAGTTCATCACAAACTATTCACAAAATAAGATACATAAAACAAGTGTATTATAAAGACAGAAAATATTACAATTGTTCACACATAGAAAATCTCAAAACATATTTTCATTTCACATAATAGATCAAATAAATCCTCCTATCCCTGAAATGCAATTAGCTCAGACCTCTTTTTAGGACATCAAATTAACAATCAAAAGCAGAATGATGGGCTATTACCATGCCTTATTTAGAGTTCATACTTAAAAGCTTGCCAGACCCTTAGTAGGGCAATTGATCTAGGTAGGCTACAGCCTGAGAGACCATTCACCAAAACAATTAATTACGTACATTGGCCAAGTAATCTATAAGGTGTGTAATATCTGATATAATATTTTAGCAATTAATTACACAGGATCAGGACATATCTTAGTGTTTCAATTGTTTAGGGATCATCACAAAAACGCCACCTGCACTCCTCGTCAGGTAAATGCGACCATGCAACCTTTAAATCCATTACGGGTAGTTTGTTTAATCACATTAACATGAATATGCGTCTGAATGATGTAGGGCTAGGAAACTGATATATGTAGCAAGGTCTGGCCTTCGGACCCACGTCACATTCAGTTCTTCTGGGCCTGACCAGTCCGGTCAACCCGTAAAGGACCCTAACTTCTTGCAACGGAATGTGCGAGCTGGCATACTCACACGAAAGCAGATTCACACGCGGCTAGCCCAGACTCTGATCATCCTTGTAAAAATCATTGTCTCTTATGATTATACACAAGTAAATAAAAAATGCTTTAAAAAAAATATGTATTTTTGAGGCTTCCTATAAGGAAAGTACAATTTTGAAAATGTACACAAGGATGAGAGTCTGCCTATATGGTCAGGATTCATTGACCAGTCCCACTCCAGGGCCCTCTTTTTAAATGAGCTCAATAAGGCACCCAAGCCATCAGACCAATCCGGGAGCCATGTTAATTTTTGGAAGAAACTCTCATTACTGATTCTGAATTGCTCCAGCACTCTACAAGATCCCTTTAACATTTCGTCCTTAAGCAATAACAAAATAGATTGCTTATCGACACACATTATTTTGATATATAGATTACCTTCATTTATATGTGTGTTCAACAAGGTCAAATCGAGTGACTCTCATGGCTTGTATTAGGGTTGCTTTCGAGAGACCAAGGATGGGTCACCAGATATGGCCTTCTAGAACATTCAAGAGACACTTACGATTACCTTAACGAAGAGGTGTACACCTGGATGGAAAAATATGGACCACCTGTGAGGAAACCTCGACCTAATACCTCGAGCAATACATCTAGCTCTGAATCAGAAACAATCTCAGCAACACCACCCGAAAGGGATACACAGCAACCAGAAACTTCAAGACCAACAGAAGCAAGAGCAGGTGTTTCAGGAATCTCTTTTTTAGGAAGAGGCCAAAGAGAACAAGGCGGGGGGAAAAAAAAAAAAAAAAAAAAGAAAAAGGGCGAGAAGGCCTGCAGACAAGATATCAACAGAGGAAAACCTAGTGATCAATCTCTCTAGCAGAGTTCTAACAGAATCAGAGATACACACTTTAAAAAGAGGTTTAAGTTTTGTGCCCACATATGATAGTTCTTTATTTGATACAAAAGTGGAGGTAGTTAAATTGGTGAGAAAGATGAAACTTAAAATTTTCTTTGATGAAGTGGAAGATCAAGGGGACAGAAGGGATGGTTCATCATACAAAGAATTCAAATCCAAGAGTACATTCGTACCACCATGCAGAAGCCCCGGTGTGGAGATCTTTGAGAAACGGGTACTTAAAGACTTAGACAAGATCAAATTTTCAAACACCAAGCATAAGAACCTTAAACCTCATGAACTTAAACTACTAAAAGATCTGTATGGCGATGAATCAATAACTATCAGAGCGGCGGATAAGGGAGGAGCACTAGTTATACAAAATACAACAGACTACAACGAAGAATGCTTGAGACAATTAGCAGACACTGATACTTACAAAAAATTGGAGAATGACCCTACCGCAAGGATCATGCAGGATCTGGAGAAGACCTTGGAGAATGCTGAAGAAAACTCTTGGATCAGCCACAATACACATATATTTCTACAGAATACCAACCCACGTGTACCTAACTTTTACACTCTGCCTAAGATCCACAAAGATCCCCTTAAACCTCCCGGCAGACCTATCGTAGCAGGTGTCAACAGTGTATTGCAACAGATTGGGAAGTACATCGACTTTTTCCTCCAGCCACTCATTCAGAATACCCCCACCTACATCAAGGACACCACTCACTTTTTGAAACAACTTAAAACCATACCCCATGTCCCAACGAACTTTTTGTTCACCTTGGATGTTAAGAATCTATACACATCAATTCCACATGATTTAGGAATACAAGCAGTTGATTGGCTACTGCTAAATACTGGCGAATTAGAAGCAAGCAAAGAATTCTTGATCATCCTGTTGGAGTTTATTTCCAAAAACTCATATTTTAAATACCAGAAACAACATTATCAGCAGATTGCTGGAACATCGATGGGTGCCATCATGGCACCAACATATGCGAATACCTTCATGTACAAATTTGAGACAGACCATATTTTGAACCATCCCATATGGAAATCACACAGCTATCTGGATCAGGTACATTGATGACATTTTTGGAATTTGGACCCAGAGTGAAGAAAGCTTGCTAACATTCTTTAGAGATCTCAACACCATTGATGCCAGAATACAGTTTACACATGAGTATTCAAAAGAAAACATCCATTTTCTTGATGTGGAAATCAAGACTACAGGAGAAGGATACAGGACGAACATATATACCAAACCCACCGATCGCAACAATTTGCTTCATAGATTGAGCTTTCATCAGCCAAGCCTTATACGTAATCTCCCATACAGCCAGATGCTACGTGTTAAACGTATTATCAGTGATCCTACTGATTATACCATCGAACTACACAAAATGGGTGAGAAATTTATCAAGAGAGGCTATAAAGAATGTGAAATTATGAATGCAAAAACCAGACTCGAGACAATTAATAGGGAGGATTTATTAACACCATCTAGAAGAACTAAATCTGAACCAACTTTGGTTTTTGTGACAAAATATTCTACACAAAGTAATCGCATCAAATCTATCATTAAGAAGCATTGGCAAATTTTATCATGTGACCAGAAAGTAGAACATTTGTTCAAGGATTTACCTACTTTTGCATATCAACGCAGTAGGAATTTTAAAGACCATTTGGTAAAGACACGTCCGCCTCAGAAAAGATTTGAGACAAAACGTAAAGGGACGTTTCCATGTCTGCAGTGCGGCAACTGTGGATACATATTGAAAGGACAAATTATAAACCACCCACACACCGGTGAGAAATTGGCAATTAAAGACTTTGCGACATGCGAAACAGCTAATATCATTTACGCCATTAAATGTCCATGCGGGTTGTACTATGTAGGACAATCGAAGAGAAAGGCGAAATTGCGGTGGAATGAACACCGGTCATGTATCCGCAACCGGAATATGACTTCTTCAGTGGCCAAACATTGGACAGAGAAAACCACAACTTGGCACAGAAACGGTTCCAAATACTGGAGGTCATACATCGATACGAACCTCATGAGAATCTCCAACAAAGACTTGATAGGAGAGAATGCTTCTGGATAGAAAAACTTGGGACACTTGCCCCCAGAGGGCTTAATGAAGAGATCAATTGGTCCTGTTATCTGTAGGGTACAGATAATACATGATCACCTACATACAGATGCACATTGTGGACATGTTATTTACTTTAATGTATTGGAGTTTTTGTTGTTTAATTTTGTCCTTTTGGTCCCAGTTTATCTCTTAGTGTATATTAGTTTTGAAAAATGATGTTCCATTTATTTAAGCATGATGTATTGATTTAACCACGATCAAACCGAATGTTTTGTTCAACTTAGAAACACTAATCCCTTCTATTCTTAGTTTGGGACTCAGCGAAGGGATTTAAAACCTGCTCAAGTTAGCCGATTAGAGCTACATTTGCAAATACCAGAGAAAGGTCTACTGCCCATTATTTGATGAACAGGCACGAATACTTTATATCAAGTAAATTGCCATACCAGTCATTGATATCCCTGCCTTGTATGTAGAGATACGATCTAACATACTTAATCATCATAATGGTGGTTCCAGCTCACATAACTATGCACATTTGATCTATACGAGCGGGTATTTTCAACACTGCTATTACTAAATGCTCATTTGAATAGTTATTCCTCATTCCCGTACTCCGATTCCCTTGGAGATACGGGACTCGAGGCACTACCACGTCAACACGCTGATTGACGTTGTGCAGCGCCCTGCCGAGGAAACCATGGCAACTAATAAAACAAGGAAGTGAACGTCATTCACCTCCTTGGACACACGTACTTCTTGTGCTCCGACACACATTCGAGTAATAAGGTAACTACTACAGTACTTGTGGTTATATGTAACGTTATTCGAAAAGATTCACTTTAATTATGGATTACTTATATTTAGTTACACACATATCCCATTTTTATTTACTTTTCTACGCAGCATTCGAGGGAGACAGTTTTTACTCCACACACTCGATTGGGATGAGAAATACATGGTATATCCAAGTTGAACTTCAGGTACACTTGCTCTTTTCAATCCCGTTGGGGCATCATTGTAAGATTATTTAAGAAGCTTTATACATAAATTCTTTTCCCTCATTTGCATTTTTCTCTTTTTTTATTTTCATGATTTGCACTCCTGTTTTACTACATCCTGTGTGCACGCGGGATGCGTTATGTATCTGTAATGTATACTTTCTTTGATTACACCCTTTGTGATATATTGTGAACATTCCATGTATATGATATGATGGACTTAATTTGTTTAAATTGTTAATTTTTTGTGGTTCATTAGATAAAGCATATTACGTTATGGTTTTTGCCCTGAGGAAGGAGCTAGACTCCGAAATGCATAGGCACTGTTAACCATATGTTTTTGGCAATCAACTTGGATGATGTTGAGCTTACTATGCATATTGATCAACACAATGATCAAACATATTTTGAATATTCATTAAATTGTGAAGAAATACGGTACAAATGGAACTCGAATTAACTTTATTTAGAAAATAATCACACCACGCAGTTCTTGGAACACAAACGTGAGCACCAGTCTTGGCTGGATGGTCCATCCAGCCTCTTCTTTTTTGTTTAGTCTCATACGGTCCAGGTGTCGTTAGGACCTACCAGACTGGGTGCCCCGCACGTAATTCAGTTACTTGCACCAAAAGAAAAGACACGTTGATAAAGTGGTGCCCGCCTTTCATCTGGCCTTCTAGAACATTCACCCATTTTTCAAAATCTGAGTACGAACACTCAAGGGCATTCGCAATACTAGTCATTCATTTCTGTCAGTAGAGTGTTATAATGCCAGATAAATTGCATCCCACATCAGTACTAACAACACTTCTTATTGACATCGTAGTAGCAATAGCCCTCAAGTGTCTTTTCTCAAATACCAAGGATTCCCTATAGTTGGACTCGACCTCATAACCAAGGTAACCATAGCTCTGTACTTTCTGCATCTCTGCTCCCGGGGGTCACCACCCTCACTTTATCTTCTGGACTTTGCCAACACGCATACATTTAGATGTCTCCACATTGATGGACAATGCATTATCTCTTTTTTATTTATTTCTTTTATTTATATTTGGTTTTAAACATAAGCAAATCAAACATCTACCAATTTCACAACTTGGAATAACATAAAACATATAAAACTTTGACAACTCTTACTTTTATTATTCCCTTTACCCTGGATGCAGTACCAGGTTTAAATTCACTTACATATTCTAAGTCAAACAAATTCCATGATTTTATAAATGCCGCAACAGCGACTGCTTCTGAGGTGTTCACTGTATTGAGTAGTCCTTTCCACAACTCTTTCACGTCATGCACACCTCTCAAATTAATTTTTTTCCTAAAATATATATTTTTTTCTCGGTTTAAGGCCTCACATTCAATAAACAAATGCTCAATTGATTCCATCGACCCGTTCGCTTTGCAGAGTCTACAGCATGATTCAGTTGCAGCTATTGTTCCACGCCTTTTCAAAATCTCCCCTGTCAGGAATACATTCCAGCAAAGTCTCATTATAAGAGATCAATAGTGCTGGTTTGGGAATTGCTTTAGATAAGGGGCTATCTCGCCTCTAAGTTTGTGTTCATGGGACAGATGACTTAGTGACGGGTAACTATTGAACGAGTTGATAGTATTCGTCCAATACCATTTATACAGTCCCCCTCTTCACCTTCTCCGGATTGGCCCTCAACACTCCACTATCGAGACCTATGTTGCTTAAGGTGGATTCACATTTGGCTCTCAGCTTTCCCAGAAACATGTCCCAATTATACATATCTTCCCTTCTTTGTTTCAGGGTGAGACTCATGACCACATACAGGTTATCAGTATTTGCTGATATAATCTTTGATAAAGACACATGCATTGGCAATTCATGAGTACCTTTAAGGAGAGGAGAACCAGCTCATATCTTATTTAGGCTCCCGGGACACCATTTGGGACCCTTAGCGCACTTGTCGCCACATTATCCCCTCAATTGTGTCCAACCGTGTGTTTAATTTATCATTGCATAGCTCTAGGCCATATGTAAGCTTCAGGACCACCTTCCCTTCATAGAATAACTTGCTGTTTTGATCTAAAATGTTTCAAATCTCTTATCAACTTGCAGTAGGTGGTTGGTCAGTGTCTTAGCCTTGATACCGACAAGATCTTGTATTTCCTTTGTCTGCCGTTTTGAGGTGAAGTGGAAGCCCAAAAAAGTTACTCCTCCAATGGGTTTGTCATTGAGTTGCCATTTGGTCAAGGTACGATTCCCACCCTACGAGTTCTAGAATTTTTGTCTTTGAGGGATTTATTTTGAGGCCGTTATTTTTTACGCATTTAGGAAGAACACACAATCACCTCTTCATTCCAACTCGAGAGAAATTAAAGAGGAGGAAGTTGTCGGCATATGCTACCCATGCTGTTTTCACAGCCCCCAGCACAGGGGCGATCAGGCCTGCAGAGTCTAGTTCTTCTCCACTGTCAGAGGCATATAGGTTATAGAGGCAGGGAGTCAACATGCATCATTGCCTCAAACCCATATTGATGGTGATTCTCCGGGAGAGATTCCCTTTTTGGTCAAGGCATATGAAAATGCCAGAGTTATCATGCAAAGAAGCAATTATCAGACTTAATAGATCCTGGGGAAGGCCCCAGTTTTACAGCTTTGCCCAGGGCTTTGAGTAGTCTACCCGGTCAAAGGCTGCTGAGAAATCAACTGAGGCTATCAATACGCTCAATGTCCTTGTCCCCTTCGTTCTATCTTGAAATTCCCTGATCACCGCCCCACTGATATTAGTTGAATGGCCCTGCCGGAAACCCATTTGGAATATGTCCAATCTCCCTGAGGACACTACCCATTCCTCGAGGTGACGTAGTACGAGAGCAGCAAAAATGTTCTATCTACGTCCAAAAGTGAGATAGGTTTATAGTTTCTCTGGTCCCATTTGGCCCCTTGTGTATCTCTTGCGTATTCACTCACAACTCTTGCACTCGTACAGATACCAACATACCTGGTATCAAATATAGCCAGACCATCTGCATAAGTCAGATATAACATCTTTGATGTACTCAACTTGGAAGGAAAGTTGTGCACTTTGAGGAGACATTCTCCAAAATCTGCAACTAATAGGATAAATAGAGCAGATGCCAAAATGCACACCAAAAAAAGATAAAGGAACTGACTAAGAATCTGATTGTCAGATATCCACTTCTCGTAGTTCTGTATAATACAAGTGGAGAACATTTTGTGGGATTGTCCAGTAAATAAATAATTATATAATTCACAAGATCTTTTTAACCCTCCCTTTAAATATAGGAATACAGTTAGAGGACCTCCATTAGTCTGGGATGATACCGGACTTCCTTATCTGGTTGAAAAGTGTTGGAAGTAAATTCGCCCAGAGTTCTGGATTGGCTAGCATCACCTCATTACCCCCGCATCACCGGGGGCTCTTGATTTTTTTACATTTATTTATGATGACTATTAACTTCCCCCCTCTCAAAACTCAGACTATTCATAGAACGGGGATACAATTAGATGCTTTAGATGCATCAAATATATCACCCAGATATACTTCCCAGATTTTAGTGGGAATCAGATTTTCCATTGTCTTCCATTGCTCTTTACCGCTGGTGTTAAACAAATGCCACATCTTCTTGGTATTGCCCTTTCTAATAGTCTCCTAAAGGGTTCTGCAAGTGGCATTACTAGAAGACAGTTTATACCACTATAACCAGTTACAGTATTTGCTTTGAATGTTCCTCATTCGCTTGTGCATGCTATGGATATCAGTGGCGGTGGTCGGTCAAAAAACCGAAAAAAAATATCGAATTACCAAAATCTCGAAAAAAAAAATCTCGAAAAAAAAAATCTCGAATTATTTATTTATTTATTTATTTATTTATTTATTTATTTATTTATATGTATTTGTGGGTTCAGGTAAGTATAAAAAAAGGGTAAAATAAAAAAAAATGAAAAAAGGGGGTCTGGGGGGGAACCCCCCATTTCGAAATAAAAACGTATTAAAAAAAATTTGAGATTTTATTTTTTTCGAGATTTTCAATTCGATATTTTTTTTTCGAGATTTTTTTATTCGGTTTTTGACTATAAACCATCAGTGGCACTCAAACGTTCTTTCCTAATATCCTGTATCATGGCTCATTTTGTCTGGATTATGACCATCATATGGAGGAGGATGTTTACACCCAATTGTGTACCCAGATTAGGTGGCCTAGACAGGAAGCGGGATGTAATCAAACTGACCCAGTTCATAATTTCATTAGGGCAGGTGAAGTTTTCATACACCCTATCCAGCTGGTCCATATAAGATGTAATGGCCACAATGTTTTTATCTGAAAGGACAATTCTATTTTGGTCATTATTCAAATTGATTTCCCCCAGCCTGTCTCAGTCGATCTTACCACCTTTTTCCAAATGACTGAAATATTTAGGATTGCATGGTGTGAGAAACCTGAGGGTATTCTCCCAAGCAGACCTCGAGAATCTGTTATTCCGGTAGCCAGAGAAGGGTTGACACTCTCAGATTCCCAACCATGGGGGCAGGCGAGCAAGAGAGGATCACCTGGATAGGGGAGCCTGGGGTTGTGATCCGGGGAGTAGCCCAGGTGAGATGCAGTATTATACCGGGGAAGAAGGAGAAGAGGATGGGATTCCTGGGACCTTTGTAGGCTGTACCACATCTGTCTCCTTTCCTCCCAATGAATCTCCCTTGCCTAAATCCAATGACCCCTCTGTATATAGTAAATCCCCTAGGAACCCAAACCCTGTTGCACTCAGAAACTACATCTCCCAGAATCCCTATTTTCCTGTGTCCTACCCGAATACGCGCAGTCATTCTCCTCCCTGTCCCTCTGACTATTATTTCCTGAATTCCCAGTCTGCTTTAAGTAAACACCATACCCCCTATTCCTTTCACAAACCTTAAAAATCTCACCTTTTCGAATTCACCTAACCCCCTAGGACGAAGAATATAATTCCTTGTGACACATTTTCCCCATCCTACCCAGTAAGATATTCAGAAGTTCAACCCCCGTCCCCCTTTTCCAACACGAACATTTTTCTACACTGTGACAGACAATGGACTAACACCCAAGCCGTTTTCTTGACATGTTCCAGCACAAGGGCCAGGCAGTCAGGCAATTGACAATAACTACGCACACCTGATGGACCTTTCCCTTTCCCACAGGGATAGAAGGCGGAGCACGAAAGTACACTTTGAGCAAGGCCGAACGCACCAGGAAGCAGCTATTCCAGACCGGCACTTCAAATGGGGGAGAAAGGTAGAGGGACGATGAGGAGGGAATTACCCTTGACCTTTTCAACTCAGACCTATGAAGCCTCTGAAAGGGAAATCCTAAGACCAGGAAGTCCAGCTGGTGTGTGGGGTGACAAGTGTCACCAGCAAACGGGACCCTTCCGTGCTGATAGCCAAAGCAGGGCGAAGCGGTTGCCTCCTTGTTGCTGTCCTTGACTCCTGAGACAAGAAAACTCCAACAGTTCAGCACAGCCAGTGGGTCAGAGAAGACAGATAGTAAAACCGAACTGTGCTTCGCCCAAGGTTGCAGGCGGCAACCTTGTTGAACAAAGAACTTGTGTAATTGAACTTTTAAGAAACCCTAGTAAAAAGTTCAGAAGCAGAGTGGTCAGGCGTCGCTGTGGCACTTATTCAAAGTACTCTGACTGAAGCCCTTTTGGGTTGTGTTGTTTTGATGAAACTACAAAGACCAAGGGGCCTTAGGAAAGGCCAGTGTAAAGTGTAAAAGTTGTCATGACCACTGTGAGGGGGCACAAGTTGTGCCACAAGCAGGCTCCCACCAGAACCCTGAGGGCCTTAAAACCACTGCAAATGGGCTCCTGGAGCCAGTCCTTGGGCCTTTGGCACCAGGCTCATATGTAGGAAGGAGGGGCTGTTCAAACTAGGCCCCATTTATGTACATGGGCCTTTAAATCCAACATGGATGCAACCGCATGGCTCAGTTCCTGTGAACCAAAGCATGCGGTCTAGTGTTTTGGGTGTGGCTGGGGCCTGGAACTACTTTACCTGGTACTATTTTACAGGGGCTATATAAACCACACCCAGGCTGCAGAACACCGCGTTATTCTGCATCTAGCAGCGTGACGCTCACCGTGTCCAGCTCCTGGTCTTCAGCAACTTCCTGCAAGAACAAGGTTATTCTGCCTTAACTGAGAATTCACCATCCAACACTCAGCATCTCAACCGGGATGCAATCTGGGGAAACCGAGAGAAGAAGAAACATCACTCCCCTGTGAGTACTAGCTTAAGGACTTCTGGCGAACCGCTACCATAGCTGCTGCTCTAACATCGCGACCTGCATTAACGAGAAAAGGACAAAACAACATTAGAACGCGCGCACTTCCAAAACAACGAATTGCATTAGTCTCACCTTAATTCCATCGCACTACTCCGCACTGCCATCCGGAGCATCACAGCAACATCCTGCAAAGGAAAAGGAGACGTGTTCAGGTTCGGTTGCAATAATGAACAATTGCACATCGCGTTACTTACCTTAACAGATTCCAGGGCCAGTTTGTTCATCACACACTCATCCACTCGCAGCATCACAGCGGCCTGCGAGGAGAAGAAGAGGAAAACACACGTTAGCTTTAAAAGACAATAAAGGCGCTGCGCTCCCGCTTTCTCTTACCTAAAACGTGCCTCTCCATCCGGCATGCCAGCATCAAGACCTTCACACCTGAAACAAGGAGATAAAGACTTTAACGAATTCCCACCATAAACAGAACAAGAGACTTACAATAAACAAACCTACCTGCCTATTAGCAGAGTCGGGGTCACAGCAGGCCTGGGCCCCAAGGAAGGCGCACTGCACCAGTGAAGCAACTCAGGCAGCTCGCCAACAAATGTCAAGCGCCTCTGCACAAGAAACGCAGGATGGATAGATCACCCTACAAATAACTAAGATGAGAAAGACTCAGTGGGAAGGGGATCGGTCAGAGGGAGGTGGGAGATTCACTCACTAGAGACAGTTTTTACAAACCCTCCCTTCTGTAATTGCAGATTCATTATTCAGCACTGGGCAACCACACATCCAGGGTTCCAGATCTCAGAGCCTTCCAGATGCCCCAGGTGATATCAGGTGAGCGTAACAAAGTAGTCCTACGAGGGTCGAGCAAAACCCCTTGTACACTAAAAAGTCTTTTACACATGGGAGAAAACTGATTGAACTGTGAAACTGGCAAATGTGAACCCGACAGAGGGATGCCTGCAAATTGAGGGTAAATAGTGACATACCCGTGAACATTGTGATGACAAATGTGAACCCGGCTGAGGGATGTCCACAATGCTGGCAAATGTGAACATGACCGAGGGCTGCCTGCGAATTGAGGGTAACTAGTGATATACCCGTGAACATTGTGACCGAGGGATGTCCATAATGGATAACTGGGGAAAAGGACATTCAGACAGTTAAGTGATATGTTTTGAAGTGAAAGGCTGTAGTGAACCAGATTGAGGGGGGCTAACATTGCAAGAAGGATCAGAGCCCAGCTGAGGGGGATCCAAGAGGCAAAGAGCAGTTGACCAACATGAACAGATTGCCAAAAGTACTTTTGTTTGCTTATTGTTTTTGGCACAGCTGGTCTTCTAAGGCAAGAGACCTTTGCAGGAAAGAGACCTGACCCTGGAAGGTCCTGGCATCATTGAAAGTAACTGTAACCTTGTCCTTGCGAGGCCTAGAAGTGTGCTGTGATGAAAGGTCCTGCCTTGTACTGTGCTAAAAATGGGGGGAAGAGAGACCCAGCCATACCATCCTGACTTATCATTTGGTACACTTCTTTCTTTTCTTGAGAACATTATCCCACACTATTCTGTAACTTAGCTGTAAGGATTGGCAAAAGTTCAAAACAGTGAAGACTCCCAGCACGAAGTACCAGGTAATGGAAATTCATAAAGTCCGGAAGAGGGCTAAGGAAAACCTAAGCGAGCCTCAGTGGACATTAGTAATAGCAAGAGAGTGTAAAGCACTGTTAGCTGAACACGCTCAAGGCTAAAGAACAATTAAAAAGCTGACCCTCACCTTGACAGTTGTGATCAAAGTCCGTCTGTACTGCTCTGGAAACCACATGCCCCATGAACCTTATTAACGGGGTTACTTCTCGGGTACAATCAGAAGAAACCGAAAACTGTCAGCAGGTCTTCTGGACAATCAACAACGAGAACAAAGTTCCCAGGAAAGCAATCGTTGGCGACGTAGAGGTCCTCCTGGGACAGGGCTCGTCCATTGAGCCAAACCCCAATCATCTTCTGACATCCGTCTATTATACATTGCCAATTGGTCAACACCAGATCCTGCCAAGAGCCCTGTGTTTTCAGCTCATGATTGGAACCTTGCCCTCCTCAAGATAAGAAAACCATTATCGTTGTCATTTTCGTTGTGCTTGAAAAGCCAGGAAAATAGAAAGCCATTTGAGACTGTAAACCATAAGAAAATACACAAAACTGTAAACCTTTTTTAATACAGTTCCCAGTCCAGCTCTACAAGAGTGTAGTGCTGGGAGAGGCAGGAGCCACTCCGGGGTAAGAGCTTGGTCGTCCCAGTGGGGTGGATAAAGACATTGGGGAAACATAGGAGAAGCAAGTAATTCTTCTAGCCCCACAAGAACTTTGTGTGATTGTTCATTTTCTGTTGGGTTACGGAACACCAAGAACTTTTGTGGAACTTTTACTTTGAGCAACGAGAGTTGTTTGGACAGTTTACATCCAGAAGAAGGGAGCCATTCTCCTGGATTATGGAAATTACCTTGACGTTATGGTGTTTTGTTGTAGTGACAGGGATAGAGATACAGTAGGAGCCTTTGTGACCGGTACGGTGCCTTTTTGTTTGGACTCGCACACACTTCCCGACGAGCACCAGAGTTTCTTTAGTTTAGGTAGGGACATTTAATTAGTTAGGGATACATTGGTTTCGTTTATCATTTAAGAAAGGTTTATAGCAACCACTATGGTGCCACTTTGTCAGTCTGGTCATTCCTTGTCCCCACACCTGTGGTGCCAACAAGCGATTTTCCATTACAGAGGGCAAATGGTAGAAATATTTATTGGCCTTTACTTCAGGGATTTCAATGGGCTTAATTAGGTTGGTGCTGGGGCACATAGCGGCGGAAAACATGCTCAGTCCTGGTCACAAATGTTAAATATAAGCACACAGATACCTGGACTCTAAAAAGTGCATTTGGGAAGCCATGGAAGAGTCATTTTAAAATTGGGTGCTGTGATTGGGAGAAGAGAAATGCCGTTTCATGCCCACCTAAAACAACCTATTGTGATGCATTGACTTAAATGTCTAAAGATCAGTAGATCACAAGGGAAGCCTCAGTAGGCCGTGTACAAAATGTACAGCCAAACAGTATCTTAGGTTTGTCCCTGACCCTGGTTGTACATGCAGCACTACATACTGCAGTTTCCGGGTCAAACATGAGGCATGCCCACATGAAATAAAAATGTAACTTATTATCAATGTTAGATATTACTGGTGCCAGGATATGCATTCCACAAGCCTTAAGAGTATACATATACTGTAAGTAAGCTGATGGTCGTGGAACCATAAATGTAATACTGTACGGTCCATTTTTATTCAAGAGTGTTATAAACAAATTCCAAACCTTCCAGCCATCACCTCTTTTTGTTTTGCACAAGTCAGCCCGAGTGGGACGGGTATGCCCAGACGTGGGTCCAGTGCCTGCTGGGCCTAGAGACCCAAACTACTCCTTACTGATGAAACATGTGTAGAGATGCTTGTGGTCTCGTGCAGAAGGGGTGTGACCACGCATTTTGGGCAAGACTGCCCCTTTTGGGGTGGGACAGCCTGATTTGCATATGGTCTTTCCCTTTTTGTAATGGCGTGGCAGGCAAAGGTCAATGGTCTGGAGGGTAGCCCAGAGGAATCTATGTGATCACTGCGCGAATGAAAATGTTGACACCAATTAAGGTGCAGCAAAGTGATCACTTTACCCATGTCCGCCGGGCCGCCTTCCCTTACCCAAACCCCTCACCCCACTTACCTTTATGGCGGCACACTTCTGTGCATGCCGCCGACTCCCCGCTTTCCCTGCAACGTTGGTTCCTCCCACTTACGTGGGTCTGAGTCCACTCCACAGGGTGCTTTTTTTAAATTCTTTTCCTCCGCTTACCACAATGGTAAGCGGCAGGGGGAACACCGCTGCAACCCCAGACTCCAGTTACTGCTCCCAAGGTGAGCGGGGACACCTCTGCTCTGCTTTGGTGCAGTAATGTTAGTCAGTATTTTGTGCACCCACAAAAACTTGCAGTAACTGAGGGGGCACACTACGGAGGGCAACATATTTGTATATTTCCGCCCAGAGCAATGCCAGAGGTTAGGATTAATTCCAAACCTTCCAGCCATAAAAATTAGAACACACAAATTGGGACATTTCATAAGGAATTTCTTTGTCCTAAAATTATGCTAGGTGATGAGACTTAAGTCAGTTTTAACTGCATGAAGTTGTGGGAAATTACTGATATAGGATTACTAGAATAAATGAGAATTATTACTGTGACATGCTCTAGTTTTGTAAGCTAGGTCCTCAAATCATGAGTGGGTGTTTTGTTTAAGCACTCAAACATGAATTATCAATGTAATTTGTGTAATGTATGTAATTGTAGGTATATTATATTGTTAAGATAGAACGGTGTATAAAAGGTTTCTTTATTATTACATGCAATTAAAAACACTATAAATAGTATATGGAGGGACCTTCAAATTAAAATAAAGCTGCAAGTAATACAATATACAATGTTGCAATCAAATTCCATAAAGGTAATTAGCATAGTAGTAATAGGTTACATTTGATAAAAATGGCCCCGAAATTATCCAAACTTCCTTTCATGCGATTGTGGAGCAACATGATAGCTAACCATCCAAAATGCTGCATTTACATTTTATCATAGATAAGTTAACACTTAACTATGATAAACACAAATACCATTCTTAAAACTTACTATTTTCATTGTGGAGAACAAAACAGAAAGACAAACTTTCAGGAAATCCACAGAAGTTGGGTTTCACGAGATGCAGTGGGGCTAAAAGAGGACATGTCTTGCCAAGCTCCAGCCAGAGAATCTTAAAAATGATTATCTAGGAGATAAAGTCGCCCCTACAATATAAGGATATTGCAAGTTACCGAGGAGTTATTTGACCATATATAGGAACGAGGCCGAAGGCAAAGAATCACATTGAGAATCACATTGGGGAAGACACAGGGAAGCAATGTCCACATCCTTAGTGTGTCCTGGAGATGTCGACTAGAGACATGTTATGTTACTTTGCATTTATAAAGCGCCTTATGTACCATTGGTATGGTCTCAAGGTGCTGGTAGGTCGAAAACCCTCGGGAACCGAAGTTCATGTCAGTAGAGAGAGTAGACAGAGTCAAAGGTGCGTGTGAGCACCGGATATGTGTGCAGCCGTTGTGGCATTCGTTTAATAGCTGCTTCATAGCGGTAGGTGTGGTGGTTGAGAGATCAAGAGTATGTGTTCGTTCTGGCAGGTTTTATCCAAACCGGTTCTGGCTGCGTTAGGCCTGAGGAGAACGCCTGGCTGGAGGGTGTGAAACCAGCAGTGTTTAGTTAGAGTGATGTGGAGTATGAGGCAGATGTTGGTATGAGAACTATAGCGAATGGTTTCATAGTATCTCTATGTTCTAGTTGAATGGTGGTGTAAAGAAGAGAGTAAGCTTGGTGCTGTGATATGATATGATGGTTTACATGCTCTTTCAAACGTTCCATGCACTCCAAACCATTCCATGCATGTCGCACACTTCTATGCGCTCCAGTCTGTTCCATGCACTCCAATCAGTTCCATGCTTCTCAGTCCGCTCCATGCTCTCCAATCCGTTCCGCGCACTCCAATCCGTTCCGCGCACTCCAATCCGTTCTGCGCACTCCAATCCGTTCCGCGCACTCCAATCCGTTCCATGCACTCCAATCATTTCCGTGTGTTCTAAGTTGTTTTATGCACCCCTCCACATATTTCATCTGTACCTTCCACATAATTCACCCGTACCTTCCACATATTACACCAGTACCTTTCACATACTTCATACGTTCCATCCACATACGTCCCCATTCCATCCACATATGTCCCTATTCCATCCACATACGTCCACCGTTCCATCCACCTACTTCACCCGTTCCATCCGATCTACGTACTTGTCCGCTCTGCGCACTCGTCCGCTCTGCGCACCCATCCGCTCTTATGCGTTTATCCGCTCTACAGACTTGTCCGCTCTACAGACTTGACCACTCTACACATTCATCCCCTGTAGGCACGCTTCCGCTCTGCGCACTCATCCGCTCTACACACCCATCCGCTCAACGCACTCATCCGCTCTACTCACACCTCTGCTCTATACACCCATCTGCACTATGCACCCATCCGCTCCACGCACATATTCGATCCACGCACCCATCCGGTCTATGCACTTGTCCGCTCCACGCACTCATCTGCTTTATGCACTCATCTGCTCTACACCTTCATCTGCTCTGTGCACTCTTGCGCTCTACGCACTCCTCTGCTCTACACGCTCATCCGCTCAATACAGTCATCCGCTCTACACACTCGTCCGCTCTATGCATTCATCTGCTCTAAGCACCCTTCCACTCTACGCATTAGTCTGCTCTACACACTCATCTGCTCTACACACCCATCTGCACTACGCACTCATCCTTTCCACGCACTCATCTGCTTTATGCACTCATCTTCTCTACACAGTCCTTCACTCTATACACTCATCCGCTCTGTATGCTCATCCGCTCTATACAGTCATCTGCTCTATACACTCGTCCGTTCTACACATTCATCTCCTGTGCACTCGTGCGCTCTACGCACTCCTCCACTCTACACGCTCATCCGCTCAATACAGTCATCTGCTCTACAAATTCATCCGTTCTACGCACTCTTCCACTCTATGCATTCATCCGCTCTAAGCACCCTTCCGATCTACGCTCTACGCATTTGTCCACTCTACACATTCATCCGCTCTACACACTCATCCGTTCTACACACTCATCCGCTCTACACACCCAACCACTCTACACATTCATCTGCTCAGCGCGCTCATCTGTTCCACGCGTTCCATCCATTCTACCAATTTCATCCGCTCCACTCACTTCGTTCATTCATCATGCATTATCGTTCAGGCCATGTCACTTGGCATACGTACTGGATCTGTTCCGTGCTGTCTTTCTGCTTCTTACAATACCTTTCTGCTTCTTACAATACCTTCCTCTCATGTACTTGATTTGTCTATTATGTACTTTCCATTTATGCCATGCACTCATACATTCCATGCCATCTGTCCGTGCACTCATCCGTCTCCCGTATTCATCTTTCCAACCTCTTCTCTTTATTAATTTTGTCCATTGCAATCATTACATCCATTTAATTAATTTAGACCACATTACTGTTTTCGTACGATTTATTCTTTTTATCCACTTCACTGCTTTGATCTATTTTACTCATTCTATTCTGTTTGTCCTTTTAGTTTACATTAGCGGTTAGTAGTTGTCAATTTGTCGCTTAGATCTGGATGTTGTATTGTTATTTGTCTTATTGTTATTCAAGAGCTAGTAGATTGTTGAGTTGGTGACATTGAGATGTTGCTATTCAGTTTGAGTTAGTTTGAGTACAGGGTTGGTTTTAGGGGAAGAGCCAAGTTTTCAGTAATTTGCGGAAAGACATTAGATCTTCAGTTAGGCGGATTTGGGGTGGGAGTGCGTTCCACAGCGTGGGGGCCAAGGCTGAGAATGATGATCTGCCTAACCTGACTGAGTTTGTTTTAGGTATGACTAGGAGGCTGGCTGAGCTTGATTTTAGAGTATGTGGAGGGTGATAGGGTTTCAGCTTGTCTTGAAGATATTGAGGTCTGGTTTTATGCAATGCTCGGTGAGAAATGCATAAAGTTTTGAAGGTCACCCTTCGGGCCACTGGGAGCCAGTGCAGAGTTTTGAGGGCTGGGGAGATGTGGTCTCTCGGGCTGAGCGCTAGTAGCAGTTTGGATCCGGCGTTTTGTGCTCTTTGTAGTTTATTCAGTTGGTAAGCGTGGACTCCGAGGTAGAGGGGGTTAGCGTAGTCTAGTCTTGATATAACAATTGATTGGCAGAGAGGGAGAACTTGAGGCTAATTAAAGGTTTCTGTCGGGGGGCATCACTTTCCAAGTTTTCTCTAATAACAGAGCATTCGCATAGATCCCTCGGCCTTCGCCCACCACTGGGTAGCCCACGGGAGTCAGTTGTGAGAAAAGTGTTAAATTACAGGGATTTATTTGATTTTATTGGATATTTGTAATGCACACTATACAACAAAACATTGCGATTCAAGAAAAGACGGCAACATACAGTGCAAAGTAGTGAAAATCAAATTCTACTCCGACATCACCAGCAAATCCAGAGGACTAGAAAAGGTAAAGCCCTAAGGAAGCAAAACTAAGTGTGCATGTGACATCCAACTAAGTGGAAAATAATAATGCATTATAAAGTGCACTTTTTTATTGACCTGTCCAGGAAGCATTGCTATATTTGAAAGACTCACGGGCAAATGCTGTCCAAAGTAGGTCCCTGCATTGAGGACCGATCAGCAATAGACCCCAGCAGACATCCTTGGGAGAGAGGCATAAAAAAATGTGGCCGTGGCCAGTGTCACAGGTATCCCCTCCACCCTGAACAAACAGATTACCCAGCCTCACTGGTACTCTGAACGACTGCAAGCTTTTCAGACACCTGAATGGAATAAAGAGAGACCATTCAGTTAGACTGACCGTAATCTCAAGGAATATTGCTGGATTGTGGGCTAAATTGAGTGAATTAGATTGGTTAGACTTTATAAAAGGGAGTACAGACATTGAGCCATGCTTGTTCTCAGAGTGGCTCACACATGTTTGTAGATGTCATGTTGGAATGGTATTAGCGCTAGCGAACTGCCACTACAACAAAAAGCCAAAAACCTCACTTCAACTTGATATAAACATACATCAATGATCTGCCCAAAACTCTCAATTAAGGTAAAGGGACTGCTTACTATTCTAATCAAATTGACAGCATAAAATAACAAGAAATATCCCATAACTATTTCAAATCCTTGCCACAAAGATCATGAAATTTCATTAAAGAAACGCCAAGACATCAATTCCTCTTCTACAGAAGAGTATTCCAAATACAAACAGAACCAAATATTGAAGGGAATTCAGACCAAAATACTGTACTGTATAAAATAATTAGCAAGCTCATACATCCATGTGCAGAGAAATTCTCACCTTTTAGTATTGATGCTAAAGCCTGACACATGTAAGCAATAAAAAAATCCCAGGGACCAAAGGATCTAATCATGTATTTGTCTGTACAGGAAAATAATAATGCCAATAGAAAACTCCTTACATACAGACATACAAAGTACTAAAAAATAAAGGCAATGATTTCCTAAATCGACTGGAAAAGTATGTGATATCTTTACTGGAGGCATGTGACCATACAACAGAGGATTTAGAAGACAATCCAATCAGCATTAAACGAAGATTGGCATGTACTGACTGGATTAAGACCATAGCGAAGATGAGATTTTACAGAATCTTCAAATCACTGTCGGAATTTGACAAGCCAAAACATTTCCTCCCTAAATACCTCACATGGTTCCCTGATCCTGGTATAAGAACAGTCTTTCTCAGAGCTTGCCTAAATTTAGTGCAATCGAAGGAAGTCCTGGCGGTGTGCAATCAAGTCCACCAGGCACCAGAATGTAATCTGTGGGGGAACCACAGTCCAATCGTAGAATCATATTTTGACATCATGCTCAGGAACAAGATACCCGAGACAGCTCGATTAGGCTGCTTTGTTGACCACATGGAATGGCTAGACACAATCATTTTGGCAACGGTTGATTGCCGGACATGAGACATCACTCAGTCGAGGTAGTCAACATCCTGTAAGAGCTGGACTTAACAGACTAAAATGGAAACAAGAGAATTGTGTAATGTTTACATGTAGGAGAAAACAATAGTTGGGTATGTTCATAAGCAAGACAATGATTACACATTGTGAATAGATTTTGAATTGCCCATTTATATTTTTAAATTCATAGTGTTACTTAATAAGAAAATGAATGTAAGGTCACGGTAGACGTGGCAGAAAGTTGGTACTTAAATGTATAAAAGATAATTAAAGTGTGTAATAAAAGTCAAAATGTTGACTAAATGTACACAATAAATAAAAATATCATGTATTAAGTAAATAAATTATCTGAAACGTGGAAAAAGTGAGGACGCAGACCAATTTCTTTGATCACAACAAGAGCATTAGTGCTCAATAGCAGTTTAGTTCCGCCTGTCCTAAAATGGCGACAAGAAACATCTGGACTTTTAATGGCACCAACGTCACCCTTTTGGGTGTATTAACACGACTCAAGAAGCTTAGAAAATAACCCTCACAAACACAGACTGGTCCAATATGCCTCAGATTCATAATATGAAGTTCAACTCTAGAATGTCTCCCATTCCATCTGCTCGTTCAGGGCCTGCTTATAAGATAGTTTGCATTTCCAGATTGTTTCCTTTCTGGATAATTTGCAATCAACACAGCCCCTGTTAGAGAGAATTCTCATTCTATGGCAAATTTCCCTTACCTATAGAGTCCCCCAGCAGCTTTGCTGGATTTGAAGGGATTTATTTTCTCCTGCTAAGAGTGAGACTCTTTTTCCCACTCTTAGACAGATTGCTGATGTGTGTTTTAGGCTATTTATTGTGCTTAAGGACTATGGGGATTTTCTCACCATCATAGGAATCATCTTTATTTACATGTGTGTTACACAGCACCCTCAGTGCAGTAACACAGGGGTGTCATAGTGACTCCCAATCATAGACTCCATACCCTGGGACTGACTACTGTCTCCCAGGGCATGTAAAGTCCCCATTGACTTTATGAACTAAACCAGTACACCCCATCTTACTATGGAAGAACTGGAAAGGGTTAATCATTTTTCCCTGGTGTTCATTTTCGAGAGGGTACCGTACAGTCCCTCTCTGCAAAGTTTTTGGCTGGTGACAGTGGTTACTACCGTAAATATTTGACCGCAAATATTTTACTATGGGATTTTCCCATTGTTTGAGGCTACCACTTTTACTGACAGCCTCTAACGAACCGCCGGTTTATCTTTTTATTAACTTTACTTCGGTAGGTTTTTATTGCCAGATCTTTGTTAATATTTCTTTCTCGTGTCTTTCTCTGAAATCCTAACCAAGGTCGGGGTCCTTTATTCGTCCTTTTGGCGGGCTTCTGCCAAGAAGCCCTCCTCTCGGCGCCACTGAGTCTGGGGTAGACCCATTGTGCGGGAGGGGAACCCAAGTCGCACTCTGCCCTGATAGGCTGGAGGGTCTCCCGCCAGGATGACCACTCCACTGTTTGAGTGACAGATAGGCTGTATGAATGGGGGTTTTTCTGCATAAAAGCAGGGACCTGAGGACTGGAAGAGTAAGACGTCACCACTGGAACTAAGAAACCGAAGAGGAGAGAAGCTGAAGACATCTGCAACAACTGAACCACCGGTGAAGCTCTGCTGCAGATCCTCACCACTTTTCTCCAACGACAAGAGAAGATCTTCGCCTACAAGATCCTTCTTCCCATGAGCTGGTGGGGCCAACCACATCGTCAATCGCCTCCCCGGACCTGCCTTGGTCGAATTGCCAGTGCCCTGCAGTCGGAGACCGGATAGCCAGGCACCCATCCACCACAAACGCGATTTAAAGGAGCGTACCTTTTATTCAGTTTCGGCATCACCACGGCTGGCTTCTTCCCTGGGCAGTGCAGTAACTCGAACCTTCCTCCACGACGAGAGACTCTTCCTCTGCTGGATACCGTGAACTGCAGGAACTGCCAGGAACCACCGCCACCGCAGGGCCCGCTTCCACTTTTCAGGTACATTGTGCCGCCAGGCCTCCCGTTTCGAGGGGTATTGCTAAAGGTGTTTGAAATCCTTTACTTACCTCCTGGGTTGGCCACCCCTATCGAATAACATTGTCTTTTACCTTCTGCAACCTCCTTTTGAATCGTTAACCAAAGATTTGACTGCAGCTACTAGAACAGTTTGATCCTGGGCACATTGCCCTGTACCACTAACTCTGGCACAGCCCTATTGACTTTGGCTAAATCTGTTACAACTGCCTTCTCTAGATTGATTTTCATCACCAAAAGTGTTGGTGCTCCAAAAACTCTTATAACAACCCTTCCTTCCCTCTTAAGTATTGCTGAAGTGCCATTTTGCTATTGCTAAAGTGATACCTTGCCTAACTTGTTCACAATCCACTTGGGAAGTGTTGCTGGGGTGTTTGAGAACTTAAACCTGTATAACTTGTGCTTTCCCTCCCTTTTGAGAAATTGTTAAGAGTGCCATTTCTGCTTAGTTTACACTGTGCCATGTTGCTCTGTTTTCACTCTTGCTCAAACTTGTCTGCAATTTAAATAGGGAGTTGTGTATACTTTTCTTGACTGTTTTAACTTGCTTTCAGGATAGTGATTTATGTGTTGAACTCGAAGTGTGTAAAATAAATATTTATATTCTTTTTTAATACAAAGCTTTGGTCAGTGTTTCCATGTCCCATAGTACTGTAGTCCTATGGTGTAAACCCTGAATACTGCTCATCTCCCGCTTGAGATAAGTCTGACTGCTCAGCCACAGCTACCAACTAAATCTTTGTGGTACAGACTGATACCAAAAGGGATTTATTGCATATACCTGTAGTCCTAATCTTCTGTAGTGCTCCCTAAGGAAACTGCATAGGATTCTGCCTAACAGCCCCCTGTTCATCACGTCAGCTTTTCCACACCCCACCAAATGATGTCATCTGCAGTATGTCCATGATCACCAAACTATTATACTAGTAGTTCCATCAAAATGCCAGTACAAACTTGTCAACGATGTTCTGTCATACTGAAATTTACTGACCAAGATGTATTGCCATCATATCTTTTCACAGGGGCATACAATTATATAAAAAACATTCTTAGATGAACAAGTTCTATGCATCTTCAAATTCCAGTACCTGCCTGCATATTGAAACGTACAGGCACTACATGTACTACAAAGGTAGTAGCCCTGAAGTTGGGTAAATTCCAAAGATCACTAAACATTTTAGCAGGACTTGAAGGCGCCAGTCGAACAGCTCTAAAATGAGAATTTGTTTAGGTTCTTTTCTTAAATGCGAAAAGAGAAAGAGGTTGCAGGGTGTCTGCAATTTGTCAAATATGCCAGGGCTTCTGTATTAAATCCATTACTGTATCTGCAGAAAGTCGGGACACAAAACAGATGTTTGTAATGTGATTCATGTTCCTTATTAGACAAAAGCACCTCTGGCTCCTCCGTACATCTCCCTGTAACCACCCAGTAAATACTAGATGAGTGGATCAACCAGTTGTGTATTCACTAAGTACAGAAGTATAAGTATCTCTGTGGCCCTAAGCCAATGGTGTTTGTTCACAGTTGTGTGCTTCTGGTATATGTGGTCATTTATTGCCGTTATCTGTGTTTGTCTGGTAATAAAATGTATTTTGTCCATTTTGCCTCGCATCAGGTTCGTCAGGGCTAGGAGTGCGAAATGGAGGGCAGTGGCATGTTCCGCCGGCAGGGGGTACAATGGTTGTAGCTAAGTTGGTCTATCCAGCTTGGGTCCTCTCTCTGCTGAGGAAGGAGGTAGTACGGCCCAAGAGAATACAGAGCCTGCAAACACGGGAAGTCTGGACTGGAGGAGGGGAGGGGGAAGTGATGCTGAATCAGTTGAGGATAGGGCATGTGGGGCTGAATGACTGTCTGTATCGAGTGGGGAAGCGTGAGTCGAGGGACTGTGCAGTGTGTGGGGTGCCTGAGACTGTGGGACATTTTTTGCTTAGGTGTGAGAGACATGTTGTGGAGAGAGAATTGATGAGGGTTCGGTTGTCTGCGCTGGGTGTGGCTGAGAGGAGTCGGAAGGCTTTGCTGGGAGGTGACGGGGTGAGAGGCAGGAGGAGGAGCATTGTGTTGTTGGATTTTGTGAGACAGATGGGGCGGTGGGAGGAGTTGTGAGTTTATGTGGGCTATGTGTTGATTGGTGGGTTGGTGCACATCATCCTATTGGATGGGGAAGTGCCTGCGTGGGTCCGCCCACGCATTCAGTAATTAAGAAGAAGAAGAAGAAGGGTGCGAGAGAGTGGAAGGGCGAGAGAGCGTGTGTAGGATGCTTTTGATCCGTCAGCTTCAGAGGAAACCTACAGGCCTGTTCGACCTGCTTGCTTAGCTCTGCCCTTTGTACCTTGCTCAGGGTTTGTGGCGAGCTGAGTGGGGTCCCGTCTCCGGTCCACCGACAGGGATTGCCATGGTTGAGTGGCTTACTCCGATTTTGCTGATTCCTGTCCGGAGTTGGTGGCGCTGGGGCTACCAGCATCAGAGTAGTAGGAGAACGATATGCCATTGGGCTTGTGACTTTCTGTGCGGCCCTGTTGAATTTGTTCAGTCTATCGTAAATATGACAATAACAAGTAATTCATTCTTTAACTTCATTCAGCTTTCACGTCATCGCTCATAGATGCGAGTCAGTAATTGAAGGGGTTTCCCTCCTCTCTTATTGGGGTGTTCTCCTTGTTCGTAAGCCACGCTTAGCACTTTAAGTTTGGGTCCTTTCACCCTGGTATTATATCGGCAGCGTCTTGTTGCCACTCGGTGCGTGTGCAGTTAGCCTCGTTTCTGGGTATCTGTGGCGCTCCGAGAAAGAACTGTAAAGCGCACAATTCTCAGTGTTTAATTTAGGTATTGCATCCTCACAGGCCACAGGGTTTTCTGACCTTAATTCTTTGTGGGCAGTTTCTGGTTTTGACTGGGTTGCAGTGATTTGTGAACAGTTTTTGGCACAGTGGTTGCAGGACTGCAACAGCAGTTTGAGCCACATTGTTATGCGAGTTGGCCAGTTAGTGAAGGTCTGCTAGTACTCGAGGCTGCGTATTTCTCGGAGTAGATGGGAGGTTTTTTTTCCTCGCTTGGGGGAATCTGGGAGGGCATTGCTTCGTGAGGATCTGACAAGGCTGGACTCCCCCTCCTCCCCCCCCAAGTACAGGCCTGGTGAAAGGGTAGACAAAACAAGGCACTGTTCAAGGCAGGAAGCGGGAGGATTGCTGAGAATTGGGGGTTACTCAATTTGACCATTTATGTTGCATGTAATGTCTGTTAATGTGGTGAGGTACCGATCCCCTTGATTGGGTATAAGGGCTGCTTGCTCACTTTACTGTTGCACACGGGGAGGCATCCACATTCCAACTATGAGGGGCAGTTTTAGTATCTTCCCTAGGGTACCTCGGATGTAGAAGAATGCGCATGTGCACGGTAAGGTGCTGCTCATGCCCAATACTCCTCCCTATATTATGCTGACTTACACTGGCAAGCACACCTTATATCCCTCTTTTAGAGAGCGGATGGCCATAATCTTTAGGTAGACCCATGCAATAACATGCAACTTCAAAATCTGGGCTTCCTTAATCTCCAATAGTGGTACTATTGCTTCCAATTATACGGAATATGCTAAACAGCACATTCTCCATTAAAGTCTTTTGCTGTCGACTGGCAAATAACATTCATGTTTTAATCAGTCACTGTATGATATAACAAAACCTGTAACCTTGCCTCTCAATTTTGCATCTTAAGTGTCAAGAACAGGGGCCCTAAAGAACCATGCCATCTAATCAATATATATTTTTGCGAAGGCATCACGAAGACTCAGACAACAGACTTAAAATAAAAATAAAAGCTATTTATTAACTTAAATGTCAGGATGCTTGAAGGCCAATCTTCCTCTATACTATGGTGGGATTTCCCCACCAAAACTAAGAGAAGTCAAAGTCCAAGAGTTCAACTTAGAAGTCAGTCTGTGTACAAAACCTATACTTGCCCTCACAACTAATCTATGCAATGTGCAAAGATGTCAGTAACCAACAAAACAGTGGTCAACAAAGTTCGGAGCTCTGTCGAGCCCGCAGCTTTCTTTCAGCTCCCTTGCCCGTTCTAACAAATGTTTCAGGATTGCCTTAAGTTCCACAAAAATATAGTATTAACCAGTACTCTGGGTTTCCTTCCACAAGTTCCAAAACAGTCCAAAAAACCAAATATCTTGAGGCTCTGTCCTCAAGTCAATAAGTAGTGTAAACCTCAGGACTCCCTTCCCAAAGATGCACTTTTAATGATGTATTGATATGATGGTGTTTACCAATTTTCTTAAGATTCTGTGCCACACTTGCACCCTGTGTATTTGGCTAGTCTTTACACAAGAAAATGTCTTGGCTGAAAACGGCAATTTGTTTCAGTTTACTTCTTAAAATTCATCTCCAGAGTTCCATTACAGATGGAGCTTAATACACAATGGGTTTGCTGGCTTTGTTAACGTTCTATTCACCAGTTCAATATGCATTGCTTTCTTTGATTGAACACTTGATTTGTATATTCAATGTATATCAACATTGCTTCCAATTTAAGTAATTTAAATTGCAAAGTTGCATTCCTTTAGAATCTTCATAAATAAATGTTTGCTTTCAGTGCAGTATTCAAAATATAATATATTTGTTTAAGCTTTGTTTTCGGTTTGGAATTCAATAATTTGTAAGTCACACTCTTGTTAATTTCAATTCACTTTGTTGTAATATGCCTTTAAATATGCAATGTTTGCAAGGATTCAGATCAGAGACCTTCAAAAACATGTTTCACCATTCACACGACCACTCCGATACAAAATAATCTTGCACGTAAGATCAAGCACTCGCATACAGGGTTTCAGTTTGCTTAGAAACTCATTGGTTGCTTCGATGAGAGTTCCAGCGCAGATCTCCCGGCCGTCTGGTCTTTTGCCTCAGGGCTCCACCTCCTGCCCTTTAGGCACTCCTGGGTCGGCTTCTGGCCCCAGGAGAACAAGCACTATGAGCAGTAGAAAAAGGGGAAGCCTTCTGGCATGGCTCCCCTTTCAATGCTTCTTCAGTTCCACAGAGCCCCAGCTCCCGGGCTGCTCTTTCCTGAACTAAAGGTGTGGTCCACACAGAGAGCTCCCTGCTGTTTCTCTTGGACTTTCTGCTTTAATTTCACCACCAGTGCACCAGTCTCCCTTTCACTTGATGGGGCTTTTTAGACACACCCAGCCATTTAACAGGCGGAAGGTGGGAGTGCACAATTAGCCCTCCCTGACCATCATTAAGGGGACATGCCTGACCACTACTACTCTCAGCAGGCCACTTCCTCATCCCAGTACCAGAGTGGTAAAAACAACTAGTCTTTATCACTCCCGGTTGCCTTTTCCTGGGCCCGGTACCTTTAGCAGATATACAGGGGAGTTGATTTATAATACCCCATGAAACTGAAGGGAAGGGTTGGGTCTGTGATTGGCAGGAAATGTGGATACCAGGTCTCTCCCAAGGCCATCCCACTCCCAGTCCCCACAGACCCCTCCATCCAGGTGATTCTCCCTCACTTGTCCACCTCCAGGGTCGGGATCCAAGAGTAATGGGCCTTTCCCTGGCCACCTGTGCAGAGGATCCATGAAATGAAATATTTTATTTATATCGCGTTCGTACACAAGTGTTTAAGAGCGCGACCAGGCAGAAAGGGAGGGGAACAAGGGAGATTAAAAAAAGCAGAAAACAGCGATCTTACTAGGCCCAGTGACATTTAAGAATGCGCAAGGGAAAGGATAATGGGGGAAAAGTGCTGGTGGGGGGGGGGGGGTAGTGGAAAGTGTGAAGCAGAGGAGAGAAAACAAATATTAAATAGAATGAATAATAAATAAGGGCTTTAAACCATGGTAGTGCAGCCAGCAAGTGGCAGGTGAAAGTTAGTCAAAAAGGTATATGTGATAAGTGCAGAAGAAACGTGGGCGGGGGACTGTATGGGTACAGATACAGAAACCCTAGTGCAGATGGTGGCCTGGAGGCAGTGCAGGAGGGTGGCATGGTGAGCAGATACCTGGGCCCGAAAGAACAGAGGGTGGCCAGGGGCACAATGCCATGAGAAGAAACAGATCAACACGGGAGAAGGGGGGCAAAGGCAGAGGCAAAGAGGAAGGTCTTGAGAAGTTTCCGGAACCAAAGACGTTTTTCCTCAAGTTTCAAAGTGGCTGGGAGGCTGTTCCAAAGGGAGGCACCAGCCGAAGACAGGGATCTACCCCCAGCTCGTTGTTTTGCAAAACGACTAACGCTGAGGGAGTTTGAAGTAGAGGAGCGAAGGGCTTGAGAGGCGAGGTATTTACGTAGGGATAGTTGAAGGTATTTTGGACCCAGGCCCCAGAAAGCCTTGTGGACAAATGCAGAGGGTTTTAAATTTAATCCTTGCATCCACTGGGAGCCAATGAAGGGATTTCAAGGCTGGAGAGATACCATCCCAGGGCTTGAGGCCAAGGACAAGTCTCGCAGTCCTGTTCTGGATTAGTTGTAGAGGGCGGAGAGTGATGGGGAAAGGGAGTGAGAATACCCTCATGTTTCTCACTTTTTCCATAATGTTATTTATTCATTATATGATTTGATGTCCAAGAAAATACATTCCTCTTCAAGCAGCAGATGTCCGCTAAATTACTGCTTCCACTGCAGAACCCTTACATTGAAGAAAAATCTGTACTTGAGCGTGTGAATTTGGCATATTCCATTGTAAATTACATTGGAACAGTATGTGGAATTGTCTGCTTTTCAAACTAAACTTTGAGCAATCTATTCCAGGGGATAGTAGTATAGAAAGATCTGGTATAGCGTTACAAGACTAACATACTCTAGTCAAAATCGTGTACCATCATAATCTTAATATCTCATGATGCTTGTAATAAAAATCTTGTTTGTTGGGTTAGCTGTTTTATAATATAGTACACACATTTGGATAAGGGATCAACTGAGCAACACACCTATTGGGCAGCCTAGTGGATTTTCCACATCATTATGTACTTCAGGGAGGCTGGAAAATGGAAGCAAACTAAGATCCTGCCAATTAAAAAAAGATTTTTGGCCAGATAATTATGGAACTAGTTGTGTTTGAAATAAGCGGGGAGTAGTGTTCAGGATTATTTTATAGACTAAAAGCTTCAGCATCATTTTGCAGACCGTCTCACATTATGATTCTTCTATCCTAATCAGCACAACAAACAATCTTAATCCACTCTCTTACTCTCGCTTTCTGTCGCAATTCCTATTGCATTCATATTTCTCATTAATCACTCCACTTTTCTCCCCAGATGTTAGTTTCTTAAACTTTGTGTCACTTTCAATGTTGAGTGCATTCAGGTTTCTTTGATCGGCGTCATTCCATTTTCTCACTCTCTCGTGAATATAACTGGGACTAGTATACACAGTCCCATAACGATTCTGCTCAGGCCTCCTGGGTCTCTCATTCTCCCCGTTACCTGGGCTTATCTGGGATAACGTCATCAGGGCTTCCTGTCGCTCGGGGTTAGTTTTCCACGTTCACTTGTCGTCTCGGTTTACTCAGGAATCCCAAACTCTGTACTCTCTCTCCGGGTAACCGCACTCGAGGTGGTGGGCTGGGCTGCGTAGTGGTCTCGGGAGTGTTCTGTCTCATCTCTCTGGTGTATCATCGCCATGGGCCTTCCGTGGCCGACGTATGTGTCTCTCTGCCTCCGTTTGCTGCAGCATCTTTCTCCACTTCAACCTCTTTGTTCCAGTTAAATTGGAACTTTTAAAGAGACATTCATTTTGCGGTTGGCAATATATGGCACTTTTTTCTACACCCAAGTCTCTATCTTGTACGTCCTTTAAGTTGTCGGATATTCCAAAGTAGACCATTTCAGGATATTCTTTTGTGAGTTCCTCACAGGAACGGGAGTCCTTGTAACCAAAGGGGAAGTCTCCTCCAATGAGTTGCCGCTTGCCTCTACCCCTAGAGAGGGTGTTGCTGGGTGGGCTCACCTCCCAAGCCTCAGAGGGGGGGGGCTCCCTCTTGGGGTGAAGGGACGAATTTCCTCGATTCGTCACATGGGTTTGACCCTAATGTCAGAAGGTCTGTGATCCTGCTTCCATTACTAATATATATCAAAGACAAAAACACATGCAATATCAAACTTAACAATCAAATAAAACCTGCAACTTGTTACAGCATATATAGATATATTATGCCATGTTTGTAATGAGGCAAGTTGCCTCGTTTGCACATTACCCATGCATTTTTCTCCCTGGTCAGTCTTGTAATTTTTTAAAAATATATGTGGTGTGCTTGGGGGCAGGCTGTTGGGGGGGCGTGGCAGGGTGAAGGTGCAGGTGTGGGCTAGATGGCATATGCGTGTACCCACACCCAGTTTAAAGAAAGGAATTCAGTGAAAACAACCACAAGAAAAAAATGCACAAGTAATCTGCTAATGAGGAAAGTGACCTCATTAAAAACAGGTTCAACCGTATATATGGGATACATTATGCACTGTAATCGTATTTCTGATGCTTGTATCTGCTTAGATTCACATGCTATGCATAGGCCGATATCTACTGGTAGTTGCAGAGTATTATATTTTTTGTTTTTGAAACTCGAAAAGGGACATCCGCAGGATGTGCCAGTAATACTATTCCTAGTGTTACGTATCCTGTGCACATGGTCCTTCACACGTCAAGGTCCCTCAGATCGTTTTGTTTCTGGCATGATGTAGCATGACGTATAGCATGAGTACAGATATAATATCTGTCTCTCTCTCTTCTCTCCTCTCATTTTACACTCCCTCCCGTTCCCTCTGCTCGGCTGACCTCTTCCTACTTGACTGCACCCCCGTCCCCATGTCCCTCCTCACGCTTCCGTTCCTTTCAGCTCTTAGCACCCCTACATACATCTCTATCCGCTCCATCCCCACCTACTCCTCCTCCCGCACCTCCTTGAAAGCCCTTCTTCTCCAACCCCCCCCTGATTTTACTTCCCTACCATCTCTCCTTACCATCTCTCCTCCCCAGCTCTCCTGTGTGGCACATGTGAATCTAAGCAAATACAAGCATCAGAAATACGATTACAGTGAGTAATGTATCCCTTCTGAGGCTTGTGTATCTGCTTAGATCACATGCTATGCATAGATCAGCGAGCAGTGTATGGAGAAGGGGGGTTTCGAGTAGGTACCGCAGCAAATAGGTGTTTTAGCACAGCTTGTCCCACCTGTGAATCTGTAGTAATGCAGAGAAAAAGTATGTATGGAACTCCATGTAGCTGCTTTGCAAATGGCGTCTAGCGGGACGTTTGCAATAAAGGTCAAAGTAGCTCCTGTACCCCTGGTAGAGTGTGCTCTCGGTGTGCAAGGCAGGGTTTTACTTGATAGGGAGAAGCATAACTGTATGCATTTGACTATTCTTCTGGAGATGGCATTTTGTGCTATGGAGACAAACAGTTGCTCTGTTTTTCTTAGAGGTTTTGTTTTGTTTACATACTAAAAACTGCCCTCCTTACATCTAGTGTATGGAGGTTCTCGTCAGGATTTTGAAAGAAAGCTGGTAGTTCAATGGATTGATTAACATGGAACTTGGATATGAATTTAGGTGAAAACCTAGGGTGTGTTCTTAGTAACAACTTGACTTTGTGGATAACAAAAAAAGGGTCTTGCACTGATAAAGCCTGTAGCTCACGGACTCTTCTTATGGCGGTGACGGCAACCAGAAAAGCTGTTTTGTATGTTAGGTGGTTAAGGCTGGATTTGTGCATAGACTCGAAGGGAAGACCCGTGAGCTTTGCTAGTACCACATTGGGATCCTACCCAGGAGGCGGATTGGCAATGGGGGGGGGTGGGTGAAGTCTCTTCACTCCCTCCATCAATGCCTTAAGAGGGACTTTCCACCAGGACACCTTTTGTGACGTGGTGTAAGCGGATAGAGCCGCTAGGTGAACTTTGATGGAGTTGAATACTAGGCCAGAGTGTAGTAAGTGGAGCATGTAGTGAAGAATGTGTGATGGAGTATATTCAAATAGGGTTTAAATGTTTTGACTGGCACCATATTACAAATCTTTCACATTTGATAAAGTAACAGTGTTTGGTGTTAGGTTTAAATACCTCCTTGAGGATTTCGATACACCTATGCAGTAGTTTAAAATCAACCAAATTCTACGACTTCAGGAGCCAAGCTGTCAAGTTCATAGGATGTGGGTTTAACGTTGTTCCCCCCCGTGTTGGGTAAGCATGTTGACTGGGCATGAAAGCTTGATTGGGCTGCATATCGCCAGTTTGAGAAGATGCAGAAACCAAGGTTGTCCTGCCCACATTGGAGCAACCAGGATTAGAGTTGCTAGTCCCTGGTGCATTTTGTGCACTATTCTGCTGAGAAGTGGCGTCTGTGGAAAAGCGTAAGCAAATTTCCCTGACCAACTAATCCATAGGGCGTTCCCCCTTGGAACTGGGTTGGGGAAACCTGGATGGGAAGTCTGGGAATTGTGCGTTTGAGGCGAACAAGTCTAAACGAGGATAGCCCAAGAGGGAAAAGATATTGTCTAAAATTCCTCTGTTGAGTTGCCATTCGTGTTTTAAATGTAGGGGATCTCAGATTACAGAGTCTGCCAGAGAACTGGGTTCCCCTGGAACGTGTTGGAATACTAGGAACATGTTCCGCTTGAGTGCCCACTTCCACATTTTTTGGTCAAACCTAGACAGACTTGGAGAGTGTGTGCCTCCCTGCTTGTTTATGTAAAACATGGCAGTGGTGCTGTCTGTGAGGACCTGCACTGTTTCCCCTGTTAGATGCACCTGAAAGGTTAGTAGTGTCTTGAGTACTGCTAGTAACTCGAACAGGTTGATGTGATTTTGGGCTGTGATCTCTGTCCATAGGCCATGTGCTGTGTGGAGGAGGTAATGGGCTCCCCATCCGGAGAGTGAGGCGTCTGTATTAACTATTGCTTGTATTGGGGGATTGTGAAAGGGTTTTCGCTTTAACAGATTTTCCTAGGTCCACCAGCGTAGCGCTTGAACTAGGGGTAGTCAAACAACCACTAGATCGTCCCAATGATCACTTGCCTCAGACCACCGTTTCCCTAACCACTCTTGCATTGGGCGCATGCGCAACCGTGCATGAGTAACTAGGTAAATGCATGAAGCCATCATCCCGAGCAAGTGCATTTCTTTGCGTATGGTTATTTGGCGACCGGCCAGATATTGAGGTATTTGCAGTAGTATGTTTTGTACTCTTTCATCTGAGGGGAAGACTAGCCCCTCTTCCATTTCCATGATCGCTCTTAGGAACTGTTTGGTTTTACTTGAACGAGACTTGATTTGTTTTCATTGATTGAGAATCTCAATTGGAACAGAAGATTGATTGTCCTTTGGGGGTTTTGCTTGCAAATGTGAGGGGATTCTGGTGCAGGGGGCTGTTCGTGGTGCATTGCCCCTGAGAGGGTGTCCCTATGGACAGTGTTCTTTATCCCTTGTAACCAGTGATTTTGAGGATAGGGTCATCAAAGATTTGGAGTTTATCAACGTTTTGGATTCGAGGAGAGTGTCGGGGAGTTTTTGTTTTTTAATAGTTATCAAGGGCTGTCGACGTGTCATTTGACGCACAGCCACCGGTAACCGAGGACTGTTTTAGGGGTCTGTCATGTGGCAAACGCAAAGGCCCACAGGACAAGGATTTTTTGGACCTTCCCTTAGACACCCCGTGTGGCCTATCGGTTGATGACATGGTCGACTGTCGGCCATAAGGGGTGTGTGTTTAGTGTGGTGTGCAGTGTGGGTGCTTTACCTCCGTAGCCGAACCACAGGTCTGCCTGTTGGAGTCAGTGGCTCGCAAGTGGGAATCTGTCGAATCCCGAGCGCCCTCTGCGTCACTTAGGACGCCGAGGTTGCCATCGCTGGAGGCAGCCTCGACCTGCATGGCGTAGTGGGCCCAGCATTTAGTCTTCTGCTGCTTCAGTGTCTTGGGCCGAAAATGTTTGCAGGACTTGCAATGTTTTTCAGAATGGTCTCTAGGAGGGCAGAGATAACACACCTTTTGTTGATCGTTCCAGGGAAACGTCCTGTTACAGGAAAGACAACATTTAAATGGTGTGTTTTCCATAGTATGGAAAGATGTCAGCTTGGCGATGTAAAAGCAAGAATAGGTAAATAGGCATTCTCTAAATGAGATGAATTATGACTTTCCCTACTGTGCAGGGTTGAGGCCCATTGGGGCCTAGGCAGACCACAGACAAAGTTTGTTGAGACAGGTGAGTCATTGTCGTCGAATGGTCTTGTCCTCGAAAGCAGCCAGTGGAGATCTTGCGGTGTACAGCCGTCGAAAGGACAGAAAGAAAGTTGAATTTTAAACTTCATACAAGTAAAGGCGTTAGCCAGAAGAAGGAACTCTGCAACCTACATCCGGATATGACGGCGGGAAGAAAACTATCTGAGGTACCTCGACGCGTGAAGCACCATGGGTACAGGAGACGTCACAGTAGGGATAGTATTACTGGCATGCCCTGTTGACATTGAAAACAAAACTTTTAATACTCCACGGCTATCACTAGATTTCGGCAAATGCATAGCAGATCCCTGTGAATTATATGTATGCACACACATTTATGTAAAACATTACTTGCCCAGTAATCTTCTTAATGTGGCTTGTATCGGATTAAAATCACATACTTTGCATAGGGCATCAAGTAGTTGGCTCAGAGTATTAGATCTTGTTTTTTCAAAATAAAAAAAAGGGGCTCGACAGGGGTGTTACTGTCACAGTATCCATATTCTAAAAGTAAAGGTTCCCATGACCCTTCATACGACAACATACTCAGATTATTTATTTTTCTGACCAGTCTCATGATGTGCTGTGTAAGTGTATTAGTGTTTTTATACTGAGACTCTGCTCCCTTGTGGGGGTGCTTTGGGTGGGTGCATGTGGTATTATGCAGACAAGCCACAGAAAGAGGATTACTAGGTAAGTAATGTTGGTCTTTAGAGGATTGTGAATCTGCTTACACATGCTTTGCATAAACTAGGTAGAGGTGGCGGGTGAGCTGAAGGAATAATAGAAAACTAATGTCCATTTAGGAATCTGCTCCATGTTGCATGAACGTGGGCACTGTACTCCATCTTCCTGCTTCGCAAATTGCAGCAGATGGTATGTTTGCAATGAAAGCTAATGTTACCCTGGTACTGCATGTGGAGTTTACTATAGTAGTAAACGCAAGAGGTTCATGTGCCACAGTGAAACAGAGCTATATATACACCACGTACCACCCATCTTTCCATGTTTGACACCTTGGCCCTGTTGGTCTTCATAATCTTTGCAGTCAACCCCAATTATTTGGAATCCCTTCAGGCTTCTGCCACAGGATTTCTCCAAATCGACTTGATGCCGCTCCTATGGAGCTGAAGGCCAACTGCAAGGTTTGATCCCTGCACACCTCTTTGTGGCTAATTAGCATCGACTCAGATACTCGAATGTATGATCTCGGCAGAGGTGGTGGCATCACCCTGAATTTACTCTGCCTGCATACTGTGGGTTTACCACTGCTTGGTTCTGATGTCCTTAAGGAAATTGAGCTTGAAGTGCTTGCACGCTGGTCTTCAATGTGGTTCCACATCCTGTGTGTGTCCTTCCAAGGGAACTTCATACTACAGAATCCCATGAGTGAGCTGGGAATCCAGTGTAGCCTGGACACACATGGAAGTGAGGAATAGAGGCATGGTATGATATGATATATTTTATTTATATCACGCTCATACACAAGTGTCATACGCAATACACAAAAGAAACCTAAAAAACATTCACCCGTGCAATGTGCATAGTGCACGGATGGACCGCAGCTGACATTGAGCTGCTTCGAAAATCACCTCTTCAATTTGAAAGCTGAACAACATTTGGGATTGAAATGTGCAGAAAAACGGCACCAAAATACAAATGTGTTCTCTGTGCCACTAATAAGCAGCCAACCAGTGGTGCAAAAAATACAATCGGAGGATATTGACATGTGCAGGATCATGGGTACCTCCACATGTAGAATACGGAGTGTGAGACAGGGCTGGTTGACATCCTCTTATTCAATTCTGAAAAGAATAAGATTTAATACTCCAAATCGACCACCAGATGCTGAGCTATGCATCTGCTTAGTGTCACAGGTTTTGCATAGGCTGCCATCTACTGGTTGGCTCTTTAAATTCGAAAACCGGGCATTGATACAGGAGTTTGTCACACTATTCTTATGCTATATGTAATTAAAAAAAAAGAAATCTGTCAAAAACTTTAAACAGCGAAGATGAATCAGGTCAATACAACATAACTCAGAATTTAGTGAGTAAAAGCAAATTTCAGCTTGGTTTCCCTTATGTGTTCTTGTAATGGAGATACTTTTGCATCACTTCAGCTTTTTCCACATAAGATTTTTGATTACTTTTATATGTGCCTAAAGACAAGCTGGTGGCAGCAGTTCAACTTTTACAGTTTTTGCATTATTTTTGGTGAGCACATTCGTATTTACTGCATGTGGCTAGTGCCCTAAAAAGGTTGTGCCATGAGAATGTCTCTTGTTCTTTGGCCAGATTGTATTTTGGCCTTTCTGCCTTCCCATTTCTGGAAAGTCCTTATAAGGGCATGCACTTGCACAGGAAAGCTACAGCTTTTGCTGGCTACTGAGCCTTTGTGTTTGGCCCAGGAAGGCGATATAGCCTCAGTTCATATCCTTGGTGCCAGAAAGTCTACTTGTGGGACGGATGTGAACCTTGTAGTTTTCACTGATTGGACAACTACTGGTTGTTTGAATGGTGCAGTTCTTTACCATTGGTGGGCTTGGACTTGCTTCCAGCTCGAATTTTGGATAAAAGAAGGGCCTCTGCAGCTGTTGCTTAGATCAGGGTTGTCCAACTCCACGCCTCGAGGGCCGGAATCCTGGCGGATTTTCAGGATCTCCCTCATTGATAATTATGAGAAAGGATTTGCATACATTTAGGATCATTGTATGCAAATGTAACTCGAATATTAATGAGGGGTATCCCAAAATCCTACATATTTACGGCCCTTGGGGCCTGGAGTTGGACAAACCTGGCTTGGATCTACACAGGAGCCAAGAATCCCTTAAAGAAGAGTAGACCACTAAAGATCCGAAGATGACTCCTGAAGTGGCCCAGAATCTCCTCCAGTATCCGGCCCGGTTAAGCGATATTCCTATGGCTGATCTTTTAAGGTCATGAGCGGTGCTGCCCACTAGTCTCAATGCTTCTCGAGCATCCAGTCCTTTACATCCTTCAGGGGTGACTTGGACTGCCCAGTGGACTGACCAGTTCTCTCGTGATACCTCAGCTTGTACCACAAGTTGCATTCTCCCCAAATTCCAGCTTCCCACCTTCACTGGAACCTATGCTCAAGCAGCTTCTGTGACTGGAAGGACACATGTCACCTGCAAACTGTGATCGTCGCTGGAATTGCCTTCCCCGATCCAGTGAGGTGTCCTAAAGAGGCCTCATCATTGAATTCTTCAACAGGGGTTGCATCATGCATTAACCTCCGACCGGAAGAATCCTGGAACCTGCAACTCCTGAGCACCTCTCACTGGAACAAGGAGCGGACGATCGAGCCCCCAGCGACCCCTAGACAATCCAAAAAGAGATCTGGGAAAATTCAGTGGGTAAGTAAGAATCTGTGTCCCTGCCCCTGTCTCCCCCACCCCATCCTCCATAGGATAACAATGGGAACAAGTCCCTTTGTCTCTAATCTCCCCACTATTCACCTTTGATCATCAAATCATCGTATCCGGCTCCTGGGTTAGCCTTGGGTCTGGAAGAAAGAGCTTACCTGTCTTCTGGTACATTGTTGTCGAACTTTAAAATAGTTTTAAACTAATCAACCCCACAAGCCCATTGCATCCTTTGTACAAGAACAACTCTTACCTGTGACTTTTGGGTAGAAGGCCCCATTCATCTTAGGGTGTGGACTTCTAAGGTTAGGATATTGAACTGGTGACTAATTCCCATCATTTTATTCTATCTACAGTACTTACCTGCTTTATCTGAGAAGTTATTTGCTGATGTTGATTAAGTGCATCTAATGGTGAATGTATACATTTGTATTATAGAGTATTGTGTGATAGTATTACCTGCCTTTCATTTTTCAGTGTGTTCCAAAGGCCTTAAATAAATTACTTTTTAGAACGACTCTCTAAATTGAATTATGTGCTATACTAAGTGGACTCATTGAGGACCACTAACCCTACTCACATCCTCCTGGAACTAAGCCTTGAATGCGCTCCCACTGCTACCTTGATTGGGTGTTGGTTAAACTCTCATATCTCCCTATTCACCATAAATGGGCTGACCTAAAATCTGTCCACCAGGCCAGGTTCTAAAAATCCATCTCAACAGGTATAATGAAAATGAGAGGCAAGGGGTTATATCATGGATTACTAATGGGGTACTTGGAAAAGGAAGGGGGTGATTAAAGTGATTACTAATGGGTTGCCTCAAGCCACCTTCGCCACTCCTCCACGAATCACTTTAGGGTTTATGGTAGGACCAACAGACCGAGACGTGCCCCACCCTTGCATGAATCTGAGAAAACTGAAAAAATCTTAAACAGGAGAAAAGCATTCCTGGCGCAAAATGTGCGGAAAAAAGAAACTGGGGTCATAGGCATTGTGGGTCATTTGTAAGCTGGACGCCATCATTTTCGGAGCCAAGGAGTGGTCCGCCGTGGCACCTTCACACACACACACAAGCACATACATAGTTCTCGGGCACCAGCTGTCGCTGCCTACGAAGTATCAGAGATGAGGAATCCGTTGGCGGATGCAACCCATTATAAATAACCCTTAATTAAGTTAGAAATCAAAATTAGTTTGAAAAAAATATTTATTACAATTCTAAATTTCAATGTAGTGGCAAAATAATCACTCAACCCGAGTAACCCGATCTAAAGAAACAAGAACCGGCATCATGAGCAGGAAAATTGGATAGCCCTTTAATACTAGTTTGGAAACACAGATATACACTCCCCAGTTAAAGTAAATGCACAAACTAGTAAATATTTTAAAAATGTTCACTAGTACAGATCTTCTGGTTTTTTTTATAAGTAAAACAAAATGACTGCAAAAAAACAATACAGACTTGTTTAAGAGGTTGCACATTCAAATAATTTGCATATTATAAACCAGTGTTACATTTGAAAATATTCTACATTCGTTTTAGTATATCGTTACACCTATATTGCGCATACGAGATAACCAATGAAACATTGTGTGACTTTGGATCACACATTTTAAGACATTGCGCCACGCTGATTTGGAAACATAATGCTAGGCTATGTACAGAATTGCATAGGAAAATTGCAAATACTTAGATAAGGAGGAAGCACTTTGGCATGATGCTTGAAAAATCATCATTGGAAACATAAAAGCAAAAACGATTTTAAGTTATACTGGATCAAAAGCAACATCCTGCTTCCATAAGAACTCCTCAGTATACTGTTGTTCATCCCCACAGTTGTCGGCACAGGTAAAGACAGCTAGTGTTCCCCAATCTATGCTATCTTCCAGGCTGTCAACATTCAGGTGATTCAGCAGTTGAGGCATAACCTAAAACAATGAATTAAAGGTTAAGGCAACATTCTGATACAAACATCAGTTAACACCTGTGTGAAGTTGCATATTTTACAAGAAATGCAACTGGTGTTTCAAAGGTAACAGTATTTTGGAGCAAGGCACACATGTCTCCAAATCCCTCTCGTGGAGAAGTTGTGGGGAGCATCATGCAGTATAATCTCAATTTTTTTTAACAGTGGCCACTACTACCAGCAAATGGTTTCTCAGCGCTTAGGATGGCACACATAAAAACAATAACAGAAGAACCTGGTGAAGATCAGTATCAAAGAATATTCAACTTTTTCCTGAACTGCAGTAGGTTGGACGTTTTCCCAATATCCCATTGGGGGCTATTCTAATATTTGAAATCAATAACTGTACAGTATTTATTAAAGGTCCTTGATCTACTCAACCTCAGGACAGAGAAGGAGACATAATGAAGATCTAAGGGGTCCTTTTAGGAAACTTTCAGACACACCTCATACTCATGAGGGGGCACAATCTGTTGAGATAGACCCTTCTGTTAACCCTGGATACATAGGCCTCTAGGTCAAGAGTAGTTGGTCTCAGTTATTATATGGGGCCACTTCAAAAGCCTGTTTACATGCGACACAGCTGTTTCGAACCTTGCTTACTTTAGCCCCTCCAGAATCAGAGTAGATGACCTTGATTTTGCTTCAAGTGTCATTGGCTTTATATCTGTGTCTTCTATGTGTTTCTGGTTTGCACATATTTTGTTTTCTTTTTTGTTTTTCTGAGCATATATAAAAATATATTTTGGAATGATAAGTTACCATGCAACAAAATGTATTTGTTCATTGATTGTTCCTCAATGTAGTCTTAGTGACATGTACCACCTGTGTTCTTTTTCTTTGATTTATTGATCAAGTGGATTGCATAGAAATAACCTCTAGTAAGTATATTATGTTTAAATTATTAATTGCCTTATAAAGTAGGTCAGGTCTAAATTATTCCTGGTGGGAAATATTTTCTCTGCCAGTGTTGTTTTCTCCAATTTCTCACCAGAGTCCGGGATTAACCTCCTGTATATGGTGTCAAAGACTGACAAGTCCTTGAAAATTGAAGTGTTCAAACCGCTTGTCGTGCGAAAAGCCAAGGGTTCCGCGTGGCAGATAGTCTCATTCAGAGCTGAGAACACAGTGGCCTCCAGTGGGAAGGTGTTTATGGCGATACTACAGGAGTAACCAAAATCATTAAGAAAATGTGCGATGTCATCTCATATATTCTGTATTTTGGTGTTGAAGTATGTCTGCATTTGATTACACCAATCACCCGACATCCTAAAGCTTGCTGTGGAGGCAGGATTTTGGTATTCAGTAAGGAATTTAAAAATAACTTTAGAGAAATTGGCTGCTTCCAGAATCTTCGTAGCAAGATGAGCCATCTTTGCATTAATAAGAGCTGTTTATGGGATTCCAAGTTGGCGGCGGGTTTGTGAGGTCGCGTTGCCCGGATCTCCCGCACCGCTTCTATTAAGCAGCACGTAGAAGCTGTTACAAAGCTCCAGGTGCCCTCCCCGCATAGCGGCTGCTGTAGAGGAAGCTCCCAGTGGTCCAAGAGCCGAACTAGATCTGCTGCGGCCGCTGCATTAGCTCGGCGGCTGCTTCAGCCAGAAGTGAAACCCCGATCCCCGGGCTTGGCTGCCCGCGCGGGAGGAGGTGGGTGCGGCGCAGGGGGATGGACGTGGGCCGTGGTGGAATCGGCGCCGTTGCTGGCCCCCCGACGGATCATCAACCACAAGCATTCCAAGAACCGGGTCAGCGGGGAGCCCCGACCTGCGGTGATGACGTGGGAGGAAGGAAGACGGCGCCCCCAGTGAGCGTGGGGGAGGGGCCCGGATACTTGCGGTGCCCGGACCTGGAGAGGGGTCCCGGCCTGGTGGCGCCGGGGGGTGCGCACCGTCAGCCTGGTTGCTGGCGGCCCGTTGGCGAGGAAGACCCGCGGCAGAGTGGGGCCCGCCGTGCGTCGGGGGCAGCACCGGGCGAGGCAGGCCCTTGGAGCGGTTGCCGGGAGCCGCCCGGAACTGGTGCACTCATCTCAAGTAAGTGGGGGGTGGTGGCGGGGGGGGCGTGGATGAGTTATAGTGAAGGGGGGCCCCCTGTGCGCCCCTCCCTCCCCCCCACCAAGGTTGTGACAGCATTGAAGCCTGAGGCCAGTTTACTCGGAGAGGAGGTGCCCCGCCCGCTGGGGTGTGACCCGACGGGGGCTTACTGGATCGAGCCCCCCCCCATCATCACACTCCAGAAGACCTGGCCCCTTGAAGCTTATAGAGCTAGAACACGACCCTAACAGACGAGCAGTATCAGGCGATACGTGCTGGGTCCCGAAACGCCTTTTCTTGGTTAACCAGTGCGGCGGACGCCTCCACTTGGACATATCAGAAGGTTAGGGCCCGGTCTCGAGATTGAAGCCGAACTCCATTTTGAAGTACAGCGGAGGGCGCTGCCTACCGGAGGCCCCCCCAAACTCAAGCAGTATGTCCAGAAGTAAGACTAAAGACACCCCAGCCTCATCCAGGATGGCGAAAAAGCTTCAGGAGGGGTCACTGGCTCAGATCTGGGCCAAGGAACTCGGTGAGCAGAGACCTCAGGAGCCCAAATAAGGGTCCATGTCTTCCGCCTCGGTCGCCTCCCAGGAACTGCAGGACCTGCCGGTTACTCAAACTTTACTCAGATCCCTTCTTTGGGAAATCGTGGAAAAAAATCACTGAAGCAGGCCAGAAACAGATGGACGCGCTAAGGGAAGATCTGGCAGAGGGCCCACGAGATATAAAAAGGGACCTCAACAAAATGGAAGATAGGGTGGACATGAATGAGAGGGCCATTCAGGGCTTAGCAGAAGACTCACGAAAAGCAGAATCCCTCTTGGAAACCCTGGCGACTGCAACACAACCTCGAATTGAGGGCAGAGGACTTGGAGAACAGGTCCAGAAGATCCAACACACGGGTAAAATCCCTGCCTGAAGCAGTCCAAGATCACAAACTGGCCGAAACAATGAAGTCAATATTTGTAGTCCTCATCAATGCCGACCAGAATGATTCCATCAAGGTAGATAGGGTCCACCGTGTGGGTCCGAGACGCCAAGAGCCAGGAGCATGACCACGGGTCATGCTGGTGGCGTTCCATAGCTACACCCAGAAAGAAAGCATCCTGCAAGCAGCCAGGAAGGCGGGCCAGATAACCCACAATGGTTCGGAAATTCAGCTATATCAGGATCTATCTCAATATACCCTGAATAGGAGACGTCGCATGGCCCCGATCCTGGCTCATCTTCGAGAAAAGCAAGTGTGCTACAGGTGGCTCCATCCTTTTGCCCTTAGCTTTCTTTGGCAGGGGAAGCATCATAAAATTACGACCTGCGACCAAGGACTGGCGTTATTAGGCCTCGAGGACGACACACCTTTGCCTAGAGCCTCCCCAACTGGGCGGGCAGCACCACGAAAGCCTTGGGAATGGTCGGAAGCGGGCCCAAAGAAATCTAGGAGGGAGCGTAAGCAACCCCAGCACAGTTCTCTCGCCCAGGCCCAGATTCCGGAACAAGAGGACCATCCGGGGAAGAGGGGTCTACAAGGAAATTAAGGCACATGTTCCCTATCTACGTACTAAGCCTGGGGAGGGCACAAAAAGGTTGAATTTTAACGTGCGTATAAAAATGTCAGAGGCGATTGCCTACACATCTGTGAGGGGCATCGGGGAAGAGGGAGGGACCCGGCATCTTGGAATGGGAAGGGGATTTCCTGCAAATCCAGAGTGGGGAGTTCTAGGTTTGTTATTGAGTCCGGCTCTCGTAGTGTTGTCACGAGGGGGGCTTGGTGCCAGTCGGATTCTCCTAGACGTGGGGTGGGGGGGGGGGAGGGGAGATCCAAGGTCAAGTTTGGGAGGGGTCGGGTAACGGTCCGCGAATGGACTGCACACACCGAGGAGTGCTCAGCGTGGGGTACACATGGCACAACTGGGCTAATCAGGTTTCACACAACCTTTCCGTATGGCTAACTCAGAGACACAAAGTGCTTTCACTAAATGTGAATGGCCTCAATTCCCAGGTCAAGAGGAAGAAGGTGGAGAGATTCCTTGGGCGGGAACATCCTCATGTTGTGGCTATGCAGAAGACTCATGTGCATTCTAGGGACACCTTTAGGATAAGATTTCGGGGATACTCACGAATGTTACAGGCTACACAAACCAGTAAGAAAGGGGGAGTCCTATTAGCATTGAGAGATGGGTTGGATTTGTCATTCGGGGATATGCAGAAGGACAACCAAGGCAGATACTTAGCGGTGACACTTCAGGGAAAGGGGGAGTCCTTCACGTTAGCAACTTTGTATGCACCAAATCAAGCCCAGGACCCCTATATACAAAAGATAGTCACCCGCCTAGGGAAATTTGCGAAGGCGAATATCCTCTTGTTAGGAGACTTTAATTTGGCCTGGGACCCCGTCAAAGACAGGAGTTCCATCCCATGGGGCACACGGGGGGGCCCTCAGGCATTCTTGTGAAGAAAATGGAAGATCTGGCCCTGGTTGATGCCTGGCGAGAACTGTACGGAGATGCTTTGGGATACACATTCTACTCACATGTCCATAGGTCACACTCACGTATAGACTATGCCTGGATCTCGAAACCGTTGTTGGGAAGAGCCATAGCAATGGAAGTAGGGGCAATTACCCTGGGAGACCACGCTCCACTTACTCTTACATTAACCAGATCAAAGGGGCCCCCAGGCATTTGGAAGTGGAGATACCCAATCTCGCTGTTTAAGGATCCAGTCCTAGTTAAGGAGATTGAGGAGGGAATTCTAGATTTTACCCACCACAATAACTTGGACGATTCGACCCCCCAAAATTGGTGGGACGCCCTCAAAGCCACTATAAGGGGTAGGATCATAGCAACCAAGGCCAGAAGGGAATGGGAGCTGAGATTGGAGGGGCTAAAACTGGAAGCCAGACTTAAGGAGATCATGTCTCGAATGTGTGGGAGGATGTTAGCAGCCACTAAAAGGGAATATAGGGCAGTGAGAGGTCAGTTGAACCTTAAACAGACAAGGGCTGCAGAGAGGAACCTCCTAGCCATGCGACAAAGGTTCTACATTAGAGGCAATAAGGCAGACAGTTTGCTGGCCAGAAAGCTAAGGAAGGATGCGGGAGACAAAACAACCTTAAAAATAAAGGGGCAGACAGGGGTCCTCCTTACTAAGAATTCTGACATTGAAGGGGAATTTTGCAAATTTTATTCTGACCTATACAGATCAGGTGAGCCTATAAGTGCAGATCAGGAGGCCTATCTCACTCAAATGGGGTGTAGGCAGATCTCTCAGGAGGATAGAGATGCGCTGGAGATCACTTCGGACGAGGTTAGGAGGGTGATAATTTAATCGCCCAGCAAAGCACCGGGCACAGATGGGTTTGTATCGGAATTCTAAAGACACAAAGAAGTATTGATTCCTATCCTTACCAGATTGTTCAACAGCATAGGGTCAACAGGTGCTCTCTCCAACTCGATGAATGAAGCCAAAGTCATCTTAATACACAAGAAGGGTAAAGACTGGCTGTGCTTCCTACCGCCCAATAGCTTTGATAAACGTGGGTGCTAAAATTCACACCAAGGTCCTGGCCAACCGTCTGGAAAGGGTTCTCCCCAAACTAATACACAGTGACAAGTCAGGTTTTATTAAAGGGAGGCAAACTTCAGATAATGTTCGAAGATTGGCCCACCTGATCGAAAAGGCACAGAAAAAGAATATCCTGGCCCTTCTCCTGGCGGTCGACGCAGAGAAGGCATTTGACCGGGTTGAATGGGTATTCCCGTTTGCAGCTATGGGCAAAATGGGGTTTGGCCCAGGCTTCATCTCACGGGTAAGAGCAAACTACCGTAACCCAGTTATTCGGCTAGCAATAAATGGCCAAATATCAGCCGCGGTTTGGGTGGGAAGGGGCAACCAAGCAAGGATGCCCAATGTCACCACTCCTCTATGCCCTTCACTTGGAACCTTTCCTGGAGACGGTAAGAGCGGCAGAGGACAAAGAGGGGGTCCTGTTTGGAGGAGAAGTTCATAAAATAGCATCCTTCGCCGACGACATGATATTTTCCCTCACCAAGCCGATCACCTCACTGCTGGTGGTGGCGAGGGAATTAAACAGGTTCGGCCAAGTTGCAGGCCTAAAAATCAACGCCCACAAATCGGAAGCGCTCCCCCTCACCTTGTCAATAAGAGAGGTCCAGGGCCTCAGGAAGGCGTAAATTTAAGGTGGGTTGACTCCTCTCTAAAGTATCTGGGAATCTCCCTGACAAAGTCCACGGCGGATCTATATAAAGCGAACTTCACCCCCACTCCTCCAAAAGGTGAAATCGAAACTGGTGGATTGGGGACCCCTGGAAATCTCATGGTTGGGGAGAATCAACGTCCTAAAGATGACAATCCTGCCCCTGCTCCTCTATCATTTCACAGCACTCCCCGTGCGTATCCCGACGTCTTTCTTTAAGTCCCTACAAAAAATAACCAGTCAGTTTGTCTGGAATAGAAAGCGCCCGAGACTAGCGGCTTCCCTCATGAAAGCTTTAGCCGACAGGGGTGGGGTGGGGTGGGGTGGGGGAGCCTGACTTTAAGGTTTACTATCTTGCGGCTCAGATTAGAGTCATTAGGGACTGGCAGAGAAATGACGGGGGGAAGGTGTGGAGGCAGATGGATGGAGCGACGGTGGGGAAGGACCTGGAGGGAGTTTTGTGGCTGCCGAAGGAGGACAGGCCTTCACGAATGTACTGCAGTGATATAACATCAACCACAGGAGAGGCATGGGATCAAGCCATTAGTATAGCACACATCACCACTTTCTCTTCCCCTTACATGGGAACCCACAATTCACTCCAGCAGTTACCAACCCACTGTCCTTTTTTCCTTGGTTCCTGGGCGGCTGTCGGATGATACAGGATATGTTGGTGGGAGGCGAGGTGAAACAATTCGAACAGTGTAAGAAAGACTTTGGCATAGGGGAAAAGCAGAGATATTCCTACCTCCAGATCAGGCACTGGGTCTCTCAGCGGTCGCTTAGGCAGGCAGGATCACCCTCCCTCACCCAGTTTGAAAAGTATTTAGATACTGACTCTGGGAATAAGGTGGTGGTATCGTCCATCTATAAACTCATTAAAAGGCAGGAATTTCTGCAATCAAGGAAGTATATGATTAAATGGGAACAGGATGTGGGTGTGGCTATCGAGGAACAGGAATGGGTAAAACTGTGGTCTCTGATCCCGAAACTTGCCAGATCGATTCAAATTCGTGAGATATGGCTGAAACTGATGATGAGGTGGCACTTAACCCCAACAAGGTTTAACAAGGTGTACCCCAATGCGTCGAGGTTGTGTTGGACGGAATGCGGCTTCAATGGCTCCTGGGCTCATGTCTGGTAGAATTGCCCCAAAATTGATTTATTCTGGACACAAGTCCAACATGCCGTCACACAGGTGCTGGGAATTCATCTAGGCCAAAACAGAGGCCTGAACGGCTTCCCGTCAACTCTTGCGACTAGAGGGGACCGCAAACTTTATGCAATAATGATAATGGCGGCGGCGCTGGTTCTTGCGCGGAGGTGGAAGTCAAGGGTTCCCCCTCAGGAACATGAATGGGTCGCCAAGTTGTGGTCACTGGCTCACCTATTCTATTCAGGGCCAAAACATGTGTTTCACGTCGGAATGGGCCAGATTGCTAACTTACCTAAAAGCGGGTGCCCGACGGGCCTGGTGTCCCAGGGCTATGGAACTACTGGGCATTATTAGCCCTCAGGATGAATCTGACCTGTGACCGTTGGGGACAGTTACCTGCAGCTACCCTAAGGGGAAGTTGGTTTTGGACTAAGGTTCAAAGATTCATCCTGGCATCCTGGCCGATAGACATAATAGTGTTAATTGAATTGTGTGCAGTCCTTATGTCGATTTTATACTATTAGCGGACCTTTTGGATCTGGAGGGGGAGAGGGTTGGAGGGGGGGCAGTTTGTGAGGGTGGGGGGTTGTTCCTTTTGGTTTTCGTTATCTTTCTGTGCTGGTTTCCTTGAAAATGGTTAATAAAAATTATTGGAAAAAAAAAATAAGAGCCGTTTTATAGTTGGCACACAGGCACTTCAGGATATAACAATTCAACCGATTGGGATTTCTCATCCACTTATGTTCCCAAGTTTCGTAAATCATTTTTTATAGAGGCTAGTTCATCGGTGAACCATAGTTTCCTAAAGTGTTTAGCTGTCGCTAGTTTATTTTTTTAGGCTTATTCTTAGCAATTATTTGTGTAATGGTGGAATTATAGGAGTCCACCGATGTCGCTAAATCTACACACCCAAATGGAGCTTTAAATGCATCTGTTTTCAGGAATGGGAATTCAGTCTATCCTCATCTCTAAAGCAGAAAACCAGTACTTTGCCCGGTTGGGCCATAATACAGAAACATAAAAGGCATGCAGATAACTGGTGAATCACAGGGTTCAGTCACTCCTTGCCGGCAGGGGAGCCTTTCCCTGTGAGGCTAGAGTGGTGAGCCTGCTACGCAATACCCCAACTAGGATTAGAGGGAAGTGGCACCTCAACAGGAAAGACTCTCCTCCAAGGGACGAGGACTTCTGTTCCACTGAGGAACTCTCTAATCAACTCACGTATAACATCAGGAATAACACCTCCCAGGAGAAAACATGAAGAACTATTTGCTATTGTCATGTAGAATCCTTGAATAAACCTGGAGGGATATACCTATGTGGTACTGAGACGAAGAAGATCAATAGAACTATACAGAGTACAATCATTACAGAGAAAGACTTTAACGCTCTGCCGGGAATTACCACAGGAGCATCATAAAATTAGGAGGAGACTTGAGAAGGAGAGAAATCTGGGAGATCCAAATCAGCTGCGAGGGCGCAGCTGAACAAGGCAGAGAAGCACAGCTTCCGATGCCAAGGGGAAGCAGGTGTGCAAATCTGGGTATTTCACCAAAGAGAAAACCTGAAACAGGAGGAGCTGAGAGACTGACAGAAGGTCCATGGAGTGAATGAGTGAGAAGTGGTGGCATGACCGGAGCAAAGTGGACTTAGGAGTCCCTTAACGATGCCAAGACCACTTACCTAAAAGCACTGCAGAGTGAAATGGAGACTAAGAGCGAAAATACCAGCCTGACCAGCACCAAAGGAGGCCCCGTGCAAACCGCAAGCCCAGTGATGCGATCCCCGAGGCAAAGGTAACGGGCAAAGCGGGCGACAAGGGTGGGGAACCAAAAATAAAAATGAATATCTTGTCCTAGTAATAGTCAGGTGTTGAAGAGTGATAATCATTACTGGAGCACTCAAACTCGTCCTAGTAAGGAACATGTTTCAGAGAAGAGATTATCATTATGGAAACATTCTTACTCGTCCCAGTAAAGAACAATACTTAAGATTGGGAGTACCAATTGGGAATGTTCTATTCACCTTAAGCAACAACAGAGTTGGCTATTGAATAAAGATAAAGCCTCAAGTTTATCCAATAAAAGAAGAAAGAATGATACTGAGAAAGACAGAAGATATAAAGAAAGAAGATCACTGGAGAGAGGGCGAAAAGAGAGAAAGAACCAAACTGGAAAAGAGAACATTGAGAAAGTGAAGAGCCCATTATCTGAACTACACAACTTGATTAAGTTATTTCAAAGAAATGATAAGTTACTCACCGTAGTGACTAACATACTCTTAGTCCATAGTCCCTTTCCTCCATACTGTATGGGTATCTCTTCCAAGGTACGGGAGACAGAACCTTTTTCACCAGAAAAACCCTACTTCCCCTTTAAATTTAGAGGTGTGCGGGGCTGCGGCCCAGGGAGCATGCGCTGCCCTGACTTTACCCTCCGGCGGCACACCTCAGTCCCCATTGACGCGTCGACAATAGATTTAACATTGCCTAATGATACCAGTATTATTAGGGGGGAGGTTGATGGGACATATGGCGGAAAGGGGACTATGGACTAAGACTAAGTTAGTCACTACGATGAGTAACTTCTAATTACTCTTACGTCCCGTCCCCTTTCCTCCATACTGTATGGGCGATTACAACTGATTGTAGCCCAAGGATGGAGAGGAGACCCTCCTTAAGCAAATAGGTTCCTGAGAACCGCCTGTCCGGAAGCCGCATCAGATCTATAGCCGGTATTCAAACAGTAATGCTTGCAGAAAGCAGAGGGAGAGGCCCAAGTGGCTACCCTGCTTATGACTTGCCAAGGGACATGGTGCTGGAATGCAATGGCCGTTGTCTTGGCCCTGACTTTGTTGGCATGCATGTTGGCCGGGAGCAGCTTGTGCTGCCCTCATACTCTTTTTTTGATGGCAGAGACCATCCAGTGGGATATGGAAGCCTTAGAGGCCCGATAGCCTGGTCCTGAGCCTCCGAAGGTGACCAACAGTGCGTCCGATTTGCGGAAGCCCTTGGTCCCGTCTAAGTAGAATTTCAGGGCATGCCTGACATCCAGACAGTGCAGCACTTTTTGTGGTTCGACCTTGGGGTCGGGAAAAAATGTAGGAAAGGCTATTTTCTCGTTCAAGTGGAAAGCAGACAGAACCTTGGGTAGAAATGCTACGTGTGTCCGCAGGACTAACTTGTCCTTGTGAAAGGTGGTATATGGCTCAGAGGCGACCATCGTCTGGATTTCACTGACTCTACGAGCCGAGGTAAGGCCGACTAGTAAGGCCGTCTTGATGGTGACCAGCCTGATGTCCACAGATGCCATTGGCTCGACCGGTTTGTGCGTTAGGACGCCCAAGACTATGTTAAGGTCCCACACCGGGTGCTGTCTCTTGACGGGCGGGTAGAGCCTTGCGAGGCCCGTCAAATGTTTGACGATCGGGTTGGAGGAGGAGAAAATGCTCTCCTCTGAGTTCCTGTAAGCCCCAATGGCTGCAAGGTATGTGCGGCAGGTGTCCACCTGCATGCCTGAATGAGCAAGGTGCGCCGAAAATTAGAGCACTTCATCCAAGGTGCATGCTAGGGGGTCGATTCCCTTGGAGTCTGGCCAGTGGCAGAATCTGGTCCATTTGCTTTTGTACTGGGTCCAGGTAGCTTAGCTCCTGGCGCCCTGTGTGATCTCCAGATTGGCCTGTGAGAGGCTGAGGTGCCGGAGCGTTACCTGCTCAAGTAGCACGCTGTGAGGGCTAGCTTCCCTGGTGCAGGGTGGATGACTCTGCCCCCTGATGTGCCAGAAGATGTGCTCGGCCCGTTGGGAGGATAATCGGGGACACTTCCGAGAGACTGACCAGCTCCGGAAACCATGGGCTGGCCGGCCACCATGAAGCTATTAGAATGATGTGCAGTAGGCGAGACTCCTTGATCTTGCAAATTACCCTATGAACCAGGGGAGTGGGCAGAAAGGCGTAGGCTTTCATGCCGGTCCACTCATGTGAAACGCTTCGCCCAGAGAGCCGGGGCCCTGACCTTGCCAGAACTGGGGACACTTCCTGTTGTGCCAGGTGGCAAAGAGATCCACCAGGGGGTGACCCACCTGTTAAAAATCTTCTGAATAACGGGTTTGTTTAGCTGCCACTCGTAATTGTCTGCTCCCAGCCTGCTGAGCCTGTCCACTTCCAGGTTGGATTCCCCCGGGAGATGGACTGCCGTGAGGTAAATGTTTTCCAGGGCCCACTCCCACGTGCTGATCACCAGTCTGCACAGAGGAGCGGATCTGGTGCCTCCGTGCTTGTTGACATAGTACATGCTGGTCGAATTGTCCATCTGGATGAGGACAACCTTGCCCCTGAGAAGTGGTAGGAATGCCGTAAGCGCCAGCCAGATGGCTTTCAGCTCTAGCCAACTGATGTGGTATTCCTGCTCCTGTCGAGTTCAGGTGCCGTGGACGGAGAGATCGTCCAGGGTGGCTCCCCAGCCCTCAAGCAAGGAATCCGTGGTGATGGTGGCCTGCAGAGTGGGCGGCCGGAAGGGGTTGCCTGTCCGCAGGCTGCAGTCTCTGGACCACCAAGTCAGGTTTGGGTGGATAGATGGAGGAACGTTGATCATCTCGGATTGAGAGCCCTGTTCCTGTTTCCATGAGGTCGCAAAGTGCAGCTGAATCCTCCTCATCCTTAGTCTCGTGTGCGGCATGGCTAATAAGACAGCTGCTAGAAGACCCAGGAGATGTTGGTACCACCATGCCGAGGTCACGTCTCTGCTGAGGAAGTGGGCGGTGGCCCTCTTGATGACCGAGATTTTGTCCTCCGACGGAAATACCTTCTCGGAGCATGTGTCCCAGATGAGGCCCAAGAATGTCAGAGTCTGTGTAGGCTGCAGCTGTGACTTCTTGAGATTGAGCGAGAAGCCCAGATTGTGCAGTGTGTTCATAAGGGCATTGGAAGAGTGGAGAACCTCTTCCGGAGATGTAGCCCTGAAGAGCCAACCGATGAGGTATGGGTAGATGTGGAGGCACTGCACTCTAAGGAGGGACGCTACCACATTCATAAGCCTGGTAAAGACCCTGGGGGCCGAGTTAAGGCCAAAAGAAAGGACCTTGTATTGAAAATGGAAGCCCATGATCCTGAACCGTAGGAAAGAACGATGGGGCTGCCAAATCGGGACATGTAGGTACGCGTCCTTCAGATCCAGGCAGCACATTCAGTCTCCCTCGTCCAATGTCTCTGCTATCAAAGCTGCCATGAATATTTGCAGGGGTATGGAGAGGTTGAGGGTGGAAAGGTCCAACACAACTCTCAGGCCCGCCCGGTGGTTCTTCTGAATGGCGAAAATACTGAAGTAAAAGCCAAAGCCTTGCTGAGAGGCTGGGACTTCCTCCACTGCCTGGCTCTCTACGAGCGACCGGATCTCCGCCAAAAGAGTTGCTGTCCAAACCTGTGGGAGTGGAGGGGAGGAGAGGAGAGGCTAGGATAGGGAGGTGGTACCACGTGGATACTACAGAGAGGATCCAGGGGTCCGCGAAATTCTGGTGCCAGAAATGTGCATGGAGAGCATGGACCTGAAGGGGCGTGTCAGGCCTTCTTTCCCTCGGAGGCTGTTGCAGAGGAGGGGGACTGGAAAAATCCCTTAACCCCCCAACCCCCTGTTTGTTACTTGCGCCGGGTTTGAGACAGCAAGCGGTCCGGCTGCCTGTATCTACGTTCATGGAAGCCCCAGAACCCTCCGTACATACGACCCCTCTTGGAGTGTTGCTGAGATAGGGTGTATGATTTGGGCGTGGTCTTTGTAAGGATGGATAAAGACTCTGCCGTTTGTGAGCTGTTCTTTTTGTCCAGCTCTTCATCCGTGGAGGAGTGGAACAGGTCCTCCCCCCCTCGAATGGTAGATCTAGGATGCGTTCCTGGACGTTCGGGTTGAATTTTGTTGCCTGGAGCCAGGCTGTCCTTCTCATGTCCGTGGCAAGGCAGATGGCACGGCTAGAGGTGTCAATAATATTTCCCCCTCCCTCTCCTCCCCCTTTTATCCATTTTCCTCCCTCTGATCTTCCTATCTCCACCCATGCTCGCAATCTAGGCATTCTATTTGACTATCAACTTCTCGCAACACATTTCCTTCACCTCCCGCACCTGCCGATACCAACTCTATAACATTTGCAAAATCCGTCCCTCCCTCACTTTCCACGCTACTAAACTCCTAATCTCCTCACTCATCTTTTCCCGCCTCTTCTACTGCTCCTCTCTACTCTTCGGACTTCCCTCTTCTCAGCTTACCCCTCTCAAATCCATATACCACTCTCCTTTTGTACCCTTTGTCTCCTTACCCCCCCGTGATTCTATCTCCTCTTCGCTCTCTCATCTCGGCTGGCAACCTTTCCACCTACAACTAAAATGTCACTTTCTCTGCCTCGTTTTCAAATCCCTCCATGGTCTTGCTCCTCCTTATCTCTCCTCCCTTCTCTCCTTCTACTCCCTCTCTCGCTCTCTTCGTTCCGCTGACCACTTCCTTCTCACTGTACCCCCTTCCCCCTGTGCTCTTTTCATCTTCTTGCTCCTCTGCACTGGAACTCTCTCCCCCTCCCAATCTGCTCTTCCACTACCCTCACCTCATTTTGCACTTACCTTAAATCCTTTCTCCTCCATTCCCCTCCGTGAAGCCCCCTCCCTGCCTTCTCTACTCCCCCCCCCCCCTGGTTTTCCCCTCTCTTTAATTCCTCTATCGCCTCTCCCTTCACTCTCTACCCCTTCCTTCTACACGTATTCAATCCTTCTCCTGGTCCCCTCAACAGACCAACTCACACTTCACTTCCCCTCTCAGTTAATTGCTCTTGGCACTGTTTTGTGGAATGATTCATGCTGTAATTCTTGCTCACAATGTTAATTGTTGTTATTTCTCTGTATTTGTTGTTCCAATGTACAGCGCTTTGGCATAAAGCGCTCAATAAATAAATCAATCAATATGGTCCACTGTGGATTCCATGAGGTCAGGCGCCACCAGCTTAGCCTCTGCTAGCCCTGCCTTAAAGCGGGATTAGCTCTGGGCGGGGAGTTCCAGAAGGAAGTCTGCAATTTCCTGCCATAATCTTTGGTTGGCGGCAATCAGCATGGCATCTGAGTGGGCCTGATGAAGATGCAAAGATGTGTTGGAATAGAGTTTCTTGCCATACGCCTCCAAGATCTTCACCTTGCCTTGCAGCGCCGTAGAGGAGGCGGCTGAGGATGACCGAGGCTTGGAGTACAGTGATGCTGCAGCGATCACCGAGGAGTGCGGCTGAGGATGGGCCGAGAGCAAGAGTGTATCCCCCTCCACCTGCCTGTACTTGGCGTCCAGGCGTCGATTGACCGGCTGGACAGAGTGGGGCTTGAGCCAACCCTTCTTGGCCAGGGAGACTACATCGGTTTGCATTGGAATCCCCGTTTTGGCAGAGGGATGTCGCGTGAGGACTTCAGCCAGGACTCTCTCTGCCAGCTGCTCGACTTCAGACTGGAGGAGGCCCAGATACTCTGCCAGCCTAGCAAGACGCGCCTGGCTGAGGATGGCATGTCAGGATCCTCCTCCCTCATCCATATCCTGTGTGTCTGGGGGATCCTGTGTAGGAGGAGGAGTAGTAGTAGTAGTAGTAGTAGTAGTAGTAGGCGCCTGAGGCTGGGGTACTGGGACCGGGGTCAGACTGCGGAAGCTGGTGCGGAGCTGCCTGAGGAGTCGGCTGGGGAGCCGGCAGAGGTGGCTGTGCCAGGACCCGGGGTGTCGGCGGAGGCATCTGTGGTGCCGCTAGCATCATAGGGAGGACCTCCCTGATGGCGTCCTTGATGATAACCCCATCTCAGGTGACTTCATGAGGCCAAGGAACTTCTCGAAGAGCACCTGCCAAAGAGGTGGCAGGGGGTGCTGACGGGGTAGCGGGGAGCTGCTGGAGCCGCTGCGTACCCTGCCCATATGGACGCAAAGGAAAGCTGCCCTGCGCAAATGAGGGGTAGACTGTAGGCCACGTACCTGGTTGAGGCCAGTCCACCCTTGACACTCGTTCTTCGCCGAATTCCTGGAATGGCGTCGGACGGGTGCTTCTTTCTGGCACGGAGGCCATTTTGTCGAGCTGCCTGCCACGTGTTGCTCGGCCCGCTGGGCCTGGCCCCCTCCAAGACTCTTGCATGTGGATCACGAGGCCTACCCTGCTCCTCAGGCCTAGGCCAGGTAGGTGTGACACCCTCAACCCGGAGGTCGGTAGAGCTGCGTTTAGGCGCCCCCTCAGACATATTGCTGTTATTAGGGAGTAGCTCCTTGGCCATGGTGCTGGAAAAAGGGCGTAGCCCCTCGGGTGGAGACCTGGTAAAAGAACCTTCTGGTCCCTCAACACTGCCACCCGGAGGATCCGAGGATCCCTCGACCCTCAACCGGTAGCTGAAGCAGCCTCGGTGCACTTGCTGGTAGAAGGACCTGACCGGTCCCTCCCGTGCGGGAGAGTCCCTGGGAAGGAGTCTCCCTTCTGGGGTGCGATGGAGAATATAGGCTCCACCTTGGGCTTGGTTCGATGCTTCACGAAGTTCTTGAGATCCTCTAGAGGCGACTTCTGGAAGAGCCCCCTCTACCTGTCTAGTCTGTTCTTCAGCGCATTCTAGGACATCGAGTCACACGCTGAACAAGATTGCCAACCGTGGTCTGGGCCAAGGCAACGTAGGCAGAGGGGGTGGGGGTCTGAAGTTGGAAAGAGCCTGTTGCAGAATGGACACCTGCTGAACCCTGTAGAAGTTGACATGCGCCGGTAGGAGCGCGACGCCTGAGGACCGAGTACCTGAATGATAAAAAGACAAAAAAAGACAAAGAGGTAGTATCCGCGCATGGAATTACATGACCGAAGCCAAACCCAGGAGCGCTGGTGAATTCGGCCCGTTCCCGTCGACACTGAAAAGGGGACTGGGGTGTGGCGCCGGAGGGCGGCGTCAGGGCAGTGCATGCTACCTGGGCTGCACCCCTGCACGCCTCTGAACTTAAAGGGGAAGAAGGTTTTTTCTGGTGAAAAAGGTTCAGTCTCCCATCCCTTGGAAGGGACGCCCATACAGTATGGAGGAAAGGGGACGGGACATAAGAGTACTACCTACAAATACTTTACTAAATGTGAATTTGCTAAGAAGTAGCCCACAGGAGAAGGGAGTCATTCGCCTGTGTCTTTGTTATTTTCATAGTGGCAGAGACGGAATAGATTAGTTTCGGACAGAGGACAGATCTTCCTTTTGGACTTCCTGACAACTGACAAGCACCAAAGTTAATTTTTGTTAGGTAGGGTAAACTCATGCTTTACCGAAAGTCTGGTGTTTTCACTTCTTTTAATGCAGCAGTTAGATTTTTTTAGTTCTTCAATGTTCATTGCGATAGGTCAACATCCATCTACTGTCTCAGTGCGAGGGTACATTTGATACGGTTGTCTGAGTGCATAACATCTCTCGTACACTCGATGCAGCATAGGGACAATGCTTGGTGTCATACATAAGACTCTTTCATTGTCGTTCCAACATGACAGAGGTGAGGGGGAGGAGCTTAACAATGACATATTTGTCTGCTCCTCTGCACTGTAAGAAGCAAACAGTAGGGGAGTGGGATAGACATAATTATGAAAGAGCATTTTCAAGATCCCTAGCTCCTAGATGTCGACAAAACAAATGTTTTTATGTTCCTTGTTCTTCTCGGATGACTTATGAGGGAATGCCTTATTGCAGAAGGCCAAAGGTTGATGAGATTTGAAAAACTGTGTATGCCCCTGCCTAACAGACTGCTTATGATGCAGGGACATGGATATATTATAGTGCAACTTAAGGGAACTTACTCTTAGGGTATCTAATGATAACCATGTTCCTTATTTACATTATTATTGTCCTGATTTGCAAGCAGTTGTGTAGTACTGTCGTACTTGACTGTATATTAATGGAAATCTCCTAAAATTGTCAATCAATTGTTCTGTTTGTTTGGTTGTTTGTTTCTTTATTTGTAGCGCTGGCCGGACCCTGAGTTATCAGGGCACGGGGACAAAGGATATTTTAGGCTTGCAAGGTTACATAATGGGGCACACGGAATTTACATAATTACATATTACATTTTACATACTGAGATATAGAACATACAGGTTATAGTACATAGCATAGCATGGATGGCAGACATAGCTAATAAGGATGGCAGTGTAGTCAATTTTCACAAGAAGAAAGGTAATATACAGTGATATATACAGAAGGAAATCATGAGGTTCTATTAGAGTAAGGGAGAGGTCAGGAGGGGGCTGAAAAGGCCAGGGAGGTTAGAAAACCTTCCCTCTCTGGTCTAGATTTAGAGATCATTCGATTTAAACCAGTTGATAATGTTGCACCTGAAATATTGGTATGTTTGGTTTTCCCTCAGGCACGGAGGCAGGGAGTTCCATAGTTGGGCAGCTTTGAGAGGGAAACTGTTTCTGCCAATGGTAGCTCGTTTGAATGGAGCAACTGTCAAGTAATTAGTGTGAATCGTTCTAGTAGGTCGCATTGTCAGTCTTTTGTTAAACCTCTCAGTGAGGTAAAGAGGTGCTGCATTGTTGAGAGATTTGAAAGTTAGGGTGGCAGTTTTGAGCTTGATTTTATCAAGGGTAGATAGCCAATTATTATTTCTCCTTACTGAGGAAATGCAATCTTTTTTGGTCATTCCTAGTGCCGCTCTCAAGGCATTATTTTGGAGCATTTGAATTTTCGGAGTGATATAATTATTAGTTCCAATATAGAGAGTGTTACAGTAGTCCAACTTAGATAGCACAAGTGCTCTTGCCAGTGTGGTACAACTGCTCGTTGAGAGGAAGGGTTTGGCTGATCTAATCAGTTTACACGTGTAAGCCGTGGCGGATGCCATGGCATTCACTTGTTTTGTCAGGGTGAGACCAGAGTCTAGGTGAAAACCTAGTGTTTTTACCTCCTTCATTACCTTAATCGTGTTGCCATCTATATTGAAGGAAGTGTATTTCTGGCCAAGTTTCTTGATGCTAGGCGTGGTCCCCAAGATGATGAGCTCCGTTTTATCATCATTCAGGCATAGGCCATGGAGTGCCATCTATGCCTGGATGATGAGGTATATCTTCTTCACCAATGCCAAATCCTGGTTGTAATCCCCTGAAAGAGTCATCTGCATAGTTCTTGTAGGTGACACCAAGACAATCCAAATCATCAAAGAGGGCCTTGGTAAATATATTATACAGGGTGGGGGAGATGCATGAACCCTGGGGAACACCACATGAAATGGGGATGGGATCAACTGCCTCTGAGGTGGAGAAGACTCATCGTTCTTTCACTCATAAAAGATTGAATCCACGCTATGGCGTGTTGTGAGAAGTGTGCAGCTGATTCGAAGTCGTTGCAAAGAACAGTATGGTCCAACAGGTCTAACGCTGCTGAGAGATCTAGGAGGAGTAATAGGGCGCATTTGCCCAGATCTCTCAACTCGTCGACCTGGGCCTTGAGGTCGATAAGTGCTGTTTCAGTTCCATGCTGAGGTCTGAAGCCTGATTGCCGGGTACCCAGGAGTTTGTTCTCTTACAAGAAGCTCTGAATCTGTAAGTATGCCACCCTGTCTAATATTTTAAGGAGGAATGGCACTGTTGTAATAGGTCTGTAGTTTGTGGGAATAGCAGGGTCAAGTGGTTGCCTCTTCAGGAGAGGAAGGACCCAGGATTCCTTAAGCTTGCTTGGGATAGTGTCTGATGTAATTGACGTGTTAATAAGCTTGGAAATAAATGGTGAGAGATCTCTTGCGGTTTCTTTTATAAATTGGGCAGGACAGGACATTGGTCTCCTCTGCAGTTAGAGGGCTTGAGAGAGAGTATTATTTTTTTAACTTCTGTTATTGTAGTTTTAGTGCAGTTGAAGCAGAGTACTTGTTTAGGTGGGATCAATTCATTTCTAGATTGGGTAGTGGAGGTTGGTACGTTTAGTTTTTTTTATGGCAATTTTTACTTGAAGAGTGGCAATTTTGTCAGTAAGTGCTTTTTGTATGTCAGTGCACCATGACTTGTCTTTGAAACAGTTATCAGGTGCAGAAATGGGGTTTTCTAATTACTTTAGTATAACGAAAATGTCTTTAGTACCTGATTTAGCCTTTAGTATCCTGTTGTCAAAACTTTCTTTTTTAGCTTGTCGTATTTCATTTTTGTATTTTGTAGAGATTTTAATGAGGTTCACTTTATTCACCTCAGATGGTGTTAACCTCCAGATGGATTCACTTTTTCGTTTTTCTTTTCTCAGTGACTTAAGATAATGTTTGAATCAGGCATTTAAATGTGCTCTTGGCTTACTGCTCCTCATTTTTAAAGGGGCAATAGTATCGAAGGCTTCTGATACAACTTTATTAAATTCATTTACTAAGATAAATAGATCAAGTGAGTCTGGAAGTGAATTTAATGTAGGGAGTATAAGAGGTAAGAATCTGTCTGAAGTTATGTTCTTTTTATTTCTGGTTGGCATAGCAGTTGCTATGGGGTTGTTTGGTACATAATTAATTTTAGAGTTAATGGTGAAGGCTATAAGCGAGTGGTCCGTCCAAGCTTGGGGGCTGACGCTAGTGATGTTGATGTTGCAACTATAGGCGACCACCCAGTCAAGGGTTCTGCCTTTGTCATGGGTGGGCTGAGTAACTTTTTGTGAGAAGCCAAGTTCTGAGTGCATTGGCAATAGTTGTGGCTTGAGTAGCATTAGGGTCATTATAACCTAAGTTCATGCCTCCTAGTAGGAGTACCTGGGATGCATTTTTCAAGTTGTATGACAGTGTCATGGATAGGTCCTCTTCGAAGAAGCCAATGGGGCACGGAAGCCTGTAAATTAGATGTATAGTGATAGTTTGTGAGTCTGAGATAGGTAGCTTTACAGTGAGGGATTCACAGGAGTTGACCTGCATTGGAGCTACTAATCTCATATCTAGTGTAGATTTAGCTATAATTGCTATACCGCCACGGCGGGTGTTAGTTCCATCTTCCCTTAAAATCGTATACTCTGCTGGAACAGCGAGCCTCAATGCTGGGACTGCTGCCTGGTATAACCAGGATTCGGTGATTGCTAAGAAGTCATAGTTCGTGGTTAGTTGAATCAAGCCCTCATTTATATTTCAGTAGGACTGTGTGTCTGGTGCAAAGGTCTATGCATTTACAGTGGGGATATTGTAACTGACTTACATAAAACATTACAAATAGATGCTGAATGAAAAACGGTATAACAGATTATACAGGTTCATATTTTTAAGAAGGGCAACAGAGGGGATGCATCATGCTATCGCATAATTTCCCTGTTCGACGCAGCAGCTAAATTATTTGGAAGATTGGGGGGCGCTGTTGAGCAGCCGACAAAATGGCTGCCTAGCTCAATAGCTCCGTGCGCTGCCGTAATACATCCGTTCTCATCTGCGGCATTCGTTATCATCCTGCAATTCTACATGTTCCCCTGCACTGCTGGTGAATTGGGCTCTTTGGGAGTGCATTCATGGCTGAAATCTGTGAACGGGGACCTTTCCTTGGCCCCTTCTGTACTTTCCTCGAGGCCTGGCCACCCCTGCCACCGTTGTTGCTGAAGGGGCGCGTGGCGGGCTTCTGGGAGCCGCCCCCTTCGGAGACGGAGACCCTCTATTCAGCTGCCTGCATCGGAGCTGCGCCAGGCTTACCTGGATGTCTTCCGCGGCGGATCTTCTGCGCCCTGAGTTCGTTTGGCGCCCCCGTCTGTGCTGCCCTCCATTACTGGCTCGTACTGCCTGAGGCCCGCCTGGCTCGGGGGCGGGCGCCGCCTGACACTATCCCTCCCTGCTTATACTGCCGCTTGTACACCTCGCCTGATCCTCAGGGTGGGCCCGGCGCCCTGGAACACACCTACTGGGAGTGCTCCTCGCTCCTGCCCCCTAGGCGGTTGCCGGCCCAGTGCCGGAGTCCCTCCATAAACCCTCGGGGCCCCATTGCTACTTACTGCAATATATACCCTGCTGATCTCAGTGCGCCCCCAAATATGTCCGGCAAAGCACGTGGGGCCAACAAGGCTGGAGCAATGGACAAGTTTGCCAAATCACTTGCTAAACATGACCAGGGTGGGGCCGCCCTCCCTCAGGACGACCAGGATGCATCCTCATGTTCTCCTCAGCCGGACCTTACTACACTTATGGAGTCTATGGCCAAAAACTTTGCGTCATTTCATGAAAAATTAGACGACATTAACGCCAATGTAGCCTCACTACGCACCAAATTGGATCAGCATGGCACTAGGCTGGTTGAGGCCGAGACCAGGATTGGGGCCACTAAAGATGAGGTACACGTGCTCCAGAACACAGTCTCCGACTTGGTGCGAGATATGAAGCAGGTCAAGGCAAAGTGTGACGACTTACAGTCCAGATCCCGCAGCAATAATATCCACATTGTGGGGGTTCCGGAGGCAGACCTCAAAGGCAAAATGGAACTTGCAGTCGAGACCCTTCTGAGAGACCTCCTGGGTGATCCTCAACTCTCCCCGTTTTTCACTATTGAGCGCGCCCATCGTTCACTGGCCCCACGCGCCAAGCCGGGCGACTTCCCCAGACCAATTATTGCCAAGGTTCTCAGCTTCAGGGATAGAGATCACATTCTACGTCTGGCCCGCGAAAAAGAGGAACTGAAACTTGAGTCCCAGACCATCCGTATCTTTCCCGACTTCTCGGTGAACGTTCAAATGGAGCGCAGACAATTCAATGGTGTGAAAAAATTGCTCAGAGAGAAGAAGGTGGAATACGCCATGTTGTTCCCTGCAAGGCTAAAGCTCACCCACCGTAATAAACTGTACTTTTTCACAGTCCCTGAGGAGGCGGTGAAATTTATTGAGTCCCATATTCCTGTCCCAGGGCCGGAGGGCGACCTTGTGGAGGAGGGCTGAGCCGGCCTGCCATGCACCCATTACTCGAATCATGCGTGGTACCATTACCACGCCTGTCATTGGCATTTTCCTTGCAATCTTATCGATCCTTTCCTTTGTGTATTCATTCATTGTTGTAACTTGTGAAGTTTTATGAAACGCAATATGGGTCACAGTTGTATGATCTATGGTATTTTGCACCTAAACTGGGATCCTCTATTCCTATACCCTTCACTTACCGTACTCTACTATGGTGTCTCCTCTAAAACTTGACTTAGTTACCGCTGCACATTATTTGGTGTACTCCACCGTTCAACCATCTTAATCGGGCGCACGGCAGCAGCTACCCCCGCTGCAGTTGCAATGCCGAGTTTGGCTTGTTTTGTTCACTGGTTGCTCCCCTGTTGGGTGTGGGGGCCGGTCCTGCCCCGTTGGGCTTGGTACCAAAGCCATGAGACTTTGGGTGGGTTTTTGGGCACTGCTGTGTTGGGGAAGGCAGTGAGGGGGGGTGGGGGTGCAGTTGGGGGATGTTTTAACAAAAATGGTGAGGCAGTGGTAGCTTTTGGTACGATATATCTGGCCACTGTATTGGTGGCCGGCACTTGTTCGACAAACTATGACACACATTACTCGGATCCCCCCTAAAGTGCTACTGAATGGCCATTAGGCTAATGTCTTGGAATATCAGAGGGCTCAGCAACTTCACGAAGGCTCACAGGATTACGGCTTATGTCCAGAGGCACGGGGTCAAAATACTTCTCTTGCAAGAAACCCACGCCCTTCCACATCTCCCGTCCTCTCTTGCCCCGGCATGGGGCCCCAACAATTACTACACAGTGTTCTCCTCACAGTCCAGAGGTGTCCTCACCTTGATTCACAAGTCCTTGGAGTTCTCCCTTCGCACCAGCCATGTAGATGTCCGGGGTAGATATGTGATCCTCCACTGTTTCCTTGCTAATACAGAATGCCTCCTGGTCAACACATATGCCCCATGCATCGATGCACCCGATTTTTTTGACCACATCCTTGACATCCTTCTAGGTTATGTCGGGGTTCCCATTATCTGGGGACGGACGGACATGAATCTCATCCTAGACTCCGACTTGGACAGATCCAGTGTTGCACCCAGAACACTGTCCAGAGCCCCTCGTCGCCTCCATGCTCACTGCCGGTCTGGTAGATGCCTGGAGAGTAAACCATCCAGAGTCGAAAGAGTTTACATTTTACTCCTCTGTCCATGACAGCCATTCCAGGATTGATCTTTTCCTTCTCTCCGCGGGGCTCATGAGCAAAACACTTACCACACAGATTCTGCCGCGCACATTATCTGATCACTCCCCGATCACATTGGACATTGCCTTGCACCCGGCCCTCCCCCAGCACTCTAACTGGCGGTTTAAGTCAGATGCTCTGCACGATATTGTCTTCAAGGCTGACATCCTCGCAGATATCACCTCGTTTTTGATAATAACAAACGCCACGACACAACAGATGGGGTGAGATGGGAGGCCTTTAAGGTTTTCATCCGGGGCATGTGTATCTCCAGGGAGGCTGGGGTCCTGAAAGACATTAGAAACTCTCTGCGCCATTCTGAGTCCAGACTTAAGGAGCTAGAGCGCGAGTATGCATCCACCCCCTCTCCGCCCAAGCTTGCACAGATAAGAACTGAACTGGACGCGTTCGAGTCCTTTGCCCTCAGTGAGATAAGATACCTTGCCCGACCCATTGCGGCCCGAAAGTATGGCGAGGGAGAGAGGCCGGGCCGTACTCTTGCCCGCCTCGCTGGGGCCGAGGGAGGTAGAGCTCGGATTGATAGTATCATCGACAATGACGGAGTGCGACATTGGTCTGACCGGCCCATTCTTGAGACCTTCGCAGATTTTTATGCTACCCTTTATGCCCAGCAACCAGAGAACAGCCCGCAGGACCTGGACGACCTCCTAGACCGTATCCCAATGTCCCTTATATCTCTAGCCACCAAAGAACAATTAGATGCACCCTTCACCCTTGATGAGATCACCGCTGTTATTTCGGCCCTCCCTAAAGGTAAAGCCCCCGGTACAGACGGCCTAACCGCCGAGTTCTATCAGGAACATGTTACCCTCCTTGCTCCACGCCTTTATGAGGTTTGGGAGGAGTCGCTGCGTCTTACTACCCTCCCCCGTTCCCTTGCGCGAGGCTGTCATCACCGTGCTCCCCAAGCCGGGTAAGCCTCTTGATGAATGTGGCTCCTATAGACCTCTGTCCCTCATCAACACTGATACCAAAATCTTCACCAAAATCATAGCAAATAGGTTCCTCCCCATCATGAAATATCTGATTCACCCAAACCAGAGTGGTTTTGTCCCTGCCCGTTCCACTGCCTTAAACATTCGGCGATTGTTTAACGTCATCTCTAGAATTGACCCCCAAGCCAATGCTGTGCCCGTGACGCTGGATGCCCAAAAGGCTTTCGACATGGTCTCATGGCAAAATCTTTGGGCGGTGCTGGAGAAGATGGGGAATCGGCCCATACATGATGTCCTGCATTAAACTGCTATATACTAACCCCGTGGCCAGGGTCCTGGTTAACTCTCACCTGTCGGCTCCCTTCTCCCTCCACAGAGGGACACGGCAGGGGTGCCCGTTTTCTCCCCTGTTATTCGCGATGGCCAACGAGCCCATGGCGGATAGTGTACGAAACAACCACGTGCGCAAAGGGATTCGTCTGCGCGATACCCCGAAATTATATCACTGTACGCCGATGACGTGCTTCTATACATTAGAGACCCCTCAGTCCACCTCGACCCGATCATGAGTGAAATTATCAAAATTGGCACATTCTCGGGCTTCACCATTAATTATACTAAATCAGAAATCTTTCCCCTTATGCCCGCAACTTCCCAACCTGCATGCGAATTTCCTCTCAAATGGGCACCTGAGGGCATCAAATACCTAGGGGTCCAGGTGTCCCTCTCAAAATCCTCCTTATTATCTGATAACTATGGGACTGCCACGCAATATGCTGATGCCAGGATGGAAAGATGGCGAAACGTCCCCCTCTCACTATCAGGGAGACTATCCCTAATAAAAAATGATCATAGTTCCGAAGCTCCTATATATATATTCGCTAACGTCCCACTCTGGCCCAGGAAACGGTACTTTGCAGACCTGCATGCGGGGTGCGCCCGCTTTCTATGGCATTCTGGTGCCGTGCGTAGAAAGTGGCAACATATGACCCTACCTTATGAGAGGGGTGGCTTCAGTGCACCTGATCTCCCCCAGTATTGGATAGCCGCTCAGGCTCAGCATGCTACATACTGGTACCATCACCAGGACCGCCCCCCTCGCATGTTAAGCTTGAAATCCTGGCGACCGCGGAGGTGAATGCCATGTCCTTGATCCTTTTTCACTCGTATCGCTCGGAGGCCCCCGCTGACCCAGTGGCCTCCACCATAAGGGCGTGGCGGCAGATTGTGGTGCCTGGCTCTGGCTCCCCCCGTATTACAAATGGCTTCCCCTCTGGTCGTTCCCTGGCCTCACCCCCACACAAGATAAGCTCCTTATGCATCACTGGTCAAACCTGGGCTACAGATCACTCTCCGACCTGTTCCCCGATGGGAAATTCATCACCCCAGATACATGGAAACCAGGGCACTCCAAGTCCTCACTGGAGCTGCTGCAATACTTCCGACTTAGGGCGGCAGTCCAAGACATGTGGCCTTCGTATCCGGACGAACCCCCGGAATCCCCCGAGATCTGCTACATTGCCAATTCCGCTGGGGGTAGGGGCATTGTGTCCTCCCTATATAAAATGTTGATGGCGTGTGTTAGGGAGAATTCTCTGTTTAGGCTGAATTTCCTAACCTAGTGAGTCCCCCAGCAGCTTTGCTGGATTTTTGGGGTTTATTTTTTTTCTCCTGCCAAGAGTGAGACTCTTTTTACCCTCACTCTTGGGCATGATTTGAGTGTGTTTCTTTGAATCTAGAAGTGTTTAATGGGCTATGGGGTCTTTTACTCCATAGGGCTTCATGTGTTTTTGTGATGTGCGTTACACAGCACCTTCAGTGCAGTGACACAGGGGTGTCATAGTGACCCCCCAGTATAGACTCCATACCCTGGGACTGACTGTCTCCCGGGGCATGTAAAGTCACCATTGACTTTACTAGTCATAAATTCTGAACAGAACCAGTACAAACCATCATATTGTGGACGTACTGGCTGGGACAATTCGATTGCCCCAGGGTCTGTTAGTCGAGGGGGCACGTCTCCGTCCCCCCTGATCGAGTTTTGGCTGGTGGCAGTGGATTCTACTTTTTATATTCAACCGCAAATATTTTCCTATGGGATTTCCCATTGTTTTAGGCTACTATCTTTATTTAATTATTTACGGTAGACTCAAACATACCACTGGTTTATTTAATTAATATTAATTCTCCGGTTGGTATTTTTTGCCAAAACTTGATTCTAAAATGGCGTTTGTGTTCTCTTCTGTGACTCCAACCCAAGTCGAGACCTTTTGTTCCACTTTTTGGCGGGCTTCTCCACAGAAGCCCTCCAAAGTGGTGCCACTGTGTCTGGGGTACTTAGGAGGGGTGGAGGGGAATGTAGGCACCCTGGACTGAGTTGCCTAGGCAACTCAAGTCGCACTCCGTCCTGATTGGCCCAAGTGGTGAGCCGGCCGGCTCACCACTTAGCATGTTTGAGTGACTGCTAGGCTGAGTGAATGGGGGTTTGCTGCATAAAAGCAGGGCTTTGGGGACTGGAACGTCAGAAGTCGCCACAGGACCTAAGAATCCGACGAGGGAGAAGCTGAGCCGACCTGCCACGACACCACCACCGGTGGAGCCCTGCTGGACTGACTCACCACTTTTCCCAACGACAGAGGAGATCTCCCGCCAGAGAGTCTTCTTCCTTTGACTGGTGGGGATAACCAGTTTCACCGACTTTTCGCTTTCCCGACGTATCTCGTGACCGCCTTGCCCGTGCCAAGCACCCTGCCAACCGGGATACCACGTTTTACCACGACCGCGAGACAAAGGTACCACCTTTAACCGGAAAACTCTGCGGGTGGTTTCTGCCCTGGTAGTGCAACGACCTTCATCTTTACTCCAAGTCGAGATCTTCTCTTGCCCTGGACGACGACGCAACTTGCACCCACTACCAGGAACTGCCGCCACCGCTGGAGGATCCTTCCCACTTAAGGTACCGTGTCCTGCCTGGCTTCGATTGCTACCGACTGTACGGGGTAGATTTAGCCCCTGGCTTTCGAACCTGGGTTAGCCTGGGACACCTTGGCTAAACTTTTCTAAATCTCTCCCAATGCTTTTCTGAACCCTCTGCAAGACTTTCTAAGCCTAGTGTAACTGTGTGATCTTGGGCGCATTTGTGCTCTGCTCTCTCTAAGAGTGGGCCCAGCCTTTGGACTTTGACTCACCAGTGACTTTTTTTGCTCTCTGCCTTGCTAACAGTGTTCTGGAATCGTAGAGTGGTGTGCCTCTTCCTATTCTGTCTTTTTCCCTCCCTTTTTCACAAACCTATTAGAGTGCAATCTAGTTAAGCGCTCACCTCTGTATGAAAATAATTGGTGTTTTACTGTGATTTTCTAATAGGGGAAAAAGGGGTGTATATATCATAATAGTAACTGTGTTTAGAATATTGTACAATAAGAGTGCTGGAGTGTTTCAACTGTGTGTTTTTAAATAAATAATTATATACTTTGATACCAAAGCTCTGGTCAGTGTTTGCTTGTATTATTGTATCTGAGTGCCTATTGAGTATACTTTGCATACTGCCTAACTCTCTTGAGGGAAGTCTGACTGCTCAGCCACAGCTACCAAGTAAATCTGGGTGGTACAGACTGCTACCAAGTGGGTTTACTGCCAACACCTGTAGTCTTAAATCTTTTGCAGTGGTCCCTAAGGGAACTGCACATGTTTCTGCATAACAGCACGAGCTATAGAACCCCCCCACACCGTTCGAGATGCTTGGAGCCGGGATCTGGGATTAGACATCATGGATGATATGTGGACCAAAATGTGCATGCATACACGTAAGGTTTCTCTTAACTCCAGAGTTAGATGTGTTCAATACAAGCTACTCAATCGCCTGTACTACACTCCCTACGCGATTGGGAAATTTGCCCGGGATCAATCGCACCCCTGTCAAAGATGTAGGTCTAACGTTGTGGAGCACGCTCACATGTTCTGGTCTTGTGGGGCATTTGCCCCGTTCTGGGATGCGGTGCTTGAGACCCTCTCCAAAATAGTGTGGTTCTGTGTTGACCCTGGCCCCCTGTCTCTTCTGTTTGGGCTTTGGGAGGGGGTTGAGGGGAAACGGGAAGCTAAATTTCTGAATGTGGCGGCGATTGTGACCAAAAAATGCATCCTGCAATGTTGGAAGCGCAGATCCCCCCCTTCCCTAGAAATGTGGCTGAAAGCCCTTACCTGGACACAATCTTGTGAAGAAGACTACATTAACATGCTGCCTAGTAATGCTCGACCTAAAAACATATGGACAGAGTTCTGTAGCTACTTGAACCGCAAGTTTGACCTGGAGCTTCTGTCATCTCCCCCATCTCCAGATCAGGGGACTGATCATACCAAACGATAAATGGGTCTATTGTAATCAACCTGCTGTTAGGATCATATGTGACCCTCTGTAGAATCTGTGCTTTTTCATTCACGCTTCAAATATGAAATGTGTGTTGTTGTTGTAAACTGTAATGTGCCAGCTACTACTTCTTGCCAATAAAGAAAAGTTTAAAAAAATATATATATATTTGGAAGATTGATCTATACGCAAGCCCTGGACTGTGCAACCCTTGAATGGGCATAGGAATTCTATCCCTTAGCTGAGATACAACATGGTTTTGGGAAAGGAACAGTCTCAATCATCTTCTTTTAACCAGTAAGTTAGCAGACGACCATCGTTTTCCTTCATACTTGGTATTTATGGATTGGTTGTCAGCGTTCGATTGTGTGGATAGGGACCAACTATGGTCAATAATGAAAAACAAAGGGATTGCTGCTGCATTATTAAATGTTTTGGTACGCTTGCATTCGGGCCTCACAATTAAGATAAGATGTGATGTTGCTGTTGGTACTCTGTTCAGAAGAGAATTCCCATACCATTTTGGTGCTGGAATGCCTATGTGGGCGTGACAAAGACCGATATGCAAATGACATTTCCCTTCTTTGAAAGGTGCAGTGGGCTACAGTGTGGCTGCGGACTCACAAGTGGGTACCTTCCCAAAGAACAGGTCATTTAGCCGTGTTCTTTCTGCAGAGGGGCACCAATGGCTATATTTTGTTTAAGGTAAGATATGAACCAAATGGGGAATTATCAGCTCGCTTTCCATCAGGGAAAGTATTACGGCAGGGCTGTGTGCTGGCCCTACTCCTCTTCATCCCATACATCAATGATCTGCAAGCTGAACTGAAAGGCATTAGTGACATCCCAAGGGTGCAGGTCGTTTGTAGCCACTACTTTATGCGAATGAAAATTAACAGAGAAAATGTTCCGAGTTTGTGAAGACAAGGGTGACAAAGCACACATCTCTGATATAAATGCCATATCATATCTGATCAAACATTTTTAGATTAAATATTTTACTAGAGACCGAAACCAGTAAACGGACGAAAGGCAAAGAGTCGTCTGGTGCAAGTGTGATCAAAGGGTTGTGCAAGATGTGGCACATTTTATGTACTTTGGCCCAACGTTGAAGGATCGTTCGACAGAGAACGATCCTTTCGATTTTAAGGGGAATTAATTTTATGGGTTACCGGCCAGCTCTTTTCTTTTTAATGTTGTGTAATAAACCAGTTTGTTGTTCACTGGGAATGCACTGATGTACAGCTGTGAAATTATGGGAGGGTTTCTATTATGAAGTTTGTTTTGACAACTATTGATTTTACTATGCATTTACTGACCAAACTTATGGGGCGTTTTTCGCTCCGAAATAAAGAAAGAAAAATTATATTTGCACGCCATTTCTAAAAGTTCCTGTACATGCGTCTGGGGATTTTCAAATTTAGGTGAGCGAGCTTAAGGTGGTTTTGTATGCCTGTAAATGTGGGGATAATTTGCCTTGAAAACAGACTGCTGTGAGGCCTCACTAATTGAACTCGCCATTGTTTTCTTGATTGAAGATTCAGGAGTATTATTTGAAGATGCCCCACATGTTCAGAGAATTGCATTTTCAACAAAACCAACAAGTTTATTTATTGTAAATCTCTGTGGACACATTAAATTATTTCATTGCTATAAAACGGAAATGCTCCTATAGTATGTACCTCCTAGGCGTCTCCACTCTGATCTGTAACGCCTCTCTTGATTCCTTGCTCCTCCTTTTGTACTGTGCACTCCTGCACCTTCCTTTGCTTTCTTATCGTGCCTCTTGCGCACCTCATACTTTTTCCCCTTAACGTGCACCCTTGCACTTGTCCGTTTCTTTCTTGTGCTTCCTGCACACTTGACAGACTGTCCCCTCTTCACCATGCACACACTGCACTTTTTAAAAGTCTTTATTCCACTTTTCCTTCTTTGCACTGTTCAAATGCCTTTTTTTCACATTACTTTTGCGCCACTAGCAAAGCTTCCTTCATTCTATTTCTCTTATTCTGCTTCTCCCTTACACTTTTCTGTCCTTCGTCCACTTTATCTCAATTTCCGCTCCGTGCCCGTTTAAAACAGTCTTTCTCCCGCTCCGCTTCAGTCAGATAAACGCTCCCAAGTTTCTCTCTCACTCATCGGGAAGCATTGCGTTGACAAGCGGTCCCTCTGGATACACAGGATTGAGATCAGGGTGTCACCACCTGCCCCTCAGACACACTTGGGACTGGCACAAGTGCCAAGGGAATGAACATTCTGTTGAACGCCACCAGCAGGATAAAGGCTGCCTTACTCTCGGCTCCTCGGAGGCAATAGCCACATTAAAGCCCCTCACAAAAACCGGGCCATCGTATCGGCACACCGTTCTCCTCCAAGCTTCCACTACTACTGCTCTCTGCTCCTTGGCTTCTCGGGTCCGGACCGCATCCCGAGCTCGCTCTCCTTGTGAAAAACCACACCTTTTATAGTTAAGAAAACAATCAAGTGGAGTCAGGTGTGAATGGTCATTATTAAATGCCTGACCCTGCCTGACTATTAGTGGGACAACTTGAGTTCCTTCTACAGTAGGTTTCCCTTACTTTACCAATGTTGATTCTATGTGTAATCTTTCATGCTCTTAGTTGCCTCGTCTTCGTCCCAGTATTTGTTGGAAATGGGGATGGGGAGAGATTGAAAATACCACATGAAGGCTGAGGGATAGTGGGTTGGTGTATTTTTGGGAATGGGGGAATATCATGTCTCGCCCTTGGGTATCATCCTCCCAATCCCTTGTGACCCTCCGCTCAGGTGATCCTCCCACGCTTGTCCAATCCCAGGGTCGGGATCCAAAATCAATGACCCTTCCCTGACCACCTGACTGGAAGATCCTGAGGGAGTAGTTGGGAGAATACAGTCAGGTTTCTCACACGCAATATAAAATTGTGACAGACTGAATGGCAGTAATTGTAATTAACAAAGAAAAGACACATTTAGTGGAGAGATTACTGTGGCAAGGGATGGAACGGTATGTACCTGTAGTTTGATGGAAAAAGAACAAATAACAAGGAAGGTAACCGTTGGGAATGCAGGGTGGAATTTAGGTAATTGCAGCAGACAGATTGCAATACCAGAGCATTACATAAAATAAAGCAATTCCGACGCAGCAGGATGCACTGGGTGGTTACAGTTTTAATCCCAAATTAGCAAGGGTTTAGGGCCTTCCTCATCTGTAAACGCCATCACATGCGTGGATTAGGGCCACAAGCACCCCAAGAGAACATCTGCAGTGCTACTGCAGATTCTTTGGGCATACAAAACAGCTTGCACAGAAAGTGCTAACTGACCTGTTAAAATGAAAACTTGCATCCAATAAGGACACCATGGAAATGGGAAAGGGATGTTGCAGAGTCCTCTTTCCATCGGTCGGCCAGGAGCTATGACAGAAAGGTGTGCCTGGTGTGAGGAACCAGGAATGAGAGGCGCTATGACAGAAAGGTGTGCGGAACCAGGAATGCCAGGAGCTATGACAGAAAGGTGTGCCTGGTGTGAGGAACCAGGAATGAGACGCGGACACAGGTGTGATGAATCCTGCAGAGTCATCACTGAACCCCAGTCTAAGATCTCCTCCCACGTGGCCAGGGGAAGACAGCCGCTACCTGATCCTAACCCTAGGGATGGTATGAGGGAGGATCACATGAGAGGAGATGGCTATCATGGGGAAATGGTGACTTCTTTGGGAGAGACACAGTATTCATCATATTTTGAGGATGAGTACTATAATTACCAAATACCTAATGGTATGCCGTCATTGCACAAAGCACTCTCATACAACTACCCAAAACACATGCTATGAAAAGTCAGCTAAACAGAATAAGGTTTGTACCATGGGAGACCAGGAATTAAATAGTATATCCTCTAATTGTTATGATTCTGTCTAAAGTAGAGGTCTTAACCCTAATATTAAAATCACAAACCTTTTACTTAACATTCCCCCAACTCTGATAACTCTCAGTTCACAAAGCAATCAAAAATAAATATCAAAGGACCAAAGCAAATATTGACTTCAGGATCCATAATGCCTGTGGTACTTGGACGAGGAACACAGTAAAGATCAAAAGCTGCCACTGAACATAATGTGCGGTCTAGTTGTTGTAGAGCGAGGCACCTGGCTACAGCTGAGGGAAGACGCTGAATGAGTAGTAGAGGCAGAAACAGCCTGGAATTCAGGGTTTGTTGCAAAAGGAAGAACGCCAGCTGAAGCCAACTCGGGAAGAGAAGGTGTGCATCATTCCAGAGTGTGTGCAGCAGGAAGCAGAGTTGGGGACAGCTACAGGAAGGGAAGCCCAGTCATATGGGAGACATGATCCCAACCCGACGTGAGTCGCTTCTCAGTGGAAGCGGCGACCCAACGGACCTATCAGAGCTCTGGAGAAGAGCCGTGCAGACCGCTGAAGTAACGCGGGAGCTGGCAGCAGAGGGAGCAGAACGCAGGAGGTCCGCCACAGATGCAGAAAGTGGAGCGGAGATGCCAAAAAAGACGAGCGAGTTGGCCTGAAGCTAATGGTGACACCGGGCATTGGCTAATAACCAATAATTGGGAATACCGAACACAAAGTAAAGAGGCGGCAAGGGCGCAATTACCCTTTTATGGTACACCAACTTGGGGAAACCTGTAACCCGCATTGCCAACAGTCAAATGGCTTACTAGAAGCATTAAGGAGGTAACCTGGGCACAATCCTCCCTTTTCAGGATACCAGTTTGGGGGAACACGTGACCCATATTGCCAAGAACCAAGAGACTATAAAAATAGGCAGCCATTGTTCAGCCCTCCTCACAAGGGATACTGGTGTGGAGAACTTTGGAGCAAATATTGCCACTAAGACCAATTGTAGTTATAGGGGTTAATTTTCCTGGCAGGAGAGGAAACCAATAAAGGGATCAGTAGTAGGTTAGTCTGGGCAGGCGAGTATACAAGGAAGGAAGAAGATGTTTTGAAGAAGTGTGGTTGTGGCAAAAAGGTGTGGTGGAAAGAACTCAGTAATTATCATTTTGACAAACTGTGGCATCACCAAAGGTAGGTGGCTGTGCTATCCTTACAAAAGTTTTTCATTTGAAGAATAATTGTGATGTGCTAATAATTGCTTTCCATCCTGAGAATCAGACTTGCCTTGGTTTATGAACTTGTGCTTTTTGAAAGAGACATTTGCCTAACCAAGAAGGATACTGTGGATAACAATTGCTTTGATTTTTTTAAAAGTGTGTGTGAAAGAGACATTTACTTTACCAAGTGGAAAGGTGCAGTGGAGGATGAGACATTTTGTGTTGATCTGAACATAATTTGGTTGAATTACAACGTTTGCAAGGATATCCCTAAATTGGTCCAGGGGAAGGGGGTCCAACACTGGTCACAATGAGTATTTTCCAAAGCCTATAAGTTTGAACTCTTACACTGTTTTGTTGAACTAAAGACAGCCAAATATTTCTTGTATACATTTGTTGCATGTATTCGTGTGAGGGTCAGACACAGTTTGGACACTAGTTCATCTTTCTTTAGTTTTAGTTTGCTAGGTTGGGATATCCTCCTCATGATAGGGAAAGATAGGCGTTCAGCTGACCTCTTCATTTTTAATAAATGGCAAACATTGATAAAGCTGTATCTTTGTGTCCATCTCGCATTTCTGATCCCTCACAGAGGGCATGTGGTATTGGTTCAAGACTTTTGTTAAACAATAAAGGGGTTGGAAAATGCCTCACTGTCCCTAATCTAGGAGGTATTTCCCTACCACAATCCAAAACTAGGGCACTGTCCTGTGTCAAAAATGTCTAATGTCCCAAATCTAGCCCAACCCCATTGCATTCTAAAACTAACTCTAAGGTGCTATGGGTAGTGTCTCTGGTTTGTAAAGTGCATAAATGTTCAAGTTAAAATAGTATATATAATCCAACAAAAGTTCCAAATAGATATGTCCACACAGTTCCTGGTGTTGGCACCCTTCCCCAGGTTCCACTCCACCAAAACAAAAGGTTCCAAAGAATAACCAAGTTCTTTAAGGTCCAAGAGGATGCCTCTCTCCTGTTGATGTTAATATCCACTCGAGGGGAAATAACTACATTTCACAAGTCTTTTCCACAAACACCAATTCAAACCCCAAGGGCATGAATCTTCCTTGGGATTCTCTTTTCAAAGTAACACAATTTGGTGCAGGTCCCAAACTCACCAGAAACCTGGTATACTCTCCTGCCAGGCTTTCTCATGTAGCTCTTTTAAACAATTTGGGTGCGAGTGCCAGACTAGCCAGACCCGTGGTATATGCTCCCTGGCCAGGTTGTCTCTTTATTCCTGCATTTCTTGCATTCACAGTTCCAATATTCTGTATTGTTTTCACCAAAACGCAGGGCCTGACAAACCAACTTGCATTTACTTCCTTTGTCAAATCTCTGAACACCTGGTAAATTCCCCAGCAAGGTTCTCTCTTCACTCTGGTATTTTTCATACTCACAAAGTTCCAATATTTGGTATTACTTTGGCTGCTGTGTCGGGTCTCAAACACTCTTTCATTCACTTTCTTTGTTAAATGTCCCAGTGACCCAACCTCCTTGCTCAGGGTTACCCGACTGTTGTACCTGCCACTTAATCTATACTTGGTGGAGCTGCCGAAGCGCCCCCAGTGACCCAGCTTCCCATCTACAGACTCACCGGCTTTCTCTGGCATTCTTTGGACCTCTCGCGGCAAACACATGGACGCATCTGGATGTCCCGCCTCCCCTTCACAGGCTCACCGGCTTAGTCTGGCAGCTTCCATGTCCTTCGGGGCTCCGCCTCAATCCTGAGCCCTTCTCCATGTTCAGGCAGCGAAGGTACTGCTTCTTGGTTCCCTTTCCTTCCTGCTGTGATCCCAGCACAGCAAACCAGCTTCTGCAGTCAAGTCTCTCGCCGTCTCCCCGCTCGCCTGTGGGCTTCTCAGCTTGGCTTCCCTGGCAGTAACTAGTCAGTTGCAACTCTGTTACCTTCAGCTGTTTCATCCTTAAACTCCCGGTTCCAGAAAGGGAGTTGCTTGGATACACTCGGCTTCCTCCAAACACTAGACTGCTACTTCTGATTCTGCCGCGCATATTCGGCATTACTCGGCCCCTCTTCCTCGTCTGTCTTTACTATTCTGTTGGTTACAGAATATTGAGGACTACTATCAGCAAGCTTTAAGAGTTGTTGAAGGGGGTGATCACAATATGCCATTAAAGCATGAGGAATGGAAGCGATATCCCTAAAAGCAAAAGGGGGATACCATGTCTCATCTGATGAGGCCAGGCTTTTCTCCTGAGGGTCAACTTCCCTCATGTGATCCTCCCTCAAATAGCCGCCAACAGGGTCAGGGTCAGGATCAGGTAGCGGCTGCCATCCCCTGGCCACATGAGGGGAGGCTACCTCTGGGAAAGGAGCGATAACCATCATATTCATCACACGGTTCAGAAAGTGGCCTGAAAAAAACAATACAATGTGGTTTGGGAGTGGGACAGGAAGTAATGCAAGGAAGGGGAGTAGGGGGGGAGACAGGAAGGGGTGTTATTAAGAGGGAGGATCAGGCAACAGCTTGCTCAAAATACCAGCTTGTCCCACAATCCAAGCAACATTACGGGCTACTCCCCAGCGCCAGGGTGCCAACTAAGTAGTTTGGCAATGCATTCGATTGCGAATGGGTGATTTTCAGCAATGTTAGCTGAGAACAGGATAAGAAGGTGTTGATGTGTCCGGAAAAAAACTGAAAAAACATGTCAAGTAATCCGGTGTAGTGCTATAGCACTAAGAAGAGGATGACCATTTCAGTTAGATTTTCCTCCTGATGGTAGAAGATTGAAACCAAATGTTTGGGCATAAAAGAAATAAATGGCCAAAAATAGGTAAGTAAGAGATTAGCACAGATTTACCCATTAAAATATCAAATAAATCTGGATTATGAGAACCATTGACACACTGGAATGGTGTGAGGTGACAAATGGACTATTCCACCGAGGATTAGTTAAATAGACAGAAGACACAGCAAAATGGTAAGATAAAAGACAGTCCCCAGGGGAAGGTTTAAGTTACTTACCTGTAACTATTGTTCTCCGGCATGGGTCTGGCATGGATTCACATGCTCATGAATAACGAGTACATAGCAGTAAAACATTACACAACCACAGGAGGTGGTAACGCTCAACAGAAGCAATAATCCTTACTTCTGCAATGCACTCACCTCAAGCAAACAGGTTGCGTAGCACTGCCTGGCCGACACTGGAATCCTTGTTGACGCAGTAGAACTTTGTGAAGGTGTGAGTGGACCACCAAGTAGCAGTCCTGCAGTTCTCCAGCAGCGACACACCAGATAGGAATGCCGTCGTTGCAGTAATCCCTCTGGTGGAGTGGGCTCTCGGACGGCCAGGCAGTGGACGGTCCGCCAACCAGAGGCAGTGCGTGATGCAGCCGAAGAGCCACCTTGAAATGGAAGACTTGGACACGGCCTTCCCATGGTTCACAGGACCAAAGTTCACGAAAAGTTATGAAGTCTTCCGAAAACTCTTTACGCGTGTCACATAGAACTTCAAGGCACAAACTACGTCCAGTTAGTGCAAGTCCATTTCCGCCAGCGACGAAGGTTGCGGGAAAAAAACAGGCAACACCAAAGGCTCATTGATGTGGAATTAAGACTGAACCTTTGGCTTGAAAGAGGGGTGCATACGCAGCACCACCATATATTCGTGGAAAGTCAGCTATGGTTGCTTGCAGGATAGGGCCTGGATCTCAGCTACCCTTCTGGCAGAGGTGATGGCCACAAGCAAAGTCTGATGTATAGGCTTGAAGGCCCCCACCTCCCCCCCATGAACCTCGTCAGAACCACGTCGAGTTCCCACGCTGAAGGAGGAGCCTTCAGCGGTGGGAAAGATCAGAACAGTCCTTTGAGAAACTACTTGACGAGTGGGTGGGACCAAAGTGAAGCTGTTGCTGGGGACCTGGTGTAGCAGGAGATAACCGCCAGATGTTGTACCTTGATGGTGGCGTGGCCAGTCGGGCCTTGGCCAGGAATAGCAAGTATGGAAAGATCTGTAGGGCTGTGACCCTCAGATGGGTAATCTTCTGTGACTGGCACCCCGTAAAGAAACTCTTCCACTTGTGACCGTAGCACTTCAAGGTCGATGACGCCTTGGCGAGGACCTCCCTGAAATCCACAGTCAACTCATACCCTCCAAACTCTAGGGAGGCAGGAGCCAAGCCTTCAGGTTCAGCAATCCTGGGTTGTGATGAAGGATTGTGTCTCCTCTGTTGAGAAGATCTGGAACCACTGGCAGTTTGACAAGAGGCAACGCTGACAGGTTGAGACGGTCCTTATACCAAATCTGCCTCGGCCACGCCGGGGCAATGAGTATCATCTTGCATTTACACTGTCCGAGTGCGTTGATGACTCGTAGTAGGAGAGGGAACGGAGGAAACGCATACATAAATAATTCTTCCAGGGTAAGGAGAATGCGTCCCTCATGCACCTAGGCTGGTGGAATCTGCGGGCAAACTTCTGGCATTTGAAGTTCGCCACCGTCGCAAAAAGACTGATCTGGGGTCTGCCCCATTTGATGAATAGGCGGTCCGCCTGATCCTGACGAAGCTCCCACTTGTGGCAGGAGCATAGTTCCCCCCTGAGGGAGCCTGCAATGGTGTTCTTAACTCCAGTCAGGTGGAGAGGGAGGAACATCCCCTGTCCGACGGCCCAGCGCCACAAGTCCTGTGCTTCCTTGAGAGCACTGGGGATCGAGTGCCCCCCCTGCTTCCTGATGTAAACCATGGTGGTGGTGTTGTCCGTGAAGATCCTCACCACCTTGCCTTTCAGAGATGGTAGGAACGACTTGGGGGCCCAGACCACTGCCCGTAGCTCCAGGAGGTTGATATGAAGATTCTTTCCTCCGGCAGCCACTGGCCTCTGGCATGCAAACGTCCGGTGTGCGCTCCCCAACCTTCCAGGGAGGCATGATGGTGGCCGTCTCCTGTAGGGGGACCAGGCGGGCTTGAAATCCCATGCCTTGGGTGATTTTGGAGCAGACGCCCCACCATTCGATCGCCAAAGGAACTGTTCGTTGAGAGAGAGATCTTGTCCATGAAGCTTCCAGACACATGCATCCAGGAATTGCTGTAGGGGTTGCATCTGCAACCTGCAGAGAAAGACAAGGTAGATGCAAAACGATATCATGCCCAGTAACAAAGTGATGGCCCGCACCATGGCCGTCTTCGTCGAGAACAGCCGTTGCACTTTTCCTTGAATGGCTGCTAACCTCTCCTGCGAGGGCGACGCCAGGCAAGGCACCGTATTGAGTCCGTCACCTAGGAACAGCACGTTCTGCAATGGACATCAAGAAGTCTCCTTTTTCCAGTTGCCAAGCACATTTTGCAAAGGGACCATCCAGAACCTTTGGCACTTTAGGTATTTGGTCAGATGTCGTAGCTGTAGGATGGGCCACCAGCAGCCCCATGTCTTCTTTCTGACTAGAAAGTATCTGGAAAAGACTGCAGAGCCCCACAGCCGTTGGGGAACCAGCTCTACTGCCCCTTTTCACAGCATGGCTCGTATGATATGATATGATATGGTATTTGTAACGCGCCTATACACAAGTGTTTCAGAAGCTGGATGTGCTGATCCCGACTGGGACCTGGAGGGATACGCGGACAACTGCGTTGGAACTCGAGGGTGTGTCCTTGGGCGAGAGCATCCAGCACCCATCTGTCAGTGGTGACCTTTCTCTACTCACTGATGAACCTCGTCAGCCAGCCTCCCACCGTGTTGCACAAGTGAAGGCCAGACGTCCTGGTGGGTTCAGGCTTGCTTCGGCGCCGGCGTCCTGCCCTGGGGGTGACGCTGTACTCTGCTACCGCAAACCTTGGAACGGTCTCTGTAGGCTTCTTGTGTTGAGTATCTGGAAGGCTGTTGGTACAACGTGGAGAAATCCTTTGAAGACCTGCTCGACTTTCCCCCGGAGGAGTAAAAATACGAGCGGTACTGCTAGAGAGTCCCTAGGGAACAGGCTGTGTCCATCTCCTTATCAGTCTTGATGGCCCGGAGGGACTGATCGAAAGCCTTCCCAAAGAGATTCTCTCTGTCCAATGGCATGCCGAGCACCTTCGCTTGGACGTTCTGATGGAAATTAGTGGCTTTCATCCAACCTTGTTGACGAAGACAGACACTGCTTCCCATTTGACGGAACTCTGCGTCGGCGACATCTAATGCCACTGTGATGGTGTGATCCAATGCCACTTACCCTTCCTGGAAGAGAGTGATGACCTCCATCTTCTTACCGTCGGGGTGGAACTCCAGGATCGGTCCCAGCTTGTACCACAATTCCCTGTCGTACCTGGCCAGTATCGCCAGTGCGTTGGCGACCTTGAACGTGGACGCTGCGGTGTAAATCACCTTCTTTCCCATGGTGTCCATCCTTTTCCACTCGGTATCCAGAAGGACAGAAGACGGCGAGGACAGGTTAGCCGACCGTTTCCACGTAGCCGCCGATATCACCGAATCCAGCCATGGCTGCAACCTCAGGCACTTGGGTGCAGAATCCGGCAATCCTATATTTCTTCTCCAGCCCATCCCGTTTGGCTGGAGCCATCCAAGGGTTCTTCATGAGGGCCAGGCCCTCCTTCCAAACATTGTCCAGAAAAGGCACTGCCATATTTGTCTTCCTCTTGGCCTTGCGCCTTTTATACAAGAAGCCTTCCTTCTTGGTTTCCCCAGGAACCAGCTGGAATAGCTTGGAGGCCCTGGCGATCAAGCGGTGGAACAATCCCACATCATTCAGTGGGGACACCCTATGTGAAGCATCCAAATGTGGAGATTCACCGTGCGCTATGACTTTGTATTTGTATTTATTTGTTTATATAGCGCTTTACACCAAAGCGCTGCACAATTGAACAACTTAATACATTAAACAAACAATATAACGGTAGAAGCAAATTACAATATGAATTAGTCAACAAAACAGTAAGACGAGCAATTAACTGAAGGGAATAGGGAGAGTAGTGGAGTAGGACTGAATGGGAGGGGTGAGGAGGAGTAGGAGGAGGGAAGGGGAAAAGGTGAGAGTGGGGAGGGAGGGGAGGGAGATAATCAAGGGGAAGATAAAGGAGGGAGGGGAGGCAGGAAGGGCAAGGGGGTTTGTCAGATATTTCTGGGTGAGACAAACCACGAGGCAGACTTAGATTACTTTTACAGTTTTATTAATTCCTTAAAGAAACACAGAACCAGCTTTGCAGTGGCAGAAATCCGCAGGTCTAGTAGTGCTCCCACTCAGGAGTTTTCTCTGTCTTCCTTCCTCTAAAAGATAGAGGCATCACCTCCTCTGGAGAGCTTTTCCTGTAGCTCTGATTAGAATGTCTTATGATCTTTCCAGGCCCTTCTCCCTGTATATCCTGGGCTTGGGAACTGTCTCTGTAGTCAGTCCTTTATGCGGCTTGCTGCCCAATTTAGGGTGTACTCTTCCAGAGGGGGGCAAATCTTTATGTTGTCCCTTATAGGAGCCCAGTCCTCTGCTGGCTTTACTGTTATCTTTGCCAGCCCATTTAATGTTAATTAGCCTGAGGAACGAGTGAGCGGCATTTACAAGGGTTCCTAAACTCCTCCGATTCACTAGTGAAGTCCAGCGTTCAGCCTGTGACCACTATGGACACTTTCTCGCTCGTACTCTCACTCTCTTACTGATCACCTTCTGCGAGAGCGCCGCTTCGCTCCTTCTGTGTCACTGTATCACCATTGCTGCATGAAGACTCGGCTCCGCCCTCGCTGAGGTCCTTGTCTTCGCCTCGCCTCTGCTGTCATCCGATTCAGTCGGCCCACAACAGCTGATTTCATACACGCATGACGCGTAAACCAGGCCTCCTTTTCCTAGCCCTGGGATTCACCCCTACTGACAGCAAACTCCTCCCTCGCAACAGTGGGGACCAGGAGGGAGCTTACGGGACTTCAGAGACTGCAGGGTTTCTCCGTTTCTCGTTGAACGGCTGCCTTTCCTTCTGCCTGCTGCCAAACAGGTCTCAAACCTTCACGGACCTCGTAACAGCCAGCACAACTTAACTCCGCCAACGGGCTACACTCTTCTAAACTGCACAACAGGTGCAACTCTTCATTTTGAACATATGGGTCGCCGTCATCTGCTAAAAAACCCACTCATAGCTTTGTCCTTCTTCCTGAGTTGTCGTGTCCTGTTCAAAAAACAACCAGCCGGTAGATTAGAGAAAGAAATCTGCACTTTCTCAACCTCTTTTCTATTGGTCCGGACACGTGTCAGTCAAACACACCAAACACCCAGAACCTTTATGACATCACCCTATTGCTCTCTCTTTGCTGTGATGCTTGGCTAAACCGGAGTTTCCCAGGCACATATCTCCCTTCTGTTCCTCCACCTCATTACTGGGTTTAAAGGAGGAGAATGGAGAAGGAGAGATTTAAGGGAAGTGCGGAATGAGGAGAAGGTAACGGTAGATTGGATTGCGAGAGGTAGGGAGTTCCAGTGTAGGGGGGCTAGGAGTTGGAAGGAGCGGAAACGGGAGGGGGCACAAGGGGACGCAGGTACAGTGAGAAGGAAATGGTCAGAAGAACGAAGGAAACGGGAGGGAGAGCAGAAAGAGAGGAGGGAGGAGATATAAGGGGGAGCAAGACCATGGAGAGATTCGAAGTGAAATTTAAGTTGGGAGTGAAATGGAAGCCAGCCAAGGGAAGAGAGGGAAGTAGAGCTGGAGTCACGGGGGGTAAGGAGACAGAGGGTACGAACAGCAGAATGGTAGATAGATTTGAGGGGGAAGAGATGAGAAGTAGGTAGTCCAAAGAATAGGGAAGAGCGGTAGAAGAGGCGGGAGAAGATAAGGGAGGAGATTAAATGTTTGGTAGCATGGAAGGTGAGAGAGGGACGGACTTTGCGAATATTAAAAGGTGGTAGCGACAGGCACGAGAAGTGAGAGATATGGTGGGAGAAAGAGAGAGAGGAGTCAAAGTGAATGCCTAAGTGACGAGCATGGAGAGAGATAGGGAGATTAGTCTTCTTCATCATCCGTTGTTATGGCTATGTCTGTACACGTGTCAGGGTCTGCTGGGGGAGAAGAGGCCTGACGTGGTGGAGGAGGTTGAAATGGAGGCATCGGATGACGCTTCCTCTTCTTCGCTGGAGGTTGATCGGGGACCTGGGGGGCCACAGGTACCCGAACCTGAGGCATCCTCATCTGGATCTCTGACACCAAGGTGTGTAGAGTCGACAGAATGTCCAAGGAAATGTCCCTTGGCTGAGAAGGCAGAACAGGAAAACTAGGGCCTGCGTTGTCCTCCTCAATGTCCTCTGGGACCGTATGCAAGGACTCTTGAGCGTCGTCTGTGGACGAGACCTCCATGGTTTGGGCGACGGCATGGGAGGGCTGTTTCGGGGCCTCATCGGCCCTGTCTTTTTCCCCACTGAGGGCCTTGAACCAGGACCTGGCCCGGTTTCACCCCTGCTGGCATGCCTGCAGACGTTGCCAAAGTCACTGCAGCGGTCTTGCACATTGGAGGCAGACACACTGAGCCGTGGGAGCTACCCACATAGGATCAGCACCTGTAGCTGTTGCGGTAGTAGTAGTCGTCATCGACGGGGCCGCCAACAAGGTCTTTGCCTGTGCTAGTTGAGCCTGCTTGGGCTGTGCAACTTTCTTCTCTGTCTGCCGCTTCCCGGATATCTCATGTAGTTTAGCCGGGGTAGATTAGTTCCTCTTTGAAGAGGAGCTTAGTGGTAGGCTGGCAATGGAGGCGGAAGGTGATGTGATCACGCCCTATCCACTTTGGGACTTGCTTCCGTGTCAAACCCGGTGGACTCAGACTTGCGGCTCTTGGCCTTGTCTTGGGCCCCCACGGATGAGGCGCCCTCAAAAGGAATTAGAATATCGCTCCTCGGACCGGCCGGTCTTGGGCGAGGCATGACCCTGCTCGGAGCACGGGTGAGAGGCCTTGGCGTTAAGCCATGCTGCCAGCCTATTATGCCTGTCCTTTGTCAATTTCTTGGAGAAACCGAGGTATATCTCACACTCTACTTCCTTGTGGTACGGGTGCAGGCAGTAGAGGCATTGCCGGTGCTTGTTCTCCAAAAACACCTTCCGTAGCAGCCTGAAGAGGGGCCTTCCCTCCTTTTCCTCCATCATGTTCAGAGGCCGCAAAGTAGGCCCAAGAGGCCTTGTAGAATCTTCTATGGATCTTCGCCCTTGAGGGGCGCGGAACTTCACCGACAACGGGTACTTGCCGACAGCAGATGAATAGCGCACACAGGCTTCTTTGAAACAAAACTTTTTCCATTGAAAACATGAAAAAGATTTGAGGACTCCCAACACTGAAGCGTGTGGTAACACTATGAAGATGGCTGCCAGAGGAGGGATTTAGGGAGAGGACCGTCATTGGATGGGGCAGTTTGCCTCAGAGGACAGTGATTGGTTTAGAGGAGAAATCTTTTTTTTTTTCCAATTGTATTTATTAAGCATTTTACAGACATGCATTTTCAGGTTTCGACATCAACATATCAACATCTTCAGTGCGCACTGGAGCATGACAAGTATAACATTATCAGTATAACTATGAACTCCCCCCATGTGCCCCAAACACCCTCTTTCCCTCCAACCCCCCTCGGGACGAGATGAACATCAGAATGGAGACTTCTCGTCATTACTGCTCTGTAGCGTCGGAGCGAGTGTCACAGAGTCAAATACATGTTATTTATAGGCTTCGGGGAATGGGGCCCATTCCATTTCCCTGCTTGGCGATATGCCCTGGATGGCGCCTGTAATGTTCTCCATCGCAAAGATCTCTAGCTTTACGGGCCCAGGTGGCTTCTGATGGGAGTTTGCAGGATTTCCAGTTTATGGTTAAGCAAGCCCTGGCTGCCAGTAGGAGGAAGTGCGTCATATGGAGGACCCTTATCCAGAGGCTCTCTTGCTCTTCGAGACTGAATAGCAAAAGTCTAGGGTCATTCTGCCTGTTGATCCCTTAGATTTTTCTAATCCATGTTAAGACTTCCTTCCAATATGTTTGTGTTTTAGGGCAAGACCACCACATATGCCAGTAGTCCGCATGCGATCCACACCCCCTCCAACATTGGGGGCTAGATTGCACAAACATTTTAGATAGTCTTATTGGGTCGTACTGCCATCTGTGCAGTCATTTTATTCCGTGAAGGTTGTATTGTGCCAAGATTGAGGTTTTTTGTGCTGATCTGCACCTTTGTGTCCACAATTGTTCTGTCATCAGGGGGCCTAGGTCCTTCTCCCATCTCTTTCGTAGGTCGTCGATTCTGCTCTCTAGTTCACCTATCTGGGATCTATATATCTGTGAAATGAGCCCCTTGGTTGAGTGGGATTCGCTAATTATTTTCTCAAAGAGAGTGAGCTTCCGTTGGAGCTTCTCTTATAAATTGGATGTTAGAAGCTCTCCTTTTAACTGCAGGAACATAAATACTCCTAGCAAGGCTATTTGCAGGCCAGTTTCCAAGTCCTGAATTGATATACACCCGTTGGACCTTATGATTTGACCCGCTCTTTCCAGGGCCGCTTCGTACCAAGTTTGATAACGGTTGGGTTCTTGGATCTCCAAGCGTCACTGGCTTTTCTATGGTCAACGATTGCGAAGTTGGGCAGCTCGATAGTACGTATATGGGTCCGGAAACCCTGCTCCTCCTTCCTCTTTCGTTTGGATTAGGGTGCTGTAGGCAATGCGTTGTTTTTTCCCCTGCCATAAGAATCTTATGAACTTGGCCTTTATTTCAGTGAAACGATTTAGAGGGATAGCAATTGGGAGCATTTGATAGAGTTATAACATTTCTGGCAGCACTACCATCTTTATGGCATTCAGGTGACCCAGCCACGATACTGTGAGCTTGGTCCATTTATCCAGGTCCTTTAATATTTCTTGCAGGGGGGGGGGGTTTGCCTCAAATAAATCTTCCATCTTCTTAGTGATATTGATCCCCAGGTATTTTAGTTGGCTGTGTTCAGTTGGTATTCCCCTCCCCTCCCCACCCCGTGGGAGCACCCCCGTCATTTGAGTGGGTAGAGTTCTTGTATGGGAAGAGCATGGATTTTTCTGCATTGACTTTTAACCCTGCCCATTTACCAAATTATTTTATTGTCTGCAGGACTACTGGAATGGCTGTGTAGGGTCTGTGAGATAGAGTAGTATGTCATCAGCGAACATAGCTAGCTTGTATTCTTTATCCCCGCCTCGATTCCCTGTATGGATTCCTCTTTTCTGATGACATTGCCCAGGGGTTCGATTGATAAGGCGTAAAAGAGTGGCGAGAGGGGAACCCCTGCCTAGTACCTCTGGTCATGCCGAATTCCTCTGAAAGGGTGCCGTTCACGGCCAATATGCCTTTAGGTTTTTTGTACCTTGCCTGTATCCCCCTTATAAATTGCTCGCCGTATCCCATGTTTCTCAGTATGGCCCAGAGGAAGCCCCACTCGACCAAAGGCCTTCTCTGAGTCCACGCTAAAGAGAGTGGGCTCTCCCTCCTTTCCCCTGGAGTGCTCCATGATGTCCAATGTCTTTTGCATGGCGTCCGCCCCTTACCTTCCCTTTATGAAGCCCACCTGATCCGGGTGTTTCAGGCGGGGCATTAGGTACTCCATGCAGTGGCTAGCACCCTTGCATACACTTTGGCGTCCGTGTTGAGGAACGAGATCGGACCATAGGATTTGCAGGATGTGAGGTCCTTTTCCATCTTGGGGATGACTTCTATGTGGGCCACTGAGAAGGACGGGGGCTTAGCCAGAGTCACGTTTGTGATTAAATAGTTTGCAAGGTGCAGAGAAAGGGTTTCCACAATGTATTCATCCATTTCCTCTTCTGCTCGGTCCCCCTCTGAAGTGTATAGTTCTGTGTAGAAACTGGCGAACTGGGCCGCTACAATTTGCAACGTCTGTGCCCAGCCACCATCTTTTGTTTTAATCTTTTCCACCCATCTGTTCGTTCTTTGGGCTCGTAGCCTGGCGGCTAGCATTTTGTCGGCCTTATCGCCCTTTTCATACAACTTCTGTTTTAGCAGTGTTAGTTTTCTCAGGACATCTTCCCTTCCCAGTGTTTTCAGCTCTACCCTTTTTTGTTTGAACGTCTCTATGTGTTCTTCTCATTACAACCCCACTGGATGCATCATTTACTCTAGGGCGGTGATCTCTAGTCGTAGCTTATCTTCCTGCAGTTTCCTCTCCCTTTTTTGCTTGGCCCTTTCCCTCATCAAGTGACCCCTCCAGACTGCTTTCCCCGCATCCCATACCGTTCCTAATACCCACTTCCCCGTTGTCATTTATCTGGAAATATTTGCGTACTGCCTTGCCGAGTTCCTGCGAATAAAGTTTATCCTTCCACAGGTACTCATTACAACGCCATTTGGTTTCTCAGCGGTTGAGGCCTTCCACATATCTAGTGTTGCCCTCACCATGTCATGGTCTGACCAGCCTATGGGTCAGATGTCAGTGTGTTTTATTCTGGGGCTGACGTCTCTGTTGATCAACAAGTAGTCAATTCTTGTAAACGTCTCATGGACACTGGATCTGAATGTGTATCCCTTCTTGCCTGGATTGGCCATTCATCAGGCTTCCCTCTGCCAGGCAGGTCTGTAATTTACTTCCCATTTCTCTAGAGGTGTCCGTGGTTAGCTCCTGTGTGGCCTGTCCATCTGGGGGACCGCCCATGTGTTGAAGCCCCCCCCTATCACTAAGAGACCCCTGCTATTTGCCGTTATGGTGGAGAGGGCCCTCTCATTGAAAGCCGCTTCACCCTGGTTAGGTGTATACACCCCTGCAAATGTGATCTGCGTACTGTCCCATTCGCCCTGGACTATCAAGAGTCTGCCTCCCATTAACGACTGCATCCCTAGGTTTGAGAGACGGATTGTCTTGTGGAGAATCAGGGCTACTCCCCCCCTTTTTAAGCTCTGCTGAGGCCAAGAATGTTTGGCCCACTCCTTTCCCTATTAGTGGTTTCTCTTCCCCTGCCTTGAGCCTGGTTTCTTGCATGAAGAGCACATGTATGTCAGTCCTGTCGCACTCCCTTGTGACCAGCAATCTCTTGGAAGGGGAGTTGAGCCCCTTAACATTAAGTGTGGCTACCCTCAGGGTTGTGCCCCCTTGTCCACCTTTACCTGGTTTTGCCATCTTTATATTGGACCTCCATTTTCGTGTCATCTCCTTCTCCAATTTCTCTTGTGGTCTATGCGACAGCCCGTTCCCCTCCATCTCTAGTGCCCCTTTGTCCGTCTGCAGGCCCCCTTCCATCCTAAACTCCCTCTGAACTTTAAACATTAAGAAACCCACTAACTGAACCACAGATATTGTGATTGTCCTAGGTTCTTTGGGCTGAGACGCCGTCCTGTAGGTGAGGGCCACTAGGTTTGGAACTAGCTCCCCTTTGGGGAGTCACTGTTAGTCCCGGTCCATTTTGCTTGTGAGCGAGTCTAGTGCTTTTGCCATTGATGGGGCACCTCTGTATTTGGAGCCTGCGACATGGGTCCGGCTTGGGCTCGGTCATCGTTCAGTCCTGTGAGGTGCTTGAGAACTTGCATTGCTTCATCGGGGGATGACAACTCTATAGTCCTCTTCTTTATATTCGGAAGTAAGATCAAAGTGGTACCCCCATCTGTATCGTATAGCTTTCTCAGTTAGCCACGCCATCAGTGGTCTGCATGCTCTTCTTCCCAGAGTGAAATTTGACAAATCTTGAAAAATCTTCATCTTGGAGCCGTGGAATTCTAGGTCTTGTTTCGGTGTGGCTTTCATGAGGACCTCTTTTTTTCTTTGTAGCTGAGGAATTTGACTACTGAGCGCGGGCCTCCCGCGAATGCATGTCCTCCTCTGTGGGCCCTTTGGATATACATTTTTCCCACCTTCTGCCTCGAATAGCTGGTTTATTATTTCTTGGATCATTGTCTTAACTTGGGCAGGCGTTTCGCCATCCTTCTCTTCTAGGCCTAGGATTCCTAGGTTGGACCTCCTTTTCCTGTTCTCCATATTGTCCATTTTGAGAGCAAGTTCTTCCTCTCGCAATTATTTGTCCGTCATACGCACATTTAGCTTCATTTCTACTAGGTCCATGTTGATCTGGTTGTGTTCCAGGTTCGCCACCTTCCCTCTGATGTGCTTAACCTTTCCTCTAATTTCTGAGATGGAGGACTGATCCCTGCAATGTCCTCTTTTGTGGAAGCGGTACTCATTTTGGCAGTTTGTGTGACTGGAGGCTCTTCCCGCTTTTACTGTTGCAGACTGTCTTGGCTTTTTGCTGTGCGGGGTCCTGCTTTTTTCCTTCCCCCTTTCTGAGGGCGTGCAGTGACAGTGTGGGGGGACCCCCGATACCTCCTTTGTGCTTTCCAGGTTTGTTTGCGGTGCGTGTTGCTGAGACTGATTTGACCTTAACGCACTTCAACTTCTTAAGTTCTCTTGTGCCTTGTAGTGCACTGCTCCTCCACAGTCGGCTAGTGATTGTTACTTCCTCTGCTTGGCCTGTCACTTTGCACTCTGCTTAGACACTCCCCAGAGGACCTTATCACTTCTAGGGTCCCTCCTTCCTGCCTTGTGTCCTCAGCGCCGAGAATGGAGGTGATTGGAGGTTGCGCCCTGCTTATTGGGCTCTATCCGGCTCCACCCGCTGTTTCACTGCACTGTCTGTGGGAGTGGGATGCTGGGCACGCGCCCCAGTCACCTACGGACTTTGTATTCCCCCTTCTGTGCCTGAAAACTCTGCCCTTGGAGGGTTACTGGGGCCGGGGGGGAGGCAGCTCTTATCTTATCTCCGGTCCGTGCTGCGTTGACAGCTTGCCTCTCCCCGGCGCTGGTGCAGGCCCGGCCCTCCTTCCCACTGGGCCTCCGTAGGCACGGGTAGGTTGTTAGACATCGGAGGGGGGAGTGGTCTGCTTATGCACCGTTTTGACAGGGCTCGCTCTGTGCTGCTCGTCTCCCCGTCACAAAACACTTGCGGGAGGCTTTGACTATAGATGGGAAGCTGCTTGTATGATTTTCAGCACCTATGTTTTCACCTGCATTTTCACAGTGGCATTAAGGTTCTTTTTCCGTCCTACTGGGTTCGGGACCCGCGTAGACTCACGTTTGGACCCCCTGTGGAATGTCACTCACTGCGTGGCAGAAGAGTTTGTAGGCTGGCCGCGTCTGTTGTTGGTGGGGTCCGGGCACAGTTTATACAGCACTGTTGCTCAGAATTCCAATGATTCTTTCCAGAGTGTTGAATGTAATAGTGCATTTGCTTGACAGTAAAAAGACCTAATGAACAAATATATCTACACTAAGACATCATACATGATTGTTGTCCTTAGCAAGTTAGATGAACGCATTGTGACCTAAGAAAGGAGAGTGGGTTTGGGAGTTTGTAGGAGTAAATAGCAAGTCAAGAGGACATAGAAGTAAACGTGAGGGTGCTGAATAGCAGCAAAGACATTTAACACTTGACTTTGAGATGGACAAAAAACTATTCAGTGTCAGGGTGGCAACAGTCACAATAGCAGAGAAGAAAGGGTATGAACAGAGAAGATGAGAACTCTATTAAAAAGTGCATACACTTGAGCAGATTCTATCAGTCTTCCTAATGACTCGTAAGTGAAACACTACAGCAAGAGTGAAATGGTAGATTGTGCAGGTCCTATCAACCAAAGATTGTGAGAAAACAGATAAGAGGGCAGAGAGAAAGCCCACATTCTCCGATTCATACTACCAGCAATTAAAAATACCACACAAATCTATAGGCTGTCTACCATTAATTATTCAGTAAAAGGACACTACTACAATGGATAGAGATCAATATTTGATTACCTGAAATTCAAATATCCTTTTGGCACCACAAGAACAATTTGGAATGTCAGTCTCCTGGGGAATGTGTTCACATGAAATCCAAATAGGGTCTCCGCCTCTGCAATATCTCAAAACCTAGATGACAAAACAAATACAATTATGATATCTAGTCAAATGAATAGACACATTCTGTAAAAAAGGTTGGCATCTAGCAAATATGTTCTGACTTCTTAACTCTACAACTTTTCTATCACTGCTGACAAACTATAATTTTACTGTCTTAGCTCCAATTCTTTTCTCTCTATCCCACTTCATACCATTCCTTCTCTTTACAAAACACATGAAATTTAGTACAGTAAGGAAACAAATCAACCACTTCTCTTACCATATTGTGTAGTCAGGAAATGCACTTTTCAGAACAAGATATTTCCTTCCACTCATCCATGTAGGATTGGATGAATTTTAGCCAGGCAAATAATGGACAATGAGGAAAATGTTGAACCAGTAAAGATGAGGTGAAGACATTTAGAAATCGTTTGATTGTGCATAGGTGGAAGAAGCCTTTATTTACAACTGCTTTGACTTGCATTTCCATTGCTAAGTTGCTGACTGTTAATATTCCCAGGTTTCTAACAAGGAATATAAGGAAGATTCCAGTCAGTTCCCCATTTCGATAGACTATCGAATCTGATTTTGGACCAAAGGATTGCTGGGCGTGATCATCATTTCTGTTTTGTCCAGGTCGACTTTAGGGCTGTTGGCGCTCATTCATTTGTTTGTGTGAGGCAGTTGATGAGGGTTTGGTCTGGTTCTCCAGTAGGGTAGATTTCATATCTGTGGGTTATCTGCGTAGTTGTAGCAGGCAAGTCCATGTCTTCTGATCAGGTCGATGAGTCAGGCCATGTAAATGTTGAAGAGAAGGGGAAGAGGGATGAGCCTTGTGTGACCCCAAAGGTTGGTGTGAGTGATGCCAACTTGAAGAGGCATAGTCAGGTTTTTCTGTTCTTTGTTAGGAAGGAGCTTACACATAGCAAGGCCATGTTGTTAATCCCCATTTCTCTTGATGAGTTTCGTGCTGGACTGTGTCAAAGGCTGCTGAAAGGTCTAGTAGCATTATCGCAGAGGTAATATTTGAGTCAACGATACTTTTTAGATCGTCCCAAATGGGTAGTACTACCGTTTCCGTTCCTCTTATGGGTCTGGAACTTACTTGTGCCTGGTCAAGTAACTGACTGCTTTCTACATGCTCCAGGATCTGTTCATAGACGTAGGTTTCTTATGTTTTGCCAGGCAAGGGATGTTTGAGACAGTTCTGTAGTTTGGTAGGTCCTCTGTGTTTCCCAGAGTATCTTTGATGTATGCCGCTTTGAAGCTTTGTGTTACAACTTCTGTTGCCAGAAAATGGTTCATGAAGTTTCGGAAATCTTCTGAAAGCATCTCTTCGGTGAGGATGATCTTGTAGATGCACAGTGAGCAAAGGTGTGCTGAAGATCCTGTTTTGTTTCTTTGATTCACTAGGTTGGTCAAATGTTCTTTCGAGATCACTGAGTAGTTTAGTCTTGTAGTTAGTTCCGGAGTTGGTGGAGTTGTTACTTGTGTTCTTGATGACTTGTTGGATGTTTAGGATTTTGTTTTTGAAGTGGTTTGCAAGGTCGTCACAGTGTTTCTAGGAGGAAGTGGGTGTGTTGTTGTAAGCTGTTGGAATTCTTAGCTCATTGATGAGGCTGAATATCTTTTTCTGGGTGTTGCTTTCTTCTGTGATGCATTTGTTGTAGTATAGGTCACTTGCTTTGAGGGTTTCCGTTTTATATAGTCGCACCTTCTTTTACAATTCAGGCCGCTTGGCAGGGTCCACAAACGTAACCTTTTGCCTTTCCCACCCATTAAGGGTAAATGGAGTTTTTCTCCATTTGCCTTTTGATGGCCTTTTCCGGCTTATGGGCCCAGTATTTTTTCTCTGGCGCCATTGGGGCCATGCGCTCTATTTCTCCTTTGACTTCTCCCCTCAGATAAGCTCATGGGACTTGTAGTATATATGTGCACATGGTGGGCAGTACGGTTCTTAACAGTAAGTATGGTAGAAGGGGCCTCCTCAGGATAGCTACAGTGTAGCGAGCCAGCCACTGGTGCCTCCAAGACGCTGCCCCCCCCCTTACCTTGCCAGAATTGCGCCCTGTCACATGTCATACCAAACTGTATTTGGCTGTAATATTAAACTTTGGTTTAACAAGAAAGTTGGAATTATCTGTCCTAAATAGTGCTTTACTAAGCTACTTCTCCTTTATAGTTCTGCTCCTAACCTCCAACTCCTTTCCTAACAGAGTTTGGCTTCTTCTGCCTCTTCCTCCTCTCCCCCTCTTCCCCTCCCTTACTCCATCCCTCAGCCTCTTTCTATGCACTCTGATGGTTCTTGCATGTGGCAGACTATAAAAAAATAAAGTGAATATATAAAAATCAGAAGGGATGTCCTCAAGCTACTGAATTTATACAAATATCTTATGAAATATATGGCCAAAAGGAGCACAACGAGCCGTTCTTCATATGGAATATATGTTCATGGGTTGCCGCAATGCCTTTGCTTTACAGCATGTGCATTGATGACAGCTGTAGGAGGAACCTCTGAATGGTATATGCCTCGAGAATACAAGTGACTATCAAGAAGGATACTGAGGCCTTAAAATCCCACTTCCCTAGTCAGGTTACCATAGGTCACAAAGCTATTCCTAGACTGTGAATTAGTTAATTGTACAGAACTCCTTCAAGATGCTTCAAAGTCCTTTCCAACCACATGACAGATTGGGGCGGCGGGGCAGGAGAGAAAAACTAGGCCTGATCCATATGGGAAAATAATTTTTAAAGAATGGTTAGATTCATAGACCCACCTTGTCCATCTCAAACACTAGAGGGCTCCCTAGCATAGAGGCCATTGCGATTGCTCACTTGTCTTGCTGACACAAAAGCAACAAGAAGCTCTTTATTCCAGATGAGGAGATGGTATTGCACAAGACCAAAGGCTCACGTGGCTTGGGTGTCAAGCCCATAACCACAGTGTTCAAAATAAAATAAAGGACACGCCTTAGCACAAGAGGGGAAAAGCCTAAGTTGTACCTCAAAGTGGTGATTGACCATTGGAAATTAACAGAAAAATGTTTTAGTCTCAGAATTAAATATATGCCCGACTACCCAAGTAGGAGGAAACCGGTTACACTAACCTCCTAGTCCCCCATCCATCCTCTCCCCGAGGTCTAATTGCAGAATGGGAGCCATAAAGACATATAGAAGGCTTAGCAGACACTTGCAAGACCACGAGGTAATCTAACAAATCAACATCCTGTGCTCATTCTGGATTTGAGAATGACTTTGTAAGCCAAAAGAGGTGGACAGGTTTAAAACAACATCGCCAACCAGTTCAATGGCAAGGTAATTCACAGAGACTGCTCCTGGCCATCAAAAACACTTGACTGAATAGGGGGTCTCCTATGCAGTTACATTTTTTTTAATAATGGGCAACTTTATCTTCTGGAGATGGAGTCTACGACTTAATTGTACAACACCCTTTATGAGGGGAAACAGCAAGGGGTACATTGGCAGCTGCCCATATCAAGGAGCAGGACAATGAAATTGATTATCTGCATGGGGGAGAACATGGTCTTCCGAGGGTTCATGGTGAGGTCCAACTGGAAAAGGAAGCGCTGAAGTTATTGGAGTGAGAACATCACAAGCTTTCATGATCAGACCAATCCTGTAGATATTGTGGCAACTTATGTTATGCTATATGGAATTTGTATAGCACCTAATTCCATTGGTATGGACTGAAAGCACTGTGGATGAAAGCCCTTGAAGGGCCAGAGTCCGAGGTATGAGAATTTCATAGTAGAATTTTAAAATGTGTGTGTACATTTTAGCCAGTACAAAGGTAGGTAGAGGTGGCTAGGTCCCGGCTAAGGACCCATGGAGATCTGGCTAGTGGATAGGTGATGAGATGGGCGGTCGAGAGAGTATGCCAGTCAAGGAGCCTGTGTCCAGCTAGACAAAATGTATTCATGGGACTTAGCTGCATTCTAGTGGCAGAGGTGATGTGTGATAGGAGTTTGAGTTGTGGATTATTGTCGATGTATGCAGGTGGGTGGCCGTGCCTCGGGAGGGGAACGGATCACATTCATAAAGACGAGCGAGATGCATGCCATAGAGTCCTCGTGGATATGTAGCTATGACATGCCCTCCCTCATCACATCCCGCATATCAACTGGGATCTTTTCTGTGCATATTTGGTACGGTCTTATTGACTCCTCACGTGGCTCATCGAAGCCCCCACCTACCTGCCTAGGGTAATAGTTCACCCATGAAGGTGAGCTAGGTCAGTCAAGATGCTGAAGGGAAGAGCCATGGCTTGAGTGCTGTGAGTAACCAGAAGGTGTTAGACTAGTCCCAGAGGATCTGTCATGCAGGTGTCCAGGACACAGCAATCACTTTTGGATCCAGTTCCTGGGAGTGGACCAGTGCAGGAGTATCACCTGGGTGAGGGGTCTTCAGGGAGTGGGAGACCTGATGGTGAGACGCAGTATCTCCCCATAACACCTTTACTCCATCCTACCAGGTAGGATACCTGGGAACTGTTACACCCCCCTCCCCCTTCCCTACATGAACACTTTCACACTGACAGCCCGCTCTGGGAGAAAACAGACTCATACCCAAGCATTGTACCTGACATAGCCACTACTATGATCAAGCAAAGTCAGGCAATTACTGTTAACAACTCACACCTGACTTCCATTAAGCTGCCCCACACGGATTAAAGGCGGCGCACAAGAGGAATAGCGTTTTCCAGACAGCAGCTGAATGAGGGGAGAAAGGCAGCAAACCGAGAAGGGATCGCAAGAAGGGACCTTTCCGACGAGAAAACATTACTTTCCAGAACCCTTCAGATCTTCAGATTAAAAGGCGTAAGGCCGGGAAACCAGACTGAAGAATCCTGCATCGTATATCAATGACTGGCTGAGTCAGGGAGGAGCAGCAGCCGCTGTGGTACCATCCTTTGCTTCAGGATCAAAGCAGCGCCAGAGAGATCAACACAGCCGGTGAGTTGGGGAGACCAATGCAAGACCGTTCTGGTTGAAGTCAAGGTTGCAAGCAGCAACATTGTATGAAGAGCGGCAGAGCGAAGGTCTCTGTGTGATGTACCCAGCCAAGAAGTGGTAGAAACAAAAGCAATAAAGTGAAACTTATGGATGAAGTGAATCGAAGTAGTCCTGCGATGGTTTAAGAAAAATCCATTGCACAGTCGAAAGTCTTCGAATTTTAATAAGAAAAAGAAAGTGAGATTATAAGGCCAGAGCCCGATCGGGGGAGACCAATTGTGAACTTCTGTTAAAGGGAGGGAGACCCCTGGTGACCAGTAAACCCAAGAACTTGTGAATGTGAAAATTCTGATGAGAAAGGAACTTTGGTACTGGTTTGTTTCGTCAGACACTACAATAAGAGACTTTTATTGGGAAAGTGACTTTGGCGCAGAAGGCCCAGATACCCGTTTTGAACTGCATCCTCATGGCAGAGAAGCCAGAGTGTGTGCAACGCTTGAGTGTGCCACCTTGTCCCGTGCTGAAAACGTGGGGAAGGGAAACCAACTGCTCAACTATCCTGACATTGTTTCTTGAACACTTTTCTTTTTGCATACATCCTTTTCCCACACCATTTGTATTGTGAAGTAAGGATTGGCAATAGGTTTATTAGTATAGGCCCTTTTATTTTGACTGACTCCACTAGGATTGCATTATTTGATGGTTTAGCTCGCTCCCATCCTTAGATAGGTGTTCGATCAACCCATTGAAGTTCAATAAACACCATTGAACTGATCACTAGTGTCTGTCTTCACTGTTTGATACCATGCCTTCCTTACAGTTCCTTCCAGAAGGCGAGGTGATCCTCAATGCCGCAGATGCTGAATGGGTTCCATATGGTAGGTGCTTGGATGTAGAAAGAGGATCCCCTTATTCTGGTCCATTTGGCAAGTGGGATGACAAGGAGGAGAGCTGAGCCTGATCTCAGGTTTCTGTTGAGCCTGTAGGGGGTGAGCATGTGTCGTAGATATTCTGGCCCGTTGTTGTGCAGAGCGTGGTGGCCGATACACAAAGCCTTGAAGGTGAACCGTCACCCAACCAGGAGCCAGTGAAGGACACAGAGGGCAGGTGGGATGTGTTCTCTAGGGCCTATGGCAATACGGAGACTTGCAGCAGTGTTTTGGACCTGTTGGAATTTTCTAAGTTGATATGCAGGGGCACCCAGGTATAGGGAGGCAGCATAGTCTAGGTGAGCAAGGGCAATGGCCATGATTGCGGCGACTCTGCGGGAATGGCAGGTAGGGGAAGATGCATCAGAGAATGCGCAGTTGTAGATAGCAGGATTTGGACACAGAGTTCATGTATTGTGATAGTGTCAGAGTGGAGTCCATGGTGCAACCAGGGTCCTTTACTGTTGTTGGAGAGGAGAAGAGGAGGGGGGATAGGTAGGGTAACCAAGGGGTGGGTTGGTAGAAGGGGGCCGTCTTCCTTTAGATCATGATTTCAGATTTACCGGGGGGTGAAAAGGTAGTTAGTTATGTAGTGGTCGATTTCTGTGAGGCATTAAGCAAGGAGGTCAGGGTGAGAGTTGAATGAATCCTTTGAGATCCTGAAAATGATCCGAGTGTCATCTGCGTAGCTGTAACAAGACAGACCGTGTGAGCAGATAATAGCGTGGAGGGATCTCAGGTAGATGTTAAAGAGCAGGGGCAAGTGAGGCATGACGTGCGACACTCATTGGTGTCAGGGCGCAGCGTCGAGCAGAAGGAGGGCATGTGGATTATTAGGGATTTGTTGGAGAGGAAGGAGGAGATCCACTTCAATGCTGCATCCCTGATACCAAGGCAGTGGAGCCTGCCGTGAGGATGTCAAATTCTGCTGAAAGGTCAAGAAGGATTAGTGCAGCACAACGTTCCCAGTCCGAGACTCTTGAGATCATCACAGATGGAGGTTAGGCACAATTCAGTTCCTCATATGGGTCTGAAGCCAGACTGGTCAGGGTCAAGGACGAGGTTAGTTTCTGTGAAAAGGCAAGCTTGGAGTATTTTGATCGGTCAATTAGTTTGGCTATGGGATGGTTGTTTGAGATAGGTCTGTAGTTGGCTGGTAATAGGGGGGCGAGGTTGAGGGAGTTTTTTTTTTTTTTTAGCAACGACTTGATATGGGATGTCTTGAAATCTGCTGGGAAAGTGCCTGAAGAGAGAGATGTATTATTGATTGATTGATCTTGCGATGCTGCCAGCATAAAAAGAAAGAATTTCATTTAGTAGAGAAGGGTGGCACGGATCTCCTAGGGATCATGAGAGGTGACTTCGAGCTAGTAGCTTTAGGAATTCAGGGTTTGAGATAGGAGAGAAGGAAGAGAATAGTGGACGGGCGGCTGGCGGGTCTGCGAGCCGGGTGTGGATGAAAGGGAAGGTATGAGTAACACTATTGTAGAGCCAATGGTGAGGTTTCTTTACAGGTCTATGTTGTGAAGGGGTCAGACATAGTCACTGAGTGCTCGGGTGTGAGATGGGAAGGACGAGGTGCAAAAAGGGGCCTTGACTTCTGAGATGATCCTGCAATGATAATGCAACATTACATGCTTCTTTTTTAGCCACGATGATGCATTTACAAGGGAAAATCCTCTTTATAAATGCAAACTTTAAACATGGCGAAAATGTTCTCTAGTCATAAAATGTAGGCCTGTGCTAAGCTATAAACCTAAAGCTGTATTCAAATGCAAGGCAGTGTAAATATTTTAATTCTGAACTATATGAGGAATATTCACATTCTGTCTTTGGAATGTGTCTGGCTAAATAAGGCTGTCTGGCTAAATAAGGCAGGCTTGCACTATAAAACTTGTATTTATTATAGGGTTCTGGCAGCCTGCAGCACCAGTCCTAAGCCTTATCAGATTGAGAAAAATGTCTAGTGTATAAATAACTAGGGCGGGGCACAATATTGATACCATTTTTAAAATTATATATTTTTAAACCCAAAATCATTTAAACTTTTTCTAAAATGCTAAGCCAGGCCCATAGCCTGTGAAAGCAGATGCGTACACCAGATACATGGGGCATTGCGAACTGGCAGATGGCACATGTTTTTAAGAGGCTTTTTTTGTGGATAAACTGCAAACAATTCATTTTGATGGGTCACAACCAAACAGAAATATTGCTTTAAGCAATGTTAAAAATGCATTCAGGGTTGGACCATGTACAAACACATTTTAGAACGAAAAAAAGACATTGACAAAGCTGATAGCCGTGTCCTTTATATAGGCATAGTGAAGCAGAAATGGAGACTGCTAGACCCATGATTTTATTTTTATAACATAAATTGTGTTTTTGAAAAATAGTCTGCCGCATGCGAGCGACTTGAGTACAGGTTGCGCAGAAAATATGTTTTATGCAAGCTCTACAAGTTTTGAGGAGTGCTGTCTTTACAGCCAGAATTCTAGGCTGATGTGTTGATGACATTATATTAATTTAGACTTTGTGCCTGGTTGGAGAGCACAATTTATAAATGGGGCTTAGCTGCTTTTTTGGCCAGTTGTCCGATGTTTTGTAGTAAGTACATTAATATAATGTAAACCTTGGGCTCTTGGGATTCATGTGCAGTGTGCCTTCTTAATTGTGTGCTGTGAGGAAGGCATGGTATCAAGCAGTAGACACAGACACAATGGATACAAGTTTTGAAAACCTTTATTTAAAGTTCTAGTTGGGTTGGTAGAATTCCTAACTGGCCCCAACTCTAAAATGGAAGTAGTCTCGACTATTACATAAATAACAAATACATCCACATCAGTCTGGTCAAAATAAAAAGACCTATACTAAGAAAATCTAACCTCAAAATTACAAATGTGTTAAGGGAATACAAAAGAAAAATAGTGTCTCGAAAAGAAATGTCAGAATGGCTTCCGCATTAACTCCCTTCCCCAGGTTCAACCCCACGGGACCTAGAGAGTCTAAACTTTTTTTTTTTTTAAAAAGAATTGTGCCATCCACCTATCCATCAGTCTTGCATACTTTGGCTTACTGGCACAATTCAACAGTTCAATCTTAGGCTTCATTCTTTTGGTAGTTCAATCACTTCCTTAAGGCTTTACCCACCTTGCCATCAATAATTAGTTTGAATTTACTTTCTCAATTTCTCACAGTTCTGCACAGGCTTCCCAATGCTGGGCTCGAGCCAGTCTCTCCTTCGTGGGGGTTCCCTTCCCCACGTTTTAGCTAAAGTATTTTTTTCACCGTTAGATTTTTCGAAACTGCAAGGACTCACATAAACCTCTGCATGACCACTTCGACCTCTCTTCAATTCACAATCTTCCCTTGCAGCATCAATGACTATAGGTATTTGTAGTTTTTATTTGCTTTAACTTGCCTTCTTGGCCTTTTCCAAAGTTCTTATATTTTGCTCTCTTGGTGTATTCACAGTTCATATACTTAATTTTCCTCTTATTCAACTTTCTTTATCGCGGTTCCTTTCTTTCCTTTGATTTCCGCTGTAATATCTTTCAAAACTTGTAACATTTCAGAGAGACTTTCGATTGTGTGACTTCACCTCGCAGGACCACTCTGTTACTTTGTATCATTTCCTTTCATCAATTGTTCTCTTCATTCGCGTTGTATCGGCACACACGCAATCTTCAACTTACAAATTACAGTCTCTTTCCCTTTAACATCAACATCAACCGGACCTTTGTTCCCTTCGATAACTCGCAGGTCTTATTCATGGGATTTCTTTCATCTTTTTCCTGTAGCTCAAGGCCTTCAATGTCCCAACTCTGCCATTCACCCGGGAAGGTCGCGGGCCACTTTCTGGGAATTTTAAGGTTAATTTCCATAGATCGCTCGGCTTTGCTCTTCGAACGCTCATGGCTTCCCGAAAGCTTGGAAATCTTGCCTGGCTTTCTCTTGATCCTCTCAACTGCCATCAGCATGATGGCCTTCCAATGGTTCACATCAGCCTCGGAAGAGCTGTTGCCTCTCGTACCCAGTCTCGCTCAAAGTGTGCTTTTGTGCGCCACCTTTTATCTACACAGGGAATGCTAATAAGTGGCATGTGTACCTTGTTAGAGCTACGTGCCTGACCTCATTACAGGGCCAATGCAAGTCAGGGGAGGTGATCTTTCTGGCCTCATTCCTGATCTTAGAATGTGTACAATGCACTCCTGGTAGGTCTATATATATCATAAAGAAGATGTATAGAGCTTAAGGATAAGGTTTCTAATATTTAGGTCTGGGGGAGAGGAAGCCTGCCCTGACACAGGGGCGGGAAATGTCAAGAAAATGAAGATAGAGTTCCCAAATATTCACAACACCACTGAAATTGACACAGACAACAGAGGCAACCTTTGGTAAGCATCTTACCACCTGATATATACCACAAATTTCCCTCAATGAATAATGGAATAGAGTCATGTACTAATCTTATTCTCAGATACTAAGGATACCTACTACACCATATAGCGGAGAGGGCCATTGGTCGTGTCAACGTACTCAATTTAGCTTCACTACCTACCAGCAGGGTGAGTGGCTTTTTTATCTTTGGGATTTTTTTTAAAACATTTATATCTTGACCACATATATTGTTACATAGGGAATTCCCCATCTTCCAGAAACCTAGGAAGTAGTTAGCATGGACAACATTGATACATTCCCATAAAAAGCATTATGGAATGTTAAGTTATGCATTTTCTTACTGTAGATTTGTTGGGATCTAAGAAATAGAGAATGTTTTCCATAATTTCCTGATACCTAGATTAATCTCAGAGCTGAACTCGTATGGTCTAGCAATGTCAGAAACTTATTTAAACATTCATTTGAATGAATGATCTGTAAATATCCTTCTACTTTGACTTCAAACTCTACATAGGTATGTGTCAAAAGAGAAACAATTCTTCATGACCATCAAGTGATGAAATTGTAACAACGAAAATAGGGATCTTATGTCTTATGCCTAAATTGATAGGTGTTCAACCTGTAATTATCTGTAATTATCGTACATCACAATCAAGTGATGAAACTATTCGTATGAATTTAATGATTTTATACTTCTGCAATTATTTGTATGGATTATTTTGTATAAAGATTATCCCTGATGAAGAGAGATTCTCGAAAAGCAGTGGGATGCATTAATAAATACCTTTTTTTATACCCAATTACTACTGCTCTATAGTTGAGATGAACAAGTTACTTACAACTGATAACGTTTGACTGGATGTTCCTCCAATGTATTCCACATATTTAACATGTAATGTCCACAGCTGTGCGGTATTTCCCAAATTGTTCGAACACAATTGTTCGAATTACCGAATTGACCGAAAGTCGAGGGTCCGAATTGACTTTTGCACAATTGACCGCACATATAGATATATATATATATATATATATATCTATATCTATATAAATAGATATATATATATATATAAATAATGGGGGGTTGCGGGGGGGGTTTCCCCCCGCATATATGTAACAATTGACCTTCACAATTCGGTCAATTGTGCAAAGGTCAATTGTAATTCGAACAATTGTAGTTCGAACAATTCGTATACATCCAGCTGTGCTACTTGGGAAATTGTTCGGCAGAGGGCGTCCTGAGTCGGGTCGATGTCTCTCGAAGGCCTCCATCGAGGGCGATGTCGCCGGATGTTATAAATAGGACGCACGGCGCCCGAAGCCTCAGTTTATGTTTTTTCTTCCATAACTTGTGACATGCTCGTACACAATGCCTGTTTGACTGCACATAGCCTTGAGGGAACGCAAGCTGCAGGCCGGCACGGCGATGTGGAATACGTTGGAGGAACATCCAGTCGAAAGAACGTTACCAGTTGGTAAGTAACTTGTACTTCGAATGGATTGTGTCCTCCAACGTATTCCACATCTTAGACTCCCAAAGCAGTACCAGAATGGAAAATGGAGGAGGGAGAAGAATTTTGAATACCCATTCAGATGGCAGAATAAAGATCCGCTTTACCAAAGGCCATATCTTGACCAAGGAGCGTATACAGGGAGTAGTGTTTGACAACGGTGTGGATAGAAGCCCATGTCGCTGCGTCACAAATATTCCTAATAGGAAATCCCCGCTGCAGGGCTATGGAAGTAGCCACGCCCCCAGTGGAGTGAGCTTGCAACCCCTCAGTAGGGTCCTTGCCCGCCAATCTGTAACATTCAGTAATGGTCAGGATAATCCACCTTGACAAGGTATGTTTGGTAACAGCCTGGCCCAAACGATGACCAGTGTACCCCACAAAGAGTTGATCGTCCTCTATGACCCTGGACATCCTAGAAATATAAAAGCTCAGAGCTCTCCTAGGGTCCAACCTATGGAGTTGCTCCTCTTCATTACCAGGATGAGGAGGATAGAAAGCAAGAAGTACCACTTTCTGGCTTAAATGAAACGCAGACACTACCTTAGGTAGAAAGGATGGACGTATCCTCAGTACAACCCTACCCTTGTGGAACAAAGTCAAGGGTGGCTTAGATGAAAGTGCCTGCAATTCAATCTCTGCGAGCGGATGTAACCACAACCAAGAAAACTGTCTTGAAAGACAACAGTCTCAAAGGACAAGAGTGCAAAGGATCAAATGGAGCACTCATCAGGAATTTCAAGACCAAATTCAGATCGCATACCGGCACCTGAAACGGGGACGGCGTGAACACATTAGTGAGCCCTTTTAAAAATCAAATGAATCATAAAATAAGAACATTCTTCAGACAAGCGCTTGAAGATAGACAGCGCTGCCAGGTAACCTTTAATGGTGCCTGCTTGAAGACCCCTGCGGGCCAAAGAAAGCAAGAAAGACAGAACCATGGGAACGGAACACTGAAAAAGGATTGACATTGTGTCATTTGCACCAATCACAAAACTTACGGCAACGGCACAGGGATTTGGTTGCCGGCCTCCTGGCCGAAAGCAACACCTCCATCACGTCATCCAGGAGGTCCCAATCCTATCTCAATCTTTCAGATACCAAGCGTGAAGGTTGAGAGTCTTGACCTCTGGATGGAGAACCCGACCCCCTCTCGTGAGAGAAGAGCCTCTCGGTAGGGAAGACATCGTGGAGGGCAGATGGACGTTTCTGGAAGGTCCAGGTACCACGCTCTCCTGGCCCAATCCGAAGAAATGAGGATTATGTGGGATCCGAACCTCTGCAACCTCCTTAGCACCTGAGGAATGATGGGGATAGGAGGAAATGCGTACACAAGTGGGAATGACCAATCCACGACAAATGCGTCCCCTAAGGCTCCTCTCGGAGGAAATTCCATTGAGCAGAATCTCTCGCACTTCCAGTTGGCACTGGTCGTGAACAGATCCACTTGTGGGGTTACCAAAAAGGACGAAGATCTCCAGAAGGGCTTCCTAAGCCAACTCCCACTTGTGAGAGATCATGCTCTGCCTGCTCAGAGCATCCGCTGCCGCATTCTCCTATCCGGCCAGATGAACTGCTGAGTGTGAAATACCTTGCTGGATTGCCCAGAACCAGAGCTGCATTGCCTCTCTGCACAACAGGAGTGACCCTAACCCCCCCTTTTTTGTTGAGGTAATGCATAGCCACTGTGTTGTCCCTCATGATCAGTACACTCTTCCCTCGCACAGATGGCAGAAAAGCCTTCAGGGCCAGCCTGATGGCTCTCAGCTCCAACAAGTTGATGTGGAGTTTGGACTCTGACGCAGACCAACGACCGCTGGCAATCAGATCGTCAGCATGAGCCCTCCCATCCTGTGAGTGAGGCGTCCGTCAACACTGTCCCTTCTGTCCAAGGATGCCAAAATGGCTCCCCCTTCATCAGATTCCCTTTGCAGGCCCACCACAGAAGATCCTGCGAGACCGAGAGTGGAACCTGAACGAGATCCAACATCTTGGCTGAGAATTGGGACCACTGCATCTTGAGAACCCATTCCAGGAATCTCATTCTCAGTCTGGCCTCTGGCGCCAGAAAAATGCAGGATGCCATGAAGCTGAGCAACCTTAAGAATACGAAAGCCGGAAGACTGGGCATGTTGGAACTTGTCCACCATCTGCACAATGTGATGAGCCCTCACCTTGGGAGGTGAGCACTTTCCCAAGGACGCGCAGCCTCAATGTACTGGAGCTGTTGAGAAGGTGTCAGATGCGACTTCTTGAAATTGATGCAGAAGCCCAGCTTGTGGAGGGAGCGGCAGGTGAGGCCGAGATAATCCAGAGCTTGCTCAGGAGAACATGCTCAGATCAGCCAGTCGTCCATGTAGGGGTAGACGTGAATCCCCCCCCCCCTCGCCTGAGATACGCTGCCACCACCATCATTAGCTTGGTGAAGACCCTCGGGCGGAGGTCAATCTGAACGGCAGGACCAGACACTGAAAGTCCAAGCTGCCAGCCGCAAACCACAGGTACTTTCTGTGTTTTGGATGAATTGACACATGAAAGTAAGCATTCGGTAGGTCTAGAGACACCAAAGTCGAAGGGCCTGAAGGGCCTGAGAAAGAGTGACCATCTTGAACTTGTCCTTCCTGAGGAACTTGTTCAACCAGCGCAAGTCCAAGATGGGTCTCAGTCCCCAGTCTTTCTTTGGAATAAAAAAATATGGGGAATACCATCCCTTGTTCCTTTCCGCTACAGGGATTAGTTCTATAGCGCCTTTCTCCAGCAGGGTCAAGATTTCCCGCACAAGGAGCGGATCCGGAAGCTTCAGAGAGAATCCCCGGTGGATTGTCGTGGGGCTGCTTTAGGAAGGGAAGGCAGTAGCCGTGGGCTATTGTATCCAGAACCCACGCATTCGAAGTAATAGCTTGCCTTTCTTCGAGATGCTGAGACAGTCTGCCCTCAACCGGCGAACAATGGACCATGGCCTCATAGCTGTTTTGGAGCGGCCGTTGCAACGCATGAAGGCAAGGAGGCAGCTGCTTGAGCAGTTTGGCACCTCTATGTCCCCGACCACCACAGGTACTTTTTCGTTGACCCCTTTGATTGGCGGCTCCTCTCGTCCTACCAAAAGAGGAGTAGTAACGAAAGGAACCCGCCCCCCCTCTACTGTTGTCCACTAGAAAAGGCGGAGGTTGACACACTGCTGTGCTCAAAGATTTAGCAGCAGCTTTGGAGGTCTGCAACCTCTCAAGGCTCTCGTCAGCCTTGCTGCCAAACAAATGAGAACCATCAAAAGGCATGTTCAGAAGACGGGCCTGTACATCCGGAGCAAAACCGGACTTCCGCAACCACGCAAACCTGCGTATAACAGTGCTAGCAGCCATGGACCGGCTAACACTGTCGGCCGTGTCCAACCCAGACTGAAGGGATTCACACATGGCATCCTTGCCATCCAGCACGAGAGCAAGGAACCCATCCCTTTCTTCCCCCTCGGGAATATCCTCAGCCGCTAGAGAGACGAAATTCCACAGAGTGTGTGAAAATCTTGCCAAGGCACAAGTGGAGTTGGCTGACTTCAGCGCCATACTCCCCGCAGAAAACACCTTGCGTGCCCAATCATCGAAGCACTTGTGGTTCCTATCAGGAGGGATGGTAGGGTACGCTGCCTGCCTCGAGGTGGCCGTAGCCGCCTGAACCACCAAACTCTCGGGAGTGGGTTGAGTGGATAGGCAGCAATATTATTTTTGTCAACGACTTGTTAACCGCCGGAAGAGACTCCGAGGCCTGCCAAGCAGCCACCACCCTTTTTTGCAAAGTCAAATGAAAAGGCAACACTGGGTCAGAGGATGGACCTTGATCCAAAATATCAGTCAAGTCATCCTGAACAAGTACCTCTGGAGGACTAGACCAACCAAGATACTCAGTAACCCTAGCCATCAGTCTCCTATAAGAAGATTCAGCATGAGCCCCAGGCTCAGGCCTGCCAAACTCCACCTCAGGAGAAGTGTCTAAGCCACTGGCATCATGTAATCATTGACGTAACTCCTCCAACTGACTGTCCCCGGAAAAGACAGGAGACAAATCCGGTTCAACAGGGTCAAACTCCAAATCAGACCTCTCCTCATCCTCATAGATATCATCCAGAGAAAAAAAGAACTCCTGCCTAGGGACAGAAGTGGGTCTGGAGTCCCTAACAGGCTTTACCGACTTGGATTTAGCCTTTCTCGGAGGATCCACAGTACCCAGGGCCTCCATCGGCAAATTCCGGCCAAACGGCCCCGAAGGCGTCCACGTCTTCGGCGTCGACAACAGCGCCGACGGCACCATAGCTGGAGTGAAGGCAAAGCACTGACCTCCGTATTCGACGGATATAGCGGCGACGGAGTCGACACCGACCTCGAGCCCTTACCAGACTTCTGCGGTTTCGCTGGGGACGAAGACCGAGATCTGGACCTAGCACGCCTCTGGCGATGAACCTGAACATTGTCCGAACGGGACCTCGACGGTTCTCGATGTGTATCGTGCCGAGGACCTGGGCCCGAAGACGCACGAGCGTCGGACCGAGACTGTTCCGTGCCGGCTTCTTCCAAAGGCGTGGACGGAACTGTGCCCTGGGATTTCACCAGCATTTGCTCCCTGAAGGCCTCCCATTACTCAGGAGTCGAGGATTTAGTGGAACAAGCCACTTTCCTGCCAGCACCATCATCCAGGGAGGACCGGGAAGGCGACCGGTGATGCCGCTTCTGGGAGTGCTGAGACGAGGAGAACGAGTGGCAGGACCCACTCCTCGAATCATCAGTGGACATCCCTTTCGCAGCTTTCGAAACTTACTCGGTTTAGTACCCCGACCTACCTTTACCTTCCTCTTACACTCCTCGAAGGCCTTAGCAGTCAGCGACTGGCATTTCGAACAGTCGTCGGTGTCATGACTCTCGCCCAGACACCACAAAACAAATGTGGTACGGGTCCGTAATCGACATCTTAGACTCACAGTGCCAGCAAGTCTTAAAGTCTTAAAGCCAGACCGCGGAGTCAGAGGGGTTATGTTATGTGTTTGTTTATAACGCGCCGATAGCCCGCAGGCATCAGGGCGCGGGAGTGTCCAGGGTAATTCAGTGCGCATATTATTATATGCTGTAGAGGGCGGTCTGCGGAAAGATAATGAGATTATCATTGGAAGAGGTGGGTTTACAACGATTTCCTGAAACTCTGGTAGTTCCCCTCTAGTCGTAGAGTTAGTGGCAATTCGTTCCAGCCTTTTGCTGCCTTCACTGGGAAAGATTTCCCCCGCCCTTGCACACGTTTAGCTCTAGGAATATTCAGATAAGCCTTATCCTCTGATCTAAGGTGTCTTTGAGGCAGGTACAAAGAAAATTGCTTCTTTAAATATCTCAGGGCTTCTCCATACAGACAAATGTGAACTATGGTCATCGCCTTAAAGTGTACTCTCTCTTCCACTTTTAGCCAGTGAAGGGATCTTCTCCCCATAGTCACATGCCCCCTTTTTTTTGAGCTCGAACTGCGTCATTTTCCATGACCTGACACTTTTGTATATCCCTCTTAGTGGCTCCTATCAGTAAGGCGTTACCGTAGTCAAGGCGTGACAGAATGACTGCTCTTGCTATAGTTGCTGCATTCGCTTAATTAATAAATGGCCTTATGGCTCTCATGAGACGCATGTAGTAGACATAGTTTTTCTGCAGGTAGTTAACCTTAGCCTCGGAGCCTACTGATGCTTCCACAACCATCTCTAGGGTTTTTACGTGGGGCACCACTGGGATTTTAGCCTGTTTGATAGTAAAGGTCTGGTATTCTGTCCCTAACTTTGATCTGGCCTGTTGCGTCTCAAAAATCATCAGTTCGGTTTTCGCATTATTAAGGCACATCTAATGACGTTGCATTCAAATGTCAATAATGCGATAAACCTCTGATATTTTCGTGCTGTCGATGCTGTATTCTCCCTTGAGTTCAAAAATGAGCTCTGAGTCATCGGCGTAGTTAGTAAGAACATGCCGATTTGTTCCAGGAGCTCGCATAGACTTCTCATATATAAATTAAATAGCAGCGGTGACAGGCTAGCACCCTGGGGGACACCAAACAAGATAGGGGCAGCCTCAGAGAATGTGTCACTGCAGTGGATCTTAGCACTCCTGTCTTTCAAAAATGATGCTAACCACTCCAACGCCTTAGGCGTGCAACCAACTGTTTTAGCCAGTGCTTCCTGGAGGAGTTGATCCACCAACTCGAAAGCCGCGCTGAGATCCAACAGCATAAGGATACCAGTGCTGCTCTTGTCTATTGGGTCTAACATGTAGGTCTGAAGATCGAGCATAGTTGATTCTGTGCTGTGGGAGGCTCGAAAGCCTGATTGCTGTTCATGCAGTAGATTCCAGTTTTCAACATGCTTTTGTAGTTAGTTTGTGGCAACTTTATCTACGACCTTCAGGATAAAATTTGAATTTGTTATGGGCCTGAGATTACTGGGGTCCTTCGGATACAGCCCTGGTTTCTTCACTAATGGGGTAGATAATGAAGACATATTCATGAAGAATACACGAGGCACGCCGAGTTCTCAAAGCAAACATGTTTGCGGAAAAAACAGAAAGAAGGCTACGGGCACCTTGTGTCCTATTTATAACATCCAGTGACGTCGCCCTCGGCGGAGGCCTTCGAGGGACATCGACCCGATGCAGGACACCCTCTGCCGAAAAATTTCCTAAGTAGCACAGCTGTGGACATTACATGTCAAAGATGTGGAATACGTTGGAGGACAAAATCCATTTGAAATATACCTTATTTTAAATTTGTCATAACATATTGAAAAATTGTTGAAGAATGTATTCATGAATAAGGCATTGAATGTTTAGCTGAATTTCCTCAGCCTATGATAGTGTGCAGGGGGCGGGAGTTCACTTATGTTTGGGAGCTCTATCCACATTCCTGTTAAGATAGAGTTGGGAGGAATTATGGGAGTTGTAGTTTCCCATAAAATTAGCAGGGACAGGGGTTAGATTGGCTGTGAAAAAAGGGCAATACCATGTCTCACCATAGGGTGCTTCTCCCCCACTCCAAGATGACCTCCTAGCCAGGTGATACTCCCTTACTTGTCCACTCCCAGGGTCAGGGTCCAAAAGCAATGACCTTTACCTTGGCACCTGAGTACAGGATCCCCGGGGACTAGGTCGTGAAACACCCTCTAGTTTTTCACAGTGTCATGAATTTAAAATATATATTTGCAACTTTTATTGCGTTTTTATAGAATAAACAGGGTTCTGCCAATGTGTCACAGATCAGACTGGTGGTTCAAATTGTTTAAAGCTGCTAAGAATTAGTGTGTTATATTTGGGCTCAAGTTGTTTTTGGTTGTTTTAAGGATTTAAAGGAATAGTGCGCAAACATTTTTTATTGTCCCGAGCGTTCGGGCATGTGGTTTTAAGCAAACTGATGGATCGTAAAAACATTTCCTACGCACCTTACCTTAGTTTTCCGCACTTTTACACATGCGAAATCAAGCATCGGGCGCGGCCATCTTGTGCTAATCTTATCCGTTGCTGCATCGCGCTAAGTTGAACTGCCCTCGCAACACTAAATCATATCGCCAGCCCCTGAGGCTGACATCCCTAGACGCGTACATCCCATTTCAAAATGCGAATGCACATCTCGTGTCAACGGTCTCTGTGCCCAAGCTAATGACGTGTCTCTGTGGAAATGGCAGGACGCCTCTTTCCTCAATAAGTATAAACAGACCGCTTCTCATCAGACAACATCAGAGTTGCTTTTTCAATCGTTTCACTGTCTTCTTTTGTATATACTGTGACCCGTTTCTGCTCTGTTCAGCTATCTTCATTGCTCGTAGCCTGTGCGAACAGATACTAGTACTAGCATTACTATCGATGGGGCATCGGAAGACAGTTGGGAGGACGAATCACCGGATCCTGAGCCAGAGCCTAGTCGCATGGAAGACGTCTCCACCTGGTGTACCTGCAATCGGTGCAAGGTCATGCCAACCAAACAGGAGAACTGCTGCTGCCAAGATGACTCTGAATGCTTGGCCTACATATTGGAAGACGAGAAACGGCCACAATGCGTTACCGAGCTGCATGACTTCAGGGCAGCCTGCCTCACAAGGTCCGTGTTGAGGATTATGATGGTGCTTATACACGAACTTCGCCCTCACAAAACAGGTAACAAGTAAGTGTGCTCTAGATGCGATGTCACTTAGGCCACTAACATTTCATCTTTGTCTCCTATATTGTCGTAACTTTGATCTATCACTGCCAAATGAATGTAGTCTGGTAATTCAATACAGCTCTTGCGATTTGGGGAAATCATAGTGGTCATCTTATGTGTCTTTCACGTACAACCAAGAAACAACATTTCTCTGTCCCCCAAACGTTATGGATTGCATGGGGGTTCACTTTTGTAATGTGTCTACACTTTAAAGCCCAAGTTGATTGATCCATGAAGTGACATTTGCACTGGCAACTATGCCATAGGATACAAGATTGCATTTTCAACTAAGGTTTGTACACTTATGTTCATTTAAATACAGTTTGTATGTTTCTCTTCCAGAGGTGGTGCAGGCTGGTGGCCTATCGTTCGTTTACATGGTGGCTTCATGGGAGGCTTGGATACCGCGTTCAACGAGTAATACCCGCCTGTATCGTTAGTGCCATTTGAGCCAAATTCCCTAGTGACAGCGGTCAGTACAGGGGATTTTCCCACACTGTGCTGCAACCCGAAGTATACAATTTGTAGTACATTTGAGCCATCAACATAGTCAAGAAAATAAAATAAAAATCATCTTTTATGAATAGTTGATTCAATTTTTCAGGGAGTCAAGGACAAGCTCACTTGTTGTGGCAGGGTGGGACCGGCCAAGGTGCCAAACACCATGTACACTTCAAAGGTATCTTCCGTGCAGGGGCCATTGTTCACATGGCCTCCCCAGACCCAGTGCCTCTAGGCAGGCCCCCCTGAAGCAGACCGCTCCCCTGCAATACACATAAGTGTGTCCCTCCCATCAGCAGTGTTCCGGGCCTTGTCTGCACGCCTCATGCCCCTACATCCCCCATCCAGTACCAATGGCAGTTCGCACCTGTGGCCGTGCCCTCCCAAGGGGGCTGGCAGGGTGGGAATGGCCAAGGTGCCAAACACCATGTACACACTTCAAAGGTATCTTCCGCGCAGGGGCTATTGCTCACATGGCCTAGCCAGACCCAGTGTCTCCAGGCAGGCTCCCCTGAAGCAGGCCGCACCCTGCAATCCACATAAGTGTGTCTCCATTCAGCAGTGTTCCGGCCCTTGTCTGCATCACATACACACCCGCTTTTCCAATTCTTTATAAACCCCTTGATAGTTATCCTGAGAACATCTGTGAGCACTGGAAGTCAACTTGTGATTGTGCTATCTGTTCTCCTGCTACCAACTACTTTGCTTGCTGAATCCAATTGTTTGTTAGTCAAGGTAAGGGCAGGTCACCTAATCATCTTTTTCTTTTCTCAATATATCTATCTATCTATTTTGAACGAATGTACCCAGTAGTGTAATGTTCATTCATCTCAATGACTTTACCATTGTCCTAAGTGTTTTGATCTCGATATATAGCAAATTTCATCAGTGTCAATTGTAATAGAAGGAACAAGTTACTTACCTGTAACTGTTGTTCTCCAGCATGGGTCTGGCATGGATTCACATGCTCATGAATATTCCCCGTCGTCAGGCTGGGAATCCTCGGTAAAGAAAAAACCAGTATCAGTTTCGTTTCTGATCTGTCTTTCGTAGTAATAACCAATCACTGGTCTCTGCGTCATACTGACCACAGCCAATGACTGCCCTCTACCTAAGCACCGCCTCTGGCAGCCATCTTCAGATTTGGAAGCACGTGAAGTGGCAGTATGACCAAGTGAAGAGCCGCAGAGGGGTAGGCGGGAGGGTTCGCATGTGAATCCATGCCAGACCCATGCTGGAGAACAACAGTTACAGGTAAGTAACTTGTTCCTTCTCCAGCATGGGGTCTGGCATGGATTCACATGCTCATGAATAAAGAATACATAGCAGTACACACATGCACAACCACGGGAGGTGGCAAAGGCTCAACATTAAGCATCACATCAACTCAACATTAAGCATCTTACCTCCTCACCAGGCTCACCTCAGGCGAACAGGTTGCGCAGCACTGCTTGGCCGACCCTGGACTCCTCCCTGGAATCCCGGTCGACGCAGTAGAATTTCGTGAAGGTGTGCGTCGACCTCCACGTAGCAGCCCTGCATATGTCCAGCAGGGGCACACCAGATAGGAACGCCGTGGTAGCTGCGATCGCTCTGGTGGAATGGGCTCTCGGACGGCCAGGCAGCGGTCGGTTTGCCAACCGGTGACAGTACATGATACAGCCGGAGAGCCATCTGGAGATGGAAGCCTTCGAGAGAGCCTTCCCCTGATTGACAGGTCCAAAGTTCACAAAGAGTTGTGACGTCTTCCGAAAACCTTTCGTGCGGTCCACGTAGAACTTCAGCGCTCTAGCTACATCCAGCGAGTGCAAAGTCCTCTCAGCCGGCGACGAAGGCGACGGGAAGAACACAGGTAACACCAAGGGTTCGTTGAGATGAAAGTCCGACGGTACCTTGGGCATGAAGGAGGGGTGCGTCCTGAGCACTACCCTCGTGTCGTGGAAAGTCAAGTACGGGGCCTTGCAGGAAAGGGCCTGGATCTCTCCCACTCGTCGTGCGGAGGTGATGGCCACGAGAAAAGCTGTTTTCCACGATAGAAACTTCAACGGGGCCGAGTGCAGAGGCTCGAACGGAGGTCCCATGAGTTTGGTCAGCACCACGTTGAGCTCCCACGCCGGGGCCGGAGCCTTCACCGGCGGGAACGATCTGAACAGTCCCTTCATGAACTCTTTCACCAGACGATGAGACCACAAGGACGTCCGGCCCGTGGTTCTGGTGTATCGGGAGATCGCAGCAAGATGAATCTTGATGGACGCGTGTGCCAGACCAGCTTTGGCCAGCGTCAGCAGGTACGGCAGCACTTGGGGAGCCGTAATCCGTAGAGGGTTAACCTTCTGTGCGTGGCACCAGACAGAGAACCTCTTCCATGTGTGTCCGTAGCATTTAAGAGTCGAGGACGCCCTGGCCTTTGCAAGAACCTCTCTGCAATCGGCCGGTATGTCGTATCCTCCAAACTCTAGCGCTGCAGGAGCCAGGCCTGCAAGTTCAGCGACTTCGGGTCGTGGTGGAGGATGGCGCCTCCTTCCCTGGAGAGTAGATCCGCGTCCGCCGGCAGCTTGATTGGCGGGGACGCCGACAAGTCCAGAAGGTCCGGGAACCATATCTGCCTCGGCCACGCAGGTGCGACGAGGATCATCCTGCACCGTGACCTCTTGAGCTGGTTGACGAGCCGGATTAGCAGAGGCAAGGGAGGGAACGCGTAGAGGAACAGGCCCTCCCAGGGGAACGAGAAAGCATCGCCCATGCTCCTCGTCTGGGGAAACCTGCTGGCGAACCTCCGGCACTTGGTGTTCGTCGCCGTCGCGAACAGGTCGATCTGGGGTGTGCCCCACCGTCGGAAGAGGCGATCCACCAGATCCTGCCGTAGTTCCCACTCGTGGCACGAGCGCAGCTCCCTGCTGAGTGAGTCGGCGATGGTGTTTTTTATCCCTGCCAGATGAAACGGCACCAGAAGAATCCCTTGGGCGACGGCCCAATGCCACAGGTCCTGCGCCTCCTTGGACAGCGCTGGGGACCTGGTTCCGCCCTGTTTCCTGATGTAAAACATGGTGGTGGTGTTGTCGGTGAAGATCCTCACCACCTTGCCCTTGAGGGACGGAAGGAAGGACCTGAGGGCCCAAAACACTGCACGGAGCTCCAGGACGTTGATATGCAGGGACTTCTCCGTGGGGAGCCAGAGTCCCCTTGCGTGCAGATTTTCGGTGTGCGCTCCCCACCCTTCTAGGGAGGCATCCGTGGTCACAGTCACCTGGTGGGCTGGGGTCTGGAAGTCCATGCCCGCCGTCAGATGCGCGCGGGTGCCCCACCACCGTATCGCTCGTCGGAAACTCTCGTCGAGCTTGATCCTTTCCTCGAAGCTGCCCGTCGTCTGGATCCAGCGCGCATCCAGGAACTCTTGCAACGGGCGCATCCGGAGCCTGCACATGGGAATGAGGTAGATGCAGGAAGACATCATCCCGAGGAGGGACTTGATGGACCTCACCTTGGCCGCGTCGGCCACCAACATCCGTTGCACCTTGCCCAGGATGGTCCTGGTCCTCTCCTCCGACGGGGAGGCCAGAAGGGACACTGTGTCGAGCCTCGCTCCCAGAAACAGTGCGACTTGCGCGGGCACCAGGTGGGATTTGGCGTAGTTCACGGAGAATCCCAGGTCCGTGAGGAGTTGGACGGTCCTTGCCGTGTGGACCACGGCGAGCTCCCTCGTCTTGGCGCGGATGAGCCAGTCGTCCAGGTAGGGGTAGACGTGAATCCCCTCGCGGCGCAGCTGCGCCGCCACCGGTGCGAGGCACTTGGTGAAAACCCTGGGTGCCGACCGCAGTCCGAAGGGAAGGGCTTTGAACTGGTAATGACGCCCTTGGACCACGAATCTGAGGAATTTTCGGTGCCCCTTTAGGATGGGAATGTGGAAGTAGGCATCCTCCAAATCCAACGACGATAGGAAGTCTCCTTCCTCCAGCTGACCCAGGACGTGCTGGAGGGTGACCATCCGGAACTTCTGCGCCTTGATGAACTTGTTCAGGCGTCGCAGGTCCAGGATGGGGCGCCATCCTCCCGTCTTCTTCTTCACGAGGAAGTAACGCGAGTAGACTCCGGAGCCCCGAAGCCTCTTTGGGACGAGTTCGATGGCGCCCTTTCTGAGCATCGCCTTTACCTCCAGGAGAAGTTGAGGGACGTGAAGTTCTTTCCTGGCCACGGGGGGGACGCGCGGGCACCTTCTTTGAAACTCGAGCGCGTGGCCCCGGGCCAGGGCGTCCAGCACCCAACGGTCGGTGGAGATGGACTCCCACACGCTGACGAAGCCCGCCAGCCGGCCTCCCACCGGGGTGCTTCGGTGGGGGCCCGACCCCACGGCCGGTTCAATCCTGCTTGGACGCGGCCTTGCCGCCTTGGCCTCCTTGGCGACGACGGCGGGGGCCGCTAGACTTGCCTCGTCCTCTGTAGGCCTCTTGCGACGACGAGCGGGCCGCTTGACGGTAGGAAGCGAAACCGCCGCCGGAACCTTTGGAGGCGCCCTTGCCTCCGCCGCTCCGAAAGGGCGTCCGCCGTTGCTGCAGTACTCCAAGGGCCCGGGCCGTCTCAGTATCCGCCTTGATGGCCTGAAGGGAATCGTCCACTGTCTTCCCAAACAGGTTGTTCCCGTCGAAGGGCATGTCCAGGACCCTGGTCTGGACGTCCTGCCGAAAGTCCGTAGCCTTGAGCCATCCGCGACGTCGAAGGCAAACGCCGTTGCCCATCTGGCGGAACCCAGTGTCGGCGATGTCCGTCGCCACGGTGATGGCGTGGTCCGAGGCCACCTCACCTTCCTGCAGGATCTCAAGGGCCTCCGCCCTCTTGTCGTCCGGCAGAAAATCCAGCAGGGGAGCTATCTTGTACCAGAGTTCCCTGTCGTAGCGGGCCACGATAGCCAAGGCGTTGGCCGCTTTAATCGTCGTCGCCGCCGACGAGATGACTCTGCGTCCCATGGCATCCAATTTCTTTCCCTCGCCGTCCGGCGGGGAAGTCGACGTGGAGGCCGCACCCCCCCCGCTTTCTTCCTGGCTGCCGCGGAGACGACGGAGTCCGGGGTAGGCTGCGCCCGGAGGCATAGGGGGGCCGAGTCCGGGACCCGGTACTTTTTCTCGTACCGGTCTCTTTTCGCTGGCGTCGTGGAAGGGTTCTTGAGGAGGGAAAGGCCCTCATCCCAAATGTCGTCCAACAGAGGCACTGCGAGGACCGTCTTCCTCTTGGTCTCGCGCCGTTGGTAAAGGAAGCCTTCCTTTTTCTTCTCCTCAGGGCAGAGTTGGAAAAGCTCGGATGCCCTGGCGATCATTGAGTGGAACGATCCAATCTCGTCGGGCGGAGAAGCCCTGGTGGGAGGCGACGACGGAAAATCCTCGTCGTATGCCTCGTCGTCCGTACCCGTCGCTGCCGTGTCAGTCCCCGTATCATCCCCTCGGGTGGACGGGGAGGAGGGCTGGACGGGGCGCGACGGTTGAAAAGGAGGCGGTGGATGGATCCTTCTTTTCTTGGTAGGGGGAACACCAGAAGGTCCCGGTTCTGGATCCCCCGACGGGAGAGGTTCCTCCGTCGGTAACGGTAGTCTCGTCCTTATCTCGGAGCATAAGGACTGTATAGCCAACAAAATGGCCGCTGAGTTGTCTTGCGGCGCTGGCAGAGGGGAATCCGACGGGCGAGCAGGGGCCCCGTCGGTATCCTCGACGATGTCGTCGTCGTCACCTGCGTCGGGGCCCATTCCGACGGGCTGGTCTTGTTCCACGCCTAGGCCGTGGCTTAAGACCTCGATCAGTTCCTCTTCTGAGGTTGAGGCCGAATCTACGACGACGCCCTGCCCCCCCTTCTTCCCCACGGCGGGTTTCACGGGGGTCCTATCGATGGGCACGAAAGAAGACTCCCTCCGAGGAGGCAGGGAGATTCTGGGCCCCGAGGCCGCCACCACTGGTGCAGCCTCCACAGGCTGGGCCAGGGCCGCCGCGACCGTTTCGATAGAGGGCTTGGTCGAATGGATCAAGGCCTTCACCACCTTAGGTGCGCTCACCGCCTTATCCTTGAGGGAGGGGGCACTGCCACGCTCCTCCTCTGCCTTAGAGCTCGACCGGGGTCTCTCCAGGAGCTTCGCCGGGTGCTCGGCCTTCCTCTTACCCGACCCAGAGCGTTGGCTCGTGGTTGATGGTGCCGGGGAGGGTGCGCCCTGCCTGGCGCCCGTAGAGCCCGACCGTTCGGCGCTCCCGGTGCCAGCGGACTCGCGGTGCTTGGCCTTATGTTGGGCCCCCGTCGCCGGGGCGCCCTCAAAGGTCTTAGAAGACCGCTCAGATTTCTTCTTCTTCTCGCCAGACGGGCTCTTACCCTCCAGCCAGCTGGCGAGACGTTGATGGCGGTCCTTCATGGTCCGTTCCGACATGTTGCCGCAAAACGCACAGTCCTTCTCCACGTGCGTCTTGTCCCCATGAAGGCAGTAAAGGCAGAAAGAGTGTTCGTCCTCCTTGAAGACGTTCTGCAGCTGGCATCCAGGGCAGGCCCTGAACAGCTTTCCGGGCGTCGAGCTTCCCTTCTCCTGGGCCATCTCCGAGACCGGGCCTGAGAAGCTTCTGGAGTCCTCCGAAGTGTAGCTCGACGAAATCTTCACCCTTGAGGGGCACAGATGAATCCGACACGGGTCCCCGTTGATCGGATGTAGGATCGGTGGAGCTTGAGGCTCTTTTGACCGAAAGAATCGAAGTTTTTGTGAAAAAGCGCGAAAAAATAGCACTAACGCTCGAGAGCAATAGCACGAGGATCCCAACACATGAACGTGCGGTAAAAATCTGAAGATGGCTGCCAGAGGCGGTGCTTAGGTAGAGGGCAGTCATTGGCTGTGGTCAGTATGACGCAGAGACCAGTGATTGGTTATTACTACGAAAGACAGATCAGAAACGAAACTGATACTGGTTTTTTCTTTACCGAGGATTCCCAGCCTGACGACGGGGAATATTCATGAGCATGTGAATCCATGCCAGACCCCATGCTGGAGAATTGCATCTTTCTCGAACCATGTCTATAAGCAGGTTTCCTTTTGATGCATGAAAGTACATTCAACGGACGAGTAACATGTTACTATTTACGTCGCATCAATCAATTCTGTATGAAAGTTATCTCAATGTATATTCGACTACGCTACACAGGTTTTGCTTCTTCGACCAAAACAAATATTGCATAGAAAACTTTGATATAATACCATCAATCTCATGCATTCAGCAGATTTTTTTTGTAATTATGTGTACTTTTTTTATACAGATTTTTCAAGAATGCCTGTTTGTATGGTTTTCGGTTGCCGTTCTAGGAGCCATGTCAAAAGTATGGGCACTATCATGCATAAATTCCCAACGAATATTGATTTAATAAGAGAATGGGTTCGACATTGTGGATTTACGGTGGACGAGCTTGAAAGCAGAGTCTAGGCTGTCTTGGGAGACTAGAGGGCCAATCGAGTCCACATCTGCAGCCTGCACTTTACCCCCGATATGTACGACCAATCGCAGTACACAAAAAAGCTACGACTAAGAATGTCTCGTAAATTGCTTCCAAATGCAATTCCAACTCTATTCATGCACACGCTGCCGCAGGTGAGTCCCGGATGATGAATTGCATATTTACCAGATTGTATTACTTTTTAACTATACCATATTTTACTACACATCTGTCCATGGTTTATGGAGCATCATAGAAAGTAATTATGAGCATAGAAAACAAAGCCATAGTGCCCTTCAAAAGAAGCATAATCTTTTCGTAATCGCGTGCTTGACATGTCCATTTTTTTAGGAGAGCATACGGACGGGAGCACAGACCCTTGCAAGTGACGACACCACCGACACGTCCAGTATACCAATGGTGAGCCCTACAGACTTGAAAAAGTTCATATTATCAAGAGTTGGATCTTCCCACACATCTAATGCAAATCTAATTTTCTCTTTTATCAGTTTGTGACAATACGCTGAAAATGAAGGAGCAAGATTCTGCATCCCTTTCTTTTCTGAAGTCAACAACTTCTAGCGCCCATCAGGTTATTTTATTTCACTTTTCAATTACGAGAATGTATTATGCTTGGAATTTCAAATAATATAAAATTGTTTACACTATGTGTCATTTAAGGTTCTTTCTTTATATGTACCATTGTCTGCATGCCATTGTCTCTGTTGCATTTCGCTGTTTTCATCCATACTAAAACAAGTACTGTGTTACATGGGGATGCTGGTACTTGGACTACAATTACATCATCCTTTGGAGCTGGTTCAGAGTATGAGGTATGCGTACTGACAGTTCCCTTGAATGAAAGAAAGTAAATCCTACATAGGATATTAGACAGTGGCATTCTTCTAAACGTGCAGTGTTTCAAACTTTTATCATTTCAGTTCTAACGTTACAATTTCTCCCTAATGCAGAATACATTGCAAAATGTTTGAGGGCAACATCACAATCAGTATGTTTTGCACAGTGATCTCTGATCGAATACACTAGCCATCAATCAGGTGAAATTCGAAATGTATATTTTGACTAAATGACGTACACTGTTTACGAGGGTATGTATGTAAGTGATGTGTGCGTTGAAAGATTTTAATTTAAAAAACGTTTGACTTTTTTATTAATCAATATTCTACTCAAAGAATGTATACAAGGTCAGGAATTAGAAAAGGAGGCACATGGATCAGAGGTGGTGGACCAGCTTGCTGGTGCGGTAGACAGAGAAGACCACGGTTTCACAGAAAATCAAGAAAACAAGGGTAAATCAACCATTTCTTTTTCGTTTTCTAGAAGTGTTTTGGACTGGTGTTTTCTTCATAACATGTTTTCTTATTTAAAGTGCTATCTACTGTATGTGTGATTTACATTGAACATGTTTTTACAACCTAGAGGCCCAGAAGGAAAAGAAGTTTAAAAACACAGACAACAAATGAAACCAAAGATGCTGCTTGCCAAACAGATTTCACCATGGAGCAACTACTATTTGAGGCGCAGCGTAGTCCAGTCATTAAGCAGGCTCGAGATGCTTATGTCAAAATGCCAGAAAATGAATTGAATGTGACGGGCGAAGCCAGAAAAGTGTTGTTGGACCATTGCTACAATGTGAGAACTTGACAAGATGAAGATGAAACTGAATATAATGAAGATGCTTTTTAATTCCTCGCTGATCACTTGACACAATCTACACCCGCAAAAAAAGGTCCACCCAATAAACAATCGACGTTGATGGTTTCTCCAATTTGTGTGCAAATAACACAAGCTGAAGTAACAGAGACTGGAGCTTCTACGCAACTGAGCGAGGAACTTGCCAAAGATCTCGACTACAGTTTGTCTAGTTTTGCCGATTTGTCCACCACAGTTGAGTCACAAACCACAATCAGACAGGACAATTGGCTAATAAAGGCGCAGAAATACATTGTATTCGACAGCTGTCTGGTAGAGATTATACAGATGCTGAAATGTGTGCATCCAGTGAGGGGGAAAATATGTGGGGAGCCATTGGCGATTGTGACTCGTGAATCACTAGGCACTAACCTGAAAATCAAAGCCACCTGTGCCCACCTCCATGATACATTTTCATGGACCGCTCAACTGATGCTGGGCAAAGTGCCAGCTGGAAATCAACTGTGTTCAGTGGCTCTACTTTTCAGTGGCTCTACTTTTAGTAAGTTATTTGTGGCAAATATTTTGCAGTGGTCCCAGTCTTTCAGCAACCATCTTTGGTCGAGCTCCAAAACTTGTGATGGGCCTGTGGAAATTCTACTTAAAAAATGGCGCTCATTGATGCACCACTGTTCCAACGTTCACTCATGGACAGAAAACCAACATTTTCACCAATGTGCACATGGACCTTTATCGGAGGAACAGGAACGCAAGAAGTGGTTGGTTCCATCTTCACCTCCACACAAAGCTCGAGAAGATCGTGTTTGATAAAACTCTTTCAAGAGATTTGAAGGGACTCACAGAATTCTGTCACACCAGAGATTTGGAGGTGTTCCACAGTATGTGCCTAAAGTACAGGGCCAAGAGGTTGCATTTCAGCATAGACGGTATGCAATATCGAACATTACTAGCGGTATTAGGGCATAACAAGAACATAGGGAGAGAACAATTGAGAACTGCAGGAAACTTTGGGATGCTCCGTTACACAATGGCCTTTGCAAAAAGAAGCAAAAAATGGGTGGTAAAGCTAATATACCAGGAAATGAAATTCGATTTTGTGAAAGATCTCACTTTGACTGTGTTGGACATGCATACTCATGGAATCGATCATGATTTTGTTTCTAGGACAAATACATTGCCACAAAACATTGCAAACGTGCCCTGTCCACCAAAAGCGGACCTCGTTGAACAGTTGACTTCACGGTATAAATGATTAGCAGCGGTGTGTATGTTCCACAATGTTTGTACATTGTACATGACCAATGGAAATCTATTTAACTTGAATTTCAAAGCTATTAAAAGTATTAAGAACTATTAAGCGTCCAAATTGTCTTTTCAACTATATCCTTTTTGTCAATTATTTTTGCAAGAAGTGCCTGTTGGAGGATGCCATACAGTTCCCCCTTCCCGCTTTCGGCCAGCTCTTGTGGGTCCTTCACTGATCAGGGCACGGGAGGATCAGATGAATATCAGCATGAAAGCAACTGCGGGGTCGGCATTTGCCTTAGCATGCAGGTGTCCAAACAGACAGAATAAATTATGCGTCCCACTAAGGAATGAGACCTAACCTAAATAACAAACGTGGCATGCAATAACTAATGACTGAGCAAAACACTGCATGAAAGGGGGCTGTTGGTGTGAAATAGGTGCATTCTGACCTATATTTTTATGGGGGCATGTGTTAGGGGTCGTTGCTTTCGGATGCCTTATCTGATCTTTGATTTGCGCCCTTTGGAGTCTTGCGATTTCAAACACAGTGGGGATAGGTGTTAGCGTTACCAAAAGGAACAAGTTACTTACCTGTAACTGTTGTTCTCCAGCATGGGTCTGGCATGGATTCACATGCTCATGAATATTCCCCGTCGTCAGGCTGGGAATCCTCGGTAAAGAAAAATCAGTATCAGTTTCGTTTCTGTTCTGTCTTTCGTAGTAGTAACCAATCACTGATCTCTGCGTCATACTGACCACAGCCAATGACTGCCATCTCCCTAAGCCCCGCCTCTGGCAGCCATCTTCAGATTTGGTAGCACGTGAAGTGGCAGTATGACCAAGTGAAGCGCCTCAGAGGGGTAGGCGGGAGGGTTCGCATGTGAATCCATGCCAGACCCATGCTGGAGAACAACAGTTACAGGTAAGTAACTTGTTCCTTCTCCAGCATGCGGTCTGGCATGGATTCACATCCTCAGGAATAAAAGAATACATAGCAGTACACACATGCACAACCACAGGAAGTGGCAAAGGCTCAACATTAAGCATTACATCCAAAACTCAACATTAAGCAATTCTTACCTCCTCACCAGGCTCACCTTAGGCGAACAGGTTGCGCAGCACAGCTTGGCCGACCCTGGACTCCTCTCTGGAATCCCGATCGACGCAGTAGAATTTAGTGAAGGTGTGCGTCGACCTCCATGTAGCAGCCCTGCAGATGTCCAGCAAGGGCACAACAGATAGGAACGCCGTGGTGGCTGCGATCACTCTGGTGGAATGGGCTCTCGGACAGCCAGGCAGCGGTCGGTTTGCCAACCGATGACAGTACATGATACAGCCGGAGAGCCATCTGGAAATGGAAGCCTTCGAGAGAGCCTTCCCTTGATTGACAGGTCCAAAGTTCACAAAAAGTTGTGATGTCTTCCGAAAACTCTTTGTGCGGTCCACGTAGAACTTCAGCGCTCTAGCCACATCCAGCCAGTGCAAAGTCCTTTCAGCCGGCGACGAAGGCGCCGGGAAGAAAACAGGCAACACCAAGGGTTCGTTGAGGTGGAAGTCCAACGGCACTTTGGGCATGAAGGAGGGGTGCGTCCTGAGCACTACCCTCGTGTCGTGAAAAGTCAAGTACGGGGGCTTGCAGGAAAGGGCCTGGATCTCTCCCACCCGTCGTGCGGAGGTGATGGCCACAAGAAACGCTGTTTTCCACGACAAGAACTTCAACGGAGCTGAGTGCAGAGGCTCGAACGGAGGTCCCATGAGCTTGGTCAGCACCACGTTGAGCTCCCACGCCGGGGCCGGGGCCTTCACCGGAGGGAACGATCTGAACAGTCCCTTCACGAGTTCTTTTTCACCAGACAATGAGACCACAAAAACGTCCGTCCCGTGGTTCTGGTGTATCGGGAGTTCGCAGCAAGATGAATCTTGATGGAAGCGTGCGCCAGTCCAGCCTTGGCCAGCGTCAGCAGGTACGGCAGTACTTGAGGAGCCGTAATCCGTAGAGGGTTAATCTTCTGTGCGTGGCACCAGACAGAGAACCTCTTCCATTTGTGTCCATAGCATTTAAGAGTTGAGGACGCCCTGGCCTTTGCAAGAACCTCTCTGCAGTCGGCCGGTATGTCGTAACCTCCAAACTAACGCTGCAGGAGCCAGGCCTGCAAGTTCAGCGACTTCGGGTCGTGATGGAGGATGGCGCCTCCTTCCCTGGAGAGAAGATCCGCGTCCACTGGCAGCTTGATTGACGGGGACGCTGACAATTCCAGAAGGTCCGGGAACCATATCTGCCTCGGCCACGCAGGTGCGACGAGGAACATCCTGCACTGTGACCTCTTGAGCTGGTTGACGAGCCGGATCAGCAGCGGCAATGGAGGGAACGCATATAGGAACAGGCCCTCCCAGGGGAACAAGAAAGCATCGCCCATGCTCCTCGGCTGGGGAAACCTGCTGGCGAACCTCCGGCACTTGGAGTTCGTCGCCGTCGCGAACAGATCGATCTGGGGTGAGCCCCACCGTCGGAAGAGGCGGCCCACTAGATCCTGTCGTAGTTCCCACTCGTGGCACGAGCGCAGCTCTCTGCTGAGCGAGTCGGCGATGGTGTTTTTTTTATCCCTGCCAGATGAAACCGCACCAGAAAAATCCCTTGGGCGACGGCCCAATGCCACAGATCCTGAGCCTCCTTGGACAGGGCTGGGGATCTGGTACCACCCTGCTTCCTGATGTAGAACATGGTGGTGGTGTTGTTGGTGAAGATCCTCACCACCTTGCCCTTGAGGGACGGAAGAAAGGACCTGAGAGCCCAAAACACTGAACGGAGTTCCAGGACGTTGATATGGAGGGACTTCTCCGTCGGCAGCCAAAGGCCCCTCGCGTGCAGATTTTCGGTGTGCGCCCCCCACCCTTCCAGGGAGGCATCCGTGGTCACTGTCTTCTGGTGGGCCGGGGTGTGGAAGTCCATGCCCGCCGTCAGAGGCGCGCGGGTGCCCCACCACCGGATTGCTCGTCGGAAGCTCTCGTCGAGTGTGATCCTGTCCTCGAAGCTGCCCGTCGTCTGGATCCAGCGAGCGTCCAGGAACTCCTGCAACGGGCGCATCCGAAGCCTGCACATGCAGATGAGATAAATGCAAGAAGACATCATTCCGAGGAGGGATTTGATGGACCTCACCCTGGCCGCGTCCGCAACCAGCATCCGCTGCACCTTGCCCAAGATGGCCCTCGTCCTTTCCTCCGACGGAGAGGCCAGAAGCGCCACTGTGTCGAGTTTCGCTTCCAGAAACACTGCGTCTTGCGCGGGCACCAGGTGGGACTTGGCATAGTTTATGGAGAATCCCAGGTCCGTGAGTAGTTGGACGGTCCTCGCCGTGTGCTCCGCGGCAAGCTCCTTTGTCTTTGCTCGGATGAGCCAGTCGTCCAGGTAGGGGTAGATGTGGATACCTTCCAGGCGCAACCGCGCCGCCACCGGTGTGAGGCACTTGGTGAACACCCTGGGTGCCGACCTCAATCCGAAGGGAAGGGCTCTGAACTGGTAGCAACGCCCTTGAACCACGAATCTGAGAAACTTTCAGTGTTCCTTTAGGATGGGGATATGGAAGTAGGCATCCTCCAAATCCAACAACGACAGGAAATCGCCCTCCTCCAGTTGACCCAGGACGTGCTGGAGGGTGACCATCCGGAACTTCTGTGCCTTGATGAATTTGTTCAGTCGTCGTAGGTCCAGGATGGGACGCCATCCTCCCATCGTCTTCTTCACGAGGAAGTATCTTGAGTAAACTCCGGAGCCCCGAAGCCTCTTTGGGACAAGCTTGATGGCGCCTTTCTTGAGCATCGCCTTTACCTCCAAGAGAAGTTGAGGGACGTGATGTTCCTTCCTTGCCACGGGGGGGACGCGCGGGCACTTCTTTAGAAACTCTAGCGCGTGTCCCTGGGCTAGGGCGTCCAGCACCCAACGGTCAGTGGAGATGGACTCCCACATGCTGACGAAGTTAGCCAGCCGGTCTCCCACCGGGGTGCTTCGGTGGGGGCCCGACCCCACGGCCAGTTCAGTCCTGCTTCAACGAGGCTTTGCCGCCTTGTCCTCCTTGGCGACGACGGCAGGGTCCGCCCAACTTGCCTCGTCCCCTGTAGGCTTCCTGTGACGACGAACGGGCCGCTTGACGATAGGTGGAAAATCCGCCGCCGGAACCTTTGGAGGCACCTTGCTTGCCTCCGCCACTTCCGAAAGGGCGGCCGTCGTTGCTGGAGAACACCAAGAGCCCGTGCCGTCTCCGTGTCCGTCTTGATGGCTTGTAGGGAATCGCCCACTGTTTTCCCAAACAGGTTGCTCCCGTCGAACGGCATGTCCAAGACTCTGGTCTGCACGTCCTGACGGAAGTCAGTTGCCTTGAGCCATACACGCCGTCAAAGGCACACGCCGTTGCCCAACTGGCGAAATCCAGTTTCAGCGATGTCCGTCGCTATCGTAATGGCGTGGTCCGACGTCACTTCTCCTTCCTGCAAGATCTCTAGGGCCTCCGCCCTCTTGTCTGGTAAGAAATCCAGCAGGGGGGCGATTTTGTACCACAACTCCCTGTCGTAGCGGGCCACGATAGCCAAGGCGTTAGCAGCCTTAATCGTCGTCGCTGCCGATGAGATGACTCTGCGTCCCATTGTGTCCAATTTCTTTCCCTCGCTGTCCGGCGGGGAGGTTGACGTGGAGGCCGAGGCCCCCTCCGCTTTCTTCCTGGCCGCCGCGGAGACGACCGAGTCCGGGGTCGGCTGTGCCTGAAGGCACAAGGGGGCCGCGTCCAGGACCCGGTACTTCTTCTCGTACCGATCCCTTCTCGCAGGCGTCGTGGATGGGTTCTTGAGGAGGGCGAGACCCTCATCCCAGATATCGTCCAGAAGAGGTACAGCGAGGACCGTCTTCCTCTTGGTCTCGCGCCGTTGATAAAGGAAACCTTCCTCCTTCTCTTCCGGGCAGAGCTGGAAAAGCTCGGATGCCCTGGCGATCATGGCATGAAACGATCCAATCTCATCGGGCAGGGAAGCCCGGGGAGGAGGTGACGACGGGAGATCCTCGTCATAAACCTCGTCGTCTGTGCCCGTCGCGGCCGTGTCAGTCCCTGTATCATCCCCACGGGTTGTGGACGGGGAGGAGGGCTGAGCAGGGCGCGATGGTTGAAAAGGAGGTGGAGGATGAATCCTTCTTCCCTTAGGAGGAGGGCTCCCAGAAGGGCCTGGCTCCGGGTCCCCCGTCAGGAGAGGTTCCTCCGTTGGTGGTAACAGCAATCTCGTCCTTATCTCCGAGCATAAGGACTGTATAGCCAATAAAATGGTCGCCGAGTTGTCTTGCGGCACTGGTTGAGGGGAGTCCGACAGGCGGTCAGGAGCCCCGTCGGCACCCTCAACGTTCTCGTCGTCTCCTACGTCAGGGTCCCTCCCGACGGGCTGGTCTTCTGTGGCTTAAGACTTCGATCAGCTCCTCCTCAGAGGTTGAGGCCGAATCCACGACGACCTCCTGCCCCCCCCCTTTTTCTTCTCTGTCGGAGGTTTCACGGGGGTCCTGTCGATGGGCATGAAAGAGGACTCCCTCTGTGGTGGCAGGGAGACTCTGGGTCCCGAGGTCGCCACCACTGGTGTAGCCTCCACAGGCTGAGCCAGGGCCGGATTAAGGCTTTCACCACCTTAGGTGCGCTCACCGCCTTCTCCTTGGGGGGAGGGTCACCGCCTCGCTCCCCCTCCGATGGGGCCTTCAAGCTCGACCGGGGTCTCTCCAGGAGCTTCGCCGGGTGCCCGGCCTTCCTCTTACCCGAGCCAGAGCGTTGGCTCTTGGTTGATGGCGCCGGGGAGGATGCGCGCTGCCTGGCGCCCGTAGAGCCCGACCGTTCGGACTCGCGGTGCTTGGCCTTCTGTTGGACCCCCGTCGCCGGGGCGCCCTCAAAGGTCTTAGAAGACCGCTCTGACTTCTTCTTCTTCTTCTCGCCTGACAGGCTCTCCCCTTCCAGCCAGTTGGCGAGACGCAGATGGCGGTCCTTCACGGTCCGCTCCGACATATTGCCGCAAAACGCACAGTCCTTCTCCACGTGCGTCTTGTCCTCATGCAGGCAGTAGAGGAAAAGGGAGTGTTCGTCCTCCTTAAAGACATTCTGAAGCTGGCATCCAGGGCAGACCCTGAACAGCTTTCCGGGCGTCGAGCTTCCCTTCTCCTGGGCCATGATCGAGATGGGCCTGAGAAACTTCTGGAGTCCTCCAAAAGCGTGGCTCGGCAAAATCTTCACCCTTGAAGGGCGTAGAAGAATCCGACACGGGACCCCGTTGATCGGATGAAGAAACGGTGGAGCTTGAGGCTCTTTTGACCGAAAAGAGAAAATGTACCTAAGAAAAAGCGCGAAAAAAGCACTAAAGCTCGAGAGCAATAGCACGAGGATCCCAACACTTGAACGTGCGTTAAAAATCTGAAGATGGCTGCCAGGGGCGGGGCTTAGGGAGATGGCAGTCATTGGCTGTGGTCAGTATGACGCCAGAGATCAGTGATTGGTTACTACTACGAAAGACAGATCAGAAACGAAACTGATACCGATTTTTCTTTACCGAGGATTCCCAGCCCGACGACGGGGAATATTCATGAGCATGTGAATTCATGCCAGACCCCATGCTGGAGAAATATGACTACCCTACATTAGGTATATTGTAGGTGAATTGAGGTGGTGCGGGGGTAGGGTTTGGTGACCAGATGGGTTCAAAGGGAATAGGAGTCATCGGTTCAGGGGACCCTGGCCTGGCAGGGAAGGGCTGGAGAGGGCATGAGCCAGTCAGCAGAGATGGATGGGGCACTAAGGTTGGGGCAGGCCTTGGTCTCACATTCTTGGATAAGCACATTTTGTTAGGGCTCAATACTCGCTACTGGCAAAAATTAATAGGTGCATTTCCGTTCGCAAAGTAGATGCGCTGAGCTGATAGAGGAGAGAGGTGGTGGGGGCTGGCTGTGCACAGCGCTGGGCCTCGAAAAAGATGGCGTTTGGAAGGACACAAAATGGAGTTCAAAGTATACACATTAGCACAGCGTTAATACACTTATATGAAACATGGGTGATGCAAATAGGTACAGGATGGGTGGTGATGTCTCCCACCTTAGTTTATACGTCATTTGCCTGGTACGAGACTGGTGCAGGGGGGCGGGGTATACCACCTCTCCGAAACATTTGTTAGTGCACAGGAAGTTGAGTGGAGATGGAAGGGCACTTGGTTTTATGACTCGTCAGTGTCTCATGTTATCCGCACAGCACTTTCCTCTGCGAAAACAGAGCGCACGCAGATGTGACAATGGGGAGGACACTAACTGGAACTGTTGTCATAAAATAACTAAATCACTATCAATACAGAAGAGTACAAAAGTATTCACAATAGCACGGCATTGGTGGATGCCAGAAAACAATTTGTTTGTTTTTTCAAACATATTTCAAATGCCACGTTGGTCAGACGGGCTAATCGCTCCCATGGGAGTGAAGGTCACTGCGTTTGATGATGCTTCGGTGTGAACAGCCCACAAGCAACATGTACAGTATGTTTCCGATTTGTGGCTTTCCTTCACCAAAAGGAAACTTAGCATACGTGCTCCTAAGAAGGTTCAATTGTTGTTCGTCCTTGGAAGAAAGGGAGGATTCGCTATGGATTGAATGACGGGAGGAGTGCAATAACCGCAAAAATGATAAGGTTCACCATTTCAAAACTGGACAAAGGAACATGTAATCTCATTTTGTAATCTCATTTATGTTGATCTGAGCGGACACGGCCTTACGCCAAGAGAATGGAAATACCAAATATAATGTAAGTTTTACTGTAGACTAGTTTATAGATGAACGAGTCAAGGTTTCATTTTCAGAGCGGTATTGCTGGCTTACATTGTAATGGGTTGTTGGTTGGGGCATATTGTGACAACACGCAAATACAACCTGTATGTATTTGTATTTGTCCTGGGCACATGGGCAGCCCAGCACCGAAATGCATGGAGTCCACATCTGGGTTGCCCCAGGTTCCACCAACGCCAAGTTCATTGCTAATATTCCGTTATAATGCAGTCGATGTGTAGTTCGAATTCTTCCTTCAGTTTCCGCATCTGCATCCCATTGCGAGCTAAACATACTCCACAGCACTAACCTCTCAAGCACATCGTAGACTCCAACTTTCCACAATGTTTTCTCTGTTTCCATTGTTTCTGGTTTGTGTTCATTATTAGGTTTCACCCGGTGCAGAATTAAGCGGTAAATGGATAAATAAGAATAAAGTACGTCTACTGAGATATGTTTCTGTTATGTTTTCTACACAGCTACATCCTTCCTTTCTGCGAATGTCATCATTTCCAGATACCCAGTGACGGGTTCTTCAGCAGGCAGTGGCAGATACACCTAAATGGCTGGTTTACAATTACGCTGATGTGGGACGTTTGCCCCCAGACCAATATGCCCTTTCGCTGTACCAGCGACAAGCAGAAACTAGACATCGTTTACGGTGGTCTAGCAAGAAACTGATGCCAAAGCCTTGCGATTCAATGTACGTCCAATGCGCTTCTTCTACCGAAAGGTACACTGTGTGCCTCATGATAAAGATTTGATGTTCGAAAACAACGAAATAAAAAATTATGGTTGAATATGGAAATTGGCGGATGTTCTCGGAACGTTTCATGTGAAAAAAAGCACATTATAAATTGCAGAGTATTGTAACGCTCACCTGATTCCCACGGAGGCGAAGGTCTGGCTTCAAGTGCTGATGCTTCTTCAATGGTGAAGCGCAGGACTCTGAAGATGGACAGGAAGGGCCCTCTACTCTGGCTTCTCCGGCTCGCAGGAATATTCCCCTGTGCGTGAAAAGGGAGTATTACCTACTGACTGAGTTATGCTCAAGCCTCCCACTCTCTTCCAACCCTCCACAATACCCTTCCACGATTCCCCGTGAAGTCTCACCTTAGGGTCAGGAAGGATGAGCTCTCCATACTGCTTCTGATGCAGGGGCGCGTTGAAACCCAGTTACTTCACTGGATTGAGGATTGATGGGAGTTCAGGTAAGCTTGACTATTCAGGTAAGGCTCTGTAAAAGTTCTGTTGCAAGTTCAAAAGTCCAAGCTTAATAATAATGTTCATTGTCTTTTTGCAGCAAGCGCTAATGCTTATGTCCTTTTTCCCCATAGGGGCCGAGGTCCGGAAAATGCCTGGAAGCGGCAAGACCCGAAATGAAATGGGAATGACCCAACAGGTAAGTCTTATTCCCTTCCTTCTCTCACCTCTTATTCTTGTCTTTTTCTCTAGGCTCTGGGAAGTGGCTGTGTATCCGGATGATCGCTGCTGAAGATGGAGGAACCCAGGAAAGGTGAGTGAAATGCAGCGCTGCAGCGATCGTAACGAAATGCTTTTAAAAATAATGTCTTCCCTTTCAGGATCGTCGGTGATGTCTCCGTGGTGCATATTTAGCTGGTAAGGTCTCTTGTTTCCCTTTGCAGGTGACCCAGGATGCTGACAGGCGTGGCTGAAGTCCAGATGCAGGAGCTGACACGGTGAGCGTTCAGCTGCGAGGAGCAGAACAACGCGAAGCGTGAGTTGCTGATCGGGTGTGGTTTAAATAGCTTTGGAAGAAGTCCCAAGTGTGTATCCTTCCTCCGATCAGGTATGTATCCTTCCCTGACCACACCCGGGTGGAAAGTAGTCCCACAGGTAAAGTAGTTCCATTCAGGCCTCAAGAGGGCCTGGATGTGACAGCATGGTCTGCATCAGGTAAGTGCACATTAAAACACTTGAACACATGTCTAGCTTTATGAGCCTGGCGCCTAAGGCGCCAAGACAGAGGTCCAACATGAGCCTGGCGCCTAAGGCGCCAGGACTGCGTCCAAAGGGCCCCAGCTTGGGCCCGCTGGCACTCCCCTGGGGGAAATGATGCCTGCCTCTGGGGTCGCTGGGTCGGACCTGGCTCCTTGGAGGTAGGCATCATGACAAGTATTGGTGTTTCCTTTAAAATAGTGTTTTCTATTCTGATTTGGGACGCGCTGTGCTGTGAGAGGATGCGTGTGTTGATATTCCGGGTTCTGCGTCAACTAACATTAAGACGTAGGTGATGACTAGGCGCGTTTGGCTACGCTGCACACTAACGTCAAGAAAATAGATGGAGAATATCGCTAGGAACAGTGATGTCGGCTTCAGGGGCGGGGGATATGATTTAGTGCCACGAGGACAATTCAACTTAGGGCGATGCTGCAACGGATAAGATTAGCACAAGATGGCCACACCCACTGCCTGATTTCGCATGTGTAAAAGTATGGAAAACTAAGGTACGGTGCATAGGAAATGTTTTACGATCGATCACAGTTTGCTTATAACCACATGCCCGAACGCTCGGGACAATAACATTTTTGAGTGCACTATTCCTTTAAGATGTTGAATATCGAAATACACAGAATATTATAATGTGTAAAATACCAATTGTATATTTTTGGTGTTTTGTATAGAAATGTCTCAACAATTTGGACGTTGCAACATGCCGCTTCTGTAAAAACAGCCTGCAGAGGTGGAGGTTTTGAGGGCCTGAGAACGGTACTTAGGGGACCAACAAACCACAATGGGCTCTGCGCTGTTCCAGCACTGTGTGTGGTATGTGACCCCTTGCAAACAGCGGACGCTGATGCTGTTGATCTAGGATGTAGCGTGGATTGTGCAATTTTGCAAACATCAAGGCCTGGGGAAATGGATCTAGGAACGTCCATGGATGTGTCTGATGGGTTCATGCAAGCAGCGAGGATGGATCTGCTTAGCAAGGATTTATGAAATGCACCATTCGCTGGTTCTCCTAGGACTTCAAGCCAAAAATACCTGGGTTACCATGGACAATGGAGAATGGCTTTTGGGCTAGTTTAAGGAGCCCCAGCGACAAGGGTTATGGAAATGTCTCAAGAAAAAAGCAGGGTTTTTGGACCCTGTCACTATTCGCAAGCACAAGGTATAGAGGGGTTGGTGGCACCATTGCTTCGTCATCACCAAGGGTTATACACCAGAGGAGCTGCAGCTACCAGATCTATCAATCTGAAGCAATGTTTTTGATGCATCGTGGTTGTTGATCATAAGGGCCCAAGGAGTGGGTGGGGGACCCCAAAGCGTGCAGTTCTTTTACTGATTCATCCAAGAGGCCCGAGGAATGTCTGGGGGGGCTCCGAAGCATGGAGTTGTTCTTTTGATTTATTAATGAGACGCTGTATTTCCTGAGGCCCCAACGAGTAGAGTTTTTATTTTTAACAAACCGGTGTCATGGAATGGCTGACAAACGACAACCTAATGTTTTTTTTTATTACAGATGTGATGGGATGGATGCTATATTATGAATGATTTATCATAAGTTCTAAAGTTATGTTGTATGTGATATAATGCATGTATTTCATACAGTTTAAGAAGTATATTGTATCAGGTTTTTTATTTACAGCTTTTCGCTATGTAGCGGAGGCCACGCTTTATTTGTAAGTGTTTATGTAGCGCTTAAACAGCAAATAAAAATGTGCAGATACAGTAATGTTTGTTTTATCAACTTCTAGAAGATTGAAAGGCTAACCGCCCGCTGTGATTTTACCTCATCAAAGAAGTACCCACTTGGATATCTGTACATATATTGTTAATGCTCAAGTAATTGTCATTATGAAAATTCTAAAGACCTGTAGAGTCCTGCTCGCAATTAACAGAAAAGATAAAACTTGTTGAATTGTTTTGAAGCGTATTTCGCTACAGTAACCAGGAGAGAGATTTCTATGGCCTGGTGTAGAAATGAACACTAATCTAGAGCGTTCAAGTATACAACTTTTTAGCACCGCCTACAGGGCGACAGGCAAAATAAATGCCTGGTGCAATGGGACCTTTTAATTTATGAAAAACTGGTGCTGACGCTTATGAGATGCAACAAATCAAAGTTAAAATATACAACCTGTAGTTCAACGTCGGTGGGAAAAAATATGATTAAAGGAGAGCTCTACCAAAATAGAGTTACGGCGTGGTCGTGGGTGTAACTTTACTGTTGAAAGGGATTTCACATTCTTGAGCAGTTATTTAAAAAGTTTTCATAGAGTTTATTTATAGTTTGTTTTAAGGGACATCATTTCACCAAAATGCCAGGGGAAGCAGAAGTGACATCACACGACCCCTGACCTCTCATGGCATCACAGGAAATTATGTCATTTTACCCCACCCTGAAGTGACATCGCGGGTAGCGAAGGAATACAACCTTTCACCCCTTGAAAAAACAGGAAGTGGCATTACATAGCATTGTTCCTAAGTACACTACGAAAAATATGGTTACGATATAACTATAATGTGATAGACATTTCATACAAGAATGCTTCGCCATATGTATCGTTAAGATCAGTGTGTACAGGCCCATACTACCAAATTACTGTGAATGCAAGCAGACGTCCATGGCAAAATGATAACGATGTGTTATTATATAGCACTTAAGCTTAAGCGCTTTATATAGAAAAAATATACATACCGCATCACCCAACCTGTGTTGGTACTCATTTATCGACCTCAGAAGGATGAAAGGCTGAGGTGAGGTGTTTAAGAACAGACTAAATCAGTGACTGGCCCCCTGAAGTGTGCCTGAAATAAACCTTTAATGAGTCTAGCAATAATTGTATAGAATTCCAGAAAGACATTTTTGGGTATTCCTGTTCTTTCTTATTTAGGGTCAATACTGAAAGTGTTAGACTTGTGGAACCCCAATAGTTTTTTTTTTTTTTTTTTTTTTTTAAGTGGTCTGAACAATAAAGCCTGCCACCCCAGAAGCAAAGAGTCACATGGAGCTTGCAGTAAAAAAATAAAAGGTGTTTTTCATTTTCTTTTTTTTTTTAGGGGCATCAAGGATGACCACAGGGGTAGCAAGGGAAACCTCAGAGGCCACAGTTGCGACCCTTAAATGACGTCCCTGTTTGTTTTCAATATTGCGATTTTAAAAATCACTTTGTACTCTCGCACATTGTCTGTGAATATACTTGTGTCGGGCTGTAAAAACACAATTATAAGAAATTAATTAGCATTGCGATAAGTTTAAAACCGTACTGCAAAAAGAAGTAGATTGTACAATCTATGGTTCAAAGTGCTTTTGAAAATGTGGAAGGGAACGCCGTTGTAGCAGCTATCACCCTGGCGGAATGGGGTCTTGGATGGCCAGGCAGCGGTCGGTGTGCCAACCGGTGACAGTGGGTGATACAGCTGGAGTGCCATCTGGAAATTGAAGCCTTGGACAGGGCCTTCCCATGGTTCACAGGACCAAAGTTCACAAAGAGCTGAGAAGTTTTCCGCAAACTCTTCGTGCGGGCCACATAAAACTTCAGCGCTCTAGCCACATCCAGCGAGTGCAAAGTCTTTTCAACCGGCGAAGAAGAAAAACACAGGCAACACCAAGGGCTCGTTTAGATGAAAGTCCAACGGCACCTTGGGCATGAAGGAGGGGTGCGTCCGCAGCACCACCCTCGTCTCGTGGAAAGTCAAATAAGGTGGTTTACAGGAGAGGGCCTGGGTCTCACCCACTCGTCGTGCAGAGGTGATGGCCATGCGAAAAGCTGTTTTCCACGACAGAAACTAGAGTGGAACAGAATGCATAGGCTTGAACAGGGGTCCCATGAACCTAGTAAGACCACATTGAGCTCCCACGCCGGGGCGGGAGCCTTCACCGGCGGGAACAAGCAGAATAGTCCCTTGACGAATTCCTTGACCAACCGGTGCGACCACAGGGAGGGTCATACTGGAGATCTGGTGCAGCGGGAGATAGCTGCCAGATGAACCTTGATGGTGGCGTGAGCCAGCACCGATTTGGCCAACAACAGCAAACACGATGGCGAGAGGATTGGTGACCTTGATGGTCGTTGCTGCAGAGTAGATAACTCGCCTTCCCATCGCAACTTCTTCCTCTCATTGTCAGGAGGGGTGGATGCAGCTGAAGACGTCGAGCTCAATGACAACTTCTTGGCCGAGCAGAAACCACAGAGTCCGGCAACGGCTGGGCTTGCAACCACTTGGGAGCGGAGTCCGGCACTCTGTACTTCTTCTCTAAATGGTCCCTCTTTGCTGGGGCCGCAGAAGGATTCTTCACGAGTGCCAGTACCTCATCCCAAATGTCATCCAGTAGCGGGACTGAAAGGCTTGTAGGCAGCCCTACCTATTGATCGTGAATTAAAAACAGGGTTAAGATAAGCTCTCCTCAGAGAAATTCAGAATTTGTGTGTAAAACAGCATAACGTGCATCACAGTTTTAGACTGCAGCACAAAACAAGCACCAACCAGAATTCACGTCAGTCCAAGACTTGGTGAAGGAAGCAACCCTGAGCGTCCCCAATCTAAATTCCAGGAAAAGTATTCTGGCAAAGGGCAGAAATCAGATTCAGGTAAGCGTCATAACCAAAGTCTGGTTTGTCTGCTAAATATCCAGCACCTAAATGTAGAACCATACAAGATACTTCAATTTTTCTGCAGGACGCAAGCCCGGGCTGCATATTTAACTAGCCGAAAACTAGATCAATGGTAGTAGGGTTCGTCCATAAACCAGTCAAATTGAGTTCTGCGAAGAAGTTTTTGATATGAGGAGTCCAGGGCAACGATTTACCATCCTCAACTGACAGGACATGCCCAAGGGCCTCTCGATATTTAAGGAGGCCAGAGGAGCCCCCATGGCTTAGCCCAGTATAATACAGATCTGAGCCAGACCTGATCAAAGAAAGGAGATTAATGAGCAAAAACTGGTGTGACCTGAATCTTCTGAATGAAGTTGAGCACCAATTTCTGAACATTCAATTTCCAAATTGGCAACAATATACTTCATCCCCAAAATACACAAATAAGTCACCCGCTTGCCACCCTGCAGACCAATAATTCATGGAATTGGCTCATTAACAGAAAAAATATCAGCATATAGTGATGTACACTTACAACCTTTGGCATCTAGTTTAGCAACCTACATGAAAGAAACTACCCATGTGCTACAACAGCTGGATTCAATCACTTGGCCCGACAGATACAGATTTGTAACACTGGACATGACATCCCTCTATACCACGATCCAACATCCAACATGATTAGAAACCACAAGCTTTTTCCTCAAATAAAGATCGATCTCATACAATGAGCAAAATAGAATGTGATTATCTATACTGGAGTTCACACTGACAAACAACATCTTTTTCTTCAATGACAAACTCTACCAGTAACAGCAATGGGGACAGCATGTGCCCCATCTTATGCCAATCTCGTTATGGGCAATTAAAGAAATCGAGCATGCATGGATATACTCCACTTTCACCGAAGAGAATAACATCTTCTGGGGACGCTTCATTGACGATATCCTACTTATATGGGATGAAGATAAACTAACCTTGCTACATTATGTCAACTACCTGAACACCAACACCTTCAACACAAAACTTCCCATGAACCAAAGCACAGAATAAATCTGCTTTCTAGATCTGGAGCTCTACATTGACAATACCCCAATACAGACGTCACTATCAGAAGCCAACAGCAGGAAATAGCACACTAAATGCCAACATGAACCACCCCAAACATATCCCCAATATTCCATATGGTGAAATCAGAAGAATTAAAAGAAACTGTAGTGACCCAGCAAAATTTGAACTACACAAATCTGAAAAACGTCTAAAGCTAAAAGAGAAAGGATATCATGACAAAATTCTACATAAAGCTGACAAAAGAGCACATTCAAAGGATAGAGCAGAACTTTTGAGAAACCAGGTCTCCAAACCCAATGTAAGTTTTCCAAACATAAGACTAATATCCACCTAGAGTTCAAATACATATACTACAATTGAATAACCACATCAGTGACTTGAATCCAAAATCATGCATCACTTACCGAAAGGCAAGATCTATGAAAAACCAAGGGAGCCCAAGTTACATGCAACCAGACAAAAAACCATCAACTCTGACAGACATGTGGCATATACATACCATCATAGGCAACCAGAAATGTGGGAACTGCACACTATGTCCACATATCTCGGGAGCATAGCTCAGTGACAACTTGCTCGCCTTGAAAGCAAGATGACACAGAGCAACACAGGTTTGATCCTCGGGTCCATGCTTAGAAACCTCTGGGTATTAATTGCGTTATAAATAACCTATCATATCATATCATATGATGAATGGCAAAACCAACATAGACCTGCCAAATGGAACACAGGAAATGATCTACCAAATACCAAATGTAATACAAAATATGTCACATATGGAATGCATAGTCGTTGCAGCAAATGGTATATTGGAAGCATGAGACGAAATCTGAAAATAAGGCTAATGGAGCACCTAAAGATATAAAATATAAGATACCCATTGGTAGCGCATTTTATCACAAAACATCCAGGTGTAAAACTATAAGCACTATAATGCGTGCGCCTGGAGGAATTGGACATGCCGCCACAAAGTATTAACAGAGAAAAGTTACTAAGACAGAAAGAAGCAAAGTGGATCACCATCATGGACATGTGCTCCAAGGGATTGAACCAAGACAACATATTTTTCAACTATCTATAACGTAACTGTGGGAAAGCCCTACTTTATTCCACCATTCAAGACTTTGAACTCTTGATCTACCGGCAAGAGAACTGTGCATTAGTCCTTTTACCTATCTTATTCATATACCTCATTTATTCCACATCTGTATAGAGCAAGGCATAATCTTGTCCACAAGTGGGTCCTTAATATTTATCATTACAGCATCTCCATAATTATTTATACATGTTCCATACTCTTTTTCCTGCATCACAATTGCTTCTTCCCAAACCAAGCCATTTTTCAACATCCTCCTATTAATGCATCAACTGTTCTCAAAAGTTAAATGTATTACTTAAGATAAACCTAATTTGCATTTTCCATGTTGGTAAATGCTTTCATGGCTGCTTATACACGTTGGCCCCAACCCTGAAAAAAAACGCCCCTCTTCTAACGATAGACCCAGAACTTGCAGACTTGCGATGACGCCTTCGCACACATTTATTTCAAGCGCGATGACGTACTAGTGACCGGCATCATCTCAATTTAAAGGCTCCGGTCTCTGTTTAATCGCGACCCAAGCACATGACGTCATCGCGCTTACATAAATCAAGCGCAATGATATCACACGCATGTATTTATCACGGTAGCAATTCTCAGAATACCGAATCTTATCGGATTGGCGTTCCTCTCTACTGTAACCACAATTTTGGTCGACCATATATGAGAAAGGTGAGTTATCAACTTCAGCCAGCACTATTGGGCCTAAACCCAAATGTTTAAGACCTTGAACTTCTGTATTTTTTGACCTTGCATCCCTGCCATCACAAAAATCCATACCTAGTCCCTCGCCCCCCCATTTTTTCCCCATCTTTAGACCAACCATTTTTTTCAATTTTTATTTCGTCTTCACAGGGCCATCCAGCCTAAAGGAAAGACCGGCCCCTTTGATAAGAACCCTTATTCTGGGCCATTACCACCCCCATCTTTTAGTCAAACAGAAACCTGGGGTGAGTTGGCTTCACTTTAGAGCTTGTTCTTGAAACCCAGGCCGCTGTAGAAGTAAACTTAAAAGCATTTCTTTCCTTTTTCTCATTCATCTTTATTCACTTCTTATTTCACTTTCTTTTAGATACACCTATAAATCAATGAACAAACAAATAAAGTGTATGCTTAAGGAACCACAATGAAAGTAATTGATGTACAAAAAAACGACCTCTTTTCCACCTAAGTCATCCTTCCTCGATGGTGGAACACATGTAGAGAAACCAAAACTGAGGAATCAAAATACTTTTTTGAAGGATTCATTGTATTAAGAGCACACATAAACCGGAAGATCACCAAACCACTGATTCTGTTATTCATCACGGCCACACACCCAACCAGAGAAATGTCAATTTGGCGTGGAAATTGTGATCCATTCTCTACTATACAATCTGAGCCTAGCATCACCCTCAATTCGGCTCAGATCAATCTCCATCCTGATTAAGGCATTTGGCGAAATGTGCGGCAGCATCAATATTTTAAAAATGTATTTTCTGCGGTCTGTATAGACAGACTTAACATAGCCCCAGATGTCCGCACTGTAAAGAGCCAAAGCGTTTGCTTGTGTCTTATAGAACTTTAAAGCTGGTGAGATTGCCCCCTTGCGGTGCACCCCTCCACTGTATTTCACTAAATTGGTCCACGACTTCTCGATCTGCATAGACCAGATGCCAGTGTCAGATAAGCGGATTCCCAGATAATCAGTTTTTAAGCTTTTTTCTTTAAAAAAATTATTATTTTAATAAGAGTAACATGAGCTAAGGAACCTTTAGTTTGCTTCCACATCTACACTCCTGACCACATCAGCCCAAAATTTGTGGTGTGGAAGGTTGTCCAAAGTATTGTCAATGATTAAGATTCATTCTAAAAGGTCACACATGAAAAATGTTTAGGTTAAAATTGGTCTCCCCATGTGAGAGGGTATGCCCAGATGTGGTTTGCTTGCCTACTGCTCCATAGGAAATCAAACTGAACCTCAATGATGAGGCCCAACAAGGTCGAAAAAAATGTCTGGGGCCACCTGTTTTTCCATACAGAGAGGGCATAGCCTAGCAGTTCTGGGTGGCCTGCTCCCATTGGTGAAAGAACCAGTCTGATTTGCACATCTGGTGCCCTTTTGCAAAGGCACTGGCTGTATGGAAGGTTGCCTAGAGCACTGCCCCTAGTAAAGATAAAAGCATTTGACACATCACATTTTCTGGTTTGAAAAGTGTTGTTGCCTACCATAGGCAAAAGTGGAGGGAGGAGGGTGTGCGTGGCCAACGGCACCCAAAAGGGCCTCCTGATCCGGTCGCTTCATACACCTAAGAGGATTAAGTAGAGAGGAGGCGGTCCCAGGGCACTGGCGGTCTCGAAATGTAGAATGATGCGAGCTGATGCGAAGCGGCACTGGTAATGCCAGTCTCGTACCTCAGGAGCAAAGAGTGTGCACAATACAGCACAGGCCTCGCAAACCACATGGTGGTGTCGGAGCAAGGTGCAGGCGGGAGCCGAGGCCCATTGGATGGCTCACGCGGCCATGGCACTGTGAGACACTGCAGAGTCGACAAAGCAAGCGGGCGCTTGCCACAGTGCCAGAAGCACAGCAGAGAAGCGCCAGTGGAGGTCCAAGCCACGGTGGCACGGTAGTGTAGAGTGGGATCGGAAGAGTAGCCCAGATTGTGCGCACCTGATCCTGCACTGGAAGCACCACTACCCGGGGGGCACACAGAACCCAACGTGGGAGACAAAGAACAAGACCGCTGGGCAGTGTAGGCAGGCAAAAAAGCAAATCACAGCTTTCCAACAGTACTAAGTCTCCTCAAGTCTCCCAGAAGAAAGGCCCTTGCGGTGAGATGATGGGATGATAGAAGGCCCGCATGGAAGGCTGAGCGCACAATCTAGGGCTGTCCGGCGTGGCGCGTGAAGCCCAGGCCCATGAGGAGACCACATAGAGCTCTTGAGAAGAGCGAGCTGGGTAGAGGCACAGAGGAGTGCAGCAAGGCCAGCAGAGGCAGGCTGAGGAGTGACACGAGCTGCAGGGCTAGCCGGGCCTGAAGGGTGCACTCCCTGTGCAGTGTGGGGCTAGACTGTGTGCAGGCAAGGCAGCACCAAACATGGAATAGCGTGCAGCACACAGGAGCTGCTCGACTAGGAGGATAAGAAGGTGGCGAGGCCGGCAGCCGTTGATTGCGTCTCAAGAAAGGAGACACGTGAAAACTAACCAGGCCTGAAGGGTGTGTACACTGCAGTGCAAAGCCAAACTTGGTGTGCCGGCGAGGCAGCAGCGAGCAAGGAACAGCGCACTGCACAGACAAGCTGTGAGACTCGGAAGACAGGAAGGGGGCAAGGACGACATCTGGTGATAGCAGCCCAAGAGGGGAGAAACGTCTCAGGGGCTGCAGGGAGGCAGATGTCACTGCACATACTGGCACATTGAGGCCAGACTTTGAAAACCTACTGGCAGCCCATCCAACAAGCGACAGTGAAACAGCGCTTGCCTACAAGTCAAGACCCTGCACAGCAACTAGTAGCCATAGAGACGGTAATACAAGGAGCGGCGCAGGTACTCTCAAAATCAGACTTAGTAGACTGAAGACTCTAAAGGAGGAGTTGAAGAACGAGCTGGCACAATCGGTCTTCATGGAAATGGAAAATAGCGCAGAGAAGCTCAAGAAGTCAATTGCAGACTTAGTCATGGACACAAAACGGTTGAACGCAAGGGTCGAGGAAACAAAGAACAGTACAATGTCTTCAGGAAGATGTGCTTCATCTTCCGGGGGAGCTAGCCAGCGCCAAGAAAGATATGACCCTCCTGGTATCCACCATAGAGGACCTGGAAAACCGGCACCGCTGATGAGAGAATCTCTGCATAAGAGGTGCGGTGGAGGGGGTGGAAGGTGCAGATCTAGTGGGCTGGGTCCAGCAAGTCTGCAGGACTCCATGGTGTATTCACTTGCCAGGTTTAGAACTGGACCATTCGGGCAGTGGAGAGACCCTTGTCTAAAGTATGTTAGGAGGCGAGATAGAACTTGCGCTTTCTCCACCCATATTGACAGTTCATTTAACAGGAATTTCATGAATATCTTACTGTCTATATCAAGGATGGCGATCGGTCAGTAATTTACTGGGTTTAAACGATCACCCCCCCTTAAAAAAGGGTATTACTAACGCGATCTTCCAAGAGGGTGGAAACAGTTTTCTCTTGAGGATCTCCCTAAAGAGCTGATATAATAAGCTGGACCACAGCCTAAGGTCATTCTTGAGGTCATTGATTTTGTTGATGATTTAAGGATAATGTCACTGATGTCCTCCTCATTAAAAGATAAATGCCAAGGCATATTTATATCTGGGCTATATTGGGATCTCCTAGGGTTCTCAAAGACTTTGGACAGGTATGCCACCCAGCTTGATTCAGATACTAAATTACATAATGTACTGTTAGTTTGGGGCTCTAGCTGTCCTGTAACCAACCAGACATTTCTGGAGTGCCCTTTGTTTATAAGTTGCAGCATCAATTCCACATCTTTTTGTAGTCTTGATGCTCTGTGATTACTTGACCAATGCTTATAGTTTGCTTTTGCTCTCCTGGCTTCCACTTTGTAGCTCTCTATGTAGATGCTTTTGTTTTTTCCCTGCCATTGGTTTGCTGGGGGTAGAATGGACCAAATACATTTTATAAATGTGTCCGGGTCACATTCAGTCTGCCAAACATGGTTAGGGATCTTCTTTGGGTTATTATTCAAATTTTTTCCATACTGTCTATATTTAAGAAGCCTAATTTTCCCTTTTTTGTCAGTAAGAACCCGACTATGTACGACTGATGGGGCAGCTGATAAGTCTGAAAATGTCAACTCCAGTCGAGAGTAGTCACTCGACCCATCTCTCTTTATTGCCAAGATAGATGGGCGAGAGAGGGCCTGGGGAAAAAAAATGTAATCCAGGACAGACTAGGACTTATCTCTATGCCAGGTTGGAATGGGGCCAATATCCCCTCCAAAGCAACCATTCAACATCTTAAGATCCCATGAGTCCGAGAAGTCTATCCAGGTCTGCCCCTTTTTTGAAATTTTCTAACAACTGGCCTATCTAGACTCCTCGGTGCCTGGACACACTCCGTGTTCAGGTCACTTGCGAGGACTATGTTAGCACCTCCGGTGTCTGATTTAATCATTCCCAATATGATATGATATGGCATTTGTAACGCGCCTATACACAAGTATTTCAAGTGTTTCAAGGCGCGACGAGGCAGGGAGGGGGGAACAAGGGGAAGACAGACAACGATCCTACTAGGCCAGGTGTCATTCAGATCGCGCAAGTGCAGGGGTAGGGGGAAGGGAGAAAGTGCAAGGGGAGGGGACGGGGGAAGTACAGTACAAGGTAAGTGGAATAAAATAAATAAAGGGCCAGCTGGTGGCAAGTGCAAGGTAAGTGCAGACAAGTGCTGGGAACGGGGGCTGTAGGGATACAGAGACAGTCCCGCAGTGCAGGGGTTGCCAGGGAGGCAGTGCAAGTGGAGAGTGGCTGGGCCCAGGACCGAGGTCGGCGAGAGTGGCCCAGTTGCAGATTCGGTGCAGATTCAGCGAAGAATTAGCAGGGGAGAGGGAGAGAGAAAGCAGAAGCAAAGAGGAAGGTTTTGAGGTGCTTCCGGAACCGGAGATGGTTCTCCTCAAGTTTCAGGGAGGCAGGAAGGCTGTTCCAGAGGGAGACCCCTGCCGAGGAGAGAGAGATCTACCCCCAGCTCGTTGCTTCGAGAAGTGGCTGACCCTGAGGGAGTTGGAGACAGATGAGCGAAGGGCTTGGGAAGGAAGATATTTAGGAAGAGAGAGTTGAAGGTATTTAGGCCCCAGAAGGCCTTGTGGACAATGCAGAGGGTTTTGAACTTTATCCTCGCAGCCACTGGGAGCCAGTGCAGAGACTTCAGTCCTGGAGAGATACGGTCCCTGGGCTTGAGGCCAAGGACAAGTCTCGCAGTTCTGTTCTGGATGAGTTGCAGAGGGCGGAGAGTGGAGGCAGGCAGATTAAGATAGAGGCTGTTACAGTAGTCCAACTTTGAGAGAACCAGGGCTCGTGAGACAGTGAGCTTCTGGGGGAAGGAGAGGAAGGGAAGAATACCTCTGAGGAGGTGCAGCTGGTAGTGTGACTTCTTAGAGACGTCAGATATATGAGGAGAGAAGGAGAGTGTGGAGTCGAAGATAACCCCAAGGTTTTTTGCCTTGCAGGTAGGAGCAGGAAGAGGGCCAAGAGAGGCCGGCCAGAGAGTAGCAGGGAAGGACAGAGTGGGTATGCCGATGAGTAGAATCTCAGTCTTACTGGCATTAAGGCAGAGGTCATTGGCGGCACACCATTCCTGGATAGCAGACAGACAGTCAGAGATGAGGGAAGGAGAGGAGGAGGCCGAGGGTAGCCTGAAAATGAGCTGGATATCATCCGCATAGCACTGAAAGTTGGGGCAGAGAGCAGCAATGCGGTGGGCAAGGAGTGCCAGGTACTGGTTGAACAGCCAGGGGGAGAGATTTGATCCCTGGGGGACACCACAGGTGGAGAAAAAGATGTCAGAGAGGAAGGACCCCAGTTGGACCTGTGAGGGTCGATTGGAGAGGAAAGAGGTCAGCCACGCCAGAGCCTGACCAGTGATACCCAGGTTATCACGGAGACGGTTGAGCAGGATGGCATGGTTGACCGTGTCAAAGGCAGAAGAGAGATCGAGCAGAATGAGAACACACGGAGTGTTGGAGTCAAGGTTCAAGAGTAGGTCCTCGCGGATGTTCAGGAGAGCAGTTTCCGTGCTTCTGGCAGCTCTGAAGCCAGATTGATGGTCATGAAGACTGCCAACAGATTCAGCATGGAGGTTAAGCTGGGAGATGGCCAGTTTCTCCAGGAGCTTGCCCAGGAAGGGAGTGATGGAGATTGGGCGATAGTTAGCCGGGCAGGAGGGGTCAGAAGAGGGTTTCTTAAGAAGAGGGTGCACAAGGGAGTGCTTAAGGGGGGATGGGAAGACTCCAGAGGCGAAGGAGTGGTTGCAAAAGTCAGCTAGGGCAGGAGCCAGGGAGTCGATCTGGTCCTTGATAGTTTTGGAGGAACAGGGGTGAACCTGTTTAGACGAGACTTTCATAGATCGGACTTGTCTGGAAACCTCGTCAGCAGAAAAAAGGGGAAAGGCAGAGAAGGAGGGAGGAGGGGTGGCTGCAGAAGGGAGGGAGGGAGGTGATGGGAGGAGAGTGCGGACAGGATGTCCTGAATTTTAGAGATGAAGTGAGAGGCCAGTGCAGTGCAGAGGGCCTGGGAGGGGACAGGAGAGGTAGAGACTGCAGCAGGGTTGGCAAGCTCCTTGCAGATTTGAAAGAGTTCAGCTGAGTTGTTAGATGCCGCAGAGATGCGGGCTTGGGTAAGGGCTCTCTTCTTGGTGAGAACGGAGAGACGGTATTGCCTTTGGAGCAGGCGGCAGGCCAGTTTGTCAGAGGATGAACATGAAGCACGCCATTTCCTCTCTGCCACCCTGCACTTGCGTCTAATAAAGAAGCCAGTATTGCCAGAAAGGATGATAGTTTAGAGCAGGCAGGGTTCCAGTAGATATTGATAATTACCCAAACGGGATCCGATATGTCACAGCTTAGATGCATTCTACAAGCCTGAATACCCAGAGCATTTTTAAATATCGATGTACTAATTTTTACTGCTTGATTTTTTTAACACCATTTAACACCATCAGGAGACCGCCTGATGGTCTTCCTTTCGATTTTTGTGATGCTGGCAAACCATGGATTGTATAACCCTCGATATCTATAGGGTTTACCAGCCACGTCTCCTGAAATAAGACTATATCATATAAATCAAACAGATGATCTCGCATTCTGGTAGCTTTGAAAGGTACTGGAGCCCCGCGTGTTCCAACTGACTAAATGCAAGCCCTCTCTTCTAAAGCTGTTGAGTTCCTACTCCCAGTTTCTGGAGTACTTGGTAGGAGAGGAAGGTTTATTTCCCTGTATGGTCTCTCCACTAGATTCTCTTTTCCTTGTGGTATGGATTTCTTCTAGAGTCTCTTCTCCCTTCCGGCGATTGTCCTTTGCAGCGTTGTATTGTTTGATATTTTTCAGGAGTCTTAGTCTTAGTCAGACCATCGGTTTTGCAAAATCCAATATTTCCTATGTGTTGCTTCCAGCTGCTGATGGTTTATTGCCATGCACAGGATTGCCTTTTACCTCATTCTGTGGGCTGTGCTTTATTTCCATTGATTTTCCCGTGCCATTCCATGTACCGAGATTGGGGTGAGGGTTTCCTTGGCACGGTGCCTGCCCCACAGCGGAGGTTACAATTGTGGACGCCAAAGATGAGTCAACTGGTCCTTTACTAGTTTTCAAAAATATGGGAGCCAGCTTTATGTTCACCCCCTGAAGGGGAGATTGTATCACATTTTTGGTGACACTGTTTTGGAAACGGTGGCTTCCTTTGCATATTGGTGCCAGCCTGAAGGGGACAGATTAGCTTTCTGTCCAATGATCTTTACTCCAGTTTTTATTGGTAGTTTATATCCTACCGTCGGTTCTAGGGTTTTTACTGTAATAGTCTGAGGATCTGTTTGAAGACCGACGCTCTGTCATGCGTCGCCATCCCTAGAGTTTGTGGGACAAATGGTGCTCCAAGCGCCATTGAAGGTCTTACGCTTTTCGCAATGTCCTTCAGCGGTCTAGTTGTTTTCAAGATGGCCGCCAACAGTGATTACTTAGTACAGTCTTTCCTGACGGCCGATGCGTTTCAACCCCTGTGAGTTTTTCCTCTTTGTGGTTCCAATGCTCCCCTGGTTTTCCGCTTGGCTCTGCTGCACCCCGTGTTTTGGTTTTTTATTTTATTTAATTTTTTTTTCTCTCTCCCCCTCTCCTCCTCTTCCTCTCCCTCCGAATCCCCCCCATCGGATTTCCGCCCTCCACTACTTTGCTTCCTCCAAGGACCTTACCTGCAGCCTTTGCTCGTGACTATCCCTGGAAGTTCTTACACCAGTCCAGCCTGCCTAGGGTTTTTTTTTTTTTCTGCCAGACCGGCTTTTTACCCTTTGGCTTTCCCAGGAGTCCGACCCCTGGACTACTTGTATCATAAGTGGTCACAGTGGCTCCCTCTCGTGATTGACCATATTTGCACCACAAGAAGTACTATCGGAAGAAAAAGACCCCAACCTTCAGCTCCACGAGATCAGGTGAGGAGTTGGGAGAACTGTTATCAGAAGGAGAGCTTGACAGTGAACTGGTATTAGAAGGAGCGCTTGACACGATCACGCTTATGATCTCAACTTGTTTATGTGAGGTTTCTTGCTGAGTATTGCGTGATTTTTTTTAAGACATTTCCCTGATTTCGGGGTTTACCGCCTGCTGAAGATAGAACTGGCAACCTATCCAGGTTAGCTTTAGGTGGGGGGGAGAGCGTGATGTTCCTTAAACAAAGATTTACTCCCGTATTGATGGTCTTTATACTTTTCTGGTTTTTAGACTTTTTAGAATCTTTCCTGACTTGTGGTGGGAGTGTTCTCGATCTTATTTTGCCTGCTTGTCTCTTCATTTTTCTTCTTCCTCTGTAGTTCTGACAACTAGCAGGTAACCAAGATGGATCTGTTCCCTCCATTGTTGTTGGTACCTCCTCATTTTGTTGTGTAGTCACTTCCATATTTGCCTCAATCTCTTCCTCTACCACATTGCTTGTTCTCCTGAATTCTTCCAAGTTAGATTCAGAAATTGGAGTATCATCAAATATTGGGTTTGGGTCGCTATCTTGCTCCCCCACCTTTTCCTGGGATGGTGGTTGCCCTTTCAAAAGCTGCAGTAATTCTTGTAGCAGCTTTTGGGTCTCCTCTTCTTTTTTCTTGACGTTTAAAGATCCTTGAATTGAAGAGATGTCTAGGCCTTGTTTGGCTACTTCTAATCTCACTTCGTTCATAGTAGGAGTGATAATGGGGTTAATAACAGACTATTCCTACCATTGTGGATTCACATTTAGCCGTTTCATTAGTGAGCTCTAGAAGAATCCTTCCATAGTTGACGTATCGTCCTATGGGTTGGGCAAGGTTCCTTCTCCAACAATTCGGGTATCAAAAGGTACTTCCTTCCCCTCGGTGTAAACAGGTGGTCCTCTAGTCCAACCAAGGGAGTTAGTGATACCTGAGGGGGGCACCAAATAGTGTCTGCTTCATCCTCAACATCATTCGCTCCCCCACTCCCCAAGGTGATCCTCGATTTTCTTTTGGATCTTTTTGGTCGTAACTGTGTATTCTAAGCCCTGCTTCCAGCACTGTGCCAGAACAGATTGCAATTCCTTCCGAGGTTCCCCCTCCCCTAACTGATGTGGGGAGACTTGAGCATGCACTTGTGCCTGGGTTGTTAACGTGATGACAAAGGGTAATGGAAGTGTGATGGCTGCGATTGCTGGGGTGCCTGTCACAGTTGAGGGTTCAGGTGAGATCCATCCCCCTCTGAGGCATATGCGGTCTCTAATAAAACTGCTGCGAAGTTTCATTTTCATAGTCCCGGTTTGTAACACTGGAAGATATTGCTGCAACTCTAGTTATTTCCTCCCGGTGTGTTGTTGAAGCACAGCACACTAGTTCTATCAGAGTTTTGCTAGATAACTGTGGTTTTAAATGAAGTTACACCAGTATTTTATACCTGAAGTCTTTATTTCCCAACCAAGCGTTTCCTTTCGTCTGCCTTTGATGTGACCACTGGCTCCCGCTCGCTTTCGCTTACAGCTGAGGTCTTTGTGTGCATATTGTGTGCGTATTCCACAGGATGCCAAGACACAGTGTTACAATTTCAAAGGCTGCAGGTAGCTGGTGTATATGCGCGGCGATTTCAAAATCGGAGTCAGCGAGTCAAAGAAAGACAAGGAGGAGCCTGCCTCAGCGGCCTCAAAGGACCCAAAGACCAAAAGACTCTGCCGCCGACTCCGCAGCCGCTCCGCAGCCGCTCCGCAGCCGCTCCGCAGTGGGAGGGAGATTTTGTATGCTGAGTATAATGGTGATTGAAAGAGGACTGCAAAGGGGGTGCCAAAGCTCTGGAACAGGCAACAGAGAGCACAGCAGGTATCAGGTAATCACACCACCAAAAGACTCTGCCGCCGACTCAATTGCATGAGGGTTTTATCAAAGAAAGTCATTCTGGACAGGACTCCATGTCCTCTGATGACCATAGGGCTGAGCTGGGGATGACTCCAGGGTAAGGAGTGGTAGGGGCTTGAGCTTGTGATGTGGGTAGGGCTTTATTCCGTAAGGACTCACATCCTCTACCTGTGGGATAGTCTTGAAAGGGGTAGCCCTTTCTTTATGAGGTTTGTCCTTGTGCTGGTCTTCATGCCACTTATTTTTGTCTCTATGAGAGTTGTCCTTATGATTTCCACTCTTTGCAGAGGATTTCTTGGAAAGAGTAGCTTTTAATAGTGTATCAGGGACATGTTTCTTTACTAGGTCTGAAAGCCCCGAGTTTTGTGTCTTTTCTGCCGGTTTCGACAAACCATGTCGAGTCTCGGCATTGGAAATGACCTCTGCATCGTCGTCCGGCCGAAGGAGTTTTGCGTCATCTTTACGGGGCCCATCATGGGCCCACCGGGACTTGGAGTGCCCAGAGGGCATAGATTCTACTGATCTACCCCTAGACACCGAATCTGGGCGTTTGTTCGGAGGTGTCGACACATTGCTGCTGGATGTGCGTTTAGTGTGGGAAGATGGAGTGCTCTTGCTGCTGGGTTTAGTCCCCAAAACAGTGCCGCCGGCCTGTCTACTAGGATCGGGTGCTTGCACTTGGGAACTTATCTGTTCCCCGTTGACCCTCCCCGCCCGAAAAGACGGAGAAGCTGCTGTCACTAGAGGCTCCCTCCACGTCCATGGCGGCCTCGGCCTGCATGGCGTGATGGGCCCAGCGTTTGGTTCTGCGATCTCGAAGGGTCTTAGGTTTAAAGAGCTTGCAAGCTCGACAGTGCCCTTCGTCGTGGTCGCGATTTAGACAGGTTGCAAACTCTTTTTATCGATCCACAGAAACCTTTTATTGCAGTGGGGCAGAATTTAAAGAGTGTTTTATCCATGTCTAGCAAGGGCAGCCGGGCGATAAAGGGAAAGGATGGGAATGAAGGTTGTCGAATGACTGCCCCCTACTCTGTAGGCCTAGTCCTGATGGGCCTTCCAAGGCCGAGAAGGTCAGTCAAAACTTGGCTCCGTCCGACGGCACCGTCTTATCCTTTGTCTTGACTCCTCCACTGCGTCGAAGAACGAGGTCGGAAGAATAAAATGACAGAAAGGGTAACTATATTCAAACTTAGCTAAGCAAATGCAGTCAGCCGAAATTGAACTCCGCTTAATGCGACCGCTCACAATGGCGTAAAAAAACAATCTGCAGGACCTCGATGCTTGATGGACCATGGGTACAGTGGACGTCACACTAGGGATAGTATTACTGGCACGCCCTGTCAACGTCCCTTTTCGAGTTTTGAAAACAACAACTGTAATACGCTGCAGCTTTCACTAGATGTCGGTCTATGCATAGCATGTGATCTAAGCAGATTCCACAAGCCTCAGAAATATATATATAGATTCCTCCCCTGCCGGTTGAAATCACAGTTTGTGAGATTTCAGGACCCGTGTTGGAGGAAATAGAGCATATAAGCATCTCTCCACTCGAGGGAGGGCTCAGCTTGCAGAGAGAGCTTCCGGTCTCAGATCAACCAATGGAGAGACTATGCTGTTCAACACGGATGTTCGAAACCCAATCCCCAGATCTGCTCACTGGACGCGAGCACTTCAGATGCTGAGGTTGGTTTAGAGGAAGAAAACGAGGTGGACCCGTCCTCATTGCCCCTGCCTGGCGATCAAACTGCTGATACGAAGAACATGGACTCGAATTCGAGTCCCCTGATGGCACTGAATATTGTGCTACAGTCTTTTATAAGGCTGCATGACACAGTTGTGCATGAAGTCACGGCTAACTCAATCCCATTGAAAGAAATTCAAACCTTATTATTAGAAAGGAGAAATGCAAAACTATATGTGGCCGTGACCAATGTGAGAGACTACAAACTATGGCGCGAGTCTCCCAACTGATCCAGAGAAGGCTGTCGGTGGAGTCTGATACTGACGCTAGCCCCCGCAAGACTGTCTCCCTCCGGTCCACAGCAGAGGCTTCAGCACATCCTGCGGGGTTATCTGTGTGGTGTGGGGGTAAAAATCCCAAAACCAGCATATGCCCCACCTGCAGAGAAACAAGGGCTCGTGAAAATTCTTAAGAACCATGTTCCTCGCTTCAAACAACTTGAGACCAAAGCGAGTAGAGCAGGAGTGCCGGTGGCAATAAAACCATGCCTAGTGGACCTGGTGAGTATAAGAATTTGCACCACCAAAACAGTAACATGAGCAAAAATAAGGCCAAAAGGACTGGGAATGGCAAGTGGTCGAGAGGAATAAAGCCAAGAAAAAAAAAGGAGAAAGCCCTACTATAAAGGATGTAATAACTCAAGGGACTGCTGGTCTTGGTGTTGAGTCGAGTTCAGCCAACATTGAACAGCGCAAGGTGTAATGGGGCAGACAGTGAGTCTCAGCCAAAACATGCTGCTCAGTCACAAACCAGTGAGCGGGGCACCTTAGAAAACCAAAGGTCCCATGCTCTGTCTGGGTGTGCCCAGGTGGATACCCATGCCTAGCCCTATGAAGCCTTTGACATTTGAATCCGTCTTTGAGGAGGAGCAAAACATCCCATTGAATTGGTCAAAATTGTCTTTGTTGTCCTCAATTTCACACCTTTCATCAATCTCAACACAAGATTCGAAGTTTGTACATCTATGCAACTGACTGTTCACTTCACCTCTACACTGATTGAAGACCTTGTTTACATGCACCAAGAGGAAATATATTGCTTCAGGGTTTTGAATTGTATTGCTCCGACTTGGGCTTGAAGTATTATGCACAACCGGAGCAAAACCCAACTGTGCCATGCCACTGACTACGATCGTTGTTGGCCCACTGATCGTTCATACCTGGCCGCAGGGTGGAGATGGCTGGCAAGTACTGTGCCCCCAATACAAACCTTGCGACCTGGCTTCTAGACTGAACTTACAGTGCTGGAACACACAAGGCTTTAACTCTTCTGCAAGAAGCCCAAGCAAACTAGTTGCTATGTTATGATATCATCATGTTTCAAGAAACGTGGTTCCGAAGAGCCCCGTGATTGAGGACAGAATTATCAATCACAAACATGCTATCAAAGGGACATGGGGCCGTCCAATGGGAGGTCTGCTAAACGCAGTAAAAAACAGTCGTAATTGTACTGTAACAAATTGGCCATGCAAATCTGCTGCTTTTTGGCAACTGTGGTTTCTGAGAGCACAGACCTCTCGCCTTCACAGGTGCTAATAGTAAACATTTATTTCAATTCAATATCCTCCCCAATTGAGGAAGTGCTAAATGAGTTGGCAAATGTGCTGATTGAATGGAATGTCACTTACCCACAATCTCCTACTATAATAGGTGGGGACTTTAACTGTGAGAGCATTGTCTCTGAGAAGGGAGAAGGGCTTGGGGGGGAGGGTTGACGAAATCTATCACGATTAATCACTCAGTTAGCTTACGGAAGGGGGGAGCTTATGGCAGATTGTGATCTCAGTTCTTCTCCAGGTGGGGTTTCACTCAATCTTAGTTTTTGAGGAGACTTTGGCAAAGACACTCACTTGGCAGAATCATGGCACTGAGTCCACAATTTGTTTGTTTGTTTGTTTTATTACTTGTATTGCGCACCTGACCCATGGGTATCAAGGCGCATTGTATAAGACAATTTACAGCTTAGTTAAACATCAGCATAATCACATACAAATCATATACATAGGAGTTGTTCAGGATGGAAGCAGTCTAAATCCTGAAGATGCAGATAAAACAATAAGGAACGAGATAATATATACAAATATATAAAAAAAAGTGAGCCAGAGTTGGCCAAAAGATGGCTAGAAGGATTAGTCGGACATGGGCAGGTAGAGTATGCTACTTAGAGGGCACAATATCTGAGTTCAATGTGGAGGAGAGTAAGAATACCAAGGGCAAGTGCATTACTTGTCAGAGTCTTTGAACCATCTTATGAGGTTCTGATGGAAATTTAGGTAAGATTGATCTACTCGCATGGGAGGGAGTAGGGAGTTCCAGAGTTGAGCTGCCTTGACCGGGAAGCTGCATCCCCCGACTCTATAGAGTTTAAATCTTGGGACTGAAAGGCAGTTAGTGCTAGATAATCTGGTAAGTCTTGTGGGAGTTTTTCTGGAGAGTCTCTCTGTAAGGTAACAGGGTGCAGAGTTGTTTAGACATTTATATGTGAGCGAAGCAACTTTTAGCTGGATTTTGTCGTATGTTGAGAGCCAGTTATTTGATCTTCTAGCTTCAGAAATATGTTCTCTCCTAGCAATTCCGAGTGCTGTTCTAAGAGCATTATTCTGGAGGAGTTGGATTTTCTTGATAGTTTCCTTGTTGGCCCCAATGTACAGAGAATTACAATAATCCAGCTTCGACAAAATAAGTGCTCTGGCCAGGGTAATGCAGCTGTTGTTGGACAGGAAGGGTTTACCTGTTCTGATCAATTTTCAGGTATATGCAGTGGCAGATGCCATCGCATTAACGTGCTTATTGAAAGAAAGGGTAGAGTCCAGGTAGAAACCCAAAGTTTTCACCTCATTAGCAACAGTAATAGGGTTATTTTCAATGTTGAAAGTGGAATATTTGGGTGCCAATTTTAAGGGTTCAGGAGGTGCCCAGGATGAGGATCTCAGTCGCATCATCATTCAGGCATAGTCAATGGGTGGCCATCCATGCCTGCATGATGATATACCCTATTCACCAAGGCCAAATCCTTGTCATAATCCCCAGTAAGTGGTAGGAGAATCTGCGTATCATCTGCATAGTTAGTGTAGGTGATATCAAGATGATCCAGATCATGGAAAAGGGGCTTCGTGAAAATGTTATATAAAGTGGGTGAGACGCTTGATCCCTAGGGCACTCCGCAAGTGATGGGGATATGGTCCGCAGCCGCAGTGGGGGAGAAGACTCATGGTCCTATTGTTTAGAAAGGATTGTATCGGGGGCGTGGCCTGGAGCGCGGACTATGCAGTCGCCTCCTTGATGGCCTCCGTGGGAAGCCCGCTGCATACCAGCTTGTGAAGGTTCCCAGGCAGCGTTTTCGGACCCAACTCAGTGAGGGGATGTGAGAAGGTCCGGAGCCCCGCCGCTGAGCTGCTGGGACCCAGATTCGCCGAGACAAAGATGATCGGGCCGCCTGCATCTCGCGGCCCCTCCGCCGCGTAATCCAAGATGGCGGACGGGACCCAGCGACGACGGCCGAGACGCGGCCTCGCCATCGGAGCTCCTCCTATGGACCCCTGAGCACTCCGGCGACCCAGCTGACATCCCGGGCGGCGGGAGACGAGGTAGGAGCTTCGGGCCTCGGGCCCCCTCTGCTTCCGCCCCTGTCCCGGACACCCCCAGGAGAAGAAGACCTTGCAGCCGCCCCAAACACACCGGGGGCGCGCCACACCACGCAGCCGCGGTCCCCCGGCTCTCGCCCTCCGCTACGCCCCGCCGCCACTTTAGAAGAGGGGGCTGGGGCCAGAGAGTTCTCAAGGGCGAGCCTCGGACCAACTCTCCCTCCATCAGACTCTGCACCCCTGCAGGAACAGATCTCCTGGCTCATGGTCCCGGTCAGCGGCGCCACGCTCTACTGCCCTCCTAACGGTGAAATAAACCCTCTACTGCCACCACTACCACCAGGAATCCGGCGGGCACCCGTGGCGATCTGGACCCGCGCCCTCCTCTCTGAGAGCCCAGCCTGAACTGGCGTGCCCCGGCACCTAAGCTGCTCCCGCTCGTCCCCTTGTTTGCTTCCTGGGGCGCCCCAGCCCACGCCCGCCATCCCCCCCGCCCAACTTGGTACCAGTGAGACCGGGACGACACTTTAATTCTCCTCCCCTTCGCATTGGAAGCCCCTGCGTGCAACCAAGACATCGGAACACTCATTCCAGCCCCCGGAGTGACTCAGGCTACCCTCAAGCCATCGCCACTATTGCGCATGAACTGCCTGTGGCCCCTGACCCACGCTTGCCAGGCCACACCATGTCTAGGCAACCGAAATCCGCCAAGTCCTCAGACATAGCAACAATGCTAATGTCGTCCGACAAAGCAAAGAAACTGGACACTCTTCCCCCCGCCTCACGAGAATCCCTGGACAACAGGGGACCGTTAGCAACTAAGGAGGACATCCGTGATTTCATGGCTGACATTAAAACCGAATTTCGATCATGTATGTCGGAGCTTACTGCCAAGTTGGAGACTACCGATAAAAGGGTCTCGGAGATAGAACAGAGAGTGGGAGAGATTGAGGATCGAGCCCAGGACCACGCCTCCTCCCTGTCTGAGATTCAGCGCTCCGTGGGGCTTTTGCAGGACAAATGCGAAATCCTGGAGTATAAGCAGGAAAACTTGGAGAACAGAGCCCGGCGCAACAACCTCCGCATCCGAGGGGTTCCTATGTCAGTCCCAGACCAAGAGCTTGCCGGATACGTGGGCCTCTTCTTTCAGTCTCTCCTCCCTGATATGGAGGATTCACTGCTGCTACTGGATCGCACTCACAGACTAAACCCCCGCCGTGGAGTTGAGTCAGACGGCCCTCCTGATGTGATCACCAGGGTGCATTTCTTTACAACAAAGGAAGCCATATCAGCAATAAGTCGCTCTGAGAATGAAATCACCTTCCAAGGGATCCCTCTTCAGATTTACCAAGACCTATCTCCGCTGACCCTCCAGAAAAGGCGAGCCCTTCGCCCACTAACCACCTTCCTTCAAGCCCAAAAGGTTCGCTATAAATGGCTCTTTCCTACAGCCTTGCAATTCTCCTATAAGGGTACCATACGCAGGATCAATCATCTAGACGACGCTGGAAGTATATTGCAGCCGATCCCCGCTAACTCCTCGCCCTCACAGGCCACCGAAGCGGCAACTGACTCGGACCTCATAGCCTCCCCTAGGTCCAAACAAAATACATGGTCGAGGGTTCCGAGATTTAGGAGGAGAAGATAACCTGGAACGACCTCGCAAGGGACCCTTCCGACCCCTATGACCCAGCTTAGCGATTCTGGCGCTGCGGAACCAACCGCCACTCTTGAAAACACGGATGGATTTCATCCCCGATGCAGCGGGCCCCCCCCCCACGGCCCATGCCCAGCTTCAAGGTACATTCCACCTATGAGTCCTTGGAGCAAACCACTCACATTTTCAGCCATGTTGGCTATTCTTTGGTTCACGGCCCCGTTGGCCAGGGGAGGGCCCAACCCCATAATGGGTCCCCTATCCCCAGTTAAATCTTGGACTTCCCGTTGGCGGTCCGAGCAAAAACCCCAGAAGCAGGATAACAGATGGTCACATCTCCCACGACATAATGGCTGATTCCTCAGTAGCTCCCCCCCTCCCACAAGCTTCATCAGCGACCCCAGGTCCCGCTCCGGAACAGCAAACCTGGAAGTTTATCTCTCTAAACGTCAAGGGCCTGAACTCGCCGGCTAAACGCAAATCAATTCTACAAAAACTCCAGAATGAGGCCGCCGCCGTGGCCATGCTACAGGAAACTCACCTGCTACCGGCAGACTTCAGCCGCCTACACTCTCGTGACTTTCCAAAGCAACTCTTCGCATCCGGCAACTCCAAGCGAGGTGGCACTCCAATCCTGTTCCGGAGGGGGCTGAATCCCCAGATTCTGGACACCATAAGCTGCCCGGAAGGACGCTACATAGCAGTGAAATGCCTGCTAGCGGGACAGCTGTTCTCCCTGGTCTCCGTATACGCGCCGAACCTGGGCCAAGCACCCTTCTATGATTCGCTAACTACAACTCTTTCTCCCTTTCTGGAGGGCCAGATAGTGATCGGTGGGGACTTTAATGGGGTCCCGGACCCCGTAAAAGACAAATCGCACCCACCCTCCGCCGGAGACTTCACCACGGCCTTAGCCCTCCTGCGTTTGTTCAGGACTCTAGGGGTGGTGGACTCATGGAGAGTGCTCCACCCATCTGAAAAAGACTTCTCCTTCTACTCTTATGTTCACCGGACATTCTCCAGGATAGATCTCCTTCTAATATCCCCGCAAATCTTCGCCTTCACTGAAGAGGTGACCATAGGCTCCAGAATCCTATCCGATCACGCCCCGGTCACCTTGGAACTCCGAGTTCAGGGTCCCCCTGATCCCCAGCGACGCAGATGGACACTATACGACCCCATCCTTAATGAGATGCCACTCAGAGACGCTATCGCAACCACGATCGTCAATTTCTTTAAGGAAAACCCTAGCGGAGATACCTCCCTAGCTAACACCTGGGATGCAATGAAGGCAGTGGTGCGGGGAGAACTGATTGCCAAAGGGGCAGCCTATCATAGACATAAACAACAAATTCGTCAGGGCCTTGAAGAAGAACTGGAGAGGGCAGAAAAGACCCATAAGGAGAAGGGCTGGACCCCTAAAACGCAGCGAGCTCTCCGAATAGCAAAAAAGAAAATTGAAGCCCACTATGCTGAACATACCGCCCATCAAATGACGAAAGCCAAACAGTTCTATTATGCCAAAAATAATAAAGCAAACAAACTACTGGTGGCTAAACTTGCTAAGATAAGAAGAAACAACACAATCGTGGGCCTACGGGACCAGCAGGGCAAGACGCAATACTCAGATCACGACAAGCTTCGAATTGCATCGGCCCACCTGACCCAGGTAATGGCCGCCCCGCCTCGGAAGGTCGAAGAACAGAGGGAATACCTGCAAAGCGCAGCGCTCCCCCGACTGGAGGACGCAGCCCGGGACTCACTGGAAGCCCCAATCACCGGCGAGGAAGTCGATGAGGCGATAAAATCCCTCAAGTCTCGAGCCCCTGGCCCGGATGGCTACACGACGAAATTTTATAAAATTTTCAAACCCCAACTCCTCCCACCCCTGGTACAGCTGTTTAATTCATTCAGAACCACGGGCACTATAACCCCGTCAATGCAAGAATCAATCACCGTCTTGCTGCCCAAACCTGGCGACGAACCAAAGAATCCTGCGTCCTACAGACCGATTGCTCTGCTCAATATAGACGCCAACATATACTCCAAAATTCTAGCAACCCGCCTGTCCCGGATCCTACCAGAGATAATCGACGCCGACCAGAGTGGCTTCATCACACACCGCTCTACAGCTGATAACATTCGCAGAGCTTTGAACCTGGTGGAACTTGCCTCCCGAGACTCCCGAGAGCTGGTGCTTCTGGCCCTGGACGCAGTTAAGGCCTTTGACAAAGTGGACTGGAACCTCATGAGGCTTACTCTCGAGGCCTTTGGCTTTGGTCCAGAGTTCTGCGCCATGACTTTGGCTAACTATTCTGCGCCCAAAACCTTTCTCAGAGTCAATGGCATCCTTTCTCCCCCTATTGGCCTGACCTGTGGAACCAGACAGGGCTGCCCGCTATCGCCACTGCTTTTTGCATTAATCATGGAACCATTCGCCCAACGGATCAGGCGAAACCCGGAAATCAAGGGCTTCCAATCGAACACAACACACCATAAACTGGCCCTATATGCAGACGACGTCTTACTAACCATCACAGAACCTCGCACTTCCTTCCCTCAGGCCCTAGCTGAGATAGAGAGCTATGGAAGGGTCACCGGCTTTGCCATCAACTTCCGGAAATCAGCTGCCATGGGGGTGGCCCTTTCCCGAGAGATTCGGGAGGCTCTGGCCCCGCTATGCCCGATACAATGGTCAATTAAGAGCATCAGCTATCTGGGGGTCCAGATCCCAGCTGACCCGGGGGAAGTCTACCGGGCAAACTTTCCCCCACTGTTCACGGACCTCGTGGCGGACTTAAAACGGTGGACGGCGCAAGAAATCTCACTGATGGGTCGTATCACGGCCTGTAAAATGAACTTGCTACCGAGGTTCCTATATGTTTGCTCTTCGCTCCCAGTACCGATCCCGGCACCGGCCCTTCAAAATCTACAAAAGGAAATGTCACCGTTCATTTGGAAAGGGAGAAAGCCCAGAATCCCTAGGACCACGATGCTGGGCAATGCTAGACTGGGTGGCCTCGGAGTTCCAGACCTACAAAAATATCAGATGGCGGCCCAACTCGCCTGTATCCGAACATGGCAGATACTTACCAACCGCCCGAGATGGGTGGACCTTGAATAGGCGCAACTGCCGCTCCCGCTACGTTTTCTCCCACATATCAATCTCTCCGAGCGCCGCCAGTGGCAGAACCTCCTGAGGTCCACCAAACACACTGTGGCTACCTGGGACAAAGCACTGAAACAAAAGAAAATCCCAGTGGGACTCAGCCCCTCCTCACCGGTGTTCCTGAACCCGGCCTTTACACCTGGCTGGGCCACCCGGAACTTCAGATCCTGGATAGCGGGAGGCCTGGAGACCCTGGGGCAACTTTTCGAAGGGGGACAGCCCTGCACCTTTAGGCGATGTAAAGAACTCTTCCAACTTCAGGAGCAGGACAGATTCACGTACATTCAGCTGCGCCACTGGTGCTCCCATCCACAGACCCGCCAAGCTGCCACCCGCTCCCCCACGGCCATTGAACTGACTCTAAATGATCTCCCAACTAGGGGGAGCATCTCCACCCTATACAAACGCCTCCAAATTGACTTCCTAATCTCTAAAACCCGGTATATGACCCAATGGGAGGCAGACCTGGGCCGCCCAGTCGAAGACCAGCTGTGGTTGACATTTGGTCGCGGGCTCATACTTCTTCATCTTGCATTACGAACAGAGAAGGCGCCTATAAAATCCTCCTACGATGGTATTATTCTCCCCTAAGACTACACCATATGAACCCCACACTCAACCCGAACTGCTGGAGGCAATGCGGCCAAGTAGGGACTTTCTTTCATATGTGGTGGTCCTGCCCGAGGGCCCAGGCCTTTTGGAAACAATGCCTAGCAACAATCACAGACATCACTCAGGTGCGACTTCCCCTGGAGCCCGAGCCCATCCTCCTGGGAGCCCCAGTCCCCGGAATCTACCCCAGATCTGGCCCTATGGCCAAACTGCTATCCCAATGCCTATTGGCGGGCAGAAACGTAATAGCTCGCACTTGGAAAACAGCAGAAGGACCGTTAATGACCTTTTGGTGGGTAAAAATCTGGGACATCTTAATCGCAGAGAAGGTGACGGCTGCCGGGGCAGGCCGCCTACATCGCTTCGAAAACATTTGGGGCCCAATCCTAGACTTTGATCGGAATTATCCAGCCCTGACATACAAGCCCCAACTAGCCAGGAGGACTTTACGGGACGATAACTCCCAGCGGCGACAGGAAGAAGAAGAATGTTAAGACACGGGGGAGGGAAGGGGAGAGCAGTCTACTGTGCTTTCTTTATGCCATTTGTCATGATTGATCATTTTGTATTGCCTGATCCTGCCTGTTTAAAATAAATATTTAAAAAAAAAAAAAAAAGAAAGGATTGTATCCATGCTATAGCTTCTTTGGTGAAAGTCAGAAGCCGAGTCCAGATGGCTGCAAAGGATCCTGTGGTCTACAAGGTCAAATGCAGCCGATAAGTCCAAGAGAAGTAGGGCTGATTTCCCCTTATCCCTGAGCTCGTCGATCTGGGCCTTTAGGACTATTAAGGTTGTTTCAGTCCCGTGCTGGGGCCGAAAACAAACTGGCGTGCTCCTAGCAAAAGGTTGGATTCCAAATGTTTCTGTATTTGTGAGTAGGCCACCTTGTCTATAATTTTCAGATGAAAGGACACTGTTGTGATCGGTCGGTAGTTAGTGGGTATAGCAGGGTCTAATGTCTGTTTAAGTAAGGGGAGAACCCAAGATTCTTTGAGGTTGCTTGGTATAGTGCCCGAGGAGAATGAGGCGTTGAGGAGTTTCGAGATAAAGGGGGACAGGTCTCAGGCTGCATCCTTTATCAGTTGGGCAGGGCATTGATCTCCCTGACAATTAGCGGGTTTGAGCGATAGTATGTTTTTTTCAGTCTCGATGATAGAGACTTTAGAGAACTTAAAGCGTGGGGGGGGCATGCAGTATTTTTAGGTGGTGTAGGGGAGATTATAGGAGACGTAGTTGGGGTTAGTGGCGCTTTTTTTTCTTGGCAATTTCAGCTTGTAGAGTCGTGACATTGTTGGCTAATGCTTGCTGTATGTTGGAGCACCAAGGTTTATCTTTTATACAATTGTCTGGCACTGGGATGGGAGCTTCTAATTCTTTCAAGATAACAAAGAGTTCCTTTGTAGTTGAGTTGGCTTGTGATATTCTGGCGTTATATGTTTCATGTTTAGCCAAAAGTATTTCGCTCTTATAGAGAACAGTTATAGTACTGAGGTTAATTTTGTTTTCCTCGGAGGGTAGTAGTCTCCAAGATACCTTGCATCTTTTTTTTTATGCGTAATGTTTTCAGGTGTGATGTGTACCATAAATTGAGGTGGGCTTTGGGCTTGCTTTGTCTAATTTTATAAGGCACAATTGAGTCAAGTGAAGTGGCCATGATTTTATTATACTCCTTCACTAAAGCCTCAGGGCCCAAGTTTTCCGGTGGGGAGAATCAGAGGAAGTAAATTGTCAGAGGTAATGTTCTTTTTATTCCTTGTTGGTATGGGCGGAGCTAGCTGGATAGGAGGGGAGGTAAGTCTTAGTTGCTAGAGAGAATGTCACAAGGTGGTGGTGTGTCCAGATCTGGGGGGGAGATCGACGAGATAGAGGCGTTACAGTTGTAGTCCGCCACCCAGTCGAGTATTGTGGGTAGGATGGAGCACTCTCTGGGTAAGGCCGAGTTCAGTCAGAATATTGGCCACGCTAGATGCATGTAGGTCTTTGGGGTCGTTGAAGCCCAAAGTTAATGTCCCCTAGTAAAATGACTTGGGAGGAATTTTTTTCAATTGTTACACAGGATGGTGGAAATGTCCTCCTCAAAGGTTCCAATAGGGCCTGGAGGTCTGTATATCAGGTGGATCGTGAGAGTCTGGGAGTTGTTAATGGATAGCTTGGCTGTGAGACTTTCACATGATTTAATGTCAAGGGGTGGAGCTAGTCTTATTGAGAGATTGCATTTGACAATAAGGGCTATACCTCCTCCGCGTGCTTCACTTCTATCAGATCTTAAAAAGGTATATCCATTGGGAATAGCTAGCATAAGGGCAGGGCCTGCAGCGGCATGTAGCCAAGATTCCGTGATGGCCAAGAAATCATATTTTTCAATCTGGAAAAGGTCGGATATCTCAGTAGTATGTGCAGCCAAAGATCTGGCATTTATTAAAGCGCCCTTAAGGTTTAGGCTGGTAGCTGTTGGTGTACAGGAGATTCCTGTAAGTTGGTCTTAGAGGTAGTGTGAGTATGTGGCCCATATACGCCAACGGGCTATGTGGGCTTTTTCCGCTGATATTCGAGGTTTCAGTAAAAGGGGTGACCTTCCTGCGGTTTGAAGTGGAGAGAGTTCTAGCTAATGGTTCAAATATTTTGGCTAGTCTTGAGCGAAGTCTTTCATTTATAGCGGTAGTGTTGCATGGTTGGGCATCGTAGGTGGGCGGCTGCTGTGGTCCCACATAATCATTTGGGTTAATCAGCGATTGGGTGTGAGTCAGCCTGGTCTGGGTCATTGTTGAGTTAGGAGCCGAATGGTGGTAAGGAGTCATATGTTTGCAGGCTAGGGCTAATAGTAGTGTAAGGGAGAGCAAGAAGCGCCCTGATGCGCGCATCTTGTTAGTGACGCGGTAGACAGAATATAAATTAGTGCTACTATAGTGTGGTCTATAATATGTGCAGTGGACACTGTATGTACACCAGTCAGAGCGGTCAAGGTGTCAGGCAGTTACACAATTGCACATGAGTGGCAAATCACCTGAAACTGGTCTCGTAATGGGTTTGTATGGGCTAGAATTTGTTGAGTCGATTGGGTACATTGGTGTTGGGCATTCAACACAAAGTATTGGGCAATGGGGGTATACATCAGCAGTAGGGTGGTAAAGTTTGGATGCAAATACAAAGCCGAATTGCGTTTTCTATACATATAAGGCCTGCTGTGGATGTATAGCCCTGGTAGCAGACTAGGCTAATTCAATTTGTCAGAAAAGCCACAGAATAGGCTAATTTGGATTGCAAAAACAGCAAGATAGGCTAATTCAGTTTGCAAGAGGAGCAGCAGAATAGACTAATTCAGTTTGTCGAATGAATGCACAGAAATGACATAGTTTATGTATACAGATATTATTCAAGTCAGCCGCAATGGGAAAGCACTGAGGCACTAAAGGCCTGGTTAAGGCAACAAGCTGAGAAGATTTGAACATGCGGTGCATATTTGTTTGGCCTTGGCAAGGCACCTAGAGGCCACAGAGAAAGTACGACTATTTCTTTGCAATAGATAAACAGTACACAGTGATATGCATGTCAAGCACCTTTATAGGGTGCAGACTGAGCGCGGCAGCAGTGTACGTGGGAAGAGAGTTGGATCATGCCTTCGGCGACTGACTTATGAAGAGCTATGGTGGTCAAAGAGTACACAGTTTTATGCTAACATTAGGCAGCTTGCAGACACGTATACAGGCAATATAGTGGGTAAGTAAGGTAAGCACCAGTAATAATGTCAATGATTTGTAGTTGGCGGGACCTGCAATACACCTCGTGGTGTGTCTCCTGTAGACAGACATGTGACAATGGTGGTGGGCAGGGTGAGTACACTAGTTCAAAGTAGTTCCAGGTTAGCCGTTCTACAACGATAGGGGCCGTTTGGGCATATGTTCGGGTGGGTGGCCTTGAAGCAGACAATGTTCTCTTACCTCCGGGTGTGGAACAGGAACAATTGACTATATGTTTTTGAGAAACATGGAACTGAGTGACATAAATGCGTTTAGGGTGAAGATGACGGCATTGAGCGATCATGCTATGCTCTGCCTTACTATTAGTGCAGGGGCACCAGTGGTAGCAAACACCAGAGGTCCAACTTGATAATAACTCGCAGGGAAAACAGAGACTGGAAAATAGGGAAAATCCATAAAGCCAATCTTAAAATGAACATCTGGTGGGCCTCACACCCAGGAGATCAGAAAAATAAAGTTACTCTGCCAGCAGAATTTGCTACTATCTTAGGCAAACTGGGCTGCACGGGGTGGGAACCACAGGCACCCCTGCTGTTTCTGTTTGCTTTAAATCGTGATAATGTCTTTGATCAATTTATAAATGATAAGAAAAAGGAGTTAAGGCAGAAATTGAAATGTCTTAAGTCCACTGTGTGAAAAGGGGCAGTTCTCACAGAAAGGTTAAAAATACTTGAGAATATAGCAAATGGCTCAAGTCGAATAGACTTCATCTTTATATCTCCAGAAATCAAACCCTGTTTAAAAGCCTGGTCGATAAAGACATCTGATCGATCTGGAGGGTTCTAAATGACACACAGGATCAGCAATCAAGCTTGCAATCGGGCTGTGTATCAGAGGCAGAGTGGTGCGATTACTACTATAAATAATTTAACTCCAGTAACCCAAGCACTTTATGGGATCGAGAACTTAGTACTTGACCCGAGATATGGAAGTATGAGTTTGACACGACAGACATCTCTATGGCAATTAAAACAATGAACAATTCAAGAGCAAGTGGTCCAGATGGAGTGTCAAATCAATTCTATAAGGAAGACCTCGACCTTTGGTCTGACATTCTATTGAGACTTTTCCAGCGTATTGCCAAGGGTATGGACTGTCCTGGTTTGTGGCGAATAGCGACTGTCGTCCCGATCTTTAAGAGTGGCGACAGATCAAGCCCGGCAAACTACAGGCCAATTGCGTTAATAGACTCAGCACCAGTTTGGCGAAAATCTTGGCTGCAAAGATTTGACTAACTGGGCAGAAAAAGAGAGAATACTTAGCCCTCTTCAGACTGGGTTTAGAAAGGGCATGAGTACCCTGATGAGTACCGTGGTGCTCTGTCTGCACCTCAGACATAGGCAGACATTTTGGTAAAACGCTATATGTGGCAGTGCTGGATTTGAGCGCTGCATTTGATAATGTTAACACAAGTCCTATGGGAAAAACTCAAGACGGTGGGGCATTAAAGAGGGCCTGCTAAGAATGATCCAGCTGTTATACAGAGACAACTCAGTAAGAATACGGCTAAATAGTCAGGGGTACTTGTCCAAATCTATCCCGATCAGTAAAGGGGTGAGAGAGGGATGCGTAGTGGCCCCAACAATATTCAACTTTGATTTAACTGACCTATGGAAAGAAAGTTTGGCTTGAGGTGGGTGCGTGCCTAGATGGCGAGATCTGCGGGTGAACATCATCGCTTACGCCGACGATCGGATATTAATGGATTACACCCCGGCAGGCCTCCAAAGGCTTCTTGGTGGCTTTCAAACCTTTTTGGCTAACAATTATTTGAAAATCAACCCCCTCAAATGCTATGTAATGACCTTTACAACAAAATATTCAGGTAGCAGGTACTCATGGAAAGTAAATCAAATCACGATTAAGCAAGTAACCAGTATAAACTATCTGGGCTTCCCAATTTTCACAAAGCAACATCACATTATTCAAAAGGGGAGAATGGAGGCAAAAATGTACTCATCTATTACTTGTATGAAAGTTCTAAAAAATAAGCTTTGTGCATACTCTCTACTGCCACCAATCGAGCTGTATAAATTAAAGATAACAGTAACAATATGATATGGTTGTGAGTTAATATTGTTTGTGGACAGGGTTTTCCTTGATCGGTTAGAAAGTAAAATCTGGAAAGCAGTGCTGAGCTTACCAAAGTTCAACCTGATGAATGCAATCGGACTTGAACTGGGCCCGATTTTGTGGTAGGCGCAATACATAAAAAGATCGGCCTCTACTGACCAAAATAGGGGAAGTTGAGGAACATTCCCCAAGCTTGTATGTACAAGAACGTATGCGCAACGGCTTTGAGCCTAAATCTTCCCTGCAAATATTTCACAAAAATGGTTAAGATCTATTCGAACGTGATCCAAGTGGGTAGCGCAGATAGTGTTTACATAATAAAAAACAAAAAGCACTTGGATAGAAACACACGACTAGGAGGACCTGAATAGGCTAAAATCACATAAAAGCAATCAGCACGTACGCATCCCCACGAACAAGGTAAGATCCTACGTCCAAATATTTCGTTCTAAAAAACACAGAGACCAATACTTGAGCTTTCTTCTGAACGTTCTTCCGACAATGGAAGTTCTAGGGCCAAAACTCTTAGTATCTAAGGAAATGTGAGGTCGCTGTGCATGCAGGCTAGACCCAAACAAATCCCTGTTTCACCTGGTTGTGGAATACCCAGTCTTTCTGGAGAGCAATATTGGGGGGGGGGGGGCGGGGATTAACCGCCCGCCCAGATTGTTCATTGAGCTGGATAGTGCTGCACACATTCTGCCAAGTGATATGGGTATTGGTTGGAACATGATGTAATTTCGCTTTGAACAGGAAAGTTATAGCACTCGTAGAATGTTTACTCGCACCATGGCCTGAGACAATGAGAATTGTGTATGGAAACTACGTTTTGGTTTTTTAAAACTTATTTTTATTATTTTCCAAAGTACAATTTTAAACAATTCCAGTTAAACTCCCCCCCCCCCCCCCTTACCCACCACAACTCTGAAGGGAAATTCCCTCTTCCTTTTCTTTGCTTGGTATTGGTGAGTCACAATATGTCAAAAATGTTAATCTTGTGCAGGCACCATTGAACCATTTAGTCACTTTGCAGATATGTCAGGACTGGGCCCAATGACAGTTTGAATTTCTCCTGGTCCCCTTGAATTTTGTATGTTAGCCATTCTAAAGCCACAAAGTTCCACACTTTTTGTAACCATTCCTGTATCGTGGGGGCCTTCTGTTTCAATTTTTGTGCAATCGCCAGCCACAGAGCTATCAGCAAGGTTGTTAGTCCTCTTTTCTGGACTTTTGAGGGTATTTTCGATCCCGGTTCCCACTTAGCACACAACCATATCTTGTCCCCCATATGCTCTATTGCCTGGTCTATTTCTTGCATCCGTTTCTTGACAACCCCCCACACCTCCCACAGAACTGTTGAATTATTGGACAGGTTTTTCATATATGTCGCCAGTCACCTACTGCCTTGCATACCCTACAACACTTATCGGATGCTTGAGGAAACATTACATGGATCCTCTCCCGCGGGTAATGCCATTGTAGCAATACCTTAATCCACATCTGCCTCAACTGTACAGAGTGGGTTAGTTTGGGGATAGATCCCTTCAGGTATTCCCACTGACTTCTTGATATGGTTTCTCCCAAAGTGTTCCCCCCCCCCCCCCCCCCCATTTCCTCATGTAGTTCCATTGCACCCATTCTTCTTGTTCATTCAGGTATTTGTATATATTGGAAACTATGCTTTTTGAGCCTGTGTTTGTAGTAATAAATGGTTCAAATGGCATTAGCTGTCTTGTGGCAGCCTCTTCGATTATTGGGGAGCTTAGCCAGTGTTTCATTTGGGTATATTTTAATTTGTCCGCCTCTACTCGACCCATTTCCTATATACATTCCCTAACCGTTTTAAGTGTCTGTCCCTGAAACATATCTCTGGTCTTCTGGCATCCTACTCTTTCCCATTTCCAATATGCATCTTTTTGCATTCCTGGTTCAAAATCTGGGTTTCTGAACAGCGAGTAGAATGGGGATGGTTTTCCCGGCAGTGCTCCTCTATGCATAACCCTGTCCCAGGTCTCGACTCCTACCCCCAGTACCTCACTTATCCTTGTATTTGGGTGACTACTCTTTTTGTCGATCCACAGGATCCCCGTAAGGGGGGTACCCGCGACCGCCTTCTCCTGCCTACATCTTGTGTTGGTCAACCATTCCCTTATGACCCGTAATTGTGCCGCCTCATAGTATCTGACAAAGTGCGGGATTGCCATGCCCCTCTTATTCCTCTGGGCTGGGAGCGTAGCCATTGCTACCCTTGGCGGCTTCCTTTTTCATATATATGAGATAATGGCACTGTTCAGGGATCGGAAAAAGGATTTCGGGACTCTAATGGGTAATGCTTGGAAGTAGTACATTAGTCCCGGTAGGATCACCATCTTTACTGTCGTCATTCTCCCCCACAATGTTATCGCGAATGGGTTCCATCTCATCAGGTCTATTTTACTTTTTTCCAGCAATTGCGGGTAGTTTGCCCCATACATATCTTCTATTTTTTTTTGTAAGGGTTATACCCAGATACACAATGCCCTCTACTGCTTGCTTAAGCTGTGAGGTTGATTCCAGTCTATTCATTACCTGTGGGTCTACTGACAAATTTAGCATCTCAGATTTTTGCCTATTTATTTTTAGTCCTGAGATCGCTCCGAATTCTTCCAATTCTTTCATTAATATCGGTAGCAAGTTTACCAGGGTTCAACTGGGCTACTAGCATGTCATCCGCGAATGATACCATTTTATGTGTTTCCCCTGCCATTGCTATACCAGTCGGATCCAATTCCCGTATCTGGGTTAGCAGGGGTTCTAAATATATAGCGTAGAGTAGCGAGGATAGTGGACACCATGGTTTGGTTCCTCGTCCTAATTCTACCTTGCCCGATACTGTGCCGTTCAGTGTTATGCGGATCGCTGGCGACATGTAATTAGCCTGTACCATTTTAAAATACTTTGTCCAAATCCCCATATACTTCAGTGTGTTAAATAGCATTGACCATTCGACCCTTTCGAAAGCCTTTTCTGCGTCGAAAGATACCAAGATTGCTGCGTGTTTGGTTATTCCTGTCTTTTCTATTGAGTGACTGACTCTTCGAATATCGTCAAATGTGTGGCTGGATGTTATGAAACCCGATTGATCCTGACCTATTAATTTCGGAACGAGATGCATCAATCTGTTAGGGAGTGTCTAAGTGTATCATTTAGCATCTATGTTGATTAATGTTATTGGTCAGTATGACCCTGGCGTTGTAGGGTCTTTCCCATGCTTATGGAATACTACTAGTTTTGCTTTGTTCATAGAGGGGGTTATATTTCCCTTGGTTGTGAATGTATTAAATAATTTCTTAAGAATTGGGGTTAGTATCTCCCTGAATTTCTTATGGAAGCAGGCCGGGTATCCATCCGGGCCCGGAGCTTTGTTCTTTGGAAGATCATTTATTGCCTTATTGTCCTCATCTAGTATTGCCCATTCTTCAGTTATCTGTGGGATGGGGAGATTCATTGCTGTACGTCCAAGGGATTTTCAGATAATTACAGTTTCTAGTAATAGTAATTACTAAAGATTTCATCATTTGTTGTTTTCTCCTGACCCTGGCTGTTTTAGAGTTTCATTTTGTCTGGCATCCCTTTTTTTCATTTAGTTATCTGGCTAGGTGTCTCTACGCTTTATTAGCTTTTACATAGTACCACTGTTTCAGGTAGAATAGTGCTTTCTCCGCCCTCTTTGTTTTAAGTGTCTCAAGTTGTCCCTGAATATGTCTCACTGCCTTTCTTAATTTATTATTAGGGTTTTTTGCCATTTCCTCTTGTATATCCCTTAGCTTCCCTTCCAGGTCTTTTTCCCATTGTCTTCCATTTCTCTTCCCCTGTCTTGAGAGCTATAAGATACCCCTTTGTTACCGTCTTAAATGCATCCCATATTATTTCCTGTGACACTTCTCCTGCATCATTTTCCCTGAAGTATTGCTCGATCTGTTCTCTTATTGATTCACACAATACTGGGTCATGAAGGAGATCTGTGGGGAAATTCCACTTCCATAGTCCCCCCCCCCCTTCTTTTTTCCCCACTCCAATGTCATCCACCGTGGGGCATGGTCTGATAGAGAGATTGACCCCACTTCAATTTCCCTTATCTTTCCCAGTAGGCCTGTTGTCCAAATGTCTATCCTTGAGTTGGAGGGGTGGGTGGCAGATGGTGTGTGTGTGTGTGTGTGTGTGTGTGTGTGGGGGAGGGGTGTGGGGGGTGCTCTACTGTTTTGTTTTTTTGTCCTCTCCTGGAGTATCTTTTTCTTCCTTGTTGCCTAGACCCTGTTGCCCTGCTGCACCCTGAGTGTGGGCTATTGCTCCTTTTGAGTCAAGTTCCTTAGTGGGGTTAAATCTCGCCTCCCCACCTTCTCCTTTGGAGTCTGGCCTTTTTTGTCTCCAAGCCCCCCCCTCCTCCTCCTCCTCCTCCTCCTCCTCATCCTCCTCCTCTTCCTCCTCTTCCTCCTCCTCTTCCTCCTCCTCCTCTTCCTCCTCTTCCTCCTCCTCCTCCTCCTTTTACTCCGTGGACCCTGGGTTTTAGTGTCAATCTCTTCCCTTCCTCACCATAATGCAGAGCTCCTCCTCTCCCCCACGCGCCCCGACTCAACTTCTTGGCCTCCCCGACTTCGCTTGTGGGCTCCCGCGTCCTTCGCGGCTCCCATCTGCCTGCTTCTCAGTGTTCGGGCAGAGTGGATTCTGCTCTCCGGTTCCTGCAAACGCCAGGAAGTCTTCCCCTCTCTTACTCTAGTGGCCTCTACGTGGCAGAACAGTTCCTGAAGTCTTCTAGCTCTGGCCTTCCCTTGATATGATATGGCAGTTGGCTCCACGGTCTTCCTTGCAGCACAGGACAAGGCTTCACCAGGCAGCATACCTCCCCTGTCAGCTGGTAAGTGTCCCAGCACCTATTATGCATTCGCAACCACTAGAGTGCATCTCAAGCTTCTCGCCTTTACTAATCCTCATTACTCCGTTCAGCTTTCGCTTTGTAGTACTTGCAGATGCATAGAAATGTTAGTCAGTTCTTGGTGACCTATTTATAGAACACTGGACGGTATGCTCAGTAGCTTCCATGGGTGGTTGAAGGGAGCCATGACAATGTGCCATTAATGCATTGGGCATCCCTAAGAGGGAGAAGAAAGGCATGGCATCAACAATAAGAGACACGTGACCACAGTTCAAGGTTGTTTATTGAATTTTCACTACGACTTTCAAATAATAATAACGCAGTCCTAGTGGTGTCTTGTCAAAATAAAAGGGCCTATACTAATAAACATATTGCCAATCCTTACTTCTGAATACAAATAGTGTGGGAAACAGTGTTACGAAAAAGAAAGAAGTGTTCACAAAATGGCACACTCGAGCTTAGCAGTCTCTGGCTTCTCTAGCACGAGGCTACTATTCAGAACAAACACCAAGGCCTTCTGCGACAAAGTCACTTTCCCCTTGAAAGTCTTATTCTCTTTCAGGCTTACACAATTGAAACTGGATATCCTTCCCCAACCTTTTTACTTCCAGATTCACTTTGCTTTACTGTCGGAGGGTGTCCAGTCAAATGGTCGAAAAAGGATCGAATGACCATTTGATCGACAGTCAAATGGTTGGAAAAAAAAGGTTGAATTTTATTTATTTATTTATTTATTTATATATATATTTTAGTTTGGGTTGGTATAAAAATGTTTTAATAAAGAAAACGGGCGGTTGGGGGGAACCCCCCCATAAAAAAAAAAATTAAAAAAAAATCGTCCATTTTTTTCGATCATTTTAGTGTCGTCAAAAGGCATTCGATCCTTTGGTTTTCGACCATATGACCTACAACCCTGTCGGAGTCTTTCGAAACTATATGGCTTTGCTTTAATCTCATTCATGACCACTCCGACACTGCTACATTCTGGTACTTTTATTTCTTAAGATCAATTCCTTTTACTTTACATTCAGTTCTGTTTCAAAAAAGCCTTCTTGGGGATTCTATTAAATTTTTCTCTACTTAGTGATTTCCCGGTTTTGGCTTTTAGTTTTGTTTGCTTTTCAGTGTTCACATTACTTACCTTCACTTCAGGGACTTCGCTTTCATTTTACAGAGACTTCCGATAAAGCGTTCACTCACAAGGGGTCACTCTGTTGTGTGTTTGAAAATACCCCCAAAACGACAGAGGTTGTATGGTTGTGGAAAACAGGTGAGAGGGGGGATACGTGTCTCGCCTAGAGTAGTCCCATGAAAATGACCCCGGATTCCCCTACGCGGGTGATCCTCCTGCACTGGTCCACCCCCAGGGTCTGGATCCAAAGGCGATGGCTGTGCCCTGGCCACCCAAATATAGGATTCTCGTGGTCCAAATGGGAGAATACCCCTAGGTTTCTCACAGAGGAAAAGGGGGATACCATATCTCATCCGATGATTTCATGTCACCTTCCCTCGTGTGACTCTCCCTCATATAACCGCCCCCCCTTGTCAAGGATCAGGTAGCAGCTGCCATCCCATGGCCACATGAGGAGAGGTTACCACCGGAAAAGGCGCGATGACAGATTCATCACAGAGAGGACAGACTACCCATCCGTCCCAAACTCCCTCTCTCCAATACCTTGCATATGTGACAACATCAGTGCACATAAACAACAAAGCCCAGGTTGCTACAGAAAAGGCTGGACAGTCATATTTAGGGTATTGCTGTTTTAAGCCTCAAAACCAGTATGACACTGTGGACCCCTCCCGCCCCCCCCCACTGCACCATAGGAATTCTTGTCACGAAAGAGGAAGCTCAGTTAAACTAAACAATGCCCGACCAGACATCAGTAGTTAGTTTTCAGTTGTTACTGTTCATGTTTTCACAAACCTATAGGAGTGTGCATAAAAAAAATACAAAATAAGCAGTCCATGATTCGTCCCAAGGCCTTCAAAGGGTTAGACAACGAAACACTTAATTATTTGAAGTCAGGGAAGTTGGAGAACAAGAGATTAAAGAAATCTGCACTGGATGCAGTGAACAACATCGGCATACCTGTTTTGGCGCTGAAGCAATTTTGTTCTTGAAACATTCAAAGATCTTGTCTTCTTTTGTCTCTTTTTTTGCCATTGCCTGCAAGGCATTCTCATCTTCACATTCAACCACCGCACCTGAAACGTGTAATGACAATGAATGTCACATCAATGAACACTGGCCTTGTTTAAATAGTTTAACTCTCCCGAATCCTAGACCACTCATTTTGTCATCACAAGGGGATTAATTTCCCATTTGTAGCTTGTGTACTGCATATTCAAGGGAAAACAACTGTAAACAAATAAACCTTTTAGGTGCCTGCCTTATTGTTCTAGACACTATACGATATGTTTGGGGTCAAAATAATTTTAAGCCCTTTCAAGCCTGTAAATGGCTTAAATTAGACCTTCAGTTGCAAATCCACATCCAAGAACATTTAAAAGGCTCACCCACATTGAAAGATACAATCTTTTCAAGATTGGTTAATCATTTTGGAAATGGGACTGTAATGACCATTATAAAAGGAGTTTAGCACAGGTTAGGTACAAATGTCTTTTCCTGAAGATAATCAGTTTTCTATTTCGAGTAGCTGGACTTGGTTGCAGCCACAGGGAAGAGTCCAGTTACCACACTTTGTTTTACAAATGGTTCTCTAGAAAAAAGCACAGAACTAAAAAATAGAATAGCAAGCTAGGAATTTGGTTTATTACCTAAAGTACCATATTGAACCTCAGGTCTTCAATACTGAAGCAGTCAATTAATTTTGTCATTTGGTCTCATTTTATTTTACTGAATCAACAAGCAGGATTAGAAGACCATTCATCACAGTACTGAAAGCAAAATGTGCACTGAAAGTAAAATAGTTTGGGCTTATGTATAGGCATTTGTTAGCCAGTGGCTTCACATGCCAAGGGACGCTCAATTTGAAAGCTCTCACCATCATGTGATCAGGACTAACATTTGTAAATGATGGCAAGGGTATCTACGTATGTCAGGTTTTGCTTTGTTAATGTACTGCTACTTAACCCCAGGTGCTCTCAGCATTACTATGTTTTGTTTTCAAAATCCAAGTTCCTCACACCATTGGTAGATATGAATTAATCTTTTATAATGCGCTTAATAACAGAGACCAGTCTCTGTGCGGGACCAGGATTTGAACCAGTGTTGCTCTGCATTGTCTGGCTTCCAAAATAAACCGTTGGCCCAAGCTATCCTCCCGGCCCAGGTATTCATATCAAATCTCCACATACGGAGCAAGTTACTTGCCTGCAACTATTGGGGAATCCTCTGTAAATGAAAAAACAGTTTCACTTTCACTTAGAAACTGTATTTCTCCTCTAAACCAATCACTGTACTCTGGGTCATACTGCCCCCAGCCAAAGTCCCTAAAGATCCTCACCACTTTGCCCTGGAGGGTTGGAAGGAACGATTTGAGGGCCCGGAACACTGCCCACAGCTCGAGGATATTGATGTGGAGATCCCTCTCTTCCAGCAGCCACAGGCCTCTGGCATGGAGACGTCCGGTGTGTGGTCCCCATCCCTGCAGGGATGCGTCCGTGGTGACTGTCTCCCAATACAGGGGGCTCTGAAATCTGTGCCCATGGCGATGTTGGAGTGTACACCCCACCACCTTATCGCTCGATGGAACTCCTTATCGAGAGCAATCTTGCCTGCGAAGCTTCCGGACACTTGGATCCAGTGAGCGTCCAGGAACTCCTGAAGGGGTTGCATCCACAACCTGCAGTGCCGAACAGGTAGATGCACATCATGCCAAGCAGCGACTTGATGGTCCACACCGCAGCGGTCTTCAATGTCAACAGCCGTTGCACCTTGCCCAGCCGGGCCGCTATCCTCTCTGCCGAGGGAGACGCCAAGCAGGAGACCGTGTGGAGTGTGGCCACCAGAAACAGCGTGTTCTGCTATGGTATCAAGCAGGACTTTGGATAGTTGACGGAGAACCCCAGATCCGTCAGCAGTCGGACAGTCGCCTCTGTGTGGTCCATGGCAGTCTCCCATGACTTTGCCCATATGAGCCAGTGGTCGAGGTATGGGTACACGTGTATTGCTTGGAGACGCAGATGGGCCACCACTGGCGCCAGGCACTACGTAAACACCCTGGGTGCCAACGTCAGTCTGAAGGGGAGGGCCTTGAATTTGTATCGTCTTCCCTGTAACACGAAGCGCAGGATCTTCCAATGCTTCACGTAAATGTGGATGTGGAAGCATGCGTCCTCCAGATCCAGTCTCCTTTCTCCAGTTGGCTGAGCACATGCTGCAACGTGACCATACTGAATTTTGGGACTCGAGGTATTTGTTGAGACGCCGCAGGTCTAGAATGGGCCTCCAGCTCCCGGTCTTCTTCCTTACCATGAAGTACCTGGAGTAGACTAGACTCTGGAAACCCGGAGTTGCTTGGGAAGCAGCTCCATCGCCCCTTTTCTTATCATGACCCATACTTCCTGCAGGAGCTGAGAGATGTGCTGCTCCTGCCGGACCACCAGAATTATCGGCAGACACTTTTGCTGGAACTCTAGAGTGTGTCCGTGGGTGAGAGCGTCCAGCAGCCATCAGTCGTTGGAGATCTTCGTCCACTCACTGATGAAGCCTGCCAGCTGGCCTTCCACTGGGGTGCAAGGGTGGGGGCCCGAAGTCCTGGCTCGTAAAGTCTTGCTTCGGGGCCTGTGTGCTGCCCTGGGGGCGACCATGACGTTGGTCACCTCCACCGAAAGCCTTGGAACGGGAGGGTTGATGCTACAAAGAGGAGCCTCCACCGAGGAAGAGCTGTGTTACAGGCCTGTGTGAAGCAAGGGTCTTAATGTGAGCACCAGGGTATTGCGAGACTGAGTAATTGCTCCCCCATCCCCTATCTCGGGGGTTTATTGCTCTTAGCACTCCGACATACTTTCCAGGATGCCAATATGTATTTTTTTAAGATGATAAATGGAGCGTTTGCGGTTTCTCAACTTTACAAAACTACAAAACAAGATGGCCACCACGGACAAGGGAGAAGCAAACTACACATAGTCCCTTCTCCCTTTCCATTGAGCCAACTGCTGCAGAGGGGGAGCGCCCAAACAGAGTTCCATGCACTGGTAAGGGACGAGAGGGTTGCATGGGGTGGGATGGAATTGTCGGCTGGTAGACTGGGTGCACGCTGACTTACCTGTTGCCAGGCAGTGAAAGATGGTGGCCTCCCACTTCTGAGGAGGCTCAGAACGCAGGCAATACCAGGAGGTATAGCCCGCATTCCGCGCTTCCCGACTGGCTGGAAAACCCCTCTGATGAATCCTATGGCGACATGAATGAACCCCAGCATAAAGTCTCCACCCATGTGGTCAGGGGAAGGCAGCCTCTACCTGACCCTGGGGGCAGTATTATGAGGGAGGATCACATGGGAGGAGAAGACGGTCAGGGAGATGTGGGGACTCCATCAGGAGAGAAGCAATATTCTCCCTTTCTCTGTGAGGAAGACCCTATAATTTCAGAGTTCCAGATGGCATGTCATTTTTGAATCCTTTGAGTTGTGAAACCCTAAAACCCCTCCTTGTCGGACATTCTAGGAGGAATGCCATTCAAACTTCATACGTGCCTAACACCAACATAACATTTTCTGTCTCTGAGGTTTCTGATTCAAACACAAATGTATAACTAAGTAACATTAAAAGGTTAGAAAAGTTTGTGGACTCCAACTCCCATAAAGCCTCAAGAACTGAGACGAGGAAGGAGTCAATGTGGAATGAAAGGAACATCAAACTCAATGTGCGGACTAGTTATACTAGTAACCAATGCGCGGGGCATTTAAACTTGAGGAACAGCTTCAATGGAGGAGAAGAGAGCTACAGAGCAGGAAGCGCGACCCACAGCAGAAGCAGACAGACAGACAGACCAGCCGTACTGAGAGCGCAACGTGCTCGCATGCAGTTGCCTGGAGTCCAGCTTCACCAGTGAAATGGGAGACCGGTGAAAGTACAGCGGGAGGACAACTGGAAGGTAGACAGCTGCAGCGAGGCTGTAGAGGCTGCGGTCTTGCAAGACTGCCTTGGTTCCATCAATAAGTAATGGTGAATCTGACACAGGAAACAAAGGAGGATCTAACATGACCAGGGAAGCCTTCCGCGAGACATAGCTTCACTGCAGCTACACGTTTCACCGGTGAGTCAGCCCAGAGAAGTTGGGGGTTCCAGTACGTGTCAGCAAGCATACAAACAATTGCATAGTCATTTTGAGTACCAACCAGATGGACTGGAAAGGCAAAGATTGTACAAGTCCCCTTATATGAAATGTCAATTTGGAGAAAATGTTAACAAGCACTGCCACGAGCCAAGAGTTACTAGAGAAGAGAGGTTGACAGAAAGAACTTGAACAAATCTCCATATAGGAGATGTGAATATGGGGGAAGTTGAAACAAGTAGGACTTGAAGTCAAAAGGTATAAACAGTGAAGGAGGGCAACTGTGTTATACTTTGAAACAGTGAAGAAAGACCCGATGAACAAAAACACATAAGGCAGCGAACCCTTTTTTGAGAAAGATACCTGGCAGGAGAGTACAACAAGAGATCTGCAAGATCCAGAAGAGGGGGGATTCCTGGCAGGGGAGTACACTGGATAATCCATAAAGCCTATGAAAGAAAGACACAGTGAAAGATACCTGGCAGTAGAGTACAACAAGAAACCGTACTCAGAAAAGTAGTGTGAAAGACATTCTTACCATCATGTCATTCGTGAAACAGTTGTGAAAAATAGAAATGTGTCCATCCTTTAAAGCTGAAGAGGCTTATTTTGCTATTCTCCAAAACTGTGTTGTAGGAAAAGATATTTCTACTATTTCTGAGGAATCATTGTTTGCGGAATGACACTGCCATCCTTCAGAAAGTGCTTTAGGAAACAGACACGTCAGCCATCCTTAAAAACTCACTTTAAGAAAGACCCTGTGGTCATCATACCTGAAATAATCCACAGTGAAGGGAACCAACCGCTCATGGATTCAATGATTGGTTGCAATTTAATTCTTGTTTTTTATACACTTCTCATTAAGTAACATTCAGAATATTTACCTTGCACCTTTGATCGTTTAAGTGTGAGGGTCAGATATAGTTTGGACACAAGGACGTTCTTCATAATTTTGACAACCAGACTCGGATTGATTTTTAGCTTTAGTTTCCTAAGTAGTGAAACTCTTCAGGATAGGGGCAGAAAGGCCTTTATCCAACCTTTTTTAGTAAAAATAAAAAAAAATGTCAAAAAAATAAAAATAAAGTCTGATGTTGAAAACATTACAACTTTGTGTCTGCCTCTCATTTCTGACCCCTCACATCCCGACCACTATCTCCCCCCCCCCACCCCAATCATACCTTGCCGGGTGCAACATTTATTTTTTTTAACACAGATTTAGTTAACCTAAGGATGCTATGTGGTAAGTAAAAGGACAAAAACACGTTAGACTAAAGGAAATATAATGTTCAATGGGCTAAAGTGGCGCAAAAGGGATTAGCACATAACAGATTTTGGGGGTAGTTGGAGGAACCCCCTTTTTTTAATGAGGGGGCTGAGCAACAGGGTACTGGTTTGGTCTGGCCACTACCCGAAGTGCCTCTGAGAAGAAAGTTGAAGTTGGACTCCTCCCTTCCCCGCCCTCTCCCTCCCCCCACCTTGAGGCACAGTATTGTCTTTAACCATACAGCTGTATCTTTGCAAAAAAAGAAGGATCTGGGATTAAAAGTTTCAACATGCCCAGAATGGTCAGACTAACAGTAGCAAAGATGGAACTTGTAAATGCTTCCTAAACTCTAATACTTAAATAGCATTAAAAAGCCAGATTGCAGGAAATGTTTATTATGAAGCTAATCATAACCGCATCCCATTAACAGCCTCAAATGCAGAAGTAAAAGTGAACCATGGTAGACTGTAGAAGGCCAAAAACACAGCAATAAATCTGTCTGGAAAAACACCAGTAAAAGATTGCATCTTCAGAGCGGAAAGCAGACGGCTCATGGTCAGGTAAAACTGCAAACAATGTGGTCGATGAATACACCAACATTGCAGAGCAGTATCCCGATGCATTTGCAGATCCAAAGATGGCTCGACCCATATTTAAAGGCTCAGTAACGACAATTGAACAATTTGTACATCAATTAAGACCTGACCAATACCAAAAGGAGAAACAATAATAGAACCATGTTTCAAACAAAATGTCAGAGGCAAAACCAATCAGAAGCTGCTTTCTGGAAATGCACTGGCCCAGCACTACAAGAGAGGCTGGAAGAAAATGTCAGCACTTGGAGAAGACTGGGATGAAGCAGGCATGCTTTTATTGACTCTCTGAATACAAGGGAAGACTTCTACCTGAGAAGAGATAGTTCACTTTCTATCAGCTCTGCAGCAGTTGGTATGGCAGAGGCACATCAAAAGTCTTACAAGACCCAGTGGTACATTGAATGGACCGAGCCTACCTGCCAAACCAGAGACTAGATGAAGGCCTGTGGACGGAAGGTTTATTTGAAGGACCCAAGTGTAATAACTCCTGACTTGAAAGAGAAAATAACATCTCCCTGAAAAGGATTCTGAGAAATGTGGGTGAACCAGAGGTTGTGGAGTGACCTAATCAGATGTATGCACTAAGAGGAAATCGAGGCTATGAAGAGATGTAAATTATCTGTGCTGATCAGAGACACTACAAAAGACAGAACTGTGAATATCACTAGGAGGTGACTGTCCAGGAAAGCATTTTGTGTTTGGTTGTTTGAGAATAAGGATGGATTTTGTAAGCGTTGTTTTCTGAACAATTTTGCTGGCCCAAACTTTGTTATTGCCCCTTTACAAATTAAATCTGCACCCTCCAAATTGTCTGCTCCTTGGTTTTCGGAAGCATAAAGTTTGGAAAGTCAGTCGGTTTGCAGCTTATCTGGAGTACAAATCCTTCCAAAGACAATGTAAGAGCCTAAAAACAAGCATCTCGTTGTTATTTGGATATGTCCAAGTCTAAACACTCATTATTCCTCAGCCATTGAATCTGCTTATATTCAGCCGAAGGGACTTTTTTCATTGCCGAAGGTTCTGAAGAATCCTTGCTTGCCAGAACAATCTTTGACAAATACAAAATGCCCAAATGTTGTTCTGTTTTTATGCTCTAACAAGATATCACATATTTGAGTTGATATACCTCAGTATTCAAGTAGTTTTCCAGCACTATTAACTACTCTAGTCTGGGACTTGTTTGACCTATTTTCCTTGTGGTGAAAACAAAGCCAACTATTTTTGGGATGATCCCCATACTGCCGCAAAATTTAAGGAATTTTTCTTTTTTGCTCCTTTTGTTCATCAACTCGTGCACCTTTCTCTTAACACTAGTTTTCCGGGGTCTCTTAAAATGGTTCATGTGTCTCACCCGCTATAATAAAAAAATTACAACAAAGTAGATCCAGAGTGCCTCGCCAAGTTTTGTCCAGGGACCTCTTTGCCATTTCTGGGAAAACCTTTGGAAATAGTAGTCTCCAACAAATTGAAGGGTTGAATAAACGAGTAGTAGTTACTGGATCCTTTTCAGTCTGGTTTCTGCCAGGGCTGTGGTACGGAAACTGCTACCTTACACATTCTCAGTGATGTGTACAGGATCTTGGACAATTGAGGGTGGTGGGGGGAGGGTTGAACTTGTTTATTAGTTTCCCTAGAATTGTCCACAACATTTGATACGATTGACCATGGGGTACTCCTGGACACATTATCACAGAGAATGGGCAATAATGTCAGGGCCTGGATGGGTTTTGTCTGGCTGTTACAGTTGACATCGGGCAGGCTCATTCCGATACCTTTCCTGAGGTGTTTGGTGAAACATATCGATCAATCTCATCGCCTATTGTATATGGCGCAGTCAGGGGACTTGGTCGTGAAGCATAACAGATACTTCACCAATCTGCTGTTGATACACAGCTTTATATTAAGAACTCATCTGAACGTGACATGATACGTCTTCTTGACCGTCATTGCACATTAAAGATTGGATGGTCTCATTTCTTGAAACTAAAGCCCGCTCGTGCAGCTTAAAATATGTTATTTTGTGTGACCTTTTGTAAATTGGTTTGCTAAAGCGAATATTTCAGAGGCTCCTGCTGAGTTTTCTTGATCTGCAAAATCATTGGTGTTTACTCGAGATCACCGATTGTCCATTATCTCTCATTCATTCAATGGTTAAATCTGAAAATTATCTTTTTTCACTAAAAGGTATTAAACCTTTTGTGCCTTCTGTACATTTCATTTATTAGTAGAATCCTTGGTTTTGTCTGATTTATTTTAGTAATCCTATCCTAGTGGGCCTTCAGCAATCTTCATTGGCTCCCTTAAAAGCAGTTTCAACCATGATGTGTGATATTAGTCCTGTTCTAAAAAGTCTTCATTATCTACCACTTGATATTAGAATTGCTTTTAAATTAATCAGTATTGTGTATTAAGTTATTTATTCACAGACTCTTATTGATCTGACAAATTGAAGATCTCTGGGAGCTCCAGAAGGCCTTTGTCCTGAAAATCATTACGACTTTAAGTTCAAATGTTTAATCTGTTTGCTTCCATGAAAAGATCTTCTGGTGCTGCAGTTTCCGATTGGAATGCACTGCTGGCCAAATTACGTATGATTCCCTGATAACTTGAAGCAGTAAAATTGTGTTTTTGGAATCTTGTTTTCTAATTCTTATCTTTCTTACTTCAGGTGCAGCTGATTTTATCATTCATTCAAGTCTATTTCTCTCTTCAAAGTTTTAATCTCTTTGCTATTGTACATGTTTAACGTTATTCAGCGCTTTAATGCATTCTTACCTTGTTGGCGCTTTATAAAAATGTGCAAATAAAAAATAAATGACAGGCTTTTCAGGATCAATTGGAAATATTGGGAGCAAGGGGACAAGTGTGGGAACTCCTTGGACAATGTATCAAACTACAGAGCACAAACATTGTGATGACTGCAAAAGATGAGCAAAGTGCCACACTCAGAGAGAACATTGACATGGTAGTGAAGGCAACAGTTTAAAATGACAATCAAGAATACGAGCACTGGGCAGTCTCCCTTTACAGATCCCCAGACAGTTGGGTTCTACAAAGTAATGGAACCTGCGATGGCCTGCCACGGAGGGAAATGCACCAGTCTTGAGTCAGGGAGAGTACGATTTTAACAAAGAACTGTGCCTCTAGGGGTCCACAAGCGAGGGAGAAATCCAGAACAATGCGATAGCTACTGCTCCATTTCTCAGATAAATGTGGAGGTCGGGATTGTGAGTTTGGGCAATGCGATTTGAAAAGGGAATTGAAGGAGTGGTTAGAAAAGAACATATTGGCTTTATCAAACAGACAAGTTTATGACAATTTGATATATCAGAGATGTATCGGAGTATGCAAGGACGAGCCAGAAAGCCCTAGCTCCATTGATTGATGCGGAAAAAAGCATGTGATCGGTCTCTAGATGTGGTCCAGAGACACATGAACTTTGATCCTAAGAATGGCCTGCATCAAGGTCATATATGAAAGCACATTTGCCATAGTAATAATCAATGGCCTCATGTCAAATTTGCTCTCGATTGAGAGGGACTAAACTGGCTTGTCGATTGCGTCCCCCCTCCATCCACCCCCACTATTCGTTAGTACCATAGAATCATTTCCGATTGTTTTTCGGACTGGCCAGAGCAATTAATGGAAATGGATTAGTCATGAAGAACTGAAAACCCCTTTGCCAGATGATATACTGCTGTTCATCACACGGCCAGAGGCATGCATTTCGGTGGTCATGGCAAATATGCAAAGTTTTGGCCTCTTATCTTGATACAAAATGAACCAGACGAAGTCAAGTGTCTGCTACCTAAGGAACAGGACCGTGTGACAAGAAGGATTTAGGGCAGCCAATGGCTTCAGAGGATACCTTGGGATTAACATCTGTGTTAAGGAAAGAAGGCACAAAAGGAACATGGATGCTTTGCAAAGAGTATGGAGGGTGACATGGAGAAGTGGCTGGCCCCCAATAGTTACCTATAAGTTTGAATAAACCAAATCAAAAGGAACAAGTTACTTACCTGTAACTGTTGTTCTCCAGCATGGGTCTGGCATGGATTCACATGCTCATGAATATTCCCTGTCGTCAGGCTGGGAATCCTCGGTAAAGAAAAAACCAGTATCAGTTTCGTTTCTGATCTGTCTTTCGTAGTAGTAACCAATCACTGATCTCTGCATCATACTGACCACAGCCAATGAATGCCCTCTACCTAAGCCCCGCCTCTGGCAGCCATCTTCAGATTTGGTAGCACGTGAAGTGGCAGTATGACCATGTGAAGAGCCGCAGAGGGGTAGGCGGGAGGGTTCGCATGTGAATCCATGCCAGACCCATGCTGGAGAACAACAGTTACAGGTAAGTAACTTGTTCCTTCTCCAGCATGGGGTCTGGCATGGATTCACATGCTCATGAATAAAGAATACATAGCAGTACACACATGCACAACCACGGGAGGTGGCAAAGGCTCAACATTAAGCATTACATCAAACTCAATATTAAGCAAATCTTACCTCCTCACCAGACTCACCTTAGGCGAACAGGTTGCGCAGCACTGCTTGGCCGACCCTGGACTCCTCCCTGGAATCCCGATCGACGCAGTAGAATTTCGTGAAGGTGTGCGTCGACCTCCACGTAGCAGCCCTGCAGATGTCCAGCAAGGGCACACCAGATAGGAACACCGTGGTAGCTGCGATCGCTCTGGTGGAATGGGCTCTCGGACGGCCAGGCAGCGGTCGGTTTGCCAACCGATGACAGTACATGATACAGCCGGAGAGCCATCTGGAAATGGAAGCCTTCGAGAGAGCCTTCCCCTGATTGACAGGTCCAAAGTTCACAAAGAGTTGTGACGTCTTCCGAAAACACTTTGTGCGGTCCATGTAGAACTTCAGCACTCTAGCCACATCCAGCGAGTGCAAAGTCCTTTCAGCCGGCGACGAAGGCGACAGGAAGAAAACAGGCAACACCAAGGGTTCGTTGAGGTGGTAGTCCGACGGCACCTTGGGCATGAAGGAGGGGTGCGTCCTGAGCACTACCCTTGTGTCGTGAAAAGTCAAGTACGGGGCCTTGCAGGAAAGGGCCTGGATCTCTCCCACCCATCGTGCGGAGGTGATGGCCACAAGAAACGCTGTTTTCCACAACAAGAACTTCAACGGAGCCGAGTGCAGAGGCTCGAATGAAGGTCCCATGAGCTTGGTCATCACCACGTTGAGCTCCCACGCCGGGGCCGGAGCCTTCACCGGCGGGAACGATCTGAACAGTCCCTTCATGAACTCTTTCACTAGACGATGAGACCGCAAAGACGTCCACCCCGTGGTTCTGGTTTATCGGGAGATCGCAGCAAGATGAATCTTGATGGACGCGTGCGCCAGTCCAGCCTTGGCCAGCGTCAGTAGGTACGGCCGTACTTGGGGAGCCGTAATCCGTAGAGGGTTAATCTTCTGTGCGTGGCACCAGACAGAGAACCTCTTCCATTTGTGTCCGTAGCATTTAAGAGTGGAGGACGCCCTGGCCTTTGCAAGAACCTCTCTGCAGTCGGCCGGTATGTCGTATCTTCCAAACTCGAAAGCTGCAGGAGCCAGGCCTGCAAGTTCAGCGACTTCGGGTCGTGATGGAGGATGGCGCCTCCTTCCCTGGAGAGAAGATCCGCGTCCACTGGCAGCTTGATTGACGGGGACGCTGACAAGTCCAGAAGGTCCGGAACCATATCTGCCTCGGCCATGCAGGTGCGACGAGGATCATCCTGTACCGTGACCTCTTGAGCTGGTTGATGAGCCGGATCAGCAATGGCAATGGAGGGAACGCGTATAGAAACAGGCCCTCCCAGGGGAACGAGAAAGCATCGCCCATGCTCCTCGGCTGGGGAAACCTGCTGGCGAACCTCTGGCACTTGGAGTTCGTCGCCGTCGCGAAAAGATCGATTGGGTTGTGCCCCACCGTCGGAAGAGGCGGTCCACTAGATCCTGTCGTAGTTCCCACTCGTGGCACGAGCGCAGCTCCCTGCTGAGTGAGTCGGCAAAGGTGTTTTTTATCCCTGCCAGATGAAACGGCACCAGAAACATCCCTTGGGCGACGGCCCAATGCCACAGATCCTGCGCCTCCCTGGACAGGGCTGGGGACCTGGTTCCGCCCCGTTTCCTGATGTAGAACATGGTGGTGGTGTTGTCGGTGAAGATCCTCACCACCTTGCCCTTGAGGGACGGAAGGAAGGACCTGAGGGCCCAAAACACTGCACGGAGCTCCAAGACGTTGATATGGAGGGACTTCTCCGTCGGGAGCCAAAGGCCTCTCGCGTGCAGATTTTCGGTGTGCGCGCCCCACCCTTCCAGGGAGGCATCCGTGGTCACTGTCTCCTGGTGGCCGGGGGTCTGGAAGTCCATGCCCGCCGTCAGATGCGCGCAAGTGCCCCACCACCGGATCGCTTGTCGGAAACTCTCGTCGAGTGTGATCTTCTCCTCGAAGCTGCCCGTCGTCTGGATCCAGCGGGCGTCCAGAAACTCCTGCAACGGGCGAATCCGGAACCTGCACAGGGGGATGAGGTAAATGCAAGAAGACATCATTCTGAGGAGGGACTTGATGGACCTCACTCTGGCCGCGTCTGCAACCAGCATCCGCTGCACCTTGCCCAGCATGGCCCTCGTCCTTTCCTCCGACGGATAGGCCAGAAGCGACACTGTGTCGAGCTTCGCTCCCAGAAACATTGCGTCTTGCGCGGGCACCAGGTGGGACTTGGCGTAGTTTATGGAGAATCCCAGGTCCGTGAGAAGTTGGACGGTCCTTGCCGTGTGCTCCACGGCGAGCTCCTTCGTCTTCGCTCGGATGAGCCAGTCGTCCAGGTAGGGGTAGACGTGGATCCCCTCTCGGCGCAGCTGCGCCGCCACTGGTGCGAGGCACTTGGTGAACACCCTGGGTGCCGACCTCAGTCCGAAGGGAAGGGCTCTGAACTGATAGTGACGCCCTTGGACCACGAACCTGAGAAACTTTCGGTGTCCCTTTAGGATGGGAATATGGAAGTAGGCATCCTCCAAATCCAAAGACGACAGGAAATCGCCCTCCTCCAGCTGACCCAGGACGTGTTGGAGGGTGAACATCCGGAACTTCTGTGCCTTGATGAATTTGTTCAGTCGTCGTAGGTCCAGGATGGGACGCCATCCTCCCGTCTTCTTCTTCACGAGGAAGTATCTTGAGTAAACTCCGGAGCCCCGAAGCCTCTCTAGGACGAGCTCGATGGCGCCCTTCCTGAGCATCGCCTTTACCTCCAAGAGAAGTTGAGGGACGTGATGTTCTTTCCTGGCCACAGGGGGGGCGCGCAGGCACCTCTTTAGAAACTCGAGCGCGTGACCCTGGGCTAGGGCGTCCAGCACCCAACGGTCGGTGGAGATGGACTCCCACACGCTGACGAAGCTCGCCAGCCGGCCTCCCACCGGGGTGCTTCGGTGGGGGCCCGACCCCATGGCCGGTTCAGTCCTGCTTCAAACGAGGCTTTGCCGCCTTGACCTCCTTGGCGACGACGGCGGGGTCCGCCTGACTTGCCTCGTCCCCTGTAAGCTTCCTGCGACGACGAACGGGCCGCTTGACGGTAGGTGGAAAATCTGCCGCCAGAACCTTTGGAGGCACCCTGTTTGCCTCTGCCGCTCCGAAAGGGCGGGCGCCGTTGCTGGAGAACCCCAAGAGCCCGGGCCGTCTCCGTGTCTGCCTTGATGGCTTGAAGGGAATCATCCACTCTTTTCCCAAACAGGTTGTTTCCGTCGAACGGCATGTCCAAGACTCTGGTCTGCACGTCCTGACGGAAGTCAGTAGCCTTGAGCCATCCACGCCGCCTAAGGCACAAGCCGTTGCCCAACTGGCGAAATCCAGTGTCAGCGATGTCCGTCGCAATCGTAATGGCGTGGTCCGACGCCACCTCTCCTTCCTGCAAGATCTCTAGGGCCTCTGCCCTCTTGTCGTCCGGTAGGTAGTCCAGCAGGGAGGCCCTTTTTATACCACAACTCCCTGTCATAGCGAGCTACGATAGCTAAGGCGTTGGCCGCCTTAATCGTCGTCGCTGCAGACGAGATGACCCTGCATCCCATCGTATCCAATTTCTTTCCCTCGCCGTCCGGCGGGGAGGTCGACGTAGAGGCCGCGCCCCCCGCTTTCTTCCTGTCCGCCGCAGAGACGACCGAGTCCGGGGTCGGCTGTGCCCAAAGGCACAAGGGGGCCGCGTCCGGGACCCAGTACTTCTTCTCGTACCGATCCCTTCTAGCCGGCGTCGTGGATGGGTTCTTGAGGAGGGCGAGGCCCTCATCCCAAATATCGTCCAGTAGAGGTACGGAGAGGACCGTCTTCCTCTTGGCCTCGCGCCGTTGATAAAGGAAACCATCCTTCTTCTTCTCTTCCGGGCAGAGCTGGAAAAGCTCGGATGCCCTGGCGATCATGGAGTGAAACGATCCAATCTCGTCGGGCGGGGACGCCCGGGTGGGAGGGGACGACGGCAGATCCTCGTCGTAAACCTCGTCGTCCGTACCCGTCGCGGCCGTGTCAGTCCCCGTATCATCCCCACGAGTCGTGGACGGGGAGGAGGGCGAACAGGGCGCGATGGCTGAAAAGGAGGTGGAGGATGAATCCTTCTTCTCTTAGGGGGAGGGCTCCCAGAAGGGCCTGGCTCCGGGTCCCCCGTCGGGAGCCGTTCCTCCGCTGGTGATAACGGCAGTCTCGTCCTTATCTCTGAGCATAAGGACTGTATAGCCAACAAAATGGCCGCCGAGTTGTCTTGCGGCACTGGTTGAGGGGATTCCGACAGGCGGTCAGGGGCCCCGTCGGCACCCTCGATGTTATCGTCGTCTCCCACGTCGGGATCCCTCCCGACGGGCTGGTCTTCTTCCACGCCAACGCCATGGCTTAAGACTTCGATCAGCTCTTCCTCAGAGGTTGAGGCCGAATTCACAACGACCTCCTGCCCCCCCCTTTTTCTTCTCTGTCGGAGGTTTCACGGAGTTCCTGTCGATGGGCATAAAAGAGGACTCCCTCCGCGGTGGCAGGGAGACTCTGAGCCCCGAGGTCGCCACCACTGGTGTAGCCTCCACAGGCTGAGTCAGGGCCGCCGCGACTGTCTCGATAGAGGCCTTGGCCGGATGGATTAAGGCTTTCACCACCTTAGGTGCGCTCACCGCCTTCTCCTTGGGGGGAGGGTCACCGCCTCGCTCTCCCTCCGATGGGGCCTTCGAGCTCGACCGGGGCCTCTCCAGGAGCTTCGCCGGGTGCTCGGCCTTCCTCTTACCCGAACCAGAGCGTTAGCTCGTGGTTGATGGTGCTGGGGAGGATGCGCCCTGCCTGGCGCCCGTAGAGCCCGACCGTTCGGCGCTCCCGGTGCCAGCGGACTTGCGGTGCTTGGCCTTGTGTTGGACCCCCGTCGCCGGGGCGTCCTCAAAGGTCTTAGAAGACCGCTCGGATTTCTTCTTCTTCTTCTCGCCTGACGGGCTCTTCCCTTCCAGCCAGTTGGCGAGACGTTGATGGCGGTCCTTCTTGGTCCGCTCCGACATATTGCCGCAAAACGCACAGTCCTTCTCCACGTGCGTCTTGTCCTCATGTAGGCAGTACAGACAAAAGGAGTGTTCGTCCTCCTTAAAGACATTCTGGAGCTGGCATCCAGGGCAGACCCTGAACAGCTTTACGGGCGTCGAGCTTCCCTTCTCCTGGGCCATGTCCGAGATGGGCCTGAGAAACTTCTGGAGTCCTCCAAAAGCGTGGCTCGACGAAATCTTCACCCTTGAGGGGCGTAGACGAATCCGACACGGGTCCCTGTTGATCGGATGAAGAAACGGTGGAGCTTGAGGCTCTTTTGACCGAAAAATCGAAGTTTTTGAGAAAAAAACGTGAAAAAATAGCACTAACGCTCGAGAGCAATAGCACGAGGATCCCAACACTTGAACATGCGGTAAAAATCTGAAGATGGCTGCCAGAGGCGGGGCTTAGGTAGAGGGCAGTCATTGGCTGTGGTCAGTATGACGCAGAGATCAGTGATTGGTTACTACTACGAAAGACAGATCAGAAACGAAACTGATACTGGTTTTTTCTTTACCGAAGATTCCCAGCCTGACGACGGGGAATATTCATGAGCATGTGAATCCATGCCAGACCCCATGCTGGAGAATGACCCTCTTACCACAGATATTACAGATCCTCAATATGCAAGCATAAATTCCTTCTTCGGTAAATGCAACACTTAGCAGCTTGCTTAAGAAGTTCCGCCGGGGATTCCAAGATAGCCGCCAGTGAGTGATGACGTGTTCTCTGTTCCGCTCCGGGCCTACTAAGCAAACCTTGCTAATCCGTTCACTGAGGCGGGCTGGACGACAACGACCACAAACAGAAGGGCAGAGGCAATTGGAGCCCCACAGTAGTGCTTGCCCCCTCCTCCCAATCGTGTGTGTGACGGATTTTGACAGATAGCGGAAATGGGGCGTTAGCAACACGTGGAGCCAGTGAAGGAGATCATCGGCGAAGGGGTGCAGTAGCCTGGAGAAGGGACGTGGGAAAAGGAGGTGGCTCAACCTTGGATGCGGCTCAGAAGTGAGGAATAGAACTCCAGGCGCACTGGTGTGAAGGTGGGAACAAAACCTCTGGTAAGGTAGGCGGGCAGCCGGGAACGCACAAAACCAGCTGCATAGATTGAATAACATTGGGCTGCCTGCGCGTAAGGGCAAAGGTCGGTCCGAAATCCCAACGGAATAAGGAACAAGATCGCTCTTAGACACTGAATATCTCTGACTAACTTGCAGCAACGCAAGCAGACAGGATACACAACGGAAAGGCAAGACCATAACCCATGCAGCGCAACTAATGCGCAGTGCAAATTAAGACTGATATATGCACATGAGGTACTGAATGAACTCCTAGTGGCACCCGGGCAGAGAGAAGAGGAACCCAGCCATATACAGTGGTGGAGGCCACCACAGACATCACGTTGCACCGGCCAGAGGCGTGTATAAGGAGAGAAAAAGAGGAAATACAAAGACAAGAGCACTGTGGTTAAACAATACAACAAACTATGTTACTTGTACTAGTGTCATGCGCCCTTGTTGTGGAGAAGAAAAGGAAGACCAAACAATGCCCCTTATTCTCTAAATTGCAAACTTTGAATTTTTAATTTTTTTTAATTGTACATAGATTCAAGGCGTGCCCTTTGTGATTACACGTGTTTCGACGTCTGCGTCTTTTTCAAATCAGGGCTAATCCAGTTGCATTAACAGAGTTATTATTAACATTTACAAAAACGAAAAAGAAAAATGACCAATAGTTGTATACACATTCCAAATAGAACATAACAATTGCCTGCATGCATGTTAAAGGTTGGCCATTGAGGGAGGGGGAAAGGTGGGATTTTTAGGGATGGTTGACAAAAACAAAGAAAATGCAACAGATAATAGCGAACATAAAGAAGAAAGACAAAGAAATAATTAGTTAATAAATAATGTCCCGTTGTATTTTTCAAAGAAAATATTTTAAAACCTTAATCAACCCAAAAAAGAGGGAGGTGTGTTTCTTCTTACCTAGTAAGGTTGATTCAAGGTTCATGTGTTGGTGGTTTGAGTTAAATAGTCATGGGTTAAATACCTAAAAAGAAACATCATGTAGCCCATTAATACTTCCTTTACAATTAGCGAAGTGCACTTTACCAGTGAATAGAGCGAGCTATAGATTGTTTAAAGAATATCATAATATAATTTCCCAAGTGACTTTAATTTTGAACTCCACGTTGTAAACTTGTAAACTGGGCTAATCTGTTAAAGTTTATTCATGAAAATAAGCATTGGACCAGGTCTTCATATCAATCAACCATAGTCTTCCAAATCGTGTTTGCACGCCATGTGTGCGAGTGTTTACCATGGTTACTTGAAGCTAAAGTTGCGCTAGCACTCGTATTTATCGTTCTTGGACATTAAACATTATCTATCGTGCCACCACGTGTTTAGCACGTGCGGTCGCATTATGTGAAATAAGCCCCCCTGCGGGAGCTCCTCCAGCACGCTTACCTGTGTCAGCGTGTTCCCTCTCAAAGAGTCCCCGTTCGTTCTGTGCCGTGTTACTGTTATACTGTTATTATTGCGGCCATGAAAACTAGTCGGCTAAATCCTACTTTAGTTTTCATTATGTTTGTTTTTGGTGTTAAACTGTTGGTATTACATATGTTGTTACGGGCTTCCTTATGTGTTGGATGAATGTAGGAAATTTGAAACCAATTATAAATTGTTGTCTGGATCGAATCACGATTTTTTGAAATGTCCAATTAAATGCCATATTCGGACGCCACAAATTTTCCTGAACTACAAATATATGTTTCATGTATGTTATTACCAATTTTGATTTTAAAAGTTGAAAATGCAAAAATCAAAGTCGAAGTCTGAGCATCTCTGGTAGTCCTTTTATGGTTTCTAATGTCGCGGCCATATTTTGGGAAAAACAAGATTGTACAGCGCGGGAATCGCGTTCCCTTGAAACAATTTACGGCGGAATGCCCATCTAAAAATATTGTGGTTTGAATAGAGTGGGTATACGTTTTTTGGGGGTTTTTTACGTAGGGAGGAATTCTTCATTAACTTGTGTCTGGTGTTACCAAAACTTAAGACTGACTATAAATGGTACAGAACCTGGTATGTGTTTATGCGCACTTCTCAAGGATATGAGGCGTACATAGCTTAAAGTTGTCTGTAAAAAGTGAAAAACAGGGGTTCAAACTTGGTATATAAAGCATGCTTTTGTAACATATTAACCTCTGTCAAAGCAAATGTTAGAAATTACAGATGAAAAATCACAGATGAAAGTTCTGATCCATTCTTGCTAACTTTTTGTACAAAGATTGTTCTTTCACTTGTTATTACAAGAATGAGGCCATCTCATGGTCTGAGTTCAATCCTCTTTCCACTGCACGGAATTTGCAAATTAATTTCGCTTCTTCTTGCCTCAATTTAACTTCAAGGTCTCCTCCGCTTGGTCCCAGGGTCACTTTTTTAAGTCCAATAAATTTCAATTGTTTTTTATAGACTAATTGGTGTTTTCTTTGCCAATGTTGGGCTAGAGGCAAGTTGGTGTCTTGACTTCCGATGTTGGATAAGTGTTCCCTTATTCTTATCCTGAGTTCCCTAATGGTACTGCCTATATACATTTCTTCACAATAGTAGATTATTGCATAGACCACAAACTGGCTTCTACAGTTAATCTGATCCACTATTTTGTGAGTTATGTGATGTTTGTCTTTGAAGATCACTGTATTATTTAGGGCATGTTTACACATTGTGCATGTCCCGCATTTTCAAAACCCTGTTGGTAGTGGCGGGAGCCATGTGGTTGGAGTTTCTTTCTTCTCTTCTGGATGGAGCGAAGGACTTAAAATATTCTTGATGGTTTTGGCTCTTCTATAGATTAATGTGGGATTGTCTCCTATGTATTTCCTCACATTATCATCCAATTGCAACAAATGCAAGTTCTTCCTTAAAATATTCCTCAATACTTTATTGTCTGCACAGTAACTAGTGATAAAATCGATTTCTTGTTTCTCTTCTTGTATGGGTCTTGTTGTCTTAAGGGTACTCGCCCTATTGATTTTGGAGGCCTTATCTCTAGCTTGTGCTATTGTTTTGTTTCCATAGCCTCTTGTTCTGAATCTGCTGGTCAGTAGTTTGCATTCGGCTTCAAAACTGCTTTGTTCAGAACAGTTTCTCCGAGCTCTGATAAACTCTCCCTTTGGTATATTCCTGATCACGGAGTTAACATGGCAGCTTTTGGAAAATAAGGTAGAATTTGCCTCAATGCTTTTCCTGAAGGTTTTAGTTTTGAGATGGTTATTTTCCACATAAATCTTCAAATCTAATAAGTTTATTTCGTTGGTGCTAACGGTTCCTGTGAATTCTATCCCCATTGTGTTCTGATTTGCTCTCCGTCTGAACTCCTCTAGGGATCCCTCCTCCTCTTTCCAAATGATAAGTACATCATCTATGTACCGCGTCCATAATATTACCTTTGCTTCATATTCTTTATCTGTGTAAATGTGTTTATCTTCGTACATTGCCATCGTCAGATTGGCAAGGGCTGGGGCGTATTTTATTCCCATTGCCACTCCTTGTGTCTGCTTGAAAAATTGGCCATTAAAAATGAATATGTTGTTTTGTAATGTCAATAAGAGCATTTCTTTCAACATACTTACAGATTGGTAATTGGATGCACTTTCCTTTGAAAATGTATAATCCATAGTCTCTATGGCAGTGTTGTGTCCGATTGATGTATATAGGGAACGAACGTCCCATGTGGCCAACCGATAACCTTGCTGCCATTCTATCATCACTAATTTGTTGATTGTCTCAGTGGTATCTCTCAAATAGGATTTGGTTTTGATCGCCATGGGTCTTCCTTCTGGAATCTTTGCATATTCTTTGTGTATCTTGGGTAAACAATATACTGTTGGTAATATGGGTTGTTTGATTTCCAAAAAATGTGTTTCATCATCAGTGATGAGTCCTTGTCTGTGCCACGTTGTGATCGCTTCTTTCAGTTCTAATAGTATCTCCAATTTTGGATTCGTTTTCAGTTTCATATAGCAATGCGGTGTGTTCAAATGGTTCATTGCCATTTCTACAGAGTCCACTCTGTCCATTACTACTATTTTTCCTCCTTTATCAGCTCCTTTGATTACCAAATTTTGATCTTTTTTGAGTTGAAAAAGGGCTTTTCTTTCCATCCTTGTTAGGTTACCGTATTGATATTTCAGTTTGAATCTGTTTGAAAATTTAGCATCATTGTAGTCATTTAGATCCTTTGTAACTGTTTTGTAAAAGGTGTCAACTAAATTATCTGGCATGAGCTGTGGCGTAAACTTAGATTTGGATTTGAGTTCCTTTGCGGAGAGACTTGTTTGTTGTTTTTGAAGCTCGTGCAATGTCTCATGAATTGGTCTTTCTTCTGTTTCTTGTAAAGATCTAAGTGCACCTATATTGGCCAAATCTTCAATAGTTAACATACTTTCCTGTACCGGTAGTTCCTTTGTATGGTGTACCTTAATTTGAGTGTCGAAATATTTCTTTAATTTCACAAATTTGAATAAATCTATATGTACTTCTGTGTTGTTGAAGTTTGTGGTTGGTGCAAAAGTAAATCCTTTGTTTAATAGTGATGTTTCCTCCGGTTTGAGTTGATGATTAGATATGTTCAAAACCAAGTCTTTCACTTTTTCTTTTTCACTACTTCTCTGGCTCTTGCTCTTGTTAGTCTCCTGAAGTCTTCTAACCCCTCTGTTAATAGTTTGTTGTATTCTTTATTCAAACGGAGTAAGGGAGCCAGGGAAACTCTGTTGTTACACAGTCATGCGACCGTGACTTGTGAGTCAACAATTATTCAGGAAAGGGCGCTGAGGTCCACCTGTAAGGGAACCCAACAAAATAGGCTCCTCACTGTGGTTAAACAACATAGCCCACCGAAAGGGGTAAAGCCTAGGTCCGGACTACAAAACTGGGCAGCAAAGCCACCCAACAACAAAGTAGATTGCACAGGACCCTGAAACAAGAGTGGCGCCCTACAGCACCTGAGCATTACCACGCTAACCCATCATTGGACAAGAAGCAGTAGCGAAGAGTGCAACACTACAAGCAAGAGGCGGAGCCATGCCGGACAAAACGCAGGCGAAAGGGCAAGCAGACCAGCATGGAAACGTACGCCCGCAAAAATGACATGAATCAACTTACTCTGACAGATTCCAGCACGAGCTTGGCAAGACCCGAACAACAGGAAGGGAGGGAAGAAGATAGCCCCATATTCTAGGCCATAGCAGCGTTGAAAACATCACTTCAGCACAAATTAGGCGCTGTAAACATGGATGTGGGCCTCCCAAGACAGGATGTACGGGCCCTGGCAGACCCACTGAGCATGGCGGAGCAACAGGTACAGAACAATATCAACAACATCACAACTGCCCAATCTCAAATGGCGGACATGCTTGATAGAATACGAAACCTCGAGCATAGGGTTGAGGATGCAGAAGGGAGGGCCAGACGAAACATACGCATCGTCAGACTGCCAGAGGGAGAAGAAGGCAAAGACCCCATGAATTACGTAGAAAATGTATTGCTGCAAGAAGTGGGAGCAGGGGTGCTATCCCAAGGCGTTGCTGTGGAAAGAGCCCACAGAGCCCTGACCGGAAAATCCCAGCCGGGAGCACCCCAGAGGCCCATGATAGCCAAAATCATGAACTTTAAAGAACGGGAAAAGATACTAATATTGTCAAGAGAAGGAGGAGCGATCACCAGAAACTCCTCCAAGATAGCAATTTACCCAGAATACACGGCACTAGTGCAAAGACAAAGAGCACGATTCGGACCAACAAAGGAGCACTTCAGGAATGCAAGCTTGAGATACATGCTACTATACCCTGGCAAATTAAAAGTGCTACACAATGGCAGTACAAACTATGGAAGAGGCCCACGAATGAATGGACCAACAAGGAATACCCCAGCTAAGTGCCAGAAATGCGCAAAATGATAGGAATGCAACGCAGTAAGACACGGACGGAGAAGACAGAGGTCTAAAATGCAGAAGACACCAAGGATGAAACGGGGACCACATGGACTACAAAGCAGGAGGAAACTAAGGCTGCCCCGATGGACGTCATGAAAAAGAACCCCACGGATTCAAACAAGTTTCAGATGCCAGTTCCAAGGCATCACGCTGCAGTGAGCCGGCCTCAAGGAAATGGGGCAGTGCAAGGAAAGCGGTGGAGCCCGAGCAGGGGTAGGGTGGCTGGGTGTTTAATAGTTAAGGTTTGTTGGTTGGAAGGTGGCACGAGAACGGGAGAATGCATCAGACATAATAGACATCACGAGGGCGCAAGAAAAAATAAGATCAAAGCACAGGAAATGAAGGATCACCGGACACCCGCAGGGCAAAGGAACCTTGCAAAGCCCACTCTGAGTATAGGCTGCATTGACAACGGAGGAGAGAACACAATAAGTGAAAGCAGAAGGCAAACTACTAGGCGAAGAGGACGAAAGGCACTAACAGGAGCACAAATAGGCCCATGGGAAATGATGGCAAAATGAGCTGCCAAAATGAGCTCTGATGAACTAAGAATAGCCAATTGGAATGTTCGAGGGCTGAATAACTACGTCAAGAGGCTGAGAGTGTACGCTTGGTTGAACAGATCGAAAGTGAAGGTAGCAATGCTGCAGGAAACCCACTTGATGAGAGAAAAGAAGTCCAAGATAGCAAAAAAGCGGGGAGGACAAATGTATGGCTCAACCTATTCGAACTATGCCAGAGGAGTATTAACGTGGGTAGTCCCCAATATCCCATTTCAACCTTTAACGCAAGAACAGGACAAAGAGGGCAGGTTGGTCATAGTGCACGGAATGTTAGAAAACAAAGTGTGTCTGGTAAACACATACGCTCCAAACCATGACACAACCACGTTCTTCAAGACACTCGTACCTCGACTAGCCCTGTACAGAGAGGCGTCCTATATTTGGGCAGGAAACTTCAACTGCACACTCAACCCGATGTTGGACAGGTCGGACAACATATAAAAACGCCTGCACCACTGGCAAAATCCCTACAGATGATCTTAACTAAGTTGAAACTAGAATATGTCTGGAGGAAAATGCATGAAGAAACCAAGGGGTACTCAAACTATAGCGCTCCACATGGAACGCACACACTTCTAGATTCTATTTTCACAGGCATCGAAACCCTGGGGGGATTTACAAGCATACACTTCAGAGCAAGAACACTCTCAGACCACGCCCCGCTAGTGGCGACATGGGAATATACACATAGGAAGATCCCTATACCGACATGGCGACTAAGAGAGGAAGCATTAATGGAGGGGGAGTTTCAGGAACATATGCAGGACACAATAGAAGACTACTTCCACCATAACACAGGTAGCCTAGATAGGTCCGGGACCCTATGGGATGCCTTTAAGCTAGTGGTCAGGGAAGCAACGATAGGGAAGACAGGGGGACTTAAAGGGAGCATCCTGGCTGAACTGGGGAAAATAGAGAAAGAAATAGAAAAGGCAGAAAGACAGACAGGCATAACTGGAGAGGAACCAGGCGAACTAATATCACTAAGGTTACAGTGTAATACTATTTGGGAGAAACTGGGGAAACTGGACTATGGGAAATATCTACAGAAATGACATGTGGAAGGCAATAAGCTGGGCAGACTTCTTGCTTGGTTAACCAAGCAGGAAACATAAAAAGACCTGATTAACGCAATACAAAAACGGGACTGGGGAAGAGGGGAGGACCCAAGAAGGAGCAACCAGGTATTCTGACAATTGTACGAGAAACTGTACTCTCTGAATCAAGAGGCTGCCTCGGATATAACTGATGCCATAACCCAAAAATTACCTACCAAAATTAACCGAAGAACAGATGCAGATATTGAGGCCCCCCTAACAGTAGAAGAACTAGAAGCTGTAATAGATAGTCTTCCGACAGCCAAGACCTCAGGACCCGATGGGTTGCCCTTAGAGTTTTATAGAAAATGCAAGGAGATGCTGGCACCTAAACTGCTGGAAGTTTATCAAGAGGCGTACACACAGGGTCAATGACCAGACAGTATGGTAGAATCATTAATAATACCCATCCTGAAGCCGGGTAAGTCACCTCTAGATTGTGGTTCATATAGGCCAATTTCCATGGTCAATCAGGACTGCAAATTCCTGACAGCGACCCTGGCTAACAGGCTCAAACGGGTCCTACATACGTTTTTGCACTTGGACCAGACAGGCTATGTCCCGGGGAGAAACACCAAATGGAATTTGTGAAGGCTGCACCACGTAATAGACCAGACTAACCAAAGACATCAGTAATGCGCGGTAGAGTCTTTGGACACAGTCAAAGCTTTCGGCTCTGAACTGGAACTGGCTATTGCACGCACTTGTGCACTTTGGAATAGGGGGGGGAGCTTCCTGCGGTAGTTTAAGTTGCTATATAGGGACCCCAGGGGAAGGGTTAAAACTGGAAAATAGATCTTGAAGGCTTGGAGAATACACAGGGGCACAAAGCAAGGCTGCCCATTGTCGCTGATGCTTTACATACTGGCCATAGAACCGCTGGCGGTCGTCCTGAGAGCGGAGTATAGTGAGTCAGGGATTAAAATTGATATCATCCACCTAGTCTTGCTGTACGCAGACGACATGCTCCTATTTGTCGTAAACCCACAAGATCACTTACCAGACCTGTTGGAGGTAGTAGACGCATTTGCCAAGTTGTTTGGTACATCCATCAACAAAGAGAAGTCCTCCCTGTACCCCCTAACAGGACTCAGACAGGTTAGCACAGACCATCTGCCTGACTTAGGCCATATATGGATACTGCGCACCTTCTGCTATTTGGGAATAGATATACACCATGACCCTACAGAGACACATAAGGTCAACACGCAAATAGCCCTAGAGAAAATTGCAAAGGCCATGATGTTCTGGAAGACATTGCCACTGGGGATAGGGAGAGCAGCCCTGCTGAAGATAACAGCACAAAAATCCCGCACAGCACACCCGGGACATTCTTTAAAACAATTAAACACAATGGCCTGGGAAGTTCTGTGGGGAGGGGGAAGAAACAGGTGGGCACTAAACACATTGCAAAGAGATTATGAGTTGGGAGGGATCAAATGGCCTGATTTCGAACGATACTACGTGGCAGGGAAGCAACAATTTGTGGTAGGATGACACATCTGTAGAGACATTACTATTCCAGCCAGCACAACAGTACTGCTATCTGAGAGAGATAATATGGATGGAGAAGTCCTTATCCCAAACGCTCCCCACCCTGGCTAGACTGGGTCTGACCCGGTGGAGGAAAGCGTGGAAAATCCACGGAACCCCGGATGTCTGCTCAATGCAGATCCCCCTGGCAAGACTAGCGAACACCCGACCTGAAGCCTTCGCTGCGTATCAAAAGCATTGGGAAGCCAAAGGTATACCACAGGTTGGAGACCTATGGAAAGATGGACAATGGGTGGAATGTCAGACCCTGATAGAAGAATATGACGTACAAACAGGCCAATTCATGCTATACAACAGTATGGCAAAAACAATAAAAAAAAGATATGGCCAGATTTATCAGAGGACACCAGAACCGGGGAGGCTCTAGATGCATGGTATGACGTGGCAGAAGGAAGATACACAGTGTCCAGGCTCTATGAACAGCTTCTGAAAATCCATAACACAGGAACTGCAGGTACGAAGAAAGTGGGAGGCGGAACTTCAAAAAAACCTTCACAGACGAAGAATGGGCAAGGGCCTTAAGATACACAAAGAAGGTCTCCAGAAATGCCAGGTTCAGGCAGACACAGCTCTATGTCACGCTAAGAGCATACCTCACCCCTAGTAGAATATCCAAGATGGAGTAGAGTAACCCAAAGCTGCCCTCGATACGCAACAGAAGATGCAGACATGCTGCACATGTTCTGGGCCTGCCCTGTAATAACGAAATTCTGGGATGGCATCAAGGCAAGAGCGGCAGAGGGTGGAATCCACATGCAGGCGTGGTCACCGGAGTCTTACCTGCTGGGACTGTTTCCGAGAGGAAGCAAGCCAAGAACACACACACAGCCAAAATGAAAGACTTGATGAGTATTCTGGCGAAGTGTCGAATAACGATGGCGTGGAAATCCAATACTGGCCTGACCATAGAAGCATGGTGGGCAGACTTATGGACACTAGCTGAAACAACAATATGGACTATGGCATTACGAAGAGGGGCAAGCGAAAACAGTGAGAAGATACTGGCATGGAACTGCTTCCCTATCCTCCATTGGCTGGCTCCCCTTTCATTCTCAACTTAAATTTTACTTCCTCTGTCTGGTCTTCAAATCTCTCCACGATCTTGCTCCCCCTTATCTCTCTTCCCTTCTCTCATTCTACACTCCCTCTCGTCCCCTTCGTTCCGCTGACCACTTCCTCCTCATTGTTCCTCCCTCCCCCTGTGCCTCCTCCCGTTTCCGCTCCTTCCAACTCCTAGCCCCAATCCACTGGAACTCCTTGCCTCTCTCTATCTGCTCGACTCCTACTCTTTCCTCTTTCCGCACGTCCCTCAAATCTCTCCTTCTCCATTTCCTGCCATGACACCCCCTTCCTCTCACTCCCCTCTCTTACCTCTTTCCCTCTTCCCCCCCTTAACCTCTCCCACAGTTTCCCCCTCCCCATCCTCTTCCCACCCCCTCCTTTCCATCCTCCTCCTACCTTCCCTCCCTCCCTCTTCCTCCTAGCCCTCCCCCTCCTCTCCGCTTCCCCCTCTGAAAATTTGCTCTACATACTGTTTTTGGTGACTGATTCATGTTTGTAATTTGCTTCTGTTGTTAGTTTTTGTTATGTTAAATATACCCTATTGTTGTAACTGTACAGCGCTTTGGTATAAAGCACTATATAAGACTAATAAATACAAATACAAACTCATTGATACAGGAACTGTTTGAACCCACAGACGGAAACAACACGGACAAACCTAGTGAGCCAGAAAACGCAGATAGGGATGCAGAAGTAACAGGAGAGCAACGTTAAAAAAGAGCCAAACTAGCAGAGAAGGGACAAACTCAATAACAGATAACCCTAAAGGTGCAGATACCGAGTTGCGTAGAAATGACAAGAGATCCGAGCACAGACTACCAGGACTATGCGCCAAGACAGTGATGATGCTGGACACTTCCGGCACGACGTGCAGTAATGAATGTTATGTTTTCTGTTGTGTGTTACCTAAATTTTATGTAAAAAACAAAGTTTAAAAACAATGGGGCTGCCCCCGGATGGTGCTTCCTAAATAGCCGGTGAAGGAGGGGGCGAGCTAAGGACCAAGCGGCCTTGTCGGTACGGTGAAAGTAATGGGACAAAGGAAGCAGATCTGGAAGCACACCATGTTACATGATAATTATACTGTCCTGGTGCGAGATGGCGGCAGGAGGGTGAGTGACCCGGTGGAAGCATAACGGGGAACTACAACTTGGCAGATTCCTGCAGCATGCTACTAGGGGGTGTCCCTCAAAAGAGACAACTGGTGTAGCTGAAAGTGTTGGAGAAGAATTACTGGTGGACAGGCGCACATACTACAACAGTGCGCATAAATATAAGTACTCTGGAAGCTGGTGAGAGGCCCATATATAAGGCGGGAGGCCGCCCCCTGTCACGAGTGGCTGAGGAACGCATATAACATAAGCAGGGTGACTCTTTCTAAATGCCAAAACCTAAAGAAAAGGGCACCCCAGCAAGAAGAAGGCAAGCCCAAACTGCGCAGGAAGGCCGACTGGAGCGGTGTTGGAAACAGTGGCGAGGGTACAGCAGGAGCCAAAAAAAAGGACGCTGAAGAAGTGAAAGGGGACGTCCTGGAGAGTGGGGAGATGGCTTTCAGCAAGGAAGACCTTAAGGAATGCCTTTGCGATATGGAAGGAAGAATCACAAACAAGTTCCAGGAATAGGTTACTTTGCTACGAGAAGAACTGAGAAATACCCTGACGGAAGTCAAGGGGGAAGTGAAAGAGCTGGGCGAAAGAGTGGAAGTTGCTGAACAGGGCCTAGCAGAGATTTCGGATAAGGTACGGCAGAATAGTAAATTGTTAGACCAGCTGGCTAGAGTCTCACATAACTTGGAACTGCAGGCAGAGGAGTTGCAGAACGCCTCACTGAGGTCTATCTTTCAGGTGAAGGGTTTAAGCGAGTCAATACTGGACACTGATTTGAAGAGTACGATTCAACAATGTTTTGGAAACTTATTGACTGTTGTACAGCTGGAAGACAGGTATTGATCAAGTCCATAAAGTGGGACCAAGGAGAAGGGAACCGGGGACCTAGACAAAGATGTTTTGGTTGCCCTAACTTCATATGGCTTATAAGATATTTTGAATGCAGAAAGAATAGCTGGGAATATCTCAGTGAATGAGGCACAGGTAATGGACTTCGAACTGGTAACACGGCAAAAGAAGAGACATGGGGCAGTTAACACGTGCTTTGACTGCAAAACAGATCCCATGTAAGTGGACATTTCTGTTCGGTTTACTTTTCAACCTGGAGGGCGTACAACATTGTATAACATCAAGTGCGGAGGGTCTGGCACTGCTGGACCTGGAGGAAGAAGGGCATGGAGAGAGACTAACAAGGCACTCCTCTCAACATGGGATACAACAATGGGACTGGTCTATGGTGCAGCGAAAGAGGGGTTGCAGTGGGGGCAAAATTGGAAGGTACACTGGGGAGAGGGCAAGAGGGAGGTGTAGACGGGGGCGCAGATGGTGTCTCATACAAGGACATGGTGAAGCTAAAACATAGGGGCAGGTGGGTACCCAATGTCGAGTTGGTTATTTCACATGTAGCGGAGGGCTGGTGACTAATGTCTTGTAATCCGAGGGAGGCGTTAGGATACTTCCCAGAGGGGGTGACCTCAAGTAATTTTCAGGGCCTAAGCTTTGGCGATGGTCCCTGTGGAGATCATAGGATCTTTGGCCTGGTCCGGAGATGGTTTGTTGCAAGGGGAGCGGGGGGGGGGGGGGGGGTTTGCACACTGTTGGAGGCTGGGGAACGAGGAAAGCACAGCATTGAGCAGTCCAATTATATTTCGCGTTCAAGGTTGTATTTTATAATGCAAGGGGATTAAATTCCCCTAGAAAGCGTAAAAAGGTGGAAACTAATGAAAAATGAGAGTGCAGATGTCATTATGTTACTGGAGACACATATTAAGAAGGCAGATAAACTTACAGTGAAATGGCAGCTATTCTCCAAGATTTTTCAATCTAATGCAGTGGGGAAGAGCTCCGGAGTTGTGATCGGACTCAGAGGTTTACATGTCCTTATAACGACAAGAAAAATAGCGACAAACTTTTTCAGTGACTCTAAAATAACAAATAAATGTTGAATGTATTGCTCTTATTTTGCACTGCCCTCTCAAAAAAAAACCTTTTTCTTGCTTTACTAACTGCCCCAAACTCTCCACCCTTTTTAATGCTTTACCCTACCCTCTGCATATACTTTTATTAAAAAAATCAATATTTTTGTCATTATTTATGTTTCACTGAAAACGTTTGTCACTATTTTAATTTCGTTATAATCACTGTATACCGACTCAGAGATACACTCAGGGCTACGATAGTGCGGTCCCTGTTGTACACCGAGTGGAGGTGTCCATTTCTATTAGTGCAATTGGAATATAGACAAATCACCTTGGCAACGGTATATGCGCCTAACACAGGGCAGGTTGGGTTCCTAAGAGAGGGTAGTAGCTAGTTTTGAGTGCTTTGCAGCAGGTAAAATAATATTTACGGGTGACTTTAATTTGGCGTGAGACCCTAATACGGATAGAAGTGTTGTTGCATGGAAGGGAACAGCACTCCCTACATAGCACTAAAGGAAACCTTTGACAATGTAATGCTATGAGATGTCTGGTGGACTAAAAGAGGACGAAAGGGGATAGAAGTGGTTTTCTCATATACAGCAATCCCTGTCCAGAATCGATTATGTGTGGGTAACAGCTAGGTTAATAGAGGAGGCAAAGGAAACCGATCTGGGAAACATATTGTCTGATCATGCCCCTTTACTAATGACCGCCTGTGGGGCTGTGGGCCTGGACTTTTACAGTTGAACAGTGTGATGAAGCGGCGGTATAACTGATTAGTGACAGGATTGATGAATATTTCACTGTTAATGATAACCAATCGGTCTCGCCAGAAGGGACCCAGGACGCCTTTAAGGAAGTGTTGCTGGGGGGACTTATTGCGTTGTGATCTCAGCGGGAGAAACAAAGGGCAAGAATGGAAAGGGGCCTTGAGGCTCAATTCAGAAATACTCAACAGGCTATAGTGAAATGTACAACAAGGGCCCTACATAAAAGGTTAAAGAAACTACATAGCCAATTAGATTTGTTGCGGACCCGCAGGGCAGAGAGATCCCAGTTGATGACCAAACAGAGGTACTATGTGCGAGCCAGCACAGCGGATAAGCTGCTGGCTCAGCAGTTGATCAGAGGCAGTCTGGATGATCCAACGGATTAAGCAGCCCGATGGCTCAAATACGACTGAATCAGCAGCCATAATTGAGACCTTTGCTCAATTTTATGAATCATTAGAGGTGTCAGAACACCCCGACCCTCGGGAGATATGTCAGTACTTTTCAGATATATCTTTGCCAAAGATAACGGCTATGGAGCAGGAAGAGCTAGACAGAGACATAAGGGAGAAGGAAGTGGAGGCAGCTATCGGGCACTACACTGACCAAGGTGCCAAGATCAGATGGATTTCCGGCAGCTTTTTTCAAACAATACGCTAGGCAATTGATCCCAAGGTTGGCAGAGTTGTTCAAAAGCGGTAGCGGCTAGTGGGATAGAGGGGGTAACACAGACTATGCCAGAGGCAAAAGTGGTGGTGTTTGGGAAATCAAGTAAAGACTTGATGAAATGCAGGTCATACAGACCCATTGCACTTGTGAACGTTTATGCAAAACTATATACAGGCATTCTAGCAACAAGATTAGCACCTCTCTTACCTGACCTGATAAACACTGATCAATCTGGGTTCATCATGGGGAGGCAGACCTCTGATAACATTAGGAGAGTGATCCACTTAATAGAGAAAGTGAACTCTAAACAGATTCCATCAGCGTTAGTGTTGTTGATCACCGAAAAGGCGTAGCGCAGAATGGCCTTTTTTATTTGCTATGGAACAGATGGGAATGGGAACTACGTTTATACAGATGGTACGGGCAAATTATCAGGCCTCTAAGATATGTCCGTCAGTTAATAAACAAGTGCCTCGTAATATAGAAATAGGTCTAGGAACAAGGCAGGGATGCCCACTGTCAACACTTCTATATGCAATATATCTGGAGTCATTTTTGCTTAAACTTAGATTGAGGTCGGCAATAGGGGGCATCCCTTTTGGAGGGAAGGAGCATAAGATCGTGGCCTTCGCAGACGATATGTTATTGACACTGATAGACCCCGAACTGTCAATACAAGCACTAGTGATGAAATTGACAAGATATAGAGCGAGTGGCAGGCCTCAAGGTTAATATGGGGAAATCAGAGCTGATAGATTTGGGCCTTTCTGCAATACAGAAGGAGGCTTTAACATCCTATTCTCGGTTTGCGATGGCAGACAGCTGTATCAAGTACTTGGGGGTTAATATAACCAAGGCAGTTTCGCAGATGTTTGCTAGCTTATCCGCAAGTGCTTCAAAGGGTAAAGGAAGATTTGGGGAAATGGAACTGCTTCGTATCTCATGGTTAGGAAGGGTAGTTACTATTAAGATTTTGAATCTCCCGAGACTACTTTACTATTTCCAGGCACCGGCTGGAAATAGGCTTCGGATACTGGTTCCACAGTCATTCTTTATGACACTGAATAAGTGGTTTCGAGATTTCATTGGCAAAACAAAACCCAGAGAGTTGCACCTCAAACGCTAATGGCACCTAGAGATGGTGGGCCTTCCAAATTTACAAGGCAGCACAGCTATGTGTACTCCGTGAATGGTTTATGGGAGATAGCTTGTAACCCTGGGTAAGGATGTATAGGGTGGTGGTTGGGTGCCCATAAGAAGGGGTCCTCTGGTTACATAGACAAAATTGACCCCAGAACACATGGATTAGCCAGGTACTAGCAGTGGTTTGTGATATATGTGACCAGTTATTGGAAAAGGGAAACCTATCTACGCGCCCATCTCACCCCGCTATTTGGGAATCTGCAATTCCACCCAGGGATAGTACAGGGAGTGTTTAGGCAATTGCAGAATGTGGGATGTACGAAGCTGCTAGATGTGATGCAGGGAAAGGATATCTGTACATTTATTTTATTTATTTATATGTGTGAAGCGCGCTAGCAACCCAAGAGCATAGAGCCGCTGTTGCATGAATTTGTCTTAGTTACAAGAGGGTTACTTGTCTTAGCTACAATAGGTTACTTGGCTCATGGTTACAGTGAGCTTGGAATACAATATAGGAACACAAACAAATGGGGTTACACTTTTGGTTTGTCATACAGTTACAAACTGAGGAATGCAAACAGTTTGTCGGTCTTTCGGGGAAGGATAGGCTGGAGTACTATCAACTAAGACATTGTTATAGCCAGTTTCGGGGGTAAAGCAGTAGCTGGGAGAGAGCTCACAGCATTTGAAAAATGTATCACCACACATACAGGTAATTGACAAAAGGTATCAAGGCTATACTCTATTTTGATGGAAAGGGATTTGGGACAGGTCTGGGGATATATGCACAAGTGGGAAAAGACCTTGGGGATGGATCTCCCAAAGGAACATGGGAAACATCTATGGGCATATATTCCCAAACTGACAAGGTTGATCCAAGTCAGAGAAGCGTGGTATAAACAATGGTCCAATGGCACTATATCCCTGAGAGATTGCATAAAATGTTTCCGTCATCTATGGAGAAGTGCTGGAGGAGGTGTGGTATGAAAGGGGATTGGAGACACATTTGGTGGGAGTGCCCACATTTGGGAGGAGGTCACAATCCAGATGAAGACCATGGTAACTCTCGATGCCACTTTGACACCCAGGGAATAGATGTGTGGTTTGTTTGACCCAGAGATTTGGTACATAGCAAAGCCTTTATGTTAATGGTGCTAGCAGCATGGCTGGTCATAGCGAGTAGCCGGAAACCGAAGCGCTCACCAAAGATAAGGAACTGGTTGTTTAAATTGTGGGGGTTCATGGCAGTGGAGTGGATGACCTATAATCTGCAAGGGGAATATGTGAGATCCCAACGAGACTGGGCAATGATTTGGGACTTTCTTAAAGGAGACTTTGTACGGCATTGGTGTACTCATAATTTGAGAATATTGAATATTATGTCAATAAGAACAATCAATGTTCGCCTGTGATTCGGAAGAAATGGTAGTACAACTCTGTCCGGGGAAGGGGGGAGTTGGGGGATAATATTGATTCATTTAAAAATGCCAATACAAATATTTGAGAAACAAAAGAACCTGGGGCAGATGCAAACACTAATTGTCACTCCATCTCTAGGTTGTTTCTGGCTTAACAGAAATTAGGAGCTAGTAGACAAATTCCTTGCTTCTACAATGAAGATGGTTCCATGAACCAATAAGAACTGATTCACTGCTGTGCTCGGCAATGGACTCTGGATCACTCGGAGGTAATCTGTTCTGGGTCTATGTTCTGGGTGTCAAGACGCAATGGAGGAAAGCACTGCTGTATGTTCAAATAGGTACACACAGTCCCTATCAATATAATGACATCTTACTCCACCAATGGGGATATCAATGTATATAATACAATAAAGAGCAAGATGATTCGTTTTCTCTACTCACACTCCATCCCCTCAGTTAGGAAAGATTTCATATTGTAGGTAATTTTCCTTCCATGTGGCAACCCCCAAACTTTTCGCTGTTGTTTTACACCCTGATCTAGACTTTGCCAGAGAAGCGCAGCCTTCTGCTGCACTCCTCTGGGCTTCCGCTCCATTCTTACGGGGAAACTGACATGCCCTTAAAACAGTCAGTACCGGGAAACGTTGTTTTCCGTAGTTCTTTTCTCATGTTGCAGCTTTCGCGCAACATGGCACAAGAGTACACTGTAACTTACATTACCGCGCTCTTGGGTCTCTAGTCATTCTACAGGCCCTAGTAACTCTCGATGGATTTATAACGAACTGTGCAAGTATGTCACGGACGGGACTGGTGGCAGCGATCGTTTCATTGTGTTTTGAACTCCCTTTTGCCCTGTTAACCGCGCTTCTCGCGTTTGGCCAAAATGGGTGGCCTGGCTTCCAAAATGGCCATGCCACGAGGTTCTTTGTCCTGTCCCTTGACCGTCTTGCCCCTTCACCTTCCCCCATATCGAGCCGACCCGGGGCCATCCTTATTTGGGCATGTACTTTCCCGCGAAACACAGATGCTTTCGCGGGCTTCTGCATGCCTTGTGTGTGCCTCCAGGATGTGGGCTGGGATGTCTGGTCCCAATACACATCCTGGGTGCCAGAGAATGTAGTGTGTCTTGAATGCCTGGGACCACCGTGGTCTGTGATAGGTCCACGTATGGTGTGAGTGTTTTGTGAGCAGATCTCCCATTGGGTCCTCTCCGTTTTGGTGCAAAGGGAACTCTGGATAAGAGGAGGCTGGAAACACCACTACCATGTCGATCTCCCGAGTTCTCACGAACGACGGATACAGGAGCCAAGTATCCTGCAACTAAGAGCCTGAACCGAGGAATCGCTGGTGACCTGCTGAAGGACTGCTCCTCTGCACTGCTGTCGCCCTGTGAAACCATTCTGCCTCTGATCGAACGAGAAGGCCTGTACTGGTACTTCTACCCTTTGGAATAGTGGGAACAAATATTCTCGGCATCTTCATCATCTCCTGCACGTAAGCCTTCGGAAGCGTCTCTGGGCCATCCAGTGGACTGACCAGCTTACCCAGGAGTCTTGCTCTGTCACCGCCGTCAGGTTGCTGCTGTATTCCGAGTCCTTGACACACTCACACAATTCGTACACTTGGCATTCCCAGGTCTGAAGTGAGAAGTGTGCATTGGGCTGAAATACACACGGCCGCTGCGTTGCCCTGCTGTGGTAACAATCTGTGCGGGTTCACTGCGTTTGGGACATCCTCAACTCTAACTTCTGCTACTGCAGAATCTTCACGACGCCGAGACGTCCCCTGCTCGTATCTGAACTTGCCAGCACTGAAACTGACACGGAGAAGCCTGGGTCTGTCTGCATCAGGGACTGGTGAGTAGCAAAGCTAGGAACCGGTTGCCCTCCTGCAGTAGCCTGTAGCTTTTCCTCGCTGTGTTAAACAGCACACCTTTTTCGCACTCGCGCTCTGCTTCTGCCTGCAAGTGGAGGCCGCGCTCGAGTAGCGGAGATCTGTTCGCCCTCCTTTGTTCACCGCTCTGAACTGCCTGATTTCCTTGAAGAGACTCCCCTTGGCCCGTTGGCACCAGCGTGTGCTGGTACTTTTGAGCACAAGGCTCCACTCTTCGTAGGGCTCGGACTTCCTTCTAGTTAGGTGGCCTCTGAAGGCGAACTGGGTCTAACGATTCTTTGCACTGCCTGTTTTCCTCCCCATCTAGGTGGCCTGCCTATTTCGAGCTTCGAACTCTTTAGACCCTTCGGTAATTGTATATATATTGTATTTGATTGTGATGTGTTGGTTTACTTGAGTTTTGCTGTGATTCTTTACTATGGTCAATGTTACAAAGGCCTTGTAATAAATGTGTCTATATTTTTAATATAACACCTGCTTGGAGTAATTTGTAAGCGTCCTTGCTTTGTGTGCTCATTGCGGGCTTTCAGTCACCCTCACCCCTCTTGAGACCTAGTCTTGATCGCCGCCATTGCTACCCTGATTGGTCTGGCTTTTCCAGAGGTTACCTTGTTCCAAGAAACTAGGCTCGCCTTCTGAACCTCTGCCCCTCCAGGACAGAGTTCAGAAATCCATTTTAACCGAACCGCTGATAGATTTTCCGGCACAACAAGTCCTGACAGAATGGACCGCATGCTAAAATTAGTTTACAAAAAATATATAATTTATTCAAAATATTTCAACTGAAAATTGAACATAAAACACTTCCCTCACCTAACACAGTGCAGCTTCTAACACTAGAAAAAAACAGTTACTAAAACATCGGCCTCAATTTATACACAAGACACAAAAGATATCACATCACAAAACACAAAAATCTCAATGTGTCATTAAAATAACAATCCCAACATGTTTCTGTTCTTCACAACCCCTTTCGGGCGAACATTCTTCAGGGGATAATTTAAAACATCCACTCTTCTCCTCAACACCGTGTTGAATGGGTAGTTTCCGGCACCCTCAAAGGAAAAAAGACCAACGGGGCCTGTAAAAGGAAAACAGAGGAAACTAATGAGCTCCAATGGGGAGGGGTACTACAAAATGTAGATAAGCGGCTGGCTCAAAAATTGTGCCACCCTCACACAGGTACCAAAAAAAATGGACCACTAAGATTTACCTTTAATTGGTGAACCTTCAATGCGCGTCTCAAAATGACAAATTTGCTGGTCTCTCTCCAATGGGAAACCAATACTTCAGAAAGCGTCACAGTCCGCCGAGGTATCGACACACCAAAATGAGACAAACCAACAACACAGAGACCACATGCTCTGTTTCATCCAGAATTGACTCAAATACAGGCTGTTTTTTCTAGTGTTAGAAGCTGCACTGTGTTAGGTGAGGGTAGTGTTTTATGTACAATTTTCAGTTGAAATATTTTGAATAAATTATATATTTTTTGAACACTAATTTTAGCACGCGGTCCATTTTGTCAGGACTTGTGTCAGAAAATCTATCAGAGGTTCCTAACTGAGGGGGTGGGGTGCCAGTAGAGAAAACGAATCATCTTGCTCTTTATTGTATTATATGGAAAGCACTGCTGACCAGCAGGACAATGGGAGAAGCCCTGGTAAGTGGTTATGTCAACCAACAGACTTCATGATACTTGTGTGACCCCATGTGTGGGAAAAAGATGAGGTGCAAAATGGTAGTAGCACATAACACTAGTCAGGGTGGCTAGAAAGAGGAATACACAGAAACACACTGGGCTTGCATTTGTCTCATGAGCCCAGCCAACTGAGTCTCTGTGGAAGAGGCAGTTCTTAGAGACTTGTGTACAGTGAAATGGCAGGTCGCAATGGAGGAGAGGGGACATCTATAGGCTGCTAATGACACGCATCGCGAATCAGATTGAAAAATGCAGATTTGACAGAGGTGGTTAGCTCTCGTCTGGACTGACCATTGGCCAAGTCTGCTACCATCTCCCAACCTATTAAGAAGGGGGGCAGGGTAGTGTTCCTTATCAATAAGGCCCTCAGAACTGTCCCTCTACACCCTATCTGGCATCACCTTATCCTCTTTTTAATATGCAACTAGTCAACGCCTCGCTCATACTACGCTCACTGTTCTGGCTTCCTTTCAACTCCTTCCCAGACCGGAACAATCTCCTCGAGTCCCTCTTCCTACCGACATCTCCATTGCCATGCAGGGGGACTTAACATTCCAAAATCCTCTGTAACTACCTACTTTGAACTCAACTCCCCTCTATTTGACCACTCCCTCCACGAACAGCCTACCCCACTCTTGTGGCAACTCTTGACCTGGTCTTTTTCTCTAATTTACTCTACTCATCTGACCCCTCATCTGAACCCTCTTCCTCGGACCACTCCATTGTTCCCTTTAGTATCTCAGTCCCACCACATCCTATGCCTCCTCGTCACTCTTCAACAACTAAGGAAATTCAGGCAGAACATCTTTGGCTCTTATCTTGATGAGAGGTCCGCTCATGTCTCTCTCCCCTATTCATGCCCCTTCCATTGACAATGTTTTTTCTGACTTTCACTATGACCCTCGTCCTCAGCCTAGGATCGCCTATGAAAATCAGACTCAAAACAAACATGCACTTACCTGCGTAGCTGGTGCAAAATACAGACCTGTGCCCTACTGCTAGCCTACAAAAATTCCCTTGCTGCCCCCTCACCTCTGCACTGGACTCTGCCAAATCCTCCTACTTCACAAACCTAATCTCCTTCCTTTGCAATCACCCCTGCAAACGTCCATCTATCCTCCAAGCTTTGACCACACGTTCCAAGCCAATATTCATTGGCTCATCCTTTTCTGTTAATGACTGTGCTCACTACATCTTCTCTAACATTCATTACTCACAGCCCTCCTCTCTCCCCCCCCAAACCCCCTCCTGCCTACCACCACTCCTCCCCCTACCTCTTCTACTCTCGACTACTTATGCCCTACCTCTCCTATTGAATTAGCACTCATCCTTCTCAGCACCAACCATTTTGAGCTCCAGTCAACCCTTTTGCCCCCCAAAAGGACAAAAACATAGTCTTAACCATTTGCACACCTCTCTCTCTCAGCTCTTTAACCACTTTCACCCTGCTGGACTATTCATTGCCTCTGTAGCAAGTCAGACATAGGAAGCTGACAAGCAGACATGTTGGAACAAGTTTAAGAAATCAAAGAAAGCCTCCTCTAACCCCATTTCTATGATGATTACCCTAGCTAGAAAACAACAAACAGTTGCTCGTCAGGATGTCACAACTAAATTCAGTCCTCCATCAAAACCCATGCTAACCTCCCGTTTCCCCCATTATGAAAATAAATAAAAGGGTTCTAAGGTTGAGCTTAGTATTGTGTTACTCGCCCTTGGATAAGTTAGTGGTGGCTGTTTTTTTTACCTCCACCCAAACAATTTTCAAAGTCTCTTCGAGCTCTTCACTTTGTAGAAGAGGTACCACAAAAGAAAATGTCTCCCAGTGTTCCTTTTTGGTTGAAGCAATCACTTTGTCAGGTAGTCCAAAAAATGTATTTTTATCCAGTCCCCTGGAATATATATCCTCTTCACCCGGGTAGGTCAGCATTCACAATAATGACAAAGTTCGCTCTTGGCCACTTTTGGGTTCTTCACCTCCTTAGCCTCAGGTTGGTTAAGAACTGGTTCAGTCCGGCTGGGTCTGTCCCTTCGCTTATCCCCTGATGGGGTAACTGGTTTCTCATCACCAGGTGGGCTACTGACCTGCTAATCCCTGCTGTGAGGCAGACTCTCTGGCCCATGCGGACCCGTGCTCTCGACTTCACTAGTCTGCACGGTCGGCTGTTCCGCATTGCTTCTCCCTTATCGGGACTTCAGCGTCTGTCAGAGAGGACGCCAGTACTTCTCGTTTCCTTCGGTCTAGCTTCCTTCTTCAGAAGCCCCTGGCTTGTCAGGGTCTCCGCATTCATCAAAGTGGCAGCCTTCCGTGTGCTGCCTTGGGTCTCCACCCACCATACAGATTGTGTGGCTCTCCGCTCCTCTTGTGAGGAAGACACTTCCTCCACTGCGTGTCTACCCAAGTCGGGTACCCAAGTCGGCGTTTCTCGCTCTCTGGCAGATTAGTTCTTGCTCTGCTGACATCCATTTCTATTTAGGTTCCTGCCTGTATTGGAGTGTCAGATTCCATCGTTCTGGTTTCACAAAGAGGCTGTAACAAACAGGTCAGAAACCAATTCATCTGCTTTAAAGGGGCCCTGTACAGGATTGCCCTGTTCAATTCCCATATAACCAACAACATTGTGGACTTTGGAGTGAGGGGAAGTGGAATGGAAACCAGACTTGGGCATTCCTTGTCACTAGGGGTGATGGGGCGGTCACCCCCAGTGGGATCCAACTTTTCCAGTCTCCTATGGAGGGGTACACATAGCAGGCTCACCTCTTCAGTCCCAAAGGGGCTTGCTCCCCCCTCTGGGACAAGGGATGAATTCCCTGGATTCATCACACATCCTTCAAATCTAAACTATCTTACTCCTATTGAATAAACCCTCAGCTGATCCAAACTTCACATCAAGCTATGGCCCAGTTTCTCACCTTCCCCATTATTCAAAGGTCCTTGAGCGGTTGGTCTTCAACTGGATCACTAAGTACCTTGACTATAATGGCCTTCGAGGCCCACTTCAATCTGGCTTCCGTGGTAAGCACTACACTAAGATGGCACTCATGCATGTGCACAACTTTATCTCCAATACTCACCCCTCCAAACTCTTTTCTAGTCCTTCTTTTGGACCTCTCTGTGCCTTCTACATGGTCAACCACTCCTCTTTCTTCACTCTCCAGGACCCTGTGTTTCACGTATCTGCTTTTGCCTGGATCGGCTCCTCCTCAGAAGGTCTTCTCTTTGAACTCCCAGAATTCTGACCTCGCCCATCTCCCTATACGTGTCTCCCAAGGATCATTTGTTCAACTTCTGCGCTTCACCCTCCATTTCTCTGCCCTAGAAAGACTTCTCTCATCCTTTGGCTTTCATCATCATCATCTCTTTGTGGACAATACTCAAACCGTATTCCCCTTTCCCTCATTCACCCCAGACATATTTTAACAGATTGCAAACTGTTTCACTGAAATTTGTCACTGAATTGCTCTCCTCTGCCTCATGCTGAACTCCGTCCTCCCTGACCATCCTGCTACCTCGTCCAAGGCTTGCAACCTTGAGTGACTCTTTGATGGTGACCTTCGACTGCAACAACTCATTACTACCACTGCCTTTGCTGCTCATATTAACGTTAACAACATTTTGGAAATAGGTCCTTTTCTTACTAGCCACTCTACAAAAACTCTCCACCCTTGTGTTCAGCAAACTTTACTACTGCTCAAGCCAACTCCTTATCCTTCCTCTCTGCTCCTTCTTCCATCTAGACAAAGTGCTCAACTTTACTATAGCACTCTCTACAACCTACCCAAATCACTCCCCTATCCCCCTATTTCTATCCATCAACAACATGCTGGTTGGCTCTCCAGGCACACCTGCTCCCTTTTCAAGTTCCTTCCCCTAGTCTACAAAGCTATCAATTGTCTTGGTCCTCAGTACGTGTCAGTTTGTATCTTTACCCACCAGACCGTCCAATACACCTCTGCACTGAATCTCACTTTTCCATCCCCTCCATGTGCCTCCTCTCGCTTCTGCTCTTTTTTTCGACCTCTCCACTGGAACCCCCACTGCCCATTACAATCAAAGCCAGGCCAACTGTGGATTTTTTCAAAGCTTAGCTTCAATTGCACTTAATAACTAAAGGGAAATCTCCATTTGTCTTCTCCCTTATCCTCTTACCTGACCCCATTATTCCCTCCAGTGATGCTGAATAGGGTAATTTTGTATATTTATACGGTACTCCGCTTCAATGTGAGGCACTTACTCCCTTAGGTTAATGTTACCTTTACAAAACATATACATATATCTCATGCATTACTTACCGTAATAGCATTTCTGATGATTTTATCTGCTTAGATTTACATGCAGTGCATATAGTCCAAGATCTAGTGGTAAACGCAGAGTATTGCCTCTTGTCTTTCAAGGATCGAAAGGGAACGTCAACATGGGCGTGCTTGTAACACTATCCCTAACGTGACGTGTACCCAAGATCCCGCACGCGTCAAGGTCCCTTTGGTTGTGTTTATTCTGCCGTGAGTGAGCCTTATGACTAACGTGAGTGAGTACAGATAGAGAGAAAAGTAAGGTGTCTATGTTCCTTCAACTCCGAGCGGGGAGGAAGGATGGGCGCATGTGAATCTAAGCAGATACAATCATCGGTAATGCTATTACGGTAAGTGATGCAGGTCTTCTGATGCTTGTGAATCTGCTTCGAGTCACATGAGTATGTAGGCAGTAGTGTTCTGTAAAGGTGTGAATAGAACTCCAGTTTGCTGCTTTGCAAATGGATTTGAGAGAAACATTTGCAATGAATGCTATGGAAGCCCCAGTGCCCCCAGTAGAGTGTGCTCTATGCTTTAAGGGCAGATCTCTCTTTGCAAGAGTGTAGCATAGTGTGATGCAGTTTACAATCCACTTTGAGATGGCTGATTTACAGAGAGGGTCCCCTTCTCTACCAGCTGCCACTGAAACGAAAAACGTATTGGTCTTTCTTAGTGGTTTCGTCTTTTCCAGCTAATATAGGACTGCCCTGCACACATCAAGTGTGTGTAGGCTTCTTGCTGACACATTAGTTGGGTTCTGGAAGAAGGTTCAATTGTTTGGTTCACATGGAACTTTGAAATTAATTTAGGCACAAACATGGGGTGAGTGCGCAAAACCACCTTATCTTTGTGAATTTTTACAAATGGGTCTTGAACTGAAAGGGCCTTTAATTCACAGACTCTTCTAATTGAAGTGACTGCCACTAAGAAGGCAGTCTTGTAAGTGAGATCCTTAAGGCTAGCCTTATGCATAGGCTCAAAGGGAGATCCCATTAGCCTAGTTAATACCACATTTAGGTCCCATCGGGGAGCAGCGTTTGAAATGGGGGGGGGGGAATTAAGTCTTTTAACCCCTTCCATAAATGCCTTGATCACTGGGATTTTCCACCACAACACCTTCTTTTGGGATGTAGTGTATGCTGAAAGTGCAGCCAGGCGGACCATCAGAGAATTAAAAACAAGACCTGAGTCCAGTAGATGAGTCAGGTATAAAACAATGTGGGTAGGGGAGCAGTCAATGGGATTGATGCTCTTAGAATGGCACCAGATAACGAAGTGTTTCCATGTATTGGAATAGCAATGTCTGGTGTTAGGCTTTCTTGCCTCTAAGAATCTCCATGCATCTCTGAGGAAGTTGGAGGTGCCCGAACTCTATGACCTCAGGAACCAGGCCAATAAGTTGAGAGTTTCTGGGCAAAGGTTGAGAGTCTCCCCCTTGTCCTGTGAGAGCATGTTATATGGGCAAGGTAGCTTCATCGGAGGAGAGATTGACATTTCCATCAGATGGGAGAACCATGGTTGGCAGGCCCACATGGGGGCTACCAGAATCATCCTGACTGGTTCCTTGGTCATCTTGACCATGTTATCCAGAGACCGTTCCTCTTGGAGCGGTTCTGCGGTTACCTGGAGGCATAATCTTGGCATTGGGCGTTTTCCAGAGTTACAAACAAGTCGATCTCTGGGAAGTCCCATTCTGCGAAGACGTTGGAGACTATGTCTCCGTGCAATTGCCATTCGTACTCTGTGGGTAGAGGGAAGTCTCTGCTGTGCAAGTCTGCCAGAAGATGGAGTTCCCCTGGAACGTGTTGAGACAGGAGGAACATTCTGTGTTCGAGAGCCCACTTCCAAATGTTCTGGGGCAGTTTGGCTAGCCCTGTAGAGTGTGTGCCCTCCTGTTTGTTCAGGTAATATATGCTGTGGTGCTTTCCGTGAGGACCGGTATTGTCTTCCCCTGAAGTTGTGTTTGAAAAGCTTTTAGGGCCTTGAACACTGCCAACAACTGCAACAGGGTTATGTGTTTGGATGCTACTGCTGGGGACCAAACGCTGTGCGATGAAGGAAGTGAGCCCTCCACCCCGTCAGAGATGTGTCCATAGTGAGAGTGGCTTCTACTGCAGGGGTGGTGAAGGTTTTCCCCTTCAAGAGGTTTTGCCTCTACCACCAGTGTAGAGAGAGAATGAGGGCTGCCAAGACAACCACTAGATTGTCGCATTGTACGCTGACCTGACACCACTGGCTGCTAAGGCACTCTTGCATGGGGCGAATGCGCAAACGTGCTGTCATGATCACTGCTTCCAAGGAGCTAGGACCAGCTCAACGTCCTTGGAAGCAGGCCCCTAACCTTCATCCTAGGCACCAGCCGGTCCCCACTGGGACCTTTTGGACCTTGTCCTGGCGCCGGTGGCACCAGGCTCATCAAAGTCACTCGTCCCGGCACTGGAAGCGCCGGGCTCATAATTTGTATGAAGATGCTTGGGTGGACTTACCTGCAGCAGACCATGCTGCTTACTTACCAGCCGCATAGGAATCCTCTGTGAGCCGGGACTACTTTCTTACCTGGGTGGGGCAAGCTCCACTCCCTGGATACAACACTGGAGCTCTTCTGGAACAGGAACTCTTTTCTTACCTAGGCGAGGCCGTGGAGGAAGACGCCTCATCACTCCAAGGCTATTTAAACCACACCCGATTGATGAAACGTGCTTCGCGTTATTCTGCATCCGCAGCAGAACGCTCACCGTGTCTGTTCCAGTTTTCTTCTTTCCGATCCTGAACCTGCAAGAACAAACGCTTACCATTCCTGTATCCAGCCTTCAGTAGCACCTGCAAAGACAAGAAACAACAGGTTAGCACGGCAACCTTTCCTCACCTGATCCATCGGCAGCTACCATCTCTTCACGCTGCTCCTCCGCCTGTGAAGACAAAAGCATAGTTATTCCTGTGTGGAATTACTTACCGGCACTCCGCGAATTCCAGTTTTCTTCAACGCTGCAATCCTGCACCTGAAAGACAAAAGAAGAGACATTAGACCGGTATTTTACTTACGCGCCATCGCGCCCGCCACAATAGGGCGCCTGCAAATACTCCGGCATTTACTTACGCATTTCCAAGCGCGTCATTCCAAGACTCTGGCTCGAACTTCGGCTTTCTTCACACCATCTTCTACCTCAAGAGCCCTGCAAGACAAATAGAAAAAGCATTATACAGAGCCCTGTTCCACATTAACGTGCCCACGCACCTAAAGACTGTAAGGACTTGAAAGGTGTCCGGAAACTCACCGTTCGTGCAGTTAACGACGGTAGCAATCCTCTGAGGTCAAGAGGCATACGTTTCACCCAGTGAAGGAACTGGCAACGGCACCCTGCACCAGACGCAGATGGAGAGTCCAGCATTCACCTATCTAAGGTGAGCACGTTGACCTTGGGGCTCCACGGAAAAGCGAGGAAGGGAAAGGGAGAGAGATACCCGACAACCCCAGATCATTAACCCCATATTCTTTCACCTGCAGATATCTCACTCTTCGAGTTAGACACACAGTGCGAAGAGGCTCAGCCCCGGAAGCCAATCGAGTCCTGCACTTCACTTTTCGAGTCACAGACACCATCCTGCCAAGACCGGCGCCTCCGTGGGAATCAGGTGAGCGTTACACGTGCACAAGGGACTAAGTAAATGCAGGAAGCCATCAACCCTAACAGTCGCATGGCTTTGCGTACAGTCACCTCGAGACTGGCTACATAGTGAGGGCTCTGGAACAGCATGTTTTGAACCCTCTTGGTGGAGGGGAAGACTAGGCCGTCTTCTGTCCGAATAAGAGCTTCCAGAAATTGTTGGACTTGGCTGGGGTCTAGGCTGAGTTTCTTCTCGTTTATTGAGAATCCCTGACTGAACAGTAGATCTACTGTTTTTTGGGTGTTTGATGGGCATGTTCCATGCGAATATCCTGTTATTAGCCAGTCGTCGAGGTAAGGATAAACTGGGATGGACTGCCTGCGCAGGTGAGCCGATACTACCGCAAGTACCTTTGTAAAAACCCTTGGGGCTGAGGCAATTTTCAGAACAGGTGGACCTTGTATTGATAGTGGTTGTCCTCTATCATAACCCTTAGGTATTTTCTGTGCAATGGCAGCATTGAAATATGAAAGTGTGCATCTTTCATGCCCAATGTTGCCATGTAATCCCCCTGTTTTAGTAGAGGGATTACCTCTTGCAGTGTTGTCATACAAAACTTTTGTTATTTGACAAATGTGTTTGGTGGGCGCAAGTCTAGCACAGGACGCATGGTGAGATCCTTTTTGGGTACAAGGAAGTACACTGAATAACCACCCTTGTTTGTCTGTAGAACGGGGACGACTTCGATTGCGCCCTTTTCTTGCAGGATCCCGACCTATTGTTGTAGTATCTTCAGCCGTTCTGGTGACAATCGTCTTGACGTTGGTGGCCGGTTTTGAGGTGGTCGGCTGAACTCAATACAGCAACCATTGGTGACGGTCTGGAGCACCCAGTGGCCTGCGGTAAGTCCCTCCCATGCATGGAAGAATGAGGTTATCTGTCCGAGGCATGGGAGGGGACCCGGTTCAGTAAGTCATTTTTTATTTGAGGCCGGGGAGCCTCTTGGGGTGCTGCTTCTACCTCTTCCTTTGCCATGTCGCTGTCCTCTTGGCCTATATTGATATGAGGCAGCTGCCCCCTGTCCTGAGGACCATGATGTATTTCCCATTCTGTACTGATGGGGGTGAGGGAGACGTGGGTAAAACTGTCCACGAAACGAGGGGCTAGAGTTATCCCCCTCACAGCTGATAGGGTCTCTGTGTTATCTGGCTTAGTCACTTCAAGGTCTTGTGTTCCTTTTTTGCCGTCTCTAAAGCCTCATCCACCGCCTTTCCAAACAGGTTGGATTCTTCTACCGGTTTGTTAATGAGGGATGCCTGTGTTTCCGGTTCGAATCCCGAATTCTTCAACCATGCATGCCTTTTCAACAAGGTACCTTGGGCCAGTGTTAGTCCTGCTGTCTCTGCAGCATCCAGGGAGTTTTTTAGAATGTTTTGATTCGCCTGCCTCCCCTCCGACACAACCGCCAGCAGGCGTGATCGTGTTGGCTCTGGGACTTCCTGCAGGCCTTCCTGGAGCAGATTCCACTGGACGTCGCTGTAACTAGCTAACAATGTGGTATTGGTAGCTATCCTGCTGGAATAAGCTGCTGCTGTTGTAATGCGTTTCCCCAGGGCATACAACTTCTTGCAGTCCATGTCTGGCTGTGCCTCGGCCGTTGACAAAAAGGTACTCCAACTAGGAAAGAGCCGTTGTTACCACTAGGTAATCGGGAGCGGCATGCCCCCCGAATATAAAGAGGGTCTGTAGGCGAGGGCGAAAAGGTTTCGACCTGTGGGTTCATTGCCCTTGTTTGTGATGGAGTCAGCAAAGAGGGGGCGATATGCCTCTAGATGGAGTTTAACAGAGGTATCGCCTGGCTTGCAGGTGGTTTCTCCTTCAAAATATCCTCTAAGAAGTCAGCGTCTTGCACCAGATCCCTGAGTGGCAATCTGAAAGTGTTCAGCTGCTTTTTTAAGGATAGCATTGAATGCCATCTGGTCATCGATGGGAGATGCTTGTCTGATGTGAGGTGAAGCGGGAAGATCTATGCACAGTGTGTCTGGATCCGGGGTGGGTGACGGCCATAGTGCCTCACCCACAGGTTGTTCATCGCCCCAATCTGGGGAGTGGTCTATAGGTTGCTCAAAGGGATCCTTGCCCTGATCATAAGAGGGGGGGGGGGGTCTCCTCTGGTTCTGCTAGGCCAAACACTGCATCATGAGGAGTGAGACTGGATGTTCTCTGAAGTTTAGCCATAGTAGGATAGTAGTCTTCCTCTCTTAGCCTTTTAGGAGTGACAAATCTTTCTGAAAAATCCACAAATTTAGAAAGTTTATTCATATACCCCTCAAACCTGTCCCTAGTCCATAAGGATGACCCAGAGGGGTCTGGGGGTGGAAAGGGCTCCTCTTGGGGCCTTGTGTGCTTAGGTTGTCGAGCCTTGTCTGCCAGTCTTGGACAGGGGTTAGGAACCATCAGTGTATTCTTCATTACCCTCCAGATGTCCTGACGCGTCTTTTGACGTGTCTCTAGGTTTGTTCGCTGCCGAGATCATGTTTGCAAGACTCTCGCGGATCTCCGGCGTGTCTGGGAGCGCTGGGACGCCGAAATCCAAGGTGTCCAGCGCTCTTATGAAATTTGGTGCCGACGCCCTTGTGACGCGAGTGTCCAGACGCATGCCGCCTAGACTGTTGCAGGGAGGGCGGCCGTCCCAAAGGGCGGTTCCGTTCGAGGTATCGGCGTACCCGTTGGCGTCTTTGGCCGTCCAGAAGACTCCGCCGAGGAGGCCCCGGGGGTTGTGTGCTTTCCTTTGTGTTTAGTGTGTGCATCCCTGTCACCAGAGTGTACACTCCCCATAGCAGGACCGGTGGCCTGCCTGCCGGGAACGGATGCTTCGGAGCGTGGCTGCTCCGAAGATAGGTCAATGGCCTCTGTTATCGGAGCCACGGCTGTCGCTCACTTCCTCGTCACTCGACGCACCTGTGGCTGCGGGGGAGCTGCCCTCGGCCTGCTGCATGGCATAGGCCACCCACCGTTTCACTCGCCGATCTTTTAACGTCTTAGGATGCAAACGCTTGCAAGACCAAGAGGACTCCTCGTGGTGATCTTGAGGTAGACACTTATTACACCTCCACAGTGTGTCTTTCCAAGGGTACTTGCCGTGGGTCCTGTCCATATTTCAGGTTATTAGCGACAGCAAAACCAAAAGGGAAAGGAGAGGGGGGAAAAGGAAATGCATTGTTGAAAAGAAACAGAGTCCCGGACCCCACTCTCCCTACTGTGTAGCCTTGCCTGAGGGCCCAGGCCACGCGGTCGACAGTGTCGACCGGTGAACCAGCCGCCAAAGTCTGAAGTTGTATTCCGCGGTCTTTGGCATAGGTTTTGAAGTAGTCGTCGATGAAGGGGACCAATATAAAACGACTGGGGGTCATGGACAAAGATATTTTAATAGCAATTTTTCAAGCTCAGCATAAGGCAACCAGCTAGCTGGGTGGAAAAAAACAATCTGAGGGACCTCGACACGTGTGGGATCTTGGGTACACTACAAGTCACGCTAGGGATAGTATTACAAGCGCAGCCATGTCGACGTCCCCTTTCGATCCTCGAAAGACAAGATGCAATACTCTGCGATTACCACTAGATGTTGGATTATATGTACAGCATGCAACTGACTCACAAGCATCAGAAATACACACACACACACACACACACACACACACACACACACACACACTTCTTCTCTGACACTGTATTCAAGGTCTCTCCCCTCTTCAGGCAACTTCTGCTGCTACTTCTCTGGGTCCCTGCGTTTACCCAATAGCCAGCTTACCTTCTTGCTTGGTCCGCTATTGCTATGGGTCTGTCGCGATGCCAGCGGTCTGATGTGGGAGTTGGTCTGTGCTCGCCGTCCTCCAGCACTCCTCCATGGACCAGGAGAGGCAAGTGAGGCTTTGGGCGGCAGCTTTGCTTCCTCGCGTCACCGTGTAGCTGGATTCATCGGGAGCTTCTTCTTCCATGCTCAGACAGCGGTCTCCCTCTTTAGGGCTGACATTTCTCCTTCCCGCTCCTTTCTTGGTGTGCCGCTCCGGCTGCTTTCCGAACTTCCTCGCGCACCGGTTATGACTGTGTGGTTCCACCAGGGAGGGCTTGACTTTGTGTCAAGTCCTTCTTCCACCCTTATACTGGTAAGAGTTGTCAATTGTCCCTATTGACAAGACTGTGCTGATAGTTCTAGCGCTGCATTCATCATTCTTCCATGCTTCTTCACCCTCCCGGTAGTTTTACTTTGAAGTTCATATGCGTAGCTCTTGTTCTTCTTCATCTCAGTACATGGTGTGACATTCATGTAGTCTACCCTGCAGTATAACATGAGGGAGGTAAGGACTATCTTACTCTGTGGGGTGTGTAAGAGTATGGGAGTTTGATAAGAGGTATCTACATAATGTGTTCTCCCGCTATGTCATCCTCCAGCTGTGTTCCACCCCCATGGGGATTATTGGACTGTGGCTGCATCGCCCTGGCCACATGAGAAGGGTTCTCCCACATGGGAGAAAGGACATCCAAGGATTCGTCAAACTGCCCAAAGCACCTCCTCATGGGAATTTGTTTTAGCTTGCTTGCTTCAAGCCTTACTGTCAGGCTTTGTATTCAAAGTGCCTGCCAGTGTTTGTTCAAAGCAGTATTCAGAAAGTTAAATGACTTAATTGGAGTTGCGTGTCCTTCACTGAAGTCCTGGTAAAAACAAGCATTGGCGAGGTCAACATTTCTGGCTTGTGCATAGGTTTTGAGCTGTTGCCATGTACTCACACCATTTTGCACCTGCTACCAACAATGGTTGTTTAATACCACTACAGTTGTGCCTGGCAAGTGCCTTTCCCATGACTACACAAAAGCCCAAACTGTTGGCATTGCCATTGCCAATGCTTGTTCTGTTTGTTTTGCCGCTGGTATATATCCCACTTTGTTACGCCCTCAAAATGGCTGACCACTTCTTCTCATCTTTGCGCTATTGTACAGGCACCCTTCTTGGAATGAATCTACCATCTATAAATGAGTTCTTGAAAGTCACTTCTGATCCAAAGTGACATCCCTGTTCTCCAAACAAGGAACAAGTTACTTACCTGTAACTGTTGTTCTCCAGCATGGGTCTGGCATGGATTCACATGCTCATGAACATTCCCCGTCAGGCCGGGAATCCTCGGTATAGAAAAAATCAGTATCAGTTTCGTTTCTGATCTGTCTTTCTTAGTAGTAACCAATCACTGGTCTCTGGGTCATACTGCCCCCAGCCAATGACTGCCCTTTCCCTAAGCCCCGCCTCTGGCAGCCATCCTCAGATTTGGTAGCACGTAAAGTGGCAGTATGACCAAGTGAAGAGCCGCAGAGGGGTAGAAGGGAGGGTTCACATGCGAATCCATGCCAGACCCATGCTGGAGAACAACAGTTACAGGTAAGTAACTTGTTCCTTCTCCAGCATGGGGTCTGGCATGGATTCACATGCTCATGAATATAAGAATACATAGCAGTATACACATGCACAACCATGGGAGGTGGCAACAGGCTCAACATTAAGCAATACAAAAAACTCAGCATTAAGCATCTCTTACCTCCTCACCAGGCTCACCTTAAGCGAACAGGTTGCGCAGCACTGCTTGGCCGACCCTGGACTCCTCCCTGGAGTCCTGATCGATGCAGTAGAATCTCGTGAAGGTGTGCGTCAACCTCCACGTCACAGCCCTGCAGATGTCGAGCAGGGGCACACCAGATAGGAACGCTGTGGTAGTAGCGAACGCTCTGGTCGAGTGGGCTCTCGGACGACCGGGCAGTGGTCGGTTTGCCAACCGGTGACAGTGCGTGATGCAGCCGGAGAGCCATCTGGAAATGCAAGCCTTCGAGAAAGCCTTGCCTTGATTCACAGGTTCAAAGTTTACAAACAGCTGTGATGTCTTCCGAAAACTCTTGGTGCGGTCCACGTAGAACTTCAGCGCTCTAGCTACGTCCAGCGAGTGCAGAGTCCTCTCAGCCAGCGACCAAGGCGACGGGAAGAAAACTGGCAACACCAAGGGTTCGTTGAGGTGGAAGTCCGAAGGCACCTTGGGCATGAAGGAGGGGTGCGTCCTCAGCACCACCCTCGTGTCGTGAAAAGTCAAGTATGGTGGCTTGCAAGATGGGGCCTGGATCTCTCCCACTCATCGTGCGGAGGTGATGGCCACGAGAAATTCTGTCTTCCACAACGGAAACTTCAACGGTGCCGAATGCATGGGCTCAAATGGGGCCCCCATGAGCCTGGTCAGCACCACGTTGAGCTCCCACGCCAGGGCAGGGCAGGGGCCTTCACCGGCAGGAATGATCGGAACAATCCTTTCATAAATTCCTTCACCAGCCAATGAGACCACAAGGACGCCCGTCCTGTAGTTCTGGTGTATCGTGAGGTGGCGGCCAGATGTATCTTGATGGAAGCGTGAGCTAGGCCAGCCTTGGCCAATGACAGTAGGTACGGCAATAATACTTGAGAGGCCGTAATCCGCAGAGGGTTAATCTTCTGTGCACGGCACCAGACAGAGAACCTCTTCCATTTATGTCCATAGCACTTGAGAGTTGAGGACGCCCTGGCCTTTGCAAGAACCTCTCCGCAGTCGGCTGGGATGTCGTACCCTCCAAACTCTAGTGCTGCAGGAGCCAGGCCTGCTAGTTCAGCGACTCTGGGTTGTGATGAAGAATGGCGCCTCCTTCTCTGGAGAGAAGATGCGCGTCCGACGGCAGCTTGACTGGTGTGGACGCTGACAAGTCCAGAAGGTTCGGTAACCAGATCTGTCTCGGCCACGCCGGTGCGACAAGGATCATCCTGCACCGGGACCTCTTGAGCTGGTTGATGAGCCGGAGCAGCAACGGCAACGGAGGGAATGCATACAGAAATAGGCCGCCCCAGGAAAACTAGAAAGAATCACCCATGCTCCTCGGCTGGCGGAACCTGCTGGTGAACCTCCGGCACTTGGAGTTTGTCGCCGTCGCAAAGAGATCGATCTGGGGTTCGCCCCATCGTCGAAGAGCCGATCCACTTGATCCTGGCGTAGTTCCCACTCGTGGCACGAGCGCAGCTCTCTGCTGAGTGAATCGGCGATGGTGTTTTTTATTCCTGCCAGATGAAAAGGCACCAGAAACATCCCTTGGGCGACGCCCCAATGCCATAGATCCTGGGCTTCCTTGGATAAGGCAGGGGATCTGGTTCCGCCCTGCTTCCGGATGTAGAACATCGTGGTGGTGTTGTCGGTGAATATCCTCACCACCCTGCCCTTGAGGGACGGAAGAAAAGACCTGAGGGCCCAGAGCACTGCGCGGAGCTCCAAGATGTTGATGTGGAGTGACTTCTCCTCCGGGAGCCAAATGCCTCCGGAGTGCGCTCCCCAACCTTCCAGGGAGGCATCCGTCATCACCGTCACCTGGTGAGCTGGGGTCTGAAAGTCTGTGCCCGCTGACAAATGAGAGCGGGTACCCCACCAGCGGAACGCCTGGCGGAATGTCTCGTTGAGTGGGATCCTGTCCTCGAAGCTGCCAATCGACTGGACCCAGTGGGCGTCGAGGAACTCTTGTAAGGGGCGCATCCGAAGTCTGCAAAAGGCGCACCAGATAAATGCAGGAGGACATCATCCCGAGGAGGGACTTGATAGATCTTACCCTGGCCATGTCCGTGGCCAGCAGACGCTGCACCTTGCCCAGGATGGTCCTGGTCCTTTCCTCCGACGGCGAGGCCAGCCGCGCCACTGTGTCGAACTTGGCTTCCAGAAACAGGGCGACTTGCGACGGGACCAGGTGGGATTTTGGAAAGTTGATGGAGAACCCCAGGTCCATGAGCAGTGGGACGGTCTTCGCAGTGTGCTCCACGGCGAGCTCCCTTGTCTTTGCCCGGATGAGCCAGTCGTCCAGGTAGGAGTAGACGTGGATCCCCTGCTGCGCCGCCACTGGTGCGTGGCACTTGGTGAACACCCTGGGTGCTGACTTCAATCCGAACGGGAGGGCCTTGAACTGGTAGTGCCGCCCTTGGACCACGAACCTGAGGAACTTTCAGTGTCTTTTTATAATGGGGATGTGGAAGTACGCATCCTCCAAGTCCAACGACGACAGGAAATCGCCCTCCTCCAGCTGTCCCAGCACGTGCTGGAGGGTGACCATCCGGAACTTCTGTGCCTTGATGTACTTGTTCAGTCGTCGCAGGTCCAGGATGGGACGCCATCCTCCTGTCTTCTTCTTTACGAGGAAGTACCTTGAGTAAACTCCGGAGCCCCGAAGCCTCTTTGGGACGAGCTCGATGGCACCTTTCTTGAGCATCGCCCTTACTTCCAACAGTAGTTGAGGGACGTGATTTTCCTTCCTGGCCACGGGTGGAACGCTTGGGCACTTCTTCTGGAACTCGAGGGCATGCCCTTGGGTCAGGGCATCCAGCACCCAATGGTCGGTGGAGATGGACTCCCACACGCAGACGAACCTCGTCAGCCGGCCTCCCACCGGGGTGCTTCGGCAGAGGCCCGACCCCACGGTCGGTTCAATCTTGTTTGGAGGCCGCCTTGCCTCCTCGACCTCCCCGTCGGCGACGGGCACCACCTGACTTGCCGCGTCCCCTGTAGGCCTCCTGAGACGAAGATCTTGCCGCTTGGTGGTACGTCGAGGAGCCACTGCTGGATCCCTTGGAAGCACCTTGTCTGCCTCCGGCGCTCCGAAAGGACGGCTGTCGTTGTTGGAGCACTCCCAGTGCCCGGGCAGTCTCCGTGTCTGTCTTGATAGCCTGAAGGGACTCATCAACCGCCTTTCCAAACAGGTTGTTCCCGTCGAAGGGCATGTCCAAAACTTTGGTTTGTACGTCCTGGCGGAAATCCGTCGCCTTGAGCCATCCTCATCGTCTCAGGCAAACGCTGTTGCCCAACTGACGGAAACCGGTGTCGGCGATGTCCGTTGCCACCGTGATGGCGTGGTCCGAAGCAATCTCACCTTCCTGTAAGATTTCAAGGGCCTCAGCCCTTTTGGCGTCCGGAAGGAAGTCTAATAGAGGGGCGATTTTGAACCACAACTCCCTGTCGTAGCGGGCTACGATAGCCAGGGCGTTGGCTGCCTTGATAGTCGTTTCTGCGGATGAGATGACCCGTCGTCCCATCGTGTCCAGCTTCCTGCCCCCGCCGTCCGGCGGGGAAGTTGATGTCGAGGCCGATGCCCCCCCAGCTTTCTTCTTCGCCGCTGCCGAGACGACCGAATCCGGGGTAGGTTGTGCCCGAAGGCACAAGGGGGCAGCGTCGGGGACCCGGTACTTCTTCTCGTACCGGTCCCTCTTTGCAGGCGCCGTGGCAGCGTTCTTGAGGAGAGAGAGCCCCTCATCCCAGATGTCATCCAGAAGTGGTACGGCGAGGATCGTCTTCCTTTTAGCCTCCGCCGTTGGTAAAGGAACCCTTCCTTTTTCTTCTCTTCGGGGCAGAACTGGAAGAGCTCGGATGCCCTGGAAATCATGGCATGGAAGGACCAATCTCGTCGGGCGGGGATGCCCCAGCAGGGGGCGATGGGGGACACGTCCCGTCGTCGCCTCCGTTGTCATCTGTACCTGTCGTAGCCGTGTCCGTGCCTGTATCATCCCCGTGGGTAGTTGACCAAGGGGAAGACAGAGCGGGCCACAGAGGCGGGAGAGGTGGCGGAGGATGCGTCCTCCTCTTATGCGGTGGACTTTCCGAAAGTCCCGGCTCCGGTTCCGCCGTCGGGTCTGGCTCAGGTACCTCCGTCGGGGGGAGGGGCAACCTTGTCCTTATCTCCGAGCATAAGGACTGAATCGCTGACAAAATGGCCGCCGAAGTGTCCTGCGGCACTGGAAACGACGGGTGCGAGGGCTCTTGAGGAACCTCGTCGGCGACACCGTCGCTCTCGTCGTCGCCCTCGTCGGGATCCCTCCCGATGGGCTGGGCCTCCTCCACAACTTCGATGAGCTCTTCTTCAGAGGTCGTGTCCGTATCCACGATGGCCACCTGCCCCTCCCCCTCCTTTTCCAAAGGGGTCTTAGTGGGGGTCTTCTCGATGGGCCTGAAAGATGACTCCCTCCGCGGTGGCAGGGAGACTCTGGATCCTGAGGTCGCCTCCACTGGCGTAGCCTCCACAGGCTGAGCCAGGGCTGCTGCGACATCCTCAATCGAGGTCTTAGCAGGGCGAATTAAGGCCATCGTCACCTTCTGCACGCCTGGGGCCTTCACCTTGGGGGGAGGGTCTGAGCCTCGCTCCCCCTCTGCCGGAATCTTCGAGATCGACCGGGGCCTCTCCAGAAGCTTTGCCGGGTTCTCGGACTTACTCTTACTTGAGCCAGAGTGTTGGCTCGTGGTTGATGGCGCCGGGGAGGAAGCGCCCTGCCTGGCAGCCAAGGAGCCCGACCATTCGGCGCTCCCGGTGCCCGCGGACTCGCTTGGCCTTTTGTTGGGCCCCTGTCTCCGGGGCGCCCTCACAGGACTTAGAAGACCGCTCAGACTTCTTCTTCTCGCCCGACGGGCTCTTACCTTCCAGCCAGTTGGCGAGACGGAGGTGGCGATCCTTCATGGTCCGCTTCGACATGTTCCCACAAAACGCACAGTCCTTCTCCACGTGCGTCTTGTCCTCATGGAGACAGTAGAGGCATAACGAATGCTCGTCCTCCTTGAACACATTCTGAAGCTGGCATCCAGGGCAGATCCTGAACAGCTTCCCGGGTGTCGAGCTTCCTTTCTCCTGGGCCTTGTCCGGGGTAGGCCTCGGAACTTCTGGAATCCTCCAAAAGCGTAACTCGACAAAGTCTTCACCCTTGAGGGGCGTAGAAAACTCCGAAACGGGTCTCCATTGATCGGATGTAGAAACAGTGGAGCTTGAGGCTCTTTTTAACCGAAAAATGAGAAAAATCTCGTGAAAAAGCGCGAAAACGCAGCAAAAACTCGAGAGCTACAGCACGAGGACTCCCAACACTTGAACGTGCGTTAAAAATCTGAGGATGGCTGCCAGAGGCGGGGCTTAGGGAGAGGGCAGTCATTGGCTGGGGGCAGTATGACCCAGAGACCAGTGATTGGTTACTACTAAGAAAGACAGATCAGAAACGAAACTGATACTGATTTTTTCTATACCGAGGATTCCCAGCCTAGCGACGGGGAATATTCATGAGCATGTGAATCCATGCTAGACTTAGGTCTGGTAGAAGATGCTGGAATTGTAATGGGGTAGATGATGACTGGTGCTGGAATTGTAATGGGAGAGGGAAAGTTCTGCACTCCTGCTTGCAGACTAAAAAGTCAAACATCTATGGGTAGGCATCTCTGAAAGAACATAAATGCTCTAGTCTATAGTCATGACTTGGAGCCAGAGAGGATGCTAGTCCTAATCAAGGGTGCGTCAAGACTGCAAGGAGTAGGCCAGTCAGCCAGAAGGTGGGTAATTTGAGCCATACTGACGGCTAAGGGACTGACCCTGCTCCACTGGAAGAAAAACTCAAACCTGAGAATTTAAAACTAGTTGGTGCAGATGTCCACGCTAACAAGACTTTGTGATGAATCTGATGGAATCACCACCGATTCCTCGGCTGTAACCTCCGCCCATGTGGCCAGGGAACAGCAGCCGCTTCATGATCCTGACCCTGAGAGCGGCTATGTGAGGGAGGATCACATAAGGGTAAACAGCCTCTGGGTCGATGTCATGGCTTCATCGGGTGAGACAGGGTTTCCTCCAATTTCTCTTGAAAATTCTCTCCCATATCTGGTAGCCTAACGGCCTACTGTTATACACCCACTCATTCTCCAATGAAGAATAGGGAGATCAGCCACTCCAGTTCAACCTACCATTCATCCCAGAATCATTTACCATTTTAGACTACTGAAATGGTCTATTCAAGCCTTCCAAACCAATTCCAAAACCTCAAGTGAATGAAGAACAAGCGAGAGAGAATCAACTTTACATTAAAAGGGGAAATATATTGCAAATAAAACCCTTACAAGCAGATAAATGTAAATTGTGCGAACAGACAAATAACCAGGACTAGATAATATATCCGGAGAACATATTTGCAAACTAAGTGTGTGTTCGACTATAGAAAAGGGCAGAGAGCCCATGTGAATATAAGAAGCCCTGGCAGAAGAGTATAACAGGCAACCAAAACTGTTTTCTTTTTTATTTTAAACTCATTGAAATGCAACACCGCATTACCATCAACAATCTTGTTCCCTCACCCCCCATCACCTATATTAAATCTTATGATTCTCCCCCTACAAAGGACAAAAAAAAAAATCATACTCCTCACCCCCCGCACTATTGGGGGGGTGTGGTCTGTGTCTCTACCTCCAGGGCCTCTCTTCCTCTCTCTCCGTTGGCATTCATGTACTCATTCGAGCCCCCAAGTCCCCCCTCTTAAAGTCCCCACTTAAGCAGCAGGGGACTCGATTACGCCTGAAATTCACTCAATCATTCACTACAGCGGTCAGCCTCTCCATTACCAGCATGCTAAGTACTTTTCCCTCCCAGATTTCCTTTGACGGGAGCGTTTCATTCTTCCAACACTGGGCAATAGGCAGTCTCCCTGCAGCACTGCTTCCCACATTCTAGAGAGCCAGTATTCTCCTCCATCTTTCTGGAAGACCCCCCAAGAGCATCTGTAGTGGGTCTAGGGGCCAATCCTACCCCCGTCACTTCTTCCATCCAACTCAACACCTCCTTCCAGAACACTTAGACCTTGGGGCATCGCCACCACATATGGGGCAGTGACCACTGCTGCCCGCCACCCCTGGGGCACATGCACGAAGCTCCTGCAAACATCCTGGACAGCCTCAGGGGGTACCTATGCCAGCCCATCAACATTTTAAAGTTAAGCTCTACCGTGGATGTGAAGCGACGGCCCTGGAAAGCCACTCTGTAGATTCATGTCCATTCCTCCACTGTGATCTCCTCCCCCACCAGATCTTCCCAGTACCTCTGGAATGTTTTTCTCCCCTCCAGCCTGCCCTCATTCATAGCTCTGTACAATCTGGACAAGATCCACTTTCTCGTGGTGGATGCATCATTCACTTTTTCCACTGCTGTTAACCCTCTCATAAGGAGGCCTTCCCATTTTGTATCTGTTAAGATGCCCTTGACGCATAGGTATTCAAACACTGATCGAATCACTCCCCAGTACCTCCCGTACTGCCTCCAGGTCCAGAAAATCACCTTCACTAAATAATTGTTCTACCCTTTCAAGACCCATATCTGACCAGGTCTGCGAGTGGGCCAGCCTGGTGCCTGAGGAGAAATGGGGAGCCCCATACCAATGCCATAGGGGACGGCCATGTCGAATACCTGCAGTTAGCCTCAGAGTCCCGCCAAATTGACCAAAGAACCCCAAAGGTGGGTTAACCCTCAGCTTTTATGAAGACCAGAAGTAGTCCCCAACCTTCAGCGGGTGAGCCGCCAGATCCTCCAAATAGGTCCAGTAGGTCCTCAATTCGTCCTTCATGTGCTCTAGACACACCCTGAGTTGGGCCGCATTACAGTATAGGCGAAGATCCGGGAACCCAAAACCCCCCTTATCCCTTGGGAGAGTCAGGGTCACCATCTTCACCCTCTGCGTCTCATCTGTCCATATACATTTGCAGAGTTCCCCTGTTACTTCTAGGAAGAACTTCTCCGGGAGTGGACTCGGGTTTGCAGTGAACAGATATAGCAGTCAGGGGGAGCACATTCATCTTTATGGAGGTCATCCTGTCATACCACTTTAAAATGAGGGGTTCCCACCTATTCAATTGTGCCCGGAAGGGGTCATAGTTGGCCAAAACCATCTCCTCAAAGCTCATAGTCACCAGGAAACCCAAGTACAGTATACCCTTCTCATCAATCCTCATGCCTTGGTAACACTGTTGCCTCTCGAGGAGGGGGCTGTGCTCTAATATCGGCATTATGCACGATTTTTCTACCTTAATCTTCAGCCCTGAGAGACAGCCATATTCTGCTATCTGTGCCATTGGTGTCCAGTCAATATGTCGAATGAATTTTTTCGAAATGCAAAAATGTCGAAATAATAAAGTCTGAATTTATTTATTTTTTTAATGTATTTTTTTTTATTTAATACATTTTTTGCGGGGTTTGTAAGAAAAATAAAGTGTTAAACAAAAAACAGGAGTTAGGGGGGAGGGGAAGCCCCCCATTAAAATAAAAAAAAACATTAGAATTTTTTTTTTCCGACTTAATATTTTAGACCTTTTTGTATTAAAAAAATGTAATTCGAAATATTCACTATAAACCTGTGCCATTAGTGCTGGAAGGGAGTATTGTACATTGGTGAGGTAAGCCAGAATGTCATTTGCATAGAGCGAGAGTTTGCACTCATATAGTAGTGGGGACCGGGGGCATCCTCGCCTTGTACCTCTTGTTAGCGTGAACATCTCAGAGACCCCCCCGTTAACACTCACTCTGGCTCTGGGTGTATTATACAGTGTCGTACCCATTGCAGGAGGATTGTCCTCATACCCATCCTCCTAAAGACCTTCATCATAAAGGGCCATTCGACCCTGTCAAATGTTTTCTCCAAATCCAGAGACACCAGGCGCGCATCCTCTACCCCCTCTTGAGCACAGTGGATCAGGTTTATAGTCTTTTCAATATTATCCAGCTTTGCCTCCCCCTTATAAATCCTACTTGATCTCCATGCACCAATTTCAGCATTCCCGCCTCTAGTCTGGTTCCTAACATTTTTGCTAGGATCCTTACATCCCTGTTCAAGTGAGAGATGGCTCTATAAGAGGAGCACCGCGTGGGGTCCTTCCCCCTCCTTCGGGATCGCCACAATCGTGGCCAATAGCATTGTTGGGGGTAGAGCTTCCCCACGCGCAAGCATTGAACACCTTTACTAAACATGGGGCTATCAGTAACCTGAATAGTTTGTTAAACCTCAATGTGAAACCATCCTCTCCGGGGCCGACCCAGACTTCATACCCTTAATTGCCTGCAGGACCTCTTCTACCGTTATGGGAAGCTCCAGATTGTCTACCATATCCTGGCGGAGCCCTGGGATGTGCAATCCCCTCAAGAATTAGACTATCTGCGCCTCCTCGCCCCTCCATTCTGAGGTGTAGAGATTACTATAGAACCGTGCAAATTCCTTTCCGATGTCTCTGGGTTCATGAACCGCCTTCCTCAGTTCTTATAGCTCCAATGGTTCTCCGTCTCCTGTCCTCCCTCAGCCTCCAAGCAAGGATTTTGTCCAGCAGGTTCCCTTTCTCATGATACTTTTGTTTTAGGAACGAGAGTTTTTTTCTCTGTGTCATGGGTCAATATGGCATTCAATTGTGTTTTATACCACCAGGGCTCCTTCGCTTTCAGCGGGGATATGTACTTTCCCTGGGTGCCTCCCGGCTGCATCTGCACATTCGCACTGAGCTGGCTTCCCCCGAAACCCCCCACCTCCCTCTTTTCTTCTTGGAGCCTATTCAAATTAACATCCCCCTGATGGTCGCCTTAAAGCCGATCATACGGATTGGATCTGCACCTCTCAATGTGTTAACGGAAATCATTGCACCTCCAACCACCTCCAACCCCCCCCCCACCCCGCCCGTGGCCCACGGTCCACCTCATACTCACCCTAAACCTTACCATATCATATCATCATGATCGGACCATGGGACCGGGGACAGCTTAGATTCCAAAACCAGAATTGGATCCATGCGCGAATATGAATCATGCACTGCCAAGTAAAAAATGTATGGCGGTCACCATCCAGGGGGGAGCGAGGGCGTAGCACAATCCCAGAACCTTGTTCGCCCATTGGAAGCAATCCGAGTCTCCCGCCTTGGCCCTCGCAGGGATAGCCCTCACCCATTTTCCTACTGTCCCTCAGTGGATCCAGCACTATGTTGAAGTCTTCCCCCAACCACTAGCTGAACTTCTGCAAACTCAATTTGTCCCGGTCCCCTTCCCAAAAAGAACATTGACCTACATTTGGGGCATACACAGAGCCCAGCACTAGCTTGGTGCAGTTAAGTTGTCCCTTAAACACATACCTCTCCCATGAGGATCAGCCAGAGCCGAGTCCACGAAAAAGCCTAAATCGGGTTGAGATCAGGAACACAACCCCCCGCCTTCTCTTCACATCTGAGGCCACAATCACCTCCCCCCCTCTCCTCTCTGTATCGTAGTCTGGGTTCAGGGTTCCCTGCCCCTCTGCCAGTGTGTTTCCTGGAGACACATCCAGTCCAGTCCAGCCCTCTTAAATTCCCGGAGTACCATTGATTGCTTACTCAGCGAGTTGAGGAACCGTACGTTGAGGGAGCCAATAATCATTTCACCCTGCCCAGACATCTCCCCGTTGCCGGGGCTTCAACATTACTCCCCCACCCTCCACCCACGAGACAGTAACCACGGCAGGCCTCTGTTCCCAGGGTCCCTGAAATAGCAGACCAACTTTGGAACAATGCACACTGAACAATACTTTACTCAACCAATCCTACCCCTCCCCCCACAGCATCCAACCCCGCCCAGTTTCATCACTGTAGACCGGATTGAATCACCAAAGGTTCCCCTAACCCCCAGACCTGATCAACCAACCTCTTCTCCTTGAGCCCCCTTCCCTCACTGTGCGTTTGATAAAAAATGAAAAACTATTGGTCCCCTCCGCCCCCAATATTCCTCCCCCCACCTCTCATCCCCCTGTCTCACCACCCGTCGGGGGTGTTGAGTTTCAACAATGTCCTTGAGCCTGGGACTTTATGCCTACTCGGCCCTTTCAAATGCCACAGTCTATCGTCAGGGCTTTTCTCTCCACCCTCCACCATCGGTTCGCCCCCTCCCATCAGTTCACCCATGACCCGTATGACATCTTCCGTTACCAGTTTGTAATTATAACCATCAACTTCAAATGATATGGAAATGGGGAATCCCATCTGTATCTCACTCCCTTCTCATTAAGCCATTTTGTGAGGGGAGCACATACGTCTCTGTCAGTGGGAGCAAAGATCGATCCTGGTAAACTAAACATTTTCACATTGCCCAGGGCAACTGAGCACTGCCCCTTCGCTTGTTCCAGGATTTTTTGCCTGTCGGGGTAGTTGTGGGAGCACGCGAGGACTGACCTCGGCCTCCTCCCTGCCTCCCCTGCTCTGTGTACTCTATCAACTTTTGGCTCATCAAGGTTGTCATCTCCGAACAGGACCTTTGCCACCTCATGGACGGTAGTCTCCAGGTCCCTTTCCAATTGTCCCTCTTTCTCCAGGATCCAAAAAAAATGGCAGGTTATTTCTTCTCTCCAGGTTCTCAAAGTCATCCATCTTCAGGGCAACTTCCCCCCCGCCCCCTCCCTCCTCTCCAGTTCGGCAAGAAGCAACTTGTCGATCTGGGTCTCCATTGTCTCTAGGGAGGTCTGGCTGTTCTCAACTGCCTGGAGTCTCTCATCCATTCTATAGATGCTAACATTTATTTTGTCCACTTTTCCTCCAATATCAGATCTCATCCCCCTCATCTCCTTAAGGAGTGAGGCAATGTCCTTCTTTGTGGACATGGTGTCATCCCCCGCTGACATGGTGGTTGGTTCATCGATGTTACCAGACCCAGACCCAGTCTCTGATACTCAAATTGTTCCAACTTCGCCCTCCAGTTCATGGACGGCTGGGGTGCTCTATCCTGGCCTAACCCCTGCCGATTCTACTAGTAGCCTTCCGCAGCGGTAGTGGGACCCGCCCCAAAGTCCAGGTCCCTCTCCCCCACGGCCCTCCCTCGGGAGCTGCTCTCCGCTCACCTCTGTGGCTCTTCCAGGTTCACCCCGCGACCCCCATGTCTAGGCCCTTGGGGGCTGTGGCGTCAGGTTCATGCCTTGCTGTCGACTCACTTGGCTGCTGTGGTCCCTGGTTCTTGTGGTAAGCCGGGCCTCCAACTAGCTATTTCACCCTTCACCTGGGTCCTCTACTGTGGTCCGTGCACCCCTTCCTCCTCAGAGCTCTCTCCTGGGCGGGCACACGCCCCGGGAACCAACCCGGGGGCCCTCACCCAGTCGTTGTCCACCTTGCATGTTTCTCGCCCAGCGAGTTAGGGGCGCTATGGGGGCAGGTACACCCTCCTTTTCTCTCTGTCTGTTTGGGGGGCTCCCTCCTCCAACAGGTACCGCCTCATGCCTGTGGGAAACCCCCCCCACCCCCCGCCAACGCCCTCAGTGGACAAGGTCTCCTCTGGGCTCAGTTAAGGTTCCCATGTCGCTTCCTGCACTGTGTTAGGGTACGCAGCGTGCTGTCCCCCGCTCTTCTTCCCTCGGGTAGGACCTCCTGTGGGGAGGCCCTCTCCCAGGCTGGCACACGCCCCAGGATCAATCCCAGGGGGCCACACCTAGCCTGCTACGTGGATTTTCCAGTGATCAGGGGCCCTGGAGGGGCAGGGGCTCCCACCTCCGCTACCAGGGTAGTAGTGCCGAAAAGATCCCCTCTCAGGGCGCTGTATGGCCAAGGTCTTCACTGGCATTTTTGTGTGTTCTCCCACTGCTCCTCGCTCCCCTTTTAAATGCCATTACCGGTGTGGGTGGGGGGCAGGCCAGGTTCTCCCGGGGTCCCGACCTGTGCCTCACCTTCAGCACCCCTGCAGCGCTCGCATGATGTGTCGGGCTGCCTCTGTGGTTCACTCAGCCAGCAGGATCACTTTCCCACTGGCTGCAGTCACTCTGCCGTCGCTGGCCCGATCAGCCCCACGTTTGGACCGGGGTGCAGCCTTGGGTCTGAGAGACCACTTAGTCTCTACTATCTCCATCCAGTGGGATCCAAGTGGGTGTTCAGGCCACTTTTCGATCCGCCAGGATGAGAGCGACATGCTTCCGCTACATCTATGTGAGCTCCCCCGGGTGGCCTCTCCAACCAGAACTGCGTTAAGTAATTAATTGTGTTGTTCAACCAAGATGTCCTGAGAAGGAGCATCAGGACTGAGTAAAGAATTGTGTTTTTCAACCAAGAGACCGTGAGAAGGAATATCAGGTCTGAATAAAGAAGGGTATTGTGTGATGAATCCGGTGTAGTCATCACTGATTCCCCAGCAGTGACCACCTCCCATGTGGCCAGCGGACGGCCGTGGCCATCCGCGCCTGACCCTGGGGGTGGAAATTTGAGGGATGCTCACATCAGAGGAGACAGCTGTCGTGGGGAGGTGGCGACTATCAGACGAGACACAGTATTCTCCCGTTGCTCCTAAAGACCTTATAATACCCAAGTTCTTGATGGCTTGTTGTCATCCCACGAATCCCCCGATTGTAAAAATCAGAAAGCCCTTCTTTTGTGTCACTCTACACAAAATTCTATCTATACCTAAAACATTCCCAACACACATAATATCTCCTGTTTCTGATGTTTCTCTATATAAACCTTTCGAACATCATTGTAGAAACCCAACAACATCTATGAACTTTAGCTCCCATAAAGCCTCAAGTACTCAGACTAAGAAGGAGGGAGGAGTTGGTGCAGACTAAGCAAAGCCCAAAACCTAGTGTGCAGACTAGTTGTTTGACTAAACCTCAAGTGCGCAAGACCTATAAAAATGGCAGATGCACTCAACGCAGCAGAACAAGAGAGAACTGTGCAGGAGAAAGCCTAGTCAGAGAGAGCGGCCACATCTATGCTGCACTTCGCGAACACGAGTCACACATACCGGCATTGCGTGAAGGAAGGAGAGAGGCAGCAGGCACACCTGAAGAACCATGTAAGCGCTGAGGGCTGCAGCGGAGCTCCTGCAGGTATGGTTGTGCTTGGAAGCAATTTTCTCCAGTCCAAGCCAAAGAGGGAAGCCAGCGAGTGAATGCAGAGCTGGAGGAAAAGCTGGAGAAATGTCTGCATCATGTAGGAAGCCATCCCAGGGAGGAAGCTCCTCTGCAGAAGCACACCTTAAGTCAGAGATGCTGCGAACTACCGGTGAGTCTGCCCAGAGCCATTGGGGACCCCCGGGGAATACTGACATGCATGCAATCAAGTGAATGAATTAAGTGAAACTGCAATTATGGACAATTCTCAAAGGCGGTTTAAACAATGTCCCCTTCCCTTGTACATTTGCCATGTCTGATTTACCACAATGCCCAATTCTGCTAGTATACAGATTATGAAACGGCTGTTCCTTGCCATTTAATACATGCTTTAATTTCTTTCATAATGGGACAAAAAGCCTTTGCATAAACTGCCCATGTCTTCCCCGTGTTATGGTCTCTTCTTGTCTTCATGGTATGGGTCTATTCAGGGACTATGGTGCTGTGGTCAGCAGGCTTCTTTTGCACCCATGCACCTTCATGTGATGGGATTTCCTGAGACTACCCTCTAGGAGTCACTGCTCCAATCAACTTCCTGTCAGAGCCACAGGTTCCACATTCACCTTCACTCAGCGTACACACACTGCAGTTTGCTCAGAGTGAGGTTTGTGCCTCATCTGTCAGTAAGGATCTAGCTGCCCCAATGGCTGTGCAGTCTCTATTTGCAGATATAAGCTTTCCTATTTAGTACCGCAAGCAGCTCAGGTTAGCAACTTTGGAACACAGATCTCAGATTTCCAGATTATCACAGAGTGGAGCTTGCAGTCGGAAGTTGATCTGATGCCCCTTATAGGCAGTGTAATTATCAAGAGGAAGGTTAAGTATTATCTAAAATTCTTTAAAATCAACTACCAACATGATGACTAGTACACAGCCCCGTCAACAACTGCCAAACACCAAGTGTTCCTTATACCACTCTGAAATACTCCAAAGCTACCCAAACACTCTAATGATATAACAAATACACCAGCACGCTACAGAAAAAAATTGCAATTTATCAATCATCAGAGCATGTCTAGAATGCACAATTCCTGTTCAGATCAAACATGAAGGTCTTTATTCAATTACTTACCTATTATACCCGTGCCTGATCCTGGATCAATCTCTTCATCATCCCCGTCGGCCTCCTGTTCACTTTCACCTTCAGATTCCAGCTCAGGCTCGATTAGAATCTCATATTCCGGGAAAAGAAAGCTGTGATCTGGGATTGCAGCTTCAGACAACTCTGGGGGGGGGGAGGAGGAGGCAAGTTATTTGTCATGTTTTTAGTTTAAAAAATCACTAAGTACATAGTTCCAACAATCTTCGCCATGTCTACTTGAAAGGCAAAATTTATGAGATTCCAAGAAAATGGTAAGGAAGTGTTCACCAAGAAAAGCTGAATCATGAGTTGATGTGGCGTCAAAGAACAATCTGTTTTGGCAATTATATACCGTGAAGATTTCTTCTATTCAAAAGGCATAGACTAAGAATAAGGTTTAAAACATTATCTGCATTGCTCGTCAGGTGGTCTGGAACTTTATTGTCTGTCTGGTCTCTAGCCACAATTCTGCTTCTCACCCTTAGCTACCACTTCTGTTCTCCCTCTCCACAATGGGCTCAGCTTTCCAATTCCTCTCGGGCTGCTGGTCTGGTTATGCAAGCACGATTCCTAATTTGTAAACCCTCCAGTAAAGCCCAAAACCTACATGGCCTAGCATCAGGTGTTGTTGTTCCACCTCTCACTGGTGGTCATTAATAGAGGTGCACCGCTCACCACCTCCTTAGGAATTCAGAGGGCAATCCCCCCTTGTTTTATTCAGTTTTATATCATACATATACAGCCAAATATAAATGGCTCCAAACAGGTTGTTAGCCAATACTGAACTCCTGCTGCTGATTTTCTCATCCTTTGTCCTTAAAGAGAATGTGATGTGTTGGGCCAGGAGATCCAACAGGCAACCCAAGACTGATAGTATAGTTCAAAAGGTTCCATTTTCAAGCTTCGGATTTAGGGTGGACCAGCTGTAAGGTTTAATTAAATATTAGCAACTCCAGCTTGCTTAACAGCAGCAGCCATTTGTCTCTTTGCGTGTGCTCTGAAACCTGCAGAGCAAGTGAGTCATTCACAGTGTATGGGGGTTGAACTGTCTACTGCACTTCTTTCTTGCCCCGGATGAGGGGTTGCTCTGTCATCGGGTCAGGATTTTAATCTCCCAGGTGATCCGTCCACATTTCAGGGCTTGAGGAGTCTGGGGCTACAAGATCTGCATGAAGCTGCACCGGATCAACCTAGGCCTGTGCATGGTGGAACAGTTAACACTGGGATGCCCCTTGGCCTGAACCCTACCCCTGAGACAGAGGTTTCCCTTCTCCTAAACTAAAACTTTCTCTGAATGCCTCTTTGATGCCTTGCAACAATAGGGCCCACTTTGCCTCAAATTGAAACTCCCTTCTTCCTTCCCAGTGGTTTCTGTATCAGTGACTTTGTGCCAACCTTCAACTCTCTCTCGACTCATCTTTCCCTCCAGATCCAGCCCTCCTCAACTTCTTCCATCTCACTTCCCCTCCTTCCTTATTTTGCCTCAAAACATTTCTCCCAACCTCCTTTTCTCTGGGTGTTCCTTTCATGTCTCACGCGTCCCCTCAGCCCCGCTTTCATTCCTCATTACTTCCACCTCTATTTTTCTCTCAAACTCTTCATGTGTCCTTGGCGTCCTCTTCCACTACTGTCTCTTTGCATACCTAAATCCTCCGTCTCCACTGATACTCCCAACTTTTTTGTTGTTGAGACTTCTTGCATTTCACCCTTCTCCACTCCCATTTCACCTGTTTCTTCCTCCTCCATTAACCTCCCTCTCCTCCCCCCCCCACCTCCTACTCCACCCTTTTCTGTGGCTCATTCTTCAGGCATTTCCTGTTCCGGCTCCTGCTCCTCTAACTCACCACCAGCCATGTTCACTGTAGTATGTCTCCAAGATTTCCCCTCCTTGCCATCCCTAATCGACACCCTCCCCGAGTGTAGAACACCAACCTTTTTTTATAGCGCTGTGAAAGCCGCATTAGCATGCAAACACTGAACTGCGCTTAGCTGTGTAATCGTACCAGCTGACCGTGGGTATTGGTGCTCTCCAATAAAAATGCTTCCTGCAGCTGCTCTGGATTGGTCTGCCGTCCGAATGAAGATGCATGGACAGAAACATTATGAGGGCCATCTGCCATTTTGATTGCAATATACCTGTAGCTTCTGTGCTCAATCATTCTACGCATAATGGTGGACACTTGGGTTTCTCACCACTTAATCTTCACTCTCAAGCATTCCCTTTTCAAAATTGCAGACCCACACAGAGAAGTTGGTAACTGTTGTTTGAACTGTTCATGGATTGAAGCACTTTTCTACCCTGGATTACTCGACACAGATCCCACTGCTCTTGCATGTCATTCTTTATGCTTTCAGAAGTCCGACAGGCAGGCTCTTATGGCAGGTTCCCAATGCAGACTTGTTATCCATAATGCAAGTTTTTATTTGAGGACAGCCACTGTTCCATAAAAACCTGGTGGCACGTGTATCTTTCAGGGACAAGGGAATTGGAGGTTTTCAATAAACCAAGGCTGTGAAAAGTGGGATAACGGGTCCTGAGTTTGGGAGGCTAGAAGCAGCCCTTAGAAAACAGTGTTTGGCGCTTTCCTGGTCCCTGGAGGGACTTCCTGCTTTTGTGGCCACGCCCCCATGGGCTTACCTCGCGGCCACTAGTCCCGCAGCGGTGAAGCCCGCGGCGGGGCAAGGGAGCGGTGTTTGGCGCTTTCCTGGTCCCTGGAGGGACTTCCTGCTTTTGTGGCCACGCCCACCTGGGCTTACCTCGCGGCCACTAGCCCCGCAGCGGTGAAGCCCGCGGCGGGGCAAGGGCACGGTGTTTGGCGCCGCAGGTGTTCGGCATCCACGGAGAGAGGCATTTTCTGTGTTGGCTGTTGGACGGGGCCCCAAGAGAAGTAAGTGCTGGCGAGTGTTTTACACCTGTGACTGTTTTTTACAAGGTGTAGAGCCCGTGAAGTTTGTTGGGGCCCATACTCAGCAAATCAGCCCAGTCTCCTTGGCCAGCTGCGGGGGGGCTCCGTCATGTCCCTATTAAAGTCCTTGAGGTCCTTTAAGGGCCATGCTGTACCAAGGAAACCGGCCAGGAAACCAACCAGCTTTTTGCCATCCACCCCGCCCCCAAACTGTTCCGATTCCGAGTCCGCCACCAATCCTTCCAAATATACTCCAGCGCGAAAGCTCCTGGCTGTCAAAAGAAGAAGCCAACCGGGAGTAACAGCCAAAGCAAAGACCCACACCTCTCCGTGCCCTGACATCGACCCGGGATACCGAGGGTCCATCCACACCGTGGAGGGTATGAAAGCACCCACCCCGGGATCACAATGTGGGGGGGGGGGGCCTGCAGTAATCTTGCTAGCCTCCCAGCTCTGAGCAGCAATGTCAGCCCCCCCTCCCACACCCCCCCCACCCCAAGTCTGAACCACAAAGTCATTGCCTGCCTGGAAACTTTGCCCGCTGACACTGGGAATCTAGATGCCTTGCCGCTGGCCAATGCTCCTGGGACTTGCATAGAGGGGGCTTGTGATGTGTTAGTTCTTCCACCCGCATTCCTGGCACTTGTTGTACCAGTTACCACCCCACTTAGCCCACCCCTTGCAACTCCATGCTTGCCCCTTGATCTCCCATTCATCTTGGGACCTACTCTTGACTGTCCTCCCCAATCACTGTTGCTGCTACTCTGGACCAAATGGACATAGAAATTGTTGGAGCAACCGAAGGTAAGCTCCCTCCCAGTCCCATCTGCAGCTCCTGGAGAGAGAACCAACCTGCATTGACCTCAGGGTCCAGTTCCTTTCTTAACCTATCACCATTTAGGGCGCTCAAGTCCATCACCCACGGCAGTCACCCCTCCTCTGCTCCATCACCCAAGGAGGTGCATACTGTCGATAGTTGCCCCTGCGCACAGGTGCTCTCCGAACTAGCAGTCATCAAAAAATTACTTTTGGTACTGATCGATGCCCAGGGGAGGAGTGGGGAGGGGAAACGGTGGAGTGGACTCGCTGGGGGAGTCTTCCAGCATGCCTCTTGCTGGTAAAGGACCCAACCCCCCACAGCAACCTTTGAACACTGTATCCTGCGAAGGGACTGTTCATGCACTAAGGAGCCTTATTCCGGATGAGCAGTTGACGCACCCTAACGCTGATAGAGGACACCCTCCTGGGTGTACCAAGCCAACTCTGCTGGTGGAGGGTCCCCCAAGATCCCTGAGAACAAATCCCCTTATGGAGGGAGGGACTGGAGCACATGGATATTGTTCAAGGGTACGCAGCCCCAAGAGTCATGTATATGGGGGGCAAAGAACTGCTACTGTTTTCCTGCATGGGCTACCTAAGCTGCCTTTGGGCAGGAGAGAACCAAGGGATGCCCTTTCTAACAAATGTCTCCACTGGCTTCGTACAGTTGGGAATTGTCCCTGTGTGGCTAGGGAAGCTATGGTGGGGTGTGTTAGATTGGCTGGCGAGGGTATAAACCCTTCCGATTCTGTTAAACTGGTTTTTAGGAATGATCAAATGGTCTGAGAAGCTCTGAGGGCTATGTGCGGGCCCCATATAGTGGGATTGCAATCAGCTCGCGCCCCTTTCTGGGAGATGTTGCTCCACCTGGAACTATCACCCATAGTAATGTCCTGTCTGGAGCAAACTGTGCACCTCTCGGAAAAAGGCCCGCGGGGGGATGTGAGCAAGTTCCAAGAGTGGGCAATTAGTCTTGTGACTCTCTGGACTAGTAAAGGGACAATATGGGATGTAATGGGGGCCTATGGTTGACCCTTTTCTCCCTCCTAGTGCCTTTGACTTATTACATTTGGATATGGAGCAAAGATTGTAATTCTTTTTATGTGTTGTGATTTTGTATTTCTTGTGTTTGATGGATTTTTGAAATCCGAATAAACTTGTTTGACTGACTGACTGAAAAGAGTTAAGCAATCTTTTCAAAAATGATGGTGAACTCATTACAAGTAACTGAGCTCCAAGGTTACACATTGATAGGGGAAGAGGATCCCTAAAGTAATTTTCCTAGCTTCCAGTCTCTGGTAAATTGCTCATCCCTTTCAACACCATTAAGTGGTACCATTCTGACCAGGATTGGGGTTCCACACCCGGTCTTGGAGTACACTACAGTTGAGTGATTGGTATTACTTTCAAAAACAGTGATGGCCTGAAGAGCATGAGGGAATCCTTTGTTTGCCTCTTCTTGGCCCTAAATCAAAGAACAGGTGGCAACACCCAATCTAAAATATGATGCTAAAGAGGCTATTGAATCCAAGTAAATGTCTATTTTCATGTGAAGGTGACCTACAAGGCACTATAATGTCAACCACATATAGTAACAAAACAGAAAATATTAACCAAGGCGTTGAAAAGGCAGGAGAAGCCCTTCCCATGTATGTTATTTCTAATACAGTTTGCGGTTAAACGTTTTCTAAAATAACATTTTTGTTCTCTAATGGCAATGACAGTTTTAAAGCTTCAATATAACTTTGATTGAAACAATGGCAATGCAGAGAAAGCCTAGTGAAGATGTCATATTTCCAATGACAACTTCAAATAACTCCTCAATTCATACATACACATTTTGGGCAGTAAGGCACTGAAGTGAGAGTAACATGGCCAGTGCCAAAGCAAAGATAACAATGAATAGAAAAGAGGCCAGGAAAAAGGTATATTATTTTACTTCCATCCATAGTGCCAATTCACCACATTCACAAAACAGACTACTCAGTGAGACAACCTTATGATACTCCTTCATACAAAAAGAAAGCCTCATGAAACTCGCAACCACTCCGATACTCATTAATGCAAAGGCCAATATCCAAATGGAGAAGACATGTAAGTTACTGATACAAAGTAGCACCAGGCATGGTGTACTCATTTGCCATATGCCCAATGTCAACATCTCTAGTGTAAGCTGTATGCATGGCTGGTTAGGCCCAACTGAAGAATGGCCCCTCCCAACCTCCTCCCCCTCGCCTCTAACCCATTCAGATGTGTTCAGTAATCTGTAGAGCCAGAGAGTAAAAACTGAAATGGCACCAAATTCTAAGGCAGTCATGTAGCCCTGTTTTAACAAGTCTGAACCAAATGCTCGATGGATTTTCACCAAACTAGCATGCGGAGTGGCAGCATGGTCCCGAAAGCGTGCTTTGACAAATGTGGTAATCAGTTCAGCACTACATTTTTTTAATCAAAAAAAGGGCAAAAAAACAGGTTAAAAAAGTTACTAATATCTCAGTCTAGTCTGTGGACTCACTCCCTGATTCAGCATCCATGCATGCATCTGTACCAATCGGTAAAACACGTAACATCCGCAGAAAGCACGCAAATGCACCGATTGGTCAAAAGAGAAAAGTGCTGAACGTCAAGAATTTGAAACCAATACCAAATTGGACTTGTGCCCCTGGTCCACGATCAGCACATTAAGAAAATGTTCAAAAACACAACATTACACATGAAACAAACTCTGGGGAAGCGAGGGGTGGTGAAATATATGTGGGGAAAAGGGCTTAGTGTGTTGTTTTCTGATGTTCGCAGACAGAAAAATGCTAAAGGCCTTACAAAATACTACATTACAGTTGATTCATATTTGAAAAAAACCTCTGGTGAGGTGAGGATGGCGTGGAACATGTGTAGTAAGGTACAATGTTCGCAGATACTCGCAATGTTTAGGGGCTCGTTATGCTGTCCGGGGACAACAACATGCAGGGTCCGTTGTGGAACACAGTACTTCACTTGACTTGCAAATGAAAAGACATGTCCTTTAGTTGGCCTGGACACGAGAGGGGGTGCTACTCCCTCACTCCAGCAGGATTACCAATTGGCACCATTGTAGTCGAGAGCACTGAAGTGAGTAAATGAGCACTTAACAGCTATGAAGCATACTGGGCCAGGTTCATTCATTTACAGAATGAACATAGCTTACTTGCTGTTTGATTGTAGTTTATTGCCAGATAGTTGCAGACACACAAATGTTTGGGGATTTGTGAAAGACAACATTACACTTATCTGGTTTTGTTGATTGAAACAGAGTCAGTAACCCAACCCTGCCAATGTGGGATGACGACAACTCTCAGCCTGGTATGGTAGGCCTTCAAGGGTGGAAGGCAGAGCCAGTACTACCCCCCCCCCCCAGAAGAGGAAGTTGGAAGGGCCCAAATCCCTGTCCCTTCATTATGCGCCAGTATGATTGTCAACAGTACCACTCTTGGATCACTCCATACCTCTGGTGTATTGTATTGTATTTGGTTATTTATATAGCGCTATTTTCCCATTTGTATGGCCTCGATGCACTTTGTGGTTGGAACGGCCTCTGTGACCTTAATCAATGTGATGGAAGTTCTAAGAGTTTTAGATTAGGAGATGCACGTGTGCATTTTTGCCGGTCTAGGACTTAGGTGGCTGGCTAGGTTCGACTAAGCAGCCCAAAGAAAAATCAGGCACATGGGTGGGTGCTGTAGGTGGCCAGCTATACTAAATGTCTTTCATTGGTAGTCGCTGTATGCTAGAGGCAGAGGTGTTGAGGTACGTGAGGTGTTTCAGTGTGGACGGCTATATGCGCTGCTAGACCAGATGGGCATAGCCATAGCTACATTCTATGGTGCATGGATGTTTGGCCGTGCCTGCTGCCCGTGTCCACAGACGTGGTGTGAGGTATACGTACGGCAGGCTTCGAAGTTGTTCGGTTGGAGCGATCTTTGTCCAGTGCGGACACCATGGTCTCATTGTTTGTGGTCTCTCTGGTGCAAGGGACTGTGCGGTGAGGGCGGGTGAGTTCATTGTGGTGTGCCATAGCGAAACCTGCTGGCTTCCCTGGTGTATTTGTTCGGTAGGAATGTTGTTATGCATGGGGCGACAGTATGTCAGGTGAGCCGCTGCGAGTGCTGCCGGCCTCTGTGTTGTAATTGGTGTGAGGGAATTGTGGTTTCTTCAGGGTGGTCTTGAGAGGGAAGGAAAACATGGGGGATATTATGGGAAGAGCTAGGATTTTAGTGGCTTTCAAAATTTTGGGTCGTTTTCAGTGTTGCTAATGTGTAGGGGTACGCAGTTCCAGATGATTGGCGCTTGGACAGAGAAGGAGGATGCGCCCAGTCTGAAGGAGTTGTGAGGTGGGACCACTAGGCAAGATGCTGTGCGAGATCTGAGATTCCTTGAGGGCTGGTAGGGACTGATTTTTTCTCGAAGGAAATTCCGGTCCGGTGCTGTGTGCATGCGCGGTGGGTGATGCACATGGCTTTAAAAAGGTAGTGTGCCAACCTTTCGGGAGTCAATGAAGGACTATTAGTGTAGGGCCGATGGCGGGTAGGTTAATGAGCAGGCAGCGTGCTGCCGCGTTTTGGATTCTTTGGAGTTTCCTTGGTTGAGATGCCGGAGTGCCTAGGTTGAGCCGGTTTGCTCAATCTAGGCAGGACAAGATGAAGGCGGAAAAGTGGTGGGGATAGGTGAGGTAAGGGAAGATGCACCTGAGAATCTGTAAATGGAAGAAGCAGGTTTTGGATACGGTGGTGGTGTGTTGGATGAGGGACAAGTCTGAGTCCATTGTGCATTCAAGGTTTACCACGTTGGAGATTGCCGGTGCTTGTCCTAGGGGTTGAGGGAGAAGGGCTGTTTTCCCGCAAACTAGCCTTTCAGTTTTCCCAGGGTTGAGGAGGAGGTGGTTGGTAGTCATCCAGTGGTCAATATCCGAGAGGCAGGGCGACAGGTTCGGCCTACCGGAACCTTGAAATTTTGAGGATGATCTGGGTGTCGTCTGTGTAGTTGTAGACGGTAAGATTGTGTGAGCGGATGATTGCCGGCAGGGGTTTTAGGTAGAAGTTGAAAATAAGCATTCTTTAAAAAGGGCAATGTGCAACAATCGAAATACACTTCAAAAACACATTCCCAGAACAAACCCAAAGCAAGCAGAGAGACGCCTCACAACCCCCTACCCTCTGTCACTCTGAGATGACCTCACCAACCAGGACAGCAATGGCATCCATACATCACCTGCATGCTCTGCAAACTCTGCGGCCATCCGAAAGGAAAGGCCAAAGGAAGGAAAAAGGCCAAACAGGCTCTCAGAGCATGTGAGCACCCCATATCCTCCAATGAAGCCCAGACACAAACCCTCCCCAGCAACGCCAGTCCAAAAACAATGCATCACCTATGAGGGACAGCAAGAACCAAAGTCAATTGAATAGAAGAGTCCGCAAGAAGCCAGGACAGCCAAAGTCAACCAGAGCAAAGTCCACAGAGCAGAGGCACCTCCCAGACAGCAAAAGTCCCATACAAAGCCAGAGAGTCTGAAGAAAAATCACTGCAGGGCCACAAGCTGTTGGAGGTTGTAGTCTGGTTTCCAGGTTTTCCTTAAAGAACTAAAACTACCAACATCCCTAGCGGTGAACCAGCAAGAGAAGCAGCCTACAGAAGCCTTTAGAGAAGTGCCATACAGCAACAGACCCCAGCGGGCAACAGCAGGAAAATAAACTGCAAGGTAACACTGCCACCACAAGTGTCCGTGCATACACAGCACTCTGCCTTCTGCTCCAAAACGGAACACTCACCTGTAACAGTGCAGAGAATGGCTCCCTGACAAAGACTGCCATCCCACAGACATTTGGAACCCTCAGATTAACAGGAATGGTTACCCTAACAGGCCACCATTGACAATATTCAGCGGTCCTGCACGTCAGAAAGAGGCACGGCTTAGATCCCCCTTATATGTATTTTGTGGATTTTAACACCTCCCCAGGGGGAAAGGCAGAGGCTAATTGGCTCTGGGAGCCAGCAGTGGAGCACCAATGGAGGAATTGAGGTTGGGGGGGTGGGGGTTAAGGAGGAGGGGGCTAATACAAGAGGGCACAGTAAATATAAAGGTGGGGGCTGCTTGTTTAAGGTCACAGGAGGTGAAAAAAGAGAGGTGAAGGAGGAAGGACAGTGTAGACGAGCGTGGAGTGGGATTTATAGAAAGGGGGAGGTATTGACTTGTGAGAGAAAGTGGTACTGTGGTGCGAGTGTACATATAAGGTGTGTGTGTGAAAGGGATAGTACGAGTAGAGAGTGAGGGGGGTGTAGGGAGAGTCATCTGGGCAGGGGGTCTTTGGGGACGGCAGGGAGAGATATGGTATCCCCCCTTTTTCATATACTCCCCACACCCGACATCCCCCTTGCCCTTCATGGGACATTGCCACCAAAGTCCCATCCTACTCCAGCACTTTCCCCTCAAGAAAGGGAAAGAGAAAATATCACAGAACAAAAAAACGTTGCACAAACCCAGATACGAACCTTGTCTCTCTTTGTTGTAATCCCAAAGGATATGCTATGAGCTCACCTTTTTCCATCCGGTCATCCCTCTTTGATAAGGTCTCAAAACCAAGGAAATTAGCATCAGCCCCTCTGTTACTATCACCATAACCTGAATAGAGGAAGTGGGAACACACCATCCAGGCCTCAAGATAAGGTTTGTACCAGGCCTTGTTATGCATGAAAATCTTGTAAATACGACATCTTTATTATTTTCCTGTGTACATTTACACACAAGTTTAGAGCAGAGGGTAGTGCAAATGTCAGGTTGACAGAAACCAGAATGCTTGTTTTGATTTTTATCTACATGGATGTAATTACAACGAATGGAGAAAAGCATCTGAAACAGAATGAATTTATCTGAAGACTTTCAAAAAAAGAAACTGAATACTATGATAAAAGGGATGGTTTTTCCATTCAGCTTCGGCCTGTGTTGTATGTAGATGCTCATGGAGCAAACAAAAGCATTGTGCATATTTATTTTCCTAGCTTTTTAGGATTGTATAATTAAAAAGATAGAAAACTAAGGTGCAATTGAGACTACCAATCGATTGCTCCTAAAGAGCCACCTTCTTTACCTCATCCTGGTTCGCCGGCAGCCGAGAAGCCGGCCCTCCTCCTAAAGCCATACTCCCAAGGCTCCTGTCCCGAGCATGTCTGAGCCGGGAGGAACAGAGGAACACCTTTAAACCCTAAGCGATCAAGCGTACTCTGAACTGTGAGTAAAAGTACTGTACCACATGTGTAAACTACCTTGGAACCTCTGTAGACCTATCCATGCCCAACGTTCGGGTCACTATATCCGATTGCCATTCGCTCAAAGCTATTTGTGCCAACCAATGATACGTAATCTTTTGTTGTACCTGTAATGTATTGTATGTAACCCAATGCGCAAAGTCATTCTGGCACATTCTTAACCTATAGTCGCGGACCGAAAGTGCCTACCCAATGGCTCCCGAACACGGCTTTGTCACGTGTTCGCAACTACTTACTTCCGTATAATCCTCTGCTGAGTTACTCTGCCTCCCTGCATACAGGAAACATTAGGCACCTCTACGGCTCAATAAACGACACAAGAGTGCGTACACGCTACAATGCAATCGCCCTTCTTAGTACACACTTCGATCGGCACGGTTCTACATCTAGCTCATTGCAACGCTAGTGCTCTGTACTGTTCCTTATTCAGCATACTGTGAATTTAAGGATTTAAACTGCTCCACATTTAGCCTATTGCGACGCTTGTGTTCTGCACTGTTCTACATTTTAGCCCATTGCCGTGCTAGTGTTCTGCTTTGTTCCTACTCAGTCTACTCTGAATGTAATGTTTTTAACTGCTCCACATCTAGCCCATGGCGTTGTTAGTGTTCCACATTGCTCCACATTGAGCCCACTGCGATACCAGTGTTTCTGCATAGTGCCATACCCAGGCCACTGCAAAGTTAAGGTTCTGTACTGGTCTACACTTAGCCTACCGCATGATCACTGATCTGCACTGTTCCATAGACAGTCTCCGGCATATTATGGTCAACCGCTTTCAGCTGGAGCCCACACTTTCAACGACAAATATGACCCATTACACGTTACCAGAGATCAAACCAACTCAATTCCTGCCACCCTTGAAGTACAGCTTACCTTACTCCAATATTAGACCAACCTCATTTCTACCAGAATTTAAACAAAGTCTCAGTTGCTATAACAGTAACCTAGTCATGCCCACTGACTCCTTAAATATACCTACTCCTAGCCAATCGATCAACCTCTATGCTATGAAACCTACACCTAACCAGCCTTGTCTTTTGGACTCAGAAACAAAAGATTAGGCTCCATACTTACTAGACAATCCTCACCACAGTCCAAACCTCATGAGAAATCTAACCCATCCTTACGGCCAAACTACGCAACATCCAATAGCACTCACATAAAAAGATCAAGAAGTAACCCAAGGAAGGATCGCACTTTTCCCTCCCACGCCACTAACCACTACATCAAAAGATGCCTTAATAAACGCTAGATCCATGGTCGCCCATGCTACCGACATAGCGGACATTATCAATACTGGAGAACTTGATTTCTTAGCTATACCCGAGACATAGCTCCATGCCGCAGCAGGACCATCTCTCCTACTGGCCATTCCTCACTCAAACCATACTGCTAGAGCTTATAGAGCAATGACAAAAGGAGGAGGCATTGCCTTTATAGCTAAGTCGAATCTAGCCATCAAACTAGCCACCTCCCCCATTGTCAAGTCTTGCAAACTACTTACAATTAAATTAGTTACATCCAAGTCAAGTACACTGACCATTCACCTAATTTACAGACCTCCTGGTCCTGTTGGGTCCTTTGAGGAAGACGTCACTACTCTACTCTCAGCCAACCCCAAACCTACCTCACAAATATTACTGTTAGGTGATTTTAACCTAGGCTACCAGGACCCCAACGACCAATCGGCTAAAGCACTTGCTGACTCCCTAACCAAATTAGGCCTCACACAAAGAGTCAACCAACCTACTCATGAGAAGAACTAGTTACTCTTACCTTGTAACGTTCTTTCGATGGGATGTTCCTCCGACGTATTCCTTATCTTAGATAGAAATCCTTCAGCTTTGCTGGCCTCGGAAAATTTTTTCGCCAGAGGGCGCTGCGCGTCGATGAACGCCGAGTCGATGACCCTCGACGGCCTCCGTGCCGACGTCGACGTCATCCTGCCTATAAAGGCCGCGCGCAGCGTCCGTTGCTCAGTTCCGTTTTGTAGTCCCCAGTAATGTTTTTGGATTAGACTAATCACCTTGAAGGAGCATAGGCTGCAAACCCACAGGAAGTCATACTGCGGGGATGGATGGGAGGGTCGATAAGGAATACGTCGGAGGAACATCCCATCGAAAGAACGTTACAAGGTAAGAGTAACTAGTTCTTCGAAGGGATTGTGTCCTCCGACGTATTCCTTATCTTAGATAGACTCCCATAGCAGTGGTATTGTGACTGGAGGCGGGAGTAATAAAAGTTATGTTACCCTTGCAGAATGGACAGAGTGTAACACAGCCTTGCCGAATCTAGTTTCTTGACTAGAGGAGGAATCCAGGCTATAGAATTTGGTAAATGTATGTGCGGACGACCATGTGGCAGCCGCACATATATCTCGAATTGGCACCCCTCTTTGAAGGGCTGAGGATGTTGCGATACCCCTGGTAGAATGAGCCCTTAGATTTTGAGGAGGCTCCTTTCCTGCCAATTTGTAGCACTCCAGAATGGCTAAAATAATCCATCTGGAGATGGTTTGTTTTGTTATTGGAAGGCCCAACTTATGTCCTGCATAACCTACAAAGAGTTGGTCTGCTTGTCTGATCTTAGCCAATCTGCTGATATAAAAGCTCAAGGCTCGCTTAGGGTCCAGCCTGTGCAGTCTCTCTTCCTCCTTCCCCGGATGAGGAGGAGGGTAGAAAGAAGGTAATATAATCTTCTGAGTGATGTGAAACTCCGAGACTACCTTCGGGAGGAAGTTAGGCTTCACCTGAAGAACAACTTTGTCCTTGTAAAAGATTGTATGTGGAGGTTTACACGATAAGGCTTGCAACTCGCTAACCCTTCTAGCAGATGTCAATGCTATTAGCAAAACAGTTTTGAGGGTGAGAAGCTTCAATGAACAAGAGTGTAGTGGTTCAAAAGGGGCACCCTTTAGGAAGTTTAAAATTAGGTTTAAATCCCATAAGGGAACTTGAAAAGGTTTCGGGGGATAAACATTAGTTAATCCTTTTAGGTATTGTATTACCAATGGAATTTTGAAGTATGAAGGCTCCTCTGCAGTGCGCTTAAAGATTGATAGCGCTGCGAGATAGCCCTTAATTGTGCCAACCTGTAGGCCTGAATTAGCCAGGTAAAGTAAGAATGACAACACCATAGGTGTACCACAAGAAAAGGGTTCAATATTCTTTTCTCTGCACCAGCTGCAAAATTTGTTCCAACGGCAGCGGTATAGAGTTTTAGTTGCCGGCCTTCTGGCCGAAAGCAACACCTCCATAACATCATCCGGAAGGTCCCAATCCTTGTACCTCAACCTTTCAGACACCAAGCGTGAAGGTTGAGGGTCTTGATGGCTGGATGGAGAACCTGACCTTCCTTCTGCGAGAGAAGATCCTCTCTGTATGGCAGTCGAATTGGAGGGCAGATGGACATGTCTAGAAGGTCCGGGTACCACGTTCTCCTGGCCCAATCCGGGGCAATTAGGATCATGGTCTTCCGAAACCTTCTCAACCTCCTGATCATTTGAGGAATGACAGGGACCGGAGGGAACGCGTACAGAAGTGGGAACTCCCAGTCCACTACGAACGCATCTCCTAGAGCTCCTCTCGGGGGAAATTCCCTTGAGCAAAATCTGTCGCACTTCCTGTTGATACTGGTGGCGAACAGATCCACTTGAGGGGTTCCCCAAAGGGCGAAGATCTCTTGAAGGACTTCCTGAGCTATCTCCCACTCGTGAGAGACTGTGCTCTGCCTGCTCAGAGCGTCCGCTGTCAAGTTCTTCTCTCCGGCTAGGTGAATTGCCGATAGAGAGATTCCTTCCTGAATTGCCCAAAACCAGAGCTGCATCGCCTCTCTGCACAGTGGTAGTGAGCCTACGCCTCCTCTTTTGTTGAGGTAGTGCATGGCCACTGTATTGTCCGTCATTATTAGGACGTTTCTTCCCCGTACAGACGGCAGAAAAGCCTTCAGCGCTAGTCTGATGGCTCTCAGCTCCAACAGGTTGATATGTAGTCTGGACTCCGATGGAGACCAACGACCGCTGATGGTCAAGTCGTTGGCGTGAGCTCCCCACCCCGTGAGTGAGGCATCCGTGACTACTGTTATCTCCGGCCATGGTTGCCAAAACATTTCTCCTTTCAGGATGTTCTCCCGACAGGCCCACCACTGAAGGTCTCGGGCTACTTTGACCGGGATCCGAAGGAGATCTGTCATCCTTCCTGAGAACTGTGACCACTGAGTTCTCAGTGCCCACTGGAGGGATCTCATTCTCAGGCGAGCCTCCGGCACGAGGAATATGCAGGATGCCATGAGGCCTAGCAACCTCAGAAAGTCGTAGGCTGGGAGATATTGGGCATTCTGAAATCTGATGACCATCTGCAGAATATCTCGAGCCCTCACCTCTGGTGGCAAGGCTCTTCCCAGGGAAGTGTCCAGGACTGCTCCAATGAATTGGAGTCTCTGTGATGGTATCATCTGTGACTTCTTTAAATTGAGGGAGAAGCCCAGCTTGTGAAGGAAGTGGCAAACATAATCTAGTTGTCTCTGAGCCTGTTCCGAAGATACAGCTCTGATCAACCAATCGTCTAGGTAAGGGTAGACGTGAATCCCTTCCCTCCTTAGACTTGCAGCCACAACCGACATTAGCTTGGTAAAGACCCTCGGGGCGGAGGTTAGCCCAAATGGCAGAACTCGAAATTGATAATGAGAGCTGCCAATTGCGAACCTCAGGTATCTCCTGTGCCTGGGATGGATCGGCACATGGAAATAAGCGTCCTGGAGGTCTAGAGATACCAACCAGTCCTGAAGCTGGAGGGCCTGAAGGATCTGAGAGAGAGTCACCATCTTGAACTTGTCCTTTCGGAGGAATTTGTTCAATTCCCGTAAGTCTAAGATGGGTCTCAGTCCTCCGTCCTTCTTCGGTATTATGAAGTAGGGGGAGTACCAACCCTTGTTCCTTTCCGCTACAGGTACCAGTTCTATGGCACCTTTCTCTAGCAGGTCTAAAACCTCCTGCAAGAGGAGCGGATCTGGAAGCTTCAAAGGGTTGTTCCCCGGTGGATGACTCTGAGGGATATGTAGGAAGGGCAGGCAGTAACCTTGGGCCACTGTCTCCAGAGCCCAAGCATCTGACGTAATAGCCTGCCATTCCGTCAGATGGTGAGTTAACCTGCCCCCTACTGGTGTTCTGTGAGGGGAGACCTCAGAGTGGTTTTGAAGCGGCTGATGCAGTTGCCGAAGGTAAAGTGGCTCCTGCTCCTGCGGGTGCGGCTTTCTTTCCCCTACCCCGTCCACCACGGGTAAATCTTCCTTGGCCTCTTTGAGCCGGTCGTCCTCTGCCCTTTCCATATGAGGAATAGTAACGAAAGGACCGTCCTCTCCACGATGATCCCGAAGGACGAAAGGTATTCTGACGGATAGCAGCTCCCAATGACTTGGCTGCTGCCTTGGACGTTTGCAGTTTCTCCAAACTGTCATCCGCCTTCTTTCCAAAGAGGGTAGAACCGTCAAAGGGCATATTCAAAAGCCTGGTCTGCACGTCAGAGGCAAAACCAGACTTCCTCAACCACGCATGCCTGCGGATTGTGGTACTTGCCGCCATGGCCCTGCTGATACTGTCAGCAGAATCTAGGCCAGTTTGTAGGGTCTCGCACATCGCATCTTTACCATCCCTGATGATGTTTAAAAATGCGTCCCTTTCCTCTCCTTCTTGGAGGCAGTCAGCCGCTGATGAAGCGCACTCCCAAAGGGTGTGGCTGAACCTAGCGAGCGTACAGGTCGCGTTAATAGACTTTAACGCCATGCTACAGGCAGAAAAAACCTTCTTAGCCATGGCATCATACTTTTTGTCATCCCTATCCTGCGGAGCAGTGGGGTATGCAGATGTGCTGCCTGATGAGGTTGCAGCCTGTACAACTAAGCTCTCAGGAGTAGGGTGTTTTGACAAATATTCAGGGTCAGAACTAGCCACCCTGTATTTTGTTGACAGTTTTTTATTTACTGCCGGGATAATTTCCGGCGTTTCCCAGTTTGTCAAAATCCTTCTCTGTAGAGCAGAGTGAAATGGAACCACAGGATCCTCCTGTGGGCCCTTGTCCAGTATGTCAGTGAGGTCATCCTGCTGAAAGGCAGGAGAAGGTGCAGACCAACCCATAAATTCTATGATTCTAGACATCAGAGCTCTATATGGAGTCTCCGCATGTTCTCCTGGGTCTGGTTTGATAAATTCTGCTTCAGGAGAAGTGTCCAAGCCACTAGCTTCCTGAAGTGCATCCTGAAGATTTTTTAATCCTCTTTCCTCAGAGGCGAAAGTCTCTGGCTCTGGTGATGTGGTCCTCTGTAAATCAATATCTTGGTCTGAATCCTCCCTTTCCTCAAAAATCGAGGTTAAAGGGGGATACTTTGGATTTTGGAATGGTATAAACCCCATTTCCAATGCAGAAGGAGCCATCATCACAGGCCTTGAAAACGTCGATGTCGTCGACACCGACGTGAAAGTACTCGAAGGCGCCGTGAAAAGCGTCGAGAAATGTGTACTAGGCCTCGAGGAACTCGAAAGGATCGGAGTCCTGCTCGAGAACGACGTCGACGTTCTCGGCGTCGAGTCGGAGGTCTTTTGTCTAACCGTTGGCTGTGGAGTAGCCGTGGTTCTTTCCTTCACCGGCGTCGATATCGGCGTCGACGTCGGCGTCGACTCGATCGACTGATGCGCCGATGAATCCTTCGACAACGGCGTCGATGGCGCCGACCTCTGTTTCGAAGGAGTTTTCGACGATGGCGTCGATGATGCTTTATCTCCCGATGGCTCGAGGCGCTTTCGGGTTGACTTTTCCGCCGGGTACTGCGACTCGCGGCGTTTAGATTTTTTGGGTTTTTTACCCGGGGTATCACCCTCAGCTGTCTTCGAGGGGGACGAGGCCGCTTTCTCGAAGACGCTTAGCATCTTTTTCCTGAATTCCTCCCACTCAGCTTGCGAGCTGCGTTTTGTGGGGCAATGAACTCTCTCAGGAGAACTCGACGAAGATGACGAAGGGGATCTCCTACGTCTCTTCTTCGAGTGTCTTGATGTCGACGAGTGGTGGGAGCCACTTCGTGATCTAGATCGAGAGTGTTTTTTATGGTGAGGAGACGAACGTCTCGACTCTACCGAAGAAGCTTTCGAGGAAGTTAAAGTTGACCTACCTCTCTCGAGCTTCCCCCTACGCTCCTTCAAGGCTTTCGCCGTCATGGAAAGGCATTCCTCACACTCCGAACTCTGGTGCGTGATTCCCAGACACCACAAACAGACCCTGTGAGGGTCCGTCAACGACATTTTCTTCCCGCAGTCTCGGCACTTTTTGAAACCGGACCGAGGGGTCGTCGGGTCGGAGGAGGATGCCATCGATATCGAGGTTAAATATTATATACGTTATCTGACGAGAACTGAGCAACGGTGTTCCGAGGCACAACGAAGCGCGGAAAAACGGAACTGAGCAACGGACGCTGCGCGCGGCCTTTATAGGCAGGATGACGTCGACGTCGGCACGGAGGCCGTCGAGGGTCATCGACTCGGCGTTCATCGACGCGCAGCGCCCTCTGGCGAAAAAATTTTCCGAGGCCAGCAAAGCTGAAGGATTTCTATCTAAGATAAGGAATACGTCGGAGGACACAATCCCTTCGAAAGGCAGAATACTAGACTGGGTAGCTGACCTCAACTGCAAGACTTCAATCACATCCATTGAACCATAGACATGGACTGACCACTATTTGTATCCTTGACTACTCTAGCTAACTTGATAGCTCCGCCTCTCCTCACCAGGAACAAACAGAACATTACTACTGACAAGCTTCTGCCTCTCCTGATCCCCACCTTGAACTCTTCATCTAAGTCACTAGACCCAGCTGAACTAGTAGACTTACATAACACTACTTTTACCCAAGCATTTGACACTTATTGCCCCATTCAAATTGCGGAAAAGCAAGCCTAAAGCCCACCTCAACACCTGGTTTACCCCCCCCCCCGTTAAAAGCTCTGAGGTCAGAGAAAAGAAAACTGGAAGCCATGTGGAAAAACTTACCATCTAAAAAAAACAAAGACAACGTGAATGAAATATCTACCAAATACAAACGGGAAATAGTCTGAATTAAACATGAAACCTATATTTATAAGATTCACAAAGCCAGTTCCAGCACAAAGGAACTTTTTGTGATCCTGAGGGAAATGGAATCACCTATTCTCCCCGACGACTCTTCCCCTAATGATAAAGTATGGTGTACAAACATCCAAAAATGCTCTAACAAAATTGCCACTCTCCAAAATAAAATAGCAGCAAAAAGGCTTAACCTCTCCAAATCAGAAACCCACCAGAGAAATCAAGAACACTCCCCCAACGTGCCCCAGGAATAAAAATTCTCTCAAGTTACCACCTTAGAGGTTGAAAAGATCACACGATCGCTTAAACCCTCAAGATGCCAAGGCGATATGTGCCCTGCCCAAATAATCAAAGAAGCCGCCAGAGACCTGGCCCCATTTATCACCAAACTTATAAATGCCTCATTCCGCACCTTTAATGTACACACAAACCTAAAGGATGCGTGGGTTCGGTCGCTGCTAAAGAAATCGACATTGGACCCATGCATCCCAACTAATTATAGGCCCATCACTACGGTCCCGTTCTTATCCAAAATAATAGTTAAAGTTGAATACCTCGGGATTCAGCGTTATCTAGAGACTAATAATCTCCTAGGACTAAGATAATCTGGTGTCAGACCACTTCATGGCACACAAACTGCCTTGATAGATATGAAAATGCAAATTGACCAACTCAAAGATAACAGGCAATGTGCCTTACTTCTACTACTAGACCCCTCAGCTGCTTTTGATTTGGTGGACCACAAAATCCTTTGTGAACACCTGTCATCTGCGGCTAACTTTTCCCAAGAAGCCTCAGACTGGATCCATTCCTTTCTCAGCAACAGGTCAATGAGATTCTTTTCTCCTTCTGCGGCTGCTGAGCCATCATCTATTACATGTGGAGTACTGCAAGGCTCATGCGTTTCACCGACCATGTATTAAATATTTACAAAGCCTCTTCACTACTTGAATCATCTGGGTGTCATCTACACAAACTATGCAGATGACACTCAGATACTCATACCTCTCTGGCAACTACGACACAGTCAATCCTGATCCTAGGAGCCCCGACTAACCTCAATAAACTTGACGAGCAATATTCATCATTTAATATTGATGGAATTGCCATCAAAGTCATTAAGGAAACTAAAAATGATTTTACTTTGATTCTAACTTAAACATGCGCAAACAAGTTAATGCGACAGCTTCTGTGACGGCGTACACTTGCAAGCCGATTCATGCTTGCAAACCATACCTATCCACAAAAAGTGTGCTTTATAAATCAATAAAACAAACAATTACCCATAAGGATTTTAGTCTTTGGAGCGCGCATTACTTGAAACACGGCGCGAATGCGCCGGCGCGAAGGGGGCAAGCCGGTCTGTGGCGGTCCGTGTTCGGGGCGTGTCAGACGTGGACCAATCACAGACCACAGTGGTCCCAGGCATTGACAGCACTCCAGACTCTCGGGCACCCAGGATGTGTATTGGAACCAGACGTTCCGGCCCACATCCTGGAGGCACACACACAAGGCATGCAGAAGCCCACTAAAACTTGGCGCTTCTTGGGAAAATGCATGCCCAAATAAGGACTTACCCGGGTTGGCTTGACCTGGGGAAGGTGAAGGGACAAGATGGCCAAAGGACAGGACAAAGAACCTCGTGGCGTGGCCATTTTTGAGCCAGGCCACCTAACCATGCCACCTAACCATGCCAAATATGGTAATCGTGGTTTACCTGGAAAGAAAGCGTTAAAAATATATGAGAAGATAAGCTGCCACCAGCCCTGTCCAAGGCACATCTGCACTTCTCCTAAAAAATCCTTCGAGAGTAACTAGAGCCTTTACAAATGACAGTAAGACCCAAGTGCACTGTACTATAAGGTACTTCATGCACTTGCAACATGTTGCAGAAAGGTTTCAACATTGACAAGGACTAAGGGAAACAAAGTCTCCCAGTACTGACTGCCTTTAAGGGCATGTCAGTTTCCCCATAAGAAGTGAGCAGAAAAAAAAACAGGGGAGTGCAGCAGAAGGCTTTGCTCCTCTGGTAAAGTGAGAATATGGTGTTTAAACAAAGCAAAAAGTTGGGGGGCTACACAACTGGAGGGAAAATTACACATGAAATGGGAATCTTTCCTAACAACCACCACCACGTAACCTTACCAGAGGCAATAGACATAGCCATTGCCTACTAAAACGCTGGTGAACCCAGATCCTTCATGGTACCACAGGCAAAGCAAGATATTGAGCCAACCTCCTTGCGCAACGGGCCCTACCGGGCAATCCCCTCGAATCCCAGACTACGGCCAGAAACCAGGAATGCAACTGGAAGCGACATCCAAAAACCACCACATCCACAATGTTTTGAATGTGGAGAATGGGGCCACATAGCAAGGTTCTTCTCCCGGAAACCAGAACCCATGGAGCTTGGGACCATTCAGTCTCAGGAGTTTCAAAGGCAAGGCTTACCCGACGTGATACAAGTCACTGTGGATGAACACTCAGCCCAGGCCATGATGGACAGCTGCAGCCGTCAGACAGCGATCCAGCCACAACGAGCGATCAATAAAATAATAAGGGGAGTGTTAGGCAGAATTATATGCAGTACCCTTTGGGAACACTACACACAATTAGGACTACAAGTGACAGTACAATTTCACCTTTGGTACAAGCCTGTACTACACAATTATAGTGGTAGCAGTAGCGGAGCAGCCAGACTTATCTCAAGAGTAAGTGAGCAGTACAAGTGGTTAAACAAGGGACAGCAATTACTATGGTTCAGGAAAACACTGACTAAAGGTTTCTAAGTAAAAGAATATATATGTATTTACTCAACAGTTGTATAACATTTCACTATTATAAGCAAGTTAAGAATCAAAATCAAAAATACTCCACACCACTTCGCTTAAATTCCAGACAAGTTAAGCTCAAGTGAGAGCAAAATGGCACTCCAGCAATTTAAAAGGGAGGGAAAGACAAAGTTATTAGAAAATAGGCAAAACCAACAGGTAAGTAAGCAGGGCAACTGAACAAGAGAGACTACAAGGTTAAAATCAGATAGAAAAAGCTTAGGGCCAAAGTCAATGGTTCAAAAGGCTTTTGCTCAAGATAATAGGTTCAATGTAGTTCGCAGTAAAGTTTGTGGCACAGATTCCAGACGAGGTTGGTCAGTACAAAAGTTAGCTCAAAGAGAAGGGAAGGACAAGCCCTCGAATTGGAGATAGATTTCAAACACTTTCCCCGCGGCTGAGCGAAACGCACAACCAGATTTGCACAGTACCTTAAACGGAGAGAGGGCTGTAGCTGAGGCAGACGTTCCTGTTAGTTCCTGCAGGCTCACGGTTCCTGAAGCGACTGTCAGACTGATCAGAAGTAGGAAGACTGGAGGGTCCTGCACTACCCAGGGAAGAAACCAGCAGCAGCGCCAAACAACAAAAAAAAGGGGCGCTCCTTAAAACCCAAGCAGGGTCCGACCTTCCTGGCTATCCGGCCCACTGTAGCTCTGTACAGGCAATTCGACCAGAGGAGGGGTCCTGGCTTGCAGTTTGGGCAAACTGGTTGGTCCCACCAGCTCAAGGGAAGAAGTTTCCTGGAGGATCTTCTCTGTCGTCGGATTTGGGGATTTGGACCTGCAGCAGGGCTTCATCGGGCAGTTCAGTCGTGGTAGGGGTCCTCTTCTTCCAGTTCCTCGTTGGTTCTTTCGTTCCAGTGGCGACTCTGCTCTTCCAGTCCCAGAGACCTGCTTTTTATGCAGTTTTCCCCCATTCACACAGCCTGGCTGTCAATCACACAGCAGGGTGGCAAGGCCAGTCCCCTTAGCCAATCAGACAACAGTGCGACTTGGGTTGCCAAGACAACCCATGGCAGGGGTCCGAAGATCCCTCCCTCACATCCTGACCATCTAGACTATCAGGCGCCTTAAGCAGGGCTTCTGTGCAGAAGCCTGTGAAAAGACGGAGAACAAAGATATCATCCCCAGTTTGGGGCGTAGAGTAAAACATGAGAAAGACTTTCAAAAAGAAATGGCAAATAAACCCAGCCGGAGCCAAAATAAAATGTATTTGGTAAAGCGGGTTTATGTTCGAGGCGAATATAATAGCCCAAAACAATACCACGTTTATATAATATAATTGCGGTAGAAAAGTTAGGGTAGATACCACTGCCACCAGCCAAGTCTTAAAGTTAAGGAAGCAAAACAAGGCTCCAAGAGACACAGACAAAAAGGTATAGGAATTAACTCTTTCCAGTACTCCATGTAAGATGGGGTGTACTGGGTCTGCAATTTAAAGTGACTATATAAAGTTAATGGCAACTTTACATGTTTCTGGGGTACAGTAGTCAGCCCCAGAAAAATGGAGTCAGGGGGAAGTCTCAGACAACCCTGTGTCACTGCACTGAAGCTGCTGTGTAACACACACACAAAGTGGTGTGCTTGGAGTAGGTGAGGCTCCAGTGCAAGATCACACAAACAGTGAAAACACACACAGCAAAACACATGTAAGAATGGGAAAAAGGCTCACACTCTTACCAGGTGAATAAATAAACCCTAGAAATCCAGTAAAGCTGCTGAGGGACTCATTAGGTAAGGGGAATCAGCCATTTATTGAGAATTCTCCCTAACAGTGAGGAGGATAGCTGTGAAATGTGTGCATGGGGATATTCAAGAGTATCCATCCCGGGACATTGCATTAGGTACAAAGGGGGACAGGGCTCCCATCAGAGCAGCAGTGATTCCTTCACTTCCAGCCCCGGTACTGATAGGTACGTACCTCCTGGGGTTAAAAAAATGGTTAAAAGAAGCACCCTACTCCGGAACAGAACTGGAAAGTACCCCAACTAGGGTTCACTTGTCCCGGGCGCAGAAAAGAAAAACCAAGTCAGGCTGGAAGGAGGAACACCAAGACAAAGTCCTAGTAGACTGGAGAGTGGAAGAACATATACCATCCTTCCGCACAGGACCGAGTTAGACGAGTCCCTTAAAAGGGCCAGAGAACAAGCGCAGGATTCGACCAATGATACAGACTCCACTGCTTATTTCAAAGAAAAACAAGGCCTTCTCTACCGGGTGACAAGAGGTGTAGACAGCACAGAAAAAGAACAGCTGTTGGTACCCCAATCATATCGAAAGAATTTGGTGCAATTAGCTCATGACCACAACACGGGGGTTCATTTGACTGAAAATATTACCTTAAAGAGGCTTCTGCAGAATTTCTACTGGCCAGTGATATATGCAGAGGTGGCTAAATATTGTCAGAAATGCTCCACCTGCCAAAAGACTAGCGCACATATTCCTCCCAGGGCACCGTTGCAGAGACTGCCCATCATTAAGGAACTGTTCCAAATAATAGGGATGGACATTGTTGGGCCACTACAACCTAGCAGCAGAGGGTATACGTTCCTATTGGTGGTAGTGGACTATGCTACACAGTATCCAGAAGCCTTCCCGTTGAGAGGAACCTCGGCCAAACAAGTCAGCGACGTATTACTCCTATACTTCGCCAGAGTGGGGATACCCCAAGAAATCGTGACAGACCAAGGAAGCAACTTCATGTCAATAGTAATGAAGGAAGTGTGTAAAACGTTAGGAATTGCTCATCTAAAAAGATCTGTGTACCACCCACAAACTGATAGGCTCGTGGAACGGTACAATCGGACAATTAAAAAAATGCTACGATGGGCTACAAGTCCCACAGGATTGGCATGCGATAGAACCCTACCTTGGGTGTTGATACGAGACACCTCACAATCCTCTACAGGGTTTTCCCCATTTGAGCTGTTATTCGGGAGACAACAGAGATCCATTTTGAAGCTGTTAAAGAAAACGTGGGAGGCCCAAGATGAGACAACCCTATCAGATTATGTGAATGACTTACAGGAACATCTTGGACGTCTTCGGGACTTTGCCCAGGAGAAACTTGGCAGAGCACAAGTACAACAGGAAAAGCATTATGATAAAGGACAAGTTCAAATAAGATGTTGGCTCAATGGAAGGGTCCATATCAGATCACTAAAGTATTAGGACCCGTGAACTATGAAGTTGAACAACCGGACAGACAGGCAAAACATCAAGATTACCATGTAAGCGTGCTCAAAATATGGAGTGAAGATTCAACCACAGCATTGTGTGTATCACTGTCAGAAGTGTCGGTAACAGAACAAACGGTACACAACCTTCATAGCGGTTTACATGATGTGATGTTAGGGGGAACAGCTAAGCAAAAGTCAAATAACTGATTTGTTCAATCATCTGAAAAATAGTATCAGAGGTCTTTTCAGGGATACCGACTGAACCAACCTGGTATCAAACTCCATAAAGACTGAACCAGGCAAAATAGTTTGCCTTAGACCCTATCGAATAAAAGAGGCGAAACAAGAAGACATAAATCGGGAAATAAATGAAATGCTGAAATTGGGTACCATAGCACCATCTAAGAGCGCATTTCCAGCAACTGAATGCAATATCACACTATGAAGCCTACCCCATTCCCCGGATAGATGAGTTGTTAGAAAGACTAGGGGCTGCCTCATATCCGTGGACCTGACCAAGGGGTACTGGCAAATACCCCTCAACCCCGAAGATCAAGAAAAAAACCAACACAGGCTCTTCCAATTTACAGTGTTGCCTTTTGGTCTGCATGGGGCTCCGGCCACTGTCCAAGACTTAGTTTAATATATTATTTGTAAAGCACACCTAACCCTGAGGTAACTGGGCGCTAGAGCTTATGACAGAGTTACAGAAGCATACATATGGAGTACATAGGAAAGACATGCTTGTCGACAATAGGTTACAGGTTAGTCGAGATGCATATTAATACATGTAAGAGCATAGAATTGTCACCGGCGGTTACAGTTTGGTCGACAGTGCAGGAAATACAATAATACATTGTGAAATATGTTAGGGTGCATAGGATTGTGATTTACCTTGGGCCTATTAGTGTTTCTTGTCAAGGAGCCAGTTTTTCACTTTAGCTCTGAAAGACCAGAACGAAGGTTCAGCTCTGATAGTAAGGGGTAGAGAATTCGAGCATTTGGCGGCCAAGACAGTGAAGCTCGCTCCTCCAGCCATTTTTAGTTTGTACCTCGGGATATTGAGGCAATGCGAGGAGAAGGATGTAGTCGGTCTGGCGGGTTGGTTTCTAGAGAATTTGTTAGCCAGATATTTAGGGGCAGTGTTTGACAAGCATTTTTGAGTGATAACTAGTGTGCATAGCAAGATTATTTTTTAAACACACAAAGACACTGAGGAAAAGACATTTCTTAAGTGCTAATGCTATGCCCCCGACCTTTAGAATTGAACCGTCGTTCTGGACCTTTAAAGCTAAAACAAAGTCTTGGCTTGCTAGCAAGAATTGCTCACGTGTCTAACCAATCTCTGTATTTTACCTATATTATATGCCTACATGTACCTTCTCTGCGACCATCCTGAAACCTGGTCACATGCACTTATCGCTGCTATCCATGCCTGCATAATATGTAACTTCTTGTAACCTGTTGTTCTTGTCTAAGTCTCTGGTGCCCAGTTACCTCAGGGTTCGGCATATGCGGTATAAAGAAACTAAACTTATTTCTTTTAACAATAAATGTGTAAACTACCAGTCCCTAAGCAGAAGAAAACCCTTTCCCTGTGTAGGGTGCCTGTCCCTAGTTAAGAGGTGGTGGACCGCCTATCTAATAGGGACAGAAAAAGTATGTTTCTTAGTGAGTGAATAGATGTTAATCATGTTGCTGAACAGGGTCTACTTTAATTTCGTTAACGTTTCAAGGAGGAACTATTTCCATAAAGCACCGGAGCCCTGTATTTCTTTATTGACTTTCCAGGGAGTGTGTCAACGGTATATTGTAAATCTGGTGGAGGATTATGGGAAAGCCCAACCAATCTTAAAAAATCTTATCAAAATATCATAAAAATATCGTCTGTGGACTACAAACGTTGTCCTTCAGGGTATGGAAAAGGTGCCGGTTAGGCACAGTGTTATAATCTTTCTCTTTTTTCTAAGGGGCCCAAAATGCTCCCTGTTCAAAACAATTGTTTAGACTTTTGTGGCCATCAGTCACGGTTTTCCAAGTGACCTAAATATGGTTACTGTAAATAGTAAATTAATTAAAGAGGAGGAGAAAAACTTTTCTTCACTGCAGTGATATCAGTTGTATCCCGTATCCCAGATTTCTTCAGGGGTATCGTCCATCGAGGTGGTCAACTGGTTTTGTTACGCTCACCTGGTCTCTGCGGAGGCGTTGGGGCACAGTCGCAGCCCTCCCAGGGATGAAACTCCTCTTGTCTGTTCCTCCCTCTGCATCTGTGTGGGGAACTGCTGTGATGTGCAGTGTGGTTCCTGCGTGAATATAAGGGGGGTGATAGGAGTATGTAGCCTGTGGTCCCTGACTCCTTCTCCAGACCTCTTCTCCCTGGATGTGGCTTGCCTGGGGTTGCACTACTCTTGAGGCTCACCTGCTAAATTATGATGATGAGCTCTCCGTCCTACTGCTTCTAGCAGGGGCGCTTGTTGAAGGCAACGGAGTTCCTTCACTGGTCCCTTGTCGTGGAAGTCCAGGCCAGCTGCGACTAGTCCACTTCTCTTGTGGTTAAGTGTTTCCCTTGTTTCCACTTGCCCGCTTGTCTTCTGACTGTTGTAATTGTGTTTGTAAAGTTTGTTCTCTATTCTTTGTATGTAATGTCTCTTTTCTCTGCTCTCTCCCCTTGCAGGTGGTGTAGCGGTGCCGGTGGTAGCTGTGGTAGACAAGTGGACCCGGCGGTACGGAGGAGGGGGGCTGAGATGGTCCGGGAGCTGGTAAATAACCTTTAATGGGGCTTTAAGGTGCGCGTGCGGTTTTAAATGTGGCGCAACCCTGGTGTAGGTGTTTTCGGGAGTTCTAACCTTGTCGTCTTCTTTTCTCGTTTCAGGACTTCGCCTTCATGGGACAGAGAGCGCAAGTGCTGCGTCGTCGATTCGGGATCTGCCAAGAACATGGAGCGTTGCCGTGAGATGCGAGCCAGGGTCCAGGTAAGGATGCTGTTGTTGCAGGATCACGAGGTAAGTAGCTGGTCCAGGTGGCGGTGAGCAAAGTAACGCAAAAGGTTTGCTTGAGGGATCGGTGGGTTTATATAGTCTTGTTACCGGCCAGACCCAGTAGCTTTGGCCTGCCTGCTGCCACGCCCTGCCACCCGCGATGAGTCAGCACCTGAAGGCCAGGCCTAAGGGACCAATGCCTGATGAGTCAGGACATGGGGATGGTCTCTGGAATAAAGGCTTCCAGCACCTGGAAAGTTCTTGTAAAATAAAAGCACTCCAGCACTGAAATAAAGTGTTTCTGCAAACATCTCTATATGAGCCTGGGGCCAAAGGCGCCAGGACCGAGTCCAGCCAGGGCCCCTGTGTTTATGAGTCACAAAGGGACATAAGTGAGTCAAGTGACCCATTGCCCCCGTCACTAGATGGTGTGGTTTTTGTGTTCTGGGGCCCGTGGCCATGACGGGTTTCAATGCCGTTCTGACGTGTCTTCTTCATTAAGTCCTGTAACTTGCTGAGTCTGGTTAGATCGTCTTCTCTATATGATATGGCAGCCATTACCACATCCACCTAAGGAGAATATTTAAAAATAGTTTTGTCCTGGGTCCGGTCGGTAGAGTTATATTTCCTGTAGATGCTAGTTTGCATAGGTATGTATTGTTTAGACATTAGGATAAAAAACCTTTTCATATTCATACTATTTTCTGTCTGGGGCCCACGGACAACCCCACCCCACTTTAAGACCTTATGCAATTATGCATATTGAACCTACTCAGTTCGTTCTCAACCATAGGTTGGTATAGTGATGAAAGATTACCTTGAACCCAGGTGTTGATGGTTTGAATCTGGGTGGTGTTGGTTAACCCCCGGTCTCTGATTGTTGCGAGAGATCCCAGGTATTTAGCTCAGTTACCGGGTCCCCTAAAACAAGGGGGAAAATATAGTTAGCCATTGGTGCCTCTATGGTATGGCAGTTAATATTCTTTGGTTGTCATAGATGAGCCACTATGAGTCGCCATATTGTATATGGGTCGCCCCAGTGTCTGTTCCCAGTGTGATGGCATCTAATGGCTACCACCCCAGTTCTTATTTTCATAGCGTTATCTTTGTTGTTACTACTTTGAGAACAGCATTGCTCTCTGTGTAAATATCAGTTGTGAGAGTGTTGCGCCGGAATTCTGACATTCTAACATTTGGCATTAGATGTGCTTTCCACGCTACACTCCGCACGTGTATGAGCATTTTCTTACATGTCGGCAGCACTGTATGGAAAACATTGTTCTTGTTTTGCATCTGGGGCACTTTTTACTACAAAGCCCGTTCTGGTGAGTTCTCTGTAGAGCGATCAAAATGCGGTACCAGTAGTGGATTACTTTCCATATCAATGTCGCAGTTGTTAAAATCACATCCCCAACATCTCTGAGCTTCTGGCTTGGCATTCTCGTAAATTGCTTTATACGTGACATTTTAAAAATTGTGCACTCTGCGCTACGCTCCGCGTGTATTTAAACGGCTTCTTTCGTGTCAGAAGCGAGAAGATGGATTGTTTCTCAAACTCCGCGCTTTGCTTGTTTTGCATTTCTCTTGTTCTGCGTCTAAGGCATTATCTACTCTCGTGAGCGCTCTGCTGTATTAGGAGCGATTGCGCTGCTGTAACGGCAGCACGTTATGTATAAGCAATAATTGCAGATACAGAATATTGGCTTTCAAGAGTGCTGATGTCTTAACGTAGTTATGGAAGATACCTGCCTGCAGTTCTGAGGGTCGCAGTCTCAGTTGCGCTCCCGTGCCGGCAAACAAAACAGTTTCTAGGCAACATAATGGTGGCTTATATGGGCCAGCTTCTATTTCAATTAGATGTTTGTGCCGTCGGCCATCTTTGAATGTGCCTGGACTGCTTGTAAACGGATTATGTGTTACCAGTTGGTCACTTGTGCACTTTATTTCTTGTATATTTCCAGATCCCTGTTGATGTTAGGACATGCATTACTCACCGTAATAGCATTTCTGATGATTGTATCTGCTTAGATTCACATGCTGTGCATATGGTCCGACATCCAGTGGTAGCCGCAGAGTATTGCATCTTGTCTTTCGGGGACCGAAAGGGGACGTCGGCATAGGCGTTTCTGTAACACTATCCCTATCGTGACGTGTAGTGTACCCAAAATCCCTCACGCGCCGAGGTCCCTCCGATTGTATTTTTTCTGCCATGAGGGAGCCCAAGGCTATAGTGAGCGAGTATGTGAAAGAGAGAAAGTAGCAAGACGTCTATGTTCCTTCCACCACGAGCGGGGAGGTAGGGAGGGCGCTTGTGAATATAAGCAGATACAATCATCAGGAATGCTATTACAGTGAGTAATGCATGTCTTCTGATGCTTGTTAACCTGCTTAGAATCACATGCTGCGCATAGACTAGCGAGCAGTACCCGGAGTTGGAGGTGGGTTGTGAGAAGGAACAGTAGAGAAAAGATGTCTTAATACTGCTTGTCCCACCTAAGAATCAGACCTAGAATGAGTGTCTAGGCAATAGTGTTTTGTAAAGGTGCGTACAGAACTCCAGCTTGCCGCTTTGCAAATGGACTCAAGAGGAACATTTGCAATGAATGCTATGGATGCCCCAGTGCCTCGAGTAGAATGTGCTCTAGGCTTGAAGGGCAATGCTCTCTTAGCAAGAGTGTAACAAAGTGTGATGCATTTGACAATCCACCTTGAGATAGCCGATTTAGAGACAGGACCCCCTTCTCTACCAGCTGCCAATGAAACGAAGAATTGTTTGGTCTTCCTAAGTGGTTTAGTTCTTTCCAGGTAAAACATGACTGCCCTGTGCACATCTAGTGTGTGAAGGCTTCTTTCGGCCATGGTAGTAGGGTTCTGGAAGAAAGTAGGTAGTTCGATAGATTGGTTCACATGGAACTTTGAGATGAATTTAGGCGCAAACCTGGGATGTGTGCGCAGAACTACCTTATCTTTGTGGACTGTAACAAAGGTGTCTAGAACAAAAAGAGCCTGTAGTTCGCTAACCTTTCTGATAGATGTGATGGCCACTAGGAAGGCTGTCTTATAAGTCAGGACTTTCAGACTTGCTTTATGCATAGGCTCAAAGGGAGCTCCCATGAGCCTGGTCAAAACCACATTCAGATCCCATCCCGGGGCAGGATGAGAAATGGGAGGATAAATGCTCTTAACACCTTCCATAAAGGCTTTAATCACCGGTATTTTCCACCACAATACTTTTAGTTGCGACGTGGTGTAGGCTGACAGAGCAGCCAGATGAACCTGTAGGGAATTGAAGACTAACCCAGTGTCCAACAGATGGGTTAGGTGCAGCACAATGTGTGAGGGTGAAGAAAAGGGAAAAAAAAAAAAATAAATAAAAAAAAAATAATCGATGGGATTGACGCCCTTGGAGTTGCACCAGATGACAAAACGCTTGCATTTGCTGGCATAGCAATAACATGTATTAGGCCTTCTCGCTTCTCTGAGTATGTCCATGCACCTTTGAGGGAGTTGCATGTGCCCAAACTCCACGACTTCAGGAGCCAGGCTGCCAAGTTTAGAGTTTGTGGGCATGGGTGTAGGGTCTCCCCCCTGTCCTGAGATAACATGTTGTACGGGCAGGGTAGTTTCACTGGTGGGGAGAGGGACATTTCCATCAGGTGAGCGAACCAGGGTTGGCGGGCTCACATGGGGGCCACCAGTATCATGATAACTGGTTCCTGGTACATCTTGTGCACTATCTTGTTGAGAAGGAGGTTTCGGGGGGGAAAAGCATGGACACATTTCCCCTACCATGTTATCCAGAGACCGTTCCCCTTGGATCGGTTCTGGGTGTACCTGGAGGCGTAGTCTTGGCATTGGGCGTTCTCCTGAGTAGCAAACAGGTCGATCTCTGGGAAACCCCATTCTGCAAAGATGTTGGACACAATGTCTTCGTGCAGCCGCCACTCGTATTCTTCTGGCAGAGGGAAATCTCAGAAGATTGAGTTCCCCTGGAACATGTTGGGACAACATAAACATCTTGCGTTTGAGAGCCCATATCCAAATGTTTTGGGACTGCTTGGATAGCCCTGGAAAGTGAGTGCCCCCCTGTTTGTTCAGGTAATACATGGCTGTAGTGCTGTCCGTTCGAATCAGCACCGTCTTCCCTTGCAGTTGCACCTGAAAGGCTTTCAAAGCCTTGAACACCGCTAACCGCTCCAGTAAGTTTATATGGTTGGACGCTACTTGAGGAGACCAAACTCTGTGCGCTGTCTGTTGAAGCAGATGAGCTCCCCACCCTGTGAGAGATGCATCTGTCGTGAGAGTGGCTTCCACTGCAGGGGTGGTGAAGGTCTTCCCCTTCAAGAGGTTTTCTCTGGACCACCACTGCAGAGAGAGAACGAGGGCTGGCGAGACAACAACCTGATCTTCCCATTGTCCGCTGGCCTGACACCACTGGCTGTTGAGCCACTCTTGCATGGGACGCATGTGCAGCTGCGCGTGGGGAACCAAGTATATGCATGACGCCATCATTCCTAGCAAGCGCATGGCCTTGCGCACGGTCACCTCTCGACTGACTACATATTGAGGGATCTGAAAAAGCATGTTCTGAACTCTCTCGTTGGAGGGGAAGACGAGACAGTCTACCATCCGAATTAGAGCTCCCAGAAATTGTTTCATTTGGCTGGGGACCAAACTGGATTTCTTTTCGTTGATTGAGAAACCCAGGCTGAAGAGGAGATCTACTGTTTTTTGGGTGTTCAAAAAACAAGCGTCAAACGAGTCCCCCATGATGAGCCAGTCGTCGAGGTAAGGGTACACTGGGACTGATAGTCTGCACAGGTGTGCTGCTGCCACTGCGAGGACCTTGGTAAACACCATTGGCGCCGAGGCTTGTCTTGGATCATGAACCTTAGATATTTCCTGTGCGCTGGCAACATTGAAATATGAAAGTATGCATCCTTCATGTCCAATGTTGCCATGAAATATCCTTGTTTCAGCAAGGAGATCACCTCCTGCAGTGTTACCATGCAAAACTTCTGGGGTTTTATAAACTTGTTCGCTGGGCGCAGGTCTAGAACAGGGCGCATGGCGAGATCCTTTTTGGGTACAAGGAAGTACACTGAATAAATACCCTTGTTTACCTGAAGAATAGGGACGGCTTCTATGTCGTCCTTTCCCAGCAGTGCTTCCACCTCTTGGATCAGGATCTGTAGATGGTCCGGTGAAAGGAGCCGTGAGCGCGGCGGTCTGAACTGTGGAGGTGGGGCGAATTCCATGCAGTACCCGTGGGCGACCGTCTTTAAGACCCACTGGCCTGAAGTTATCCCCTCCCATGCCATGAGCAAAGATGTTAATCCCCCCCTGTTAAACGGGAAATCATATTGTGCATCCTTTCTAATATATATTGGCCTAAGCCCAGTCGCTCTGCGAAGAAAACTGTGTTTCAAATGTTCCAATCTTAGATCGACTTCGCTGCCATTTTAGGATCATCCGCCATTTTGATTTCTGTTCAAATGCAACTCTGTATTCTAAAATGGTGGGTTGTGTTTCCAACATGTAACCAAGCCTTCCCGATCCTTGCACCTTAGTCAATGTTTAGACTGCCCACAGGCCTAATGTTTAGGCTGAGTAAAGAGACCTTGTCCCAAGCCTGACTTGTGGTCTTAGGATTGTCTTAGGATTGTCTGCACCAATAAGCCTCATCCATGAACATACATCGAAACAATATAAAGTAAATGTCGAACGTGGACACTGGCTGAACTGCATTGTGAGGGACATGTGCTAAGGCTTACTGTTAAATCTTGGAATACACTTTTGCCATTGTAACTTGTGTGTAATGTAAACTGAAGTAATCCGTGTGCACATTGTTGTATGAGCTATAAGTGAACTCGCCACAAACTCTAGACCATGGATTATTAACCTGCAGAGGGGCTGGACATTATTACTGAATTGTATAAATAACCGAATGTCCAGATGTCCAGTACCTCTCACTTCTCACACTGAAGGGCTGGTATTCGCTGTGATGTACTGAGGGCCAGATAGCTATCTGTTTTGTTCTTTGTAAACTAGGCAGTAGTAGTAAAGATCTGTGAATCTTTATAAGCCTGTGTTTGGTGTATTTCTTTTTGGTGGTACTCAGCCTCAATATTTCCTCTTGCTTTTACACCCCGAACGGGGTGACATGGGAGGGGACCTGGACTTGGTGGTAATTTCTGACCAGAGGCTGTGGCTCCTCTGGGATTGGGGCCTCTGCCTCTACCTTTGCCGCATTTCTGACCCCTTGAGTGGTAGTAAGCGGGGCTTCCAGATGTTTGTCCTGTGTTGAAGCTACCCGTGCCGTAGTTGTTTGACCAGCACGTGCCTGCCCTCGAAAGGACCGCCGAGAGTTAATACCCCTCTAGGAGGAGGGTTTTTGTGTAATTTGTTCTTGGCTGTTTCCAGAGCCTCATCTACCGCTTTCCCGAAGAGGTTGGTCTCCTCGATGGGTTTATTAATGAGGGAGGCCCGAGTCTCAGGTTTGAATCCTGATGTATGCAACCAAGCGTGTCTTTTCAGAAGGGTGCCTTGAGCAAGCGACCTGCCTGCAGTTTCCGCAGTGTCTAGGGTGTTCTTGAGCACATTCTGATGAACTTGTCTTCCTTCCATTATAATAGAGAGAAGCTTTTACTTGGCGGGTTCGGGGACCTCTTGGAGGCCTTCCTGGATCAAGTTCCATTGGGCATCAGCATAGCTTGCTAACAGAGTTGTATTATTAGCAACCCGTATAATGTATGCGGCCGCTGACGTGACAGGTTTGCCCACGGCATACAGCTGCTTAGATTCCTTGTCCGGCGGTGATTCTCCCGTGGCAAGGTGTACCCCTGCCCTCTTTCGAGTGGTAGTCACTACCAGTGAATCTGGGATGGCATGTCCCTTGATGTATAGAGGGTCGGAAGGGGAAGGACGAAATAATATTTCGACCCTCGGGTTCACTGCCCGTGTTTGAGCAGGTGTCACCAAAGAGGGGGCTACCCTTCTCTTAAGTTAAGGAGGGGGATGGATTGACTTGCTGGAGGTTTCTCCTTAATGATATCCTCCACAAAATCCTGTTCAGGTACCGCCTCTTGAGTGGAAATTTTAAAGTATTCAGCTGCTTTTTTCAGCATAGTGTTGCATGCCATTTGGTCATCCACAGGAGAGGCCTGGCGAGCTGGGGTGGATGGAGGAGAGTCTAGGCACAAAAAATCAGAGTACTGATCTTGCTGTGTCCATGGGTCCTGACCTTCCTGCTGGGTTTCCTCCCAGTTGTCCGTAGTATCTTGTTGTTCTTCCTCATAGTTTTGCAGAAAAGAAGCTTCTTCTTCATCATAAATGTCTCTATATGTGTCCATCTGGACCACTTCCTCCTGTTGGAAAACATGAGACTGCTCTTCCTGAAACTGAAGGTTATGGTCTACCCGAGCCCTTTTCGGGGGAGGATGATCAGAAAAACTGATCATCTGCTCCAGCCAATCCATACACCCCTCAATTTTTTCTGTAGTCCATTTAGAGGACCCAAACGGGCCTGCACGAGGAGAAACGATGTTCTCCGCTCTGCGGCGTCGAAAGGGGTCCCTTAGGGTGTCGGAGAGAGGCTCTTGACTTTCTTCGTAAGCATCCTTAGAATCGGGAACCCGATCCGTTGAAATTGTTTCTGCGGCTTGTGCCATAACCTTAGGCGGAACCTGTTTAAGACCCACCACCGCCGTGATTCTGCTGATGCTGCTTACGATAGATGCCGAATCTTCGTGAGACAAAGGCTCCAATGATTTATCGGCAGGTGTAGTACCTTCCGCGGCGCTAGTGGGCCTAGCGGTAGGTTTTTCGGGTAGAGGCCTAGCCGTAGTTTTCAAGCCTACCGTGGCCTTAGAGGCTGATGCGGATGCATGGAAGACTTTGGAGCTGAACGATCCGAGGAAACCGTCGAAGATTTCGGCGGCCCTGTTGGCGCTTTAGCCTTTTTCGACAAAGACGTCGAAAATCGGCGCAGGGGTTGTGTTCTTGGTGTGATGCGCTTGCATGCCCCTGTCGCCGGGTGTTGGCCCCGTAGCAAGACTGGAGCCAAGCCTTAAGGGGTCGGGGACGGGCGTGGCGTACCTAGAAGCGTCCGCCTCAAGGTCTATAACCTCCATAACGGATGTTTGGTAATCCGAAGTACCCCTGTCACTTTCATCCGGTGTGGCGGTGGGTGTCCACGCGTGACATCCCTTACGCGGCCCACCGCTTTACACGGCGCTCCCTAAGTGTCTTAGACCGAAGGAGCTTGCACGCTGCTTCTCGTCGTGCTCTAGGGGGAGACAGGCATTACACGTCCTGTGTTCGTCCTTCGAAGGATATCTGACCCTACACTTAGGGCAAAATCTAAAAGGAGTCCTTTCCATAGCTAAAGGGAAGGATGACCAGACCAAAAGGGAATAGAGGGGAAAGGAGGAAAGACATACTTTGACAATATGTCTGAAACACTTGGTTACGAGCGCGATAGAAATAAAATATCATATCATATATTATATATCAATATGGACACCCCGACCCCACTCTCCCTACTGTATAGGTCAGCCAGAGGGCCCGACCACGTGGAAAATCCAGCCGCCGGATCTTAGGCGCCAAAATCCACAGCCGCAGACGATTCCCCCTAAGTCTTCGTCGAAGATGTTCTTTGGGCAAAAAAATAAAACGGGGAATTAGATGAACAATGTCTCTAGTAAGCGCTCCGCTAAGGGCAACCAATTATCTGGGCGGAAAAAAACAATCCCGAGGGACCTCGCGCGTGAGGGATTTTGGGTACACTACACGTCACGATAGGGATAGTGTTACAGACACGCCTATGCCAATGTCCCTTTTCGGTCCCCGAAAGACAAGATGCAATACTCTGCGGTTACCACTGGATGTCGGACCATATGCACAGCATGTGATTCCAAGCAGATTAACAAGCATCAGAATCATGATTATTAAATGGTAGGCGTTATCCTGATCTAAGCAGCTGTAAATCAAGCCTCCCATGCATAAATGTCACGGTTTATATAAGTAATATTTCGCTGTTTGGGCGGTATCAGTGCTGAATATGCGAGTGTGGTATATGTCCCCCACTGTTGTATCTTGATGGTCATTTCAAAACTGAGCGCCAATGGTGGGTCCATTCAATGTGTCTAATATTGGTCATCATTTCAATGAGAACCGACACATTAGGTTCTATCAAGGCACCATTGATATGGTTTTCATTTCATGAGTGCAAGTTCATGCCACTGAAGCTCTTCATTTAAACCATTGTGGACTGTATTGGGATGGAATATCCAAAGCTGTTGACTCCTCAGCAACATTTCGGCAAAACTGTCTCCTCTTCGTGGTTGTCATATTTTTTTCAATATAGTCCATTTAAAGTGGTCCTGGGTGTGTCCATGAGTTTGAAAATGGATCACCAAAGGGGCTGTTAGTCTGTGTGCGGAGCGAGATTCTGTCACGCACAGTGAGCCAGTGGGTATCCCGTCTGATGGTTGAGATGTGGTTAGACCGGGGGATGTTTAATGCTGATCTCAGGGCATTATTCTGTAGGACCTGCAGTCTATAAAGATTCTATTCTGCAGAGCCTAAGAAGAGAGTGTTACAATAGTCCAGCTTCGATAGGACTAGTGCCCTGGCTAACGTGATGCAGCTGTTGAAGCACAAGTATGGTTTGCAGGCATTAATCAGTTTATTGGTATAAGCTGTTGAGGCAGTGGCATTCAGTTGTTTCTTAAGTGATAGAGTGGAGTCCAGATAGACACCTAATGTTTTCACCTACTTGGCAACTTTGATGGTATTCTCGTTAATGTTGAAGGACGTGTACTGTGTGTCAAGTTTTTTTAGACGTGCTTGGGATACAATGATCTGGAGGTCCTTCTTATCATTAAGAAACAGACTGTGGGCAGCCATCCACGTCTGAATTTCAAGGTAGATTTCGTTTATCAATTTGGTGTCATTTTCATAGCATCCCATGAGCGTAATGAGGACCTGGGGGTCACCTGCATAGTTTGTGTAGGAGACACCCACGTTATCAAGACAATCAAAGAGGAGCCTTGTGAAGATGATGTAGAGCGTCGTAGAGACGCACTAGCCCTGTGGTACTCCGCAGTAGATGGGGACTGGAGCAGCTGAAGGTGCGAAGACCCTGGTTGTTCGGCTGGAGAGAAATGACTATATCCAGTTAGAAGCGTTTGTGGAGAAGGCAGCGGCTGTTGTCAGGTGTTCTGTCAGGATCTAGTGATCGACAAGGTCAAACGCTGCAGAGACGTCTAATAACAAAAGGATGGGCAAGTTGCATTTATCTTTGGCTTCATCCATTTGGATTTTTAATTCCAGGAGGGCCGTTTCCGTACCGTGTCTCAGTCTGAAGCAAGATTGGCAGAGACCTAGTAGGTTGTTATCCTCTAGATTTTTTGGAATTTGGAGATAGGCCACTCTACACAGAATTTTTAAGAGGAAAGGGACAGTAGTAATGGGCCTATAATTGGTCAGTATGTTGGGGTCTAGGTTTGGTTTTTAAGGAGGAGCATAAACCCAAGCCTCCTTGAGGTTGTTGGGGACCGAACTAGTGTTGAAAGATGAGTTACTCACAGCGGCAATGAATGGGGCCAAGTCTTTAGCTCCTTCCTTAATGACTGGGGAAGGACAGATATCCCACTGGCATCTTGATGGTTTTAGGCCTAGGATGATGTTTTCCACTTCTTTCGGTGTGACTGAAGAGAAGAAGAAAGGAGGGCAGGAAGGGGGGTGAAGGTCCGGCTGGGTGTTAGTGTTAGAGCTATTCGCCAGGCTAGACTTTTTAGTCCCAATTGTACTTTGTAGCATAGTTATTTCGTCAGATAAAGCCTTCTGTATTTAACACACCAATCGGCATCCTTGATGCATGCTTCTGTTGGTGGAGCTGGGGTCTCCAGTTCCCTCAGAATGCTGAAGAGCTCCTTGGTGCCAGATTTTGCATTCGGTATTCTGTAATTGTATGTCTCTTTTTTGGTGTTGATGGCCGATTTATAAGAGGAGCAGCAGATGCAAATACTGTCTTGTTAGGAGTGGTAGGCGACTTTATCCACGTGGCTTTGGCAGTTCTTTTGGCATTGCGAAGGGTTTTTAGCTCGGTTGTGAACCATTTGTTAAGGTGGGCTGCTGATTTAGCTTTTCTTAGTTTGATAGGGGTGATGGTGTTCATGACTAGTTCTAAGATGCCATTGTATAGGTCAACCAATGTATCCGAGTCTAGGTAGTTGTAGTTAAGTGGGTCCAAAATAGCATGGATCAGGGGTAGTAGGTTCTGTAGCGCTATGTTTCGGTTGTTTCTGGATAGAGTTTGTGGGACAATAGTGGAAACTAGGATTAGGGAGCGTATTCTCATGAATGGAGAAAGAGATGCAGTGATGGTCTGACCATGCAATGGGCTCATTCTGGAGGATTGTGGTTGTGCAATTAAGATCTTCTAACCAATCCAACATCCTGCCCTTGTTGTGCGTAGGCCCAAGGATGCAGTGTTTGAAACCAAGCTGGAATATAGAATTTTCCACAGAGGTAGCGTTAGTGTTGTTATGGTCGTGAAGGCCTAGATTGAAGTCTCCAAGCAGGATCATTTGAGAGCCTGGTTTGGTGTTTTGGGTTAGTAGGTCTGTGATGTCTTCCTCGAAGGAAGAGATGGAACCCGGGGGTCAGTAAATTAAATTAAGTAGGATCGTTCAGGTTGCTGAGAGAGGGAGTTTAACTGACAGGAGTCCCGCATATGGGAGGCAGACATGGGAAACGACTCCAAAACCAAGGAGGGTTTTGGCTATGAAAGCTACTCCCCCTCCTTTGCCAGTGTCTGTCAGACCTAATGATGGTGTAGCCCTCTGGGAGAGCTGATGAGAGGGCTGGACATGCTGCCTGGTGCAGCCAGGTTTCGATGATGGCAAGGAAGTCAAAGTGGTTAGTTGAGATAAGATCAGCAATATCGAACGCATGAGCTACCAACGACCGTGCATTGAGGAGAGCTCCTTTGATGGCAGGAGTGTCTAAGTGTGGAGCTTGCCGACACTGGGATGTAGGTAACAGAGGACTCAAATTTTCATTTGGCTCCGTAGCCTCTACCGGTACGGTAACGGCAAGGTGGTAGTGATTTTGATCAAGGAAGGCTGACCAGTAGGCCTGGTGAGGGGCTTGCGGTTTAGGAAGCAAGACCCCAGTCTATCGTTTCTGGAGCTCACTGGGCATGGTATCAGTGGAGTGGGTGGTGATGCGAAGTGTTGGATCCATTCCACAGGGCTGAGGGTGCAAGTATTGTTATTGCGCTGGGCTGGAGTGGGGGCTTTTTGAGATGTATGTGGGTAGAGAGGGGGTAGGAAGTTGGTGAAATGGTGTGGAAGAGCGGAAGGATGGTGGCCATGGTGAGCATATCTGTGCGTAAGGTGGCCATGTGGAAGGGAGATAGGTTATCCTACTTTAGGTGCAAAGTCGTTTAGGCCAACAGCAAGTGGTGACGCTGTGAGAAACTTAATGAGACCCTATAGGTTAGATACGTGTTTCCACAGGAACAGTTCAATGTGGTTCACAGTGTGAAGAAATATTGGAGGTTAGAGAACTAATAGCAAGGTATGTTTGGCCAAGTAGTGTGCAAGTAACACAGTGTGTGATTCAGTGTAGGTACAGTGTAGGCAGCAGGCTAAAACAGCACACTCAGGGAGCTGATGCAGAGTTAGTAACACAATGTACGGATGCCGTGTATCCAGGAGGTAAAATTAAAGCTAAAAGACAAAGTAGGCTAATACAGCATGTTTGGAATGTTAGTATCGAGCAAAATATCACAGTCGGCAAATACAGTGAGTCATAAAGGCACAAAGTGATATTGGGCAGCCAAATAGGCTGATGCAGCGAATTTGTCAAACTCAGGCAATGTTATTGACACCATATGTCGTGGTCGTGCATTACGGTGGTTAATCTGCTCGGCCTAGGAGACGGGTAGCCAGATACAGAAGGCAGAAGGGCTGTGCGGTATGGTGACAGGGAGTTGCACAGATATCCGCGTGTTAGACAACTGATTAACAGTCTTTCGTTGCGGTGGACTCTAGGCGCGAGTGGACAGGGGGGGCCTATGAATTGGCGCAGAAGGCCAATGTTTGGGATAGTAGCAGAACAAACGTGTCCCTTATGGGCAAGCCCTGAGAAACAGAATAGCGTTGAGTGAGGGTAATAGGGGTACGATTGCGCTCACCTGCGCAATATTGATCCGAGGCTCTCCATGGCGAACAGAGGCAAACAGGGTCTTCTTCAGTGGGCCTTACTCGGTGGGCCGGTCTTTCCACCTGGCGGCGTCCTCAATTGGTTGATGAGGACGCTCGTTGCTATGCGACGGAGGGCTAGCCTTAGGCTAGGCTGGTAGATGCGCCGGCCATTTTAAAAAGGCAGGCGAATGGGCAATTTACACCCATGGCGTGATCATATGCTGGCAGGCAGCGAAAACTGTGGATAAGGTGCCTGAGAGAAAGGTGGGCACTTAAGGTTTTCCTACCACTACAGGTAGTAGATGGTTGCAATGTAGCACGATGTGTGACCCACGCGGTCCATGTGTGGGGGACGCGGCTCTCCCTCGGGCAGAGTGGAAGAAGGCAGCTCCTGCAGGGGCATGGGGAGAAGGCGGCTCCCACCCTCTCCACGGCAGAAGATGACAAATGGACCAGATTCTCAAACCCCATGAAACGTATGCTGCAGCCTACCTAGACGATGTAGTCATCTTCAGTACAACCTGGGAGGAGCACCTATCCCATCTACAAAAGGTGGTTGTAGCCCTGGAAAAAGCAGGCCTGCACATCAATCCTAAAAAGAACAAGTTAGCGGCTGAAACCACCAAGTATCTGGGATACTCAGTTGGTGGGGGTATAATAACACCATTATCTGATAAACTGCAGGCCTTACAAAAACTACAAATACCGAACACCCGGAAAGGAATACGTGCCTTTTTGGGGTTTGTAGGATATTACTGGAGGTTCCTTCCTCACTTTTCCGCACCACTGAGACATTCCTAAAAATCAACAGACATAAGTCACACAGGCATTTCATTCCTTGGTCAACATGATTGCCAACCGACCAGTTCTACACTGCCCAGACTTTTCCAAACATTTTGTCACAGGGGACAGAAACGGACCTCTATCCCAATGCCTTTATTAGCCAAAAACAGCTTCCACACGAGCTACCATATTCCAGCTTGGCGAAGGAATGCCTACCAATCAAATGAGCAGTGGAATCTCTGCGCTACTACCTGCTGGGAAGAAAGCGGATCGTGCCCCTTTACGTTGGTTGGCAACGCAAAAAGCTTAAAAACACAGGGTATTATGGTGGTTCCTCACTCTGCAGCCATACCACTTTGTAACTGTGCATAAACCAGGAAAATATCAGTTGGTGGCCGATTACCTCTCTCGTTCCTTGGACCAGCCCGAACGGCTTGGTCCCTTGAGGGGAGTACGTGAGCTGGACCCAACGGGTCTCGGGTTGCTGGGCGGGTAGAGCAAACAAACTCCAGAGAACAAACCGAACGAGCAGACCTTGATACAACTGGAGAGCAGGTATCGGCCAGGTGCAGTGGCAACATGGGAACAACAGGAATACGGCTGATAATACGGCTGTAAGATCTTCTATGGAACACTATGCATCCGCACTGCATATGCGAGCTGAGAACAGACCAGCTGCACTTTCCGCTGCTGTTCTTCCGGGGTTTGCAGAGAATGGCAAAACAGCGTGCATGGATCCAAAGACTACCGATCCCATAATTCCCCAGCCTAAAACATGGCCAACTGCCCAAAGCCTGATAACTCAAAGCACGGGCATACAGAATCACCAACAGACAGCATTTACCTTATTACCGTAACATGAAAACCTCCAGAACTGGGGGGACACAGGGGTGGTGGGAAGAACAAACCGAGCAGTCGGCCGGGCGGGTGTCTGAAAGAACACCATGGGTCGAAGAAGGAAAGGTGGAGGGATTTCCTCAGAGAAGCCGGGAAGGATTGAGAACTCCTGGGAATGGGAGGAGTGGAGAGAAGGTTAAAACCAGCATTCATTGAATCATTGGGTCTTTCTCTATTTCCGTTTATGCACAGACTGAGAACTGCGAAGAGTGGAGTGAGGACGCTGCCAGATTCCACTGGGCGTTTTAGCACTGTCATCACCCGGTGCCGGAGAAGTCCTTATACACATCCAAAAGGCTACACAGAACGCCGAGTGGACACCAAGAGGTTGACATTTTCCTTTAATATTTTTCTTTCGGATAACCGAAAGGCGTGTAACTCAAGTTTCCCTGAATAAAAGGTCATTTTGTTTAAACCTGTTTTCCGACTCCGCCTACTATTTAACAGTGTGATGGGATGGCAGCTTTCTTCTGAGCTATTTGGAGGTTTGTGTACCCGGTTGAGGCAAGCATTGTTCCCAGTCTTGGTATTGGCGCTGTATATTTTACAGGGTTCTGCTCCCTTCCTACCCATTTCCCTGTTGGTGATCCTTAGCTGCCCAAGTTTCCTCTGTGGATAGCAAGCCAAGGTCAACTGTCCAGTGATAATGCCAGTACAGTTTCTTTCAGATTTTTGTTTAGCATGCGTCCCATTACCACCAAACCTTGCCAATCCATTACACCCCTGATTTACCACTAAATCTGTTTTTTGGGTCCTCCCTGTCCCATCACTCTCACAGGCTAATGAAGATAACACCTGCAGTAGCGCAGGAAGGCTTAATTTCTTTTAAAGACGTTGGCAGGCATTATGCTTCAACTTCTTTATTTCTACGCTTCCAGACGATTTAAAGCTTCAATTTAAAAACAATGTTTAAACAGAAAACACTCTTAAAACTTCATCTCCAATGAACCCCAGTGTCTCTGGTAGTCCTATCCTGTGTGTCCCATAAGCCACTCCTTGAGTAGGTTCTATCAACTGACATTCAATGTCTATGTCCCAAAAAACACTCCAACTGAACAACTTAACACGCCGCTCCGTGCTGCACTTGCACAGATGAAAACTAGCAGGAGGCTCCTCACGGTCCCCACTGACTCTCACGCTTGCGAACCCTCGTCGGCGCTGACCTCCAATCCACAGCTACTTTTCTGGTCATCCCCTGCCAGAGAAAGACTCATTAGGGAGGACAAAATGACGCACCATAGCATACATAATCCAACAATGCATATCATGCGCCGCTACTTACGCTGCAAGTCATATGGCTGGATAATGGAATCCACGTGATCCGACCGTTCGCATCTTTCTCATGCGAACATACGTACATACCCACACCCACACCACACCCATGACACACCACCCACCCACACCCTCCACACACCCTCCACACACCCCCACCCACAGCCCCAACATAAACAAACACCACTTACCTTCTCTTCACGCTGGGTCCCTGTGGCGCCAGTTCCCTTTCACTTCCGTGATCGGGAACTGGCGCTGCAGGTTTTTCTTCTTTTACGGGGCGCTGCAGGGGTTTGCCTGGCAACCCCCGCTCACTATACTGTGTGGTATAGTGAGCGGGGTGTTGCGGGAGACACCCCTGTGTTTGTTTTTTTTTGTTGTTTTTTTTTTTAAACTTACCTGCAATGCTAGCAATAGTTCGAACTTTTGGTGTCCGAACTTTTGGTGCTAGCATTTGTAGAACTTTTTATACATGCGACCGTTTAGATATGGTCTTTTCCGGATAATGCTTGCCTCCTTGTCTTTAATAGAATGAAGCCTCCCTGCACTACAGCAGGGGTAATATTCATACCATGTTAAGACCGGAGGCGAGCATTATGCTTGTTCAAAGCTATCCACTAGTGCTGCTGCAGCACTCGCTATCGGCTTCCAGTAGAAGGGCTTAAAGGTGGAGTCCCTGGACCAAGCGGCCGCTTTCAGGATATCTTTAAGACTAACCCCAGCCCAGAAAGCCTTAGACGCCATAGCACCTCTGACCGAGTGTGCTCCGAATTGCATAACATCAATACCTGCTAGGGACATGATCTCACGCACCCATCGTGTTCTAGTCACTGCTGCCACTGCTTTAAATGGCTTCCTGCGCATTATCAGTAACTGCAACACCCCTGCTGGTCTCACTTCATCTGTCCTTGCCTCGTACTCATCTAAAGTAGGGGTACGAGATAACTGGTGAGTGGCCTTCAGTCCTTTTTGTGATGGAAAACACATTCTGGACCAAAGGACTCTGTCCACTTCAAGGGCTTTCACATTTGACAATCTCCAACAGGATACAAAACATAACCGCATCACCAACTTCCCTGCAAGCTGGTGGTGATGCCCCATAGATGAGCATACTTAGGGCTGGGAGGTACACTTATCGTCATTCCTCGCATCAACCTCACTACTGGAGGGTGCTCCCCGATAAGTACACCGCCCATCAGATCATGACCTGCTGTGATTGCTGACCTGAAGACCCCTAAGGTCTGGGATGGCTAGGGAAGCTAGAAAATTGAGCGTATCCAATAAAGGGGCTGAAATGGTATTAAGGCTGCGCTGGCCACTCAATGAGCACCATCTCCCCCAAGGTGCCTCGTAACTTAGTGTAGAGGGGGCCCAGGATTGCTTGATAGGTCCTGCAGCTGATTCCAAAATTCCTGGCAAACTCCACCTGCCCCCCCCCCCCCCCCCCCCCCGACACCCTGCATGCTAGCAGCGGTAGCTGACCTGTCTCCGCAAACAGGGGATAATTCACTTCGAGGGACGTATAAGTGCCTATGAAAAACCCCATCTCTTTTGCGAAGGTCTCGCCAAATAGAAGCCCCTGCGCCACCTTCATAGGACGCTAGATCACCCAGCTTTGAGTCCATCTTTAGTAGCAGGCTTCTTCTCCTTTCGAAAGAAAGGGCACAATTTGCATTTCCTCGGAGGCATACAGCACGCTGTGCCCAATTGGCTAGTGTGTCAGGATCATATCTCTTACGCTCTCTGCTAAGTCCATTATGTTGGCTATGGGCCACGCCATGTCTAGTGCCTTCTCCTGGCACCCTTTCCAGGCATGGTCCATGCCCTTCCCAAGATCTCTGGAGGCCTTTGACATGAAAGCGAGCATCTTTGAATCCAATTCTGGCATCTCCACCACTTTTCAGGGTAAAACTGGCCTAGGACACTTTGACCACATCCGTAATCGCACTTCCTTCTCCATTGGCTTGCGTGGAACACGTTACTTATCTGTAACTATTGTTCTCCAGCATGGGTCTGGCATGGATTCACATGCTCATGAATATTCCCCGTCGTCAGGCTGGGAATCCTCAGTAAAGAAAAAATCAGTATCAGTTTTGTTTCTGATCTGTCTTTCTTAGTAGTAACCAATCACTGCCCTCTCCCTAAGCCTTGCCTCTGGCAGCCATCCTCAGATTTGGTAGCACGCCAAGTGACAGTATGACCAAGTGAAGAGCCGCAGAGGGGTAGGTAGAAGGGTTTGCATGTGAATCCATGCCAGACCCATGCTGGATAACAACAGTTACAGTTAAGTAACTTGTTCCTTCTCCAGCATGGGGTCTGGCATGGATTCACATGCTCATGAATAAAAGAATACATAGCAGTACACACATGCACAACCACGGGAGGTGGCAACAGGCTCAACATTAAGCAATACAACAACTCAACATTAAGCATCTCTTACCTCCTCACCAGGCTCACCTTAAGCGAACAGGTTACGCAGCACTGCTTGGCTGACCCTGGAGTCCCAATCAACGCAGTAGAATCTTGTGAAGGTGTGCGTCGAGCTCCACGTAGCAGCCCTGCAGATGTCCAGCAGGGGCACACCAGACAGGAATGCCATGGTAGCAGCGATCACTCTGGTCGAATGGGCTCTCGGACGGCCAGGCAGCGGTCGGTTTGCCAACCAGTGACAATGCATGATGCAGCCGGAGAGCCATCTGGAAATGGAAGTCTTCGAGAGAGCCTTCCATTGATTCACAGACCCAAAGTTCACGAATAGCTGTGACGTCTTCCGAAACCTCTTTGTGCGGTCCACGTAGAACTTCAGCGCTCTAGCTACATCCAGCGAGTGCAAAGTCCTCTCGGCCGGCGTCGAAGGCGACGGGAAGAAAACTGGTAACACCAAGGGCTTGTTGAGGTGGAAGTCAGACGGCACCTTGGGCATGAAGGAGGGGTGCGTCCTAAGCACTACCCTTGTGTCATGAAAAGTCAAGTATAGAGGCTTGCAAGATAGAGCCTGAATCTCTCCCACTCGTCGTGCAGAGGTGATGGCCACGAGGAACGCTGTCTTCCATGACAGGAACTTCAAGGGCGCCGAATGCATAGGCTCGAATGGGGCTCCCATGAGCCTGGTCAGCACCACATTAAGTTCCCACGCCGGGGCAGGAGCCTTCACCGGCGGGAATGAATGGAATAGTCCCTTCATAAATTCCTTTACCAGGCGATGAGACCACAAGGACGCTCGTCCCGAGGTCCTGGTATATCGGGAGATGGCAGCCAGATATATTTTTATGGAGGCGTGGGCCAGTCCAGCTTTGGCCAGCGACAGTAAGTACGGCAGAACTTGAGGGGCCGTAATCCGCAGAGGGTTAATCTTCTGTGCACGGCACCAGATAGAGAACCTCTTCCATTTATGACCGTAACACTTAAGAGTTGAGGACGTCCTGGCCTTTGCAAGAACCTCTCTGCAATCAGCCGGGATATCGTACCCTCAAAACTCTAGCGCTGCAGGAGCCAGGCCTGCAAGTTCAGCGACTGTGGGTCGTGGTGTAGAATGGCGCCTCCTTCTCTGGAGAGAAGATCCGCGTCAGCCTGACTGGCGGGGACGTTGACAAGTCCAGAAGGTCCGGGAACCAGACCTGCCTCGGCCACGCCGGTGCAACGAGGATCATCCTGCACCTGGACTTCTTGAGCTGGCTGATGAGGCGGAGCAGCAACGGCAATGGAGGGAATGCGTATAGAAACAGGTCGTCCCAAGGGAACGAGAAAGCATCGCCCATGCTCCTCGGCTGTGGGAACCTGCTGGCGAACCTCTGGCACTTGGAGTTCGCTGCTGTCGCGAACAGGTCGATCTGGGGTTTGCCCCATCGTTGGAAGAGTCGATCCACTTGATCCTGGCGCAGTTCCCACTCGTGGCACGAGCACAGCTCCCTGCTGAGTGAGTCGGCGATGGTCTTTTTTATTCCTGCCAGGTGGAAGGGAACCAGAAACATCCCCTGGGCGACGGGCCAGTGCCACAGATCCTGGGCCTCCTTGGATAGGGCTAGGGATCTGGTGCCTCCCTGCGTCCGTATGTAGAACATCGTGGTGGTGTTGTCAGTGAAGATCCTCACCACTTTGTCCTTGAGGGACGGGAGGAACGATTTGAGCGCCCAGAACACTGCACAGAGCTCCAAGAGACCTCTACTCCGTGAGCCAAAGGCCTCTTGCGTGGAGATCTGCGGTGTGGGCCCCCCAACCCTCCAGAGAGGCGTCCGTAGTCACTGTCTCCTGAAACACCGGGGTTTGAAAGTCTGTGTCTTTCGTGAGGTGAGCCCTGGTGCCCCACCATAGGATAGCCCGACGGAACTCCTCGTCGAGGGGGATCCTGTCCTCGAGGCAGCCCCCCGCCTGAAACCAGCGGGTGTCGAGGAACTCCTGTAGCGGACGAATCTAAAGTCTGCAAAGGGGTACAAGGTAGATGCATGAGGACATCATCCCGAGAAGGGACTTGATGGACCTCTCCCTGGCCACGTCCGTGGCTGACAGTCGCCGTACCTTGCCCAGGATGGTTTTGCTCCTCTCCTCTGAAGGGGAGGCCAATTGCTCCACTGTATCGAGCTTCACCCCCAAAAACAGTGCTACTTGCGACGGAACCAGGTGGGATTTGGGGTAGTTGATGGAGAACCCCAGCTCCGTGAGCAACCGGACGGTCCTCGCCGTATGATCGACGGCGAGTTCCCTTGACCTTGCCCGGATTAGCCAGTTGTCCAGGTAGGGGTAGACGTGGATCCCCTGAGGCGCAGCTGCGCCGCCACTGGTGCCAGGCACTTGGTGAAAACCCTGGGTGCTGACTTTAATCCGAACGGTAGGGCTCTGAATTGGTAGTGGCGTCCTTGAACCACGAACCTGAGGAACTTCCTATGCCTTTTTAGAATGGGAATGTGGAAGTAAGCATCCTCCAGGTCCAGCGACGATAGGAAGTCGCTTTCCTCCAGCTGTCCCAGTACGTGCTGGAGGGTGACCATCCTGAATTTCTGCGCCTTGATGTATTTGTTTAACCGACGCAGGTCTAGGATGTGGTGCCAACTGCCTGTCTTCTTCCTGACGAGGAAGTACCTTGAGTATACTCCAGAGCCCCGGAGCCTCCTGAGGACGAGCTTGATGGCACCTTTCTTGAGCATCGCCTTTACCTCCAACAGCAGTTGAGGGATGCGATTCTCCTTCCTGGCCATGGGAGGAATGCAAGGGCACTTGTTTAGGAATTCCAGCGAGTGCCTGTTGGCCAGGTTGTCCAACACCCAACGATCGGTGGAGATCGACTCCCACACCCTGACGAACTTCGTCAGTCGGCCTCCCACTAGGGTGCTGCGGTGGGGGCCTGATCACCCGTTAGTCTTGCTTGGAAGCGGCCTTGCCTCCTTGACCTCCTTGGCGACGACGGCGGGAACCCCCTTGCTTGCCGCAACCTTTGTAGGCCTCCTGGGAAGAGGAGCGGGCCGCCTGGCAGTAGGTGGAGGAGCCACCGCTGGATCCTTTGGAGGCACCCTTTCTGCCTCCAGAGCTCCGAAAGGGCCGTCTCTGCTGAAGCACCCCAAGGGCCCGGGCCGTCTCCGAGTCGGTCCTGATGGCCTGTAGAGACTCATCCACCGCCTTACCAAAGAGGTTGTTGCCGTCGAACGGCATGTCCAACACTCTGGCCTGGACGTCCTGGCGAAAGTCTGTCGCCTTGAGCCATCCTCGTCGGAGGCAAACTCTGTTGCCCAGTTGGCGAAATCCGGTATCGGCAATGTCCGTTGCCACCGTAATGGCGTGATCCGATGCCACCTCGCCCTCCTGCAGGATTGCTAGGGCCTCCGCCATTTTGTCATCAGGCAGGAAATCTAGCAGGGGAGCTATCTTGAACCAGAGCTCCCTGTCGTAGCGGGCCACTATCGCTAAGGCATTGGCCGCCTTAATCGTCGTCACTGCCGACGAGATGAGTCCAACTTCTTACCCTCGATTTCCGGCAGGGAAGTGGAAGTTGAAGCCGCCGCGCCCGCTGCCTTCTTCTTAGCCGCTGCCGAGACGACCGAGTCTGGCATGGGCTGGGCCCTGAGGCACAAAGGGGCGGCATCGGGGACTCAGTAATTCTTCTCGTACCTGTCCCTCTTGGCGGGTGTCGTGGCAGGGTTCTTGAGGACAGCAAGCCCCTCGTCCCAGATGTCGTTGAGTAAAGGCACCGCGAGTACCGTCTTCCTCTTAGCCTCTCGTCGTTGGTACAGAAACCCCTCCTTTTTCTGTTCTTCAGGGCAGAGCTGGAAGAGCTCGGATGCCCTGGTTATCATGGCGTGGAAAGAGCCAACCTTGTCGGCTGAGGACGCCGGGGGGGGGGGGTGACAACGGGATGTCTGCTGTGTCATCGCCGCCGTCGTCGCCTCCTCTCACGGCGAGGGGGATGAGGGGTCCGCCGGCCTTGCAGGCAGGAAGGGCGGAGAGGGGTGGACGCTCCTCCGCTTGTTCGGAGGATTTCCCCAAGGGGCCTGGTTCTGGATCCTCTGTCGGGGTCCGTGGTAATCTGGTCCTTATCTCGGTACATAAGGATTGGATTGCCAACAAAATGGCCGCCGAGCTATCCTGGGGCTCGGGCAATGGCTGTGACAGAGGGGATGGCTGCTCCACTGGGCCCTGTTCGTCGTCCTCGTCACTATCTTCGATCACGTCAGCAGGGACCGTCCCCTGGGATCGAACCTTCTCGAACCTCTCGTTGAGGTTTATGAACCTCTCGTTGAGGCCTATGGACCTTTCTTTGAGGCCCCTCTCGGTCTCCACCAGTTCCTCCTCAGATGTTGATTCCGAGTCTGTAACGGCCACCGCCCCCCCCCACTCTTTTTCAGCCGGGGGCTTCACGGGGATTTTAGCGGTGGGCTGGAAAGAGGATTCCCTCTGCGGCGGCAGGGATACTCTGGGCCCAGAGGCCTTTTCCATTGGCGTAGTCTCAGCTGGCTCCACCAGGGTCACAGAGACCACTTTGGTAGAGGTCTTAGCCGGGTGGATCAAGGCCCTCACCACCTTAGGTGCGTCCTGGGCCTTCGCCTTGGGGGGAGGGTCAACGCCTCGCTCCCCCTTCGAGATCGACCGGGTCCGCCACAGCGGCCTACCCGGGTTCTCGGACTTCCTCTTCCCCGAACCAGAGCGCTGGCTCGTGGTCGAACGTGCCGGAGAAGTAGCACCCTGCTTGGCAACCGAAGAGCCCGACCTTTCGGCGCTCCCGGAGCCCGCGGACTCGCGGTGCTTGGCCTTCTGTTGGGCCCCTGTCGCTGGGGTGCCCTCAAAGGACTTAGAAGCCCGCTCAGACTTCTTCGCCTTCTCACTTGCTGTGCCCTTCTCCAGCCAGGTGGCGAGGCAGGAACGACGATCTTGTTTGGTCCATTCCGAAAGGTTCTAGCAGAAAGCACAGTCCTCCTCCACGTGCGTCTTGTCCCGATGGAGGCAGCAGAGACATCGCGAATGCTTGTCCTCCTTGAAAACGTTATAAAATCCACATCCAGGGCAGTTCCCGAACAGCTTGGATCCGGGTGTCGAGCTCCCTTTGTCCTGGGCCATGTCCGTTGAGGTAGGCCGCAGATCTTCCGGAATCCTCCAAGAAGTGTAAACTCGATGAAAACTTCACCCTTGAGGGGCGTAGAAGAATTCCGAAACGGGTCCCAGTTATTGGAAGTAGAAACGGTGGAGCTTGAGGCTCAATTAAACCGAAAAAATGAGAAAATCTCTGAAAAAGCGTGAAAACGCAGTAAAAAACTCGAGAGCTAAACACGAGGACTCCCAACACTTGAGCGTGCGGTAAAAATCTGAGGATGGCTGCCAGAGGCGGGGCTTAGGGAGAGGGCAGTCATTGGCTGGGGAATGTATGACCCAGAGATCAGTGATTGGTTACTACTAAGAAAGGCAGATCAGAAACAAAACTGATACTGATTTTTTCTTTACCGAGGATTCCCAGCCTGACGACGGGGAATATTCATGAGCATGTGAATCCATGCCAGACCCCCTGCTGCAGAAATCCTTTGCGTCATGTACGCCGCCACTCTCGGGGACGTCAGCCAGTCATTCGACCTCGGGCGGCAATTGAGCCAGGGTCGAACATATCCACATTTTCTTCTTTAGGCGCCTCTAAATGCTTCTCTTTGCATTTCCTCTTCCCCACTTTTGGATTTCGAGGAGGTCACCGAGTCGGAAACCATGAACTCTGGCGAGGAGTGTTAGTCCCCCATGTTTTGCGCCCCTGGGGAAATGAGGTAGGACTCTTGGCACCGTTAACCGCAACATGAAGGCGCCCTTCAGCTTCTCAAATGTGTCAACCGCCTCAGGAGGCTTTCTTGTTCCCTCCTCGTAATATAACCCAGGGGAGTCATAGGGTACTTACGTTTATGGGTCTGTTCTCTCCCCTTCTCAACTGCCCTAGCGCTAGGCTGTTCGGAGGATGTGTGTTTGACCTTTTCGGTACTTTGCGTCTTGCAGCTTTCCCCAATCAAAGATTCCAGGGCCTCCAGCCTATCCTGGAGAGGATGCACCCCTTGTGATACTGTGTTTACAAGGGAATCCCATAGCACCCTCTTAAAACTAAGCGTAAACTCTGACTTGTCTTTGGATAAATCTGGACATTGGCTGGCCACACTTCCATCATCCGATTTCATACTTGAGCGCTATTTCACACTGGTGCCTAGGTGCCTGAACGGTGCAGGCTGAATGCCACCTCCTCAGGGAAGTGGGTGCAGAGTGCTAGGTGCTCGATGGGGATGTAGGCTTATATAGACAGAACAGTGTAAAGTCTTTAGTTGGCCGAGACCTCCACTGATCAGTGAGCTACAGGACCTATTTAGCAATACTGTTGTATGTTTAAAGGTCCTTGCAGCTTTTTCGTGCTGCCTGTTGAATGGAAGGCCTGCTCAGAAAGATATGTTGTCCTGAGTCTGCACGCACGTCGTGTAGACGTAGCTCTATAAGTGTTTGAGTAATAACAGTTCTCCGGGATCGGGACACGACGGTTTGTTAGCCAGCAAACTGCACGCATCAGAGAAAGGGACCTTCTGGTTATGCGAGCTAATGCGCATACGTGCTGCGTGACCATCTTGGTACGCTCTCGTGGCCCGGGTGGAGTTCCTAAAGCCGCTCCCCACTCGGCCACAGAGCGTCTGATGATGCCAACACTGTACAGAGCACAGCTGGGAGCCCAAAAGCGAGGGAGTTAGTCGCAGGTCCGGCTGAGACTCTCCCGTAATATTGCCTGTCACCCGGTCGGTGGCCTGAAGTCGGCAAGCTGCATGCATCTGTAACTACATATTCTGACAACGCTCTATGTGTTAGCAACCCAACACATTCCGCAATGTTCTAACACATAATAAGGTAGGATATCATCCTAGATTGTAGTTAAATTCTGATAATCACAGGAGCTACGTATGCATGCAACTTATCTCTTTGGAAGAGCAGAAAAGAAGAGGAAAGGATCTAGTCAAGGGGTGGCTTATGGGACAGAGACAGGACGGGACTACCAGAGACACTGGAATTCATGGAAGATGACGTTTTAAGATTTAAATGAACAAATATGAAGATTTAAATCTGCTGGAAGAGTAGAAATAAAGAAGTTGAAGAATAATGCTCCCCTCTAGTGTTGACATAGAATCTAAGAGTCAACATATTGTGGTCACTTTTCATGGTAGGCTTTATCTTCAAGCGCCTAGAGACTGCCTGTGGGTGGTAGCACTGCGTGGTATAAATCAACATAACATTGACACATTTGTCAAAAAAGTCTATGGACACTATAAAGTTATCAATTATGGACTGAGATCTAACGTAGTCCCACGTGGGGACGGGAGTTAGATCGCCCTCCACACTTCTGTTACAAAGGAGCAAGTCCCACTCTTTAAGAAAGTGCAACAATTTCTTACCATTTTCCACTGCCATTCTGTTATTTCCAGGAGTAATTGTTGGAAAACAGTAAGAATTCAAGTCCCCTGCTATGAGAATGCGAATAGCCTCGCCCTGAGATAAAGCCTCGGCCAAAAACTCCATGAGCAACTCCATGACAAGCTGGAACGCACAGGGTTATTGTACACATTTAGGACCAATAGGCACCTCAACAAGCCTTCTGAATAAAAATGGAATTTAGATGGAAGAATGCCATAGTGATCACACATTAATTTAGACACTTTTGTTATTTTGGCATTCCTGGAAGCTATGAGTAGGCCTCCTGAAGGGCGACCCACTTTATTACGAATAGCTAACTGCTCCAATATTGTGAAGCCATCAATTCTCAATTCAGATTGAAGCCATGTTTCCTGCATCAGGATCAAATCTAAAGTCCCCAAAATGTTGCTACTGGTATACTCATTTACAAAACTACTATAACCCCTTGAAATCCAACTGAGAATATTAATGTCCCTCTTTACTAAAGTTAGGAATCATTGGATTCCAACTTCTGGAATACCTCCATGAAGATCCCCACGAGCATAGACCAAACATTACTTTTAAGATTCAAGGATCCCATCTTCTCGGATGGTGCCCGCCTAACCATCTCTCGCCCTAGATTGCCATCATTCCTACACTCCTGCATATTGTGTTGCTTTACTCCTGCACAGATCTTCTATACATAGGTTTTTTTTGTTGAAACTTTAAACACCATATCTAGAAGATTTTAATAGCTGCTAATATGGTATTTACCCCTAGACGGGAGTATAGACCAATCTCCACTATCGTAGTACAAATTTCATACGGAAAGTGGATATTTATTTTATTGTTTTCTTGTTAGGCGCTTACACAATAAGAATATACTGTTTCAAAGAGCCCACAGAGCAGGCAGGGAGGGTAGATTACAAGACAATATTAAGAGCTGAGGGAAAGAGGAACCGGGACGAACCGACTATGCCTTGTGAGTATTCAGAATGTGCAAGTGCAGAAAGGAAGAGGGAAGGGGGGATAATTGCTGGGGAGTCCGAGCTCGTGGAAGAGCCATGGAGGAAGTGCTAGGAATGTAGAGTGCTACACGGCCAGAGCTTAGGAGGTGTAAGTGCAAGTCTCCAGAGCGGTGGGTGTGCAGATGCAAAGTGCTGTGGATAGACAGGAACTGGAAGTAATCGGTGAGTGAGGTCAAGGCCCTAAAGATGCATAAGGGCCAAGGACATAGATTCAGATACCGTGGGACTAGCAGAGGAGAGAAGGTGGGAGGGTGGAGGAAAAGAGGAAAGTCTTAAGGAGCTTCCGGAATTTGAGAAGGTCCTGCTCAAGGCACCGGGGGAGGCCATTCCAAAGGAAGGAGCCTGCAGAGGAAAGCGAGCGACACCCTACCTTCTTTTTAGCAAAACGCTTTACACACAAACAGTTGGTGCCAGAGGAGTGAAGAGGTCTATTGGGGGAGTATTTAGTGAGATAGCGTTGAAGATAGTGTGGTCCCCTGCCCCAGACAGCCTTGTGGATGATGCAAAGGGATTTTAATTTAATCCGTGCAGCAACTGGGAGCCAGTGAAGACTTTTTAGAGCAGGAGAGATGCAGTCCCTGGGATTAAGGCCAAGGATAAGTCTTGCGGCTCAATTCTGGATAAGCTGAAGGGGGTCACAGAGTGGAGGAAGGAAGACTCAGGAGAAGGCCATTACAGTAGAAATCTAGGGAGAACAAGGGCTTGAGTCACACTGAGCCTCTAGAGGAAAGTGAGAAAAGGTAGAATTCCTTTGAGAAGGAAGAGCTGGTAGTTGAACTCCTTGGTAATATCCTGAGTGTGAGGGAAGAAGGAGAGAGAGGAGTCGAAGATGACTCCAAGGTTTCTGCCTTCGGTTGAAGGAGCAGGGGGAGAACCCAAGGAAGAAGGCGTGTGTCATCTGCATAACACTGGAAGTTGGAGAAGGAGGAGAGGTGGCGTACAAGGAGAGCAAGGTAGATGTTAAAGAGCCAGGGGGAGAGACTAGAAACCTAGGGGACGCCACATATATAGTCCAAGTCATGTGTAGATAAATATAACTCTGGAACATCTTTCACAATCTTCGAAAATGTCCGTTTAAGATAAATTGATTTTCTTCTTGTACTAAGTGTTCCAGCCACACATGCGGGTGCACAAAGAAAGAAAGAGAACATTCATCTTCATCCTGTTTGTCTGGTGATTTTTTGTTTACCCTTTCTGCGTCCCTCGTTTGAACAAGTTGTTGGATATTTCGTTGATCATTTATAGGATACAAGATCTGTAATGCAATTGGGTGGATGTACTGACAGGACCTTCAGCCACCAACTGTGTTTGTACTGGGATGCTTTGAACTGTTGATGGATCACTTAGCACAACAGGGGCCTGGTGTTTATTTTTCCCAACATAAAATATTGGGAAAACAGGATTGTTTGATGCTTTCCGATTGCTAGAATTTAACATCTCTACTTGGTTTTGAACATTCGAAACTCCTGGCTTTGAAAGATTTATATCAGATTTAGCTAGTCCGCTATCCGTTTGCTGCTCTGTGTTCTTCTATCTAGGATGAATGCCCACATGAGAGCTCTTTGACGTCTGCGGATCGATTGTTTGAACCAGGATATCAGAGTTTGGGATCATCTGCGTTTCCACTGAGTGAGAACTTTTCAGACACTCGCTCTCTCTGGTATCATATTCCACCTAGATGTTTGAATACCAGTATTGGTCTTCGAAGGGCAGGCTGTGTTTTGAGTCCCCTTTTCAGAACTTCTGACACTATGCTCCTGTTACAATCAGCAGGATCTTCGGCAGTTATTGAATGTGCCGATAGATCTAGAAACCTCAGATATTTTCTTGAGCTCTTACAATTTTTTGACTGCTTCTTTTTAAACCTTTTTCCAATTCATTGTCATGGGGCAGTGAGCCCCGCTCTACTTCTGGGCCAATATCAGCTCCATTCAGCAAGCAACCTTTTAGGTCTTCAACCAGTACTATTTTAGATGCTGCTGTTCCCAGATCTATTTCAGATTGCAGTGTTCCCTTTACAGGCGAGGGCTGCAGCGGCATCAATTGACGACCTACCATCCTGAGCTATATTTCCAGGTTCCACCCACACATCTGTTTGTTCTTCACCCACCCCAAGTCGTTTCAATCGCTCTATGATGAGATTGTGATGCGATTCCAAAGTCACTGTTATTGACCAAACTTTTTGATTTACAACTTCCAAAGATGCAGACGTTTTCTCTGAAAAGTATTGACAATGGATCCTTGTTTTTCTAAAGGATCCTGTAGCCCCCCCACCAAACCCACCAATCAAGGAATCAATGTCACTGATGTCAATAGCACCAAGCCCAGACACCTTTGGAAAAGCCTCCAAGAGGCTTCCGTCGGAAACTCCATGGCATTTTTCATCAAAAGATCCTTTCTGCTAGTTGAGCATATTCCCAACCTTAGAAAGAAATCCTTAATTTTCTTCTGCGACTTAGTCATACACAGAGCAAAGCAAGTTATTTTCTGCTCCTGCGGGTTGCAATAATTGGGCCAACTGCTCCTGCATTTCATGATGAACTGAAGCATGAGTTTGTGCTTTATTTTGAGCAGGTAATACTGCAGGTGCCAGATGGACCTCCTTCAAAAATATTAACTTTTAGAATCCCTTACTGATTTTATTGAGCCAATCAGGGTTAGTTTTGCTGTTTTTGGAGTGGACGTTGAAGTTGTCCTTGTCAGTTTCTTCATTGAGCACTTTACTTGTGATGGAGTTTGTCTAATGACATCAATTGTAGGGCTTGGCATGGGGGGGCCATCCTTAAATACGCTCCGCCTTGCTGAAGGTAGTATGCCGGGAGAGGAGCACTCGGCTCCTTGATTATCCCGATTATCCCGCATCTGACATCTAACGTCCGAAATGCCTTGATCCGTTAATTTCTCCACAGAGTGAGGGACAGATGATTCTCCTAGCAAAGCAACAAGATTGTTGCCAACAGCTGATACCAACATCTTTTTGTCACACTCGTCTTGATTCATAGGGCGGGTACAAGGAGAGGTAGTTCTTCTCTTGTGCTCTAATCCCTGGCACAGTTTACCACTCCATAAATCACACATGCATGCTGTGCGTAGCAGAGGTACCCATCAGCAGCGTATGTATAAAATGTATTGGAAATGTATTATGAAGCAAGAGTTGTCTACTCCACTCGGGGGCTCACCCACAGTCACCCCCGAATTAATCCGGAGCACTCTACTCAAAAATTGAGTAAGGCAGATATTCAGTTTGCTTCTTTTTGTGTGACTTTAAATCAGAGTCCAATAAGAAAGTTGCACCAGCCTTGTGGGGTCTATGGCAGGGTAATGATTATATAGAAAAGGTAAAAGCAGTTAACAGCGGTAAGGGAAGTATGTATAAACAATGTGACAGCAGAAAAAGAACATCACCGGTCACACTCCAATGATTTACCAACCAAGTTGGATTTAACAAATTTCCAACAAAATAGTCTTACCCGCCCCTGCCGCTCTTCCACCGAAACGCCAACAACTGCTAACACTTAAACTCACACTAGCTGTGGATCAATTTGGTCCCAGAACTCCTCTGTGAATTGCAATATCCTTGTAAGGTATGGCAGGTGGTCATTGATAAGTCACAGTTCTGAGTACAAGTGTTGAAATGAACTACCTGCTGCCACATATGGCCGTTGCACTACCAACGCAATTTGCAGATAGCATAATTAACACTATACTATAAAGTTCAAAAATAAATGATCTTTTTCACAGGTCTTCTGTACTCTCAGATAACTACAAAAAGTGGATATAAACTATGCACCGAATGCTCAATTTCAAAATATTGTGCACTTTAAATTCTGGAAAAATATTCTCAATTTTTCAAATATACAACAAGAAATCCTTTGCATTTATGAACATTAATTAACCTGTCAACTAGCGATTTCAATATTTGCAAATGATAGAACAATGTGATGTTTAGCCATTCCTACTGCATCTATTCTCACAAGGAGCATCAACTGAATGTCATTTCTGTACACTGCAGAGAAGTACAACAAACTTGTATCTTTAACATGTGCATTTTAATATGCAGAAATGCCCCCTAAAATGAAAGAAAAAAGGCCAAGTTAAAGGAATAGTGCGCTCAAAAATGTTATTGTCACGATCGTTCAAGCAAGTTGTTATAAGCATACAGTGATCGATCGTAAAAATGTTTCCGATGCATCTTGCCTTTGTTTTCCTCACTTTTACACATGCTAAAACGTGTTGGGCGCGGCCAGCTTGTGCTAATCTTATCCGTGGATTGACCACCCTAAGTTTTAAGTGCACTTGCAGCAATAAATAAAAACACCCACCCCCGATGCTGGACGCGTTCGGCCCTTTCCACAATGCCAATGCATGTCTCGTTTCAACGTTCTCTGTCTGCAAGTTATTGACGTGTTGCCATGGAAACGGCAGGACGCCGCTTTCCTCAATAAGTAGAAGCAGACCCTTTCAGATCAGGCAACTCTCTAGTTTCTTAGTAAACAGTTTCACTGTATTTAGTTTAGATCCCCCTGTGTCTCATTTCTGCTTGGTTGAGCCGTTTTAATAGTACAAAGCCCCTGCAAACCGTTACTTACAGTAGCAGAACTGATTTCACTCATTACTTGCGTTTTGGTTAAATGTTTGTCGTACAATGTCAACAATACAGCCCTACCATTATGAGCCCGAGTATTTAGAGGAGGAACTGATGGAAATAGAAGGCTGCCGAAATGACGGAGAATCAGACAATAGTTTGCAAGATCAATCACCCAAGCATGAGCCGCAGCAGAGTCGCATGGAAGACGTTTCAACGTGGTGTACCTGCAATCGTTGCAAGGTCATGCCAACCGAGGTGGAGAACTGCTGCTGCCAAGAAAACTCTGGATACTCGGCCTACATAGCAGAAGAAGACACACCACCGCTTTGCATTACTGAGCTGCATGACTTCAGGGCAGCCTGCCTCAAGTACTGTGTTGAGGATTATGATGGTGCTAATGCACAAACTTTGCGGAACAGTTTGGCCGCGCAATCCAAGTAATGAGTAAGTATACTCTAGATCTGATGTAATTTTTACTGCCGAGACCATTTGAATTTCATGTTTTTCTCCTACTTTCTCTGAATTGTGATCCATCTCTCTGTAGAAATGCAGCTCTACCTTCCCCAGTGCCTCATACAGCAATCCCACACACACCATCCCCCTCCCCCTGTCAGCTCTGCATGAGCACTATTTTTACAAATGTCCTGCTATGCCGTTGTTAAAATACTCATCTGACCCTCTTCCACTGAAAATTCAACAACACTCACAACAGCCCTAATGCCGTGCATCAGTGTATTCTCCCAAAAGCAACACACGTCCACCTATGTTACTAAGATCAAGAAAGGCAGATGGTAGATCAAACCTGTGTGGTGCGTTATAATTATTTCTTTTAGCATATAGTGGGGACTTGTGCTGTAAGGGTTCCAGCCCTCATTTTACTAAGGGCAACTTGCAATCGAATTTCGGATGCACTATTTGAAGTTGGCTGCTACACTTATCAGGTTCATTCGATTTAAATATGTTTGTTTCTCTTTCTCGGGTGGTACAGGCTGGTGGCCCATCATTCGTTTACATGGTGGCTTTATGGGAGGCTTGGATACCGCAATCGAGGAGTAATACCCGCTTTTGTCATTCGAGCCATTCACCACAAATTTCCCAGTGACAGCGGACAGTACAGGGGATTTTCTAATACTGTACTTCAACCTCAAGTATACAATTTATAGTTTGTTGGTGCCATCAACATCACCCAATTAAATAAAATACATCTGAGTAAATAAGGATATTTTTGAGTTTTTCAGCGAGTCAAGAACATGCGCAAACGTGTAGGAATGTCATGCTAGAATAGCTGTTGCCCGGATGGACTGTGAGCGAATGGAGGCACTGGAAATTATTTGCAAAGTGGTCCCAAATTATGCATTTTGATCTAGCTCCAACCTTTTCCTATGATATAACGTGAAAATAAAATACAAAATAGGCACAGAGTGCAGAGGCACATCGGGAAATCTCCCAAGTACCCAGTAGCCCAGTCCAGACCTGGTTGGTGCAGTTTTGCGCTCACCTTGTCCCCATCCATCCCCTTCCAGTATCAATGTAATTTAGCACCTATGACCTTGCCCTCCCAAGGGGGCTGGGTGGGTGTGACCGCTCAAGTTGTCAAACACCATGTACACTTCAAAGGGATCTTCCGCACAGTGACCATTGTCCGCATGCCTCCCCCCCAGATCCTGTGTCTCCAGACTCCCCACTTCAAATCCCAGGCCCTGCAATCAACAAATGTGTGTGTCTCCCTTCAGCATTGTTCTTGTCTTTTCTTGCTCGCCTCATGCCCATCCACCCACCCTTCAGGTATCAATGGCATTTCGCAAATATGACCGTACCCTCCCAAGGGGGCTGGGTGGGTGAGACCGCTCAAGTTGTCAAACACCATGAACACTTCAAAAGGATCTTCCGCACAGTGACCATTGTCCACATGGCCTCCCCAGACCCTGTGGCAGATGGGAACCAATGGGATGGAGGCAGAGTGGGTGTTTATAAAGACGTCATCCATTAACATACACATCCACTTGTGTAAGCCTTTATAAACACCTTGAGAACATCTGGGAGATCTACTAGGTATATCGTCATCGAGCTACCTGTTCACCGGATACTTGTTCTTCTGCTTGCTGAATCTGCTCGCCAAAGTAAGGGTAAGTCAACTAATTACTTCCCTATGTTCATCAAACGTTACTATGAACGTTTATGTAGATTTCAACCAAATGTGCCCAGGATTTTAATGTTCATGCATCTCAAAGACTTATGCATTAGCAATTAGTTCAGGTATTTTCTTCTCAATATCTACCACAATTCATCACCGTGCGTTGTAGTAGAATGTTCAGTATAACAATTGTATAACAAAGTTGTCGCAGAGTTCACTTGGATAGGTCACACAGCCTTTCTGTCTTTATTCCAATTAAACGTTCAAAACAAATCTCTGGTGCAAATTGCTTTATTCACATTCATCCTGTGTTATTTGTGCTAATAGTTCATATTTCTTTATACAGATCCCACACACTTTTCAAGAATGCCATCATGTGTGGTTGTCGGTTGCAATTCTGCAAGCCACGTCAAAGATCTGGGTACTATCCTGCATGTATTCCCAAAGGATATTGATTTAATAAGAGGATGGCTTAGAAATTGCAGTTGTAAAGTGGACGAGATTGAAATTAGGGCCCAGGAAATCTTGACAGATGTGAGGGCCAATCGATTCTGCATCTGCAGCCTGCACTTCACCCAGGCTATGTAAGACCAGTCAACGTACACAAAAAAAATGTCTACTGCGAGTTCTTCTTAAATTGCTTCCAAATGCCATCCCAACTCAATTCCCGCAAGCGGCTGGTGAGGTCAGTAGTGAATGTTGAGGTAGTTATGTTTGTTGGTATGTAGGATGATGGTCTACATTAATAAGTATTATCTTCCATCTGTTTATCTACATCACTATTCTATTACTCCATTTTCCATAGTCACTGGATTCAACAAAAGTATCAAATATTTCATCTTAGTATACTTCATCTTTCCCCGCTTTCTGGAGCCTCTAACCTCTAACAAGTAAAAGTGCCCCTTAGAAAATATGTTTGGTAAAAGTGTTGGTTGACATATCCTTCTTCACTTAGAGCAGATTGATGGAAGAACAGACCCTTGCAAGCGACGAAACCACTGACACGCCTTCTATGCCAATGGCGAGACCTTTTGACCTGTACAAAGTGACATTTTATCTCGTCGCATAAGTCCACCTTTCAAGTACTAATTTTCATTTTCCATTGTACTATCTTTGGACATTAGACTGAAAATGAAGGAGCAAGATTCTACATCAATTTCTTTTCCGGAGTCAACATCAACCTCATACACATACCAAGTAATATTACAATACTCTTTGTATGCGATTGAACTACTTGCATGTGGTATGCTTTCAATGTAAATGCATCAAAATGTATTATGTCCAGTACTGGCTATGTGTACAAAGTGACAGGTATGGGTTTGTGTACATGTGTACCATCGTCTGCATTTCCTTTCAGTATGTACCTTCTTCTGCATTGCATTTTTTCTGTTTTATTATGCTTTTTAATTTGTATTAAAACAAGTGCTGTATTATAGGAGGATGGTGGAACTTCGACTACAATCTCGTCCTCCTTTGGAACATGTCCACAGCTTGAGGTATTTCTTTTCACATTTCACTTATGAGAATCACAGTACATCCGACATTGTATATACTTTGAGACATAAATGTATGTAACCGTGCACTGTTTAAAAGTTTTCTGGTTTTGGTAGTAACATTGCACTCTACCCCCTCCCCCTAATGCAGAACAGTTAGCAAGGGCAGATTACAAAGCGAAATACTTTGCAGGGAAACATTCTAATCACTATGTTTTACAGGGTGACCTAAAATCAAGCCCATGTTTGAACTTGGACGGATATCAAGTGAAATATGAACTGAATGTTATGATCAAGTCACATACACTTGTTTCAAGGTTTTATACATACTAATGTTCTATTTGTGTTGCGACAGCCACCCTAACATTATATGGTTCAAAGTCTGTGTAAAATACTTAGCTTGGAGGTGCTCTGTCGAATGCAAACTTTTATTGTGCGCTTTGGCTGACATTGTATTTTTTTTTTGTATTTTACTCTATTCAAGCAATGTGCTCGAGATTTGGACTTAAGAGGCGCATGCAACTGAGGTATACATATATGATGTAAAATAGGGCATCACATTGCATTATGAATACATTTTAATTAGGTCGCAATCTTTTCCAGTCTGTCTAGATGATTTCAATTTGTAGATATGTACTTAGGTTTGTTTGCTTTGAAATTAAATTTGCTCTATTAAAACCATAGAAAACCTGTTTTTGCAGCTGGATGTCGCCGTCCGCAAAGCGAAGGACACCGTTTCAAAGCAAATCAAGAAACCAAGGGTAAATAGCGTACCAGTTTGTTTTTCACAAGCTTTTGAGCAAATGTTTTATTCTTTTTTGGTTTTTTGTTGCAACATTGTATTTTATATGTATGTGTGAAATACATTCAGCATCATCTTCTATTTATTCTTTTAGAAGCCCAGATGTAAGAGTTAAAGTCACAGACATCACTTGAAACCAAAGATGTCGCTTGCCAAACCGATTTCACATTGGAGCAACTAATATCTCATGCGCAGCGTGGCACAGTCAACAAGCAGACTAGTGATGCATTTGTCTTGTGGCCGGAAAATGAACGGAATGTTCAAGCAACCCTTACAAAGTCAGCCTGGACCATTGCAACTTTGTACCAGATCGAATACATGAAAGTGAAGAAAGTGATGATGCATTGCAACTGCTTTCCGACCCCTTCACACAATCTACACCCTTCAAACTTGGCTGTTTCTCCAATTCATGTAGAATTACCACATTATGAACTGACCGAGGTTGAAGCTTCAACGAAATTGACCGATGATGTTGTACATGATCTCGACTTCAGTTTGCAGTCTTGAGGATTTGTCCACCACTGTCGACTCAAAATAATCAGTACTGCAGGACGATTGGCTACTAATGGAGCAAAAGTACATTGTGTTTGATAGCTGCCTGATAGAGATTGTACACATGCTCAAATGTGAATATACAATTAGGGATAAGATATGCGGGGAGCCATTGGTAAATGTGTCTCGCGTATTACAAGGCACCAATCTGAAAATCCAATCGACCTGTTTCCAGCTCCATGATATATTTACATGGTCTGCTCAACCGATGCTCGGCAAAGTGCCAGCTGGTAATCTACTTTGTTGAGCAGCTTTACTGTTCAGCGGATCGACTTTGAGCAAGATGTCCAGTTTTTGCCAGTTTGTGGGTATTGAGTTCATTGCTAAATCTCAATACTACAAATACCAAAAGGGAATTCTTATTCCCAGCTATTAGTCATGCTTGGAATGTTGAACAGAAGTCAATTGACAGTACATTCTCTGGCAAACGTTTCTGGCTAGCTGGCGACAGAATGTGACAGTCCAGGATTTTCGGCAAAGTACTGCACTTACCACTTTCAAGACATGGAAAGTAAAAAAAATGGTGAGTTCTCTGGTGGGGCAGGTGTCTGAATGTTCGTCGTCTGTTGCCATGGAGAAACATGGTTTCATCAAATCTATTCAACTTCTGCAATCCAGGGGAATGGAAATAGACGTGATAGCCACCAACGGGCACGTTTCAATAGCGAAGGCCATGTGTTAGGAAAGATTTCATTTTATATGCAAGTTTCCCTCCAGTTGTACGCCCCCAAACTTGTTGCTGCTGTTTAAACACCATAGTCTGACTTTGCCAGGGAAGCACAGACTGTTTCCCTTAGTCCTTTTCCAAGGTTGCAACTTTTCTGCAACTTGTAACAAGTGCACAATGTACCTTAAAGTACAGTGCACTTGGGTCTCAGTCATTTCCAAAGACCCTAGATACTCCTGTAGGTCTTTTTTAGGAGATGTGCAGATGTGTCATGGACAGGGCTGGTGGCAGCTTATCTTTTCATATATTTGTAACCCTTTCCTGCCATTTAAACCGCATTTATCGCGTTTTGCAAAAATAGGTGGCCTGGCTCCAAAATGGCCAGGCCACGAGGTTCTTTGTCCTGTCCTTTGGCCATCTTGCCCCTTTGCCTTCGCCAGGTCGAGTCGACTCGGGTCAGTCCTTATTTGAACATGCAGTTTCTCGTGCCACGCCAAGCTTTCGCAGGCTTCTGCATGCCTTGTGTGTGTGCCTCCAGGATGTGGGCTGGGGTGTCTGTCCCCAATACAAATCCTGGGTGCCAGAGTCTGGAGTGCTGTGAATGCCTGGGTCCACTGTGGTCCATGATTGGTCCACGTATGGAGTGTGTTTGTGAGCAGATCTCCCATTGGGTCCTCTCTGTTTTGGCACAAAGGGAACTTTGGATAAGAGGAGGCTGAAAACACCCATACCATGTCGATCTCTGGAGTTCTCACTGAACGAAGGATAGGATCCAAGTATCCTGAAACTAAAAAGCCGAGTTTGGGAACCGCTGGAAGGTTTGGCACCCTGAGCCCGCTGTCGTCCTGTGGTTCCCCTCTGCATCTGGTCGTCCTAGAAGGTCTGCGAAGATGGTTCGACCCATTAGAATAGTGGGACCAACTATTCTCAGCACCTTCAACAAAACCTGCAAGTAAGCCTTCCCGGAAGTGTCCCTGTGCAAACCAGTCGGCTGACCAGCTTACGCAGGAGCTTTGATCGGTCTCTGCCGTCGTTTCGAGGAGGCCCTCGAAACTTGGTAAACTGCTAGCTCTGTGTCCCCGGCACCCTCACACCAAATTTCGAACACTTGGCATTCCCAGGTCTGAAGTGAGACGAGTGCGGCAGGACCGGGATAAATGCGGTTACCGTGTTGCCCAGCCGTGGCAATGACCTTTGCAGGTGTGCTGCATTTGTGACCCTCTTGCCCCTGAAGCCTGCTGCAGTGAAACTGGCCTGATCCATCCATCAGGAGCGGAGAAATCGCCAATATCCCATTTGGGAATCATCGCTGTATCTTCAGAACTGAAAGCCGCAAAGACGTCTTATGTCGCATTCGAACCTGCAGCCGCAGTGGACTCGACTGGCAAAGTTTGGTCCGGAGTGCGCCTGGGACCGGTGAGTAACCTTAACCCTAACCAGTGGCCCCTAGCGCCTCCATCCATTTTTACGCACAAGTGGCCTTGGAGGTCCCTCTCCTTTCCACTGCTAGTGCGAACTAGCTAACTATTCCCAAACCTTGGAATCACCCCTGCCTTCAAGTGGAGGCCCTGCTGGAATAGTGGGAATCTATTCATCGCCTCACCCACCTTCGTGAGCTGCTAGAGACCCCTGAAGAGACCCCGTTTTTCCCAATGGAACAACCGCGTGCACCTGCACTGCATGTACTATTGAGCATAACGCTCCTCTCTTCTTAGGGTTTGGACTGCCTCTTAGTTAGGTGTGTGTTTGATGTTGAAGGGGACTGAAGACTATCTATCTGCACTGCCTATTTTCATTCCCCTCTAGGTTGTGAACATATTTCGTGGCTTTAACCATTTAGACCACAATGGTCTTGTTTTTATCTTATATTGATTGTGTTGTCTTGGTTTGATAGTATTGCTGTGATTCTTTTACTGTGTGTTGAGTTACAAAGGCCTTGTAATAAATGTGTTCATATTTTTGATATATACACCTGTCTGGGAATGATTTGTAAGTGTCCTTGCTCTGTGTGTTCATTGAGGTTTTTCAGTCACCCTCACCCCTCCTGAGACGTAGTCTGGACCACCGACCATAGCTACCTTAATTGGTCTGGCTTGTCCAGAGGTTACCCTGTTCCAAGAAACTAGGCTGGCTATTTGAACATCTGCCCAACAGGTCAGAGTTCAGAAATCCGTCTCAACAAATTGGTGTACAGCGGTGGGATAGGCCTGAAGGTATCCAGTGTTGCACACTAGTGAAGGCATTTCGAGTTATTCCTACTAGGGGCAAATAGTGAATTGTTGTAGCATAACTGAAAAAGGCCATAGACCTATCTAACAAAATGGAAACAAGTACCTTGTTGACCTTAAATGCTTCCAAATCTGAAACATTAAGAAAGATGTGTGCTGAGAGAGGTTTACCTGCTCAAGGCACAAAAATGCAAATGAGTCCAAGAATCATGGAATGGCAAGAGTCCCAACTTGGTGTCATAGCTCCTGAGGAAAGTGCAGAAGGTGGTGGGGCTGCTCTCACTGGCAGAACTGGAAAGTCTGTCGCTGCACTCATCCATGGGTCCCATGAGGATTTAGATGATGTGATGTCCAATGTTTCCTCTGCCAGTGCTGATGCTGAGGGCATGCTTGAATTCAAGAAGCAAGAGCTGCTGTTTAGACAGAAGGAGCTTTAATTTAACATGGCCAAGCTGAAGATAGAGCAGGCAGAAAAACAGAAGGCCAAGGATCACCAGTTGGAACTGGCCAAGCTTCAAGTTTCCAATGGATCTAAGGGTCCTGGATATTGGTCTGTGTCCTCCTCTCATCCAAGGTTTCCTAAAGATCAGCTCAGTGTGTATGATGAAAAGAATGACATTATGGACTGGCTGAATACTTTTGAGTATGCATGTGAAGTTCAACAGGTTGCCAATGCTGATAAAATTGCGTTACTGAGCATGCTCCATTCTGGCTGCATTGCCATTATGGAAATGTCAAAAGCTGAGAGAGCAGATTTTGCAATGTTGAAGCAAACTCTCATCTTAAAGTTTGGAAAGACTCCTGCCCAATACTTAAAGAGATTTAGAGAGTACAAAAAGAAAGAAGGAAGTACTTGGGTGTCTTACGTAACTGAGTCCTTAAAAAACCTGACTGGATGGGTTGAAGGTTATAAGGTCTCCACCTTTGAGGGTATGATAGGTTTTAAATGCGCCAGGGGACCACTCCGGTGGCGATAGTGCGCAGTACAAATGTCCTTTAACATTAACATTGTAATGCTTGAACATATTTTTGCATCTTGTTCCCCTTAGCTTAAGCAGCATTTGACAGATTCAAAGGAGTTAGATCCTAGGAAGCTAGCCACAGCACAGATGTGTGGGTGTCACAAAGAGTGTTGCATAAGGACAAGACTCATCCTGGTAAGCAGGAGGAGGGGAAAAAATCCAAAGATAAGGAAGGTGGGGGATCTGATGGAACCTCCTTCCAAAAGGGCCACAAAAAGAAAAATAAGGGTAAGTCACAAGAGAACTCACAGGGTAGTGGAGGTTATCCTCCAAAACAGACTCGGGTTACAGTAAGCCTCCCTAAGTCACCAGACCCAGTGGATCTTGTGTGGCTTGTGGAGACAGTGACCATGTGAAGGGGGATCCCAGATGTAAGGTCAAAACCTTTGGGGTCCACTCTGCTAATATGGCCTTCTCCTCCTATGAGGGAGGAAGAAGAGATTACAGGAGCATCCTTCTCCTCAGATTCCTTCCCCAGTGGGATAGATTCTGAGGTAGTTTTAGATTCCCTGGGTTCCCCGGGAGCCTTAAGTCGCAGAGGTTTATGCTAGGATTCCAGACAATACCAAGCACTACTTTAAGGACAGTGTGCTGATCAAAGAAGTTGACACTCCTGCTCTTAGGGATAGTGGGTGTAGTCGAACTGTAGTGGACCCAGAGGAAGTTGCCAGAGTTACTCTGATGCCCACTAAATTGGCTCATGGCCCACTTCTCCAGTTCCCAGTAATACCTGTAAATCTTACTTTAAATGGTACAGTAGTCAGGATTCCAGTGAGCATTCAGAGAGATGTCCCAGGCAAGGTCTTGCTGGGAAATGATCTCAGAGCTTTAGGGCTTGTGGGAGATGCAGCTGAAAGACCCTGTACAAGGTCTCAAACAAAGGCAGCAGTAGCCAAGCCCACTGCAGTGCCCAAGCCAAAGGGGAAACCCAAGGCTAAAGGAGTCAGAAAAAACAAGAGGGAAAATATTCCCCCTAACTCACCTATCACTGAGGTGGAGGTAGTTGGTCAAACATCAGAACCTGACGAGGTAGAGGTGTTGCCTGAAGTATTTGATCCCAATGACCATCCTGAATTAAAAGACTTGTTAGTCGAAGGTGGTCCTGACAGAGAAGAATTCAGTAAAGGCCAACGTGAGTGCCCATCTCCGGAAGGCTTAAGGAGACAGGCCTGTGCCCAGCTTGAGGTTAAACCTCCTGGGACACATAGGATTTATTGGGAAGGTGGGCTCCTGTACAGTGAGCCTACAGAGTCTACAGATGGAGACCATAGGAGGTTGGCGGTTCCCCTTGCTGTAAAACCCTTCCTTCCACAGCTGGTGCATGAAGTGACCCTTGCTGGTCACCTTGGAATCAAGAGAACCAAGCAAAGGTTATCCATGCAAGACTGGCCCAAGATGGGGGTGCAAGTAGAAAGTCACTGCAGGAGTTGTGCCACCTGCCAGTTATTTGGTAAGAGTGGCTCAACAATCGAAGCTCCATTGGTACCACTCCCAGTTGTGGGAGTACCATTTCAGAGGGTAGGGATTGACATAGTTGGCCCTCTTGACCCCCAAACATCCTCAGGCAATAGGTTTATCCTGGTGCTGGTCGGCCATGCCAGCAGATACCCTGAGGCCATCCCATTAAAAACTGACTGCCAAGTCAGTTGCAAAAGCTTTACTTGGCATATTTACTAGGGTTGGCTTCCCTAGAGAAGTTGTCTCTGATAGGGGCAGCAACTTTATGTCAAAGTATATGCAGGCCATGTGGAAGGAATGTGGTGTCACCTATAGGTTTTTATCTGCATACCACCCAAAAACCAACGGTCTTGTCGAAAGGTTTAACAGAACCCTAAAAAGCATGATTGGGGCTCTGGAAGAACCCCAAAGAAGAAAATGGGATCTTCTGTTACCAAGCTTACTGTTTGCCTACAGAGAGGTAACACAGGAGGGTGTTGGCTTCAGCCCCTTCGAGCTTGTTTGGTCACCCTGTAAGGGGACCCTTGGCCATAGTCAAAGAGGGATGGAAGATGCCCACTCCCCTATTATTACCAACGTAGTGGACTATGTGCTAAGGCTCAGAAAAAGGATGTTACTCCTGATGGGACTGGCTAGTGAGAAGCCGAAGGCAGGGCAAGCACTGGTGAAACATTGGTATGACCAGAAGGCTTCCCTCATTACTTTCACACCTGGTCAGCAAGTCCCGATCATGAATCCTATAAGGCATAGAGCTTTGCAGGACCAATGGTCAGGCCCTTACACAGTGGTGGAGTCACTGGGTGAGGTCAACTATTTAGTAGGCCTTGGAAGGACTGGACAGGCTCCAAAAGTGTTCCATGTGAATAGACTGAAGGCTTTCATCCCAAGAATTCAAATCACTGCACTGCTACGGCTTCATATCTTGAGGAAAAGGAGTCAGAACCTCTCTGTGACCTGTTCCAAGGCAGTCCTTCAGACAGCTCCATTGAGGGTGTCCAAGTGGCCACTCACCTGACTTCTGATCAGCAAGCTGGGGTGAAAAGTTTGCCTAGGCAGTTTTCCCCCGTTGTTTTCACAGTCCCCTGGTTTGACACCTTAGTGTAAACATGATATTGACACAGGAGACAGTGTACCTACCATAAGTAGGGGATACAGGATGTCGGACAAAGTAAGGTCTTATATTAAGACAGAGGTCAACAAAATGTTGGATCGTGGGGGGATTGAACCCTCTAGCAGTCCTTGGTCCAGCCCACTGGTATTGGTTCCAAAAGCAGGTACTTCTGAGGTGAGGTTCTGTGTGGATAACAGGGCTCTGAATGCTGTCATCAAGACAGATGCACACCCCTTGCCTAGAACAGATGAGCTGGTGGATACTTTGGGTGCCTCCAAATACCTCAGCACATTTGACCTCACTACAGGCTATTGGCAAATAGCTCTTGCAGAACATGCCAAGGAGAAGACCGCTTTCTCAACACCAGAGGGTCTTTACCAGTTCAGGGTAATGCCATTTGGGTTGAAGAATGCACCTGCCACTTTCCAGAGGCTTGTGAATCATGTGTTGAATGGGTTGGATGAATTCTGTCTTGCATATGTGGATGATATAGCAGTTTTCATTACTACCTGGGAAGACCATGTGAAACACCTTAGGATTGTGTTACAGGCTTTTCAGAAGGCCCACTTGACCATGAAGGCCAGTAAGTGCCAGATTGGATAAGGATCAGTGGTCTACCTTGGACACGAAGTAGGTGGAGGGAGGATACAACCTCTACCCAGTAAAGTACAAGCAGTACAAGACTGGCCTACCCCCACTACTCAGACCCAAGTGAAAGCCTTTTTAGGACTCACTGGGCACTACAGAAATTTCATGGAAGACTATGGCACCATAGCTGCCCCTCTGACTGCTCTCACCACTCCAAAGAAACCCAAGAAGGTAACCTGGTCTGAAGAGTGTGAGAAGGCCTTCAATGGCTTAAAAGACTCCTTGTGCCAAGCCCCTGTTCTCAGGGCCCCTGATTACCAAAGACCTTTTATTGAGCAGACAAATGCCTCTGACACTGGGATATGAGCTGTACTATCAGAAGTAGATGAGAAGGGTGAGGAACACCCTATTGGCTTCATTAGTCACCATCTTAAGGACAGAGAGCTCAGATGGTCCACAGTAGAGAAATAATGTTTCTCTGTTGTGTGGGCCCTAAGGAAGCTGAGTCGCTACCTCTATGGGACCCACTTCACTGTGCAAATAGCCCATAAAGTGGCTAATGAACATGAAGGGAGAGAATCCAAAGTTGCTCAGGTGGTCCATAAGTCTGCAAGGCTTTCACTTCACTATTGAGCATAGGCCAGGTGTCCAACATAGCAATGCTGATGGGTTGTCCAGAATGTTTAACCGAACTGAACATGAGACTCATCCAGGGGTGGATTAGTCCCCCCCCCCTGTCCTTAGTCTGGGAGGGGCGAGTGTTGGGAAATATTTCATTTTATATGTAATCTTCCCTCCAGTTGTACACCCCCAAACTTTCTGCTGCTGTTTAAACATCATAGTCTGACTTTGCCAGGGGAGCCCAGCCTTCAGCTGTACTCCTCTGGGCTTTCGCTTACTTTTTATGGGGAATCTGACATGCCCTTAAGACAGTCAGTACTGGGAGACTTTGTTTTCCTTAGTCCTTTTCCAATGTTGCAACTTTTCTGCCACATGTAACAAGCGCACAATGTAGCTTATAGTACAGTGCACTTGGGTCTCAGTCATTTCCAAAGACCCTAGATACTCTTAGGACGTTTTAGGAGATGTGTCATGGACAGGGCTGGTGGCAACTTATCTTCTCATTTAATTTTAACCCTTTCCTGCCATTTAAACCGCGTTTGCACGAATAGGTGGCGTGGCTCCAAAATGGACATGCCACAAGGTTCTTTGTCCTGTCCTTTGGCCATCTTGCCCCTTTGCCTTCCCAAGGTCGAGTCGCCCAGGGTCAGTCCTTATTTGGACATGCAGTTTCCCGCGAAACGCCAAGCTTTCGCGGGCTTCTGCACGCCTTGTGTGTGCCTCCAAGATGTGGGCTGGGTTGTCTGTCCCCAATACACATCCTGGGTGCCAGAGAGTCTGGAGTGCTGTGAATGCCGGGGACCCCAGTGGTCCATGACTGGTCCACGTATGGAGTGTGTGTTTGTAAGCAGATCTCCCATTGGGTCCTCTCTGTTTTGGCGTGAAGGGAACTTTGGTGAAGAGGAGGCTGAAAACACCCAAACCATGTGAATCTCTGGAGCTCTCACTGAGCAAAGGATAGGATCCAAGTATCGTGACACTAAGAAGCAGAGTCGAGGAACCTCTGGTGAACCGCTGGAAGGTTTGGCGGCCTGAGCCGCTGTCGTCCTGTGGGACCATCTGCATCTGGTCGTCCTAGAAGGTCTGCGAAGATGCTTCGACCCATTAGAATAGTGGGACCAACTATTCTCGGCACCTTTAACAAAGACTGCAAAGTAAGCCTTCTCGGAAGTGTTGGTGGGCTAGCCAGTGGGCTGACAAGCTTTCGCAGGACCTTTGCTCTGTCACAGCCATCGTTTCGGGGAGGCACTCGAAACTTGGTATACTGCTAGCTCTGTGTCCCCGGCACCCTCACACCGAATTCCGAACACTTTGCCATTCCCAGGTCTGAAGTGAGACGAGTGCGCCAGGACCGGAGTAAACACGGTTACCGTGTTGCCCAGCCACGGCAACAACCTTTGCAGATGTACTGCGTTTGTGACCCTCTTGCCCCTGAAGCCTGCTGCAGTGAAACTGGCCTGATCCATCCATCAGGAGCAGAGAAATTGCCACAGTCCCATTTGGGAATCATCGATGTATTTTCAAACTGAAAGCCGCATAGATGTCCTTTTTGTCTCATTCGAACCTGCAGCCGCAGTGGACTCGACTGGCGAAGTTTAGTCTGGAGTGCACCTGGGGCCGGTGAGTAACCCTAAACGGTGGCCCCTAGCGCCTCCATCCATTTTTACACATGAGTGGCCCATGGGGGTCCCTTTCCTTTCCACTGCTAGTGCGAACTAGCGAACTATTCCCAAACCTTGGAATCACCCCTGCCTTCAAGTGGAGGCCCGACTTGAAGAGTGGGAATCTATTCTTCATCGCCTCACCCACCTCCCTGAGCTGCTAGAGACCCCGTTTTACCCATTGGAACAACCGCGTGCACCTGCACTGCATGCACTATTAAGCATAAGGCTCCTCTCTTCTTAGGGTTTGGACTGCCTCTTAGTTAGGTGTGTCTTTGATGTTCAAGGGGACTAAAGACTATCTGCACTACCTATTTTCCTTCCCCTCTAGGTTGTGAACATTTTTTGTGCATTTAACCTTTTAAACCCCAATGGTCTTGTATATATCTTGTATTGATTGTGTTGTGTTGGTTTGATAGTATTGCTGTGATTCTTTTACTGTGTGTTGAGTTACAAAGTCCTTGTAATAAATGTGTTTATATTTTTGATATATACACCTTTCTGGGAGTGATTTGCAAGTGTCCTTGCTCTGTGTGCTCTTTGGGGTCTTTCAGTCATCCTCACCCCTCCTGAGACGTAGTCTTGACCGCCGACCATAGCTATCTTGATTAGTCTGGCTTGTCCAGAGGTTACCCTGTTCCAAGAAACTAGGGTGGCCCTCAACATCTGCCCATCAGGTCAGAGTTCAGAAATCCGTCTTAACACCATGCGAGAGCAGTTTCCACATATTCAACATCAATTTGATGTATGGCATGTTGCAAAATAAAGAAGGGTTCGGAAAACCTTATAATATGGTGTCAGTCCATCAGCAACCATCTTTGGTGGAGCTCCAAAACTTGTGATGGATCTGTGGAAATTGTACTTGAGAAATGGCTTACATTGATGCACCATTTCACCAACGTACACGCATAGACAGAAAACCAACATTTCCACGAATGTGCACATTGACTGTTGTTGAGGGAGGAGGAACGTACGAAGTGGTTGGTGCCATGGTCACCTCCACACAAAGCACTTGAAAAGATGGTGTACGATAAAACGCTTTCGAGAGACCTGAAGGGACTCCCCGATTTCTGTCACATTGGAGATTTGGAGGTGTTCCATAATATGTGCCTAAAGTACAGGCCCAAAAGGTTGCACTTCGGCATAGACGGTATGGAGGCGAGAACGAGAATAGCGGTACTTTCCCATAACAATAACGTAGGTAGGGATCAAGCGAGAACTTCTGTGAAATTGGGGGTGTCGCGTTACTACAAGGCCTTTACGAAACAAAGCAAACAATGGGTGGTATACGAGGCAATAGATTTTGAATTTGTCAAAGATCTGATATTGACTGTGTTGGCCATGCATTCTCATGAACTGGAAGATGATTTTGTTCCCAGGACCCATACAATGCCACAAAACATTGCAAACAAGCCTTGTCCTCCAAAATCCAAACTTTTCGTAAAGCGTAGTTCTAGATTCAAATGATTTGTTGCTCTCTGTAAAATGAGTTTACATTCACATCTGGAGCTGTTATCAATGCCAAATCATAAATGCCAAAAAATAAAAATTTGAATGTAAAAGAAACAGTTTTTGAATATTGAATTACATGTGAATTGAATGTAACGTGGGGAGGGAGCCCCCACAAGGCGGCCTGATCTAAAGAAGTAAGATTCCTTTGTTCACCAGACTTAAATAGCACACATGAGGATATTGTATAGCATGGTTTTGAGGCTCTAAACATATTGCCTGTCTGTTTTGGCAAGTACATTCTGCCTCGATCAATTCATCATGTAATTCTTTCTGTGTTCACTGTGGTATATTGGCAATTATGTTGATCATGTGCAATAGCCAATTTTAAAAATGCATATTGGAAAATTGAGTGCCACAATGGTTCAGAAGTTAGCTCAGTGTGCTAAGCACTCATTGCAGAGATGTGTGTTCCTATGCAAGATTAGAATAGCACATTCCTGTAAGGCTGGCTGAGTCTTTCCTATGTCTGAAGTTTATAAACCTGCCTGCATATGTAGTTGGTCTTGCAGCACAACAGGTGCTAATATTAGCAATGTATCTGCAGCAGTTAGGGGTTGCGATAAAAGCAAAAATGTCATCCTTATGGTGAAGGTCTAGAAATTGGTTGTTTACATGGGGTGTTGTAAAACCTAGGTAATCACCTCCAGCGATGAGCATAAACTGTTGGCCCAAAAGATGAATAAGTATCCAAATTTGGAACCAAAGCATTCTTGCTTGTATCCTGGCTTTGCCAGCAGACAATACAGTGATCCTGGTCAAATCATCATATTATCTCGTACGTTACTGTACTGTCTTCTGTGAGGTTTGCCTCCTTGCATGCTGGTCGCATCGTTTAGCCCATTACTTCATCTTTCTTCTTATGTAGGCCATTTGAGTGGAAGGGGTGGAGGGGTGGTAGACCGAAGGGAGTGGACCAGATGGTGCAGGACTCGGGCAAGCATATTTTAAATTCTGTTCCTTTGACAGAAGAAAAATGCTGATCACTTAATTCCCTTGGTTTGGTGGAGGGGGGCCCCAAAGATGTCCGTGCCCAGGGCCCCAAAAGTGCTTAAGATGGCCCTGCCACCCAAGTATGCTCAGCCTCCTGACACACACAGTGTGTCACACACAGTGTCTGAACATGCACCGTTCATTGGTAAGACAGTGTATATAACAGTATTACATAGGGGCGGAAGGCTACAATTGTTTTTTTGCTCATCCGTCTATTCATTGCAGCGTGTGTAAACTAGGATCATCTCTCCATGTAGCTAATATGTTAAGGTCTATCTAACTCACACAAGTTACATTGCGAAAGACACGATAATAGGCTATATAATAGGTGAGGTTAGCTTCATTTGGAATTTCATTTGAGGGATGATAAACACTTGTGCGTTGCATCAACACACACAATTCATGAATGCAGACACGTTAACGTGGCGTAAAATATCTTTAGATGGACGTTTCAAGCTGTCCTTCCTTTTCTGAAACACTGTCCCACTTCAATGACTTGTTTTTCCCTCATTCTTTGCTGAAATCGAAAGCTAAACGTCTCGGCCTTTGAATAGGACAAGTGCCTTATTGTAATTTGGCCTTGAACGCTAGGCAGCAATTGCTCCAAGGACATAAACTGCGGGGAAAAGCAAAACAAATAAAGATAGTTTTAACTATATTGAGAGCAGACATGTACAGCCAAGTTAGTGTGAAAGTGTGTGATACATTGTACAGAGCGGTTGCTCGTGGGCTAACCATGGAATTTCCACAAATTATGTAAATTCAAGTTTACATAAATATTTTATTGGGATTAAAAACGAGTGTGGTGAGGTGCTGTATGCATAATTAATTGACGGTGGGGTAAACATTGTGCGTGTGCACTGTGATCACTTTTCGAAAAGTAATCTTGCAAGCTTTGTTACAATGACATTGCTCCGGGGTTCAAGCTGAATGGTTGCTATGTTTGTTCTTCGTTTTCTCCATGGGGTTCTCCATCCCATTGGGAGCTATACCTACTTCACAGCGCTAAAATTGTACTGGTGGAGGTAGGAATGGCCCCTGTGAGGGGGGCAGGGGGGGGGGTCGGATGCAGGGGGCTGCCATTACATCTGCCATACAGTATTGAAGGTTCCCTGCCAGGAATACAAAGTTGCAGGTGGAGAAAGCGCTCTGGAAATTAATAGAATAAATGGGTGGGTCCATCTAGTGTCTGTCCTGTCTACAGAGCTAGAGGCTGAAAAAAGGCAAGAGAAGTTAAAAAACCTGGAGAGAACATTTAGAAATGGCTGTAGGGCTCACAAACTATCCAAATTCACGGCAATCAAAGAATCAGTATATAAGATATGCTACCGGTGGTATCTGCCCCCAAGTAGAATTCATAAAATGAACCCCACGTATCCTTCAGACTGTTGGCGCCAGTGTGGAGAAAGAGGTGACCTATTCCACATGTGGTGGTCATGCCCAAGGATAAAAGTGTATTGGAAGGAAATACTGAGTCTAATCAAAGACATAACAGGCGCAGACCTACCACAATCCCTGAAGGTCATTCTGTTGGGCGCAGTGTCAGAAGGAATATACGCAGCTTCAGGGAACAGAGCGGCTCTCATCACCCACCTACTGTCTGCAGCAAGGATGACAGTGGCCCAACGATGGAAGACAGTGGAAGGTCCTACAACCCCATGGTGGTGGATGAAAGTATGGGGAGTTATGGCGATGGAGAACATTTGCGCCACAAAATCAGGGACATACCTGGAATTCTTAGCCATATGGGATCCACTTCAAGACTATGTGGGGGAAAGGGAGGCTCAATTCTTTAAACCCAGGACTCTAAGGAACATTCATATCAGATAGGGACAGCAGTAGACATGGAGGAGCGATGAGCTCAGGAAACGGCTCTGCTCTGGTTATAACCTTGATTCAGTTTGGTTCAGATAAACTCTAAGGGAAAGGGGTGGGATGGGTGGGGATACTCGGAGGGGAAAGTTGGAAGACAATAATAGTCTCGATGCCAAAGTTTAAATAATGTGTTTTCACAGATGATAATGGTTGTAATACTGCTGTAACCAAAGCTAACTGTTGTATTTCGTTTAAAAAAGAACAAAATGAAAATAAAGTTGGTTAAAAAAACAAAACAAAAAAGAATAAGAATAAGAAATGGCTGTACCACCGGTACATGATGACATTAATGAGATCATTGCCCAGGCAGGGTGATATGTTTGCCACCCAACCAGGCAGGATTCTCCATGTGCAGGGAGATAGTCAGTCCCACAGGTAAACATGCCTCATCATATGATGTTGAGAATGGCGAAATTACTTTTTGTGGTCCGGTCTACATTTTTGGTGGGGTCATGCCAAAGAGCATCTGTAAAGCAAAGTCATATACGCTACATCTTAAGATACACGTGTCATTGTAGACTTTAATGAAATATCCACAGCAAACAGGAGTTGATGTGTGTCAACATCAACTTTCCCCTAGAAAAGAAAATATTCCACAAGTTCTTAAAGATGTTAACCCACCCCACAGCATGACAGCCCTAGGACTGTCAACATCCATAGTCGAGGGTAGAGGGTTAGCAGGGGGCAAGGTTAGTCCTCAAAAAGCGTTACCTATTCAAATGAGTCACTGAGAAAATAGAGTACCTGTAGGAACAGAGAATATTGTTTTTAGAAAAAAGTTTTTGCCACAGAAGAGAGTGGCTAGCCAACCTCCTCCATGTCAGGTGCACCATAAATGTGTAACATTGCACAACAACCGAAGACAATCCCAGCTTGGCATGCAAGTGGCCAACGACAGGTCATGTGTGACACCTTATGCATTTGCATGCTGGAACCCGCAGGCCAATTCATTTAATGGTATTGTTTGCTGGATACGATACAGGAAGGTAATTTCGGTTTATTAATCCTCTTGTACGTATCAGCCAAGTTCGATATGATTGAACACACTCATCTTCTGGACTGTTTAAACACTTTCGGTCAATGTTAAAGAAACAACGAATAGGATAGGATATTTCCTTGGGAATAGGAGCACCAGAATGTGCTTGGGCACAGCAACTTCTTGGTCCGAATTGGTACATGAGGGGGTCCCACAGGGAGCCTGCCTATCGCCAATACATACATTAAGCCCCTTTGCGACCTCTTGACGGCTTCAAACCTGCTCTTTGCCAGCTATGCAGATGATACTCAGCTCCTGGTCGAGCTGAGTGGAAACCATAAACAAGACGTGTTTCAGATCAATCTTAGCTAGAGCTTGATAAACAACTGGATGACCCAAAATGCCATGTGCTTGAATCCAGCCAAAACAGAGCCAATCTTTGGCTCAACACAAGCTAGAGCCAAGCGGAATTCCGACATCCCCAAAAGTTAACATATTACAGGGGCCAGTAAAAAACTGCACTGGCGGTCAGTGGTGGACAGAATAAGCTGCAAGGCATTACCCCTGGCCCATAGATGCATGTATGGAAAGGTACCCGTATACCTAAAGGGTAAAACTTAGATCAAGTATGGGCAAGTATGGGCAACAGGCTGCTGGGACCAAGATTAGAAAAAAAATGTAGTGGCTTGGGCCGAGCATTCAATACACTCTCAGCCCAAGCTTGGAATTCGCTGCAGACAAAATTGAGACAGGAAAACAGACAGCAGGTTTTTAGTAAACACCTCAAGACACATCTCTTTGGTCATCGGAGTGCCTGGTGGGGTGTCAGTCAAATACACCTGTGCCCTTGAAAAATTAAAAAAATAAAAACTGTTGTCCTGTCTCCTTTTGGCCTCTGTGTATATGTAGCGCCCCGATACCCCAAGTGGATTTGCCGCTTTATGAACAAATAAATAACAAGTGCCAGCAGGAAAAGCGAAAGTTAGGACAGCCTGAAGGGAACACGCACAACATCCGGCTACTAAGTAGTTATGGCTTGGAGCTAGACGGGTCAGTCCAAGTCAACTTTGAATACCTTCTTTTTGCCTCGAGAACTAAGTAGCAGAAAATGCATGTGAAAACACTGATGATCTGCAGGTAAAGTGCAATGATTGAAACAGCAGGAACTAAATGGTGAACAAGCATTATAAACATCAAGAGGCTTTCTCAGTTTAAAAAATGTGTTGGTCCACCCTGTTATTGGGAGTAAACTGGAGCAAAAATACAATGAATGCAACAGTTTCTATCAGTATAAAAGTCCTCAATGCAAATTTACAACACTACCAATCAACTCGAACAGCTACATCCACTACGAGATTCTGTTTCCAGACACATTGCCAAAGGCAGCCTCCCCCAGTCACACATGACACTGCTTGCATTAACAATCCAGTCCAACATCCAGGTTATGGCAGTGCCCCTTAAACCACCAGTTCTTCACCCACAGCCACGGTGTCAGTACCCCTCTCACTAATCAGTGGTGTCAGCAACTAGGTACGAGGTACTTCCATGAATACTGAATGAGGCAATTAAAGCAAGCAGTGCCTTACAACTCTAAATGGTGAGCGTGTAAAAGATGAGTGGGTGCTATGATGTGGAGTTGCAACACTTGCGTGGATTAATAAAGTTATTAGCACAGAATAGTGAAGACACAGGGCCAGTCCTATAAAGGGGTGGTGGCACAGATGACAGAGAATGGGTGTAAGAACTAATGGGGAGATAAATATTGGCATTCATCAATTGGTGCTATGGTATTGAAGGCAAGGGTGGTATGTGGGTATAATAGGCAACAAAGGAATACGGAGAGTGCCTGGCTACCTGCCATATATTCACAACCGTTGCATAGCATTCAAGTACCTGGCATACCAAAGGAGGAATGGCCCGGAAATAACACGAGGACCAGAACATATTATGGCACTTCAAGGTCATATCGAGCCAATACATGATATATGGTTGGAGTACTCGCCGCTCTACAGGCTCTCAAACCATATGCCATGTGTTGTGGCTACTCTTAACAGATGCTAGGTATTGTTTTTGTACGGCCCGATACTCCTTTACCAGACGATTGCATGATGGAAGTATGTCATCCAGTCAACGTATCTGGCTGCATTATGGAAAAGATATTCTGGCTGCATTATGGAAATTAAGATATTACCTACATACTGTATAACACCTGCACATAAAACAAGCAAAAGTGGCTGGCAATAATGGCGTAATACTATCAATACCTGGCGAGGGGTGTGTGGCAGCCTCTTAGCCAATGAGGAGGCTTGGAACAGGGTCCTCACCACACAGGGTAAGACGCCGCTCCAAGCCTCCTCGGAGTGGGAGGCTGCCATCTTCCCTCGCTGGGATTCAGTTAAGTGCGCTCCCGCTACTGTGCTGTCCTTCCCCCCCACCGCACATTTTAACATATTTAGGGGCCCTCTCCCCACTTACCTTCTGCAGTGTTGTCCCTCGCTGGTGTCGGGAACAGGACAGTTCCCGGCGCATGAACCTGATGCCCCGAGGCATTATCAGACCGGTAATGCCCCCTTCCTCGAATTCTATTGCTTAAGTAAAGAATAGGGTGGCTGAAGTAACTCAGGCACCCAATTATCTAAGCATGAGGGGTAAACAGGCTTAACTTTAATGTGGCCGAATAGTGTATATATTTACTACACTTTCCATGTTAAATGAACCTATTTTAGAAGGTGGCTTCTTTTCAGGAGTGGCTGTGTCAAAAACAATTGTTCCTAGTAGTGCATTTTGACAGTCTCAAGTAATACTTCTGGATACCAAAATATCAGATTATGACAGCAGATGAATTGACTCTCTAACCAGTGTTACAATAGGTTGGAGTTTGATGCAATGTTCATGCTGGTTTGACCCATCACATTATATCTGGGATAAGTAAAGGGCATGGCTGGCTGTTCCCTGGGTAAAGCAGCTGAAACATGGATTAGATCCAAATCAATTAATTGCTCTTTGAATCTGTCCAATTAACCAACCCAAACTCTAAAAAAAATGATCGTCATCTGAAAAAGTCTGATTACCTATGCGCTTTTGAACGTGAACATAAAGCATTGCTAAAACCTTCCAGTAGAAATTATTCACTCATGTCCTCAAGCCACATTTCCGAATCTCTGTTGTGGGGTAAGTAGAATCATGTGCGGTGTCTAAGATTTAATTGCCTACCCCTGAGAAAATTAACAGCCAACTGGTTTACTTCCTGGTCAATGGGTGATACAAGTGGTTTAAATTGTGATTCACCCAGATAGGATTTAATGCAAGTTATTTTGTCCAGCATATGCCCACATTCGAAAAAATACACTAAGACCCATTTTAAAGCAAGCAGGAGGGCGGAGTCTGTCAGTCTGAGGAGTGAAGGAGTGGAGCGTTGCCTCCCTACTGCGGTTGCTAAAACTCTTCTATTTCCATTGCATTGGGCGTGCTCACTTACAAAAACCTGCCTTCCCTGCGGAGCGGGCGTGGAGTCTGGCGGAGACTGAGCAGGTCCGTGGACTGTGGACTCCTCTCAGACTGCCTGTCCTGCCTCTTCTATTTTCCTCTGCTATCTGCTGCTGTTCTCTGCTGTAAAAGTCTGCGAAGCGAAGCACCTGAATCAGCTGTTTCCAGGGACTTGGACTTGGGCGCGATTACTACGACTACTACGGTGTCACATGTGCCTCAAGTAAGTGGTAACAGTATGGGCGAAATCGCCATGCTGGAGCAATTACCAACATCTGACGTTACTACAGCAATTGTAGACAAGAATTGTACCAATTGTACCAACACGCTTGAAGTCAAACTTGCAGAAGCACAAGGGTGTGGGGTGTGTCCTATTGCGTCGGTTGATGATACAAAAGTGTCGAAAGAGGTTATAGTCAACTTACCGACACAAGCGCAATGTCCCTCTCTGGTAATGTTTTCTTTTAGCGAGGTCCCTTCATTGCGAGTTTTAGCGCGGCGCTCGCTAAATAAATGAGCCAATATAACATTAATGAGTGACAATGAGGATGTCTCCTCGGAAACTGTACCAGGTGCAAACAGTTACCTGCCTACATCAAACTGCCCCATATTGTCAGTAGACGGAAGCGAGAGTGCTAACTTGAGGCCCTCGCGCTCCTGTTTTTATAGCGCTTTTGAAAACCTAGGCGCTTTGCTGCCGGAGCGGCTCGTAGCCATTGACGCCAGTGAGGCAGAGGACAACGTGTTTTGTCATCCGCATGACTGTATGGCCTTGAATTCAAAGAGGGCGGATAATCAGCCAAACCAGTACAACCTAGAGCCAATCGGCTCAAAAGACTTACATCCCAGCGACAATAGGAGAAATTCGCTGGAAGTTGTCAACAAACTGTTAAACGATCTTTCTCGACTCAATAAAGAGAGAAACTAAAAATACAGCAAATGTTGTACCTGTGAACTTGGAGTCAGTTACTGAGCTACCTGCTGTAAAAAGTCTTTCAGCATCAAAGTAGCAACAGCCGAAAACTACTTGGATAAAGAGCCTCTCCAAACGTAGGAGAATTGACTCCAGCATTTCGCCTACTATTAGCTGCTCACAAAGAAAACGGCGAACATCCCCCCCAAAAAGCTTTCTAAACTCCCCAAATGATGAAATAACGATGGGCAGATGTGCCACACACATTTGCCTTCCTGCAGGGGACTCTTCTTCAGACCTTTCTTCCTCTGACTCTTCGTTAATGGAACGTCATTTTCCAAAAATCAGGCGACCGAACCACCATTTGAGGAGTGGTATTCAGCGTCTTGCCAAAGAAGATGATGTATTGGACAACGCACAGATGGTGAAAGACTTACAAGTGACCTTAATGTCCTCTATGGCCATAACATTTGCCCCATTCATCAAAATGTACAAGCACCTCAATGACAACATTAAAGAACTAGCAACCATGATCTCTACAATGAACGCAAAATTCTTGACTTTTGAAAATGAGAATGCTCATTGTAAAGAAGTGCTATACGGGATGAATAAGAAGATGGAATGGGTACTTAACACAATGGCTGACCACACTAAAAATGCCAATTTAGACAAAAAGCTATTGGCAGAGGTAGCAAAAGAAGCACTGAGCCTCTTTAAACACAAAGACGATGTACTTTGTGGTGCTGATAAAACAAACTAAGAAATGTGCTATTCTATCCTGTGTTCTAATGGAGCCCTGAGGCATGACAATCCCCCATTATCGGGTATGTCCAATTCGGAATATATTACAACTCAGTCAAAGTGTGCTGGGACAGCAGCGTCCAAAGAGCAAGTAGTGGTTTGTAGAGAAACAGCGACAACATCTAAATACAAAGAAGCACCCCCTCTTGACTTGTCGACCGACCATCTGGACCAAATACCTACAGTGGTGCTCAATCACTTAGAAGCGGAGGTGGGTGTTACATGCCCAGAAAATGAAGATCGGGTCTCTATAACCTCACCTGAACGACACAAATTCGCAAAACAATCTGAATAGTCCATTCACAGTTGCACTAAAGGAAAGCCAATCCATAGGAAACTTGGCGTTACAGAATCCCCAAAAGGCATCAACATCTAGCAAGATCATTAGTCAACGACCTGAGACTCATGCGAAATCTTTGTCCAAACCGGATGACCCCCCTGATCAACCCGAGCTGTTTGACATATTCAAAGGGCAGTCAAACAGCAAAGGGCCAAAATCACAGAAGACCAAACCTGCAAGTGTAATTATGAAAAAAACAAAAAAATCAAGCATCAAAGAAAATGAGACGAGGAAACGATTCACGGAAGTTCCTACGAAACATAAAAACAGTTAATGTAACTGTAAATGGAACTATCGTAATGGACAAAAACCGCGAAATAAAGTTAAATTTGGAAGCTTCAAAGCCAATGCCAGTCGAAGTAGTGGCTGATCAAATCTGTATTAGTGATACAACTGATGATTTGATGAATGTATCAGTATATGAAGATGAAGAAGGCTCTGATGGGTGTGAGCCTGCTGTGTCAATCCAGGTGGACCCACGGCGATGAACGCAGAGCCCCCCCCAGTGTGGCTCTGGACGTCGCAACAGAGGCGACTAACCCTAATAAAGGGCCTCATCACGTTGGCGGTAAGCCTTAAATCCGGAGTCGCGCTATTACCGCTGGATTTAAGGGTCCGCCAAATCAGGACTTCAGCGGATTTCGCCCCAGCTCTTGGCTGGGGGGAAACCTGCCGAAAATTTGCGCTATTACTGCCGGCGGGAAATCCACCAGCGGTAAGAGCGCGAATTTTCCCCATTGAGCCCAATGGAGAATGGGTCATTCCCGAATGGGCTCAATGGGGAATGGGGAATTAGATCACCTCCGAACTCGTGATCCGGCGCTATTAGTGCCGGGGAGTTTGGCGGTAGGGCTAATACCACCGGCGGTAATAGCGCTGGCGTTACCACCAAAGTCGTGATCAGGCCCAAAGTCTTAAAATCTTGCCAGCTGATTCTACCTCACACCATGGCTCAAAAAGAACAAGCAAACTCGGGGGCAAGTTTTATGACTCTTGATGAAAAACGAGCCATGCTGGCCTCCAAACATCAGTTGGCTTCTGTACTTACAAGTGGTAAAGATACTTTGCGGAGATCATTGACTTGCAAGACGGCACAACGCCGCAGCTAATGTTCACAAGTCAACTTCAAAGTTGGACTCTGCTCAATGCGTCTCTGCAAACAATCACTCATGCGTGCAAGAAACAGGACAAACCCATCCTCAAAACAAAAAATGGCAAAAGAAAAAAATACAATAACGCAAAAAATGCAAGCTCCACATCGACTTATATTGGAATGCATAGAGTCTTCTGATGACTTAATTTTGAATCGTCACAATGTTTTATGGCTCTGTCATCTTGTTCCAAGTCTTAGAGCCATCGAATCGGAGGATCTGCAAACTGTAGAATTTTTCGACGAAAAGAGAAACGATGCAGTGATCCTTCACATACAACCTAAATGAATAGCCGATATTCTGCTAGAGGCTGGGCCGGTATTGATGTCACTTGGGTTTGACATTTCAAAAGTCGCAGAAAGCAATGTGCCCAAGCCACTCGTGAAAAGTGTACCTGGACTCTTAGAATCTGGACTAAAAATGAAGCAAGCTTATCCAACTAAAAGCATAATTGCTCCATCATCCACACCGGGTTTGTTGAATACAAGTCCCGGAAATCCGGCATCTAGGGCTAGTTTCCGGATGGGAGATCTCATAAGGATAACCATCGAAGGCACAGAAGGCCAAATCGTCCATTACAGACGTAACTGAGCCAATAACCAATTCCGTCGACGAGAGTAATGACTGGTCGTGGCTTGCAGGCATGCTTAACATGGAACCTTCTAAGTAATGCCAGGATCAGGAGGATACTGCTGTTTGTACCTTGGCCTCATGGAACACCAGAGGGTTTATGCACCTTTTCACGACAGCCTGGGCCGAAGATTTTGACCTCCTGTGTTTACAGGAAACCTGGTTAACCGAATGCCCTTTACTGGAAGGATTTGAAATAGCGCTAAATCCAGCGATAAAACACACCAAGGGTAGACCGATGCCAGGTCTTCTTACTGCAGTAAAAAAAGACTATGACTTTAGGATTGAGAAATCAATCATTATTTCACTATTCATTCAGGTATCCACTGTGACTTCACTGCGAAAAGACAAGCACTATGCCTTGCCTATACACATTATCAATCTTTATTGGAACCACCTGGCAGTTGGATCATTGGCCTTTATTGACCAAGTAACAGCTACCATCGACGATTTACTTGAAAAAGCAAACCCAGCAGATCTAATTATTTGCGGCAACTTGAATATGGATTGTATCGCAAATAAGGAGACATCTTGCAGCAAGAAGAATAGTAATCGACAACAAGATCTTGCAGCATATCAATGGTGCCTAGAAATGGACCTTCGAATGCTGGCAATGCTAAATGGTAACACAGCTGGAGACATTCCTGCACAACCTACCTGGAGAAGACAAGAGCAAAGCTCGGTTCTTGATTATATATTTGTGTCCAAATCTATTAACATTAGAACAAAGCATTTAGAGGTCACTAAAATGATCCATAGTGACCATGACATGGTAAGATTTAACTGTTCCAATCAACGAGAAAAAGCGACATGGCCACGCGCAGTGAATAATGGAGCCAGCAGGACCCGTCTAAATCTTAAAGAAGATGAAGTAATTTTTATCACATCTGATTTTCAGCAAAAACAGAACTCACTAGAATATCAACACCTCCTGATGCAATTTAAAGAACACAAACATAGTATGAAACACGCTGAGTTTGCTCCAAAACATACATTTGATCTGGAGGTGTTGCAGCGAAAAAGAGCAATGCAGCGTTATTTAAGACAACTAGTAGGCTCCGACAATGCCATTGTTCGTGATCGCAAAAGAGCGATCAAACAGAAGTACAAGAATTGGACCAAAGCGCACATGGCAGTCATGCTACAAAATGACTCCGAGCTTATGCGGTCTAAAATGGAAAACAAAAACTCCTCCGAGTACTGGAGATTGAGAAACAACAAATTGGCACCTCAACATGCGTTACAGGCCAATCTGGCGTGGGCTTTGTTTTATACGAAATTGTTTCATAAAGACTCAACAACAGAGGAATGGAAATCGCCAGTCTTGAACCACTGGGATTTAGTGTTTGCAAGAGACAACATAATACACGCAATTAATAAAGTACGCAATTCAAGAGCTCCTGGTCCAGACGGAATGACGAACTATACCATCAAACGCAACCCAGACCTGTGGGCAGACTTCTGTGTAATCCTTTTCGAAAGAATCGCCAAGAGAGGTGTCACCCCAAAATCATGGAAGAATGCTGTGGTTGTCCGATTTTCAAAGAGGGAGATAGAACGGACCCGAAAAACTACAGAGCCATAGCACTTCTTGATGTGCTGGGGAAAATCTATGCCACCCTTCTTCAACAGAAACTCCTAAAATGGTCCATAGAAACCAAGCATGTGGATCAGAGACAAGCGGGGTTCGTAAAGGGAGTTGGGTGTGGCTTAAACCTTTTACTGCTGAATTTGATAAAGATGGAAGCTATACGAACTAATACCAAGGTTTATTTGGCCCTAATAGATTTTTCCCATGCTTTCGATAGCATCAATCGAGACCGGATGTGGAAATAATTAAGCATGTGGAACTGTCCCCCTAGCTTGCTGGATGCACTCAGGGAGTTACACTCTGACACTTCGATCAAGATCAGATTGGACTAAAGGCTCCATCGGCTCCAATTCACACATTTAAAGGCGTCAAACAAGGCTGCCCCTTGGTGGCCATTATCTTCAATTTGTTTCTATACGATGTTAATGACGCCTATAATGTAGCTGCTACATTTTCACCAAAAATCCCTGGACCCTACATTGATTACCTTATTTACGCGGATTATTTTATTTTACTAGATTTGACGCCAATAGGACTTCAGCATAAACTTGCCATCCTCGAAACTAAACTTATGCAACAACAAACGGTCTCTGTATCAACAAACAAAAATGTGAAATACTGGTGCTCGAGAACTTGATAGGAATTGGGAGGAGAGGTAAAAATTTTACTTGGCACCTTGACACAGAACCGTTGAAGATTGTAAAAAGCACTACTGACTTAGGAATGAGGATCAGTGCCAATAGAAATGATGCTCCATGGGGGAAGTTACAAAGAGCAAGTGTCGACAGCTGGCTTACCAAGCTTCCATGATCAACAAGCAATATGGGAAATTCTCTGAAGCCAACTGTCACCTTTCACCAACAAAAAGTTGTGCTGACGCTGATTTAATGTGCAGAAAATGCCTTTGGCTGCTCAGATGATCTGTGGAATTCACTTGAAAAATGATTTTGAGTCAGAGGGCCTCATTCCGACCTGGGTGCAAAGGGATACCGGGCACCATTAAGGACATTGGCGCCGGTAATCCCTTTGCGCCCTATTCCGAGGTCCCTTAGCGGGTCCCGCTATGGGCGCCTGGTTTTACCAGGCGCCCTTGGCGGGAGCCGCAAAGGGACCAGGGAGCAAATAACGGTACCGTTATTAGCTCCCTCCCCATTCCCATTGAGCCCTATGGGAGCTCAAATGGGAATGGGGATTTCCTTTTTCAATGGGGATTTACCGGTCCCGCAAAAGGTCGGACTAGACCGGTAAGTCCCCATTGAACCAGGGCGGACTCGGTACCGTTATTGGAGGCAGTCATGGCGCTAAAAGCGCCATGACTACCTCCAATCTCGGAATGAGGCCCAGAGAGTTAAACTTGCTGAAGGGAACCCCAACGGTATGTATACGTTATGAACTGGGCCTTATCTCTATCCAAGCAAGAATATGCGGAACCTGTTAACTCTATTTAGGAAAATGATGCTAGAGGTGCCAGTGCCGCAAGTAAAAATACTGCACAAGCCAGACACTGATGAAGCATACACCATCCTTTCTAAGTGGAGTAACCAATGTCTGGAAGTACTGAAAGATCATGATATTCCAATACAAACACTTATCGAAAATCCACACTTGGCAAAGAGGAAGTTATGGAGATCTGACTGGATCAACACATGTGATTTAAGATCTAAATCAAAATTGATGAAGGAAGTCCCTGGTGAAGCGAGAGCACATGGCCAGTTACAACCCTATTTAGCCTGCTTCCCAGACCATAAAGCGAGAACTTTATACATGCAATTTAGGCTCAACATACTGGTAACGAAAGAACGACTAAGCACCTAGACCCAATTATCGGATCTAGACATCACATGTTTTTGCAGAGAAAACAAGGAGACACTAAAACACTTATTGTATTGCCTGGCGTTTCGGAAGCAAAGAACACACATTTTTGGTCCCATAATCAACAAACATCAAACATTGGATACCGATGACTGGTGGAAAGCAATGTTTGATGGATCAAACAGATCAGCGCTCTTTGCACTAACAACCTTCTTGCGAGTCTTAAAAGAAGGTTTGAACGCTGATCAAGTAAATCCAGAGCTTGGTCACTAATGGGAAAATTATTTTTTGTGAACTTGGAAACGCTACATATTTATGTTGAATTGACAGAGGAGGGTAAGATGTGGGATGTAAAAGAGTGATGCTTTGTATTCTTTTTAAAGGTTTGAATAAACCAAATAAAAAAAAAATAAAAAAAATTTAAAAAAAGCAAGCAGGATGTAAACAATGTCGGCCTGCTCTAGGTTCTTATTGAGGGCCGAATAATCTGACATCAGTCGGGCATAGTCATGCTATATTCAACAGGCCTTAAATCTGAGGAAAAAAGACGTACTGGGTTACAATGACAGTACATACTTCAGTCTAGTTTCTAAACATGAATTGTGCTTCCCGACAGTGTTAGGACGCTGGGAATGTTTTTATAATTTTCTTCAATATTTGTAAATAGTTAACTGCCTTTCTTAGAGGGTTAATGGGCAAGTTTGATGGCCATTTATTTCCAAAAAAAACTTTGATGATACAATAGGATGACGGTTTCACTAATCATCAGTTAATAACACAATCTTTATCGACTCTGGCAAACTTAACCCTCCCCTTGCCCCCACCCCCGCCAAAACAGTAAAGAACCCCCCTCAACAGATGGATCATTCACAATCCCACTTAGTTGATCAGTTACCCTGCAAACGGGTTTACATCTGAATGACTCATTTTGATGACTTCTACATGCTTAAAAAATACATTACAAAAATTGTATGAAAAGGAAAATGCAAGTAGGCCATAGTGCCTTTTGTTGAAGCCAATTGGTGTTTAAGCTATAGAGAAAGTTTAATCAGCATTTCATTTTTAACTGCACTTAACTAAATGTTTGCCAAGGCAATTACTTTCAACACTGAACATATGCTTTTGATGAAAACAAGTTTTAATTGGCACAATTTCACAATTTAAAAGTTTTTACTCCGTGCAAATGGCTTTATGCGGAAAACGTGGATATGGCACTTGCAGGCTTTTCACTCCCAAGCACCCATGCTGCCCCCTACAGGGTAGAAGAGCAACATATGGGATACCTTGACATTCCCCTCATATATGTAGTTTAGAAGAAAAGTCTTTTTACTCCCGGGTATCTCGGTTGGTTTATCAAAATAATTATTTCTAACACTGCGGTTAGTATGAAAAAGATTTGTTTATTTGTTGTTTCCTTGTGTGGTTTATTCATAAGAAAAGTTTGTGTTTTGTATAACACTTGTTACAGACTTGTTATGCAAGTTTGGTCAGCCGACACGTGTTTCGACCCATAGGGTCTTTCTCAAGGCATGTACCGAATGTTGTGTGCCCTCAGTGGGGTTCTGTATATGCGGACTGTCCTTATGGCAGTCCTGGCTCCTGTTGGGCTCTGTGTGTTTTGTCCGACGTCCTTGGTGGTATTCTGCTATGCGTTTCCATTTTTGTATTTCATTTTTATGATGCTATCATGTTGGTATTCTATTCTTAGGATAGCTAATTGATACATTTAGCATTGTGTTTTCAGTATACCATTTTACTATTTCAATGATATGTGCCTTTGGTTTAGTTTGCCTTTGGAACCTTGCTTTCGCAGGTCTTCTTTAAACTCAGTTGGTGATTAAGCTTTTTTGCTGTTCTGAAGGTGAATTATGATAAGCACAGGTGGGATTGCACAGAGCGGTTTTGGGGGGGATCTGAAGAGATGGTTAAGCAGCCTCAGTTCAGAAATGTGATTTGGTAGAAATAAGATGTGTACTCTGTATGAGGATTGATTTTTTGGTGAATCATTTGAAAGAAAATGGAAGGATTGTATATTTTGTAAAATAAAATGCATTATTTTACAAAAACAGTAGTCATTCTTGATTCAATGTGCAAATGGCGGGTTGAAGTATTATGCCACTTTTATCCTCTAATATTTTCTTATCCATCCCTTTCTAAAATGCGTGTGCAGGTACAGTGAGTATATGAGGTTACACTTTTTTTAATAAGGTCTAAGGATGGTATAATATGTACTTAAGTGTAAGGGTTGGAGGAGGTCACATGCTTTCAGTTCCTATGAGGGAAACAAACCCAATGAATAATACCATAATATATGATATGATGTGGCATTTATAACGCGCCTGTACACAAGTGTTTCCAAAGCATAAATTGGTGGTGTACTCAGACTTAAGAGACGTCTTCTGGGTCCTCAAGCCAATGACCATTTTCTACTGTGTCGCATGAAAAGGTGCTAGGCCTTTACTGCCAGCTCAGCTGCAAGTGGGAGAGCTTCGTCCCTCTTAAGGCCAGCGCTCTTAGTCTAGCCCAGTAGTTCTACGGAACACGCGGCATGCGCAGAGTACTGATTGACTTTCGAATTTTGCACTGCCAAGAATCAAAGAGCCTGGTTTATACCTTTACTAAAACTTGTAGCTGTGAGTCAATTGTACCATCATTAGGAATATTAAGTGAGGACTTACATACACACATAGGTAAGATAAAAACAAGAAAAATATAAACACTAAAAATACAAGATGTGTTTGGGTAAAGTAAACGATGTATATGCAGCAGGTTGAAATAGATTAACTTAGATTGAACAAAGTAATGGGAGGAACTGGGGGGTTACTGAATGCTAGAAAGTAACGACATAAAGAAGAGCACACCCAACCCATACGTTTCACACTCAAGATAATCCTGCATGCTTCCAAGGCCAATCAAAACAGAATATGGCCTAATAGAACTTGGACTGTGATTCTGACTGTAAACTTTTTTTTAACCAAACCGTTTTTATTAGTTTTCTTCACGACAAAAATAGTAACAAAACGTTGCAACCACAGGCTGAGCAGCTCTCTCTCGTAGTCATTGGATGTCCCATCAGTCTCTTCCTCTGCATCTCACTCTCCCTTCCCTGCCTAGACCTCCCCTATCCCTCCCCGCTATCCCTCTTAGCCCAACATCACCCGATTAAGCCTATCCCGTCTCCAACCAAGTTGCCCAAACCTTTTGAAACTTTTGGAGGCACACTCTGTTTCTAAATACCATTTTTTCTAGCTCTACACAGTAGTCCATGTCCTCCAGCCATTGCTGGAAGCAAGAGTGTCCGGGGTGCCCCATTCCTTCACAAGCCTCTTTTTCCCCAGGGTCAGAGCAGTCTGAAGTAGCGATTTATCCCATGCAGTGAAGCCGAGTCTCCCCACACATTTAATAGAAACAGTTTAGGGCAATCAGCGATTCATTTCTCCCCTCACCTTGTCCCAGAAGGATTTTACTATGGGTCACTCCCAAATCACATAATAAAAGGATCCCACCTCCCTGTCCAGCCCATCCAGTCTCGACTATAGTAAATTCTGTGCATCACCTTACATTGTATCAGGCACAATCTTATTGTAACGCTCGCTTCAGTTGGTGACCCCAAGGCTTCCGTCCCCTCTTCCTCCTCCATGGGACCCATGTTCCCTTCCCAGGCCGCCCTCAGTTTCAACAAACGCTTGGAAGTGAAGTTATTTAGCATTTGATATAAACACATGATCCCTTTTTCCCTTGATCTCCCCATCCATAATGTTAGCCTCTATAGGCGACCTGTCCGTTAGGTCCCATAGCTGTCGCCTCTCCCACGACATTGCATGTTGCAAACGCATGCAAGTGTATTGGTCCCTCTCCATCAGCCTGTAGGTACCCAGCAATTGTTGAAGGGATGTGCCAACTGGGTGATGCCTCTCACTTGCCATTTCTTCTGGTTACCGAGTTTCGAGACTTCCGGCAAGTCTGCATTACCCCCACATAGGAGCCTCCTTAGTTGCCACCCCTCCCCAACACAGGGTCTTCAAGGCAGCTTTCCTAGCATCCAGCACGCTGGCCCCTGGCCTCGAGAGCCCGTGTTCTGCCCTACTACTGTAGAACACCTCTAGGGAAGGGACTGTTCCCCTTGTGCCCAAATCTCGCCCTATATGGGGGTTCTCCTTCACCCCGGAAAAACCATTAGTTGATCAGGAGTAGTTGGGAGGCCCAGTAGTAAATTTGCACGTTTGGAAGCACCAGACCTCCATCCCATACCGATTTAGTTAGTGTTGGCAATGCTATCCTAGGAGTCTTTCCTCCCCATATGAGTCCCCTCTGCAACCCTTGAATGAGGCGGAAATTCCCGGGGGGGAACCCCCACTGGAACATTCTGGAGAATGTATAAGAGTTTCGGCAGTGTCATCTTTTTGAACAAATTTGCTCTCCCTACCATGGACAGCGGGAGCGTCGCCCAGTGTTTCATGTCGTTCTCAGCCTATCTAGCACTGGTCAAGGTTATTTTTGAAAAACTGCATTCTCCACCCCTACTTTGATTCCCAAATATTGAGTCCCATTCTATCACTAAGGGACACCTCTCTGGCATCACTGCGTCACCCTCCCTAACTGGCATCAGAATCGACTTTCCCCAGTTGATGTTAAGCCCACTGACCTCCCCAAAGTTTCAAAGGACGTCCATGACTCAAGGCCCCGTATTTTGCATGTCTTTCAAATAAATAAAGATATCGTCTGTGTATGATGAAATACAGTCTCCCCCCATCCCGGTTTCTTGAACTCTTGTATCTTGGGGTCTGATCGAATTCACGCCGCCAAAGGCTCCATAGCCAGTAAGAAAAGCAGTGGCGAAATTGGTAAGCCCTGCCTTGTCCCACGCTGAAGTTAAAAGCTGTCAGAGATCCAGCCGTTGACCTTCACCCTCTCCTCTTGGTCCTTACAAAGCAATTTAACCCATCCCATAAATCTGGGTCCAAATCCAAATTTCTACATTACCAGCCACAAGTTCTCCCACCCCACTGAGTCGAAAGCTTTTTCAGCATCTATTGCCATGACCGCATGTCGACCGCTCAAAGTGGACACCGCGTCCAGCGCGTGTGCAGGCACCGGATATTCATTCTGGTCGCCCTTCCCGGTAGGAATCCATATTGATCAGAGTATGTCAGTTTGCCCGTTAGCTGCAACAATTTATTGGTGAGAGCTTTTGCGAGGATCTTCGTTTCCCCGCTGATCAGCAAGATTGGCCGGTATGAGGCGCACTGGTCAGCGGGCCTCCCCTTCTTGTGCATCACCACTATCACGGCTTGACAGAGGTCTGCCGGCAGGGTGCCCTCTTCCAGAACTTGCAGAAACATTCCCTTCATTTCGTCTGCTGGTTCCCAGGCCAACAAGCCTCCAGAACTCTGCTGGGAATCCATTCGGCCCAGGCAACTTGCACGCCTGTAGTTGCGTCATAGCCGCTTGGATCTCCTCTAGAGTGGGGTCGAGCTCCAGTCGCTCGCTCTGCTCCCGACTCAGCAGAGGCAGAGTCGTCCAGTCTATCTTAAGGAAGGCATGGTATCAATAGTAAGAAAGACAAGTGACTACAGTTCAAAAAGGGTTTGAAAAACGCCTATATAATCCTAAATCTACAGATGGGAGCAAGCTACGACCATTAAATAATAACGCAGTCCTAGTGGTGTCTTGTCAAATTAAAAGGGCCTATACTAATAAACCTATTGCCAATCCTTACTTCTTAATACAAGTAGTGTGGGGAAACAGTGTTAGGAAAAAGAAAGAAATGTTCACAAAAAAGATCTCAGGATGTTCAGGCCGTTGGCCTCCCTTCCCCACATTTTCAGCACGTGACAAGGGAGTACTCTCGAGCGTGGCACAGTCTATGGCTTCTTTAGCAAGAGGACACAGTTCAATCATTTGGCACTGTGCCAAAGTCTCTTCATTCAGAAGGCCTGATGCGACAAACAATAAGTAACTTTGCTCTTTCAGATTTTTACAAGTACTCCATTTCTGAGGAGATTCACTATTCACCTCGGATCCCTATCAGCTGGGCTCAGATCCTCTCAACACAATGTTCGTAGATTATTTATGCATCAATTTCTCGTTGAATATTCTTTCTCGGGTGAATCACGGCTTAGCCCGGGTCCCCCTCTGCAGGGCTCAGATGCCAGATCCCCCTAAACCGGGCTCAGATCCTTTTGACACAATGTTCAATTAGTCTCCCTCCGCCAGGCTCGAAACAACTTTATCTACTTTGTCATCAACTATCTAAGACCTTCGAAAGTGCACAGGGTTTTGCTTCACCCGTTGCAGGACCACTTCGATTTCACAAATATTTATTCACTGTTCACATGTGCCACCTTTCAGCTAGATATCCAACAGAGTCTTTTGAATGAGCACCCATGTGGTGTCAGACCACTCTGCATCAGATCTTGGCTTCCAAGTTCAATCACATCCGTTTAATTTTGTTCGCGTCACTTGCCACATATGCTTCAGACACTATTCTCTTCCGCTTTCACTATACAATGCTGCCGCTTGCAACCTTGGCTTCAACACGGACCGGTCTGGTATCAGTCTCCCCCAACTCACTGGCTGTGCTGACTTCACTGCCGCTGCTTTGTTTTAGGAGCCAAGTACAGTACCACAGCGACCAACAATTCTCCCCACCTTGACCATCTACGCGGGAGAGCCCTGGGTACCTGCGACACAATGCAGAATTCTTCAGTCTTGATATCTGGTCTTACGTTTCCTGTTCTCAAAGGTTCATGTAAGTAACAGTCTTTCGTTGAAAAGTTCAAGGGCACTTCCCTCCTTGCAATCCTCTTCGGTTTAGCCATCTTTCGCCTTGTATTAAACTGCCACCTTGGAACTGCTGCCTCGTGTGCTTTGTCTTGCTCAGTGTGTGCTCTTGTGCTCCGCATTTTATCCATTTGGGGGAAGTGTAATGGAAGTCAGGTGTGTCTAATGGTCAGTAATTGTCTGACCCTGCCTGACCTTTGTATTTGGACACATCGGGTATACGGCTCGGGTGTTAGTCCGTTTTCTATTGAAGTGAGCTGTCCGTGAGGAAGTGTTCGTTTTGGGAAAGGGGCAGGGGTTGTGGGCAGGGATTGTGTTCCTAAGTATTCTACCTGGTAGGATGGGGTAAAGGTGCTACAGGGAATTGATTACCGCGTCTCATCATCCGGTGTCCCACTCGCACTCCCGAATACCCCTCACACAGGTTATCCTCCCACACTGGTCCACCCCCAGGAACTGGACCCAAAAGCAATGGCCGTGTCTTGGCCACCTGGATGATAGATCCCCGGGCACTAGCAGGTCAGACACCTTCAGGTTTCTCACACTATGTATTGCCTTATCTTTGCGCCCTATCCCCAGATGAGGCCTTCCCATATAGCCCCCGGTGATAGCTCACGAACGCCTCCGCCATCTTGTTGTTCTCTTTAGCCATGTCCCCTCCTGGAAGTTGGATTTCCCTCACCCATCTCGTCTCTTCATCCCTCCTATCTAACCATGTCAATAAGCGGCCACTTTTGTCCCGTGTCGAACACTTGCGCCAATATGCTGTCCGTGCCTCCTCACGCGCCACTGTTCCGTATTGACATCACGTTAGCCAGTTCTCTCCCGCTTGTGCAAACGTGTATGTTTGGCCTCTGCCTATTCTACTTCTCGCTCAAGCTGTTCCAATCTTCCTCTCCTCTCCCATAGATGTTGCCGGATCAAATGTATCGCCTTCCCCCTTTACCACAACATCATACGCCTCCCATAGGGTGTCCCTTTTATCCACTGTGCCCTTGTTAGTTGAGTAGTATACGTTTGACTACTCCCTAATGACATCTGCTATCTTTGTGTCTTTCAGGTAAAAGGCGATGAGCCGCCACACTCCTCTTTGAACTCTCCCCCTCCCTTGAACCTGAACCATCAGCGGGGAATTATCTAATTAGATCTCTCGGGAGAAACTTAGCTGATTTCGCCCTACACGCGGTCATGCTGGGTAAGAACATATAATCTAACCATAATAGGGCCGAGTGCGCATTTGAACAGACAGAGAACCCCAAATCTCCTGAGTGCAGGTCCCGCCATATATCCCTTAGCCTCCATAAATGTTCTGAGTTTAGTGTGGGATTGACCCGGTCACCCTCTATATGGCATCCTATCTAGGTCGGGTCTCACGGTATTATTAAATTCACCTGCCACCAGTGTGATTGTTCCCCCCCCATAGTCCACTTACCATTTCCGGATCTGCTGTAATGTTTCTTACTGCAACGCTGGAGGTGCGCATACACTGATAAGGCATACTGCCCTCCCACCCCCACAATACTGCACTCAGCAGAACTCCCCTCCGCAGTGGTCCCTTTCCACATGTCGCACCTCCAAGGGTAGTGACTTTCACCAAGATTGCAACCCCTCTGGAGCATCTTGAGAATCCTGCATGCTCCACTATCGAATACCGCTCCCTCCCCACTATCGAATACCGCTCCCTCCCCAGGACTAACTGACCGGATCATGGGGGGTTTCTTGTAGCATCACAATATCTACCTGCTGTTGAGCCAAGTATTTTGCTACTAGGCCTCATTTTATTTTGTCCAGCAACCCATTGACATTCCACATCATACAGCTCAGTGACGCCATCCTCGTGGTGCCCTCATCCACCATTCCAAGACCTGAAGTCCCAAAACCTTGTTAGACGTAGGCCTTCCCATCCTCCCCTCCCTTAACGCCCCAGGACTGAACTAATCGGTTGCCCAAAACCTGTATAAAACGGTAAACCCCTTCTCCGCTCCCCACTCTATGCCCCCCCGTCAACTTGAAGCATCTGTCAACCCAGAACCAGAGGTCAAACTGATCGTCCATGCCCATGGGGCAGCGATATGGGGGTGTGTTGCATAGGTTGTCCTGCTAGCTCCGCTCCGGCTATATGTCTCTTGTGCCATGCCTGCTGCTGGATGCCCCTGCACCAGCAGGGCCCCACAGCCTGGGATTCATATGTTCGTAAGTCGCATAACCCTTGGTCTGAGTTCTCAGCGGGGCCCGTTCACCTCCACCGTCTTCGTATTGCTCCTTTTATTTAGGCCCTTGCTTTCAGCCCAGTCCCAGGCCTCCATAGGATTTTGAAAAAACAGACCCCTCCCGGTCTCACCACCCGGTGACTCCTGCGAAGTGTCTCGCCCTCTGCACCGCTCTTGTAAAGTCTGGCTAAATTGTCATCTTGGTCCCTTCAACCTTATTGGGCCCTTCTTCCTTGATGCCTGTAGTATTGCTTCCGATCTCGAAAGTTCAATATCTTTGCTATGACAGGCCTGGGGTGCGCCCCAGCAATCACTCTACCAGGTACTCTGTGCCTGTTGCACAGAGAACAATTTTGAGAGGCTCGACGGACCCATCCACTCTGCTAGCCATTTCTCCAGGTATAGCTCGACTGATGGTCCCTCTACTTTTTTGGGGAGTCCCAGGATCCTTATGTTGTTCCAGCAGTCCTCCCCTCCACATCCTCCGCCCTGTACTCCAGCACCTTTGTCCTCTGCTTAAGCTCTTTAATATCTTTTTTCATAGGTTGCAGTGCATCCTGCACATCTGAGATTCTTTGCTTTGCCTCCCCCACTCTGGCTGATATTTTCTGGATATCCTGCCTCAGAAAGCTCACCTCACTGCTTCTACCTTCAGTTCAAGTGATGTTTTGGACTCTGTTATGGCAAGTAGGAGCTCTCGCATGGAGGGCGATGCCTCTGGCTCGTCTCCCCCACCGACTGCTCCATTCCCCAACCAAACTGTGATTTTTTTGTGGGGGTGGGGAGGAAGGGAAACGGTAAAAGCATCCATTTTAACTTGCAGGGGGCCTTTCTTCCCCTTATCCTTTGCCAAGGTGCTCTTTTCCTTCGGTCCCTGGTGTGTTGGGTGGCACAGCTTCCGTGTCTCCGGTGGTCTTCAGGCCGCTGACTCCGGCATGGGTTTCCTGGGCCCCCCCACCCCTTTGTGCTCCTTGAACACCCTCTCAGTTTCTTGGACCCTCACGCTTCCATCTCTGCTTGTTCCCAAGTATTGTCTGTGTAGGGGGAGGGGGGCATGGGGACGTTCTGGGTCCCGCTCCCCTTGGTATGTGTTCAGTCCTTTACATCTGGCTGCGCCCTAGCGCCCCTTCTCTGAGCCTTCCTGGTCCTAGGCCCTGGCGTCACAGGGGTTCCGTTTTCCCACCACCACCTCCTGCTACTAGGTTATTTCCTGGGAGGTGGCTGCTGTCTTAGTCCGCATCTGCTCATGTGGCCTTTGCCCAGTTTAAGTGTCAATGCTTGTCTATACACCTGGGCCCAACAGGGCCCTCCACTCCCCAGGTTGTCTCCACACACTTCCAGAGGACTTTTCCACTCTAACACCCACAGTCCTCTTCATGCTTCCAATCTATCCAGCTGGGGGGCTCTGTTACTGGTCTCCAGAGCCCCCAGATATTGGCTGTTTCTTGCAAGAAGGGGGGGGGCCTCCCTCTCCTCACCTCTGGGTCAGGCCTGGTTCTTATCGCTGCCGCCTCGGCCGCACATTGGCTCCCCCTCCGCCAGCCTGCCTCTGCACTCCAGCAGGGCCTGTTTGCAGGGGGGCTCGCTGTACCGGTTCCCGCTCACCTCATTACTGCGATCCCGATCTCTACCTCTCCGCATTGCTGGTGGTTTTAAATCAGCAGCTAATATTAGACAGGCCCCTCCATCCCTTAACCGATGATGAATTTAAGAAGTGTAGCATTAAAGCTAAGACTGGCTTCAGGGGAAGGTTTGATTTAACTTTAAAAAAGTTTAGAATGGCTTAATCAAGCTAGGATTAAAAATGGCCTTAAGGAACCTGGAGATCAACATCACAATGTATCCCAATTCTTAAAACTCCCTCTTCAGAGCTGCCTGTACTTGCTGTTTTAATTGATGATGGGAATAGTGGCACATTAATTGTTGACCAGGGTAATAAGGGGAAGGTTTTTAACGCTCTCTCGAATGAAGATGCTTCCTGCTGCGTGTGAATGATCTTCTACAATGCAGTCTCAGTTTAGTGTGTTGTGCTGGAACAGGACTGGCCTTAACACCAAATTAAACAAGGATTGCCAGTCATTAGTGGAGGGTTTTACTGTCTGTTGTTGCCAAGAAATGTGCCCTTATGTTGAGAATGGGAAGGAATAAGGGAAAGTTTCAAATTTTGGGTAGGCAAAGATACAGGGCTATATTGTGGAAAGAGTGTACGGAAACCCAAGTGTGCAATGCCTCACAATAACACAAACAGGTGAGCATTTTATTAATATTTATAATAATGAGTCCTTGGGTGGCCTGAAGATTCTTGGGAATCCCTCAGATTACTGGACATGGCAAAGGCTCAATCAAGTACCAAAACCTGGAGTCAGGGGATGGATTTCCTACATACTGCAGCAATCAAGCTAGTAGTGGTGGTAAATATCCAAATATATGTTATTGGCATTGTTCGAATATATGCAATTTCAAGCTCATAACAGTATGCAATGTCCAATACCCAGTCCTTAATTTTGGCTTTTGGTCCCTTCCATCATGCTATTCCCACACTTCTCCTTGATGGAATTCATAACAGGTCGACATTGCGATCGTGTGGAGGAACCATTTTCATGAGACCCAATAAGCCAGCTCTAACTGAAATTTCAATGTATCCATTAATTATGTTGCCTTATATTTCAAATACCTTTTTGCCAAAATTCATATATAGTCTTACAGTAACAGGATATATATGTAAAGTTACCAAATGGTGCTCCACATATGCATGCATTCATGGGATGTGCCTTGATAGTATTTATGTAACTTCACAGGAGTATAACATGTTTAGTGAAGATGGTTAAAGTGAATGAGCATAAACCTAGCATGAAATGGAATTATGGAATTATTTATTTTGGGCAAATATGTAGGACCAATCTTCATCCCCATCACATTGTCCAAAACATTTTGCCATTCATTTTTTTTTATTTTAGCCATAGGTGATTATTAGCTCCGTTATCAATATAGCATAGATAACTGAGACCAAAAGGCCTGCTACTTGTGCAATGATAGTATCATGAAGGAAATACATGGTTGGAGGTTGGTTAGGAAAAGTGTAATATGTTTCTAAATACATTGCTTGGTCTAAAATATGTGAATCTATAGAGTGGAATTATGTTTACCCCACCACCCCATTTCTTTAAAAGCATCTATTGTTGTAAACGTTGCCTCTGAACATAAATCTCCTATTGTCGAAACATCCAGTCCGTTTCCATAGTTCCTCTATACAATTTATTTCATGTGATCATACTGCCATCTACATATTTTGCTAGTAATGAAGGAAAGTATAGGTAAGATGCGCCAGTTTTAGACTCTATCCGACATGTGACAAGTGCTCACCACAAAGTTTATTTTATCCTATTTACTCTTCATTACCATGAGGATTCCCATCCTCAGAATAGCAGCAGTGCTATTGCTCTCTCGATCGGTACTTGAGGATATGAACTAGGAGAGTACCAGAATGACAGAGTGTGCCTGGGATGCTAAATAGTAAAATTCAAAATTCAGCATCGACAGTCCCCCTTATTGAAGTGGTGCCGCCAGTTTATTCCAACCAACTCTTGCCTTTCTTGCTGCCTAGTTGAGTTCCAAGAATGTACTTTTGAGATACTTAAACAAAATTAAAAGGCAAATTTAGAAACAGATAAAGGAATCTGGGGGCACATTTTTTTAAATAATTGGGACAATTCTCATATCAATGATAAAGGAAAACTCCATTAATCTACTTTTGCTTTCAGCTCATCAATTGCGTTCTCATAGTTTTCTCCAAGCATTAGTATAGGATCCCTTGTAATTTAATTTAGAAGATGACACGCATTCTCCAAAGTTATAGCAAAAGGTCTTTGTTCATATGGTCAACGGAAACTTTACTGATTTGGCCAGGATTATGGGAAGCCACGAATAGCCTCTGTACTCCATCGGATGCATTATGGGAGCCAAATTATCCTGCAGATCCTTGATGAATAACTTGTCGTTGGCATATAGTGGAAATATTACTTTGTAAGGCATAAAATAAGCAGCATCACATAGCAATTTGCTATGCAATTCTGTAGGTTTACTAGTTAAATTGACACTTGTATAGTACAGCTAGCTATTCAAATGTTCAATGAAAGCACAGCTCACCAGGCATTGCTCTCTTGCCCGTGGGGCTCCCATCAAACCACATGTAATCAGGATGATACTATGTGAAAATAATAATGGGTTGGGAAAATGCCTCTCTGACCCTCTGACCCTATTCTAAAGAGGAACTTCCCTACCTAAAACCAAAAATCTTAAGGATCTGTCCGTGTCAGGATGTCAAATAACTGAACTGCCGTCCTTGCGTCTAAAACGTCCTAGCCTGACCCTCACACTACCAACAAAACAAAATTTGTAAGGAAATGTCTTCAACTTGTTATTGGCAAATGTGTTCACAACTGAAAATAAGAATAGCTCCAAAAAAAAAAAAAAAACATTCTCCGAGGTGGAAGCCCTTGGATCCAGAGGGTGGACCCCTTCCCCTGGATTCTTAAGTAGGATGGCAATTGCCTCTTTTACTAACAGTTCCTTTGTGTCTGTCCTTGATTCACAAGATTCCTGTTTAGGCAACAAGTTCTGTAACAGTCTTTCTTTACCACACATTTCTCCTTTGTTTAGAAAACACTGTCTTTCTTTAGTATTTCTGGAAGCTTTGCAAACGGCCTGGTATACTCCTCTGCCAAAACTCTTTATGCAATTCTAACTGCCTGGTGTCTTTCCCTTCCCAGGATTTATTATGTGTTTCACAGTTCCTCTCATCACCAACACTGTATATATTGCTCTTGGCTTGGTATATATGTTTGCATTAAGGTTTGTTCAAGCTTTGCCACACACTTGCATTTCATGCATTCATAGCTTGTTGGGGATTGTACTTTTCCTTTTCTGCATTCAAACAATCTTCTGGTAGTTTTAACAATGGTATCACATTCAATTGTCGTTGGCGCGGTTGCCGGAATGCCACAGGCGCCCCACGGGTAGACTCACCTGTTCTCTCCAGCACTCTGGTTCGGTTTGCGCTACTGCGGCCTGACTCTTTCAAGGGCTTCTCATACGGGAGTGGGCAGACGTCCTTCCGGCTTCCTTCGCAGCTCCGCAGTCACAAGCCTTCTTCTCTTCAGATCCCGGAATGGAGACGGCTGCCTCTTCCAGATGCCAAGCACCCAGGACCTCTTGCGGCTCCCAGCTTCTCCATGGCACTTCTTTCTGTCGCACAGCATTTCCCCTTCTACCTCGGCGGCCTTCTCTGCTCTGCTCTGCTCTGCCACACCCTTATGCATTTATCGCGTTTGTGAGCCTCTGTATAGGAACCAACGTCTTCTCCTGCACTGCCACACTCAGTAGTGTGGTTGCCATCTTTAAATGTCCTGCGCACAGGTAATTTGGACAAACAACTAGACTGCATGTTGTGCTTCAAGCTCTTGTTACCTTGTACAAACTCCTTCCTCCTCGTCTCAGTACTTGGGTGATTCTAGGAGTTGAAGTCCATGGGTGTCGCTGGACATAAGGTGTTTAAATAGTTCTTCTCAGTGACTTCATATGTACTGCAGAAGCAAAACGTATTGTGTTGGAGTTTTGTGCTTTTCGGTCATAGGTGGTCATGTGACCAGAACATTTGAAGAGGTTTCTTTACTCCCTCTACAAGGGGGGAACAAGCAGCTGACAATAGGCCATTGAGGTCTTGGGTATTAGAGGGTCTTACTCATGAGAAAGTGAGGGAAGAGGTCGTCTCTTGTTCAATGAAGTCATGACAACTCCCCGGTACTTGTCTCCTCCCATGTGATCCTCACTCATAAAACCGCCCCAAGTGTCAGGATCAGGGAGCAGCTGCCATCTCTCGGCCACATGGGGGAAAGTCACCACTGGGGAATCTCTGATGACTCCATTGGATTCATAACAACTGATACTATAATCCGTTTCCTAAAAATGTAAATTGTTGCATAATGCATAATTACAGTATTGCTACTGTAAAAGACTGGGCAGACAGGTTTCCTGCGAAGCCCGCATATGCCATATATGCTGTTCTAGCTTTAAGTGTGGTGGTCTTGTGAGGCTATGGAGGTGAGCCCACTCTGCAAGAGACCCCTGGGTAGGGGGGGGGTGAAGGTTGTGGGGGGGGGGGGGTTTGAGGAAATTGGGACCTCACTGGGAGAGACTCCCGTTCGGGGACATGGACTACAGTTCTGTGAGAAACTCCCTAGACCCTCTACCATACCTGCATACATTGGATTACCTGTTGGAACAAATAATGTGGCATCTTTACTGTTGCCTGAAGACAATGCAAAAAGAAATTTGTAACAAAAAGTAAGACGTTTCTTTAACAAGAGACATATTTAACTGTGACGAGGAGGAGAGCTGGAGAAGAGCCTTGTGAGCAGGGGAAGCCCCCTGACATCATTACGCCTTGTGGAGGTGGAGCGAAGGCATGTCGCGGAACCCACCACTTTCAACGAGACAGAGAATGCCAGTACAAGGACGCGGTAGGTCCGGCATGTGCAGATGCGAGGAAAGCATTGTGAGGAAGGAATGAGCTATCCGGTGGTGGCGTGATTACAAGTGCAGCGTGGTGTGCAGACGCCCAAACAACTACGCCAAGCTCACCGGCATAGGGTGGGGATAGCATCCAACCACCAGTGCAAGAAGCCCAAAGAGCGAGAAGAATGACAAAGCACACCCAAGCAAGCGAGAACCGAGTCCTGCCACCGTCCCCAGCAGAAAGAGAGATGTACTGCGGGAACCGAGGCAGGAGGCCACTGGGACTCCTTTATAGATCTGAAGAAACTCGTCCCAATCATAAGGACAAGAAAATAAGGGTAAGACTTTGTAATTGGAGTTATAAAGAAGTAACTAATACCCAGGTCAGGGAAGAGGGTTATTATATGAGAAGAGTTATTCGTCCCAGTCCTAAGGACGAGATATCAAAGAGAAACCCATCAAGAAGTGAAAAGCCTATAAAGGAGGGATTTAAGCAATCCAGGTGGGGAGCAAGCAGAGCCTGGAAACAAGTTCCCTGGGAGGAAGGGAAGAAACCCTATAACCTCAGAATTGAAGACTGGAGAAAGTCTAACTTAGAAACATGTAATCAGAGACAGGATATAGAACTCTTGAATGAACAAGATAAAAGAAGAGGGTGTAAGAAGTTATGACAAAGAAAGCCTAATAACGATTCAAGATAAGCCTGACTGGAAAGAGTCTACAAGTGTTGACAAGACTGTGAAAGCATCTGAAGGGGAGACATTCTAACAATAGGACCACAGAAAGTACGAACCCCAATGACTATTCTTGAAGAACTACAAGAGTTAACCCCAGATACTATCCGAGGAGATTATATAGAGAAATATCTGTACCAGAAACTGTACATAAAAAGCCTAAAGGAAAAGAAGAAAAGACCAGGTGAAGATCAGACTTTCTCTTGGTCTATTTAAGTTGGTTAAATATAGTAGGTCAGATAGTTGGACAGAGGACATTGTTACTTTAGTTTCTTTAGTTAGGTAGGGTAGTCCCTTTAGTGATAGTGAAAGTTAGGCCTCCTACTTATCATTTCATAAAAGATATTTAATCATGACCTCAGTGTGCCAGATTCCTTCTTCCGACCTGCCACAGGTGTCACTTCGGCTGTTACAGCAATTGCTTCACTAACCCATTGGTTGGAAACTGTCTCTGCAACAAGGTCTGGAGATAGGGCTGGAATAAGGATCAAATTACTTACCTGTTACCATTGTTCTCCAGCATGGGTCTGGCATGAATTCACATGCTCATGAATATTCCCCGTCAGGCTGGGAATCCTTGGCAAAGTTTCACTTTCACTAAAAAACTGTATTCCTCCTTTAAACCAATCACTGTCCTCTGGGTCATACGTTCCCCATCCAATGGCAGCCCTCTGCCTAAGCCCCTTCTCTGGCAGCCATCTTCAGATTTGGTAAGCACGTAAGGCGTCAGTATGACCAAGACGAGCCGCAGAGAGGTCAGAGGGAGGGTTTGCATGTGAATCCATGCCAGACCCATGCTGGAGAGCAATAGTTACAAGCATGTAACTTGTTCCTTCTCCAGCATGGGGTCTAGCATGGATTCACATGCTCATGAATAACGAATACATAGCAGTACAACATTACACAACCATGGGAGGTGGCAAGGCTGAATAGAAGCAATTAACTCGTACCTGCGGAACAGACTCGCCTTAAGCGAACAGGTCACGTAGCACTGCTTGGCCGACTCTGGACTCCTTCCTGGAATCCCCGTCGACATAGTAGAACCTTGTCAAGGGGTTCGTGGACCGCCACGTAGCAGCCCTGCAGATGTCCAGCAGGGGCACACCAGACAGGAACGATGTTGTCGCAGCGATGGCTCTGGTGGAGTGGACTCTCGGACGGCCAGGCAGCGGTCGGTTCGCCAACCGATGACAATGCATGATGCAGCCGGAGAGCCACCTTGAAATGGAAGCATTGACAAGGCCTTCCGATGGCTCACATGGCCAGAGTTCACCAACAGTTGTGAAGTCTTACAAAAACCTTTTGTGCACGTCACGCAGAACTTCAAGGCACGAGAACGTCCAGCAAATGCAATGCCCTTTCAGCCGGTGACAAAGGTTTTGGGGAAAAAAACATGCAACACCAAAGGCTTGTTGAGGTGGAATTCCGACAGAACCTTCGGCATGAAAGAGGGGTGCATCATAAGCACCACCCTCGATTCGTAGAACGTCGGGTATGGTTGCTTGCAGGATAGGGCCTGGATCGCACCCACCCTCCTGGCAGAGGTGATGGCCACAAAGAAAGCAGTTATCCCCGAGAGGAACGAGAGGGGCCTGATGCATCGGCTCAAAGGCCCGCCCCCCCCACCCTTTGATCCTTGTCAGAACCACATTGAGCTGCCACGCCAGGGCAGGATTCTTCACCAGCGGGAAAGATCAAAAATGTCCGTGGAGGGGCAATGCGTATCATCCTGTATTGGCGCTGTCTGAGTGTGTGGATCATTCGTAGCAGGAGAGGCAACGCGTACAGGAACAGGCCTTCCCAAGAGAAGGAGAGAGCTTCCCTCATGTTCCTTGGTTGATGGAATCTGCGGGCAAACTTCTGGCATTTGGAGTTTGCCGCCGTCGCAAACAGATCGATCTGGGGCCTGCCCCACTTGAAGATGCGGTCCACCTGGTCCTGCCAAAGTTCCCACTCGTGGCAGTAGTGCAACTCCCTGCTGAGGGAGTCTGATGGTGCTCTTGACTCCCGCTTGTTAAAGAGGAATGAGGAACATCTCTTGTCTGACGGCCTGGCGCCACAAGTCATGCGTTTCCTTGGAGAGCGCTGGTGATCGAGTGCCCCCGTTTCCTGATGTGGAACATTGGGGTGGTGTTGTCCATGGAGATCCTCAGCACCTTGCCCTTCAGAGATGGAAGGAACGGCTTGAGGGCCCAGAACACTGCCCGTAGCTCCAGGATGTTGATATGGAAATCCAGCTCTTCCGGCAGCCACAGGCCTCTGGCGTGCCGACATCTGGTGTGGGCTCCCCAGCCTTCCAGGGAAGCGTCTGCGGTGACTGTCTCCTGGTATGAATGGTTTTGAAACCCTGTGCCCCAGGCAATGTTGAAGCGGATGCCCCACCACACTTTCACCCAACGGAACTCCTCGTCCATCTGCAACGAGATGTTTGCAGGTGAGCCGCAGTGCCAGGAAGAAGATGTCTGTGCTCCGAGATGTTTGCAGGAGACCCGCGGTACCAGGAGGAAGCGTGCAGGCAAGAGCAGGATTCTCCAGTGACAAGCACGGCTGAAGATGGAAGGATACCTCCAGGTAAAATAAAATCCCAGGCGACTGAGCGTTACGCTGCACGGAGGTGAAGAATAACGGGAAGCGTGTGCCTTGGGGTTGGGCTGGCTTTTATAGCTGAGCTCTTAATTTCTGCATGCAACACCCTGCCACTCCGAGAAGTTAGAAGATGCACTTTCAGATGAAGATGGAGACCACACCCGGACTAGTTACACAAATGAGCGTTCTTGAGAGTATTCTTGCTCATATTAAAAGAGTTCTTGTTTATTCTATGCACTTCTGCCCATAATGGAAATGTCCTGTTTAAAACCTTACATGAGCCAACCAGCCCCCCCAGGCATAAATGTCCCAAAGGGACGTGCGTGACCCATGATGCTCCCTGCTCCCTCCACTTGATGGTACCACTGCTGTGATCCTGGGCACATGGCCATGACACATTCCTATGGGTCTGCCGCACCCCCACCTCCACCGGTCCTTCAGCGACCTTAGGACTTCTCGCCACTTCCTTCCTCTCCTCTCTCACTTTCTGAACTGTCGCAGCATAGCTGATTTCTTGGCTCACTTTTGTTTGCATTATTTTCCAGCATTACTTTCCAGGCCTCCACTTGCTTAAGACAACCTTTATATGATGCAAAGTGTTCACCACCACAATTACAACACGTTGGCATATCCTCAGTTGCACATTTCCAAATATCACTGGGACCACCACATTTACTACACCGTTTATCGTTCCTAAATGTTTGGCCCACATGATCATACTCTTGGCATTTATAACACTGAAGAAGCACCTGGATATACTGCTTAACCCTAAAGTGCACATACCCCAAATACACACATTCTGGGACTTCTCTCCCCTTAAACTGCAGTGCCACAGTCGCAGAGCTAGAGCCCCATCAGACTTTTTCCTACCCAACTGCCATACTTCTAACACCCCCATACCCTTCCGTGATCTCACTATATAAGTATCAGGTGTGGCTAAGAGGGACTCCATATAACACCCCTTTACATGCATCCCCCATACTGCTCTTCAGTTATAGGATGTTTTCCAAGTGCAAAGCATTTTTTCTGGATTGCTCACCTACACCTTTACCAACAATCTCCCTCCATTTATAACCTGCACAGATTGTACCACACCAAACCCATACTTTACCCATTCCAAAATAAAAAAGGGCTAACTCCTCCAAGGTCCTTATCAGGCCTAGCCGACTTAATTACCACTTTCCATCCCAAATCAGCCTCAATGGTCTCCTCCTCACTGCTGCACCTGCCATCAGCTCTTTCACATTGCTGTCCACTACCTGCCCTCCCAGTTTCCTCAACCTTTCTATCCACTGTTGACCTACTGTGGGACTGCTCCTTTGTACCTGCTCCTTTGTACCAGCTCCTTGCACTCCTCTTCTCTCCTTGATACTGCTTCCCACAGGAACACCTTCTAAAGTGTTACCTTCGCCCCCCCTTCCACCAGTCACCCTTTGCCACACACTTTCTTTTCCCAACCTTTTCACCACCTACCTTTTGCACCCCACGACCCCCTTGTCTGTCGCCCCTCCACTGTACTCCTCGGTCCCTTTTTTACTCAGGGGCTCACCTTTGCCCGCAGTATGCAAAGCGACATCTGCCATGCCTTCCCCCTATGGCGCTGCCCACAGCAGCCCTGTCAATGAACTAACCCCTCTCCCACAAGTGGCAAACAGTACACCCACTTCAGAATCTGCTCCTCACAGGGGGGAGAAGTGGCCAGGCCTAAAGCAGCCAAGCCGCAGCCACCTGTGCCTCACCCTCCTGGGACGTCCGACTCTTCCCCCTACCGTGTCTGCAACTCTCTGCCCCACTCTCTCCCAGTCAGGTCTGTGCTGTCACTCAACCTCAACTCCAACTTATCATGCCGAGAAGAGAGACACTAGTCTATGATGCACATTCGATATCACCCGGTCACTCCTTCTGAAAGGGACCCCGTCGCCATGGAAAATCTGTGTATGCCTCGTTTGTGCCGCTCAGACATGACGTCAGACATGGTTCGGCATAGCTCCTTCTTGGAATGGGCACATATAGGCAGCAACCTGAGACACCCAAGGCTCCACACAAGTTGAGAGATATTCATCTTTGATAAGCACACTGGGAAAACTGCAAGATAAAGAAACCGCATTCTTTGCTTCCTTCAATAAGGCAAATGTCACACAATAGCTCAAACGAACACTAGAAAGAAAAGTGGATCCATTCAATGTCTGTGGACGCCATCACCCAGGAAATATATATACAAGGCCCTGAGAGCACACAGGCGTACACAAGAAGATTCCCAGCTTGCCGTGCTGCAAAGCAAAGGGGTCTGAGGAGACGAAACAAAAGGGAGAACCAAAAGGTGCTTCGCTGTTGCCAGCAGAAATAAAGGATATCGTGTGAGTGCAATGGTCATTTTGCTATTTTTGTTTTCGGCGATCTAGTGATTGATTGGTGTTGAGCGCATACTAAATGTGTCAAAACTGTTCTCATTGACTAGCAAATCTAATCTAAAGCCATGGCTACATGTTTCAATTGGTGACCCATCCTATTGTTCATTGAAAGCCTGCTTTGCATAGCATTTGCTACTCACATTCCTATGGAAACTCACTCCTACATAAAAAAAGTCTTGTACTTATTCAATGTGTGTCATTTAACAACACTATTCAGCATGTTTTTCACATCGAAAGCGGCTGTGTCTGTCTACTCTGTTCGCTCTCACAGTGCGGCTTGACGTGTTGCCTTGCTGACTTTTGGTCCTTTCCTCTAGTCTGAGTCTGAGAGTGGAGGAAGTGCTGCAGCTCTGCCGGGCGCTTTGAACTGGGGACCTGAGGTGAAACGGAGGTGGCAGTGAGTTGGCGAGCCTCTCTGTGGTTTCGGCGCCCCAGTGACTGACTCCTGGGTACCGTTGCGCGTAGCTGCTGGTCACTGCCCGTCCTGGTCTGGGTAGCGGGCTGCCGATGGAACGCGGAAGGCTCCTGGATACCGCAGCTGCAAACAGAGGGTAAGCGCTGTACATCCCAGGACTCCAGTGGCAGTCCTACGTTGAGAACCGTCTACAGAGCTGATTTTACAATCAACTTAGCTGCAAATTAAGACGGCACAGATTGCACACATTCTACTTTGCAGTATCCTGTATGCTCAATATCCTGTATGCTCACTTTGAATTTACTTCAACGGGATACCCACTGCGTGCCCAGTATGGGGGGGGGGAATAGCCGTGCAGGTGTGGATTGTGGGCTCAGCCTTTTGACCCACACGGCTGGGTGGATGGCTGCTGGCCACTGACTAGCTATATTTTATAGAGGGCTTGCAGCTGGGCGCTGAATTCACAGGGTCTAAGAGTAGCCCTGCTGGGATTTGGTCAAGCGGCTGCTCAGGTGCCTTGATGCCCGGTAGATCGACATCAGGGGGTGGCCTCAATACCAAGTAAAACCAGAGCTCTTGTACTCAGTTAGAAGTGAAAAGCTGTGTTTATAGCGCTTTTGATAGAGTAAAATGTCCCCCAAAAGAAGACCACCGCAGAATAACAACTTGCGCAAGAGCAGCGCTAAAACTTCCACAGACAGAACTACGAAAGTAGGAGCAAAACAAAAAAAGAAATCAAAACAGCACTATACCTACTTTTTTTCCACCAAATTCCTCAGCGGAGTTGATTCCAAACATTCCCGAAAAGGAGGCAGTTAACCCGAGCGTAAGTAATGCGCAAGACAGTACTGTTGAACTGATGATTGATAATAACTCCCTGTTGGAGTTATGCCTCTCAGGCCAAAGGTCTATGACTCCTACTCTGATATATTCTTCTATAGAGAAAGAAAAAGGAGCAACAGCGAAAGAAGCCCTTCAATCGACTGCATCTCCGGAGAGACGATCAATGTCACCTAATCTAATGATACATTCTGAAATTTCAGAACTGGAGACGAACATGGGTTTTCCCTGGAATGAACACCTTGGTTGAGATGCAATCCTCAATGGCTTCCTTGCAGTTCGCTCTAAAAATTCTACTAAAAATGTGTGGCTGTATTCTAGAAAATACAATCAATTTGGCTACCTTGAATGTCGGGGATAAAGATGCTATGGAGGATAGTGAGCACAACCTATCCGAAGCTATACGGATGATTAAAGAGCCTTCATTGGCTCTTGAAGTAGATTTGAGTGTGTCGAATGACTCTGAGGTTTATTTCTCCCGGAAAACAACGGAGATTAGCCAGAAGGGCAAGCACGAAGAAAAGACCATCTAATGCGGCCTTGTCATCTTCAGAGTCCGCCCCAGTTACAAAAAATACAAAGAAATCTAGGAAAAAGGCTGCTAGTGCTGGGAAGAGAAATTCAGAAAGAGAAGGTCGCCTTACCAGTTGGCTTATCCCTGATAAAGACAAAGACATACCAGAGGTAAAGGAAGTGCTTCTAGCACCGATAATATCGGTAACTGAACAACTGGTAGGAAACTCTTCTACTCTGAATAGTGCTAGACAAATCTCCCATCTTGAGACAACACAGACGTCAGTATGCAGGAAAGGAGGAAAGCAGCCAGTAGTAAGTAGCAATCATATTTGTCTGATCAAGAATCTCTATCAGAACAATGATCAGGATTGGTTGTCACGAACAGAATTCTTGACTAGATTGCACTCAATACCACAACTAAGAGTCCTTACATCTGATGATTCTGAATACATTGAGCCGCTAAAAGGTCCAAAAAACGAATGTATCGGCAGTTCACTGTAAATTCCAGGCTACTTCAAATTTGCTGCGTACAATATAAACACAATCTGAGGCAAACGTGGAAATTGATGCAGACCCTAAAAAAGAAGATCTGGAATGCCCTAAGAAAGTGTTGGTGGAACCAAAGAATAAGATCAATACTATCAAACTTCCGGCTAGCAACGTGGTAGAAATAGCAGACGTACAGAACATCCTAAAGTGGCTAGCGGAATCTCTTCAAATGGTTTTGAAAAAAGACTGAGGGAGTTTGATTCTGTCCTGGAACAGCAGGGGCTTTAGTCCAACCAGAAGGGATAGTTGCCCTACATAAGCAAGTTTACGTGCATATGCTTGGAGGAGGTTTGGTCGACTACCCCTGTGGTATTAAATGGTTATACAGTGCATCAATCTCTTGCCAAAAAAGGAGAACAGGGATGACCTTTTGGGGGGATTGATAATTGGTATACAGCATAATGTTAAGTCATGTTGTATTGCAACTAAAACAGACAAATGTGTGATTGCGATTGAACTTGTGCTGTACATCGAGAATAAGGCTGAGAATATGCTATTGATTAATCTCTATAATCCACCTGGGGAAATTCAAGCTGAATCCATTCAAGAGACCCTACATGGCATTATGATCAAGTGGACTTTGAGGCAGGGAAATAGATCTGCAATGATAATGGGTGATTTCAATTGCCACATGTCAGGAGGGGAGGGGTCTACGAGTAATCCTTATCTAAGACCCCTGGTATAATGTCCCACAAGAAAGTGGATCCTGAAGGTCAGTACTGGCTGAGTTTCTTTGAACTCTGGGACATGGAAATGGTTAATGGGAGAACTAGTGACTGCCTTGGACACTTTACTTGGGAAGGTGGTGGTGCGAAGAGTACGCTGGATTATATTTTTGTTACAGAGGATCTTGCTAGCCGGGTGAAGGACATGAAAGTGGCCAAAAATATATGGAGCCACCATGCCGCGCTCAAGCCAACTATAAATGCTGATGGTGTAAACCATGCAACAAAATCTATGGAAGACATAAGGGTCAACCATGAAGCTTCACGTATCTTGTGGTCTGAGAGAAACATAGCCGAAGTGGTAGCCTCTTTGTCAGTAGACTGCTATGGGGATATCAATTTGTTTCAAGTCATGTCGATAGAGGGGATTGAACATTGGATATCTACTTTTGCAATATTGCATGCTTCAGTTGGCGCAGGAGAGGCGTTAACTTCTCTCAGTCAGAGAAATCCTTAAGATCGTGAAGTGAGAGATGCCAAAAGGCGACTGAGAGCAGACATCAGGATGGCAAAGAAAACTTCTCCATCGACTAAATGTTTTGTTTCTCTATGTAAAACACTTAAGGAAAAATACAGATCTTGGATAAGGCAAAAAAAAAACTAAAGAAATTAAATCAATGGCAAGAGACTATAAGGATATTGTGTACGGGGGCGTAGCTTGGCGGCCATGCAAGCGTGAGCTAGTCTTGGAGAGCTCCCACTCGATCCGGAGACAGATCCTGGAAAAAGCCCATAAACAGAAGGAAAACAATAGAGGAAAAGCTGGGGAAGGCATCGGAAAGCCCAGAGAACAAGCAGAAGAAAGTCCGAGGAAAATCGGGACTGAGAAGGCTGAAAACGGAGAGTGCGAGATACGCGGCACCACCACGCAAAATGGCGGACGCGCCTCGCTGAAACAGCCGCTCGCCACCGAGAAGAAGGCGGGCGCAGGAGGAAGGAAGACAGGACCCAGGGGCGCCGCCGGTGGACAGCCAGCCCAGTGAAGACCATCGAGCCGCCCGGGAGAAGGAAGGAGACCGAGATATGCGCCGCAGCGCTGTACCGAGATAGACGGAGGAGGCGCGAACGCCCACAGACCGCAGCACAAGCCGTGGCAGAACGGAAAGGGACCAGGCGGGCAGCAGCGGCGCCGGAGGACTGGAAGGTGCGCCCCCCCTGACAGACAGCAAGGGGGGCTGGAGGTGAGGACGCCGAGAGCTCCAGCGGAAACCCCCTGGGTAATCGGGCGCCGGGAGCCCCAGCCGGGGAAAGGAAAAGAGACCCCGAGGCCAGAGGACGAAGGGGGTGAACGGAGCGTCCGGCCCCGACCTGGGGACCGGTGGACGCTCCCTTGAAGAGGAGGGTGACGCGTCTGTGACGGGCCCCTGCGGGAGGTGAGTTTCCACCAACACACGCTGGGGCGGACGGCGACAGACAGCAGGGCCACACCCGAGCCCGCCCTGGGGACCATAGGACATACGTGGGAGGACACAGCCCACTCAAACAGCCGTGACAGAGACCCTGGAAGAGCCACGAATCACACAACGGGCGGGCCTACTCCCACATACACCCGTACGGAAGAAACAGCCAGGGGCACACCACCCCACGGAAGACGGGGTGAGGCTATCCGCACGAGAGGAGGACCATAGTACAGACCCCGGCCCAAGCAACGACGACAGGCTACCACTACGAAACTGCATGAGCAGGATCCGTATACTGGCATACAGCAACCGAAACCAACATGCCAGACAAACCAAGAGGTGGTAGGGGGGGGGCAGACGGTCATGGAGTCATTTGCCCGCACGAACGAGGATCAGCAGCCCGATGCAGCTGAAATGGACACAGTAACGTCACATGTGGCGCACGGAGAGATCAAACCAGTGGAAGGGAGCATCCTGGAGGCCATAGAAGCACTAAAGACCTCGATAGAAGGCAAGCTGAATGCAGTAATCGTAGACGTGGGGCTCCTTCGGCAGGACACGAGAAACCTGGCAGAGAGAGTGACAACGGTAGAACAACAGGTACAGAGCAATACAGCGGACATGACTGCCTCCCAAACACAAATGTCAGAGGCACTGGAACGCATCAGAACGCTAGAACGCAGAGCCGAAAACGCGGAAAGCAGGGCCAGACGCAACAATGTACGCATAGTGGGGCTGCCGGAGGGGGAGGAAGGCAGAGATCCCACGAACTACATTGAGAACTTACTGATCCAAGCGGTGGGTGCCGGGACCCTGTCCCAGGGTTTCGTTGTGGAAAGGGCACATAGAGCATTAACCAAGAGACCACGCCCGGGGGCACCACCGAGGCCTATGATCGCGAAGATCATGAACTTTAAAGACAGGGAAAAAATCCTGGCGTTCTCAAGAGACGGTGGAGTCATAACCCGGAATGGAGCCAGGATAACCATCTACCCCGACTACACGGCGCTAGTGCAAAGGCAGAGAGCTCAGTTGTGGCCGACCAAAGACCGCGGGCGTGAAGTTCATGCTACTATACCCGGCTAAACTCAAAGTGCTACATAACGGAAGGACACAGATCTTTGAGACCACAGCGGACGCCCAACTGTGGATGGACCAACAGGGGTTCCCGCAGCCGGAAGAGGGGAACAGACGGAACAGAGAGGCGCCCCGACGTGACAGAGAAGGAGATTGAAGATGGAACGCAAGACCCGGGCGCCCGGCAGAACTGGGCGAAACAAAATCTGAGGAACACTGCAGCGAGCCGCAGGTTACTACACCACTTCACTGCAATGAACTTAAAGACAAAACGGGAGAGAAGACACAGGGATACTCCCTGTAAAAAAGTGAAAGAGCAGGATAACCAACAGCTCACGAGTTCAAGGCCTAAACCAAGAACATACTGGGAGTACAAGACTTCTGGAACTGGACCACCAAGACCCACAGTAGGAACCCCAAGCAGAGACAATGTTTATAGTGCCAGTTCTAAGGCACTACGCCGCGACAAGTAAGCGTGAGGGAAGGAAGGCGACACCTGGAGAGCGGTGGGGCCCGAGCAGGGGGAGGGAGGCTGGGCGTTTGTTAACGTTGTTTTTAGTTACAGTTGTTAGGAGGTTAAGTTCGTGGGGTGAAGGCACGAGGGAAAAAGGACATGGCAGACTAAGAAACCACGGCAGAGACACGGAGGGTGGACACGTGAGGCGGACCCCGGGCGCCAGGGGTCAGCGAAGCGCACTGAAGGAAAACACCAGGGAAAAAACGAATCCAAGAACTGCAAGAGCAGCTAAACCCCTGGGAAACGCGGGGGATGGAGGACGTGTGAACCGCACAAAATACCACGGAAAAGATGCGGAACGAGGACCCCCGGAAAGAGACACGTCAAGAGGACAGGAAAGTGTACGGGCCCATGGGACAGAGAGGGCCACTAACACCTGCCCCACAAGAACCGAGATGACCTAAACATCGTCACATGGAATGTTAGAGGGCTAAATGCATACGTCAAGAGGCTGAGGGTCTACACTTGGTTAAATAAAACGAGAGCCCACGTTGCAATGCTGCAAGAGACGCACCTGACGGTCGAAAAACAAACCAAAGTGGCCAAAAAATGGGGAGGTCAGATGTACAGCTCACCGTACTCTAATTACGCAAGGGGGGTGATGACCTGGATCGCCCCGAGCACCCCATTCCAGCTCATCAACCAGGAAAAAGACACTGAGGGTAGGGTCCTGATCGTCCATGGAATGCTGGAGAACCGGGAGGTGTGCCTGGTGAACACCTATGCCCCCAATCATGACGCAACAGCCTTCTTTGAGTGACTCACGCCCCGGCTGGCCCCGTACAGGAACGCTACGATCATCTGGGCTGGAGACCACAATTGCACACTGGAACCCCGACTAGACAGGTCGGACGATAGGCACAGACGACCAGCGCCACCAGCACGGAGGTTGCGGAAGATACTGGATCAGCTGGAACTGGAAGACATCTGGAGGAAGGTACATGAGGGGGAAAGGGGATTCACACATTACAGTGCTCCGCATGGGACATTCACACGGATTGATTACCTTTTCACGGGAAGGGAAACATTAGGCGAATTCACTGGGGCACATATACATGCACGAACCCTGTCTGATCACGCCCCCTTGAGAGTCACATGGGCACATACACACAGGGGGGCCCCCACGCCCACATGGAAACTAAGGGCAGAAGCACTGCTGGACGGGGAATTCCAGAACATATCCAAAGCACGATAGAAGACTACTTTGAGCATAACTCGGGTAGTGTGGACAGCACAGTGACGATTTGGGAGGCCCTCAAGGTGGTGGTCAGAGGTGCGGCAATGGGGAAGACAGGAGGACTCAGGAGGGAAACCCTAACCCAACTGGACGCGTTAGAAAGGCAGATTGCGAGGGCCGAGAAACGGGCGGGGGAGATCGGAGGAGAGCAGGATGACCTCACCACCCTGCGGCAACAGTGCATGGTGACTTGGGAAAGACTAGGGCGCCTGGATTATGGGAAGTACATACAGAGGCTGCACGCAGAGGGGGATAAGCCCGGCAGGCTCCTGGCCTGGCTAACCAAACAGGAGACCAAGCGGGAACCAATTAACGCAATCCAGAATAGTCAAGGGGAGGTGGTAAGGTCCCAGGAAGGTATGAACGCGGTGTTCTCGCAATTTTACGAGAAGCTGTACACAAAAGTCCAAGAGGGGGAGGAGGGGGACCTGGAGGACGCCTTCGCGGAAATCAGGCTCCCGCAACTCACTGAGGAGCAGGCCCAAATGCTGGATGCCCCCCTCACAGTGGAGGAACTGGCGGAAGTAATCACCCAACTGCCGACAGGGAAGACCCCGGGGCCGGATGGGCTACCGGGGGAATTCTATAAGAAGTACAGAGACAGTTTAGCCCCTAGATTGCTGGAAACATTAGAGGAGGCATATGAGACGGGGAGGCTCCCGAATAGCATGTCGGAATCCATTATAGTGCCGATACTTAAACCAGGGAAACCACCCCTCGACTGTGGGTCCTATAGACCAATTTCCCTGATAAACCAGGACTCCAAAATCCTGACAGCGGCATTAGCTAACCGGCTCAAGAGAGTGCTACCCACCCTGATCCACACTGACCAGACAGGGTATGTACCTGAACGAAACACGACATGGAATCTCCGGAGACTCCATTACGTCATTGATAGGACTAATCAAGTAGAGGGGGAGTGCGCAGTAGCTTCACTAGATGCGATAAAAGCATTTGATTCGGTGAGCTGGGACTGGCTTTTGGGAGCACTCACCCACTTTGGGATAGGGCAGGGGTTCCTCCGATGGATAAAGTTGCTCTACAAAGACCCGAGAGCAAGGGTCAAGACGGGTAGGCTTGTCTCCGGGGAATGGAGCATAGGGCGAGGTACGAAACAAGGGTGCCCGCTGTCACCAATGTTATATATTCTAGCTTTGGAGCCATTCGCGGTCTTCCTAAGAACGGATTATATGGATACGGGCATAGCGATCGACGGGGTGACACACCAGATATCGATCTACGCAGATGACATACTGCTCTACGTCCAGAACCCACGCACCCACCTAGGAGATTTACTCGAGGCACTAGGGGCATTCGGTAGACTATCGGGAATCACTATTAACAGGGAGAAATCCTCACAGTTCCCCCTGGCGGGCCTGCGAAAAGTGCCACCAGATCAACTGCCGCACCTGGGCCTCACATGGACCCCGACCACCTTTAGATACCTGGGGGTGGACATTCACCACAATACCGCGGACACACACATAGCCAACACACAGGCGGCCCTGAACAAAATTGAGCACGCTATGCAGTTCTGGAAGACCCTACCGCTGGGGATGATAGGCCGAGCGGCCTTATTGAAGATGACGGTCCTGCCCCGGCTCCTATATTACTTTACCAATATCCCTTACAACATCCCGGGAGCTTTCTTTAAACGCCTGCACAACCTGGTGAGGAACTTTCTGTGGGGAGGGGGGAGAAACAGGGTAGCACTGACTACATTACAGAGGAGCCACGAGTGGGGGGGCATCAAACTCCCGGACTTTTTGTATTACCACCTAGCGGCACAACTCCAATTTGTGGTGAGATGGCTGGGAGAGGACATCTCCATTGACGCAATTCTCCTCCGACCAGCACTCAGGCAATATTACCTGAGGGAACTCCTCTGGATGCCAGCTGCCCAGGCTAGGGCTCTTCCTAACATGGCCCAGCTGGGCCGAACGCTATGGGAAAGAGCCTGGAAGACGCAAGGCATGCAGGACCCCTGCTCAAGACAGATCCCCTTGGCGGGTCTGGTAGATACCCGCATAACAAGCCTGGCCACGTACAGGGCACAATGGGAGGACAAGGGGGTAGCCCAAATAGGGGACCTGTGGCAAGAAGGACAGTGGGTCGGATTCCAGTCCTTGGTGGAGGAGCAAGAGGTCCACAAGGGCCAGTTCATCCTGTATAACAGCTTTGTACAAGCAATGAAGAAGAGGTGGGGAACCATGCCAGAGGCAGAGGCAGAGGATACTGGGGGGGCGCTGGATACCTGGTATGACATTTCTGAAGGAGGACACACCGTGTCCAGGCTCTACGAGCAACTACTGGGTACCACTAATAGGAAGATACTGAACGTGCGGGCAAAGTGGGAAGAGGAGCTCCAGCAGCCCTTCCAAGAAGGAGAATGGAATAGAACCCTCCAATACACTAAAAAAGTTTCTAGGAATGCCAGGTTCAGGCAGCTGCAAATCTACATAGTCCATTGAGCATACCTAACTCCCAAAAGAATGATGAAGATAAGAAAAGGACAAACTCCCAGCTGCCCACGCTGCCGGGAAGAACAAGCAGACATGGTGCACATGTTCTGGTCGTGCCCCAAAATAACAGAGTTCTGGAATATGGTGAAGAATAAGGCGAGGACGGCAGGAATCCATATGCAGGCCTGGTCACCTAGGTCTTATATACTGGGCCTGTTCCCGAGGGGGGACAGGCAGATGGCACACGTGGCAAAAATGAAAGACCTGATGACAATACTGGCGAAGCGCCGCATAGCAATGGCATGGAACACGAGTGAAGGACCCTCGGCAGAGGGCTGGTGGGCAGATCTACAAAAATGGGCGATAGCGGAAACGACCGTCTGGACGAGAGCCACACAGAGGGGAGAAGGCAATAGCGGAGCCAGAATACTGGCGTGGAACACCCTGGTGCGGGACTTGTTCGGAGATGGGGTGGAAAACAACAGGAGTGACTCTGATGACTCGGAAGGAGGACAGGCTGGCCCGCCTATGCCCTATGCCCGGGGGCAGAATACAGACCAGAGGAAACTCAGTGAGTGGGGAGGAGGCGGCCTGGCCGGGGCCGGAGCAAATAATGGATAATATAGACACAACTCCAAGGTACCAACACATGTGTTCACGGACAAGGAGAGGCCACTCCCAGGGGAGAGGGGGGGTGGCCGAGACGACGGTTTCTCTGTTATGAACTTAACAACTTTGGCGAGTGGCCCATGGCGATAATGGACCACGGACATAAGCAATTGCCTTCAAGGGGAGGGGGGGAAGCAGGGGGAGTTGGGAATGTATTTTTCCTTTGTTGTTAAACCAATAAAAAAGTTTAAAAAAAAAAAAGGATATTGTGTACAAAGAATACTCGTAACATCTGGGCTCTTCTATGAGAAGTGAGAGGAAATAGAACTAACTCAATCCTGAATCCCATAGGAGCACATAGATGGGAAAGTTTCCAGAGAGAGCGTAACATCCCGATCAATGGTAACGATAAGGAGGCTGATAACAGTATTCCGCCTGGGCCCCCCCATTTACGGTAACGGAGGCTGCACTAGTAGAGAAGATAAACAAGTTAAAATCTTCCAGGGTACCCGGCCCTAATGGCCTGGCCAACATATTGAAATGTAACCCAGTTATTGGACGGTAGTATTAAAGATTCTCTTTGGCACAATTATGCTCAAAGGGAGAATACCCCTCTCATGGCAAACTGCCACTCTTATCCCAGTACAAAAGCAAGGTGACAAGAACGATCCGAGCAACTATAGATTGCCGTCAATGCTCGATTGCACCGGTAAACTCTTTGCGGGTCTAATCTTAGATAAATTACAAGAATGGGCAGAGAAGGAGCATATATTTAACTGTTTCCAAAGTGGTTTTCGGAAGGGTTACTCAACGATGCATAACCCGATTATTCTCGACACCTTGCGTACAGCTGCCAGGAAAAAGGTGAGTCTGCCGCTGTATGCATTATACGTAGATTTTAAAGCAGCCTTTGATTTGGTTCGCAGAAACATCCTGTGGTCTAAATTAAAATTGCTTGGTTGACCCAAAGGCCTGTTATACTACCTGAGGCTCTTTCATCAGAACAACACAGTTTCCCTTAAATTGGATTTGCAAGGCAATACGACTGCCCAAATTGTACAAAACAGAGGAGTCAAGACAGGGGTGTGTGACGGCGCCGACCCATTATAATTTGTTTACATACGATCTACCTGCGGCTATCGGTATGGTACATAACTGTCCACCGAAAACTGGTGATAAGCACTGTTCAGTCCTTGCGTACAAAGACATCTTAGTGATATTAGATCACACACTTAGCGGTCTGCAGAGATCTGCAGAAGCCTTATGGCTTTATGCTAACACCAATGGACTGACAATAAATCTACAGAAAACACAACTGATGCTATTCACAAATAAAAAGGTAGCACGTACCAGCTCAAAGGTACAGAAGCTGGAGATTCTATACACCCCGAATTATAGATATTTGGGAATTGATATTGAAACGCAGGGGGACTATCTCCAGTGTAAACTGAATAGAAATATCAGGGCATTCAAATTACTTCTCCTTCTCTTGTATACCGCTTCACTATTACTCATGGCGGCTTCACCATAAGGTCTGCATGTTTGTTATACCAACAGGTCCTAGTCCCGATGATGACCTATGGCCTTGAAGCCCTACAAAATATGGACCTGAATTGGTTGCAGGTTGTGGAAGGCAAATATTGGAGAAAGATCTTAGGCCTCCCAACCTGCATACCGATGGCCATCATTAGGCTTGAAATAGGACGGATTTCATTAAAATATCAGGTACTTGAGAAAAGGACTGAACTAGATCTGTTGATGTTGAGTAAATCAGGCAATCCACTTGTTGACACCCCGAGGGTTGAATCTGCCAAACAGTCTGGGAATTTTCTCCTAAAAAACAAGGTTGACATACCTGAAAGAAATTGGCTGGAATATTCAAACTGAGGGGTTTACTCAAAAGGTCCAGAATTGCTCTCTCTAAAAAAGTGGATCTTTGGGATTGGATAGGAAACTATGCACATCTGGAGAATCACAAGAACTATCAATGTATTAAGTATATGTTATATTCATACAAAAAACCTCAGTTTTACCTCAATCTGTGCCCAGCAGTTAGACTGAGGCGTTTTATCCTGCTACTTAGGATGAACTATCTGCCGGTCTTGGCTTGCACAGGGGTAATAAATCAGATACCTCATGTTGAACGTTTCCGCCGACTATGTAAGAACAAGTCAACAGCAGAATCAGGGAAACATGCATTGACAAACTGCCCTAAATTAGTCACGACATATCAGACCCAATATGGTAGATATATTCATAATGCCGACTATATAGCAGAATTAACCTTCTGGTGGAGCAGCATTAATGCTTTGAACATGAGGCACCTGATCGCAATGTATAATGTTTGGTTGTTAATTGAGAGTCTACTGGCAATTTCCATCTGAATCAATTTTTTTTGTTTGGATTTTTTTTGCCCCTGGGATACCAACGCTTACTTGTGTGCTGTCCCTCAGGAACCTAATGGTTACTGACAACAGGAAGGACTATGATTCTTTCTCGTATGGTTGTTTATGTGCAGTCTTATTAGTGGTAGACAAAATCTGAGAAACATTGCTCTCAATTATGGACACTTGTAAAGTAACAGATGTATGGCTATACGAAAATCTATTTATTTGTATCATGTTATTATATTTCAGTGAATATAAATTAATGATGTTAATTATTAGGTTTTATACTTTTTGTACAGAGAAGTTGAGTCATTATTATTATGTTGTATTTAAGTAGTCAACATGTATATTTCATGTGTAAAGTTTATTTATACACTATATCACATTAAAATAAAAACAAATATTAACAAGCCCATCAAAAGGTTATCTGGGAAAAAAACTATTAACATTTCCTGGCATCTTGTCAACATTTTGGCTTAAAAACCCTATCGGGAATACACACCACTCCTCCTGGTTAGCTCCTAAAACAAATACAATGGCAGGTACAGGCCCGAATCAAGGTTCCATTTAGTCTGATGGTATGGAGAAGCAGGCCTGTGAAACCAAAGGTTTCAGAAACCATGACATGTAGACCAGTTTGGGTTCTCCACATGTCAATCAGCTCCTCCTTCAGCATTTCTCATTGCAGTGGATGCTGGCTTCCTAGAGCAGCGATTCCAATACTCCGCTAAACTAAGGGTGACAGTTAGGGTCCATTGGGCAGACAGGTCCAAGTTCTGTTAGCCTACGTGAGCATGCCATAACCTACATGAGCATGCACAGCTCAGCACCCACCATGGCAGTGTACAGGTTTTGCTGTACTTCAAAAAGTGCAGCTCATTGTTGTTCAAATATCCAGCGTTGAGCACCGCAAATCAACCAGCAACAACAGCAATCGGTAGAGCAGAGTAGCCAAGCTGTAGCCTCAATATTATAAAAGCTCCCACTCACCAAAATGCTTCATTTAACCAGTAGATGCTGTGCTTCAGCTTAAAATGAGCCCCTTACTCGTTGCACACCAACGTCTGCTGGCAAGTTAGAGGCAGTATTTCGGCACCCACAATAGGAGGATATATGGGAGCAAAGGGAAACGCAAAAGGATCTTAGATTGCCCCACCACCACCAGGTACAGTTTAAGCACAAGGAATAAACATTTTAGAGCACATTCATTTTACTCATGCTTAGATATTCTGTATAACATTGCATCACACGTTTTCCTTGCAGCATTGGGAAACAGTTTATTGAAACAAGGGAAGGGGACCGGACCAAAAATGTTGCAATCCAGATTGGATGGGGGATGCATGAAATGGTTGAGGCTTTAATTTTGGCTTGCTATTGGTCATGCAATTATGGTTAAAAATAAATAAAAAAATAACTTACCCAGCTGTACACTGCATACCTTTTTATGTCCCAATTTCCAGTCCACAATCTGATGAGGTTTACAACAGTAGTGAGCAAAGTGGCATTTAGAGCATGCCTTTGGCGCGATACAGCCACAAACTCTGCACAGATGGGCACCAGATTTCAGTTTCAGAATGCTGAAAGACCCCTTTGGAGGTGCTGTGTCTGGTGGTGGACTGTAAGAGTAAGTGTCATTCTTCCGTGGTAGCTGATTTCTGAAAACTGCAACAAGGAATAAAACGAAATCATCAGCAGTATACCAAATAACCAAGTTCTCCAGCTAAGGTGGAGACCATCTCAAACAAACGTACATCATGTGTTCAATTAAAGCTTCTACAACTAAAAACCTCAAAATCTTTCACATCCTGCCTGAGCTACAGGTTGATTAACTACTTTATCTACTTGACTTAAGAAAAACACTTGGGACCTCTGAACTGGGTAGGATCATTTTTTGTACAAAAAAAAAAAAACACATTAATGTATGCATTTTGGCACATGAAGAAACTCTGCCAATACTAAAGGCTAGGTTTGCGACTGACACTTCAATGCAAATTTTCATGTAAAAGTGAGTGGATGATAATATATTGTAGGTAACAGTGCCCGTAGTGTTCAGCAAAATAACCTCGATTTTAAAGCTATTAAGTTGGAGGCCCACATTCAAGAAAGAATACTCTGTAAATAGCCCCAAGAGGGAAAAGTTGATCATATACTGCTGTCACGCTGAAGTGAATTGGGGAGTCTTCAGAGTAGGACTGCATCAATTCAAGGGCTGTCTTCAGCACATGAAATAGCGGAACATCTAAATATTGAATATGGCGAGAGATAGAAAGATTCCTGCAATTGAGCTCCTCATTTTGATACATCTGTCACTCTGCCATCAATCCCTCCAAGAGGAAGAAAATCGTCCGAATGGTTGTGATGCTGAGAGACTGGTTATTCAAACAAGCCGGCGAGCATTGAGTCTTTGAAGCAGCAAATCATGGTCCACAATGTTGAAGACAGCAGAGAAATCTAATAACACAGATGGACTTCATAACCCTCAAATAATGTTGTGAGGCCGTCATACCAAAATGATAAAAGGTACAGCCTCTGTTCATGGTCTGCGATGTCAGTTGAGTGGTCACGATTTCCTCCATGACCGTGGCAAAGATAGGAAAATTTGCGATAGGTCCAAAGTTAGACATGATGTAAGGGTTTAGAGAAGAATTCACCGGTAAGGGCACTACAATTGTTATTTTTTATTTTTTTTCCTTTTAACTGTATGGGGCTGTGTTGGGGTGTGGGAGTGTGAACAAAGCCAAAAAAAAAGAAATTTCCAGAAAGCAGTGGGGTGAAGGCAACAGGATGATCTACAAGGAGATACAGGGTCAGCCCAGGAGGTTGTAGTTTTCAATAGGCCTAAGAGTTATGTGCATGTGCAACTTCTAAGGCGTCAGCTAGTTGAACTGAAAAAAGTGGCTTAAAATGTGAAGGGTGATGATTTGACATAAGAGTTTGTCAACCATACTCTGATTATCTCATAGTTTCATCTTTCAGAAGGACATTTAAATCATTTGACAAAGTGGTGGTCAGTTTTACACTTGGAAAGCAGTCTCTTAAGCAGGAAGAGAGGCAAACAAAGTGTTTTCGAATGATTGAGCTTGCATCCAATATGAGCTTGCATCTAATATTAGTAGTCCAATAGTTGCTTTTAGCTTTCTGTATAGCATCAAGAAGGCAGTTATACTTTTAATTGTCCAAGGGATTCTTGTGCTTTCACCATCTAGTTTCAGCAGTTCACCAGCTTCAATTTTAATACCCCCAACCAAACCCCTCCTGACGGTATCTGACCAGATTCTGGAACTCTAAGAAGACAGTGTGAAGAAAAATAAAATGTCATCACCAGATGTTGGCTAAAGGGTAAAGATGATCAAAATGACCTTCGTGATAGAGGGTTGAAGAATTGGCTCATCAACTTCAATAGGTTTTCTCTAGACCAGCTCGACAGCTGGGTTTTGGTCTTTCAGCATGAAGCACATGGCTGGGGATAGTACAGTCTAAGAGGTGGCAGTCATATCATACATTACAAACAATGACTTCCTTATGCAGAGAGATTACAATCGGTGTGTGGCCCTGGATGCCTGTAAACAAATCATTGAAGAAATAGCCAAGTTACCAGTGTTTGAAGCAGATCTACGGCGAGGGAATCTTGCTTTGAATCAAGCCTTCAACTGCGATCCCCTAAAAACAATGAAGGAGGATCATTGCATGGCTGATTGTGCAACTACTATTAGAAAGGAACTGATTTGAAACACAATGCCGTGGGGATCTATATCACAACATCCAAAAATGGTGTTTTAGGGCAGAAAATACATGGTGCAGTAGGCAATCCCATTTAGCTGCCACTCTAGAGCATAGCATGATGGTGACCTTCAAATAGTCTAAAATGTAACCACTGCTACCTCTCCTATGTGTGAATCTATCACCATGCAGAATGAGAAAGCTGATGGGTGCAAATTATGCTAAAGAAGGGGTGGAATACTATGTAACCCACGTTATGTGAGCCACCGTTGGTCCACCTTGTTTTGATAATGTATGATATGCTGGGATTTAACTGCAGAGCTGGTATTGCATGGACCACACAGGAGGCTCCTCAGTGAAGCAGTAACATGGGGCTTAAGGGTTTGGTCTGAGTGTTCACAGACAAGACATAGGTTAGAAAGACCACCCTGTTGGAGTGCAGAATGGAGAAATTGTGATGAAGAGTGCTCAAAGTTTTAGCCAGCTGTGGCAGGGTGGAATACTGGACACTTGATTTGTGAAAAGGTGCCACACGACATAGGGATGGGGGCAGCCGGGATTAACAAAAAGTGTGGCGTATGGAATACTATGACAAACTATGGTAAACTGCAGGGTGCAATGTTTGCAGTTGCCACTAGCCTTTGGCTGGTGATAAGGGACTGCTGGAGCTTAGGAAATGGTGTGCTGTGTTTAGGTTTAGGATGGAGCTGGTGAGCAACTTCTTTATGGCTGGCTAGAATCTTGCAACCTGAATTCTTTGCACCCTGGTAAACTGTAGAAGACCTTGGACATAGAGCTCCAAGGAGGTGCAGCACAAGATGGCAATCCACTAGGGCCCAACCGATCATTTCTGGCAGAGAGGGCTCCAGGACATTTAGTTCCTCCTGCAGTCAGTACCACCTAAACTGTGGGTGAATTTTGCACACCGAGGTGCTGGGTATAGAATTCCCTGAGCAACTTAACTCCATCCGGTGCACCCATAACCAATAATTTTATCATCTCATTCCATCAATAAAAATCTATTTGCTACTAATGTTCAAAACATAGACAAAGACCATAGTTGGGGAAACAACAATAAGGTGCTTACTTGTTGAAATGGCTAATGCAAATTGAATGGGCGCAGGGACTTGCCAACTAACTTTGTTTCTTAGCAACTGCAGGTTCAATGGTGGACTATTTTTTGTGGATTTAGGTGTATTTAGTGACATGTTCTAGCCAAATTCTGCCTAGGATTAGAAGGGCTCACGTTTTCCATAGATAGGATGAGACACATTTCTCAAGTTATTCGGGCCACCAGGGTCAAAAGACTTAGATCCCGTAGGGTTGAGAGCAAATCCCAAATGTTTTTTTAATTAGGCTTTTACTAGCCACAATTGTCGGAGGTGGAGGGGTGGGATATTTGGGGAGAAAATATGGGGACAGTATCGTTTTGATATGGAGTGCCTTTTTTATTGTGTATTTTCCCAATAAATAAATATTTAAAAAAAGAAAGTCTAAAATGGTTGCCGACAAGTGAGGATGTGTGCTCCTGGACTCCTTCCCGGGCCATGAGACAGCAGGCCATGAACAGCAGAGGCCAGGGACCTGGGCGGGGGGTCAGAGGTGCAGTGGAGCAGGCAGCCCATTGCACGCAGAAGAGACCTCCTGGAGACGGCCAGAGCACGCGGGAGGCCTCTCAGGGATGGCCGAACACCAGGGGGGCAACCGGCACAGTGTGCCGCAGCGGGCTTTGATGGCAGCCCGCACCGCGGGCAGCCACAGGAGGGAGAAGGAAGGGCTATCGAAGAACCGTGAGGTGAGTGAGGCAGCATCACAGGTCCCGTGGTGGAAGAAAGGAGAGAATAGCAGGGAGGAGTGGTGGACCCGGAGAGGCCCTTGGAGGTGGCGAGAATGAGCCGGATCCCAGTCCCGGCCCCACAGCAGCAACAAGTGGCAGAGATAGGGATCGGACTGGGGCCAAGGGTGTTGTGCGATTACCCAGATGCTGATGCTGGAGGACATTGAGCGCAGCTGCTCCCCAAGCTTGGAAGAACGCGGGCCCCGGATCGAGGCCTAAAGTACGGACCCGGCCCGTGGACAATCCCCACCTTCAGAGCACAACAGAACTCAGCCACATAGCCAGGATAATTCTGCCGGAGCCGAGGGGCAGTGCACACCCCAGGCCAGGTGGCGATCAGCACTGGAAAGCAGACAGACACTGGCCATAGGAGAGCAGTGGGGCAAAGACCCAGTGAGGTGGGGCCTGCGGCAAGCACTGGCCTCTGTCCTGGTACACCCTGTAGACAGAGTGTGAATGTAGTGGAGCAAGACATCAAGTGGGGTTGGACTCCCAAAACAGACAGAGGAGGGGGTGGAAATCTAAGAAGATGGGGCTGGTGTTGGAGGCAGAGGCTGGTTGTATGCAGTGTGAGGGTGATTTACAGATGCCAGAAACAAATGGGAAAGGTACACCGGCCTGACAAAAGACCCTATGCAGGTTCCAGGAGTGGCAGCTAGAGCGCTGTTGGAGGCAGAGAAGTGAGGAGGCACGGGCAGCCAACGAAGGGCAAAGTGGCGAGAGCTGCGGAAAGGATCAGGAGAGAGACAACATGGCCCTAAGCAAGGATGACCTAAAGGATGGCCTCAGACAGACTTGGAGGGGAGAATGATGACCAACTTTCAAGACCAATTGGCGTCAATGAAAGAAGAGCTGAGAAGTTCCCTGAAGGAGGTGAAAGGGGAAGTGAAGAGCTTGGGAGGTAGGGTGGATGTCACAGAACAAGTCCTAGCGGAAGTGTCGGAAGAGGTAAAGCAGAATTAAGAGCTGCTTAAACAGGTGGCCAGGGTGTCCCATAATCTGGAGCTACTGGTATAGGACTTGGAGAACTGATCACGTTGGTCTAACATTCGTGTGAAGGGACTCAGTGAGAGAGCCCAAGACATGGAGCTGAGAGGAATGATTCAACATTGCTTTGGGGATTTGTTGTTGGATACGCTGCCGGAAGCAGTCGGGATTGACCGGATACACGGTGTTGGGTCCAGGTCGTCGGGCCGGGAGCGAGGCCAAGGGATGTCCTGGTGGCCCTGACCTCTTTACAGACAGAAAGAGTGTTTTGGGAGTGGCGAGAGGCCAAGTGAATGTTACAGTGAACGGCTCGCAGGTCCAACTGTTTCAAGACCAGGCGCTGACAACCCTGCAAAAGAGAAGGGCCATGGGGTCGGTGACACGAGCACTCAACGCAAAGCATATCCCATACAAATGGACCTTTCCCTTTGACTTACTCTTTACTTTGGATGGGACACAATATTGCATAATGAATGTGGAAGATGGTGACTCGATGCAGTGACAGACAGTGGGAATGGTCCAGGGGGTTAGGGAGGTCGGGGGTAAGAGGGGCATGATTGAAAGAAGCACAGGAGCGAGCAACGGAGGGAGCAGGCTGAGAGGGTAGGGATGGGCTGCCGGACTACAAGCTGGGACGAGAAGGGGGAGGACATGAAGAATGGAACGGGTTGGAGGGGAGTGATAATAGGGCAGATAGGAGGGTGGGGAAATGGTGGGTGGAGCAGGGCGTCCAGTTGATACGAGAAATGGGCCTTGGAGGGAAGCGGGCTGGTCACGATGAGGCCATTGAATCTATCAGGGGGTATAGACAACCTCCAAAGGGGTGGGCCCCAGGTGATTATTGAGACCAGAGCCTCAGGATTGGTCCTTGAGGGCATTGTAGGCTCTCTGGCCTGGACCTGGGAGGGACTGTTGGGAGCAGGCTGGGAGGAGGGGAAGTTGTGGAAGCGGCAGTAGTTGGAAAGGGGGGAAAAAATAAAATAAAAATCGGGTGGAGGTACAGTTGGGGGGTTGCAATGGTGGGGAGGGGGGAGAACAGGAAGCAGTACAAAGAACACAGCGAGTTGGAGATATTGTGGGTGCAACATGCATAGAGAGGAATTGTGAGGGGGCCGAATTCCCAAGTAAAACGCAAGAAGGTCGAAGCACAAATTAAAAAGGGGTAAGGTGGATGTTATAATGCTTCAGACATGTTAAGAAAGTGGATAAAACTAAGATAAACTGGGTGCTTTGAAACAATTTAATTGATGTATAAGCGCCTTACAAAAAAATAAAAAGATCAGTTGAGGCAGTTCTCACGGATCTATCAAACTAATGCCCAGGGGAAAATGGTGGGGGTGTGGATTGGATTCAAGGATTCGCTTAAGGCCCAGATAGTACAAATACAGGCCGATTAGGAGGGCAGATACTTATTCTTACGAGTGCAGATGGAACATAGGCAGGTCACCCTAGCAACGGTGTATGCGCCCAATGTGGGACAGGATGGATTCCTGTGAGATGTAGCTGTGAAACTAGAGCACTTTACGGAGGGGGAAGTCATTTTCAATGGGGACTTTAACCTGGCATGGAACCCTCACACGGATAGGAACTCGGGAGCAAGCCGGGAGGCGATGCGACCTTGACATGGCGGACAGCTTTGTTAACTTGACCCTTCGAATGTCCAACGTGCCGGGGAAAGGGGATTCACACCTTTCTCACATGTCTATAATTCATTGTCCAGAATAGACTACATTTGGGTGACGGCCAAACTAATGGGGGATGTTGGGGAGGTGTAGCTGGGGTAAAATTTACTATTGCACCATGTCCCACTACTTGTAACGATAAGGGACCAAGGGGCGCAGAGGGGATTATGGAGCTGGACATTACATGGGGAGCTGCTGAAGGATAGAACGATTGCAGAGGCTTTAGGGGTCAAGATAGATGTGTATTTTGCTGTCAATGACAATCAAGACGTCACCCAGGAAGGGATTTGGGATACTTTTAAACCAGTGATGCAGGGAGAACTCATAGTGCTCAGAGGGAAAAGCAGTGGGGGGGAGGGGGGGGGGGTGATGGAAAGATTTGGAATCCCAATTGGGCATAGTTATGCATGCTAGAGGGGAGAAGCAGACTTAGGTCTGCATTTTCTTTCACTTTGAATACAGTTCTAAACCCCATTTTCTTTCCTGGTTTATCCAATTAAGCAAAGTGTGTGATCCTGGGCTAGTCATTTAATCTCACTGTGCCTTACAAAAATTCCTGATAAAATGTGTTCCAATAATGGACCAGGTTTACGGGGTAATTTTCTCCCCTAGAAGTAAATGGAAAAAAAAACTTGATCAAAAAATGTAACACATTGGGCCTCATTAGGACCCTGCCGGTCCGGAAAAAACGGTGGTGGTAAAACCGCTGCCACCGTTCTTTCCGGACCGGCTGAGGAGGTGTCACTCCTGCCAGGTCTGATCTGGCGGGTTTAACACCACCCGCCTGCAGGCGGACATGGAAACACCGGCTCTGTCAAAGACGGAAGCAGTGTTTCCATGGTCTCCATCCCCATAGAGTCCTATAGGACTCCATGGGAATGGGGACTTATAGAATCCCGCCTCTGGAATTCACGGGTCACCGGGGTCGTAATGCCCCGGTAATTCCAGGAATCACAGAGGCTGAATGGTAATACGAGTCTGGCGGTAACCTGACAGTTTTTCCAGCTCGGTTACCGCCGGACTCGTAATGAGGCCCATTGTTTTTTTTACCTCCTTTACCACTATACAGTATTTTCAAGATTTTGACTGGCTCGGGTAGAGGATGTGAAGACATCATGATACAAGACACAGAAAACAGATTCACTTTTTCTTTAAAAATAATTTAAATGTCCTTAATTGTCAGGATGGTGTAATGTCTAACTTGCCCTAAGCTAAGATGGGATCTCCTTACCTAAATAAACTAAGGACAGTCTGTGTCATTAAGTTCAACTCAAAAGTCTGTGTGTCCAAAACCTATACCGACCCTCACAACTATAGATACATTGTGTAGGGGGGTCAGCACTAAAAGAAATAGTGTTCAAAATAAAGATTGGTGCTTCTTGCAGCTCTGGCCCGTTTCAGCTTCACCAAGGTCAAAATAGTTGCAAAAGGTATCTGGGAGTTCCCTTCCCCAAGAGGGCAGCACCTCCAACAGAATCGCTATAAGTCTCTTGACTTAAGAATGATTCCAGTTTGACTTTGTAATCCTCTACACACTCTTTAATAGGTCAAATGGATGTTTTCTTTCACTTCAGCATTTATTATGCAACACAGCCTTTGTATCTTGGCTTTCCTTGGTTCTTTCCCAAGTAGGGTCTACTCAGTCTAGGCACAGCTGTCAGACCACACGGTCCACCCATTAAAGGTCACCCAACTGATAACACTTGGCACTTTGTGATGCTCTTGGTTTTACTTGGCCAAAACAGGTTTTCTCCCTTGACCTGTGTCAGTAATCTACATTCGCTGTAGTTTTCACAATGGCAGTCTTTTGGCTTTTCCCGCAACTTGTATTCAAAATCACTCTGCTGTGATTTTTCTACCACTTTGCTTTCACAATGTTCATTCGAGATCATCAACTTGTATTTCACACTTGCTTTCCACTTAATTCACAAGTACACATTATGGATTTTCACTTTGTTCATAAATGCTTCTGACAGGGTTCTCATTACGTTCACAACTGTACATCATCGCTTTCCACTTGTGCTATATTTTCACATGATTTCCATATCTGCTCTTTTGTTCTGTATTCAATAATCTTCAAATCCGTTTCCAAACCCCACTCTTAGAAGTTAGTTTTATCAGTAATTGCAAATGTCCAATTCCCACGCCTGGAGCACCCCGGTATGAGTGTTCCCTCTCTCACACTCACCAGTGCTGGGCTGCTCCTTCGGGCATCTCCATAGCTTTCTCGGCTTCGACTTGCTTCCTGGATACACATCCGGCGCTCCAGCGAGCAGCGCTCGCCACTTGTGAACCTCGCTGCAGCAGCCTGCAGTGGATTAGCATCTTCTGTGTTGCCCAGTTCCAGCTGGGAACATGCCGACAGGGGCCTGCAGGGGCTCGGACCCTCCGATGGGCCGCTTTGATCACGGCGCCTTTCTAACCACTTGGCAACACACAGAGTCCTCTCTGCCGGCACCTCTCCAGCCTGCTCCTCGCCCTGCAGCGGCGTCTTTTACACCAGGCAGGTTACCCCTTCCTCTCTGCAGGTCCCTCCTTTTAAGCACCTGTGGCCTTTCAATGGGTTGCAGGTGCAAGTCCTTTGCCTGACCACAATTGTACCAATTAACGGGACATGCCTGATCCTCCATAGTCCTCTCCCTCGTCTCAATACAAAAGAAGTGAAAAGACTAGAAGTGTACATTACTCCTAGTTGCCTCTTCCCTGTTCAGACTTAAAGGCATAGGATTGTAGGACAGTTGGTATACATGGAAGCGAAAAAGACTGACAATATCCTACCGAGCCAGGGGGAGGGTAGGACTCATTCTCAAAAGGGAAAGGGGGATACCATGTCTCACCAGCAGACATCCTCTTCCCACTCCCAGAGGTCCCTCCACCCAAGTGATCCTCCCTCGCATATCCACCTCCAGCAACAGGATCCAAGAGTGATAGCCTTTCCCTGGCCACCTGAGAGGAAGATCCAAGGAGAGTGAATGGGAAGATGCCTGACCCTTACACCTCTCAGCAGGCATCTGCCTTGTCCCAGTACCAGAGTAGTAAAATAGAATAGTATTCATTGCTCTTAGTTGCTTCTTTGTCCCAGTACTGTCAATTGTCATGTGTGAAGGAATAAGGGAAACTGACTCACAATAACCCATCACGGTTGGCCAAGGGTTGGTTGTCACAAGGGAAAAGGGATACCATGTCTCGCCCATCTTAAATTAAACCTGTTTCCCTCTCTTTCTGGTACGTTTGGTTTGATGGTATCTCATACCCTTTTCCTGGTCACTAGAACATGTAGGACAATACCCATTACTGCCCAAGGGATAGAGGGTTCTTCTTGGAAGGGACGGGGAAATACTGTGTCTCGCCTGATTATCTCAATTACCAAGGACCCGGAACCCAGGTGATCCTCCCTCACTTTTCCACCCCCAGAGTCAGGACACAAAGGCGATGGCCTTTCCCTGGCCACCTGAGCAGAGGATTCAAGGGGAGTAGATGTGATGACACCCTCAGGTTTCTCACAATGAACCAAAGTTCTGCAGGTCAGTTCCACCATATCCTCCGATCTAGACCTACCAGGGGCTGAAAGTATGATCGTCCTAAGTAAGAACGTGGCTGAGGGCCCTCTCCATCTCTACATATCGTCTATCTGCCACAGCGCCAAACCAGGATATCAAAAAACCACCCGATCATCATAATATGCCTCCAAATCGGGCATCGCCAATCACCTCCCTCTCCTGCCCCTGACCCCCCCTTTCCCCAGCCGCAGCGGAGTCACCAATTTCTTCCTCAACATACGCAATTGTTTACCTGCCAAAATGAACCGAGAAAGAACTGCTTGTACCTCTCGGAAATAAGACTTCGGTACTGCTTGTGGCACAATGAGAAACACGTACAAAAAACTGGGCAAAAGAAGCATTTTTACAAACAAGATTCTCCCATAGAGATTGAGGGGAAGCCAAATCCACCTCCCCACCACCACTCTGGTTTGTCCTAATACCCTATCATAATTGCGTTGGTAAAGAATCTCCAATGAGGGAGCCACATTAATCGCCAAATACTGAGTGTAAACCGCATGCCACTGAAACACAAATCCATCAGTAAACTGTCCAGTAGTCTGTAAGTGGGAAAAGCACTGATTTGGTTCCATTTAACCTTCAATCCCATATAACTTGCCAAAAAACATCCATCATGATCGCCCTTAGATTATCCTGCGGGTTACTGACATAGATAACCATCTCATCCGCATATAGGGACACCACCACTCTATGGTCGTAGAACTGTATCCCTCTGTGTGCGTGCACATCTCTAAGCAGTTCAGCCAAGGACACCATCTCTAGGGCGAACAACAGGGGTGAGAGAGGACACACCCGTTGCGTACATCTCCTCAATAGAATGACCGCTGTGAGCTGCCCATTCACCCAATTTTAGTATGAGGACAAGGCATATACGAATGCAAACCTATCCTCCAACCCCATTCCCATTCTACTCAAAACCGTAAAAAGAAAAAACCACTCCACTGAGTCTAATGCTTTCTCTGCATCCAATAGTGCTGCCACAATAGAATCACCAGGAAGCACAGCAGTCATCCACCCGAACATGCGTCGCAAACCAGAGGTAGAGCACCCTGGGATAAAACTATATTGATCCGATTGAGCACATCTGTACATCAGAGGACCCAACCGTTTGGCCAGCAGCTGGGCCAGCAGCTTGGCCAAGATCTTGTTGTCTAAATTAACAAGTGATGTAGGGCGGCAGGAGGAGCATTCATCCAATGCCTTCCCGGGATTTAGCAGTAGAGTAGCCACCACGTCCCACAGGAGTACGGCAGATGTCTCTCATACAACGCTTGTTGATATACCTCTAATAGGTGTGGAGCCAACGGAGACACAAAGTGCTTATAAAACTCAGCTGTAAAGCCACCAGGTCCCGGGCCCTTCCCGGATGAGAGTGCCTAAATCGTCTGGGCTTCTTGCTCCATGACGGGTTGCCCTAACCAATTCCTCCCCTCATCTGTACACATATAAAGCGCCACCTGATCTAAGAACCCACTGACTCCGGACTGCGAAGCACCATTCTGCGAAGTATAAAGGGGAGTATAACACTCCCAGAATATTCCTATCGGCATACATCAGGGTCCCCTGCCAAACCTTAATAGATATAATGTGCATCTTGGCTGGCCTTGCGAGCAGCCTACCCGGGCGTTGCCCATCCTCATATTCCCCAACAGCCACCTTTAACAGAAACATCACTTCCCCCTCAGTCGCCTCCCTAAATATCTCAAATTCATCTTTAACTAGTTTCTGCTTAATAGGGTCGTGCCGAAAGACAGCCTCCACTGAGAAGTGCTGAATCCGCCTTTCACTATCTGCCAGCTCACCCCAAATCAACTTCAGTATCTCAGATTCCCTCGAAAAATACACTCCCGCTTACCACACATTTAAAGGTTTCCCACAGTGTTGCACACAAGGGGACCAAGCCCACATTCTCGGCAAAAATATTTTCTATAACTTGTGTAATCCCCATTCTAAACACCTCAGTAGACAGGCCCTCACTCTTAAATCTCCAGGGTTGTCTCCCTCCCAGCCGTCCAGGCACCTCAAGCACCATCACCACCAGTGCATGCTCTGACATTGTACGCGCCAATATATTAAATCTCTTCCACCCAGCCCGAGATCTTGTCAGATATCAAAAAGTAACCCAGCCTAGACGCTGACTGGCTAACTGTGGAGATGAACATATAACCCTGCTCATACTCATGCCTAGTTCTCCAAATGTAATTGAAATCCCATGCTCAGCTTAACTACTGCCGCTTGCATGTTGACTTTGAGGGGGGCCTCCTAACTCCCCCACTTCTATCTAGGTCTGGCTCCATTAGCACATTGAAATCCCCAGCCCACACTATCACACCAGAGGAACCCTCACTGAGCTGCTCAGTTATGCATTGCAACGTGTCCACTGAATCTTGATTAGGACCGTAATAGTTAATGAAGGTGAGGGCACCAAGCACGACCCCCTTAACCAGCAGTGCCCATCCCTCCCGAACTTTAACCACATTTGTCAGGCAAACCCCAACTGAGCCATACATCAATATACAAACTTCTCTAGAATAAGATGAGTAATAGGAGAAATAGCGGTGACATCCCAATCCCTGCCCAAAGCGGGACTCCCCCAGTGAGGTCAGGTGCGTTTCTGTTAGAAAAGCTACATTTATATGATGGCGTTTCACGTAAAGTAGCACTCTGCGGGCCTTGGATGGACAACTTAAAATTCTAATGTTTCAAGTCACGCAGTTCAGTCGCCTAGCCATACCAATGTAAAACAACCATTTACAATCCACATGATGCTGCCACCTCCCTCTTCGTTCCACCCACTGTGAGGTATACCTGCCTCTACCAGCTGGCCTTTAACAAGACATCTTCAGAACCACTGTAAAATACAGAAAGAGAAACTAGAGTACCAAGTCAGGGTGATCCCCCGAACCACTGTTCCCCTCCAAAAACAACTCCCCCAAACAAAGCCTTCCATCAACCCCAACATGCCAGTTACTTCCACCCCCCAAAAAAACTCTAATTGGCATAAGCTTCCGCTTCAAAGCAGCGCAGCCACCCCCTACGCCCCTCCAACAATAAAAGCTCCCTTCCCGCCTCTCTCAACTGAAAACACCATAATACGTGGGATCTGCCTTCAGTACATAATACTTCATGGGGAGTCGCCCTCCACACCTCCCCCCGTTCAGTGTTGCACCTGCACCTGGGGACCCTGGGCAAAGATTCAAGAAAAGTGTTGGCCTCCTCCGGGGTATTGGAAAAACAGTACTCTGCCCTTATGTTCCACTCAGAGTTTAGCAAGGGAAGAGCATGGCGTATCGCATGCCCCTCTCCCTGAGCCTTTTTTTGACTTTAGTGTAGGACTCCTTGGATACATGAACCTTATTGGAAAAAAAGTCGAATGGGTCCCGTTTATATGTCAAAGCCCCCTTCTCTCTTGCCTTTCCGAATGGCAAATTCCTGTCACAATATTTCAACAGCCTGGCTACGATGGGTCCAGCCAGCGCTCCTGGGATCATTTTTCTCCCACTGAGAATCCAGAGTGCTTGCACCACAATAAACACTGCCAAGAAGACACTGCCTCCCAGTGCCTCACGCAGGATCGATTCAACTAAGGGTTCCATGGCCCACCCCCCCCCACCATCACTATCCATAGATTATTCCTTCTGGATCGAGATTCAAGATCCTCTTGTTTATCCGCCAATTCCTTCAGAGCCCTCTTCACTTGAACAAGCTCCCGTGATGTGGATGAAGATTCATCTTCGACCATGGGGACTCGCCCCTCGACCTCATCCAACCATTCCCCATGTTTATTTAGACGGACCTGTATATGATCAACTTTACACGTCAAAGTGTCCATCTTCCTGTCCATGATTGTATACAGGCCTTTAAATTGATTGAACATGGCTTTGATATCCGTGCTCCATTTGCACCAATGGATGTGGCCCAAGTGCTCACGCCTGGAGAGTCGTCCATCGGTTTATGGTTTTTAACCTACAATGGCATCTTGAATTGAAGCTTTAACTGCTGCTTCCCTGTTTTACCGGGCTTGGACAGTCCGTCATAACTCAAGTCTCCGCTGTTACAGCCCCCCCTAATGTCTGGGGGATCGGCTGCAGCACCGGTCCACCAGCCCAGACAGCATGTGCCCCATTTATCGGTCTGGCTCTTCTGCAGATTCCAACTTTCCTCCAACTGCTCCACCAAGCCCTCCCCCGGGGGTAATTTGCCCCACGATCCTGGCAGCCACTCTTATACCCCCTAGGACACAGCTCACTGAGCAGCTCTGCTTTCTGTCTTGGGGGGCCGCGCTGTCCAACGCTTCAGACAAGTGAATCAACTTCTGGTTACCACCCCAATGAACCCATCAGTACAAATGGTCAGCTTCTGCTCTCTACCCCGCAAACAACAATTCAGGGCAGTCCGTGAGCCAGTTCCGTCCAGAATCAGTGTGTCCTAACATGCAGGGACTATAGATACACTATGCATTGAGCGAGTCACCCACCTGCACTGACTCGGTATATCCACCAAAATCTGTGGGCGCAGTCCTGGACTATTCCAAAAACAAAGGTTGGAAATGGATTCAGTGCAGCGTCAGTAAACCGTTGAGCTATCCGAAGGCTGCTCAGCCCGCAGGGTGAAAAGTAATGTTCACAAAAGGGTGAAACCATACCTCTTTACTCAGTGCACCCTGTCTGTGGTGTGGTCCTACACAACAACAGCGGCAATCCCAATGTACTCACTGGCCTCTCTGCCCTCGCATCCAGTCTCCAACACTGCAGGTCTTCCCAGTGAAGCCCACTGTCCCCTCACATCATGACTTTGGGAATCGGGGGGGGGGGGGACAAGTAATTCCATATGATATGATATGATATGGCATTTGTAACGCGCCTATACACAAGTGTTTCAAGGCGCGACAAGGCAGGGAGGGGGGAACAAGGGGAGACAGACAACGATCCTACTAGGCCAGGTGTCATTCAGATCGCGCAAGTGCATGGGTAGGGGGGACGGGAAAAGTGCAAGGGGGAAAGGGAGAGGGGAAAGTGCAGTACAGGGTTAGTAATGAACAAGATAAATAATAAGGGCCAGCTGGTGGCAAGTGCAAGATAAGTGCAGACAAGTGCTGGGAAGGGGGGCTGTAGGGATACAGAGACAGTCCCGCAGTGCAGTGGTTGCCAGGAAGGCAGTGCAGGGGAGAGTGGCTGGGCCAAGGACCGAGATTGTTGAGTGGCCCAGTTGCTGATTCAGTACAGTTTCAGTGATTTAGCAGGGGAGAGGGGGAGAGAAAGCAGAAGCACAGAGGAAGGTGTTGAGGTGCTTCCGGAACCAGAGATGTTCTCCTCAAGTTTCAGGGAGGCAGGAAGGCTGTTCCAGAGGGAGGCCCCTGCTGCGGAGAGAGATTTCCCCCCAACTCGTAGCTTGGAGAAGCGGCTGACCCTGAGGGAGTTGGAGGCAGATGAGCAAAGTGCTCGAGAAGAAAGATATTTAGGAAGGGAGAGTTGAAGGTATTTTGGCCGCAAGCCCCAGAAGGCCTTGTGGACAATGCAGAGGATTTTGAACTTAATCCTCGCAGCCACAGGGAGCCAGTGTAGCGATTTCAGTCCTGGAGAGATACGGTCCCTGGGCTTGAGGCCAAGGACAAGTCTCGCAGTCCTGTTCTGGATGAGTTGCAGAGGGCGGAGAGTAGAGGCAGGAAGATTTAGATAGAGGATGTTACAGTAGTCCAGCTTCGAGAGCACCAGGGCTCTGGAGACAGTGAGCTTCTGGGGGAAGGAGAGGAAAGGAAGGATACCCCTGAGGAGGTGCAGCTGGTAGTGTGACTTCTTAGAAACGTCAGAAATGTAATGAGAGAAGGAGAGTGTGGAGTCGAAGATGACCCCGAGGTTTTTTGCCTTGCAGGTAGGAGCAGGAAGAGGGCCAAGAGAGGCCGGCCAGAGAGCTGCAGGGAAGGAAGGAGTGGGTGTGCACATATTGTGCCCCCCACTTTTGGGGTAGACCCTGGTTCACAGTCCCTCACTGTCTCTAGGCAAATTAAAGCCAAGTGTGGGGAGGCCAATCACCAGATTTGCTTAGAGCCGGCTGCTAGAGTCCTTACCGGCTCACAGGCCGCGGCTGCCGCATGCCCTCGTTCTACATCTGCCTTCCTCAGGCTGCTGCGAGCTCCCCATCTCTAGCTCTCACAGGGCCTCGTCCCTGGCCTTGCTGGCCCCCCACTGGCGATGTCTCCACGGCAGAAGCTAATCGATCTCCTCCGGTGCCAGCAGGCAGAGGCACACCCTCAGAGCACGGGCTGCCGGAGCTTAGCATCATCCACGATCCTCACTGACTCCTGCCCCCAGCCTAACGCTGCTCCTCTTATGTTTTCCCCGCAGTGCAGTCACTGGGGAGCCGTCCAAGTGTCACCTCCCCCAGGCTTCCTCCGTTGCCACCACACAAGGCAGCCTCACAGCAGGCCTCGGCTCCACTCCAAAGCGCAGGTCGCTGCTATAATGCTGCCGCCTCCAATCCAAGTTCTCGCTCTCCTACTCCGGCAGCCAACCCCGCCGCACAGGGGGTGGGGCGGGGGAGTTTGGACCCTTGTTGTCCAATGTATATGCACCGCCAAGGTCAGCGCAGCAGCAGGGGTCAAAGCTTTGGATGGACCAGCAGCACTCTGTCGTTCTTCACCCAGGGCCGACACTCCTCCTCCGGCAGCCCTCTCAGGAGGACATCGCTCTGCTGCAGTCTCTCAGAACTCTGCAGTTGCAGGGATTCAAGCCAGCTCACCTTCCAGGATCAGCAACCAGGTGTTCCCACGGGAGCTGCACCATCAATGGGCGCTGTAGCAGGTCAGGGATCGCAGGTGTCAGACAGGCATGGTATCAAGAGAGATAACAGACAACAAAAATATAGTTCAACCAAACTTTAATAATCAGGAGGGTCAAACGCCCAACTAACCCTATACTATGGCAGGATTTCCCTGCCTAAAGAAATCTAAAGCAATTCTATGTCCGTGCATACAAAAGCTAAAAGTCTGTGTGTCAAAACCTATGCTTATCATCACAACTAAAACAAAACTAGTGGGGAAATGCTCTCAACCAAAAGGTCAGTGTTCCAAAACAAATTTTAAAAAGAGTGGCAATTTCAAGTTCTCTGGTTCAAGTTCAACACAGCTCCAATATACCCTGTAGGTTCACAAGTACCACAGTTAACATCAGAGGGGTCTCCATTCCCCAAGTTTACATGCAAGTTTACATGCAACAAAAGTTCATACACTACACTGTGGTCTTGGGACTCCCTTCTCCAAGACAAAGGTTCTCCAATTTCAACTCTCAGGGTTCCCTTCTGCAAGAATCACTTCCAAAAGTTAAGATTCACCAATTTGCAGGTTGTTAATTTCACAAGTTCTTGAGGGAACACATGGGCCGCTCCTCTCCTTTGGTTAACTTCACCATTGGTTCACACCTCTTAATTTCTTGCGAAATCTTTCCTGGCTTCTGGTCTAGGCGAAGTTGTCAGACCACACATTCCACCCATCACAGGTCACGAAACCATACATTTCCCATAGCTGATATTCAATGGTTCACAAGGTCATGTCTTTCACTTTAGTTAGGAGGTATCTCTTTGGCAATGATGGCTTTTTACAATTTCTGTTGTGCTGGCTCATGCAGCCACTCTTGCCAAAGTCAGCAAAATATACAAGTGTTCACTTTATGGATTCAATAGCCCCTCTAATCTCTTTCAATATTCAATGTTCGTCACCTTTGTGTGGTTTGGGCTATATAGCGCCTGTTGCTACATTCTGCAATCAATATGAGCAAGCTAGTAGTGCTGCAGGCTCATCAGCCCCTTTTGTTATATTCTATCTTCGGACTATGCAAACATCACGCTTTTTTTGTTGTTCCGTTCAGCATTCAAGAGTTCAAATATCCCGCTTTTCTTTACGTTCGGCATTCAAGATTTCAAATGTCCCGCTTTTCAATACGTTCAGCATTCAAGATTGCGAGCATCGGGCTCACCAGCCTCATCCGGAGTGCCCCGGCATCCCAAATGTCCACTGACACTTACCAGATTGCAACTCCGTTTTGTAGACCCCTACCTCAACCGTCCCGCCGCTTTTACCTGTATGCTGGAAACCAAAGTATGTGAAGTACACAGAACAGTTGAATCAACAAAGAGCAGAGTATGGACACTATGACATGCCAGTGAAAGTACCAGTACCTAGAAGAAAACATGATGACCATTTGAATGAAATCCTTGAAGAAGCAGAGCCAATAAATGGCAAGGACGAATGGTAATGTCACCAACCATCGCCAGTAAACGTCACACAGAGCAGAGATGACATACCTAGAAGAGATGCAGAGACTAGAGAATGCAGATATTCTATAAAAGGCACCAAGAAAGTATCAAGGATAAGTGACATCTTGGGATCAAGATGAAAAAACTTATGCCACAGAAACAGATGAAGATATCAAGCAAAAGAAAAGCAAGCAGACAAAGTAATCTTGAGACACACACACGTAAAGGATGGATGTTTCCACTACGCATTATAGCAGTGATGGACAGTAGCAAGAAGGCCTCATTTCTCGTGTGTCGCAGTTAAAAAGCAAATTGAATTACAAAGTGAATTTCAGTAGACGAGGCTGGATGAGCCAAGAAGCCAATATCTTATCAAACTGGAGTGAACTGACATTGGATACAAAATCGTGTGCAAGAACAAAACTTCTGTTCAGAAGGCATGAACATAACAAGGAAGATGTCAGAGGTTTATTAAAAAATAGTATTAAATACAAGAAAAGGCTCGATTCCATGGTCTCCATTCACATGGAAGCATGAAGTTGGACGAACGAAATGATCACACCTACGCACAAAGGCAGACCGTGCTTCTCACTCCCTAAATTTCTTAGAGCTAAGAACTCTCCCAAGGCGGAGCTTCAAAGGCCTAATTGACATTAGACCACTGATTGAAATGCTAATTGGTGGAAAGCTAATGTTAAAGCGACCTCACCAGCACCTGGATGACCAGCCTGCATGCTGCTAGATGTAGGTGGAAAAGTACTGACGGAGGTTAGAGTGCCAACCAATTGTAGAGGACAGTGTAATTTGGGGTCCTATCGTTGTGTAAACCAATGGGACGTTGTGTATTTAGTGACGTTCATAGTGGTCATTTTTAGGGGAGGGCTTAGTTGCCCCACCTGATGTTAAGTAACCAATCACATATTCACACTTTTTTAGACTAGCATGGATCATATACTAAGATGTTCACTCGGAGCCAATCACCCATGCATGTAGGTTTTTGTAGTTTGCCACGTAGGATGACGTTGGTTCATACGTAGGTTAAATGTCATGGATGACGAAAATTGCTTATAAGATCTCAGTTTTTACTAAGAATGTTTGAGTAAGAGGATCGAGCGAGTTCGTTGATGTTCGGTATGCTCCCTGTTTTAGATACTTGATATTAAAACAATCTTCCCTTTGCCAACTTCCTGAGTCGTCTCTATTATTGATGCAAGGATAAAATCTGCATTCCCATCCATCTCCAGGGTAATTGCTACTCATCAAACGGGCTGGGATATCCAGTTCACTTGGTAGCTAAGAGGATGGTTCAGAGCCATCGGCATGTAGAGTGCTGGCATTATCGGACAACCTTTACCATTCGGCTGAAAGGATGTGAAGCTCCCCGTAGATAGCGGTTAGTATAATTTGAAAAGTCTTGCAAGTTGGGTGCGACGTGTCACCTAGTTTCCATAGAATCCCCTCCCACGTCTACGAGAAGCGGATCGATCGGAAGGTTGAAGAGGCGGTAAAAAAGGCAGACGATTCCGATATTCGGAAGACGAATATGATAGCGGTGAGTAAAAAAACTGAGTGAGTTGGCAAAAGCATGGGTGATGAGTGAAGAAACAATGTGAGTAACGGAGGGTGGCGGGATGAAACATAACGTGAGAATAAGAGTGTAATATATATATATATATATATATATATATATATATGTTAAACAGAAGGGTAAAGGTGCTGGAGAGGAGAAAGCTCTCCCACAAACACCTACCAAAAAATGCCCAAGCACACAAGACTTCAAATTGTGTTCAAAATTTCATTTTATTTATCCAAAAAGAGTGAACATAGTATAAAAAACATACATAACAATACCTAAGCAGACCAGGTGTCATGCAGCACTCACCCACAGCGGGTGGAAAACGCCACACGTTCCGCTCGACTCGCGAGCTTCCTCAGGCTAGTATGATTCCAAACGTTTGTTTCCTTGTGTTTTTATACCCTTGCACTGAAGGTGATTGGGTCTGCACAGCTGTGCAGCTTACATAACGTAAAAAAAGTTGACATTTACATAACATGAAAAAAAAACCTTAACAGTTAATTGTTTAGAACTCTATGGTTCTGATTGCAACAAATCCGCCATTGTTCAGTGTGTAGATACATAGTTGCCCACATGTGTGAGTTGCCTAATTCCCCATTACTATACTGGGTGTATGCCAGCTGACGATAAGCCATAACAGCCCTTCACCTTCACTTGCTTTACACTGTTAAAAAAGTGACCACAAGTAAAAGCGCTAGTGCGCCTATTTAATTTAATGCTGCACCGTGATAGAAAAAATGTCTTCACGGTGCTGCTCTCTTCCCGCTAGTGGCATAAAATGCCCTGAAACGAATGTGTGCTGCTACTGCCCTGAAACCACAGTGCCCGCTTCCGTATAGTAAAATAAGCCTTCAAGTGAAAGCCCCCTATATATGCACACTATAAATGCAACATGGCAATACCAGTGTATGGCCATATAAAAACAACAATCGTGTTCACTACACGGGGTGAGCATCTGTGGTATAGACAGTCTGATTCTCAATGACAAATTAAAACAATATCACGATTGGTGAAAAGTCATCATATCGAACAAAGTGACTAATGCATTAAAATACAATATAAGACAAAAGCTAAAACTTGAGTTCCTATTCAGTGCAAAAGTATGGCTGTAAAACATCCAGATATCCATAAATTTAAATGAGTATCGAAGTGTGTTGATTCATATAATACACACAGCTAATAAGAGGGAGGGTCTACCTAGATCGGTATCATAACTATAGACAATAGTTTGTAAACTTGTGATAATCATATATGCAGAATGGATGGACATATCAATATATATATATGGGGAATGAGATATTGACTTGAGTGTGGCCGAGCAATAAGTAAATCGTGAGAGGCCACGAAAAGAGAATACGCTCTGGCCTGCGTTTTTTTACAAACGTAACAGAAGAAATTTGAACCCAGAGTCCCGTAGCAGAACACGTAGAAAGCGGATTCGATTAAAGGCGAATCTAAATGGGTTAATTCACTTCATATGAAGTATTCTAGAGGGCAAGGCGTGTCTTAGAGAAAAGATTGTAGGAGATTTATGTGACAGGTTGACTGTCCGTTTTATGTGGTTTTGAAAAACGATGGCGTCACACACGGAAAAAATTGATCGTTTTTAAAATTTGAACTTGATGGTTGTTTTTTAGCAAGATTAAAGTACAAATTGTGGCTAACAGGACTGGAGCTTGCGGCGACTGGTGCTCGCTCATATTGTATTATTTTTCTGAAACGTACCTTTTAAATCTGTGAATAAAAATAACAGCGCGTCAAACAAGTTAAGTTAAGAGTAGAAGAGTTGAGAATGGAGGATATTACTCCACTTGTGCAACTGTGCAAGCAGTTGCCGAAACATGCACCTAAGCTTAGACAGTACAGTGCGGAATGGGTTAAAGGAACCGCAGATAAAATGTTTATGCCGTGGCCGCAAGGAGGGTCACTATCGAAGGCAGTTCTGCAGCATATGACGACAAATTTGCATGCAGCATACACAGGGAAAAAGCTAGACAAGCATCTAGCGAGCTTAGAGCTCTGGAAAATGTACCAGGAGGAGCAAGATGAACCGCCTCCTGTTGATTGATACTAAATGTATGCACAGAGGGGGGTGAGGAGCCCTCTGCTCCCCCCGCCCTAGTTGAAATAGAAGACGAAAGCAAGAAAGACGATGGGTTATACCCATTGAGGGAGCTTAAGGCAGTGACAGGGCAACCCGGCATATGAGTCAGCTACGCTAAGTAGTGACAAGGGTCCAGACAAAGATACTGAGAGAGATGCAATCTCTCAAGTCCCAAGAGACAAGGAGAGACGCGATAAAGAAAAAAGTGATTGGGCAATCACATGTCTAGATCTAGGAAGAGAAATAAATAAAGAGATGGAAGGGAGAAAGAGGCAAAGCTGATGAGATAGCGCTCTTACAGAACGAATGGATGGGTGGCCAGATTTTGCTCAAACTCGATGGTAAAGGCATGGAGGATGTAATACGAAGGAAGATCAAGACGAGCAAGATAAAAAAAGATAAAGAAAGAGGAACGATTGAAAGACAAAGGAGCTTGGAGGAAGGATAGGCAAAGAGCAGTTATATCAAGAGGAGCAGTAAAGAAAACAAGAAAGAAGAGCAAAGAAAACGAGATAACAGACGGAGCAAATCGATGAGCAGGAAAGGCTAGAACGAAAAAGAATAGAAGAGGAGGAACAGAAGTTGAGGAATAAGAATACAGAGACGAAAAGATAGGAGATATGCAGGGTGAACAAGAGAAGGGATATGAAGAAAAAAAGAGGAAGACACAGTCAGAGAGGAAGCAAGAATTTGACGGTGATATGTTCGTAAAAGAAGGTAGAGAGCATGCGATCTTGATCGCCTGGAAAAGGAGATAAGAGACCCGGAACCACAAGTAGCATGGGGGGATATAGAGGAATTCTAATCTAGAAGAAGAGTTTGACTCTAGGAGCATTGAGCAAGCGATCGATAAAGTAAAGTATATCATGACATGAAAGCTCAGAAAGAGTTAAAGGGGAAGGGAAGGGAAAAAATGATCGACTTGAGAGCACTCAGCTGTATGACACAGAGGGAGCCTCATGTAGTACGAGGCAAAAGGAGTTGTCTCTAGATAGACTGACTCTGAACAGAGATGATGAGAGAAGTTGCACAGTTGGGCACAAGAAATGTCAGATGAAGATGAGAGATACCTTCCATGGGGAAGAGAGAGGGAATGTATGTGGTCCTGAGGGACGTTTTTCAATGGAGAAAGAAGTCAGATGGTAAGATTTAAACGCACCTGTAACTAGGGCGTCAGAACCATTGACACAGTCAGACCAACCTAAAGGGCGACTCTGTGGTGAGAGGGGTGGGAAGTCACTGCCTTATGTGAGCAGATTAAGATCGCTACCAGGAAGAAGGCGATGTGGGAATATTGTCCCTGCTGTGGACAGCCAAATTATGAGATGAGAATGAGTTTGGGGCGTCACAATTTCCCTTACTGGAAAAGGGAGTGGCCAGACCGCAGTATATATCACGGCCCCAGATGGATAAGGATAATTTAATGTGTAAACTCCAGAGTTTAACTTCTGGTGCTGGGAAGTGGAGTTAGGAAAAATTACGGGAGGAAACACGTTAGCCATAGGGGACATTAACGGTCTCCTGATCGTAATACTTGGTGAGAGAGCCTATGATGTGTGGACAAGGGCAGGATATGCTGGTGTTACTACAGTTAACACTGCTCATGACGGAGCACCGTTCAATAACTGTAGAGCGGCAGTCTGGAAAGCGCTTAGAGTACTGTATCCAGACACATCCGATATGGGAGCTATAATGATGAGAAAGATGCAGGACGGAGATGATCCGCTTGTTTACATTCAAAATTTTCAGGAATAGTGGTCCATGGAGATGCGCAAATCTTGGGGAAAATCTATACCCCGTGTTCTATCATATATTGTCCAAAGGGCTGCCAGACCCTGTACAGAAGCAGCTCAAGAAGTTAGTGGGTATAGAAGTCAAACAGTGGTCGGAGATTCAGCTGACCATGCGCATTACTGCAGACTCTCGCAGAAAAACAATTGCAAAAAAGACGATGCTTGGAAAAGCGAAGAGGCGAAGTTAGTGCAGAAGAAATTGTCTAAATATGCCATTGAAGGGGCAATGTTGACTAGTGTAGATAGATCGAATTCACAGCAGATTGCAAATATGCCACAGGAAAATAACCGAAGGCAGTTTGATCAGAGCAATTATGGGTTTACTCCACGAGGAAGGGGAGGATTTCGAGGAAGAGGTTTTCAGAATAATTAATTAAGGGAATTGGCAGAATAATCAGGGAAGCTTCCAGAACAATCAAGATGGGTTTCAAAATATGCAGAATAACGGTCAAAACATGCAGGATGGGCAAATTAGGAGGCCACCTACATGTTGGACATGCAGGATGACAGGGCATTTTGCTCGTATTTGTAGAAGTCAAGGGTTCGTGCAAAAAGACAGTTTTTAAGAGGGGGAACTTCAAACCCGCCAGCAGAGTGGTGATGTAATTGCTCATGATCAAAACGATGCAGCAGCAGCAAGCGCCGAGAGTACAGTAAAGCTTGCAAATGCAGCAGTGGCTCCTTCTAACCTTTTAACCTAAGTCTTGCTTGTCTTGTAACTGCTGCACCCCGATAACCCCGGGTTTAGTGCGCATTATAAATGAATAAACAAACAAACAAGGACAGTCTCAGCACTCGCCCATGCGGATTCAGCAAAGCACAAGTACAGGACAGTTAATGACTCCTAGAGTGGGTGGTGTCACTGTCGATGGAGGGAATCCTTTTAGAGGTAATGGAGTGAGGCTGTACCCACAATAGGACAGCTCACTGGGAGGCTTGATGTGTTCAGTATTATCTGTGATGCCGAATCCTCACGAGGAACCGAGGGTAGATGTCAATATAGGAGGCAAACGTTTTTCATTTTTAGTAGACACGGGTGCAACGCGCTCATGTATACGAGAGGGAAAGTTTTCAATGTCTGGCAATGCCATGAATACTCAAGGTTTTTCAGGAGCTACAAGTAGAGTTCCTTTCACTGATGAATTAACAGTCTGTATGGGAGAATACGACATGAAGTTGCCTTTGCTATATTCAAGGCAGACACCTGTCAATATATTGGGTCGAGATTTAATGACAAAGTTGAATATGACAATCTCGTTTACTGATGAAGGCATAGTGTGTTCAACACCAGGAATGCATTATTTAAACTTGAGCAAATTTATTATGGCATTTTTAGGACAAATAGCCATGAGAGCAACACCTTTAGAACCAGAGGTTTTTCATTATGGAGTATGCATTTTATTGACATGGCTGCCAGGCCTAGTAGGCAGAATAATGAGAGCACCCGATGAATTTCTTTTTAGGCCAAAATTACCTATGCGCGAAGAAGAGGGACAAGTTTTTCCCTTAGAGCTGCAAGCAGCCATAGTACGAGGTGAAATGGCTTTGCTTGATGTGCATGATGACAAGGGCAGAAGATGGTGTGAAGTAATAGCCATCGGGGAATGTTACAGATTAACGGACGTCACTGATGATCTATTTGGAGATCATCCATCTGATGACAAAGTGATATTTGACATGAGTATTACTTCCTGGGTGAGAGCAATCACACGAGAGTTGCCTCAAAAAATTATGTTAGCACAAAACCGTCCTGAGTATTTTGATGAAGACATGGCAAAAGTACCAACCTCATTGTGGACTACAGGTCCCTATGATGTAGGCCTGTTGAAGGGGGTCGGAGAAGTGAAGATTAAATTGAAACCAGGAGCAATTTTACCTCAAGCATGACAGTATCCTATGACTCGAGAGGCAGATGAAGGTATTTTTAAGACTATTTCCGCCATGATGTAACACCGCAGTATACCCTATCAAAAAATCTAAGGGACCGGGGGGGCGGTGGGGACCTTGGAGACTAATTCTAGATTTACGCCCGATAAACCAGATTGTAGAGGCCAAGTTCCCTCTAGTTCCTAATCCGGCTACAATCTTATGTAATATACCTGTTGGAGCACGATATTTCACTGTGATTGATTTGAAAAATGCTTTTTTCCTCAATCCCATTGCACAAAAACTCGCAGGATCTGATGTCATTCATTCAGACAGACTAAGTTGAAAAGCACGATTACCTCAAAGGTATTGTGAGTCTCCATCGATTTTCAATAGGGTCCTGTAGATGGACTTGAGCAATATTGCTTTAGAAAGCATTGTGTTGCAATACGTAGATGACATTCTAGTATGCAGCACTTCAGAGGAAGAGTGCAGATGCGATTCTGTTCAGCTGATGATTACACTTGCTGACAAAGGAAATGAGGTTGACAAAGAGAAGTTACAGTATTGTCAACAAGAAGTGTTGTACATTGGCCAATTGATTTCACATGAAGGAAATAAGGTTACTCCTGAGAGAGCTGAGGCTATTTTAAAAACTGCAAAGCCACACAATAAAAACACATGCAGAGATTTCTAGTATTGTGCAACTATGTGAGAACATGCGTCTTTGACTACAGCTTATATAAAAGGCCTTTATTGCAGGCTTTAAAGAAGGCACAAGCAACGCAGGAAATAATTGTGTGGCCTGAGGAAATGGAAGAAAGGTTTGACGAGTTGAAAAAAGCAATTTGCACAGCTGCAGTTTTAGGGATTCCTAATTATGCTGAGGAATTATTTTTATTTTTGCATACAGATGGCACTGTTATGACAGCAGTCCTTCAACAGAGAGCCACATTGGGGTACAAACACCTTGCATATTACAGTGGGATTTTAGACGCAGTAATGAGAGGGCACTTTCTGTGCGAACAATCTCTGGCAGCCGCCGCGTTCGCTATAGAGAAAGCTGCAAGCATAGTGATGGGATGCTCTATGACGTTATTTGTTGAGCACTCACTATTTGCCATTCTAGCAAAACCAAAAGGCATGTTGACTTCTCAAAGTGCTTCTGCCTATGACGTAGTCATATCAAATTCGGTCATCAAAATAGTTTGATGCAGTATAATGAATCCTGCCATGTTTGTAGCTGAAACACTGGCAGAGGATGAGCATGTTCATGATTGTTCAAATTATGAAGGTTTCTATGACGAAATGCCTAGAATAAAAGAAAATGCCTTGACAGGTGGAGAAATTGTTTTTATTGGCGGTTCTTCAAGAATCGATCAAAATGATGGACAGAGATACATAGATGCCGCTGTAGTAAAGTACACAGTCAATGGGGAGTTTCAGACATTGTCAAGTGCATGACTCCCGTTTCATTTTTCAGCACAGGCTGCAGAGCTAGTGGCGCCGATAGTCGTGCTCGAGAATCATGCAGGCCAGGAAGTAACAGTGTACAGCGACTGTGCCTATGTGACGTCAACGGTGCACGCACGGTTAGGATGTTGGAAAAGGAGGGGCTACCTCCGAGCGGATGGCACGTCAGTGCAACACGCCACCTTATTGGACAGGCTTATTAAGGCACTGCAACTCCCAGTGTCCATCGCGGTTGTTAAATGCGCAGCACATACTGAAAGGGCAGACTTTACCTCACATGGAAACCAAGCAGCAGACGATGAAGATAAACTCGCTGAACGTTCAGAAAATAAAAACGCCCGATGTAAATGAGAAAATGGTTGTCATGATGAATGTGTCTGAAAAAAAGTGATTTGTCCAAAACGCAGCTTATGGAAATTCGGGGGGGGGGGGAAGCACCTCAAGATGACAAGGATTTGTGGACGCAAAGAGGGTGTTCTTTAAGCCCCTCTGAAGTATTTTGGCAACAAAACAACACTGGTAAACCGGTGATGCCTGTAGCCTTATTAAGGGTGGCGCTAGAACAGCTACACTACCGTGCGCACTAGAGAGAACCTCGCTGCAACGATTGCAGAGGATTGGTTTGTACCAAATTTGTTGGACCATGTTGCATTCTATGTAGTGAGCTGCATCGTGTGCCAAAAATATACAGCTGTCCATACACTGCGCACAGTTAGGGGAGTTATTCCGAGACCCACTGGCCCCTTTCTGTTAAGAACAATCATAGTGTTCTCGGCAGATGGTCATTCTGGCGCCGTATCTCAAATATACAAACTCCCCAATCCAAGATGGCCGAGGTTTTACCGGTGGACAGTGCAGTGTTTCGGGAGACCGCAGACCAAGCTCCTCCCATTCATCACAGGAGCGTATTTCCGGTCCCGGATCCATCACAGTATCGCATTGCTACTGTACACAGAAGCCACGCTTCGTGAGTATCGCTTCTAGATTTCTCGGACGCCGAATATCAAGAGGACTTTATCTCACTGCCTTTATTCTTTACTCCCTTCCGTTAGGAACCCTCACGTCCACCCCCCGGAACTCCCGAGCCAGCCCTTTCGTAGTTCGACACGACACGGAAACCTCCGGGACCCTTCCACTTTAAGTAGGCAGCATTCTTCATCAGTCTTCCATGATATACTCCCTCCACTAGCGCTTGTTTACCCTCTCCTCTGTTTTCTCTGCACAGCTCAACCCACATCTTGCACGCGCACGGACCACACCTCCCGACTGCCACTGCGGTTGGAAACCAAGTCCTGGCCCTCAGATACTAGTTCCAACACCCAGTCGGGATTACGGTACGGGAAGGAAGATAGACTTCCGTAATCGAAATACTTTCTCTCTTTGAAACTGCATTCATTTACCAACGTGTCTGTTTTCACATAGATATTTACCTTCGTCCTGCACGTGGGATCCAATCTCTCCACATCTCCGTACAGTCTCACTCCTAGGGTAGGTTCCACTTTCTTGAACCTACTTTCCTTTCTCACTTACCTTTCTATCAGGTATAACCTCTCCCCTCTCATTTTTAGCCGACACGGACAGCTGAGGGAAGGAGACGTTGAATTCAACACAAAGGAATAAAACGCCAAACCTACTCTACAGAGATACGCATCTGTATCCTGTCGCGTCCAGCTCCTCCTCCGTTGGACTCCATCAGCGAGGGTTTTTTTCCCCCTTGAGGGTTTCCCTGGCGTCTTCACTCAGCGCCGACTGGTCAGCGCCGAGAGAGGGTGTCAGGTGAATCACTCCCTTCCTCCGAAAACCTTCCGAAGACCAGGTAGGAGACGCCTTGTTCATATACTCGTGTGATTTTGGGAAGGTGATTGTCGGCGCATCCCTAATATTGAGGGACGCCATTTATATAGGCTGGTTCCCCATTAACAGCCATAACACTTTCAGCATTTGCATATCGACTATGTCGACATGCTGCAAGTATGTAATGGATATAGATACATGATTGTAGTAGTTTGTCCTTTCTCAAGATGGATTGAGGCTGGTCCATGTACACACCCAGACTCTACCTGCGCAGCCAAATTTTTATTACGGGAAGGGTTTCCCAGATGGGGAGTATGTGAAGTAATGAGGTCAGATAATGGCCCACATTTTGTGAATCAAACATTTGAACAGATTAGCTTGTTGCTTGGTATAAAGCACAAGTTCTCTTCGGCCTACCATCCACAAGGAAATTGGATCTGTGAATGGCTCAACAGCTTGCTTAAAGAAAGGATAGCCAAGTTGAAGCTTATATTGAAGAAAGCACGGTTGCATTGCCTACTACTGTCATTATATGCATTGCGGAACCAACCAGATTCGGATCACCATCTCACCCCCATGAGATAGTGAAAGGGAGGCGATGAGGACATCCCTCCATCCAGAGTTAGAAGTGATGCACAGCCTACCGCAGAACTGTTTGGAATGGAGCTACGTGATTATCTTATGTGTATTACTTCAAGTAGCTCTGTCATTTTAGGTCCGCTACGGCGAAAAGGGTGTGGGGCAGTACAGAACACAGAAGGAGATGCTTCAACAAGTAGTGTTCAAAAACTTTGTGTACCCCAACTATTCCCTGGAGATGCAGTCCTAATCCGTAAACAGACAAGGAAGAAGTGGGACGAACCCCGCTTCAACGGCCCTTTCATTGTGGAAGATGTCACCATGTCTGCAGTCAAGAGTGCAAGGCAGACGTGCTTGGACTTTCCTAGGCGACATCAAATATTACACTGGAGAAACCCCTCTACCCACAGCCACAACAGAAGCAAGCATCGGGGAAGAACCTCAGAAAATGCAGACAAGGAAGAAGAACGCAGAGGCTGTCGAGTAAAAAGAAAAGATTTTATTGGACTGTGGCTTGGTTCGGGATACTCTTTTAGCCATTTCTGAAAGGGTTAAGGGAAGCTGATGCGAACACTCTGTGCTGTCATTTCAGGGTGAAAGAAAAATCTTTTATTCTCAAAGCCACAGGGGCTTGTCAAACTTTGGACTGAGGCATGCTTTAAGTCTTGATAAGAAGTGAAAAATGCCCAATTCCGAGTTTATTTTCGACAAATGGAAAAGAGTATAGTATCCTCATTAATTTAACAGAGTTCCTCTTTGGATTTTCCCATGGTGTTATCCAATGACCACTTTTCAATGCTCGTATTTGAAGTTCTTCTCTTTGTTCTGCGCTTTTATCCAGCTATTGTAAGGAGAACTTCTAATATTCGTGTTTTCCTGCAAGATCCTAAGAATGGTCCCATTGCAAGGAGACTACTTGCAGCAATCATCGAGCAGGTTTTCCAGCTGCCAGAGTATAGTGGGGAGAGGACAAATGCCCCTATCCGCTGATGATGCTCACAGACTTGTCAGTAGGGTTTTCTATCGTCTGATTGAAGAGAACCCACATCTTAATGGAAGACAGATGGATGTGCACACGTTCCTAAGGGATTCACAAAACACTGCACCGTTAAATGAAATCTTAAGAGGCGTCACACTGCAAGTGAACGCCTATTCTGCGAGAAATCTGAGATCATAGGGAAACTTTCCTTCGAGGGACAGATCGAGAGGTTGCTGAGAAAGAAAGACTCTTGTTTCATGCTGAAAGAAATTCATCATGTCATCTGGTCTAAGCAGATTCGAGGAGTGGACTGGAAGCTAGTGTATGTCATTGAACTTTTCTAGACACACTGACAGCTGTTTTCGTCTTGCTGGAGAGGCACCTACATTTTGTCTGGTTAAGGACTGGTTCCAGGGAAACATCGAGAGTTGTTCTCATCATCCAGAAAGCAGACAGCAGATCGAGGACGAAATTGCTGAAGTCAAGACAGCAGCTTCCAGAAGCAGTACATAATGCTGATGTATTAAAGATTACTTTTTCCTTCCCTAGGCAATAAAAACTGGATAGCAGCAGCAGTAATATAATAATGCCAGATGCAGACAGGCGTCCACGAAGTAGAAGCTGTAAACTGACATACCTTTGTGTTATTTACGCTTGCATTGTGTTCATAATCAAACTGCTTTCACACATATCGGACTATCATAATGTACATGGAGCTAGGACTCCTGTGAATCTTCCCGAGAAGAAGGAAGGTGTAATCGTGGCAACTACTAGGCAGCTAAGACCCTATGTAGTTTTTCCTGTCCCAAAGAAAGATGACAAATTGCCAGCACTTAAGATGAGGGTTACTAATAATCATTCACATTGCAAAAAGTTTCTTAGAAACTCTGTTTGGACACAAGAAACAGGCTTGGCAAGACAGGCAGGACAAGGAGGTTGTTAGAAGGTGAGCCTATCCAAATACATGCAAACACACCTGTTCCTGTGATAAATGACCCAAAGATGATCCCTAGAAGACAGACGCAGAGATTTTGCGAGACATTTTCACGCCTAAATGGCATGTTGAGAGGATGAAACTTGCTGAACTTTCTCCTACTCAGGGAGCACCGATAGTTGTTCCTGTAATAGATCCAGTCAGAAGGAGCTACGCTAACACTTCATGACATGATTATGGAAGGTCACATGAGAAGAACAAGAACTAAAAGAAGCACGCAAGAAGATCATTTTGAATTAAATGATTACCTGGACAGTACAGCTCACTTGGGAAATTTATGGTATCAACATATGAAAGAAGTAGGAAGAAGACCTTCGAAGGAGGAATTCTTTGTATGTGCACTCCCGCCATACAGTATGGCAAAATCTAAGATCTTCATAGCCATTGAAATAGATGTTCGAAATAGATAATCTGACTGCACACTGCACATTACATCTAGCATTCTGTAGCACGAGAGGCCAGTTCATGGGTCGAACAGCCTATCTCAAATGGGCAACTGAATGGACAGATACAGATGAAGATTACTATATCCAAGACACAAAGACAAGAAACTAAGAATCATGTGATCAGATATGAAAAACCCGGGGTAAAAGGGGCTGGAATCAGATGGGGAGTAAATACAAAACTGGAAGTTCCAGGAAAAACTGCAGAAGATATTTGTCAATGGAAGAACAGAGGCCAGATGCAGATTTGGGGAACTGTGTTAGCACCAGATGGCTGGGAAGAAGGTGTATAGTGAGCTGCAGAGATTGGGTGATAATGGGTCACTACCAACCAACTATTGAGAAGGTACAGATGTTGTGTAAGCCTCTATGGTCAAAACTTGCTAAGCTACTGACATGGGTGGAAGACAGAGGAGGACCCTTGCAGTGCCCTTGGAGAGTGCAAAGCTGTGTTTTAGAAACAATGGCACGGGAAAAGTTTGAGAGAATCAAAACTGTGGGGGAATATTCGAAGCACCAGGAGTGAAAATTGGGACAGCAGTGATCATGGATCATTATTGGGCTTGTGGATCCAAAGCATACATGAAGTTACCCAAGGATTGGGGAGGGATATGCACATTGGTAAAGGTCCATATTCCAGCATTAGTGATTCCAAAGAGTGAACTAAGCCTTGACAGTTTTCCAAAAGCAGATGCTCACCTGAGGAAGAAGAGATCTGTGGAGCTGATAAAGAGGATGAAGAGGGAGAACTATTTCTCAGCAAAATCAATAGAAGCTTTTGACTCAATTCCTTATGAACACAGGCTGTTTAGCCAGACCTCGTCAGTATTCACGTTGATCTTCATGCCGAGAATCCAGGTTGGAGCAAATACAAAATGGCTACAGGTCACCAGATGGGAATTGCTGCAGACAATTAACACAACTATAAAGGGATTCAATGCGATCAGAGAAGAGATGAGAGCCACAAGACTGATGACTCTTCAGAACAGATACGTCTTGGACAGGATTACAGCAACGGATGGAGGTGTTTGTGCAAAAATCTGAGAATCATGTTGAACATTTATACCTTCTCAGGATGATGAAAATGGCACCTTGACAGAGGCCATAGACATGCTGATGAAACTACATGGTCAGATGATAGACTACACTCTTTTCTTGGGTTCCACAATGGGTGGCAGACATGTTCAAGTTCCTTGGAGCCCTGATCGTGTTGGTGTCGTTTGGATTCTGTGTGATCAAAATAATAATCTCACAATGTAAGAAGACAGCAAAGAAAGCCATAGGGATGAAAATCATGATCAATGTCGTTTCAGGGTGGAAAGTCAGAGACCTGACAGATGATGAAATCAGAGACTTTGTGAAAGCTAGTATCCATATACCTGAGGGGACGAAGTTCCTGTATCCAAAGAAGTATGTAGGAAGATGGATCTACTGCAGTCCAAATGGACAATGTAGTCTTAGGACATGGAACAAAGATGAGCATGTTAAATCAGCTGGATGCTTGAAGGAAGTCATAAAGATATGGGTCCCAAAGAAGCTTTTCTTCAGACCTAAATGCCTGGATGTGAAGGATGATGAGATAGTGGTCGATAATTCGCCACAAGGGGGGTGGGGAAGTGTAGAGGAGGAGCCAAGCACCCCTACCTCAACCGTCCCGCCCCTATTACCTGTATGCTGGAAATCAGAGTATGTGACATACACAGAACAGTTCAATCAACAAAGAGCAGAGTATAGACTCTATGACGTACCAGTGAAAGTACCAATACCTAAGAAAATCTGGGAGGTAAGGTACCCATTGAGAAAACCATACCTACATACAAGAAAATATGATGACCATTTGAATGAAATCCCTGAAGAAGCAGAGCCAATAAATGGCAAGGACGAATGGTAACGTCACTACCCATCGCCAGTAAACGTCACACAGAGCAGAGATGACGTACCTATAAGAGATGCATAGACTAGAGAATGCAGATATTCTATAAAGGCATCAATAAAGTATCAAGGATAAGTGACATCGTGGACCAAAATGAAGAAACTTATGCCACAGAAACAGATCAAGATATCAAGTCATTTTGCATGTGTACAAAAAAACGCAAGCAGACGGAGTAATCTTGAGGCTAGCTTTGTAGTGATGGATGTTTCCACTAATGCGTTATAGCAGTGCTGGGCAGTAGCAAGAAGGCTACATTTCTTGGGTGTCGCAGTTAAAAAGCAAATTGAATTACAAAGTGAATTTCAGCAGACGAGGCTGGACGAGCCAAGAAGCCAAGGTCTTATCAAACTGGAGTGAACTGACATTGGATACAAAATCGTGTGAAAGAACAAAAACTGTTCAAAAGGCATGAACATAATAAGGAGGACATCAGAGGTTTATAGTATTAAATACACGAAAAGGCGCAATTCCATGGTATCCAGTCACATGGAAGCATGAAGTTGGACGAATTAAATGATCATACCTACGCACAAAGGCATACCATGCTTCTCACTCCCTAAATTTCTCAGAGCTAAGAACACTCCCAAGGCCGAACTTCAAAGGCCTAATTGAGAGTAGACCACTGAGGTAATGATATATTGAAATGCTAATTGGTGGGAAGCTAATGTTAAAGCGACTTCATCAGCACCTGGATGGCCAGCCTGCATGCTGATATATGTAGGTGGAAAAGTACTGACGGAGGTTAGAGTACCAGCCAATTGTAAAGGAGCATGTAATTAGGGGTCCTATAGTTGTGTAAACCAATGGGACGTCGTGTATTTAGTGTTCATAATGGTCATTTTAGTGAAGGGCTTAGGTGCCCCACCTGATGTTAAGTAACCAATCACATAGTCACACTTTTTTAGACTAGTATGGATTAGGGTTGTACCGAATAGTAAATTTACTATCCGGCCAGAGCCGAATAGTGAGCCAAATAGTCTTTTTGGCTTTTGTGTAGGCATGGGAAAGGCACTTTCTAGGCACCGCCGTAGTGTTATTAACTGGCTATTGATGGTTGCAGGTGCAAAATGGTGCTAGTACCTAGGCATATAAAAGCTGTTGGCTTTGCCAATGCTCGTTTTAACATGACTTCAGTGAAGGACATTCACAGTGTATACAAACACTTGTGTATAGGCGTGTTATAAATGCCATATCATAGTGCTTCTAAATTGTCCCAACGAGAACTTTCATTCACAGGCCCATTGTTCCAAGGTAATTGCAACAAACAAACCCTTCATTAAAGCTTTACAAGGGTGACTTGGCATTCCTTCCCTTTCAAAGATATTATCTTCTATGAAGGAATATCTTTTTACATCTAGTCATAATTCTCTTAGGACAATGGCAAGTCAACCCCCCTAGTCACTTACGACACGAGAAGGGTGTCTGGCCCCAGCTCTATAGTTATGTGAAGTGGGCTTGATGGTTCCAGTTTTGTGTGCTGGGACCTGGAAGGGACACGGGATTCCATTTGCTCCTTTTGTAATTGGGTTACACTCTTCTGTGTTTGCATTTGTGTAACTTCAACTTGGCAGAGCATTTTGTAACCACTGTATCCATTTATAAAACTTTTAAAAACGGATGTGATTATCTCTGCAAGTGGCCGAACAATTAGGAGGCAGGCAAGGAGATCCCGCATATTCATGGCTTGCAAATAGCCACAGAGATGCAGCCTTGTTAGCAGAGAAAGCCTGCCTTCACTGAAGAACATTCAGTAGGCTAACTGCTATTGAAATTTGACAATGCAGCCAGCAACACATGCTTAAGGGGCCACGTCTTTGTACCGCCACACAAAGAGATGCCATTAATCATTGCCTGCCCAACGCCATTGAGGCGGGGGCTGGCATTAGCTGTCAGTGGGCGCACCTACAGTGGGGGGGGGCGATAGTCACTGTGAGCACAGCGCCTATCGGGAGCCTGAAGCCCTGAAGTGTTATGCAGTGCAATGAGACTCAGACCGACCTCTCCCCGACCCCCGGGCACAACAACCTCCTGGGGACTCTGACAACCTCCCAGCCTATTGAAATCAAAGTGCCCCCCACCCCTTTACCATGCCCGTCCCGCCCCACTTAGCAAAGCAATGCAAACTGGTTGCGTTGCATCTGTTTAGAGAGAGAGATGTTCGTCAGCCCTCCGATCCGATTTCCCAGGCGCAGGAGGTGCCTTCAAGAAATCAGTTGAGCCTTGCTGCTAGGTGTTTCCAAGCGAGTTGTGCAGAAAATCCAGATTTTAAAAGTGACTGGATTGGTGGCAACAGGGGGGACGTGATTTAAACACTATTCATGCGGATAGTCTTAGCAGCTCGGTTTTTCAAGTAATGCAAGTTCTTTTGTGTGCATCTCGACTGCCATCTAGTAGCTTATATGTTTTGTGCAGCAACTGCTGTATTTAAGCTCTGAATACAAGGCGAACACGTTGCTTTTATATGGGAGCAGGTCTTTTCAGTGAAGGAATTCATGGTGTGTTAACTTCGGCTTCGAGTAAGGCTTCAAGTAAGCATTCGGCCGAAACCAAATAATAACTTTTTAGGCGAATTTCGGCCGAATACTTGCTCTAAGCTGAAGTTCGGTACACCCCTAGTATGGATCATATACTTAGATGTTCACTCAGAGCCAATCATCCATGCATGTAGGTTTTTGTAGTTTGCCACGTAGGATGACGTTGGTTCATACGTAGGTTACACATCACTGATGACGAGTATTGCTTATAAAATCTCAGTTTTTACTAAGAATGTTTGAGTAAGCGTATCGATCGAGTTTGTTGATGTTCGTTATGCTCCCTGTTTTAGATACTTGATAAAACAGTCTTCCTTTTGCCAACTTCCTGAGTCATCTCCATTATTGATGTATGAATAAAATCTGCATCTCCATGGTAATTGCTGGGATATCCAGTTCAGCTTCACCAGGCACTTCCCTCGACACTTCCCGGCCTTCGCGCTGGGCTCCGCCTCTGCTCTTCGTAGCAGTCGCTCTCTACCTTCCTGACAAAGGTTCCCAGTCTGGCACTGCACTCCCGGCGGGACTCTTGGTTGTTGGTGGATTGCAGGTAGAATGAGTCAGTCCTAACTGCCTGTGTATGAACTCATTAGTGCGACAAGCCTGATCTTCATGCCTGTATGCATCTAAACCTCTCTTCCTCGTCACAGTACGATAGTGGTTTTTACAATGGGAAATCTGCATTGCTCCAAGTTGCCTCTTCTTCCGAATACTCAAGGGCAATTTACAGGGCATTTTGAAATGAGACTGCCAACAGCCCATAAAGGCTAAGTGAGGGGAGGGTGAGGGGAGGGTAGGCCAATATCAGAAAAGGGGGAAAACCATGTCTCCCCATCAGGTTGTCAAGGTGAGCCCCCCCAACCTGCGTGATTCCCGAACAACTGTGCGTCGGTGTTGATGGCGGTCCAGGATAATACTTGGAAGTGATGTCAATCCTGTCTTGCAGACAGTGTGATGGGAGATCAACCTCCTGACCCCAAACCAGAAAGTGAATACTAGTGAGGGACAGGAAGCAACTCCCCGGCAACAGGAAAAGAGACATCCAACTTTTAACAAGCAGTGCAATTAACTGACAATGGAGAGTCAGAATGGTAAGTTAAGGATACAAAGGTAAAGGAGAGTAAAGATGGTACTGAAGATCCAGCACCCAAGCAAGGTGCAAGAAGAGAACACGGGTACCAGACTGGCCAGCTAGTAAGAAGAAACCAAGTACTACAACCCAAGCAAGAGCAAGTAGCAAGAGCAAAGGCAGGCAAAATAACTGAGCAGCAGCAGCGCTCAGCAGCAGTTCCCCCAGACAAAAGGGTTGAGACGCACCAGCTTCTGCGTCCGCACCTTTTATATACTGTGCAGCATTACTGAAGCTGCGCACTTGAGAGCATGTTGCCATGGCTACGGACCAAGCTGTCCCAACCCCACATGCGCGGAAGGCAGCCACTGGTCCCAGAGACATGTGTGCTTTTACCAACAAGGAGGCTCCCATGAGAGGAGTAGACCCGGACTGTGTACGCCGGTACAGGCGATCGTGAAGCCGCCACCTGGCCCGCCAGGCAAAGGAGAAGCGGTGGGCAAACCGGGTAAGTGTACTGACACAGGTACCCTCTCTCCAATCCCCAAGGACCCTCCACTCAGGTGATCCTCCCTCGCTTGTCTGCCCCTAGGGGCTGACTCCAAGAGTGATGGCCCTTCCCTGGCCACCTGAACAGACGATCCCAGGCGAGTAGATGTGAAAGTACCTTCAGATTTCTCACACAGGATTAAGACCATCCTATCAGGGTGTTAAGGGAGCTCACAGGCTTGTGGTCATCTTGGTTGGGCCCGCAGGCGCCCGCCTGTACTTTAAGCAGCGATTTCGAGAAACAATTCTAAATATAAGGACATCTTTCAACTGAAAGAAAATGTGCATGAGGAAGTCCAGGAAAGTCGGCAGCAAGACACAAAACAATACCTTTGTGCAGCAGCTTGCTTAAATTACTGGACCATGCAAGCACTACCGAATACTGCCCCTCCTGCACCTTTAAAAACTTGTCGCAGCACATAGCGTGCGTGTGAGGATGTGCAGAGAATTGTGTAGTCGGCAATCAGCTGTTACGGTTCTTCCAAACTGCTGCACAAGTGCCTGCTTAAACATGATATAAGTTCTGCAGCCCTGGCAGAGGGATTGAGCGCGTGTCTAGAACATCACTTCAATCACATTAATAGAAGGTGTACATATAGATATGCCAGCAAATAGCGGAACTAATGGATTGCTTGAGACTCAGACCCAGGGCAAAATTACATCTTTCTTTGCCCCTTGCTCAAAGAAAGAAGCTATGCTACCACAAAAAGACAAGACAAAAGGGTTCCCAACAAAACAAGGATGGACACTGATATGGTGGAAAGCATTGTGGATGCGTGCATCATGAATTTACCCCGATTGATATGTGTTTGGAACTTCAAAGGGAAGTGACTGCTTGGAGGCCCTTGTGAATGATATACCAGGCACTTTAGAAACCAATCTATCGGGTACTCAGAACCTTGAAAAGATTACGACACCATCTCAACTCATCATAGTGACATAAGCACCTTATCAACGGCCAAACACTAATCATAACTCAATATGTTTTAAATCATTATTATCAGGTTGCACTCCGATTCATGAAACTCAGAAGAAACATCAAGTATTCTTAGAGCAGATACTTGAGAAATTGGAGCCATCTATGGACATAGACTGCCCGGATCCAGCTAGAATGCATTCTAGTTTATTAGATGTTCCTGCGCAAACGCCACCCTCGCCAAGTTAGTAGTAGTATCTCAGAACTTGTTCATATCTGTGAGCAGCATCAAAGATATAGATGAAAATCCAATACTCTGAGTGTGATTGATGACGAGAACTATTCAGCAATCTCCATGAAAAATGCTTTACAACCCCAAGTGTGGTAAGAAGAAAAGGAATAGGAAAAGGGAGGCAACCTTCAAAAAAAAAGTGACACTGTGGTCAGTAAGAAAGCTGGTTCACCTATTGGTGAGACAACTGACAGTTAATTATAGTCATGATGGAAGAGAAATTTGAGTTACAAAACAAGAAGTTACCCAAAAGGAAGCAAGCTACAAGAAAATGGATAAGAAATGCGAAAGTTACAGATGAATCGAAGGGGCTTGTTGTGGAGAATGCCACTGAAATGCATGACCAGTCGGTCTAATCAAAATCAATTGTGGAATCTGACAAATAGGAGTACCATATTAACAGCTCAAATACAAATGTGGAAGATCATGATGTAAAAAAAAAAACAGGTTAATCCAATTTAAACTCTGGCACTAATCAAGGGAGACCAATGAAGAAACAGATCCATTAGGGTAACAGAGAATAGTTAACACTTGTAGATTTATTTCCCTCTAACATAGGATTTTTAAATACATAATTTCTTGTGAATTTGCTACACACAACTCCACAATTAAGAGTCTTGAGATCCAAAGACATTGAACTTGTTACACTGCCTGCTAAGAGACGCCCTACTGAGAGTTTGTTCTATATCTACTTTGTATCATTGCACTCTATAGACAGACTTAATTATGAGCTAATGCCTGTCATTCATAAAGATGGGTTATACATTTGAAAAAGTCATAAAAATGAAAGATTAACCATAAAATTGATTGTATGCTAACATGCAGATAGTGTGTGATGCCACGGGTTGCAATGCATCAGTTAACATCGTGGGATTGGTTGCCTGTAACACTAGGCAAAAATGTCCTAACAATTTCATTTGCTTACGCTCCTTACTTAGAACTCACAGGGTCAAAATGATCTTTTACCTCAATATGATATATTTATGCTACAAGAAACCTGGTTGACAGAGTATTGTGAATGTTGGAATTTGAAAATAGAAGGGGTCCGAAAGGTCAATTGGCCCGCCCAAAAGGTGGTCTGATCATGGGAGCCAAAGTGAATTTCTCTCTGAAAACGTATAGCATCAACCATTAGCATCAACATGTGTTATGTAAGGAGAGAACAGCGAACCCTAGTATAGGGTCAAAGTAGAATCCATTTGCCACATTTATGGTTATTATAGCGTAGGACCCTCCTGTTGGTGCCCAAACTAATTCCATCTTGCTATATATTACTAATGTTATCAATGAATGGCTTTGGGAAAATATAGGATACAATACTGTGCAGTGACCTAAATGCCTATTGTGACATTGGCCAAGAAATGTGGACACCAAACCTTCCAAACATCACCTCTTTGTTTTTGCTTTGTCACCGCGAGTGGGACGGGTATGCCCAGACGTGGGTCCCGTGCCTGCTGGGCCTAGATACCTAAGCTACTTCTCACCGATGAGGCCCAACAAGGCTGAAACATGTTTGGGGATGCTTGTGGTCTCGTGCAGAAGTGATGTGACCTAGCAGTTCGGGCTGCACTGCCCCTTTTGGGGTGGGACCAGGTCGATTTGCATATAGCCTTTCCCCTTCTGTAATGGCGTGGCAGGCGAAGAACGATGTCTGGAGGGTTGCCCAGAGCAATGTCAGGTTAAGATTCATTCTAAACTTTCCAGCCATCACCTCGTTTTTTTACGCTTCACCAAAAAGGTATGAGCCATCACATTAAACAACATTGAGCAAGGTTCAAAATGGCTAAAATTGGCACAGAACTTTGAGCTCATCATGTTGGAAAAATATACACGTGGAAGGTGCAACCGGTGCCTACTGTATCAAACAGTGAAAACAGACACAAGTGACCTCCGTTCAAGGGTGTTTATTGAACTTCAATGGGTTGGTTGAACGCCTATCTAACCTAATTCCAAGGATGGGAGCAAGCTACGACCATCAAGTAATAATCAGTCAGTCAATGTGTTTATTCGAATCAAATAATCCATCAAACACATACAAAATACAATGACAATACATGACGATAAAATTACTGCTCACACGCGTATAAAATACAATTTTCCAGAAATAAAAATACCAATCAAAACACAACTCTATAAAAGTGGGTAAAATCACATAACGTACAAAAAAGTCATAAACACCAATAAAGATTCAATCCAAAAGGGTGCATACTTAACAATTCATGAGGTTTAAACAAAAAACTGCAAAATACTCATTGGGGCAATACTCCTTCAGGCTACTCAATAGATGCCCAATCTTGTTAGGGCGATTTAATGAGCAGCTCCTTTCTTTGGTGCATGGCTCTTTTCAAAAATAGTAGGGCCCAAGTTGTCAAAACAGTCTGCTGTCAAAAGAAATAACTGCCGGCCTGTGGCTATGGATGTTAGCTGACCTGAGCACCGGCAGTAGAGTGGACCATCTAATATTATTTTAAGCAGGGCAGAACAATAAAAGATGAACCATGTCCTTTCTAGCAACACCACACGCTGGGCAACCCGTCTCATCAGGATACCCACTCCATTTAGCTGTGGTTCCCCTCAGCTGCAAACAATCAAATCTAGCGCGAGTGAGCAGCCAGCGGTCTCTCCTAGTGGAACCCCAAATTAAATAGGGCTGAAGCGCCTCCACTGGCTGATTACTGCATGCGCTCTATCTGAATTGGTTGCAAACTCCACAAGATCTCATTTCCTCCTAAACACTTCTCGCAAACTGCTTTTGTTGGATCTCATTTGGCTTTTAATCAACAGATTAGCTGGGGGTGAGAGTGCCCGAATATTTCCATGGGACAATGCTTCATCAATGTAAAGGAGCCACAGGATTTTCCTCCAGGTGTCCCTAACCATTGTGGACCTAATGATAAAGTGGCATAACGATGCACATTCTTTTGCCCAAATCCTAATCCAAAATGTTATAGGAGCTAAGGCCCACTGGTCCTCACAGAATTTAATTCCCAGCTCCTTATGAATAGAGATACAGGGAGAGGATCCCGGTAGAGCCAATAGCCTTCTAAAAAATGTGTTCTTCACCTGGATGTCGGGGGCTTTCTGTATCTTTCTCTATACAGAGTAACTGCTTTCGTCTGAGCGGAGTACATTTTTAGGATGACATACAACAGTTGTCCCTGGCAGCGGGACCAAAAACGAGAAATCCTTCACACTTGTTGTCTTAACTCGGCTGATTGTTTCTTAATATGTGCAATGCCCGTGATCGTCTCTGAGAATCTGACCCCCAGATAGTCAAATTCCTTTACTCTGGGAATTATCTCCCCATTACAAAGCATTGGATGCATCTTTGTTGACCTCTTTTGTTCTGTGCATCCCATTACTGCAGATTTCTTAGTATTCATTTTAAACCCAGGTTTTCCATAAAGGCTGCATCGGCGGAGATCAGCACCTGGAGGGCCCTTAGGGTTCCGGCAGTTAGCACAGTGTCATCTGCGTATGACAGAAATTGAAATGCCCTGCCCCCCCAGATACAGATAGTATGCCCTTGTGTCCACCATAACCTTTAAGAGCCCATTTATACAAAGGGTGAAATGGATCATAACTAGGACACACCCTTGACGGACACCACATCTGACCTTAAAACACGCAGTGCAGTGTCCCCCCGCACCACTGCACGCACACACCTCATTCTCCCTACGCAGTAGCTGTAATACCACCAAATATCCTCTGGACAACCCATGGAGCGGAGCACGGTCCACAACCTTGATCTATCTACTTTGTCGTTGGCTGTGCTCAGATCCATGAAAGGGAAATACACTCCCTCCCCCTGACACTCCCTCCCCCCTACAGAAAACTGAATTAGAAACGGTTAGGTAATGATTGAGGCTCTGTTCCATAGTACCAACCCTGGGGGCGAAAACCAAACTGGACGTCCGAGAGGACCGACCTCTCCAACAACCAGGACTCGATATACCCCAGCAAAAAAACATCCAAAGATTTTGAAAGAAGTGTTCAGTAGTGAGATGGGTCTCACGCCTCACAGCCCTCCTGGTCAATTGGGTAAGCCGCTTAGCCGTCCATCAGTCCAAATCCTCACAGGATATTAGGGCCCCGTACCGATTAGCAAACTCTACCCCAATAGTAGTATGCATCCTTCACCTCTGAGGGTTCAACCTTTCTAGATTGGGATTGGACCTCCACCCCGATTAAATTCTATGGCCAAATCAATGGTGCCAATGCATGGGCATCACTCAGCGTTTCTCCACATCAGCCCCCCCCCTCCCTAAGAGTAGAAAACAAATCTAAGGAGACCAGCTTACTATGGAGACTAAAGCCATTTGGTTTTAAACCTCTTGACAGATTAGAATTGACCAGATCGCTGACTATCGTTGGAAACCACTATACAATCCCCTTCCATACATTTCGGTTTTTTGCCTACCCATCCCACCCTTCTTGCCATTAATAGAAGGTTTGGGTCAATGCTCGGCCCAATCAAGTTGGAATTAATCCAATGGGTCACTTTATTCATTAGTGAAATAGTGGATTCAAATCCACCCTTGGGGAGCCCCTGTACACCTGTGATAATCCCCACAAGGGGGGCTGCTGCAGGTGGTAAATTCAAAATGCTTTTTTTCTGCACTTCTATACACACGTCAGCCCCAGAATCCCTTATCAGATGCCCAGAACTTGATCAGACCTCCAAGTCCCCGTAGTGTTAGAATAGACTGTTACTAAGCTTAACTGTGCAGTTATTTTCTTATCCTTTTCCAGTTTCATCGGCCCGCCAACCACAATGCCTGGGCCTGGACGCTCACTGCTCACCCCTCCCCCCCACCACTCACCCCCCGATCCCCCTGCCCCCGGATATTGTCTTACCATTTGACATTGTCCCACCCCCAGCTGCAACTTTTTGGGTTAAAACTCTAATTTAGTCATCCAGAATGGCCATAGTATGCATCACCCCAGACTTAAATACCTGCAGGGACTCCAAAACAGTCTGAAGGGGCTTGAGCTTTGCATCCAGAAGTGATTCCAACCAGAGCGTATCATCTTCCACGAGAAGATATAATAGGTTGAGCTGCACTCAGTTTTCTTTGTTTGTTAATAAGAGATTCAGAATTAAGTTATTTTTTATAGAATGATTTTCAGGTGCTCCTTGTTAGGATCTGTGCTCCCAGACCAAATAAATATGATAGGAGCTGATCCCTCGAAGAGAAACAGGGGACAAACAAGGGCACACTATAAACAATATAATAGTTGGATTTTTTTCTCTCTGACCTTTCACAAAGTAGGCCATTTGTTTCTTCAAAAGAGGATTTTATGTTAAATTACAAATCAACAGGACTTAAAGTTCACTTCCAACTAACAGAATCGCTCATATACAATTAATTTGCATTACCGTGTATATGACTATTTGTTGAATTCTTTTACACAGTTCCATTAACATTGATTCCATATATATCAAAAAGCATTTTTTTCATTACATGCAGACATTCAAAACAGTATACATTCTTTGGGTAGTAACCATCCAAATATCTCGATAGGTGACACATCTATACAATCAAAAACAAATCCTATTGGCTACTACGCGTTTCGGGTTCTCGGGCCCTTCTTTGGGTAAAGATATCTGGTTTAATTCTATTCTGTGAATGTAAATAAAAGTAATCCTGTTTAAATACAGTAACTATGAGTACATGTTCCTTTCTCATAATAATTAGTGGATAAATAGGCACAAGTGAACTAACCTTAGAACGACGGGTGGGCCAACTACGGTGGTCCTTCAATCTATAAATGTTCATGTACCAATTCTGTAGGTAAAAAGCACTACGTTACTTATGCTACACGTCAAGTGGCACAGCGAGTAGAGCGCTCGCTTTGACATCGGTGCAGAGCTTGCTAACGCAGGTTCGAATCCCGGCGGGGCCAAACTCAGCCTTTCATCCTTCCGAGGTCGATAAATGAGCACCACACACCGTGGGTAATAATAAGCAGCGCTCAGATACCTGAGGGTTCGTAGCGCTATATAAATGCCAAATTATTATTATTATTTTATAAATATGTGGTCACCAGTGGGACAAGTGGGACAGTAGGACAAGTCGCTAACAAAGCGCTGTGTCCCACTAGGGGACCAACTACATTCAATTAAGAAGTATCACATTTCATATATAAAGTCATAAAGACTCGCCAAGGTTTTTTTTTGCTCTGTGCGGGGTATGATTTCTGTTCCAATGATGTGTGGACTATGCCATGGACGAGTGAAGTTAATGAATTTCCAGTGACTGCAAGAGGATATTCTATATTAAATAATTCATGTTGTTACAATTTGTGCTACGCTTTTCTATTTTTGATATACGTGGTAAGTCATAGACTGTTCACACCTCACTTTGAGAGATGTCTCAGTCATTCACTTCTGTGTTGGTTTCCCAGAGGGTATTGGTGCATGGTCGTGATTTAGCGTTACAGGTAGTTATGGTTATCCGCTGGATTATTCACTTCTATCTGTTTGAATGAGTGAACAGTTTAATTAACTGTTTACCACAGGATAATGGTTCTAAACGTGTTATTCCGATTCACTATTGGCATTAGTATACATCGCCCCCCTATCTTATCTCCGTTATAGAGATTTCACAGTGATCTGTGCTTGTAGATAGAGGTCTCCGTTGTGTTGTAAGTGCTGGCGCACTTTGGCAACTTCCTACATAGTGTTCTCTGCAGTTGGTCAATGGACATCGAGTGGCCGACTTACTATCTAAAAATACGGGCTTACTGTTAATGATATGGGTGAGAGCAATTTAACTGTCCTATGTCATACATACTAATGTTTATTACAGTTGGATTCATGCCTACCTTTTGGGATTTGATCATATGTGTGTCTCTGTCCCCAAGCAACAGCATGGAGCACACACGTTCCTCACATCAGTCCGTAGCTAAGCAACCATGTCGTCAGAGGGTCCCATTATCAAGTGAACGTACTAGTCTGGCCGAATCCAGCCACCATCTTAGTTGTATTCAGGGGCATGTTGTTCTATGAGCTTGTTTGTTTGAAATACTTCTTGTGATGGAGCTGTATTCCGCTCTATTATTCGTACTGATGTGTGGAGACACGAATTAGACTGATATTAAGGATTCCCAGTATGTTTCAAATCTAAAGATTATACAAATATATTTTGCAGATTTTTGATGATATTTGCAACAGATTGAAGCAAGTTCTTCGGGTTCACACAGCATACAGGCCTGTTCACATGGTGGTTAATTTCAAATGTTAACCCATTTTAGTGATAGATAGGATCACACACTCCTTGATTTGATATAGACCTAGGCATTTGCAAACATTATGTGAATCACATTATATAAAGGGATTGATGCAGTATTGACCATGGTGATGTATAGCAAAATACAAGTTGAAAGCTGAATACCCCTCTCTCCACCCACACGTCTTAGATTAATGACATTAAGATTAAAAAAAAAACTTGTCACATCCAATAGGTTCAAGTGAGCCCAAATATCTCTGCCACAGAAAACCAAACATTCTTTCTTCAAAATGTATTCGATACCTTTAATCATTTGTAAAACAAAACAGTATTGTTTATATTAAAACATATACAACAACATATAAAGCACAATGGAGTAACACTTCTTTTCAGCAGTAACATCATTTTACATTTAATTGTCAGAGATAGGGAGTGTGAGTAACACGTTTTTAGGTCTCCATAGTCTATCTCTTACTGCAAAACTAACAAAATTCTAGACAACATCTCATGATCACAACCATCTACAAAGGTCGATATTAGACCTACAGAGAGATATATATGAGACGAGCCATTTAGAGTCTCATTTTGCTGTCAACATGTTTCAGCCATAAGGGTCATTAAGCACTATCTCTAGTACTTTTTTTCCAAATGATACTGTCTTGACCTTCCTCAGGACAGGAACATTTCTTTGGTTGAGATTCAATCATATGTGCCCCATTGTAGTCATAATGATGAATACACTACAAGATAACATGAAAAAAAGAGAAGAAAAAATATTTTACACCGTGGTGGGTTTAAAAAAACAGAAACTATAAAACTTCATTTGAGCTCAAACTTTAAAGTTAGCCTCTTTTTAGATTTAAAAACTAAAAAATGTCATTAATCTTATACTTACAAAAGACAAAACGAGGGTGCAAACAAGAATAGTGATTCAATAATCTATTTCAAGGTGAGGTCATCTACCTTCATCTTCTCCCTATAAAATCGGGGAGATAGATATTATTAGCAGCTAACTTAGGATGGTCACATTAGCTAGTACGCTACGTAGTACTTGAACTTTTCCTTTTACCTGATGCCTCAACATTCTTTGTATACTGTTTCCACGGGGTCAGTCTCTTTAGTTAGATTAGTTGAACTCCAGGGACAATAGGCTTCCTATTGAGATAAAGGAAGCTATGAAACATAAGGCTATTTATTCATTAATCTTCAAAATAGCTCATTATTAGTTATCTAGACTAGCCATTTTGCCCTTTATATGCAATGGAATTCCATTTCAATTTCCTTTTTATTTTTAAATATCAATCTTTAAATACACTTTTTGTAATACACAAACTAGTTATTTGTATTTCTTGCTTTGTATGCATATGGATTACCCGTCTACATTTTTCAATTGGTTTTTGTTCTTACGCACTTACTTGTCATGGATAGTTCTGTATAATTTCGAAATAGCTGTATGTTTTCTACGAAAGAAAAAGCAGCACACTATCTATGGCCAGCGTGCATTGTCGCTCTAAAAATAGAGAGAAAAGAAAACCATTTTAGGAACTGATGGGAACATGCGTGTTCTATAAGCGCATTCACTCGTCTCTTTAGACTATCACGAGTGCGTAATGTCACCCTAGAGATGGAAAGTGGAGGAATCCACATTGCTTTCAAAAGAAAATATAAGCAAGCATATTTTATGGGCACGTTCGCTAATCTCTCATGAGCGCATCTCATTTTTCTATGACTACTTGTTCTCATTTTTACATTGTACAGAGTGTTTTATTCTAGTATTTTAAGAAGACACATTTCTTTAACACAAGTGCTTCTTCCTCTGCTCACAGGACTGTCTTTGAAAAAGCAAAAGAACGCTGTCCGCATTGTTTTTTAGTTTATATTCTGTTTATCTCATCACGTTACAAAACATGTGCATCCTCACATGATCCTTTTCACTTGTTCACATGAAGGTGAGCCGCGTGTGAAAAAGACTGTCTAGCGCCACCTGGTGTTCTACAGTAATATTGCGCTCATTTTAATTGAAATGATCTTTTATGTCTTTTGAAATTTGGTTGATCGCCTGATGCATCTTATTTGATGGTGTTGGAGCCGTAAAGTTGCATATATTTCAGATTATTTTATGTCATTTATACATATTTTCTCGAGGCTATACTTATGTGTATATTTTTTATTATTCTTATAAACTCAAATGCAAGCGTTTTTTCACTTAGTTATTGTCTCATTTTCGATGTGGGTCCTTTGAGCAGAAGTACTACCGTTACCAAAGTATTTACATAAAGATATTCCACTCGACCGAAGAGTTAAAACCGAATTTTACTGTGTCTAAGGTGTAAATCCATTGTTGTTTGCCACCTCTGGAATTTGTTTTTACTACTTGGATTATGAACCAGAACATTTCTGTATGTTTGTGTTTGCGTTTTACAAAATGTGCAACCAAAGGTTTATTTTCAACCTTATTTTTTATACATGAACGATGTTCACATATCCTTTGTCTCATTTGGTGTTTTGTCTTTCCTATATAGAGTAGATTACGTGGGCATTTAATACCATACACTGCCCATTCTGTCAGGCAGTTGGTGAAACTACTTAGTTTCCAATCTTTTCCTCTGAGCTCTACTGATTTAATGTCTTTTGTCATAGCACACACCCAAGCATTTACCACACTTATAGTCGCCTACCACCGGTGGTAATCCCCATAGGGTTTCCTTGTCTTGTGTGGCCTTGATCAAATGATGGATATGCGTGGACCAAAGAATCTTTTAAATTTCTTTGCCTCTTAAAGGCAAATCTGGGTGGTGCTGGATTGAATTCAGAAGTTTAGATAAAATGCCAGTTTTTTAAAATAACTTTTCTTAATCCACTGCTAATAGGATTAAATGTGCTGACGCATTTTATTTTTTCCAAATTAGACCTCTTTTGATGATGTAGGCACAGATCTCAATCGGCATGTTTTGCCCTTTTGTATGAAGTTTGGATAATTTTCTTTGGATAGCCTCTATCTTTTAGGCGTTTCTCCAGATTTTTCCCTTCTTCGACAAAGTCCTTATGTTTCAACAATTCCTACAAATCCGTAGGAACCAGCCCATCTGTAGGCTATCTCTCAAATTTTGAGGATGGAAACTATTGTATTCTAATGGTGTATTTTTGTCTGTTGGTTTTCTGTATAACATGGTCTTGACAAAACCTTGCGACTTCTTCATGATCTGGAGGTCAAGAAAAGGTATTTGATTTTGATTGTACATCATTGTGAACTTAATATGGTAATTTTGGGCATTCAGACACATTAGAAGTTCCACCAGTATCACATTTGATCTCATCGAAATCATGAAAATATCATCTATGCAATGGAACCAACTTGTTATATTCTTTTTGTAGAGATTTTCCGGATGGTAAATTGACAGATCTTCTAGATCATCGATAAACAGGTTGGCTATGTCGGGGGCAAAAGTTACCCCCATATTTGTTCCATGCCTTTGTTATAAAAGGTGCCTTCAAAAAAAATATTCCAGCAGTGCAATCCTAATACACTCTAAAATGAAAACAGTTGGAACTTTATTTAGAGTGTTGGTATGCTGGTTTAGGTACTTTTCCAGAACTCTGATACATTCCATTTGTGGAATGCTCGTATAAAGGGCAGTGGCATCTACGGTCACTAGTACGTCTTCTGCGCCAATCTGTTGGTCTTTGAGTTTATTTATCATGCTTGTAGTGTCTTTAACAAAAGACTGCATGTTTCTTACAAAGGGACGTAGGAACCAATCTGTATAGACGGACAGTGGTTCTAAAACCGAGTTTATCGCCAACACTATTGGTCTTCCTGGAGGCGATGTGCACTTTCTGCAAAACATAGAAATCTGAAATGGTAGGATTTTAAATTATCAAGTATTGCTGTTCGTCTTGATCAATCCAGCCTTCTCGTTGTGCGTGTTGCATCAGATTTTTCATTCTTCGATAAGCATGGTGTCGGGTCTCTATCGAGTTTTCTGTAAAATCTTTGATCTTTCAATTGATTCATTACCTCGGTGTCGTATAATATTTTGTCCCACAGGACAATTCCCCCACCCTTATCTGCCGGTTTTATTGCAAAGGATTTGTTGTTCGGTAATCCTAGTAGGGCCGATCGCTAGTCAAATTATCTCTATGATGATTTTTCTTTTTGAAAAGTTCTTTTGTCTCTTGCAAGACTTTATTTTCAAAGGCTAAGATAGCTGGACCTATCATTGAACTTGTAGGTGTGAAGGTTGATTGAGGTTTTCGGCCGGTTATACTTTCCTCTTTATTAGAACCCTTGATTCTCTAAAAAAGTATTTGAGGCAAATCAATGTAAAGAATTTTTGCAATTCTATTTGTGTTTGGAAGTCGTTTGCCCGCTTGGTGGGGACAAAACATAATCCCTTTCCTAACACATTGAGCTCTGCCTCTGTCACAATGTGTGTAGACAGATTAAATACTGGGATCACCAACTTTGTGGCGGGCATCGCCAATTGCGTGTCAGCATTCTCTTCAGACCTTGTTGTCTGTTGCGACTTTTTTGCTCCCCCCCCGAAAAAAACGGGGTTGGTTCAGACTGTCCACCTGCAGTACTGGATGAGCCTGCATTGTCTGAATCACTACTTGTAGTAGTATTTGAGGTTTTAGAATTTTTGTCTTTAATACCCTGCGTTGCATCCTCTATTTAGGTATAATTTGTTTTGGTCGTCATAGTAGGATTTTACTACATATTATCTTTTATGATATCGTCTTGTTTGATTTTATTTTCCAACATATCAATTTTTTCTTTTTGCTTTTTGGCCTCCTCCGACGCAATGTCTATGGCTAGAATTATCCAGTCTCTGGAACATTTATTTCTCACCCCGCTAGATGTCCCTTTAAATTTTGGAGTATCTGCAAAGACCCAAGGTATGATCCTATTCCTTACCTGAAGGCCTTCAGGGATCACGCTTGCTTTTAAGTAGGCTAGCATTAGCTGCCTGTGGGACTCCATCCTAATTAACTTCTTTTTCTTAGGAGTAAGCATTTCTAAATAATTTCCTTTTGTATTAGTCTATTTGAGTTACATTGTATATCATAGATATGACATCAGTGTGATTTACAGATAATCTCCGATTACCATTGTATGTGTTAACCTTTGAACCCATGACACTAACTGCAAAAACATGCCCATATATCGTAATGAAGACAATTTCCTTCTTTGATATAATACGATTCATATATGTTTCTCAAATTAAATGATGTAATTATTCCGAGACATCTACTTGAGCAACATGGTAAACAATAGATGTGATGTCAATGTTACTTCCAGATAATCTCTAATTATCAATGTCTGTGTTAATTTATGGACCTTTGACACTAACTGCAAAAACATGTGTATACATCACCATGGTAAAGACTGCATCAATCCCTTATATAATGCGATTCACATAATGTTTACAAACGTCTAGGTCTATATCAAATCAAGGCGTGTGTGGACCCATCTATCACTAAAATGGGTGAACATTTGAAATTAACCACCATGTGAACCCGAAGAACTTGCTTCAATCTGTGGCAAATATCATCAAAAATGTGCAAAATAGATTTGTGCAATCTTTAGATTTGAAACATACTGGGAATCCTTAATATCAGTCTAATGAGTGTCTCCTCACATCAGTACGAATATAGAGCGGAATACGGGTTTCATTCCAAGAAGCATTTCAAACAACATGTCCATGAAAACAACTAAGATGGCGTCTGGATTCGGCCAGACTAGTACGTTCACTTGATAAAGGGACCGGCTAGCGGCATGGTTGCTTAGCAACGTGCCGATGCGAGGAACGCGTTTGCTCCATGCTGTTGCTTGGGGACAGAGACGCGCATACGATAAAGTCCTGAAAGGTAGGCATGAAACCAACTGGAATAAACATTAGTATGTATGACATAGGACAGTTAAATTGCTCTTACCCGTATAATTAACAGTAAGCCCATATTTTTAGATAGCAAGTCGGCGACTCAATGTCCGTCGACCAACTGCAGAGAACACTATGTAGGAAGTTACCGAAGCCTGCCAGCACTTACAACACAACGGATACCTCCATCTACAAACACAGATCACTGTGAAATCTCTATAATGGAGGTAAAACAGGGGGGAGGCGATATATACTAATGCCAATAGTGAATCGGAGTAATAACACGTTTAGAAACATTATTGCTGCAGTAAACAGTTAATTAAACCGCGTTTATGCATTTACACAGATAGAAGTGAATAATCCGGCAGATAACGATCAACTGCCTGTAACGCTAAATCACAACCATGCACCAGTACCCTCTGGGAAACCAACACAGAAGTGAATGACTGAGACATCTCCCAAAGTGAGGTATGAACAGTCTATGACTTACCACGCATATCAGAAATAGAAAAGCGTAGCACACATTGTAACAACACAAACTGTCTAATATAGAATATCCTCTTGCAGTCACTGGAAATTCATTGACTTCACTTGTGCATGGTATAGTCCACACATCATTGGAACAGAAATCGGACCCTGCACAGAGCAAAAAATAAAATTAAAAAAACCTTGGTGAGTCTTTATGACTTGATATATGAAATGTGATACTACTTAATTGAATGTAGTTGGTCCCCTAATGGGACACAGCACTATTGTTAGCGACTTGTCCCACTGGTGATCACATATTTATAAACACCTGTAGCATAACGTAGTGCTTTTACCCACAGAATTGGTACATGAACATCATTGACAGATTGAAGGACCACTGTAGTTGGCCCACCCGTCATTCTAAGGTTAGTGCACTTGTACCTATTTATCAACTAATTAGTATGAGAAAGGAACATGTACTCATAGTTACTGTATTTAAACAGGATTACTTTTATTTATATTCACAGAATAGAATTAAACCAGATATCTTTACCTGAAGAAGGGCATGAGAGCCCGAAACACGTAGTAGCCGACAGGTGACACATCTATACAATCAAAAACAATTTCTATCGAGATATCTGGATGGTTAATACCCAAAAAATGTATACTGTTTTGAATGTCTCTATGTAATGAAAAAAATGCTTTTTTGATATACATGAAATCAATCTTAATGGAACTGTGTAAAACAATTCAACAAATGTTTGAAGTCATACACACGGTAATGCAAATTAATTATTGAATATGAACAATTCTGTTAATTGGAAGTGAACTTGAAGTCCTATTGATTTGTAATTGCACTATAAAATCCTCTTTTGAAGAAACAAATAGCCTACTTTGTGAAAGTTACGAGAATAAAATCCAACAATTATATTGTTTATAGTGTGCCCTTGTTTGTCCCCCTTTTCACTTAGAGGGATCAGCTCCTATCTTATCCTCTTCCACCCCAAAGGAGGAATTTAGATCCTGGCTTAGTGCCGTCTCGGGACTCCCGCCCATATGGCTACAGGCGAATGGATCCGTTGCCATCTCCTCCATCCTCTCTTCCATCCTGGGTCCCAACCCCTCCCCTTACACTTCAACTTCTTTGTCTACCTCTGTGCCCGAGTGCGGAGGGTCCTGAGATTAGGCGTTCCTCTTGAGCCTAAAGTAGCTACCTGTGTGGCTTTTTCGGTAATGGAAATACGTTAACTTTTTTGCTAGCCATATCTTCCAAATATGAATCAAGCAAACTTTGTAAAAGATTGGACTTAACCTTGGCAGGCTCCCGGGCCGTTTTCAATTGTTTTTTTTTGTTGCACTTTTACCCAACGCCCCCAAGCTCCCATTATCCTTTGCTCTCCTTTTTACCATAATGGCGATATAGGTAGGTAGCACCATAGGGAAAAAAATAAGAAAAAAAATAAAATAATAAAGATGCACCTAGAAAACAATTAAAATTGAGCAGTTTGTAAAAATGGAGTAAGAGTAAAAGAAATTCAGTAAAACATTGTGCTGCTAGGAGGCTAAAAAGCCTCGACATCTAAATGCCACTTAATCAATAAGGCCTTCCAGCACAGTACATGGATAGAAATAGTGAAAAAGACAACAGTTTGCCTGGTCCACATCTATCCAGGGCGCAAATCCAGGACAGATTCTGCTGTTCAAATTAGGGTCCCCTGTGGCCAGTGTGCATAAAGAGACTTCAGAGACCCAGAGAGGGGGGACAGGGAACACCAGACAGCTCAAGGAGCAGCCTTAGTCCATCTCTCCCTCCCTAACGCCCCCTCACAGAAAGAAGGCACAGAAATGTAAACCATCGGAAGTAGATAAAGAGCAATGGGGGAGCAATAAGCAATTAAGCTTACCTCTAATGGAGCGTTCAGCCAAATCAATCAACAGAAGTTAACAGGCAGCAGGGAGCACACAAGTCAGAGGTTACTTGAGGGCCAGATCATCATTAACTGGGATAGATACCGTCCGTCCTGGAAAGTGGTGCTCCAACTCCACAAGGAACACAAAGAACACTCCACCACACTCCTGCGATGCTCCAGCGTCCCGGATACTGATTTTAAAGTAGATGCTGCCTCCACCAAATGAAGGATATAGAACAAAGACCGTGGGTCCTTCAGTATGCCAGCCACAAAGAACACTCCACCACACAAATAATAATAACAAGGTCCTAGTCGAGTCTGTCAAAATAAAAGGGACTATACTAATAAACTATCAGGATCATCATTCAAATCAGATAAGATTCCCAGTTCCTCACCAGTTTCTTCCTGACTCGAACAAGAGGACTCCTTATTTCTTCCCTTCTTTTTCTTGGTAGGTCTTCTCTTGTCGAAGAGGTTATGGCGTGTCTCGAAGGGAAGCCACTATGTCTGCCTGAGCAACTGGCAGACTAGTGGCTCCTTCTCCGAGGCAGCCTAACAGGGGAAAAGCCAAAAGAGGTGAAAAAAAAACTGGAATGATGCGATGATGTGGTGTTGGTAAAATCCGATCAGAAGTCCCTGGTAAAGCTGGAGGTGTCTGCATTATCTGGTAAGTGGGGAGTACAAGGTGACTTCCCAAGTACAGAATGGAGTGAGGAGAAAGAGCAGGAACTTGAGAACCAGCAGTGACAGAAGGTAGGCAGAGCGCCTAATGTGCAGGAACCCGAGAAGCTAGCAACACAGGGAGAGAGATCCAAGAGGAAGGTGGGTGGGAGGTGTCCGGAGGATGCAAGCAAGCCGGTAGAGGGAGGAGAAGATCCGGAGGAGGCATGGTGCAAAGCAAGAAAGGACAGAGCGGAGAGAGAGCTCACGGCAGCAGGCAGGGGCAAGCAATGTTTGGAGAAGGAAAGGCACAAAGGACCTAACCAGGCCTCCAGATAAGGTGTTTAACAGGCCTTTTTATGCATGAAATTCTTGTACATACGACAGCTTTATTATTTTCCTGTGCACATTTACACACAAGTTTAGAGCAGAGGGCAGTGCAACGGTCAGGTTACTTGACAGAAACCAGAAGGCTTCTTTTGATTTTTATCTACATGGATGCAATTGCAAGCCACCTCAAACAGAATGTATTTCTCTGAAGCCTTTAAAAAAGAAACTGCACACTGTGATAAAAGGAATGGTTTCTTTCCATTCAGCTTCAGTAGCACTTTGCATATTTACCTAGAATTTTAGGATTTTTTTTTCTTTTTTTTTTTTTTTTACAGAGAAAGCCAACCAGTATTGCACAATTGTATCTTCCAGAGTTCCGGTGCTATGTGCACAATCATGCGGAGGCAGATCATTTTTACACATAATTAAATGTACACTCTAATTATAAAAACAGTGTGTAAAATGATGACAGTATAGTTTACATCTCTTCAAACTTGCAGTCAATGGTGTACATTACTATAAATGGTCAGTGGCAGCAGTCTTTGCTCAAGGATGAGTGATTGTCATTACACCAATCACAGGTGTTCTAGCCTCCCAAATCTTCAAGACTACATTTAAAACATCCAAAAGCTGACTCTCCAAGAAGTGCAAGTGCTGTTCAAAAACAAAGGAAAGTTACATTGGTAATTGAAATAGAAACTCAGCAAAACCTGTCCCTGTGATAATCCAGATAGGTATTTAATTATATATAGCGCTTCATAATCGGTTCGTCCAACATCTAGGTAGTGTGATTATTATACCTCAGTCGACACTCAGTTAACTGACTTCTGAAGGATGTTAGCCAATAAGATAGCTCAGCCGGTTGAGTACTCTTTGCTGCAATCTGTGCATGATCTGTAGGTTGCAGGTTCAAATCCCAGCAAGACCAACTCAGACTTTCATCCTTTCGAGGTCAATAAAGTAGTACCAACTTTGGTTTGGTGATAATTGTGATAAATATGTTCTATGCACAGCGCTTTGTCATAAGCGCTATATAAATAACCATTTGATCATTAGATTACATATAGAATTCAGCATGGAGTCTGTGCCTCTCTGCACTGTTATAACATTGGCATACCATTAGGTAGTATACTAACTCCAGGAAATGAGGACTTTCGTTAAACATCAAAAGACAATTCTGCTATCGAACCTCAAAACACACAATACAATTCATGTTTGCTTTCCTATTTGATTGGCCAGGTTTTTTGATTTCAACATTTAAATATATACAGAAGAGATCAAATGGCCAGACCTTAGAGAAAAAATGAAAGGTGCATTCTGTCCCAATGCAGAAAACTGCTGCATAGTAATGATTTCCATATAGTTTTTACACACGTCGGCTGGATGTCACATACGTTTTACTCTCCTGCAAAGGAGAAAAGTAATTTTTACTCTTAAAATCACATTTACTCTCAAAGTTTAAAAATAGGGAGTAAAATACTCCCACCTCAAAATCTTATCTGGAGCACTGGACCTAACAGAGTATCACCCGTAAGGAATACAGAAGGGTTGCAACGCGCTGAAGTGGGGGTGGGGGAGAGAACTTATCCGAAGCGGTGGCGGACATGATGGAAAAAGCTAGACCGTCACCCTGCATTCACAACTAACGTGATGTGTTGTTCAATGGCGGAATGTCCATTGACTGCATAGACGCCACAGCTTGCCTATCATGACAAACCTATTGCCAATCCTTAATTCTAATCAATAAATGGCTTGGGACAAGAATGTATAAAACAAAAGTGTTCAAGAAATAATATTTAAGGACGGTTGAGCAGTTGGCTTCCCTTCCCCATGTTTTCAGCACGGACAAGTGGAACCTTCGAGCTTTGAACACACTCTGGCTTCTAGGCCACAAGGATACAGTTCTAAGCACAGACATTGGGGCCTTCTGCCAAAACCTCTTTTGTGATAAGACCCTCTTATTGCAGAGGGTCTGTCGCAACAGACAAATCTCAAAGTTCCATTCCAATCAGTATTTTAAGTTCTCGCTTTCAATCTTCACCATGGTCTCCCCTTCTTCAGGCAAAGACCCCCCTTTTATCATAATGTTCACACTTGGTCTTTCTCGTTCGGGTTCGGACCATGGATCTCCCTCATTAGGGCTTGGATCATCTTAGTTTCAAAATCGAAGACTTTCGAAATGTACTATAGGTTTTGCTTAAACCGTCGCAGGACCACTTCGATTCAGTTCACATAATTGTTTTCATCAATCTTCTACTTTCATTTCTCTTAGCGGGATACCTTACAGAGACCTTCGATTGAGCACATTCACGGTGTCGGACCACAACAGCATTGTATCTTTCTTTCTGAAGTGCAAACGTTCATCAGCAGTTTAGCTTTACTCACATCTTTCATCGCACGCGTTTAACAATATTCGTTCCAGCGCTCGTTAAACAATGTTGCCACTTGCAACCTTGACTTCAACACAGACCCGTCTTGCATCGGTATCCCTAACTCACCGGCTTTGTTGATCTCTCTGCTGCTTCTTTGTTCTTGGAGCAAAGGATGATACCCCTCTGCTGCTCCTCCCCACCTTGGTTGGTTGCGCGGGAGGGCCTTCAGTATCTCCGAAACACAATGCAGGATTCTTCAGTCTGGTATCCTGGCTTTATGCTTCCTGCTTCAAAGGTTTCTTGAAAGTAACTGTTTGTTTCTTGCCGAAAAGGTCAAGGGTATTTCCATCCTTGGTTTCCCGTCTTTCTCCCCTCGTTCAGCTGCCGACTCATAACTGCTGTTCCTTCGTGTGCTTTGCCTCAGTGTGCTCTCGTTCTCTGCCTTTTATCTATGTGGGGAATTTTAATGGAAGTCAGGTGTGAGTGATTGTCAGTAATTGCCTGACTTCGCCTGACCATAGTAGCGGGACATGTCAGGTACACTGCCCGGGTGCGAGACTGTTTTCTCCCAGAGCGGGATGTCCGTGTGAACGGGTTTGTGACGGGAAAGGTGGGGCGTTGAACTTCGTACGTATCGTACCGGGTAGGATGGGGTAAAGGTGTTCCAGGGGAAAGGACACCATGTCTCACCATACGGCATCCCACTACCCGAAGATCCCTCACCCAGGTCATCCTCCCGCACTGGTCCACCCCAGGGTCTGGATCCAAAGGCGATGGCCGTGCCCTGGCCTCAGAGAGATCCTCAGGGACTAGCGGGTGAGGCACCTTCTGGTTTCTCACACTACTCATAGAATAATGCTAATCGTCACAGTAATATTGACTATGTGTTTATAAGTGGAAATATTAGAAGCACAGTCATCCCAGGATTGCTCACTCCATTACTGAATTGAGTTTTGACATAAAACGTAAGACAGATGGAGGGTCACCGTCAGATGAATTCACAATGGAAAAAGAACACGTTGGAAGTACAAGAACATTGCACACATTAATGTATATATGCAAAGCGGACAAATAAGTGACATAATTGACTTAAAAAGGGAAATACAAAAATTGGCTAGGTTGCCATAAAATTATTTGTTTAATGTCCAATGGCAACTTATGTACAGAACACTACAAAGTAATGAGATATCGAAATTTTGGAGATTGGGTAGCGTATGAGAAACATTGTGAAGGCCCAATTCTTAATGCTATAAATGAATGTCAATTATGAAATCCTATACACAATATTTATTGTAATCCAGTAGGCACTGAAACTCGGGATGATTTGGTTAAGTATGCTCAAAAGGATTATCATTTTGAAGAGTGGAACATACCCCAATGTATTACTGCATTATCATCATTGGGAACCCCAGCTCCGGGCAGAATATCAAAGTTATAAAGATCAACCCTGAGATATGGGCAAATCTCTTGAACTAATTGGTCAAGCAGATTTACAAGACTGTTTTAATCCTGAATGCCTGGAAATTACCTTATATTATTTGTATTCACAAGAAGGGTACTAGCGCCAACTCCGGGAATTATAGATTGCTTGCCTTGCAAGCAGTGGCGTTGCTAAGGGGGGGGCTGGTGGGGCCGGGGCCCCCCTGTGAAACCTTGTGCCCCCCCCTTGTCCCCACCTACCTAAGACGAGCAGTGACCATGTTCTCCCCCCTACTTTTGTTTGTGCCCCCCTACTTTGGTCTTGTGCCCCCTCCGTGCCCCTCCTAAATTTGATTCCTGGCAACGCCACTGCTTGCAAGATGTTATTGGAAAATTCTTTGGTAACCTCTTTTGCTTAAGATTTGTGGAAAAGAAGCAGATACTCCCTCCATATGAAACGAGCTTCAGAGATAGGCATGGGACCATACATATTACCTGGATCGAACCATTTTTAATAGGAAATGTATAAAAATAAAAAAAATGGAAGAATCATCCTGCCAAGAAGTTGTAGCTGGCGTTGGTGGATTATAAGGCAGACTCCGACACAGTAAATAGGAGCACACTGGAGGAGGAAACTGGAGTCATGGAATATGCCAAAGTATTTGTTGTCACTTGTTAGACAGCTATATGGTGACAAATACGTCAAGATTCGTTGATTGGCACTGGTGAATTATCAGAAGGAATTACAACCAACAACGGACTGAAACAGGGGCCAGTGTTGGCACCTATATTATTCAGTCTATACATTTCTGACACAGATAACCAAGTAATATGTGGCAATATGCCTAGGTTATGCTGATGACATGGTCATACTGGATAGGACCTGCACTGGCCTTCAGAGGACACTAGACGCTTTGGCCAATTACTCATAAATAAATAGCCTTAAAATAAACTTGAACAAGACTCAAATTGTGTGTTAGGGGAGAAAAATCCACACAGCTTTGTGTGGGAAATTAATGGTCATAATCTACAAGTGTCACGTTTTATGTATTTGGGGACACTGTTATGCTCATAAAGTTGCACAACACCACTGAGAGAACATACTCAAAAAGGCTATTAGTATGCTTATATCAAGTCATTCATAAAGCAAGTGGGTACTCGTTGTTGGGCCTATTGGAACTCTATACAACATGCATAGCCCCCAGCATAATCTAAGCCTTAGAATTGTATACCGACAAAGCAATCAGTAACCAGAAAGGAATCTAGAGCAGAGTATTGGGCCTAAGCAGGGGTACTTCTGTTGAGGCCATAATACTGCAACTTGGCTTACCTTCAATGATTGTTAACTATAATCAAACATAGCCTATGGCTGCTAAAGCGGATGTCCAGAGAACAAAATAATGGCCGATGTATGGCTCATTACCAAGTACCAAAGTTACTAAAATGCTGAGTCTTGTGTGAAGTTAAGTCTTGCAACCAATTTCAGTACCAAATAAAATGGTCTCCCAATTTTGAAGTTAATTATTGGATTAATGTCAACAACAGAAATTGCAGAACGGCTTATGAAGGGGATTGGTCAGAAAATGTTAATCATTTATATCAAAAAATGTGTCAGAATATGCAAAACAATCATTTAATCTCTTGACGCCAGCAAATTACATAAAGGTTAATAAAGAATGTTGTCGCTTCATAATGCCCCTAAGGTTGAATTGTTTGCCATCATTCATAATAACTGGTGTATAGGCTGTTTTCCATAGAACAGCGATATTGCAGACTCTGCATTAGGTCTCTGGAAACCTGCCATGTATGAACCTCATGCCCAACTGTGGGTCAAGAATATGATATACATTATAGGAAAATTAACTACGATAACTGTTGTATTGTGGGTGATCAATGTTGGTGTTATTTGTAATCCAGAAGATCTGTTGCAGCCTCTCAAAGATCACACAGACACTTCCTGGTATGACACTGCCTTTATTGCCAATAAAGTAATACTGCTTACAAACAGTTGCTTCACTGTGATATTTCTAGTCCATTGCTTATTTTCTGAGTGCCCAAGAGAGGTTATGATAGAGGTGGTAGGCTTGCAGGAGATGGTGCCTGACCTGCTGGTCAAAGCGTTTGGGCTGCGGTGGGCGTGGGGGGGAGAGGGGAAGTTACTCAAAACGAAACGTATAGTTTTATATGATTTTATAAACGTTTTATATCAGCATATTGAATGTAATGTGTTTGTACTTGAGGATTGATCTCATCAATCATATACAATAAAGTGCTATTATTGTGATTTTTTTTTATTGGTGTCTTATATTAACACTTTGTAATTGATTTGTTTTTAAGGTTTATTGTAAACCATATAACGCTAAATAAATACTAATAAAAAATATCGTGAGATTGCATACAACACTGGCTCAAACGAGATTTGATTATTCACTACCCCGATATTAGGTTAACGTTAGAGATGGGTGCACATCCCGATCCTTCCTCCTCACCGTGGAAAGGCGATGATTCGCCGGGTCGATGGCAACCTGGACGACGGCAGCAGAAGAGGAAGATGCTGCGGTGGAAGCCTCGCGGCTCCTGGTAGGGAGCGTAAAGTTGCAGGAGAAAAGCGCAGGGCTGCCCGCAAGCACCGCACGCTAGGGCTTCGGGGCTTGGCAAACCCACTTCCCCCAACCACGCCGGCCTCCCACCTGTCTTGCTGGGGAAATGCGAACTAAGCAAACGCCAGTCTTCGCGAACCACCTTCAAAAATCCAAGATCTACGTCAGATTGAGCCATGTTTAACTCCTAGTTCCCGTTACTACAGCACAGCAGCTGCGGCACTACAAACACATGTCTATCACGTGACTCTTACTGTACGCACGTCAGTCTCCTACGTTTTACGTTCCTCGCCGACTCGTAGTTGAGAGGAGATTGATCTGTTGCTTACTACTGGGAAGTCACTGACTGAGCAGTTCGTGTGGTGTAGTTGAACTTGAAGCTTGGTGCGGGGTTACTTTAAAGCCCGAGACTGTCATTTTTCCGCAAACTTCCCTCCCGATCCGCGTCGTCGTCGTCTTCTGTGTTGAAACTGTACGGGATCCCTTCACCAAGTCTCTGGACTAGGGAAAATAAGTTACAAAAAAAGCATGTTCTCAAACGCTTGGTGCACGGGCAATAAGTACCCATCTGTTATGTTTTGGGGTTATGAGATCAGCACAGAGTACACGGGAGCCTCAGGTAACATGGACTGCTTTACTGGGTTCGTGGTTACAGGGAACACAACAGGAACATACATCAGGTAATCAGGACAAGTTCTTAACCAGAGAGACATCCACCGGTCCCCCTGCTCTTAGGATTCAGTTCCAACTGATCTCTTATGGAATGAAAGCAGTTTCACCCAATAACATTCCACAGCCAACACGCCATACTGAACACTCTAAACTCAAACAAACATATCAGGGAAAGACCAGAGTAAGTAAAACCCAACACATCTCCCCCCTTACATAACAATGAAATGATGGGAAGGCAGAGGGATGGTGAACACTATGCAATTTGCAGTTAAACACTTAGAGAAAACAATACACAAACATCCTCCTAAAATGTGCCCATCCAAACAACCAAGTTATTACCTTACAGAGACCTTTGCAGTAGCTACAAGAAGCCACACCACTCCTGAACTATCACCAGTACCATAACAGGCCTATTATGGAACTAACACTCGGGAACCAGCCCACCTTCCAGCGCAATTCTTACTCCAATTATACATCACTACTGTACCCTACTTCATCATCCACCAACAACTGGTTGTGCCAAAACACAAACAAACAGGGTTCTACCCCACTGACCGCCTAAAGCAACACTTACAAATCACTTTATGGCACCAAACGATAACATCGGCACCACATACCACTGCGTATGGCACCAACCAAAAGTTGGTGCAATACTTGAGCAACCATATGCTCCACCGGGCATCGGTACCCACAACACAATAGGTACCAAACAATGAGCAAGCATATGCTCGATCGGGTATATAAAACTCACACCACAATAAGAAAACTGAGCAACTATATGCTCAACCGGGCATTAAACCCTCACCACACTAAGTACCAAAACTGAGCAACCATATGCTCACTCGGGTATTCAAAACCCACACCACAATAGTACCTAAACTGAGCAACCATATGCTCTATCGGGTAATAAAACCCACATCAAAATAGTACCAACACTGAGCAACCATATGCTCAACCGGGTTTTCAAAACCCACACTACAATAGGTACCAAAACTGAGCAACCATATGCTCGACCGGGTATTCAAAACCCACACCACAATAAGAAAACTGAGCAACCATATGCTCACTCGGGTATTCAAAACCCACACCACAATAGTACCTAAACTGAGCAACCATATGCTCTATCGGGTAATAAAACCCACATCACAATAGTACCAACACTGAGCAACCATATGCTCAACCGGGTTTTCAAAACCCACACTACAATAGGTACCAAAACTGAGCAACCATATGCTCGACCAGGTATTCAAAACCCACACCACAATAAGAAAACTGAGCAACCATATGCTCAACCGGGTACTAAACCCACACCACACTAAGTGCCAAAACCGAGCAACCATATGCTCAACCGGATATTCAAACCCACACCACACAAGACACCAACTATACACCCCTGACATGAGTAACCAATCGTTCCACTCTCATTCAAAATGCATAAAATCACACACGATGACTCACACACACCAATAGGATCATCACACCAATAGGATCATTTTGGTAAAATTACATGGTGGAACAAAAGTGAAGAGAGAATGTGTAAACACTACATTTGAGTCTCAACTTTTAAAATTGAAGAGTCCATCTTGGTTGTGTACCTGTGAAAATGTTTCGCACAACACACTTTTGGCTACTCACATTACTACAAATTTGGCACCACACATTTCATTGACTGATATTTCCCGCAGAACTCGGCACCAACAACATTGGCACCAAATGATGCATAGCGTAGAATGGCACAAACCTTCCTAAATACAATTTCCAACTATTTGGCAACAACGATGCCTACTCAGTTGGCACCCACCAACTACTATATTGGATGTAATAATGAACACCAAAACTCATAAACACTATGGAGCAACACACATGCCCATTACCTCAGCACAACCAACGAGAAATCCCCATACCAAAAAACGCAAGATTGGGTGCATACAAGAAAATAATCCCAACAACTCACAACAATTTCAGAAAGCATGACATTTTTCTTTTTGCGATGGCCTTTCAATTACTGATGGAAATTCCATTAGCTCGTGACATGTTGCTTTTAAGCAAAAAAAATACCAGGCCATATAGAATAGTGATGTCAATGACACTAGATGCAAATAACAATCAAGCCGTACAAATGGCCATCCGATCCTGCATAAGAAACGTTAGAACAGTACCTCATGTCTCCGATGGTTCAGTGTGTAATAAATGCAGAAAAAAACACATTTGTCCCCTTTGGCAGCTAACACAGTTAATCCACTTGTGAACTTGCACACTTTCCTTTTTTTTTTCTTTTTCCGACTGCCACAAGACAAGCGTTTTGATCCAAATGTTGTTTCTATTCCGCAAAACATTTTTACTTTAGTTGCAGTCCTTTTTCTCGATGAATCAGATGAACAGATGCCGCAGACCCGGAAGTACAGCACGTTATGAGCACGTTGAAAGGTGCACTTTTCGAAACTCCCATGAGTTTCTTATAATGAAATGCTCTACACTGCAGAGATTCGGAACGTTGGGGTAAACATTCTGTACTCGCAATTGTCACCTGTACCCTCAGCCACGCTGTGACGTCACCACAACAAGGATTTGCAGAGCCACGAACAGAGCTCTCCAGGCCAACCGTCACCCACAGGACAGATGCCCAACTTGATATATCACAGCAGCAATATGCGAGCGCAGATGCACCTCCACCAACTTTCATGACGGTAATCATTTCAGGACACTGTTCATACATTTAGTGTTTACCGGAGCGCTAATAAAGCTGCCTATGCGAGGTGCAAATATTTTTCCTTTTCTAGTTACCCAGCCCCTTTGTGCGCTGTTAGTGATGAATTAATTACAGTTCCAAAATCATCACAGCCAGGCAGCGCAGCCCCTGACAGCACCGATAGCCTGCCTCCTTAAATGCAGGCAACTGGGCGCGCTTACCTTAGGGGCCGGGTGGGGCCGGTGGATGCCTCGGATTCCTCTGTTTCTCCTTTCTGCTTGTTCTGGTGGCTATTTCCTTTCCACCGATCGTCCTTCAGTTCCAGCTCGATCAATCCCTTGATCCTGCTCCTTTCCTGTGCTTTCTTTTTTCAACCTCTTCTAGATCCTCGTCGCCAGTGTTATGTTTTGGGGTTATGAGATCAGCACAGAGTACACGGGAGCCTCAGGTAACATGGACTGCTTTACTGGGTTCGTGGTTACAGGGAACACAACAGGAACATACATCAGGTAATCAGGACAAGTTCTTAACCAGAGAGACATCCACCGGTCCCCCTGCTCTTAGGATTCAGTTCCAACTGATCTCTTATGGAATGAAAGCAGTTTCACCCAATAACATTCCACAGCCAACACTCCATACTGAACACTCTAAACTCAAACAGACATATCAGGGAAAGACCAGAGTAAGTAAAACCCAACACCATCATGGAAGGAATAAGGGGCCGGGGTTGGAGTTTACCATATAAACCGGGCATGTAAAATGTCCTTTTTTTGAGAGTACTACAGAGCCTTATAGCATCGGCTCTTTTAAGAGTGGCAGTGAACTGGAGCTTGAAGTAGGACTGTCCTGCGAACAGTGCTGAAAATAGGCAGCACCATAGGGGAAGGCATGGTAGATGGCGCTATGCATACTCAGGTGTTGTGGGCAGGCCCGTGCCTCCGGCCGCCCAGGGTTAGCACACACACACTCGCACAAGGAGACACAGGACACGCGTGTGTGTCGTCTGGAGTCCCGGCGGCAACTGCCGCACGGCAGTGTTGCCAACTCCTCAGTCCAGAAAGTAGCTAGAGGCTGTCCTAAAAGTAGCTAAAAGTAGCTAAATGACATCACTGCCTAATTAGCATAATCTCGCAGCATTCTCGTGCCTCTCGCGGCCGGGCGGGGGCATCAGTGACATGACGTGACTTGTTGTGCTGGAGCCTGGCTACAAGGACGGGTGCATTGATTGGGGGTACTGCTATTGTTTTGTTGACATACACCCTTTTCTATTGGTTTGGAAACTTGCAAGTCTCCAAACCAATAGAAAAAAGTGTACGTCTTCAAACCAATGAAAGTAGCTAGATTTGTCGCTAGTCGCTTTCCATGAAGAAAGTCGCTAGGGGACTGCCGTTTGTCGCTAAATATAGCGACAAAGTCGCTAAATTGGCAACACTGCCGCACGGACGTTCTTTATTACTAACGCGCATGCGCAACCCAAAGCGAGGCTCCCGCATGCGTCGTTCGTGGCTGCGACATCACATCTCTTTTTTTCTTTAATCAAAAAAAACACAAACATGGATAATGCAAAAACAGTGCAAACTTGGAATACAGAACATGTGACCCAACGTGGGTTGTGGAATGGCTGTAACCTCGGCTCAGTCTCCAGAGTCCAGGACGTAGTCCTTGAAACGAGTGGGCAGTCTGCGGTCTCGTCGCGCAGGATACCGCGGGGTACTTGAGGAGACTGCTGGGACCCTCTACTAGCGGAGCGTCGTCCCGCACTGCGTCCTCCACGGGATTCTCTTGGACGGTTTCGGAGGACGTGCCTTCGTCAGGATCACTCGCGTCAGTTGACGTGTCCACCTTCTTAAAGAAGGACCTGTTCCGAGTGACCGTCCCTCGTGCACAGGCCGCCGTGACCATCGTTCCCTTCACATGCGTGACTGTCCACGGGTGAGGTTCATAGGGAAGGGACAGTTTGCCTTCCGGTCGGCGGTTCCTTACTAGCACAGAATCACCCACGGCTACTTCCTTGTCTTGTAGGCCCCTACGTTCGGTCTCCCTTTGGTTGCGTGCTGCTCGCTCTTCCCTTACTTTATCATTGTCAATGACCCCCGGTCCCTGGCCTTCTATTTGAGGTATCATTCCGCGAGGACAGCGCCTGAAGAGCGCTTCCGCGGGAGCGACACCAGTTGACTGATGAGGCATGGTCCTATACTCTCTCAGGAACTCCACTAGCTTCTTCTGTTGGTCCTCCCCTCCACTTTCAGATATCCTCAGCACCTTGTTCAAAGTGCGCATGAGCCTCTCGGCTTCCCCATTTGCCCAAGGCCAAGGAGGCGACACCCTCCTGTGCTGGATGCCCCTCTCGGTTAGGTATTTGGCGAATTGACTACCCGTAAATGGAGGGCCATTGTCTGAGCACAATAGTTCAGGGAAACCATGTGTTGCGAACATTCTGTCCAGGGCCCTGGTGGTGTACACAGTAGCTGTGCCTTCCACTGCCTCCATCTCGGGGTATCTTGACCATTGGTCTACCACAGCCAAAAAATACATGCCTCGCCCCGTGGACCCAAAATCCACATGGACAGTTCCCCAGGGTTTTTCGCTCCGTTCCATTGAGCTAATAGGCGGGGCTTTCACCCCTTGACTCGCTGCTTGGCAAGGCAGACACACCTTCTCACGAAGAGCTCAACCATTCCCTCTAGGCCGGGGAACCAAACTTTGGGTCGGAGTCTCGCCTTGGTCTTGGCGACCCCTTGATGCCCTATGTGGGCTAGTTCCATTACACGAGTTCTCAGCACCTGTGGGATCCCGATTTGCCTCCCTCTCAGCAGTAATCCCTCGTCTGAAATGGACAGTTCGTCCCTCACCCTCCAAAGTGCCTGAAGATCTCTTTGGGCATCCGTCTGCCGCCTCGAGTTGTTCTGAAGCACCTCTCTCCAGTCACCGCTCCTCACTGCCGTTCTGATGATGTGAAACACTTCATCCTTGGATGATTCTGTTGCTATGGTGAGCCTGGACAGTGCCACCGGCAACGAACCCGGCACTACGTGACACAGCAGCCCTTGACAGTCAGAAGCCTCCTTGGTCTGTTCTGCCTTCTCATGGTTTGGGTGGCGAGACAGATAGTCCGCCTGATTATTGGTCCCCGGTCTGTAAATGAGCTTGACCCCATATTCCATGAGAGCCAACATCCATCGTTCTATTCTGGACGGTGGCTTTGATGACACTCCCGCCAGGATGGGCAGCAGGGGCTTGTGATCCGTCACGACCACAACGGGCTTGCCCAAGATGTATAGATGAAAGTGACGACAGCCCCAAAGAATCGCCAAGGCCTCGCTTTCTATTTGCGAATACCGCCTTTCCGTGTTCGTGAGCGCTTTGCTCGTGTAAGCGATGGGTCGCATATTCCCTCTGTTGTCCGCCTGCATCAGGACCGCCCCTACACCCACCGGGCTGGCGTCAACAACAATTTCGGATTCTGCAGTGGGGTCAAAGTACGCCATGGTATCCCCATCCGACAGGGCATTTTTGATGGTCTGAAAGGCCTCCTGCTCCTTCCTGTCCCATACCCACGCAGCGTAATTCTTGGTTAGCGCCCTGAGGGGTTCTGACAAGGAAGCCAGGCCCTTAATAAAGTGCCCACAGTAGTTGACCATCCCCAAGAAGGTCCTTACCTCCATGGGGGTCTGGGGTGCTGTGGCCTCACGGATGTCCTTGACCTTTGCAGGATCGGGTGACATGCTGCTGCCATGAAAGATGAAACCGAAGAAGCAAATCTTGCCCTTGAAAAACTCACACTTTTCACGGTGCAGGGTAAGACCCAACTCCTCGAGTCTCTTCAGGGTGTGTTCCAATCTTCGCATGTGTTCTGCTTCAGATTCGGCAAAGACCAAGATGTCGTTGTTCATATTTAATACACCTTTCAGTCCCGCTAGCGCCCCTCTGATTGTATTTTGGAAAACTTCCGCAGCAGATGAAATGCCGAAGCTCAGGCGCTTAAACTGATATAAGCCATCATACGTCGTAAACGTTGTGCTATAACGTGAATCTGGGTGGAGCTGAAGCTGGTGATAGCCCGACCCCAGATCCAACTTCGAGAACACTCTCGCCCCTTGCAGCTCTCCAATAATGTCATCCAGACTGGGTGTTATATGCCTCTCCCTTTTGATAGCCGCATTCGGGAGGCGCATATCGACACAAATGCGCACTGCTCCCGGCTGTTTTGGCTTGGGAGCTACCACTATGGGCGAGACCCAAGGCGTCGTACCTTCCACCCTTTCAATGATGTCCATTTGGATCATTGAACGGAGCTCTTCCTCTACCTGATTCCGGAGATGGAACGGGATCCGTCAATGTTTGAGAGCTGTAGGCCTGATGGTCCCGTCAATGTGCAGCCGTACAGGAGGAGCCTTCAACTTTCCCACTCCCTTGAAAATGCCTGAGAATCTGGCCAACAACTGCTCAATATCTACTTGATAAACTTCAAACGTAAAGTGTACAAGGTCCAATGTCTCTGACGCTGCACAACTGAGTAGAGAGTGGGGGCTAACGTCAGTGACGAAAAACCGGGCTTTTATGGTCCTGTTGCCCTTGGATACAGGCGCCACGAACACACCTTGAATGGGGAGTGGTGTGTCACCGCCAAAAGTGAAAGTCTTCGCCCTGGAAGTGTCCAGTGGAGGTGGCCCCGGGATTGACTGATAGTGATCGGCAGCAAGCACGCACACCGATGCTCCCGTGTCAATCAGCACTTGTGTCAGCACCCCCTGAATGTCCACAACACACTTGGGCTGTCTCTTTTTCATTGTCCCTGTCTCTATATTCGAAATGAAGAATACTTCATCTTCCTCCTCTTCCTCTTCGGCGATCTTCAGGTCTTGCACATCCTGTTCCAATGCTCCTTTGCCTCCTTGAACCGGCGCCTATCAGCCTGGCCGGTCCCCTCTGTATAGCTATAGGTGCCGGAGCACCACACAACGACACATTCGGGCATAGTGCCCTGGACCGTTGCACCTGCCACAGGATCTCGATTTGGCGGGACAGTCCTCAGAGTGCGGTAAATCATACCCGCAGTATTGACATATGGACGCGGCCCCATGCATTGGACCCACCTCCTGGCGTTTCTGGCTCCACCTCACCTTCGACGACGACTGCTTCCCAATTGCAAATGCCTCTTCCGACCTGACGGGATGCACCGCCGCATCCATTTTGGCACCCCTTGCTTCAGCCAGTTCATATGTTCTCCCACTGTCCAGGATCTGTAGCAGAGTCCAACCCGGCTCCCTCAACACCTGCCTGCGAAGCTTGTCTGAGCTGCAACCCTGGATTACTTGATGTCTAACCATGGCCTCATCGTTGTCCCATCTACATGTCTTGGCCATTTTTCGGAGGCGCGCACAGAATTGATCAAGAGACTCCTCTTCCCGCTGTTTTTCGCCACTGAAAAGGAACCTCTCATAGTCTACGTTGGACAAAGGAGTTAAATGATTCTTTAAGGCAATTTTGACTGCGTCATAGGTTGCCACTTGCAGGTTGAGAGATTCATAAATTCGTAGAACTTCCATGCCTGCAGAGTATAGCAGAGTCGCCCTTTTTGCGTCGTCGTCGGTTTCTCCTGTTGCAGTAAAGTACATGTCCAATTTCTTTATCCACAACAGCCATTTCGGGCCCAACTTCGAGGGGGGCCCGATGTGTTGAATTCTTGCATGGGTAACAAAGACCCCTGTTGTCTACGCACCACCACCTGCGCTGCCTCTGCTTCTCCTTCACTTCCCGCCATGTTCACAGGTCGCCCAGGCACCTTCTCCCTGGGTCAGAGGCCGCAAACCTGACTTGGACACACGAATGGACGTACCTCGACCCACTGCGCCGTGAGGATTAGCGTAGCCGTCGGACCTTCCGGTTGTTTGGTGTTCCTCCAAAATGTGGGCAGCGCATGAGCACCTTTCCAGGCCGCTACTGCCACACTCTATTCCTGGAAACACATCCATTTTGCTTGCGTTGAATTCCGGGAACGCAACTGTATCACGATGCCACGGTTGTCACGTAGCGTTGTGTGAACGAAACGCTCTGTTCGCATCCCGCTTTGTCGCCAGATGTTGTGGGCAGGCCCGTGCCTCGGGCTGCCTGGGGTTAGCACACGCACTCGCACAAGGAGACACAGGACATGCGTGTGTGTCGTCCGGAGTCCCGGCGGCAACTGCCGCACGGACGTTCTTTATTACTAACGCGCATGCGCGACCCAGAGCGAGGCTCCCGCATGCGTCGTTCGTGGCTGCGACATCACATCAGGGTTGGATTAGCCCCGTGGCCGGGCCAAAATCATCCCTGGGGAGTGGGGGACGGTGTAACGTCACTTTTTGCTATGTGTCAAAATATCCTACCCTGCTGACTGAGCATGCATGCACATGCTCAGTCATTACTTAACGGATAGGATTTTTTGACACCAGGAATGTGGTGTGCCTGTCTTTCTGAGGTCCCGGGGGTGCAATACTTTTCACTTTATGAGAGCCAGGCTAACTAAAATAACAGAGTAGAGTGAAGCCGTGTCAGGTGTCAGGAGCGACTCCAAAAGGGACGGACAGAGCACGAACCCTGCAGATGAAAGAACATGAACCCAGCGGACACTTTGTTTTATAACCTCCAGGATTTTAGTAAGCACTAAATGTGCAAAACATATGAAAGAATCCGTAAAAAAAAATTATATGTATGTGTATGTGAACAAAGTGCATTATTAACGTGATGATAATGTATTTAGTTGACATACACATACATATTCGTGATAAGTCCTGCTGACTGCGCATGCGTACTCATGCTCAGCGTTTGCAGGAAGCCTGAATACACAGTGCGCTCTGCGTGCATCTCTCAATCAGCCTCAAGGATACAGATCTCCATATACAGCTCCGAACCTGCGCACCTTCACAATAAACACAAAGCTGTTCCATATCACACAGTCCTGCTTTTCCTTCGTATTTGCATTCTGTGACTTGAAGCACTTTATACATTTATAATGGGGAGAAAGCAAAACTGTAGTATCAAAATGCAAAGAAAAAACGTACAACCAGTTTCCGTTGGGCAACTTCAGATCGTGTTTATATAGCACACCATGTGGGTGTCTTGAGGTGCTAGACTTAAAATAACTAGGCCATTAATGTCCATCGTGTTATATGATGGCTTAATTATAGTAAAAAAAAGTCTATTACTGATGCGGGTTCAATGTAAATGTCTATACCTATTAATGCTTGTTATATGTACAGCATCAATACATTGCTTATATCATGTTATAATACTGATTTGTATCTACAACATAGTAATACCACTATGATACTTGTCATTTATGATGTGCTCAAATGCCATTGCACATAGCACTTGGAGTATCTAATAAATAGCACTGGTAGGACTTAAAGAAATGTAAACATCTGGCACACTTATGCTTGCGGAATGTACCCGTCTGTATGCCCCTGGTACCTATCAGAATGGTTTAATACTATACATTCAATATGGTTTGTGCTGTCTGGCCCCATTGTATCAGATGCTAGTGCATAGTGCAAGTCTGGCCACATTGTATCAGATGCTAGTGCATGGTGCCGGTCTGGTCACATTGTATCAGACGCTAGTGCATGGTGCAGGCCTGGCCGCATAGTAGCAAGCGCTAGTGTATGATGCAGAACTGGATGCATTGTATCAGATTCTAGTGCATGGTGCAGGTCTGACCGCAATGTCTCAGATTCTAGTGCATGGTGCAGGTCTGGCCACATTGTATCAGATGCTAGTGCATGGTGTAGGTCTGGTCACATTGTATCCGATGCTAGTGCATGGTTTAGGTCTGGCCACATTGTATCAGATGCTAGTGCAGGGTTCCGATCTGGCCACATTATATCAGACGCTAGTGTATGGTGATCTGGCCGCATTATATCAGATTCTAATGCATAGTGTAGGTCTGGTCACATTGTATCAGATGGTAGTGCATAGTGTAGGTCTGGCCGCATTGTATCAGACGCTAGTGCATGGTGCAGGTCTGGCCACATTGTATCAGACGCTAGTGCATGGTGCAGGTCTGACCACATTGTTTCTGATGCTAGTGCATGATGCCGGTCTGGCCACATTGTATCAGACGCTAGTGCAGGGTTCTGGTCTGGCCACATTGTATCAGACACTAATACATGGTGCTGGTCTGGCCACATTGTATCAGACGCTGGTGCATGGTGCAGGTCTGGCCACATAGTATAAGATGCTCGTGCATATTGCAGGTCTAGCCGCATATTATCAGATCATAGTTCATAGTGCAGGTCTGGCCGCACAGTAGAAGTGGGCAGGAGCCCAGCATGCATCAATCCAGCCAGCTGATCTGCAACGACCGAGCCGCTGCAGAAACTAACGCCGCATCCGCATCCAGGAACGCATATCAGAACAATCCGCTGCTGTTTTACTACACGATCCCAGGAGGGTTCAGGTATCCATTGCCACATTATTTGTACTGCCCCAAATTACCAGAATCCACCTTATCTGGGCTGCATCTTCATTTACAGGCCACGAGGAGCCACCAAAATGGCTGCCACTGATTTTGTTTGTTAGGTTGCCTAGCAACCACACAGCAATCCCATTGGCGTGTCAACACCCTTTGTTGGAAGAGGCCTGCTGGAAGGTGTGAGCTGGTGTAACGTCACTTTTTGCTATGTGTCAAAAAATCCTACCCTGCTGACTGAGCATGCGTGCGCATGCTCAGTCATTACTTAACGGATAGTATTTTTGACACCAGGAATGTGGTGTGCCTGTCTTTCCGTGGTACCGGGGGTGCAATACGTATAACTTTATGAGAGCCAGGCTCACTCAAATAACATAACATGGTGAAGCTGTGTCACTACCAACTCCAAAACGGATGTAAAAAGCATGAACCCAGTGGACGAAAGAACCTGAACCCAGCGGACACTTTGTTTTATAAGCTCCCAGGATTCTAGTAAGCACTAAATGTGCAAAACATATTAAAGAATCCATAAAAAAAGTATATCTATGTGTATGTGAACTAAGTGCATTATTAACGTGATAATAATGCATTTAGTTCGCATACACGTACATATTCGTGATAAGTCCTGCTGACTGTGCATGCATACTCATCCTCAGCGTGTGCAGGAAGCCTGAATACACAGTGCGCTCTGCGTGCATCTCTCAATAAGCCTCAAGGATACAGGTCTCCGTACAGCTCTGAACTTGCGCGCTCAAGCCTTCACAATAAACACAATGTTCAGTGAAATTGAGCAGCCTCATAATACACACACACCACTGAGTATACAGTCTTGACCATGCACCGTGTACACACCAGCAAACTCCACAACACAGTCACACATAACTCTACACCACCCTTATGTATGCATTCCTCCTCACTGTAGTGTGCAACAGCAGCATTCATAATACACACATCATTCCGTGTACAGCTCTGACAGTGCACACAGTACTCAGGAGCCACCAGCAGCTTGCACCATACAGACAGTCTTTATTGCCTCGGGACAGAACAGTTTTCACAGTACGCACAACCCTCGGTGTACAACTGTAGAACGCACAGGGTTTGCCGTTGACAACTATGGGCCCGATTCATTGAATTTTTTGCACAGTTCAAACTGACTTTGCACTGCTGAAAAGTGACTTTGCAGTAGTGCAAAGTCACTTTGAATCGTGCAAAAAATTCCATGAATCAGATTCAGTCCCTATATGTGGTCTTCACAGCACACACAGGCATCGGTGCACAACAGAAGCCTTCACAAAGCCTACATTGCTCCATGTACAGCTCGACAACTCAACAGTGGCACTGGCAATACAAAAAGCCCTGCACACACCCACACAGCAGCTTGGCACCCTCGCCTCCCCCAGTAACTGACTGCAACAGCACGTGGGACCATTACACAAAGCTCACAACATGTATTAGTACTTTTACTCATCGATACTGGGCACAACTCTCTCGGTGTGAAGAGCCTGAGCCACTTAGCCCAACAGGGAGTATGTATGTACGCCCATGCTCAAAAGACAATGCGTTGTGTACAGCTAACACGTGTGTTGTGCACAGCCCAGGGTACTTGCATTGCAAACAGCCCTGATAGCCATGGGTTTACCAATGCTTGACCCAATACAGACTACTGCTGTGTGAGCAGCCCCTGCTTTGCCCATCTCTCACGCCGTGGTGTGTGTTCCCCAACCTCAGATCTGGCAGTTTGGTACTGGGGTTTATTTTCTCTCCTTTTGCCCAGCTGGTGTCCCCTGTCACTCCCCTGGGCTCCTCTGCAACTTACACAGGAGTTGTATCGAGTGGACGGCTTACTGATCTCTGTGCAGCGAGCGGTTATAAATAACTGAGGACACAGTAGGAAGGGGGAGGTGGTAGCAGAGCTTGGGGATGCAGGCACAACAATGGGAAGGACACGGGCAGGGCGTGGAGAGGGAGGACGAGACTAGGAAAAGGGTGGACAACACTGGGACGAGGAGTCTAGGCAGGACATGGATAGGGAGGACAGCAATGAAAGGATTTAGGCAGGGCGTGGAGAGGGAGGACAACAATGGAAGGACATAGGCACGGTGTGGAGAGGGAGGACAACAATGGAAGGACATAGGCACGGTGTGGAGAGGGAGGACAACAATGCAAGGACATAGGCAGGGCCTGGAGAGAGAGGACAAGACTAGGAAGAGGAGGAGAGGGTGGACAACACTGGGACGAGGAGCCTAGGCAGGGTGTGGAGTGGAAGGACAGCAATGGAAGGATATAGGCAGGGCGTGGAGAGGGAGGACCACAATGGAAGGACAATGGCAGGGTGTGCAGAGGAAGAACGAGACTAGGAAGAGGAGAAGAGGGTGGACACCACTGGGACGAGGAGCCTAGGCAGGGGGCGTGGAGTGGGAGGACAGCAATGGAAGGACATGGCCAGGGTGTGGAGAGGGAGATCAACAATGGAAGGACAAAGGCAGGGCGTGGAGAGGGAGGGCGAGACTAGGAAGAGGAGGAGAGGGTGGACAACACTGGGACAAGGAGGCTAGGCAGGGCGTGGAGTGGGAGGACATCAATGGAAGGACATAGGCAGGGCGTGGAGAGGGAGGCCCACAATGGAAGGACAAAGGCAGGGTGTGGAGAGGAAGGACAAGACTAGGAAGATGATGAGAGGGTGGACAACACTGGGACGAGGAGTCTAGTCAGGGCGTGGAGTGGGAGGACAGCAATGGAAGGACATAGGCAGGGCGTGGAGAGGGAGAACAACAATGGAAGGACAAAGGCAGGGCGTGGAGAGGGAGAACAAGACTAGGAACAGGAGGAGAGGGTGGACAACACTGGGATGAGGAGCCTAGGCAGGGCATGGAGAGGGAGGAAAACAGTGGAAGGACATATGCAGGTCATGGAGAGGGAGGACAAAAATGGAAGAAGCATAGGCTGGACGTGGAGAGGGAGGGCAACAATAGAAGCACATGGGCAGGGCGTGGAAAGGGAGAACAACAATGGGAAGAGGAGCATAGCCAGGACATGGAGAGGGAGACCACCCTGATAAGAGGAGCATAGGCAGGGCATGGAAAGGGGGAACAACCCGGATGAGAGGAGTAGGGCGTGAAAACGGAGGACAATACTGGCAAGTGGAGTTTGAGCTGGGTGAGGAGAGGAAAGACGACACTGGGAAGAGTAGGATAGGCAAGGTGTGGAGAGATGACGTCCACAATCGTAGAAGCATTTCCGGGGCATATATAGGGCACAGAGAGCAAGGACAACACTGGTAAGAGATGTATAGACAAGGCACAAAGAGGAAAGACAGCGCACGGAAGGACAAAAGCAGGGAGCAGTACGGGGGGCGGACGCGCATAGAGAAGAAGCATACGCAGGGAAATGGGGTGGAAGGCAACATAGGGCAGCACATAGGCAGGGTGTGGCAAGGACAATACTGGTGTTCAGGAGGAGAGGAATTCACTGACGGGCCCATTGGTCAGGGCTCACCCTCTAGAAATTGTAAGACTAGATAGCTGCACCATGTGAGGACTGGGGGTGCAGGATTCACTTACTCCGACACGACTCAATAACGGGGACTCAGTAGTTTGGCAAAGGGAAGTCTGTTTAATGACAAGTACAGCAAATAGAGAAACAAATGGAAATCTGTAGTAGTGTGATCACCTGTCTCGCTCCGACTTCCTCAAACTTCAGTTGAACAGCAATTCTTATAGGCAATATTCGTCATCATTGACGTCTAACTCTACAAAAACTCGACATGCAATATAATTGGTTAAGAAAGGTAACTTAAGTATAGGTGCTATATCTGTATATGATAATAGGGCATGCGGATTGGATAACTCTAATCGGGTGGGCGTCTACGCCCATCCCACTACATCACACGTGATTGACGTCACTATAAGTACGAAGTCTCATTGGTTCTACTATCTATAGGACTCCAGATAACTTGGTCCATTGTGATTGGGCAGGTTACACCCCTAGACATATATCCCCATTTTAATTAGCAGCATGCAGAATGGACACCAAAGGACCTGGTGTACCAAGTTTTACCCTGCCTCCCTTTCATCAATCAGTTTCTTAGGGCTATGTGTCAATTAGTTGGCTGGGTTTATCCTCGGGACTGTAGCCTCTTATCGGGAAAAGTTATGGCATTCTGGGTTCTGGATGACATCAGGCGATGGTACCTCTTCGCGCCTGGCTGGTCATGTGTCTGTTCACCATGAATTGACTTCAGTTTCCAGCTTTTATTGTATTTACTTCTGCTTCGGCCCTGCCACCTGTTTGGGCCTCTCTTATCTTGACCTTCACGGGCGAGCTGGTATGCTGTGAAGTTTGGTTCTTGCGAGCTGACGCTCTCCTCCCTTTCTCTGGGTGACCTCGGTTTCCCAGGCATGAGCCGCTCTCTGTTGAGTTTCGATTCCGCTCTTCCTCTGTGTTCTGGCTGGGTTGTGAAACTTGGCCTGTCAGGCTTCTGGTAGCCTGGGTACATTTCTGCTTTTACAAAATGGAGTTGCACTGGTATACTGTGCCTTATCGAGTTAGATATATGGTTGGCGCTTGCCGTTCTATCTTCTACTAAGCATTGCAAGCAGTATCGATTACTTAGCATCTTGCGTTCCAAGCCTATTTACACACGGTTAACAGGTCGGTGTCATGCCCGCGGCGCTGGCGCAAGCATTGGCAACCATCATGGACTACTTGGTACTCATTTATCCTCCTAATACTCCTTGAACAACTCCTTTTCACGCCTTGGTCTTTTATTTCCATTTGCTCAACTTTGGTTCTTTCTTATTTTATTCAATTAACTACATTTACCATAATGCACCTGGCTGCAGTCCTCATTCCTGGCTATTCTCATTCATCGTTATTGGGACCACAATCCCCAGAAGCCCTAGCGGCCAGTGCTGCTTCCACCTGCTCAGGACCAGTGAGGGAGGAGGCAGATTCTCTTCAGGGGTGCTGCTACAGGTGCTGTCAATTAGCCTGCCTCAGAACAGGGCAGGGCTGTATATAAGCAGCTGCCTGCAGGAGCACAGTGTCTTGCATCTTGAGTTCTCCCTGCTGCTGTTTGCCTTGACCCTTTACTTTGTATGCTGTTCCTGTTGCTGCATTATCCTGTATTGTTCCAGTGCCCTTTCCGGGCTCCCTGCTTGCAGCCGATCACGCTCTGCTGCCTTCTACCTACAGCCCTTGTCCTCTGGGCTTCCTGCCTTGCAGCCTATTACAGTCCGCTGCAGCCCTCTACAGTCAGCGGTCCTGCTCCTCTGGGCTCCCTCCTTGCTGCCCTGCTCCTCTGGGCTCCTTGCCCTGCAACCTGCCTCACTCCGGCTGCCTACAGTCCTTGTCCTCTGGGCTCCCTGCCCTGCAGCCTGCCTCACTCCGGCTGCCTACAGTCCTAGTCCTCTGCAGCCCGCCCTGCAGCCTGCCTCACTCCGGCTGCCTACAATCCTTGTCCTCTGGGCTCCCTGCCCTGCAGCCTGCCTCACTCCGGCTGCCTACTGTCCTTTTCCGCTGGGCTCCCTGCCCTGCAGCCTGCCTCACTCCGGCTGCCTACAATCCTTGTCATCTGGGCCCCCTGCCCTGCAGCCTGCCTCGCTCCGGCTGCCTACAATCCTTGTCCTCTGGGCCCCCTGCCCTGCAGCCTGCCTCACTCCGTCTGCCTACAATCCTTGTCCTCTGGGCTCCCTGCCCTGCAACCTGCCTCATTCCGGCTGCCTAACATCCTTGTCCGCTGGGCTCCCTGCCCTGCAGCCTGCCTCACTCCGGCTGCCTACAGCCCTTGCCCTCTGGGCTCCTTCCTTGCAGCCTGCTCCCTCTGCTGCCTTCAGCCCGTGTCCTTTGGGCTCCTTCCTTGCAGCCTGTCTCCCTCCCCTGCCTACAGCCCTGCTCCTCTGGGCTCCTTACCTCGCGGCCCTGTTATTTTGGGCTCTCTGTCTGTCGCCTACTACTAATCTCTCTGTCCTGTTCTTCTGGACTCCCTGCCTTTCAGCCTACTACAGTCCTCCGCAGTCCAATAGCGTTTGCCTGCACCTAGTGCCACTCTTGACTGCAGACCTGCTTCCTACTTTGCATCCTTCTGTTTTCCTGACTGCTGCTCCTTGTTCTCTTCCTTGAGTCCTCTGTACTCCACCTTAGGTTATCTATTTCAGTCTAACTGCCTTTCCTTCATTTCCTTCTGCTAGATTGCTCATTGACTTCCTTTTCGCTGGATACTTCTGTTCTTGTCTTCTCATGTGTCTAATGTAATCCCTTTTGTACAGAGCTTGCCTATTGGTTTCCGGCAGGCAACCTCTGCCCCTTCCTTTGTCGCGTTTTCAATGTTACAGACACCCACTGCTGTTGTTCCCAGCCATGAGCATACAGCGTGGGCCTCTGTTATAGCAATCTGTGCAGAAGGCTGGAGTTTCCTAAGGTTCGTGGAACACTCTTTCCCATTCCAGCATACAGCCCAAGAGGGAATCCAGTTTGTTTGTACCTTTGTATCTTTTGGCTCATAGCTACTGTTTCCTACTCTTCTTTCTTGTTGTACTTCTTGCTGTGTGTGCTTATCTGCTACCTTACCTCAGCACAGCCACCCAAACCCTACTTGGGTACCCTGTGCCACTCTTGACATAGTGCCATTCCTGACAGTCGGTTGCTTCCATCTTTTCTTGTAGCACCGTTTTCTCACGTTTTAACATTGTCTCTTCTTTGTATCCATTACATTTATTTTCGTATCACTTACACTGGCGTGTTATATTCGACAGTGGCTTTTGTTCATTCACGAGTCTGTTCAGGCCCTTGTGTCATTTCCACTGGCCTTCCATTAGGGCTCTTGGGGTCTCTTCGTGGACCGTATGTAGGCACTCCTCATTTCATATCAGCAGCTGGTATGGCTGTCTGATAGGGTACCGTGCCACCCAGGGTTGTCTGGTTATGGGTGCTTCAACAGGTACGGATCTTCTAATGTACACTGGGCAGAGTCCTAGTGCAGCTCTCTGTTGGTTCATTTTCTCTTCATACGTCACGTGCCTTGGCGAGTACCTTCCTGGTAGCTCGAAATGAGGGGCAGGGGTGCAGGTCATGTCTGGGACCTCCTTTACACTGGGATACGAAGTATAAGAAGAGTGAGAGTAGTTGGGACCACAAGAGGAAAAGGAGTATAGGCAGGGTGTGTAAAGGGAGGAGAATATAGGGAAGAGACTATCAAGGTTATGGAGAGGCAGTATAGCAGGAAGTGCGTAGTGGGGAACACAGGCAGTGCTTGAAGAGATGGTGCCAGTATTAGCCCGCACCACAGCCTGGTTTGGTCCATCGTAGGGAGAGGGCTGCAGGCAGTGCTTGGTAGGGGTCAGAATTTGGGGAGGAGCACAGTCAAGTCTTGGAGATACATTAGCATTATTCATTTAGCGCATCCAGTACTATGGAGGCGTGCTTATTGGCAGAAGAGCACATCTAGAGCTTAAAGAGTGTGATTATTGCTAGAAGAGAACATGCAGTGCTATGAGAGGCACTGTTATTGGTGGGGTACAGTGTTGTTTGGAAGGAACCTCACTGTACTTCTGCTGAAACAGTGTGATTGATAATGTAAATGCATCTGTCAGATAGCGCAGTGAGTTCAGTGCTCTCTGCTGAGAACTGTGCTCATCCTCAGATCTGCCAAGTCTTGCCAAGCCAAGATCAGTCAAGGTCTTCAAGACAAGCCCCTGCTGGGTTGCTACAAACCAAATGTACTTACACTGCCCCTGTGAAGGCGTGGGGTGGAGTGCGCTGAAAGCTGATGCCTTGCTTTCCACTGCAAGCAGCGCTTAAAGGACATGCCCACCCTAATAATCATGCACACCCCACCCTAGCATCTTCTAGCACCCCTCCTAAACACCTATGATATTATATGATATGGCATTCATAACGTGTCTATAGACAAGTATTTCAAGGCGCAACGAGGCAGGGAGGGGGGACATGGGGAAGACAGACAACGACCTTACTAGGCCAGGTGTCATTCAGATCGCGCAAGTGCATGGGAAGAGGGGAAAGGGAAAGTGCTAGCCGCAAGGGAGAGGGGAAAGTGCATTACATGGTATAGTGGAAAATAAGATAAATAAGGGGCCAGCTGGTGCCAAGTGCAAGGTAAGTGCAGAACAAGTGCTCGGAGGGGGGGCTCTAGGGATACAGAGACAGTCCCGCGGTGCAGTGGTTGCCAGGGAGGAAGTGCCAGGGGCTGGTGGCTGGGCAAGGGACCGAGATCAGTGAGAGTGGCCCGGTGCCGATTCAGTGCAGTTTCAATCTGGAGTTTAGCAGGGGGGAGGGGGAGAGAAAGCAGAAGCAAAGAGGAAGGTTTTGAGGTGCTTCAGGAACCGGAGATGTTTCTCCTCAAGTTTCAGGGAGGCAGGAAGGCTGTTCCAGAGGGAGGCCCCTGCTGCGGAGAGAGGTCTACCCCCAACTCGTTGCTTGGAGAAGCGGCTGACCCTGAGGGAGTTGGAGGCGGATAAGTGAAGAGCTCGAGAAGGAAGATATTTAGGAAGGGAGAGTTGAAGATATTTCGGCCCCAAGCCCCAGAAGGCCTTGTGGACAATGCAGAGGGTTTTGAACTTAATCCTCGCAGCCAGTGGGAGCCAATGCAGAGATTTCAGTCCTGGAGAGATACGGTCCCTGGGCTTGAGGCCAAGAACAAGTCTCGCAGTCCTGTTCTGGATGAGTTGCAGAGGGCGGAGAGTAGAGGCAGGCAGATTTAGATAGAGGATGTTACAGTAGTCCAGCTTAGAGAGAAAAAGGGCTCTGGAGACAGTGAGCTTCTGGGGGAAGGAGAGGAAAGGAAGAATACCTCTAAGGAGGTCCAGCTGGTAGTGTGACTTCTTAGAGACGTCAGAAATGTGAGGAGAGAAGGAGAGTGTGGAGTCAAAGATGACCCCGAGGTTTTTTGCCTTGCAGGGAGAGGGCCTAGAGAGGCCAGCCAGAGAGCTGCAGGAAAGGAGGGAGTGGGTGTGCCGATGAGTAGAATCTCAGTCTTACTGGCATTAAGGCAGAGGTCATTGGCGGCACACTACTCCTGGATAGCAGACAGACAGTCAGAGATGAGGGAAGGAGAGGAGGAGGCCAAGGGTAGCCTGAAAATGAGTTGGGTATCATCCGCATAGCACTGAAAGTTGGGGCAGAGAGCAGCGATGCGGTGGGCAAGGAGTGCCAGATATTGGTTGAACAGCCAGGGAGAGAGGTTAGATCCCTGGGGGACACCACAGGCAGAGAAAAAGATGTCAGAGAGGAAGGACCCAAGTTGGACCTGGGAGGGTCGATTGGAGACGAAAGAAGTCAGCCATGCCAGAGCCTGACCAGTGATACCCAGGTTATCATGGAGACGGTTGAGCAGGATGGCATGGTTGACAGTGTCAAAGGCAGAAGAGAGATCAAGCAAGATGAGAACACACGGCGTGTTAGAGTCAGGGTTGCAGATCAGGACTTCACAGATGTTCAGGAGAGCAGTTTCCGTGCTTCTGGCCGCTCTGAAGCCAGACTGATGGTCATGAAGACAGCCCAAAGATTCAGTGTGGAGATTAAGCTGGGAAAATGCCAGTTTCTCCAGGAGCTTGCCCAGGAGGGGAGTGATGGAGATTGGGCAATAGTTAGCTGGGCAGGAGGGGTCGGAAGAGGGTTTCTTAAGAAGAGGGTGCACAAGGGAGTACTTAAGGGGGGATGGGAAGATGCCAGTGGCGAAGGAGTGATTGCAGAAGTCAGCCAGGGCAGGAGCCAAGGAGTCGATGTGGTCCTTGATAGTTTTGGAGGAACAGGGGTGAACCTGTTTTGACGAGACCTTCATAGATTGGACTTGTCTGGAAACCTTGTCAGCAGAGAAAAGGGCAAAAGCAGAGAAGGAGGGAGGGAGGGTGGCTGCAGAAGAGCCAGCGGAAGAGCAGGGAATATGGGGAGGGAGGCGGTAGGAGGAAAGTGAGGACAGGATGTCCTGAGTTTTTGAAATGAAGTGAGAAGCCAGTGCCGTGCAGAGGGCCTGGGAGGGGACAGGAGAGGTAGAGACTGCGGCAGGATTGGCCAGTTCCTTGCAGATTTTAAAGAGTTCAGCCGAGTTGTTAGATGCCGCAGAGATGCAGGCTTGGATGTGAGTTCTCTTCTTGGTGAGGACAGAGAGCTGGCATTGTCTTTGCAGCAGGCGGCAGGCCAGTTTGTCAGAGGATGAACTTGAAGCACGCCATTTCCTCTCGGCCGCCCTACACTTGCGTTTTAGGGAGACGAGGTCCGAGTCAAACCAGGAATTACACTTGGCTTTGGACTTCAGGCGGATTCTCATGACAGGGGCAAGGATATCAAGAGTATCAGATATAGAAGAGTGGAGTGAGGAGAGGGCTGTGTCAGGGTGAGAGTCAGCCAAAGGGGGAGGAGAGGGTGAGTAGGTGGCGGCGAAAGCCGCAACTGACACGCGCTTCATGGGTCGGATGACCGAGAAGGTGGGTGGCAGTGATGGAGGAGGCTTGGCCTGAGGGGTAGGGAGGGTGAGGTGGGAGGATAGGAGAAAGTGGTCACTACAGGAGAGAGGACTGGAGTGCGGGGCAGAGAGGGGAAGGTCTGAAGAGATCAGGGCATCGAGAGTGTGCCCTGCAGAATGAGTCGGGCCAGAGGGGAGAATGGTTAGTGAGAGAGAGTCACAGAGATCACGAAAGTGTCCAGAGGGGGGACAGGAGGCATCCAGGCCGATGTTGAAGTCTCCAAGAAGCAGGAGTTGAGTGGTAGAGGCAAGGAGTGAGGAGTAGAGGTCTGCCCACTCAGAGAGGAAGGGAGAAATCTGACCAGGTGGCCGATAGATAGTAGCCACAGTAAGGGAATGGCTAGGGGAGAGAGAGAGCCTGCAGACAAGGCATTCAAAAGAGGAGTAGGCCTGTGTAGGTGTGACAGAGGTAGGAATCCACTCAGGGAAGATAAGGGCTACACCCCCACCGGAGCGGTTGGGCCTGGGTGCGAAAAGGATCTTGTCAGGAAGGAGCGTGTCGAAGCTGGTGACAGAGCTGGCCGTGAACGGTAAGACCGAGGACACCAAGGTCAAGTTCTTCGAGAAGACGGCAGATGTCGGAGGAATGCTTGATAGCGGAGCGAGAGTTAAGAGTGGTAATGTGGAGAAGGTTTTCCTCCTGGAAGGACTTCCGGGGAGGGGTACAGATCAGAGGTACTCCCTGCGGAAGTGTCGATGTAGCCCAAGAGGGAGGGGGAAGGCAAGGTAGCCAAGGAAGAGGGAGGGGGAACAGCAGTAGAAGAGAGGAAGTTGATGAGGCGCAGGAAGCGTCTATTAAAAAGGTGCAGGGTGGCCTGAGGGCCTTGGACCAGGACGGTCCCATTAGAGTAAACATTAATGCTGACTTTGGAGGAGAGGAAGGAGGCCAGGAGGGCGTCCCAACGGGTGCCACCATTAATGGGAGAAGAGGCGAAAGGTGAAAGCACAGAAACCATATGAAGGGTCCATAGGTCCGGCGAAGGCACGACAAAGTGGATGTCGGTGAGAGTTTCCTTGGAGGAGGCACTGGTGCAGGTGTCAGCGATAAGGAGGCCTAGGTTGGATACCAGGATGTCCTTTTTAAACTTCTTCCTACCAGATTTAGTGAGGAGAGCAGGATAATCAATAGAGAAGCAGTTAGAGAAGATAGGAGAGACAGAGAGCACCATAGGTGGGGCGGGAGAGGAGAGAGGGGGAAGCACTGGTGAGGATGAAGAGTAGGCAGGCAAGGCAGCGAGAGATAGGCAAGTTTGGCAGGGCCAAGGTGGCAGCACTCAGGATAAGGAGCTAACAAAAGCACATTATTGCTAAAACAGGTGGGACACAACTAGGATTGAGATTCCTGAATGGGAGACAAAAGGCCTAGTATTCACAGCGCAGATGTTAAGTTTTTAAATACTGGTACAGTGCAAGTTATAGCAATAAGGAGAGAAAGTACACCTAAGTTTGAGATTCCTGAATGGGAGACAAAAGGCCTAGTATTCACAGCGCAGATGTTACGTTTTTAAATACTGGTACGGTGCAAGTTATAGCAATAAGGAGAGAAAGTACACCTATCGTGCACCTCAGCACAGAACCCCACCCACCCTGGTTTGCTCCAGCTCTACAACCCACACCCTCAAGCTCACCTCAGCAATGAACTATCCAAGCACTCTTGCCACTCACTACAACCCTAACTCACTGCAGGACAACAGCTCACGCCACCCAACCTCCCCACACCACCCACATACCCACCCAAGCTACCTCAGCCCGCTTCCTTACCACCTCACCAACATCACCCCAGCCACCCTTAACCCACCACCTTCCCCACTCCATCCACTCACCAAAGCTAAACTCTCTCTTACCTCATCCCACACATCCTTACCACACCACTTTGCCCAACATGCACAGACCCTAATTCACCACAGCCCACCACCCATTCACCTTACCTCACACAAACGCACCCACACCATGTCATCCCAGCATGCTACCCACCCTGGTTTGGCTCAACACACCAACCTGCACACCCAACAAAACTTACCCCAGAACACCTCAAACGACCCATCCTACCTCATCCCCAGCACGGTATAGTCATTCCATCTCACTGCCTCCCACCGTAGCTTGACACAGCATACCTCCCAGCAACCCTTGATCGCCCCAGCACAACATCAACCATTCTAGATCACCCCAGCAGCTCATCCTTCCACACTAGATCACCCCAGTAGCCCAACCTCCAGCATACACTCACCCTACCACCCACCCTTTCATCCTACCTCACCGGAGCACTCCAAATGGCTGTGAAACCTAACAGCACCCCCTTTACTCACCCACCCTAGCATGCCCTGGCCTGCCACTCATTAACCCAGCCGAGCCCCACCCAGAATCCCAAAATGTCACTAGCCCCTCAACCACCAACCAACCCTTGTTGACCCCAGCTCACCTACTTCAACCTAGCACCCCATCTTAGATCGTCTCGTCACCCTGCCTACTCCCAAAACACACCTAGCCTAGTTTACCTTAGCACTGAAACCCACTCGCTCTAGATCACCCCAGTAGTGAATCCCAACCACCCAAGCACACCCCAGTCCTAGGTTATGTTACTTGGCATTTATATAGCGCTCTATATATCATTGGTATGACCTCAAAGCGCTGGTAGGTTTGCCCTTTCTCCATCCATGCACCCTAGCACATGCCAGCCTAAAGCTCACCACACCCAACCCCACCCAACTTCACTTCATCCACCCAGCCTGTCCCAACAACCTAACCTCACCCTAAAGCCTCACCCAGAAATCTCAGACCGCCCGCAATCACCCCACTAATACACCTAATTCTGCCCAACCACCGCCTCAACCAAGCCAACCCGCCACTACCTCACATCAGCCCATCTACAGCACCCACCCAACCATGTCACCTGCTCACCCAACCTCATCACATTCACTCACCTTATCCAACATAATATCACCCACCACCTCACTGACCCCAAGACCCCTCCCACCTAGGCTAACAATAGCACATAAGATTGAGGACCCTAGCTTACCCTAGCATGATACCCACCTACCCGAGCTCATCCAGGCACAACAACCCATTTTTCATAACTAGCCCCAGAACACCATAGCTGACCCTAACACCCCACTCACACAAGTTAGGTCACCTCAAAGTAACACACCACCCACCCAACCCAGCGTGCCCCAGCAACCCACCCAAGCATCTCAACAGCTCACCCACACTTGCTACCCCAGGATCACACCTAACCATCTACCCACCCTTCCTCACCTAGAATCCCCCCTGCTGATTGCAGCATCACACCAACACACACACACACCCTAAGAACCCACCCAAGCTCACTCCCAAACCCTAGCCCACCCCATACCCTATGACTCCCTGATCACTCCCAGCCCGGCTACATCACTGTAACACATGCGGCTCACCCCAGCACCCCAACCACCCTTGCGCACCTTAACTAACCCTAGCTCACCCCAGCACAACCTACCACACCCAGGAACCCTAGCTCAGCCAAGCATTCACCCCAGTACAGTCCCCCGGCCTTTTGTGGGTGTTTTGTTTGTTTGTTGGCATTGTGAAGTCAAACCCATGGAAATTCAAAATAGAGCCAGGGGAGCTGACAGAAAGGCGGGCCTTTGTGGAGCAGATGCGCAATTCTGTCAAGGTAGGTGTTTCTCTGCTACTGAACAACAATGCAGCCAGTTTATCTATGCTTTCTCCTAGACTACACACACTGGGATTACGCCGCCTGTGAGCTATGCCTCCTCTCCGCTGCTTGCACGCAGACTGCGCCCCATACATAATTGATGCGTGATGCCCCTGTTGGCTAAAGTTGTGGCTGTGCAGATATTGCACCCCAGAGACATGCAGGCCTGAGGGGAAGAAAACTTGAGGTCCCTTCGCATGCGTGCAGATAGCTGCACAGACCATAGGCTTTGCCTTGCGCTGACCTCGGCAGAAGAAGGCAGAGCATGGCATCAGCGAGGCACTGCCCTCACAGGAACATGGCTTCAGCAGGAGCACAGCTGCAGAGCCACCAACAAATCAATGAAGCCGCAGACGGCTTTCCTTCCCTGTACCCCTCTCTCTATGTCCTTCCCTGAATTCTCTTCTCATCCATATTAGTGTACCCCATTACTGCAACCTCTTGTACGGCTACATGCGAGCTATAAAAAAAAGTGAGTGCACACTTGCATGCAGATATGTACCCTATGTGTGCGGCGGTTGTGGCATTTTTCCAAACGGAACCAGAAGTACCTGGACTAGGATACAGACCCCACTAACCCAACCCTCAATTTTCTGCATACTCAACCCACTCACAAAACTATTTCTATCCCAGCAATCCCATACTGCACTTTACCATACCACATCAACAACACATAGAGCGAACCTACAGCACACGAGGCCTCGCCCGATCCGATACTTGCACCAAAGCCCAGCACTCGGTGTATACCGAGCTGAAGCTGCCAACAGCAGACCACTTCTCCCCCTCTCCTACTCCCCTCCTCCTCGACTAACCCTACCCGCCCTCATCCTGTTTACAGATCCGCCAGAGCGCATGGGGACCAATTCCATTGGCGACGGTGCACTATATGGGTACCTTTAACATAACATTTCCAATGATATCGACATTTCAATTTGTAAAGTACTCTTGTGACATGTTGCCAGAAAAGGTGAAGAGAAAGCTCAACCGGTTGGCAAATCTCTAAGTTGAATATTGTTTGAGCTTATAGCTGTCAACAGTCATGTCCTTGTATTGTGTCTTCGCAATACTAATGATAAAAACAGTAAAGCAGTGGTGGGGCATATAGAGGTTGCGCAAGCTGCCATCCTTAAAAATGCACTTTGAGGCAGTACGGTGACCAAAAAAGTTTCAAACCACTTGGGTATGTCATCAAACTGAAAAAAGAGGAATTGTTTCCATAACCTCTTACTCCACTTACCCCACTTTCCTGGTACACAGGCACATGCCTGCTCTCGGTTGGATTTTATGACGGGTAGGAAAAAATGGTTCCATGGGTCAATATACACGCAAAAATATCGCGATACAAAAATATCGTCGTATTTTTGCGGCAATATTGAGCCATGGACCATGCGGGGGACAGCCCCCCCAATGCCAGCATTATTTTTAAATGTACGGGGCACACCCCCCCAAAAATGTTGCCTATGGCACGACAAACAACCATATATACGGCAATATTTTTGGTGGGGATAATATGTAGGGATACCGAAAATATAACAGGTCAGGCTGTCAGATTTTCTTACCCCGTCACCTATTCCTACCCCTGTGTGGGTAGCCCAATGCCTGCTCTCGGTAGGATTTTCTGACGGGTAGGAAAAAATGACAGGCCAGGCTGTCAGATTTTCCTACCCCGTCACTTTTTCCTACCCCTGGGTGGGTTGCCCAATGCCTGCTGTAGGTAGGATTTTCTGATGGGTAGGAAAAAATGACAGGCCAGGCTGTCAGATTTTCCTATGCTGTCACTTTTTCCTACCCCTGGGTGGGGTGCCCAATGCCTGCTCTCGGTTGGATTTTCTGACGGGTAGGAAAAAATGACAGGCCAGGCTGTCAGATTTTCCTACCCCGTCACTTTTTCCTACCCCTGGGTGGGTTGCCCAATGCCTGCTGTCGGTAGGATTTTCTGATGGGTAGAAAAAAATGACAGGCCAGGCTGTCAGATTTTCCTACGCTGTCACTTTTTCCTACCCCTGGGTGGGGTGCCCAATGCCTGCTCTCGGTTGGATTTTCTGACGGGTAGGAAAAAATGACAGGCCAGGCTGTCAGATTTTCCTACCCCGTCACTTTTTCCTACTCCTGGGTGTGTTGCCCAATGCCTGCTGTCAGTAGGATTTTCTGAAGGGTAGGAAAACATGACAGGCCAGGCTGTCAGATTTTCCTACCCTGTCACTTTTTCCTACCCCTGGGTGGGTTCCCAATGCATGCTGTCGGTAGGATTTTGTGACGGGTAGGAAAAAATGACAGGCCGGGCTGTCAGAGGCCTGCTGTCGGTAGGATTTTCTGACGGGTAGGAAAAAATGACAGGCCAGGCTGTCAGATTTTCCTACCCCGTCACTTCTGACAGGTAGCAAAAAATGACATTACAATTCCTGTCAGATTTTCCTACCGATAGGATTTTCTGACAGATAGCAAAAAGTGACGTTACACCGGTTTCTGCCCACACCTGGGCCGGTTTTGGGAAAAAAAAAGAAAATAGAATATTTAAATTTTTTTGCTAAACCATATTTTTCGTAGTGTCCTTAGGAACTATGCTATTTGATGCCACTTCCTGTTTTTCAAGGGGTGGAAGGTCGTGTTTCATCGCTTCCCGGGATGTCACTTTGGGGTGGGGTCAAATGACTCCACTTCCGTTGATATAGGAGGTCAATCGTCGTGAGGCGAGGGGTGGGCCACTCTTTTCAGGGTGTCCGGGCTTATTTCTTGGCCCAGTCCGACCCTGTGCATACTGCTAGGAATGGTGAGCCTCTGAATAAAAGGGGGGAGCTCAGTATAGAGGAACACAGTGGAGGGGTGATAGATAAAGGGGCGTGAAAGGGTAGGAAATAAAGGGGAGTGTGGCAAAGGGAGATTGTTGCCGGGAGAGGGGGCAACAGTGACACTTCAGAAGGGAAGCCGTGTCAAAGGAGAAGAGATGGAGTTCAGGGAGCTAGTTTCGCTCTACTTCAAGCGTAGCTGGTACAGAAGGAGCATTAATGGACAGGCCCAATAGCCTTTTAAAGAATGTATTCTCAGACACTTGAATAGACGCACAATCCGCCCATCCCATAACTCGGCTCCATAGGACATGGCCGGGACCACTTGCATCAAATACATTTTTCGTGGTATCGAAATTGCTTCCCCCCTCAAGCGGGAGACCATACTAGCAATAAGGCCATATTGGCGTGCACCTGTCACAGCGCTCCTTCCTCTCTGACCATTTTAGATTGTGAGATATAGCCAGACCCAGATAGTTAAGAGTCCACCAACTCCAATAAGTGAGCATTTAGATAAAATGTAATTGCTAAGCAAGCATATCACCCATGTGGGGCACACACCATTGTGTTAGTCTTTGCCTGGTTAATACGAAGGCCTTTTGCAGCACATAAATTCCCAAAGACATCAAGCTGATTTTGGAGCCCCACCAGGGTTTTACTCAAAAGAGCAGCATCATCTGCAAAAAGAAGTAAACTCCATTTATAGGAACCCAAACCTGGAGCATCCTTAGCCACTTAATGCAAGTCAGAAGCAATATTGTTAATAGATAAGAAAAATGAAAATGGAGCCAACATGCAGGTGCAGAACTGGGAAGAACCTATGGAGGCCGATGTGGGGTGAAAAGTGGCCCTTGGGTCGCCTAGGGCTGATAAGGATCTTGGAGGAGTTAGCCCTTTTATTATTTTGGAATGAGTAAAGAATGGGATTGTTGAGGTACAATCTGTACAGGTGAAAAGTGGATGGAGATTGTTGGTAAAAAGGTGTAGGTGAGGAAACCAGGAAAAATGCTTTGGACATGGTAGCCTTGGAAAACACCCTATAATTGTGATGGAACAGTATGGGGATACATGTAAAGGGGTGATGTACGAAGTGCCTCTAAGTACACATGATAAAGATATAGTGAGATCACTGAAGGGTATGGGTGTGCTAGAAGTGTGGCGGTTAGGTAGGGAAAGTGTCATGGGGGCACCAGCTCTCCGACTGGCACTGCAATTTAAGGGGAGTGAAATCCCAGAATGTATGTATTTGGGGTATCAGTGCTTTAGGGTCAAGCAGTATATCCCAGCGCCTCTTTTGTGTTATAAATGCCAAAAATATGGCCATGTGGCACGAACATGTAGGAAGAATAAGCAGTGTAGTAAATGTAGTGGGCCCCATGATATTAAGGAATGTGTGACAGAGGATACGCCAAAGTGTTGTCATTGTGGTGAACACATTGCTTCATATAGAGGTTGCTTAGGCAGGTAGAGCCCTGGAAATTAATGCAAACAAATTGGAGCCAAAAGATCCACTATACTGCAGCGGTTCACAAAGTGAGAGAGGAGAGGAAGGAAGTGGCAAGACGTCCTAAGGTCTCAGGGACAGTTGGAGGTGGGGATGCGGCAGGCCAATAGGAGTGGTGAGGTGCCTGGGCAGGTTTAATGTCAGAATGGACAAGACTTGTTATGTTGTATCATTGCAACCATTAACATGACGGCTGAGTGTTATTTGGAATTTGACAGATTGCAGGCGGTTGTGGGGGCCGCAAAGATGTATCAGAAGAAAGGGAATCGCACTGACCGGAATGTTCTCAGAATGAGTGGAGGTGATGCTACTCGTGATAGTTCAGGAGTATGAAATTATAGCAGTGGAATGCCAAGAGTTTATTGGCGAATGGACAGGAATTGAAGAGAGAGTTATTGAAAGAGGATGATTTAGATATTGGAGGTCATTCTGACGTTGGAGGTAAGTAACTGTCCTTACCGGCATGGTGCAAATAGCGTGTCTGCGTAGTCACAAGCCCGCTAATAGCGGGCTATTACGACTTTGCGGGCACGAGCTTTGCACCATGCCGGTAAGGGCATTACCGCCATGTCGTAAAAGGCCGGAAAAAGGCCCTTAGTCCATCATGTATAGCGCAGATTGCACTACCGGCATGAACCAATGCGGCATTAGCGGTAATAAGTGGAACCGGAAGTAGCGTCATCGCACAGGAACGGGAAGGGGCACGGTGGCCATCTTTAAAAACACAATCCATTGCCATCCCCAGCACACATGACCTGTTGGATACTGCTGTTCGTGTAAACTCATTCTCTAACACACCACAATGCCTAAGGCTGTTAAGAAGGGCACCTCCCGCCAGCGCAAGCAGCGCTTCAACGAAGATTAGCTGACCATGCTAGCTGACACCTTGCAAGAACATGCAGACGTCATATTTGCACAGAGCATGAAGAGGGAAGCCATAATACGGAAAAAGGAGATCTGGGCACTTGTGGCGCAGAAAGTAAGCGTGGTCGGCAACACCCCCGCACTATCAAGGACTGCAGGAAGCGGTGGGACGACTTGCGGCTGCGAGTACGCAACATACTCTCTGCCAACAGGAGCCAGGCAATGGCAACTGGCGGAGGAGCAAGCTCCCCCATAAAGCTGTCCCGATGGGAGGACACCTGTGCTAGCCTGGTTGGCATGGAGGGCATGGAAGGTGTCGAAGACATGGAGTGTGGCGCCACAACATCGGCAGATGGAGGTGATTGTCCTAAGAAAACACTGTAATGCAGAGTCTGATGAAAGTCCACCAATATGTCTGTTTAAAGAGACAAACCATGGCCCAACACACACACATTCCCAGCAAAGTTGTCGGACGCAGCACAGACACAAGCAGTTGCCTGCAGCAAGGCAATGCGTACATGACACATAGCACACAAAGATGTAAATGGCATAAGTCACACTGCATGCAGGCCCCAACAAATATGCATGCCACATACGTCTACCCCAACTTGAGTGGCCCCGACGTATGCCTGCATCACCCACCCATGTAGCAAGCAACGTGATCATCCAAACTCAAATGCCTATTACCCTTGATTGTGTAGATGAGCAATTGTACAAATGTATGCATGATGCTTATCAACCCATCACTCACTCACCACACCCCGGAAGAGGGCCCAGGATGAGCCCAACAGGCCTTTCACCTCAAAGGGCCAACCCAGGGCCCGCTGTGCACCACCAATGAAACCACCTCAAGTTGGCAGGGCACCGGTGCTGCCAAGGGCCGTTGAGACGGAAGCACCAACACCTGTCGTACTGCCACATGACACAGCTGAGGCTCCACACTCGGCAGAGTCCAGTTCGGTTGGGGAGGTGGCAGCCACAGCACCCCTGGCTGAGGAGGAGGCACAGTAAGAGGTGTGGGTGCCTGTGGAGGACGAATCCTCAGAACAGCCCTGCACACCAAGTCCTGCACCATCCCCCCAGATCACATCTTTGGAGTCAGACCACGCCACCACCCAGAGCAGTCTGGGGGGGAGTTTTCCCAAGGGGCCATGAGCCCCATAGTGGCGCCCATCCAAATCCACCATGACACCCAAGCACCCTCCACCTCCACAGGTGTAACGGAAGGGCCGCAGCGTCATGAGGAGCTGACTGCCTTGGGCGCAGGTTTGTGGATGACAATGCCCAGGCAAGGCAGGAGTGCCGGGAAAACATCGCCTCTCTGGGCAAGACAATTACTAACAACACCGCCTCCCTGGGCAAGATTATTGCAGACAATAATATCCGACTGTGCGAGGAGGTATCCGCCCTGCGGCAGGTTCTCAGCCGCATTGCCGATGCCATGGAGGAAGAACGTCCGGCACCCCAGTTTGAGCAGGCGCCCACACCATCGTCATCAAGACTGGCCAGCCTGATGAAGGCATTAGACACTTGTTGGGACATGTGTGGGGGAGTTGTGGGGGTAGTGGGGGAGGAGTGGAAGTGTGTGGGGAGTTGTGGGGGGAGGGGGTTGGGGTTTAGGTGTGGGGGTCAGGGGGAGGGTGGTTGAAGGTTAGTGCACTTTAGTTTTCATTGTAAAATTCAATACACCCGTTGTGTTAAAAGAAATACTTGAGTGGGCATTCGTCATTGCGCATGTGTCATTTATTCATATACAGTGCATAGTGTACATGTACCCCCACACCCAGTGCCCTCTGTCCAACTATCATGTCACCCTCTGCAGCCATGTGTGTCAGAAATATTATGCAATCACTGACTGACGCACAGCACGTCCCTCCTGTGCATCGGCACTACAATGATTTCCAGCCACATCTTCTTCATCCCCTTCATCATCACCAGGCGGTAGTAGTTCAATGTCAGGGGGCAGGGGCACGTTCTGGCGGATACACATATTGTGCAGCATGACACATGCCATGATGATCTTGGCCACCTTCTCATGCCTGTAGAGGAGTGTCCCACCCGACCAGCTAAGGTAGCGAAATCGTGCCTTCAACAGGCCAAAGGTCTGCTCAATGACCACAAGGGTACGAGTGTGAGAACGATTGTAGTCTTCCTCATACCTGTTCTGTGGGTTTCGGACAGGGGTGAGGAGCCATGGCTTCAAGAGTTAGCCACTGTCACCTGCATGGGAGGCAACAAAAAGTACATGTCAGTCGAATCATGATGGACAGCTGTACTAGTCACACATGCCTGCAGATTATCGTTGGTCACATGCACATGTTCCTGGTTGTATGCACTCCATTTTCAGGCCCTCAATGTGTCCTGTGCCATGGACTAATGGTGTGGGTTGCATCTTCAAGATGATACATGGTGTGCACTGCTGTCTTGTTGCACATGCATTGTGTACGCATACAGCTGTTTTCGTGTCAAATTTGTGATGTGTTGGGTTCTGTAAGATTTACTTACTGGGAGCGTTGGCAGTAGTCTCTGCAATATTAGGCATTCAGCGCTGATTTTTCACATGGTGACATGCAGCATTTCTGTGGGTGTGGCGGCCCTGTGACAGACAGTGGATTCCCTTGTTGGTTCAGTTTAATGCACTCCCAGGGATGCTTGTCCTCTGTGGTGATTTGCTGGAGACAGCAACATAGTGCATATACACTGCATGTTGCTGGATGGCGTTACGGAGGGTGACGTCCGCTGATGAGTGCTGCACGTGTTGTGGGATGTGGGGTGGTTTACTGTTAGTCATGTTGTGATAGGTGTCGACCTTACTTCATTCCTGTGGGATTTGGGTGACATGTACCGTTTGGGATGCTTTGGGGCACAGTGTTCGGTGATGTGCACATCGTGCAGTCACATCAACATTGGCAGCATGGTGGTGTGTGCATCTCTCCCCCCATTTCAATGCCATGTGCCGGTCATGCAACTTACCAAGCAGCTGGACACGTCGTCCAGCATGCCGCTCCATGAAGCGTGGTAGCGTGGAGTTCCGCAGGACCATACAGTCATGAGTTGATCCAGGATATCGGGCACAACAATGAGTGATGATCTTGCTGGCGTCTCATACCATCTGCACATTGATGGAGTGGTATTGCTTGCGGTTACGGTACACCACCTCCATGGCATGCGGGACCACCAACTCCACGTGGGTGTAGTCGAGGGCACCTATACAATTTGGCATGCATGCCAGTGCATGGAAACCAACTTTTGTATAAAAAATCTCCTGGGGAGTCCGTGGTAGGGATATGTAGTCCCTTGTGTGCTTGAGGAGGGCATCCAGCACTTGGTTCAGAATGCGAGAAAATAAGGGTTGTCATATACCATGCATGTGCCCCACTGTGTGCGGGTAGGTGCCTGTGGCAAGGAAGTGGAGCACCGGCACTACCTTCAGTAGAGCGGGGATGGCGGTGCGTATTTCAATGAGGCTGACAATGTCGTTGTGTATTATGTCCACGATGGTGGTGATGGTGTCCCGGTCCAGACGGTACAGGGTGTGGATCTGCTCAGGGGTTAGGTTGAAAGGACTGGCTCTGATGCAAGGGATTGGGGACTGCCTGTGTGGTAACACTGGCTCCACTGGTGGGGCATGCTGTGCCTGTCTCACCCTCCTCCTCCTCCTGCGTCTCCTCTGTGGTGCCAGCTGTTGTTGTTGTTGTTGCTGGTGTGGCAATGCAAGCATGTCCTCCAGCTCCAGTATTGCTACTACTATTGGAATCATCTTGGTGTGGGAGGGGGTGTGGTGTGTGGGTGTGCTCCTTTTGTACCGGGTCAGACTCCATTGCCTCCACCTGTGCTGATTGTGTGCACCTGTGGCAGTTGGGAACACTGCACATAGCATTTTACGGTTGGTTCACAATGCTGTTATTACCGGCATGCCGTTATCGCCTATTAGCGCCTTCATGATGCCGGTATTTGCTTTTCCGCCTACCTTGTGATTTCCTCGGACTTAGGACATGCCGGTATTATGGCCGCGTGCCCGTGCCCATGCTGCTATTAAAGGGACAGTTAATAACGGTACCGCTAATAGCGTTGTCCCAGGTCCGAATAGGCCGGAGGCATATGCGATGCCGGTAATCCTTTACTGGCATCGTTTTTCCATTACCTCCAACCTCGGAATGACCCCCATTGTGTGTATACAGGAGACTTGGTTGAGAGGCGATCTCAACTTTCACTTTCCAGAGTTGTATTGGAAGGATAGAGCAGTAGGTAGAGGGGGTGGTGTTGGTATTTTGGTTAAGAGTGGTATTCAATGCTTAGTAGTTGAGTTTGGTGGGGATATTGAACTTATAGGTATAAAAATACCAGTGGGTAATGGAACGATAGTTGTGCTCAACATCTATAACCTGTACAAACCCCTTGATATAGGTGCATTACAGCACGCCCCAGGTCAAGGGGGCAAGTTTATATTCTGTGGCAAATTCAATAGTCATAATACATTATGGAATAGTCCTTTGACAGACATGAATGGGGATAGACTTAAGGCTATAGCAGAAAAGTGTGCTTGTATTGTTGAACTCTAAAGAATACACAAGGGCAGATGTGACTACAGGCAAGGGGGTCTGCTTTGATTTGATGTGGGTATCAGCGAGTTTGGTGCCTAATGTGTGGAAGGTGAGGACAGATGGGGAGCGATTATGGATCTATTGCGCTGGAGGTAAACGTCAGAATGGTATTAGCGACCAGCTTTGCTCCCTCGGGTTGTAACCTTAAATAAATGGACTGGGTGAAGTTTGGTGCGAGATGCACTGGATTGATGGTTGACAGTGGAGAAGGTGGAGGGCTGAGTTCACACTTGCCCTCCACAGTAGAGGAGTTGGATCAAGCAATAGTGCATGTGTTTAAGAGTGTAGTGGAGGAACTGGCTCTAGCTAGGAGAAAGCAGTTTAGTAAACCGGCTGTAAAGGATAGGAAGAGGAAACGGCAGAAGGCCTTGCGCTTCAAGAATGTGGAGGATGTGTTGGCCTACAAAAAGGCCAGGGCTTTTGCCCAACGAGTAATCAGTTCACATAAAAGCGATTATTGGAGGGAATGCTGCAGTACTCTTTCTTGGGATACGAGTATGGCGCAGGTATGGGCGAGATTTAAATGGTATGTTGGGTCAGGCAAGATGGGCGTGAATTGGTCGATGATTGTAGTAAAGCGAATGCTTTAGGGTCACAATTTGCAGATATGCGCAGTACATGTAATTATTCCCTGGCAGCTAGACAAGAGGTGGCAAATTTCATGATTCAAAATGTGAGTGTGTTGGAGAATGTGTCAGTGTGGACGCCCTGTATGGACGTGCCTTTCTCTAAGTTGGAGTAGGGACTCTAGCCCGGGAGAGTATGGTGTGCGATATGTCTTGCATCAGAAGGTAATGGATAACTGCTTGGAGGTAGTGTTGAGACTGTATAATGTGGTGTGGGTCAGTGGGACGATGCCACATGAGTGGCAAAGGGCTATAATCCCGATCTTCTTAAAACCTGAGAAACCAGACGATTCTTGTGCTCCTTATCGACCCATAGCTCCGACGTCCGTCCTCTGCAAAGTAATAGAGAGAATGGTAAGTGAAAGACTGGTATACTTTCTGGAGTCAGAGAATAAATTGAGTGTGTTCCAGCACGGATTTTGGAAAAACATTGATCAGTTGTGGATGCTGTGATTGCTCCGACATCAGGCGTTGAAGAGGCTTTAAGCTGCGGAGAAATGGAGGGGGCAATCTTCACAGACAAGGAGGAAGCTTATGATATGGTGTGGAGAGGAGGTTTGGTCTACACATTGCGGGATAAAAGTGTTCAAGGGAAATCATTTTTCTGGGTGAAGAATGTTTGGAAAAATAGAGTGTTTTGTGTGAAAGTGAGGGATACCTTACCCCAGGAGTATCTGGAGAATGGGACTCCTCAAGGCAGTGTGAATGTAAAGTCGGGTTCTATGCAGATGATGGGGTGCTATGAGTAAGAAACAAGCGAGGTGGTAATGTTCAGGAGAAGTTACAAATGACATTGGATGTCATGGAAGGATGGTTCACGAAATGGGGTTTTACGATGTCGAGCTCCAAATCAGTTTGTATGATATTTCATAGACCTAGAACAGGAGTAAACCTGGACCTTAGACTGCATGGGATTGTGTTGGAACAAGTGACCGAATGTAGCTACATGGGAGTGTGTCTGGAAAACACAGGTGGACAGGACGATAGTCAAATGTAAAGGGCGTCTGAATCTGCTTACGCCGGTTTCGAGGCAGGAGTGGGGATTGGGGATTTATTTATTTGCTGTGCATTTGTAAGGCGCTTGTACATCAAGTGAATTTTTTCAAAGCACCCTATGTCAAAAGAGCATGAGACTGCTGTATATTGGATGGGTTAGGAGTGAGTATGGGGTTCATCTGCAGCCGAGCTACAGCAAGACTCAGCTTGGTTTGCTGCATAGAGTTCAGGCAAGACCATTGAGAATTGTGACAGGGGCAGTAAGGCCGTACCTACTGAAGTCGTGTAGCTGTTGGCATGGGTGTTGTTCTTGGGCCTGAGGAGGGTGGAAATGACTTCATCCGACCCGAGGGGAGGGAGGGGGGAAGGGGGAAGGGAAAGTTATAAGTTTCAATGTTATCTTCTTTATGTAATATTGATGTAAAACTAATAAATACAAGGTTTTTTTTTAAAAAAAAAATATTGGTTCAAATGCCACTCCTTCAGTGAAAGGCACACAGTAAAAAAGGGCCTTTAGTTTAACTGGATGCATGTGTACAAACGTCAAAGTTGGAAGAGTAGAGGGGGGGGGCCTTTGGGTTTCATGCTGATAGGTTAGTGAAGCGTCTGGGGTCGAGGCGCTGCGGATTGTGGAGAATGCCGACGGTGTCTTTTCCCAAATGGATGTTGCATCAGTCGAACATCTATTTCGAATTGACAAAGGTAGTGGTGAAAAAGTAGAGTGATGAGGGGAAATCAAAAAATTGGTGCTTGGGTATGTGGAAGGTAAAGTAGGTGCACAAGTGTATACCGATGGATCCAGGGACCCTGATGGGCACAAAGTAGGTATGGTCTACTATTTTAAGGAGGAAGAGGAGTTTAAAAAGGTGAGGCTTTCAGATGCTGTTTCCATATGCATGGCAGATTTGATGGCAGTGGACAAACGACTGGTAAAAATAGTGGTATTTGTGGACTCGCTGAGTGTGTTACAAGCTATAAGGAATGGAATAGCAATTGAAAAGATGTAGTTTCGAGTATTGGACAACAGCTGGAGAAATGCACACTGGGAGAGATGGGGATTGAGTTGGCATAGATCCCCAGTCATTGTGGGATATTGGGAAACAAGTTAGTGCACATGGATGCGTATGAAGCCTCAACTAGGGAGGTAGTGGATAAAGAGATCTCCTTAAGTGTGTCTGAGCCTCAAGTGGCGGTGAAACGCAGAGTTAAGAGAGAATGGCAAAGAAGAAGGGATTTGAGCAGGAAGGGGAGGCACTTGTACGTGGTACAAATAAAGGTTCAATATAAGAGATGTGGGCGGAATGCACTGTTGGCACATGTAAGGAAGGCATGTTATCAACAGTAAGACAGACACAAGTGACCACAGTTCAAGGGTGTTTATTGAACTTCTAAAGAAAGACACCTATCTAATTCTAAATCTATAGATGGGAGCAAACTATGACAATCAGAAAATAATAACGCAAGATATGTCAGGAGGGTCAGGCCGTTGGCCTCCCTTCCCCGCGTTTTCAGCACGGCACAAGGCGGTACACTCGAGCTTAGCACAGTCTCTGGCTTCTCTAGTGGGAGCGTACAGTTCAATCGTTAGCATCAGGGTCTTCTGTGCCCAAGTCTCTTCACCTTTCAAAGTCTCTTCCTTCAGAGGGCCTGATGCGACAAACAAACAATAAGTTATTTTCCTCTTTCAGATTTTCACAAGTAGTCTATTTCTTAGGCGATTCACTATTCACCTCAGATCCCCCTCAGCCGGGCTCAGATCCTCTCAAAACAATGTTCGTGAATTATTTATGCATCCAATTTCTCGTAAGGTATTCTTTCTCAGGTGACTCACGATTCACCCCAGATGCCCCTCACGCGGGCTCAGATCTTGGATCCCCCTCAGCCAGGCTCAGAGCTCGGATCCCCCTCGGTCGGCCTCAGATCCCTTTGTAATACAATGTTCAATTAGTCTCCCTCTGCCGGGCTCGGGCTAATTCCAATTTCCAATATAACTTTACACAAACTTGCTTTAACCAAAAGCATTTAGCTGATCTCCCTCTGCCGGGCTCGGACCAACGTCATATACTTTTTCATCAATTATCGAAGACTTTCGAATATGCACAGGGTTTTGCTTGACACGTTGCAGGCCCACTTTGATTTCACAAATCTTTCACTCTTCACATTTGCCACCATTCAGCTGGATACCTAACAGAGACTTTCAAATGAGCACCCACGTGGTGCTGGACCACTCTGTCTATGGTATCATACCTTGGCTTCAAAGTGAAATCACTCATCTGCTGTTTAATTATGTTCGCGTCGCGTGCATATACACTTCATACACTGTTCTCTTCAGTTTTCACTATACAATACTGCCACTTGCAACCTTGCCTTCAGCCTGCCCTCTGTTCTGGTCTGTTATCTGTTCCCTTAACCTCTTTAGCTCCCACTGTCTTTTCCCCGTCCTGTTTGTGTCTCCTTGTGCCTCTGCTCCCTCCGCCCTACTCCTCTCACGTACCTAAACTGCTCTGCTTGGTTAAGTGTACCACACTCTGTGCCCCTCACTATGGTGCTTTTTATCTCTCCTATCTTTTCCAACTGCTTCTCTATTTCCTATCCTTCACCTCTCACTACGTCTGGCAGGAAGAAGCTCAAGAAGGACACACTGGGCTCCAACCCAGACCTGCCTATCGCTGACACCTATGTCAGTGCTTCCGCCAGAGAGACTCTCACCGACATCCTCTTTTTTTTTTTTTAACAATTTTTAATATTTTATAAACAACACACCAAACATTTCAACCAATGAGGACATTCCTATCACATCATTAAATTCACAGTTAGTGCATCACAGTCCTCCGCCCTCCGACCCCCATTAACTTGAGCCCCTGGTTCAGTGACAGCTGCTTACACGTCTCCAGGTTTATCTTCCTCATCCCTCTCCCGCATGTCGACCTCCCTAAGTTCGGTCTGGGAGGGTCCCACCATCATGGCTACCAGTTGTCTCCAAGCTATCAGGGGTCCCACCTCCTCCTTCCCTCCCCTACTGATTGCTTCATACCAGACCGCCGTTTCCGCATCTGCCCACTTCAGGAGGTCTGCCCAACACGTCTCTATTCTTGGTCGTTGGGCTGCCTTCCAGCCCATTGCAATTCTTCATTTGGCCAGGATGTAGGTGTTAGGCAGAAACCTGTGGAGTTCCCTTTGGGAACACTGCAAAAGATTTAGGACTACAGGTGTTGGCAGTAAACCCACTTGGTAGCAGTCTGCACCACACAGATTCACTGTTGGTAGCTGTGGCAGAGCAGTCAGACTTCCCTCAAGAAGAGTTGGGCAGTATGTAAAGTATACACAATAGGCACTCAGATACAATAGCACAAGCAAACACGGACAACAGCTTTGGTATCAAAAGGTATATAATTATTTATTTAAAAAGAAACACTTATAGAAACACTCCAGCACTAATATTGTAAACCACTTCAAAAACACTGTTACTATTACTATGTACTCCACAAATTCCCTATCAGACAAGTCTTAGTTAACACCACTTATTTCCAGACAGAGGTGAGCGCTTAACTAAAGATTGCACTCTGATAAGTTAACAAATTGGGAGGGAAAAGGCAGAGAGTTTGGAAAGCACACAACACACAGACTTTAGAACGTTTAGAGCAAGGCAAGAAAGGCAGGGTCTAGCGGTGGGCCAAAGTCCAAAGGCCGGGCCCGCTCTTAGAGAGAGATAGGCACAAATGTGTCCAGGATCACACGGTTAGACAGAGTCAAAAAGTCTTGCAAATAGTTCTTAAAGAAGGAAGTGAACTTTTCAGAAAAGATTAGTTACGGTGTCCCAGGCTAACCAGGATCGAGAGCCGAGGGCTAAAACTACCTTGTACAATCGGTTGCAAGGGAAGCCGGGCAGAACACAGTACTTTAAGTGGAAAGGATCCTCCAGCGGGGGCAGATGTTCCTGGCAGTGGGTGCAAGTCGCAGCGTCGTCTCGAGGAAGAGAAGGTCTCAACGAAGAGGAAAGATGAAGGTCGTTGCACTGCCAGGGATGAGGCCAGCCGTGGAGTTACCCAGCCACAGGGTACAACCCTTTGTTCGCTGTTGCGGTAGAAACGTGGCATTCCGGCTACCAAGAGTGCATTCAGCCTAGCTGTCACTCAAACATACCCAAGTGGTAAGCGGGGCGGCTCACCACTTGGGCCAATCACACCAGAGTGCGACATGAGTTGGCAAGGCAACTCAGTCCAGGGTGCCTAAAACCCCCTTCCAACGCCCCCTGTGATACCCAGGCGGAATGGCACCACTTTGGAGGGCTTCTATGTAGAAGCCCGCCAAAAGTGGAACAAAGGGCTCAACTTTGGGTTAGAGTCACAGAAGCGAACACATACTTCATTTTAGAACCGAGTTTCGGCAAAAACTACCAACCGGAGAATTAATATTAATTAAATAAACCGGCGGTATGTCCGAGGCTATGGTAAAAAGTATTAGCCTCGAACAATGGGAAAAATCCCATAGAGAAATATTCGCGGTCGAATATAACAAGTAGTATCCACTGCCACCAGCCAAAACTCGATCAGGGGGGACGGAGACGTGCCCCCTCGAACAACAGACCCCGGGGCAATCGAATTGCCCCAACCAGTACGTCCACAATAAGATGGTTTGTACTGGTTATGTTGAGAATTTAAGACTAGTAAAGTCAATGGTGACTTTACATGCCCTGGGAGACAGTAGTCAGTCCCAGGGTATGGAGTCTATGTTTGGGGGTCTCTAGGACACTCCTGTGTTACGGCACTGAGGGTGCTGTGTAACACATATCACAAAAACATATGACGCCCTATGGAGTAAAAGACCCCATAGCCCATTAAACACATCTAGAGTCAAGGAAACACACTCAAATCATGTCCAAGAGTGAGGATAAAAGAGTCTCACTCTTGGCAGGAGAAAAAAATAATAAACCCAAGAAATCCAGCAAAGCTGCTGGGGGACTCACTAGGTTAGGAAATTCAGCCTAAACAGAGAATTCTCCCTAACAGTAGGCCAGGTCCTTCATCTTGCTAATGTGCTTAAGGTTACGTGGTCTAGCAAAAACCCCCAGCATGCATGCCCATGCTGACTCCACCTCCAGTATGATCCCTTTTTCAGCTAGGTGTAGCTTAACCTCTATCCAGAATCTCCCCACCTCTGGGCAAGCCCAAAACATATGTAACATCCCAGCTTCCACCTCACCGCACCTTGGGCATTTCTGTGTCACTGAACTTCCAAATCTGGCAATTTTGCCAGGGGTCATATATGCCCTGTGGGTGACATGGGTGACGTATAACTAGATCTGCTGCAACCTTGCATTTCGGGACTCCTTCTTGTGGTACCTTTGTGCCCTAGCCCATTGTCCATCCAGCATAGGTTCTCCCACCTCCTTCTCCCATTCCGGCCTCAGTTGGAGTAACTCATTGACCACCCTAGTCATCAATAGCTCATATATGTGGGAAATTTCGTGCCCACCCTCCGATACATCATACATCGTCTCGATGGTCGTGTTAGGCTGCTCTGCCAGCGCAGCCCCAGGCCACCTCTCTCTCACCCGTTTGACAATTCTTCTGTGGGTGATATGTTGACCTGTGTGCACCCCGGTGTCCTCCATTAAACTCTGGAAGTCCAGTGCCTCCCCCTCCTGCCATACGTCTCCCAGGGTCACGAGGCCCATCGGCTCCCAGTATCTGCAAATCCTTTTTATCATTTGCAGGTCCTCCCCACATAGCACCACTAGCGGCATCTGCAGGGAGCATGGTGACAGGTTCCCCACTCTTTGCCATGCTTTGCTCCTTATTTCCCAGCCCAGTGTCAGCAGTCTCGTCCATCCCTGCAACATTGGTTTGGGCAACCACACCACCTCCCTTAGGAAGAAGGGGGCAGTATCCCTGCACAAAAGCCTGGATTTGGCCATCTCTTATTCGGACAGCCACATGGTCACATACTGGAGCTGTCCCGGCAGGTAGTATATCTCAAAGTTAGGTAAATTAATACCCCCCTTTCACACAAGTTTTGCAACTTCCAAAGGGCCACCTTATTCCTGGAGTTATGCCATATGAAGCCCCTGCATAGACTATGGAGTTTCGTAAAAAAGCGTTGGGGGGGCATGTACGGGATGTTCATAAAGTAGTGTAACAATCTCGGCAGGACCACCATCTTGATCAGGGCTGCCCTAGCCACCATAGCCAGAGGTAGCTTGGACCAAAACGGTTCAATGTAATAATGTCCCCTCAAAAATATCGCCATGCAAAAATGTTGCCGAAAAATGGCCGTTTTTTGTGGGGACATTATTGCATTTTTTTTGCTGCCCCTGTCCCCATATATATGGTCACCCATATAATATCGCCACAACCTTTTCCCGGCGATGTTATTTACGGCGACCATATATATGGGGATAATATTACCTGATACCACCAAAACGCCATGCTGTTCTTAATGTCATCCATTGCCCTCTCCGTATTGTGTTTGTTCTCTTCCTCGGCCGTGTGATATATATTGATTCCCAGATATCGGAATGTCCTTGTCTGCCAAGGTATCGGCAAGACCGGTAGGTTCCTATGCGAAACCCCCATGTATCTGCCCAAGGGGAACATGCTCGATTTCTTGGGGTTTACAGCTATGCCCGAGAGGTTGGCGTAGCGTTCCATCACCTCCAGGACATATTGTAAGTTCTCCTCTGGGAAGTGCAAGTACAGCAGCATGTCATCAGCGTACAATGATATGAGGTGTAGTCCTCCCTTCGTTGGGATCCCTATCTCCCGATACTGTTGTCTGAGGCAGATTGCCAGAGTTTCCAGAGCGAGGATATAAAGCATGGGCGACCAGGGGGAGCCCTGTCTAGCGCCCCTGCTAAGTTGCCACTTGTCAGAAATTATCGCGCCAGTTTTAACCCTGGCGATCGGGGAGCTGTGTACCATTTTGACCCACCTCAGATACCCCGGCCCCATCCCATATTCTTTCAGCACCGCTAACAGCCAAGGCCATCTCACAGAGTCGAAGGCTTTAATAGCGTCCAGTGAGACGATTGCCATCTCGCCGGGGTTCTTCTCTGTCTGTTCAATAATATGGTGGAGTCTCCTATGATTGTCGGTTATATTCCTACCCGGGACATAGCCTGTTTGATCAGGTTGTATCAATTTGCCTATGACTCGTTTGAGCCTGTTTGCCAGCGTAGCTGTAAGGATTTTGCTATCTTGGTTAAGCATGGATGGGGGTCTGTATGACCCACAGTCCGTGCTAGGCTTGCCCCGTTTCAGGAGCGGAATGACCACCGCCTCCCTCAGGGACTCCGGCAGCCTCCCTCCCTCAAGCGCCTCATTTAACATGGCGAGCAGCGGGGGGAGCACCTCCTGCCTGTATATCTTGTAGAATTCACTTGGGAGCCCGTCCAACCCCAGAGCCTTACACGTGGGTAGGTGCAGTATCACTGACTCTAATTCTAATGTTATTGGGGCGTCAAGGTCCTCCCGTTCCTCATCGTTTAGTTTAGGCAAACCTATGTCTTCCAGTGTTTCCTGAATCTCCCGGCCCATCTCCTCAACCGTGTCCTCATAGAGGTGTTTATAGAATCTAAGGAACCCCTCGTTAACTCCCTCCTGGGTATCCCAAGTCTGGCCATCTTCCACTCTTATCTCTCTGACCACTGGTCTCGGCGTCACATTTTTGTATAGCCATGCTAGCAGCCTTGCAGGTTTGTCCCCCCCCCCCCCGCATGCTGCCTTTCAACATATTTTTTGTAGTTTAAGTAACATAGTCTGTCCCAGTGCTCCACACTAGTTTGTTTTAACACTTTCACCCGTTCGTCCTCCTCCTGTGAGGCGCTCCCCTTTTGCATTATTCCTTCCAACTCCTTCTCTGTCTCCTGCAGCTCACGCTCTATGCCCTCTTGAAGCCCCCTGGATTTAGATATGGCTGCACCCTGTACTACCACTTTGAACGCTTCCCATAAAGTTCCCTCTGACGACACACTCCCCGTGTTGAGGTCGAAATACTCGACAATTGCCTCCCTCAGCCCCTCACGGAATCCTGAGTCCTGCAGGGCCTCGGCTCTGAGCTTCTAAGTCGTGATTCTGGCTCTAGGGGGCTGATTCCTCCATTCCAGGACCAAGGGAGAATGGTCCGAAAGCACCCTGGCCTTGTATTCCGAGCCTATCATTTCTCCTACCATCTCTGAGGCAACAAACATGTAGTGCAGTCTTGTATGCAGGTTATGTGGGGCCCCGTAAAGTGAGTACTGCCTATCCACTGGGTGCAGCTGTCTCCAAATATCCTCCAGCCCGAAGTCTCCCTGCAGGGCCTGTAATGCTCTCGCTGCGGGGGTGGGTTTACTTAGCTTGCTATCCGACCTATCCATTTTGGGGTGTAACGTGCAATTAAAGTCCCCGCCCCATATGATCGCTCCGCCCAGTAGGGGGCTAATTTTGCCATATAGGGCCCTAAAGTAGGCTGCTGTGTCTTGGTTAGGGGCGTATGAGTTTATAAAGCACACTTCTCTATTTTCCAGCATCCCGCGCACCACTATCATTCTACCATCTGGATCCCCTGTGGACTGAAGCAGCTGAAACAGTACATGAGGTGCCACCCACGTGACCACCCCCCCTTGAGTACGCTGAATATGTGGCTCCTATGGTAGTCCCTCTCCATTTCCTCTTGACCACTTCTAGTTTCTCCTTAGTAAGGTGGGTCTCCTGTATCAGTGCAATGTCCACTTTCAGCCTTCTTAAGTACATCATCACTTTATTCCTCTTCAGGTAGCTGTTGAGGGCCCTCACGTTCCAGGTTACAATTTTAAGGCAACCCTTCACCATGCTTAATGTGTCCCCCCATCTTCCCCTCCCGGTTTTTCACACCTGTATAATTTGACGTGAACTTGGGCTCGATTCCCTCCCTCCCCCAACATAAACTCCCCAACTATCCCCCCATGCCCTCCCGGCCCAACAAAAAAACACTGCACACTCCCCTTTCCCTCCCCCCTCCCTATCCAATCCCAACTGGTGCCCAGCTCCATCCCTGGATCTCAGGCTCCCCTGCTTTTGGTCCTGCCTTGGAATGCCGAGGTCAGGAACCCAGCAGGGCGTCACCGTCCTACCGGTAACCTAACTTGTCTGATCGTGGGGGTGTGAGGGCTGGTCCTGTTAGGCTCCTATGTGTTATTCTGAGTGCTCATACTCAACGTATCATATGTGCGCAGCCCTGATCGCCCTGCGTCGGAAGACTATTTCCTGACCTATAATCTAGTCCTAAAGGTTGAGCCTGCAGCACCCTGGGCACCGCAGTCTCCGTGTCACTTATCTGCGTCTCCTTCTCCCTGGATACCCGACTCCGGAGGACAGCTTTGCGTATCCAGCCAGTCTATGGCATCCTCCGGGGTGTCAAAAACAGTGCTCTATTCTTGTGGAACACTTTCAGCTTAGCAGGGTAGATCAGCATGTACTTATAACCTGCTTCTCGCAACCTCCTCTTCACTACTGCACCAGTTCATGCGTCGGCGTTGCACCTGCAAGGTGTAATCCGGGTATGCCGTTATATTTGCAGATGCCCTTTGTATCGTGCCTCCCTTCCAGAAATGCTCAAGGATTTTCTCTCGGTCTCAGTAATTAAGAATCTTGGCGATTACCGGCCTGGGGGGGCCCCCGGTGGTGGCTTTCTCATCAGGGCACTATGCGCCCGCTCCACCGCAAACCCCTGAGTCAACGCTCCTCCGGTTATCTCTTGCAGCAGCATTGTTTCTATGTACTCCTTTGGTTTGGGTCCCTCGGCGCCCTCCAGGAATCCTACGATACGGATGTTGTTCCTCCGGGCGCCTCCTTCTGCCTCCTCTGCCCTGTTTTCCTGGTTGCCCACGTGTTGTTCCAGGTCGTGGAGCAGGGATTTATGAGAAGCGCATGCAGCTGTACTCAGGGCCACCTCATTCTCTAGGTCGCCTGTTCGTTCTGCCAGTGCTCTGTCGTCTTGTCGTAGGAGGTTCACCTCCTCCTGTACTGACCCAATTTTAAGATCCAGTACCACCTTCAGCTCGGCCACAGCTAACTCCAGTTTGATCTCCCATGCCACCTTCAGGTCTGCGATTGCTGCTAGGATCTGCTGGTCCCTGCCCGCAGTTTCCCCGCCCGTTGTAGGGGTTCTGTCCTTGCTCCTGGCCCCCTCTGCCACTGGCGATGTTCTAGTGTATTCATCCAGCGTGGGCTGTTTGCCCTTTGTTTTGGCTAGTTTGTTAGCCATCTTACTGTTGTGGGGCTTGCGTGAGCCAGCCTCCGGCGGATCAGACCCCAGACGGCGAAGGGACCCGGCGTGCCAACTTGGAGGGTTCCCGATGTTGCTTGATCTGTGCCTGGGGTAGGTCGTGTTCTCCCACGTGGTTAAGCTCCTGCAGTTCTGTTTCAACTCTGTACCCCAGCTCCTGCTGCCATAGGTCAATGGCCACGCCCGCAAGTGCTTGTGGGCCTCACCAGGTGTTGTAATGGGGTCAGCGTTCTCCCGCCTCAACCCCACCGGGTCGTGGGTGCTGCCTGCCCACCCGTGCAGCGCCGTCCTCTGGGTGTGTCTCACCCCCCCCACTTCCCAGCTCTTGCGTTGGCCAGAGGCTGTCGTCAGCACCCAGAACCTGTGTCCTCCTCTATTGGCCCGCAATCGGGGGGGGGGCACATCCTTGTAGTGCTCCTGGTAATGATAGAGTCACCCTCGTGTCTGCGGCCCGATGACCGCGCTCAAGGGCGTTGCGCCCGCTGCTGCCTCGTCCACGTGTTGTGGGGGCCCTAGGTCCGCAGTGAAGCCCGGTTGTATGTGCACTTTCACTGGGCTCCTGTGCTGTGCAGCCACAGCACGGTCAACATGGTCGCAGACTGGGACGGGGTACCAGGCAAACGCTGATGGGAAGGTCTCCTTGTTTGTGATTGTGCTGATCCGCTCTGCCGTATGTTGCTTCTGTATCTGACTGAGCCTAACGCTTGGGGTGATTGGCACCCACTGTGTGGGAAAGCTTGTGATCTGCAGAGATAGACAATTTGTGATGCTGATGTAGGAGGAAGACCTAGGAGGGACGTACTTTAGCAAAACAGGAGTACCCTTTGTAGATTGGTGCTGCGACTGGCCTGCAGCTACAGTGCTTTATGCTGTTTATGCCTGGGCCCTCAGGGCTACCCGCTTCACTTGGCCGTATATAAGTACTTCAGTGTCACTCCTGGACCACGGGGTTCTGACCGCAGCTGGCCGAGCCGCAGCCTTTTGTTGACTCCGTGAGGGCTCCCGACCATCCCCCGTCACCGGAGGCGCTCCTTTCATATGGGCTATGGCGTCGGAGCTAATGCTGTGTGTGGGTTCTGCTCACGCTGCAGCCGTCTCTTCCTGCTTTCCACGGGCTCGCAATCATGCCATAATTTCAGCACTGCACCCGCCCACGCTGCATTACACCGTTGGGGTGGCAGCGATCTTTATTTTGCTTCCCAGGGGCTCCCAGCCCTCCCGAGTCACCAGAGCTGCGCAGTGCAAGCCACACGTTGCGTTACTGATGAAAGCTGCCTCGTCTATCCGCATCTGAGGCTGACGGCGGCACAGTGTCACCGTCGCCAGCCTCTTCGTTCTCGGGGCGCTTCCCACAGATGTTCTTTGTGTGCCACCGCCATTTTGATGTCGGTTTCGTCCAGGAGACAAAGTTGCCTAACTGCTCTTACTATGTATCAAACATCCGGCCGGCACGGTCAGTCTTCTCCCGGCATGTTCATACACCGATAGTGTACTTTTTGGGCTGTAAATCAGTGTCCTGCTGCACTCATTTATGCAGATCTATGAAACGGATCACGGAGCTCTCGAGGATTGCAGCCTACTTCATGGCTGCCTGGCCACGCCCCCCCACCGACATCCTCTTTGTCGTTCCTTCTCCCGACATATGGACTCCTCATATGGTTGCTATGCTCTCTCCTTTCTCTACCTCACACATAAATGATGGCACCCGCTGGGAGGTCCTTCTTGCCTTCTTGTCACGATCCATGCCCCTGACCCCCTCAGGTATAACAACCTCCTGGCAGCAGTGGGGCTAAAGCCCTTCACAGCGGCCCCAAGGGCCTTAAAACTCCATCAGAAACATACATAGAGTCAGTCCTGGCGCCTCTGGCGCCAGGCTCATTTGTTACTCACCGGAGGGGAGTAGTCAAGACAGGAGACCTGGACAGTGGAACTGGGTGGTTGATTGAAGAGCTCGGGTTGGAGCCTCTATCCAAGCCTCCGCTCTGTGAGGAAAGGACTCTTTTTGGTGACATGACCCCCTGCTGTAAGCTGCCAGACAGAGGGACTGATCACCTAAAAGAGCAGGGAGAACGCACCGCCACGGACACAGCTTCAAGAAAAAACACACGGTTAACCACTTAACCACTGGACGCAATTAAAACTGCCAATAGGTAGTACCTGAATAACCCAGTCCCCTGAATTAAAGAACCATGTACTGGAATCTTCCCTTAGGAGATCAAAGGTAGCTTGTGCTCCGGGATTTGGATAAAACAACAGTACAAAATAACAAACGGGAATGTTAGTCAGGTAGCTAGTACCGGGCGGAACGAGGGACGCACTAGATACGGATAGGTGCACAACTGCAAAGCGTTCTTAGGTGCACTTGTATAGGGAGGTGCCAGGAAGAGTCACTTAAACAGGAAAGCGTCCTTACGTGCACTAGTGGAGCCAAGGAAAAGTGGATTCCGGATGGTAAAGGAGGATATAGGGTACAATATGAAACACACACGAAGTGAGGTACCAATAGTGGATTTAAGAGGAGTACCATTCAGTTCAGAATTAACAAGAAAAGCGTCCTACTATGAACTATAATACTTGGTTATGGTAGAAACGTTTTCACTCACCGGACGGGAGTATGACATGCTGGGAAAGCACACGAAAGTGCTTGGAACAAAATGAAAGCAGCAAGGCAGTCCATTAAACGTGTAACCAGGTCGGTACACGGGCGAGCAGAAGCACAGCAAAATCAGCAGGCAGGCAGTCCTTTAAGCAGGTAAGGAGGCCGGTACACGGGCGAGCAGAAGCACAGCAAAATCAGCAGGCAGGCAGTCCTTTAATCAAACGGAGGTTCGGTACACAGAGAAACAAGGAAGGAGCACAGATTCTGTTGAAGCACTGAATTCTCATGCACAGGAGCTTCAGGGAGAGGGCGATGAAGACGGGACTTCCAACGCCGGTTGTAACATACAAACAGAAGCATCGTCCTCCAAGCTGCAGCAGCTTAAATCAATGAGGAGGCAGAGTCAAGTGACGCGAGGCTCACATGGGTTAAGGACTACAGAATCACTCATGCTTCATGCGAAATGTAGGCTGAAGCCTTTCTGGATGGTGCTGCAGTAGCCAGCCTCCATGGCATTCGCCACTGTGTCAGAAACTGCACTGCAGAATACCGAACACCTCTGCGGAGAGCAATGATTTTGCCAGATGTCACTTTTGACCGTCTGTCCGGGTGGAAGTAAGAACGGGGTCGCTGTGTGGAAAGGTGTCGAGGTGTGACATCATTATTAGGAATAAAGCAATACCAGTTTTGGACCATAATCCAACATGGAGGCCTATTACACAGCTCAGTTCTTTAGAACCAAGCCATGCGGTCTAGTGTTTTGGGTGTAGCTGGGCCTGGAACTACTTGGCCTGGAACACTTTACGTAGGCTATTTAAACCACACCCAAACAACAGAACACGCTTCGTGTTATTCTGCACTCCTGCAGCGTAACGCTCACCGTGTCCAGCTCCTGCTCCTCTGCTTCTCCGGTGGCCCGATCCTGAAGCCCTAGATCCGGATTCCATTAATAACCTGGAAGAACAAGAACAGCATTAGCGAGCAAGAACACTTACCTGCCTTGAATCCATCCTGTGCTTCGCTTACCTTGCCCATCTCCGGAGTTTGCCGCAACCTGCAAAGGTAAAGAAACAAGGACAGCATTAATAACAATTCTTACCTGGGCAAGCAGAGAATCCTGGCAGCACCCTGCGCTTCTCTTACCTCGCCCATCTCCCGGTTTCACCGCAACCTGCAAGGGAGAAGGAACAAGGTCAGCATTAACAAAGCACTTACCTGGGCAAGCAGCGCTTCGATCGCTCATCACTCCAGAACATCACTACAACCTGTACAAAGAAGAGAAGAGAACACAGGTTAGCAATTAACACCAATAAACAGCGCAGCGCTCCGCACATCAATAACTCACCGTGGTCTTCGCCATCGGCGCGGCAACTCCGAGATTGCAACCATCCCTGTGAAAACAAAAAGAGACATTGTTAGGGAACAGCGTAGTGGAGCAAGACGCCGAGAAGACAGAGAAAACGGAGGGAAAGAAAGAGACAGAATAAAGACAGAAAAGACATTATAACTCACCTGGAAGACAGCAAGCAGAGTCTTCACCCGACATAAGGGCACACGGACCAGTGAAACAACTAGGTCCACGGAACGCCCGCACCAACCACGCGCCCCAGCACAGAGACGCAGGATGGAGAGTTCAATGGACAAAAACCTAAGGTGAGCAATAACCCCAAGGGAGGAGATTTGGACCAGAGGGAGGTAGGAGCCCACCATCACAGAACCAGTATCTTAACCCTCCATTCTCCCGTTATACACGCTACCCAACGTCTGGCACATAACCAGCTATGCCCACCTTGGCTACCCTGCCTCCTACTATCCTCACCGCCTCTTTCACAACTGCAACCTTTTCGCTTTAAACTCTACAGGCTCCCTTGCCTATATGCACTGACAACCTCATCAGCCTATTCCACTTGGGAGCCCTTGCCACCTATTGCCGCCGCATCTGGGGTACCCTTGCCTCGTGGAGGTCCCTCCTACGCTGGCTCCCTTGCCATCTACTACTGTCCTGGCTCCCTTGCCTGCTCTCTCCTCACTGACATCCTTGTTATCCTCGGCTCCTCTGCCTCCTCCTACATCTATCTCTAAAGCACCCTCACCGCTTATGGGGGGACCTCTGTCCCCTGCACCCCCCCTCGTAATTCCTTCAAAAGTGGCAATCTGCTCCCCTTTGCCACGCTTAACTCTCACTCTGCTGTCAAGCACTCCTCTGACATCTGCCTCCTCCTTGAACTCCTGGACTTTGATGTTCTTGCTCTTACTGAGACTTGGTTTAAGGACAGCTCTGGCACGAGTTTTGACACACTTCGCCCTGAAGGCTACAAGATCCTCTCTGAAGCCAGGCCCAACAGGCCAGCAGGTGTCGTAGCTCTGATCTTTCCTTAGTGTATCCGTTTTCCATCATTCCCACTTAGGCCTACTCTTCCTTTGAATGTCTGGTCTGCAGGCACTCCCTCTCGCCTGTCTCCTCTCTTACTCAGTCCACCCTCTTCCTCTCAGAATGGGCTGATCTGGCCTCTTCTCTACTGTCCTCCTCTTCCCAATTCCTCCTGCTGGGGGATCTTAACATCCTTCTTGACTCTCCTGACTCTTCAGGACCTTTCTGCAACCTGTGCGACTCTCTTTCTCTCTCCATTCTACCCTCTGGTCCGACGCACACCGCTGGCCACACCTTGGATGCTCTCCTCTCCTCTCACATCCCTCTCTCTATCCCTCTCACTACCACTCTCTCATGGACTGATCATTCTCTTCTCTCTTCTCCTTTAGCATTGGCAAACCCTGCACTGCGTCCTGCCTTCAAGGTCCCCCGACCCATGAAAAGAGTGTCAGTGGCCGCCTTTGCCTCCACCTACTTCGCCCTCTGCGCTTATGTGGTGACTGGTGGTAATAGGTGATGCTGCTCGGGACTACTCTTGCGTGGAGAATTGAAGGCATGAGTATGCCAGCTTGTGCACCTGATCCCCTTCCAGACACCTTCTCCCAAACCGTGGTACCCGTGCGATGCGCTGTCCCTGGCAAGCTCACCTGTTGATTAGTTTTGGCGAGCACTCCGTCCTGCTGCTTCTGGCAGGGGCGCTTGTATGATCTGGACCGAGTTCCTTCACTGGTCCTTTGCACGTGGTAGTCCAGTCTTGCTGCGACTAAGCCACTATACTTCAGGTAAGTGTTCCTGTTTGCCTTTGTCTTTCTTCGTCTGTTTTTGTAGTATTGTAAAGTTCGTGGTCTTGTATTGCTGTCTGTTCCACTTTTGATGTGTGCTCTTTTGCTTTCTTCCCTTGCAGGTGATGTTGCCGGCCCGGCAGAAGCTGCAGAGCTCGAGGTGACAGACGGAAGGAATGAGGAACAAAGCTGCAGCGGTACAGTTGCTGGTAAGTTGTTAACTAGTGGGCATGCAGCGTTCAAATGCGGCGCGGCCCTAGGACGGATGTTCTAACCTTGTCTTTCTTCTTCTTCACAGGCTCTGAGTTCGTGGATGCAGAGTGCAGTGCTGAGGTGCTGCGGCTTTGGGATCAAGATCACTGGATGTCAGGAGATGAGTCTGCAGATGAAGCAATGAAGCACCGGTTTCCTGGAGGTGAGTATGCAGGTGGATCAAGCCCATCAGCCCCGGGAGCAGGCATCCAGACATTTACAAAAACCCCAGCAGCCCCAGCTAGTGGCTGTCTGGGTTCAGTCCTGGCGCCGTAGGCACCAGGCTCATAATAAAAATCAGTCCTGGCGCCATAGGACTCAGGCTCATAGACATTACTTACCTCATGCAGACCATGCTGCAAATAAATCCAAGCCAACGTGCTGCACCAGACCGAAAGCGATTGGAAGGATATTTTATGGATTTCCGAATATGCATACAATAACTCAGTACATTCTGGAACCGGACAAAGCCCCTTCTATACCATATACGGACATCACCCTCGAACCTCATAACTCGATTCGCCTCAGCACTTAGAAATGCCTACAGTTAGTCATTTACACTCTACTATTACACAAGCCTTTAAGGAGGCAACAGAACATTTGAAACAAGCGAAAGCAAAATATAAGAAAAATGCTGATCAACATAGAAGCGATGCTCCACGATATCAGATTGGGGATCAAGTTTGGCTGGCTACAAAACACATACCTCTAATAGGAACTCGGACTTTTAATCCTAGGTATTTGGGACCTTACACTATTAAGGCCATTATCAACCCGGTGGCCGTCAAGTTGGAATTACCCGCTAATATGCGGATCCATCCTGTCTTTCATGTTTCACTTCTGAAACCAGTTCAACCCGGGACAAGACTTGCCAAACCACCTGACCCCATCCTAATAGATGGAAAACCTGAATTCGAGGTAAACAATATCCTGGACTCTAAGTTGGTTAAATCAAGACTTTTTTATTTAATCGACTGGAAAGGTTACGGACCACAGGAAAGGTCATGGGAGCCTAGTGACCACGTTCATGCTCCTCGGTTGGTGAAGAAATTCCATCGGATCAAGCCCATCAGCCCCGGGAGCAGGCATCCAGACATTTACAAAAACCCCAGCAGCCCCAGCTAGGGTCTGTCTGGGTTCAGTCCTGGCACCGTAGGCACCAGGCTCATAATAAAAATCAGTTGTGGCGCCATAGGCGCCAGGCTCATAGACATTACTTACCTCATGCAGACCATGCTGCAAATAAATCCAAGCCAACGTGAGGCCTGGATGGGAATATTTTACTACAGGGACTATTTTTTACTCGGGTGTGGTCCTGGGGAACTTCTTTCCTGGGACTACTTTGGAGGCTATTTAAACCACGCCCGAAAAGCAGCACATGCTTCGTGTTATTCTGCATCCAGCAGCGTGACTCTCACCGTGCCTGCAGCCAGCATCCAGTCTTCTGCCACGCCCGCGTGCCTGCAGCCAGCATTCAGTCTTCTGCCACGCCCGCCTCGAATCCGGAGCTCCTAGAATAAAGAGGAAGAAAAGGACAAGGTTAGAAAACAAACTTATTTCAAATTCCTCACCTGATTCTGGATCCATTTCATCTCCCAACCTGGAAAGTACATCAGTCCTGCACGTGTCACTTCGCCAGCTCCAGCACGGCGCCATACTCACCAGTTCTCACAGCATCTTTCGATCTGGCACTGTCTCCATCATTTCTTCGCCGAACTCCGGCACCTAAGGGCTCAAGAATAACAAGGTGAGCCAAGGGAATCAACAAATACCTCTTACCACCATAGACTTACCTGATTTACCACCGGCAGTATTATTCTCCATATCTTCATATGCCGCATCTGTAAAGGGGGAGAAAAACAACACGTTAACGCATGCAATAGTTACCAGACAGCGTTGGGTAACACAGACTCTTACCTGAACGCCAGCAGCAGCTACGAGACCTTCTTCTCACAAACTCAGTTGCAACTTAAGGAAGGAAGGGGACAAGAGTGAACATTGGGCACATTGAACTCTTTGACTTTGATACTTACCAACACCCGCCTGGGACTTCATAGTCAATGCTTACCGGAACTCTCCCAACGCCTTCAAACCAGTGAAGTAACTGGTATCTACGCGCCCCTGCAAGACACACAGGATGGAGAGCTCCTCTTTTACAAACATAAGGTGAGGTTACTAAGGGGATATCGGAGGTGATTAGTGGGGGACAGTGAGAACAGTTGGGAGGCCATCACTAAAACCCACAGGTGGCTAATCCCTGTCTCCACTTGCAGGAAAATACTTCTTCGGGTCCAGCAAACAAGACTAGGCGGGCCAGTCCAGACAGTTATCTCTGCACTATGCATCACGTTGACAGAGACCGCAGCTGTCCGGTCCGATCGACACTCCTGTGGGGGGTCCAGGTGAGCGTAACACTGGTTTCCAAAGGTAAGAAAACTGGTCCAAGCGGCGGTGAGCGTCACGTTGCATGCAAGGGCACAATAACGCGAAGCACCGGCCCAAGGATGGAGCAGCTTATAAAGCTGAGCTTCTGAAGCCACGGCCGCCAGGTTTCGCCTGCTGCCACACCCTGCCACGCCCGATGAGTCAGCACATGATGTGACGATGTTTTTTCCCGTGTACCTTCCTCCCCCACCTGCACACTCTCTTCACCTGAACTGTTGGTGTTGTCAGCTTCTTGAAGGTGTCGCCAGGAAAGGTAGTCCCTTTCTTTTTTTGGATGTACGTGTGTCATCCGCCGTCACGGCCATAGCCGAAATTGGCGGATGTTTCCGCGTTGGAGCTGGAGACACAGAGGTAGGGTGTTTTAGTCCCTTATCTGTGTTCTTGCTTCCAGACCCAGTTACGTGACGCAGCGCCGTGGGGAGTATTTAACTCCCTGCCTCCTGGTAGACGCTGCGTTGCAACCCACTTTGGATGCTTTCCTGTTTCCGGGTTTCCTCGCTCCGATCCTCTGCCATCCGCCTTTCGGATCTGCCAGAGGGTTTCCCTGTCTGCCTGTGTTGCTGTTTTTTCCTTGGAACGCTACTCCTCGCTTCATTTTCTGCCGCTACTCCGAGCGGTACTCTGGTGTGCTTTATCCGTTTCTCTCTCTCTCTTTGATTTCGGGGATTCTTCTCGTACTCTCTTTCTGCTGGGCTCCTCTGAGCTGTGCTTGCTGCATACCCTCTTCCTCTTCCTGGATCCAGTGCCATATCTTCGAACTGGCACTAGGAGCTTCTGACTTCCCTGACTCTGCTACTCCTTGGTTGGACTCTTGGACATCTTCTACTCTGCTATCCACCCCACTCCACTGCTCTCATCAGCAATTGTCCTGTCATCCGGATTGGAAGAGTCAACACTACACCCCAGGGTTTTTTCCCTTTTGGGTTTTTCCCTGATTTCTGGCTGGTTCCGGAAAGGGAGTCACAGGACAGCTGTTTATCCAGCAGTCACTGTGGCTTCCCTCCGTGACAAGCACATTCATCATAAGAAGGAAAGAGACTACCTTGCACGACGATGTCTACAAGAGACTGACAACTCAGACAGCTCAGGTGAGGAGAGTGTGCTTGCAGGGGAGAAAGAGATTGAATTGCACCATTCATCACAACGTGCTTGTCACGGAGAGAAGCCACAATGACCGCTGGGGAACAGCTGTCCTGTGGCTCCCCTTCCGGAACTAAGCCGGAGTAAGGGGAAAAACCCAAGAGGGAAAGAAAACCTTGACTGAATGTGTATTCTGGACGATGTCGATGTCCCAAAGCGTGGTAGCTGGATGCGGCAAGATGTTGCAAGGAGCCGTCAACAGGTAGGCGACAGGAGTTAAAGTCAATACTGAAGTAGATGCCACCTAGTTGTGCAGAAGTAGATGAACTCCTCCGTTGTACAGAAATCCACGGTGGCAGAGGGCAGAGAGAGGGAAAAGAAAACAGGGCACGAGAACCCGGAAATGTAAAACGGAGAACAGGTAAGAGAAAGATGTCACGAGGATGAGGGAAGAGGAGAGAGCGCGGGGTTGGACAAGGTAAAACCCTGCAGGAGAAAATATAGAGAAAAGAAAGAAAACAAAGCGCACGGCAGGGCGCTGAGAGCCGAGGAGCAGAAACAGAGAGAAGAACTGGTGAAGCACTAAGCTCAAAGGAGCGTAATGAAAAACGCTAGCCGATCTGAAGAGAGCTGCCAGACGTCAGGAGCGAGGAAACCCGGAACAGGAAGCATCCGGCGAGGGGTTGCAACGCAACGTACTGCCGGGTGGGCGGAGATTAAATACTGCCGGCACCGCTGCGTATGAGCTAATGGAGCCGCGGATGTGGACACAAAGAAGGGACTAAATCCCTTTACCTCTATTTCGCCAACTCCATCGCGGAAACATCCTCCATTCGTGATTTCGTCCGTGATGGCGGATGACACATGAAGACCAGGCCTAGGGAGTCACACCTAATGAGTCAGCACATGAGGATGTTCTCTGGAATAAAGGCTTTCAGCTCCTGGAAAGTTCTTGTAAAATAAAAGCACTCCTGCACTGAAATAAAGTAAAAGCACTCCTGCACTGAAATAAAGTGTTCCTGCTCACATCACTATATGAGCCTGGCAAAGGCGCCAGGACTGAGTCCAGCCAGGTCCCCTGTGTTTATAGGTCCCCAAAGGGACATAAGTGAGTCAAGTGACCCATTGCCCCCATCACTAGATGGTGTGGTTTTTGTGTTCTGGGGCCTGTGCCCATGACAGCACTCCCCCTCAAGGCCCCTCTCAAGGTGTCACAATCACTTTCTAAGAGTTCCCCCGACTCCTCACCTGAACTGTCAGAGCTTATGGTCAGAGTCTTCTTCCATCGGAAGTCTGTCTTCTTGTGAAGGTATGGTCTACCATGGGAGGCCGCCACTGTGACTACTTAATGAACAAGTAGTACAGTGGACAAGGTCCCGTGGTAGCCTAGTAGGGGAAAAATCCAGATCAGCACAAAAAAAACCTTGAATGTTCTGGAGCATATCTTGACGTTTCCCAAGGATGTTGTGAAGAGGTAAGCACAAAGATCAGGAAGAACCAAATAGACTATTCCATGAGTGACAAACAAATTAGAGGGAGAAGTCTAGAACTTATTACAGTGAAGGCTGGAGGAGCAAGCAAGAGGACAGCCAAGGAGGACTGTAAACACAGCACGGGAGACTGAGAGAAAGCAGTGTAGGCAAGGAACTCAGGTAACCTAGAGAGAAATAGAAATGGGCGGAGAAAAGGGAAAGAAGAGGCGAAGGCACGAGAGGGAGAGAGAGCGAGCCGCGGGCACCCGGGGACAGGAGCAAAGAGGAGCGGAGCGGGAGCCGAACCAGGAAGAAGCAAAATGGCTGGAGAGCAGCCGATAAAACACACGCTGCAGCTAACTGTCGCACAGGCAGAGAAAGAGACGGAAAGGAGGAGGGGCGTCGAGAGAGACCCGGAAAGATAGGACCAGGGCTGGGCTCATCAGAGCCAAAAAGAGAACAGAGTTGTGACCCAAAGGTGAGGCAAGACTCGTGGGGTTGAAACGCACCGACCGCCGGGGATTGCAAAGTTAAATGCAGCCCGGCAGTGGCCATTTTGGAAATAAACTAGACCGCGGAAGACATTCTGAGGAATATCGTGATGGCACAATCAATGGCGTCTTGTGCGCCATCGGTCCCACAGTCTCCAGGACCTCGAGCGCATGACAGTATATCCCTCTTCTCCTCTGGATGTCCCAGGTTTCCCAGGATGGGCCCGATGGAACCTGCGAAGAAGTACGGGGGCATGCACATAGGTACTGGGTTCCCAAGAGTCCTCGGAATCAGGGTAACCCTTCCAATGCACCAGGTATTCCAGTCGGCCTTTGCTATATCTGGAGTCCCGAATCTGAGAGACTTTGTATTCCTCTGTGTTGTTGTTGTCCTGCTAAGAGGTTTTCCTGTGAACAGGAAGGGGATGAACATCAACTCCCGCAGGGCGAAGTAGGGAGGAATGAAAGACGGGATGAATGCGACTGAGGCTTGATGGTTATCTTAAGCGATAGGCCACAGGGTTGATCCGGGCTAGAATCTCATAAGGACTCAAGTATCTGGGGGAAAGCTTGGAAGGCCGGACCCAACAAGGGAGATACTTGGTAGATAGCCACACTTTGGATCCCACTTCCCAGAGAGGACCAGGGAAACGTTTGCGGTCATCCTGTGCCTTATTTGTGTGTTGCGAGTCAAGAAGGTTGACCTTGGCGATGCAATGTGCCTCAGTGATCTTGGCTAATGAGGCCTCAATGGATGGGATATTGGTGGGACGTGAGTCCACAGGTAGTAAGCCACGAGGATGTAATAGAAGGGGGTAATTCCGGGTAGTGGTAGGGATGGAATTATTATAGGAGAACTCTGCTGTAGGCAACAGGGAGACCCAGTTGTCCTGTTGTGAGTTTGTGTAGCAACGCAGGTATTGCTCCAGTATGCCATTGAGTTGCTCAGTCTGCCCATTAGTCTGAGGGTGAAAACCGATGACAGAGCCCTGTCCACTCCTAGTCTAGAACATAAAACCTTCCAGAACCTTGAGGTGAACTGGCTTCCTCTGTCTGATACAATTTTGTCTGGTAGACCATGGTAGCGGTAGATGTCTCATATAAAGACTTCCGCCATCGAAGACGCTGAAGGAATACCAGAAAGATGGGAAAAGTGGGCTAACTTGGTGTAGTAGTCAACGGTCACCATGATGCACGTACACCCTTCAGACACTGGAAGTTCCACAATAAAGTCTGTGGAAATGTGACTCCAAGGTTTGGTGGGGAGCTTGGCTTGTTCATGCAAGCCAATGGGTTTCTGATTTCTGGTTTTACTCCTTGAGCACACTAGACAGTTCTCTGTGTATTTCTTTACGTCGACTGACATTCCTGGCCAGAAGCAGTGAGAGAGAAGGTCCAGCGTACCTTTCGAGCCTCTATGGCCTGCAGATTTATGATCATGACACCAAGACAGGACCTTGAGGCGTACGGTAGGGTCGGGAAGAAAAAGTCTATGGTTGATAAAGATAAGTCCCTCATTGGTCTCAGTGAGGGGAAGGTTCCTTTTAGGGATAGATGGCTTAGATTGAATTGGTTGCTTCCTTAACATCTTCCATGATGGAGGAGATCAGTGTAATGATCTGGTTCCTGGGAAAAATAACATCATGAGGCCTCTCAGAAGAGGTTTCTGGTGAGTCTCGGCGAGAGAGAGCATCAGCTAGGATATTTTGACTCCCTGGTAGGTACATTATCTCGAAATCGTACTGGGCAAAAAAGTGCGCCCATCTTGCCTGTCATGAATTGACGCAGTCCATGCGTTGTATTGCCTTCAGGTTCTTGTGATCCGTTCTGATGACAAACGGAAAAGTGCTCCCCTGGAGTAGATGTCTCCATTCCTCACATGCTCTTTTCATAGCTAAGAGTTCTCTCTCTATAACCAAGTAATTGCATTCGCTGGGAGTAAGAGTCTTGGATATATATCCTATGGGGTGTTCTTTTCCTTCATGTTCTTGGAGTAGGACTGCTCCTATAGCCCTTGCTGATGCATCGGCCTCTATGATGATAACCTTAGTTTGATCTGGTTGATGAAGAATCAGGGCCGATGAGAACTGGTCTTTGAGATAATGGAAAGCCGTCTCTGCCTCTGCAGTCCATCTGAAAGGGTTAGCTGACTTCTTAAGCAGTCCGGTAATGGGCAAAACTATGTCGGAAAATGAGGTATAAACTTGCGATAAAAATTTGCAAAGACCAGAAATCTCTTAACCCCTTTCACTGAGGACGGAGATGGCCAGTCGATAATGGCAAGTACCTTCCGGTTATCCATCCTGATGCCCTCACTGGAAAAGATAAAACCTAAGTAGGTAACTGAAGATTCACGGAACAGGCATTTTTCAGGCTTAATGAGAAGACAATGTGTTTGCAAGTGGGACAAGACGGATCAGAGGTGTTGCGTATGTTCTTGAATAGAGGGAGAAAAGACCAGAATGTCATCCCAGTAGACTATGACTGTATGAAAAAGCATATCGGAGAACAGACAGTCCATAAAATGCTGAAAGATGGCTGGTGCGTTAACTAGACCAAAGGGCATCACCCGATACTTGAAATGGTTATATGGTGTTCTAAAAGCTGTTTTCAACTCATCACCTTCTTTGATGCGAAGCAGATGATAAGCATTGCGCAAGTCCAATTTGGAGAATATGTTGGAACCCTGGACTGCTTCGAGTATGTCAGAGATGAGAGGCATCGGGTAACGATCCCTAATGGTGACCTTGTTAAGCCCTCTGTAGTCAATGCAAGGCTGGAGCTCGGTGGAAGCCCTCTTGGGTATAAAGAACAAAGATGCTCCGCTGGTGATCGGTACGGTCTGATGAGACTGTTTTCAAGATGAGTGTCAAGGTAGGTCTGTAACACTTTCTTTTCGGTGACTGACAACGAGAACATCCGTCCGAATGGAACCAGAGTGCCGGGCGCCAAGTCGATGGAGCAGTCTTCCGGCCTATGGAGAGGAAGGGCTAGGGGTCCCTTATCTATGAACACCCCATGAAACTCACTCAGGTCCGCCGGAATGCAATAGTGTGGGATTCTGTAGAAGAGTTGGGCATTGTGGTAACTGCATAATATCCTGGTTCTGGAAGGCAGTGTTGTTTACAGAACGAGGAGTGAAAGCTCAAGATGTTGTCAGACCAGTTGATTGAGAGATTATGCTTCCTCAGCCACGCTATTCCCAGTATTACTGGAAAATGAGCTGCGCGGATGATGTCAAATGCCATCTTTTCAGTGTGTTGCATGATGTTCACTTGAAGAGGCTCGGTTGTATGGGTTATGGGACCAGAACTGAGGGGTGTACCGTCTACTCCCTCAACCTTCTGGTTTTCATCCTTTTTCACTCGCTGGATGCCAACCTTGTGGGCCCAATGGGTGTCTATAAAGTTACCGGCAGCACCACAGTCAATGAGAGCAAGGGTATTGACGGTTTGTTTCTTTAGAATTATCTGCAAACCTACTACCATGAGGCGTGAGTCTTCTCTCAGTTCAGGTGTAGTAACTGCAACTGAAACATAGGGACTGTTGGCTGAACCTCGGTGTCCCATCCCCTCTAGGACCGAGGTCTCCCGTTTCCCTGGCGTATTGGTGGGACCTCGGGACAGCTCTCTTAATAAATGACTTGATGATCCACAATAGAGACATAATCCACCGTCCCTCCACCATTTGCGCTCTTCCGGAGTGAGTGGCGCTCTGGCAGTTGCAATCTGCATTGGCTCATCCTTTACTGAACGGAGGACCACCTGAGAGGGAGAGGCTGCCGAAGTAGGTGAAGGAGTGTAGGGAACTCTGACTTTCTTCTTTTCGATCTTTCGCTTTCCCAGGTGGAAATCTATTTGAAGGACCGTAGACAGCAGTTCCGAAAATGTGGACGGCCTAGGAATCCTGGCTAGTTCATCCTTGAGCTCCTCCTTGAGCCTTCTCCGGAATATGGTAAATCGGGCTTGTTCGCGCCATCCGGCCTCTGCTGCTATGCACTTGAAATGAGTGATATAGGAGAGCAGATCGGCGGACCCTTGCTGGATGTCCAGTAATTCCTCACAAGCACTGAAGCTTATCTCGGGGCATTCAAAGGTCTGTTTGAGTAAAGTGCGGAATGCCCCATAGTCCTGTAAGCCGGAATAATTGATTGTCACCAGTGGGGTAGCCCAGTACAGAGCGTTGCCTGCCAGATTAGAAATCATAAATCCCACTCGGGCATGCTCGGATGTGTAAGTACTGGAGCAAAAAGCAAAATGGACAGTACACGCCTCTAAAAACTCCTTGAGTTTTTTGGGAGATCGATCATATTTCCCAGATGAAAGAGGCATGGGAGGCAGATCAGACAGGGGTTGGTCTCTGACTGCTACCAGTTGTCAGAGAACCGTATTTTCAGTCTTCGAATTCTGTACTTCCATGTTTAGGTTCTGCACTGCAGCCACCAATTCTTGCAACTGCTCCACAGTGGCCATCTTTTCTGCTGGGGGTATTGGGCATTTCAATCTGTCACAATCACTTTCTAAGAGTTCCCCGACTCCTCACCTGGACTGACAGAGCTGATGGTCGGAGTCTTCTTCCGTCGGAAGTCTGTCTTCTTGTGAAGGTATAGTCTACCATGGGAGGCCGCCACTGTGAGTATTTAATGAACAAGTAGTACAGTGGACAAGGTCCCGGGGTAGCCTAGTAGGGGAAAAAGCCAGATCGGCACAAAAAAACCCTTGAATGTTCTGGATGGGATCTTGAAGTTTGCCAAGGATGTTGTGAAGAGGTACGCACAATCAAGGCATTATTCTACTCGTTTCAGACACATTTCACCTCATAATGCTTTTCGTTGCTTTCACATTACAGCAAACAGCACATGTATGCCTGTCTATTCGCGGTGGAGGTTGCCATGGTGATTAAGTCATAAACAACAAACATCATGACGCCGTACGCTCGTTCAGTCATGTGACTTATGGCCTTTTTAGCCCCACCTTACCCCTTGCTCACTGCTTCTGATTCTGGCTGAAGTGTGTTTCGTTTTGTCCTTGCTACAGTGTATTTCCATGGTTTTCTGACTCCTAGCCTGTTTACTGGATTTTGTTTGGTCTTTCCTTGCCTGCTGTTGAATTGCTGTGAACTACCTCCTTACTCCCTGATCCTTGCTGTCCCTAAATCCCGTTTTGCTTCCACAATGCTTGCCCTTATTTCCCTCTAACTGGCTCTCCTATTGCCGACTTGGACCGTTCTACGGACTCCCTTTGTTCACCCCTGGTTGTCTCTAGAACGCTGGTTTTGGAACCCGGAACTCTATTTGGACTCTGATTGCTTTTTCCCTGCATTGATATATGCCCACCACGTTGCCGATTAGGATTACTCAAGGGACTGTCTGATCTGGACCCTTACCTTCTTCCAAGCTGCAAGAACACGCCTTTCATAAAGAAAGCTTATGCGGTAGCCCGGAAGCCAATCTCCTACTTCTAGCCCGGCACGGACTAGATACTTCCTATGTGCTGTGTGGGCTACAATTAGGAGCGTCCTCGTTTCGTCGGGTATTATCAAAGGACTTCCTGCCCTTAGGCGTACGCGTGCTGGCGGGAATATTCCTGACACCTTCCAAGTGCTTCCAAGGCTCCCCGCACATCATATCTACTCTACTGCTATTTCATAGGAAACTCATCCTATCTACACACGGTAAGGTTTGTCTGATAATGCTCTTTCTTTTGGTATCTATCTTGAAATTATATTTTATCTATCATTAGATACTCCTGAACTCATCTACCACGGTTTCCTTTTTCTCTCTCGCTGGTATTACATCAATGCTGTTAGAGAATTCGGTTCAGGTGGGTGTTTTTTGAGTTCTATACTATCTTGTATCATTGAAGATAGAATTGCGGCTAATCCGTTTCTTTTCCGGTTTAGGAGGTCTGCTGCATCGCGTTTTTGGTCCATTCTTCCACAGAATAGATCCCTTGGTATCGGTTTAAGTTCCATACACAGGGTTATATTGTGGGGTAGAATTCTTCATCTACACTACGTGGGCAACGTTCAAGGCTACAGCTGACATAATCAGAAGCCTTATTCATGGACCCAAACGCTACTTTGGCCCAGGTCTTGCATTTGATCACCGATCTACGTGCGGACATGGCCACGGCTCATGCTTCCACGCAGCAACGTATTGATGAGCTACAGGCAGGCATGAACCTGGAGAACCGTTGATCCCCAATCAAGCACAGGACTAAGGTTCTGGGTTGGTTTTGCCTCATCAGGATACAGGGCCTGTATAAATGACAGCCCAATTTCCTCTGGCCCAACCAGAGAGGTTCAACGGGGATCCTTGTGCATTTCGTACATTTTCGAATCAGTGTCGTTTGCACTTCCTCTGCATGCCCTCCTCCTTTCCCGATTCCACGACTAAGGCTGCTTTCTTGTTATCACATCTGGGTGGTACAGCTGCATCTTGGGCTAACCCATTATTGGAACAGGGCAGTCCGCTACTATTTGATTGAGATGCCTTCATAGAGTTCATGAGTCGAGTCTTCGATACTCGGTACAAAACTCAGGCCACGGATCTTGAATTACTGGGGTTGCAACAGGGTGACTCCACATTGTTAGCATATCTGGCCAAATTCAACCAGCTTGTAGCTGAGACGGGTTGGCCGGAAGACAAAAAGGCATCCTTGTTCTACAAGGGTATGTCGGATTCCCTGAAAGACACCTTAGCTACTGTGCCTATTGTCCCTACTACGTTTCCTGAACTCCTGGACATGGTGCTTCAGATTGATGCTCGTAGGGCCGAGAGGAGAGGCGAAAAAAGGACATTGGTTCCATTGGCTATGACTTCTCCATCATCTACTGCCAGTACTCCGGACCCCATGCAGATAGGTGCTGTATGGGGTCCTTTGACCGCCAAGGAGAGGGAGACCAGAAAGAGGAACAATCTATGTTTCTATTGCGGTTCTTCAGAGCATTTACTAAAGGCATGCAACAAGAAACCTAAGCGTCAGGGAAACACCAGGGCTCGACAGTAGAAGGGGTTGAACTGTCGAGATCAACAACCTTGGACACCCTCATGTCAAGACCTTTTGTCATTCCCACCCGGTGTTTGTGTCCTCCAGTTCATGAATGGTCTATAGATGCAGTGCTTGATTCAGGAGCTACTGGCAACTACATAGATGACACTTTCGCCCGTAAACTGGGCATGCCCGTGTTGTCAAAGACTCAGCCGGAGATGGTGAATGCCGTGGATGGTACCACGTTGCTTTCAGGTCAGGTTACGGAACAAACAGTTGACTTAACTGTAATCATCAGCAACGGTCATACAGAATCCATAAGTTTTGATCTTATAACTGCTCCGCAATACTGCTTAATCTTAGGACTACCCTGGTTGCGACTCCACAACCCGGTAGTGGATTGGAAATCAGGCGAAGTGGAGTTTGTCTCTGCTCACTGTGAGGCATCATGTTTTGCCTCTGTTGCTAAACCCCTTACTCCTTGTCGGCCGCTACTGAATGTTTCATCTTCTGTGGGGGCTGTTATAGCCACCTCGTTACCAAGGAAGTACACCGAATTCTAGGACATTTCTGTCACAGTTTTCATGTTTTCTCACCTGTTTATGTTGCCTTGCGGGATCCTTCGCCAGGGTTTTCTTCCGTGCTGTTCGGGTCTTGTATAAGCCCACTCGGCCGTCGTCGGATTCCAGGATTCGTTCAGCTTCTTCGTCCGGGATCAAGGAAACTCCAGGAAGACCAGAAAGGAAGAGTGCACACAGGGGAGGTGTGCGTGGAACGCGGAAAGAACAGGTACAAGGAAAGGGAAGGAGAAGGAGAGGGTCCGGGAATTAGAGCAGCAACTCAGTTCCAGGAGCACAACGCGACGCACGTCTAGCCTCAGCTAACGATAGCGTTGAGACGCACGGAGCCGCAGGGGCCTGGTTAATTTATGGAACGTGCTGCATGGACGTAAAGGTCGATAGACCGTGTTCTGCGAATACGGCCATGTTGGGTGTACTACAGTGAGTAACCCCCGACGTGCCAGGGACCAGGAGGACCAAAAGGGCGTGATCGATGGATCATGACGGCATGCCCCCTTCTAAAACTCATTCCACCGGGTTTGCCTGGATGTATTAGATGGAATTCTCTGAGAAATCTGGGGGAGTTTAGGTTTGAGACTGGTTCCCAGGTACGTTCACTGGGTGGATAGCCCTTCCATTCCACCAGGTATTGCAGTTGTCCTCGTCTATATCTGGAGTCACATATTCGAGACACTTCATATTCTAGCTGGTCATTGATAACCACAGGACTGGGTCTAAGATTAGTCCGGGTGGTTTGGATGTAAGGCTTCAACAACCTACTTAATGGACTTATCAGGCCTTCGAAGTCCCCAGCCGGGGCCTCATTGTTCTTTATCCCTAAAAAAGAGTCACAGGAATTGAGACCATGCATCGACTATCGGGGCTTGAACAAAGTGACCATTAAGGACCGATACCCGATGCCCTTGATAATGGAGATTATTCAAGCGGTCCATGGAGCCATCGTATTCACCAAACTTGATCTAAGGAATGCGTACCATCTGCTCCGAGTACAGACAGGAGACGAGTGGAAGACGGCCTTCAGGACTCCGTTTGGGCTCTTCGAGTATCAGGTGATGCCCTTTGGGTTAGTCAATGCCCCATCCATCTTCCAACGCTTTATGGACAGCCTATTTTCAGATCTACTGTGCCATACCACCTTAGTATATCTCGATGACATTCTGGTATTTTCCAACAATTCAGAAGAACACGAAGGTCACGTCAAGGAAGTCTTCCGAAGACTAAGAGACAACCACCTCTCGGTCAAACTCAACAAATGCGTATTCTCAGCCACATCCATACCATATTTAAGATTTATCCTTTCTAGTCAAGGAATTGCGATGGACCCTCGCAAGGTGGCTTCAATCCTGGAGTGGGCCTCACATACTTCCGTCACGGAGATCCAAAGATTTCTGGGCCTGGCGAACCCTTAATCGAAAGTTCATATCAAATTTTTCTCCGAAAATTGTACCCATTACGACCCTACTCAAGAAGTCTTCGGTCCCATTCAGATGGTCTACTGAAGTAGAAGACAGTTTTCGCAGTCTTAAAGAGGCCTTTTGTACTGCTCCCATTCTTCTTCAGTCGGATCAAAGTCTACCCTTTATCTTAGAGACAGATGCGTCGGCTGCTGCCATTGGAGCGGTCTTACTACAGGAACATCAAGGCATGGAGCACCCCACCTCATATTTTTCTAAGACCCTCAATGCTAGCCAGAGGAATTATTCTGTAATAGAACGCAAATTATTGGCCATAAAAATCAGCTTGTCTGGAGTGGCGCCATTTCCTTCAGGGAGGCGAGCACCCATTTACCATCCGGACCGATCACAAAAACCTGCAGGTCCTGAAGCAATTTGAATACTACAATACTTGTCAAGCCAAATGGGCTCACTTTTTCGCCCAATTTGACTTTGTCGTCACGTACATACCAGGAAATCTGAATGTGGTGGCAAATTCCCTATCTCGTCGATGTGACTACCTGTCAGAAGCAGAAACCTCTCGAGAACGGATGTTTCCCCTAACCAAGCATATCGGAGTGCTCTCCACATTCTTGAGGCAAGTGAAAGATGCTTCTCGAGGACAATTCAAAGTGAACAAACATCCTAAGAACATCGTATACGACATCAGAGACGGCCTCTATGTAGTAAGAGGTAAACTTTACTTACCCACTCCAACTTTTCAGAAGACGGCATTGACTTGGTGTCATGACTCCAAGATAGCTGGTCATAGAGGCGGTAGGGGTACCTACAAAGACATGTTTACTGGCCAGGGATGAGAGAAGATGTCGACCACTATGTACAGTCCTGTGCTGTCTGTCTTCGTAACAAAGCCTCACATCAAAAGCCCGTAGGGTTGTTAGAATCCTGTGCTGTTCCTGTCGGGCCTTGGAGTACCATCTCGACCGATTTCATTGTTGAGTTGCCCAAATCTCAAGTATGTACGTGTATAATGGCGTTGGTAGATTCTTTTACTAAACTGGCTCATTTTTCCCCCTTGCCTGGTGTTCCTTCCGCAGCCGAAATGGCAGAGGTGTTCCTTAAAGACATCTTCCGTCTCCATGGTATAGCAACGAAAATAATCTCGGATCGGGGGAGTCAATATACTTTCCGTTTTCGGAGAGACATCTGTGATAGGCTGGGAGTGGAGAGAGCATTGACATCTGGGTTCCACCCACAATCAAACGGACAGATTGAACGCCTCAATGGAACACTCGAACAATATCTGCGATGTTTCATAAATCTCCAACAGGACAATTGGTACTCGCTGTTACCTCTAGCAGAGTTTTCTTATAACAACTCTGTACACTCTGCTCTTGGTATCAGTCTTTTTTTCTGCACTTATGGCTATCACCCCTGTTCTATTAAACCTATTTCTGACCTGCCTACCAACCTACCCTCTGTAGATTCCTCCCTTTCCCTTCTTAGAGAAACCCACAAGAAAATTAGGGAAAGCCTCAGTGAAGCACAAAAGCGTTACAAGACACAAGCCGACAAGCACCGTCGACCTGTCCCTGGGTGGGAAGTAGGATCTCGGGTTAAGATACTTACCTTGATGGACTCACCCCTCCAAGCTGTCCCCTAAGTTCTTTGGACCGTACAAGATCACACAGAAGATCAATCCTGTGGCCTTTCGTTTAAAGCTTCCCCTAGGCCTTCGTAGGGTACACCCTGTCTTTCATGCTTCTCAATTGAAAACTTTCCATGAGGATACCTGGTCTCGCCATCCCAAGAGGACTACTTTACCCCCAGATTCTACCCAGGACGAGTGTGAAGTTGCCCAAATCTGCGATTCTAGATATCGCAGAGGTAGATTGGAGTATCTCGTATGGTGGAAGGGATATCCCTGGTCTGAAAATTCCTGGGAACCTACCTCTCATATCAAAGCCCCCATCCTGGTACACAAGTTTCATTACCATCATCCGGGCAAGCCCGGGGGAGGACACCTTAGGAGGGGTATACTGTCATGCCTCGGCGAGGGTGGCGGATTTGGAACCGCTGGCGCTATGGTCCGCCATAGCCCATTCCGTCACGTTTGTTCTTTTGGGTAGTTACTGGTCTAGTCGTTGCACGTGTACGTAGCCACAGGGACTTATTCTCCAACTTCGGGGTTACGGACGCGTTGCAACGCTTCCTGGTTACCCACCTGTTTGTTGCCGTCGCTCTCGCTGTGTACTTTCCCGTTATTTTCGGACCCGCGTCCATCCTTCAATTCCTCCCTCCTGCTCCAGTACCCTTTTTCTCCCCTTTTTTCTTCCGTTCCCTCTCTCCTGTGTTCCGTTGGCCTTAGTGCCCCTTTTGTTCTTGCTTCCCTGTTTTCCCTGTGTATATCTCCTTCCTCCGCTGTACTCTCTTCCCTTGTTATCTTCCTGTACCTACAGTGAACCTAACCTCAGCCAGTCCATTGGATTGCCTCTGCCTCACGTTTTGCACTCTTCTGCCCGCCTGTGTATCAGACCTCAGCCCGCCTACTGAATTGCCTCAGCCTCTCGTTTTTGTACTCTTCCACCCGCCAGAGAATCAGACCACCGCCTGCCTTTTGGAGTGCCTTGCCGCCTCAATTCCACCATCTGCTTCACATTATCATCTCGTCTACCGGCCCACTCCAGTCAGCTGTAGAGGTCTCTCAGGGGTTTTTTGTGCCGTTGGCTTTTTCCCCTATCTCAACGTTCCCGGAGGATGGCCCTTCGTCACACTTGTAGGTGGCACGGTGGCATCCTTCCGTGGACGTCCTTATCTCCACAAAAAAAAGGAGAGACCCAGAAGAAAAGACAAGAGGGGTACCAAGAAGAAGGACGAAGGTGAGGAGCTTGGGGAGGGTGGTGAATCGGGATCTTCTTTTGAAAACAAGGATATTACTGCCCTCAGTGACAGGACTTGATTATGTGATTAATACGAATGTGATGTGCACAGATTATTGTGAGTTATGAATTAGGGACTGTACCAGCATTAAGATAACACATTGGTTATTGTTTCAACCGTGAAAGAACAATTACAGTTTGACCTAAATGTCTGATTCAAGAATCAAAAATGTAGAAATTGGAATTGATTTAGAGGTACCTAATGCAGTAATTGAGTAACTGAGGTATTATGAATATGCCAGATAAAACACACAAACAAACTATGTCAATAACAGCTGGGGACTGAATAATTATTAGCAGTTCGAAAAATCCTGCATTTGAAAGTTTCAAAAATGTCTGATTTTGCATAATTAATTAGTTGTTCTTTAGTAATTAATTTTATGTGATTCAATGTTGAATTGATTTAATTATGAAATTTCCTGTATTTGAATGATCATATATATTGTTATTCTATGTTCACCCTTGTGGACGTATCCACTAGCACATAGCAGCTCACACAAGGATACAGGCCCATTTGGGTTCCTCCAACATGGCACCCAAATGGGCACGCATTAGCATTGCATTAGTAAAATGAGCTACGTGCCCTCGCGGTTGCTTAGCAACATGCGCCGCAGCACCACTACCACGAACATCACAGCAAGCAGCAGCTCACACCGCGTAGATGTATGAATCTCAGCACCCATAAGGTAAGCATTGCTATCGCGTCTCACCACGATTTTAGCAGATTGATTTGTTATTGGAGAGAACATAAATGTTTAAATCAAACATCCCTATGACCATAGGTTTATGGAGAGGGCGAAAGTGAAAACGAAAGCCATTACGTGTATATCTGCAGTCTCCCAGAACTACGAGTGCTACAGCAGCACTGTAGCAAATGCTGAAGTCCTGAACACCTATAAGGTAGGAACCTTATATAGAAAAACATACTGTGAATATCATATATCAGCAGTAATATGTAAATGAAATCAAAGCATATTCTAAATGACCGCTATATTTACTTTTTAGGATCATTCCAATATCAATGTAAGCAGCGTACGATTACAAAGGCATTTAGTGTACAACTCAACAACTCGCCTAGCAGTGAGTTGCATTTCCCTAAACTTATTTACCGCATGAGTATATCACATAAATATGGTAATGTGCAGGGGGACCCAGCGCTTGAGATAGCGCCTATTCCCTCTGCACATCACCGCTCACTCTAATTAAGGTCACTAATTAGTGATAACAGATTTTATCCTTATTCCACAGCACTCTTACTGAACCTGACCCTTATGGGCAGCAAGCTTTTCTTGAGAAGGGAAACCGACTCTAAGGTTAGTTGATTTGAATTGAGCCATGTTAGGAATATTCTTCATTAAAAGGAGTTTAAGTTAAATAATCGAGACAAATATATTTATGTCTTACAGATAATATCAAGTCACTCCAATTATCTAAAAACCTGAAGAAGGGCATAATTAGCCCGAAACGCGTAGTTTAAAGATAGGAGATCACACTGGGAAACCTATCAAGATTATTGGATCTCGTCTAAAATACAGTTTGAAACATATGCAAACAATATGTGAACTAAGGTCTGCATTGTGAAATCACACATGAGTAAATGTATAATGTTATTGTCATGATGAAAGTTTTGATTTTTTATGGTTTTGAACTAATTATCAAATCATGAGAACAGAAAATAAATGTTTTTGTAAAAAAGATCTTTACTATGAATTATACTCGCACAAATTCAACAATTGACTTTGAAAAAGCATCATTTAAGGTAAGTTGAATTTGAAGCACACCAGATTTGCCCTATGCTGTGCCCAGTTTGTCCAACGTGGTGTTTCGTTGTACTATTTATTATTTTTTCATTTGTTAAGTGGAGGTAGCTCTCCACTAACTGGGAGCACCTTGAACATAAACTTGACAATCACTGAAGCAAAATATTATTATAGGGAACTGGTTAGCATTGAGTGCGCCTCTACATATCCAGAGTCTATTTCACATTGTTGCTACACCAACTTTGGACGACGCACCACCTTATGAAATATGTCATTTTCTAAAATTGGTTCTTTAACAACTAATAAAGCAGAAACCCTTGCATTCAACGAAGAAAAAGCATGCTTTAAGCTAAGTTGAATTTGAAGCAAACCAGATTTGCCCTATGCTGTGCCCCAGTTTGTCCAACTTGGTTTTTTGTTGTACCATTTATTATCTGTTCTGGAACCCATCCCTGATACACCCAAGTTTTGGCAAGCACTAACCAATTCCTCTTTTGATGCGTGAGAATTTTTTTTATTGAAGTATTTTATACTGTATCTAGTGAAATTAGAGCTTGCATTTAATATAAAAACAATTTCAAAACAATTATATTAATAAGAAAACACATGAATGATGTGAGATTTTAAATAACTGGATTTAAATATACATGTGCTGTATATATTTATTGTGAAAAAACAAATGGTGTTTCACAACCTAGACCCTGGGATCCCGTACTCAGGTGGCCAGGGAAAGGCCATAGCTTTTGGATCCTGGGGGTGGTCAGGTGAGGCCGGATCACCTGGGCAAGGGGTCCTCAGGGAGTGGGGGAGAAGCACCCAATGGTGAGACATGGTATGCCCCTTTTTCTACACCCCATCTAAAGCCTAATCTTTGCCCCCTCATAGCCTCTAATTATAGGCCCTTCCTGTTGAAGATCTTGGATAGAGTTGCCTATAGTCAGATCTCCACCTTCTTGGAGCAAAATCAGGTCTATCATAAATATCAATCAGGGTTCCGCTTGAATCATGACACAGAGACGGTCTTGTTGGCCCTCAAATCCCATCTCCTTCATAGGATGGATGGAGGACACATTTCACTCCTCATGATTATGGATCTGTCAGCGGCCTTCGACCTGGTGGACCATACCATACTGTCCACCAGGCTAAAGAGGAATGCCAACTTTTACGAAGAGGCAACTAATTGGGTAATCTCATTTTTGAAGGACAGACAAAGCAGAGTGGCTAGCGACATTGCTGAAGCAAAACCAACCTTGCTCACGTATGGTGTCCCTCAAGGAGCCTGTGTGTCGCCCTGCTTTTATAACATATTTATGATCCCCTTTTTCCAGATGCTGGAGAAAGAGGGGATCATATTTGCAAACTATGCGGACGACACAACATGCGTCATCCCCATCTCTGGATCCTATGTGGAAGACGAACACAGGATTAATGAAGTCTATAAAAAAAAACAGGACTGGATGGTGATGAATGGCCTAGTCATTAATAGCTCAAAAACAGAGCTTCTACTTATTGGCTCAGAGTCCAAATTAGAGAAATTAGGACCCAGCTACGAGTCATTTCTTATAGATAGCTGTCAAATAGAGGTCATGAGTAAAGTTAAAACACTGGGCATCTATCTTGATAAAAACCTGAATATGAATGCCCAAGTGAACAGTCTTGTTTCATAGGCCTCATATTTCCTCAAGTTGTTTCGCTGCCTTACACCTTTTATTTCGGAAACAAATTCTGAAACTCTGGCAAGGGCTATAATCGGATCAAAGATCGACTATTGTTGTAGCCTCCTTGTTGGGTTGCCTCTATCAGACTTCCATCGGCTACATGTTATACAGAATGGAGCAGTTAGAGTGGTGAAATGTCTATCTAGAAGGGACCATGTGTCAGAAGCTCGCCGAAGTCTACACTGGTTACCTGTTCAGGCTAAGGTAGAGTTTAAACTTCTCCTTATCACACACAAATGCATACATGGAGTTATGCCCCTCTACTTGAAAGAATTAATCATGGTAAAAAAAACATCAGATCCCTTCGATCGGATGAAACAAACACCTTGATTATGCCACGCTTGAAAACAAAAAAATCTAGGGATGCCGCGTTCTCTACGGCAGCCCCCCATAAGTGGAACTCTCTTTCATCTGTATTGAGGACCACCTCATCCACGGAAATATTTAAGACAGGGCTGAAAACCGCACTCTTTTCATAAAGCGATTCCGCCATACTCTTGACACTGCTTTTGTAGGACTCCCGCTCTTGAGCCAGATTCCGCTGCATGTATTTGTCCTTGTTCTGTTTGATCGTTTTACGTTTCACAGCGCCCTTAAGCTCTAGGGTACCTGGTGCGCTATACAAATGTAAACATAAACATAAACCCTATACCTGCTTATTGTATGGGAAACTACAGCTCCCATAATTCCTCCCCACTTTACATTGACAACAGTACTGAGCCGAGGAAGATGAGTAATAAGGTCAGAAAGATTACTTGCACTGACCTGCATTGGCTCTGTCCCTGCAATGAGGCGAGGCAGAGTCAGGCATGTAGTCCTAACAATGTCCCAGGAGGATAGCTCAGCTGCAATGTGCTCGCCTTGGCAGCAAGACCACATGGAGCCACATGTTCGATCCCCGCGACTGTGCTTAGAAACCTCTGGCTATTAAGCGCGTTATAAATAACCTATCATATCAATACACACCTGCCACTTGTTAACACTCCCTGTGAGAATAAAAGGTGGAGCACACAGGCACGCTCTGAGCAAGGCTGGGTACGAGAAGGAACAGCTATTTTGGGGCTGATGTGAACCAGGCTGTGAAATCTGGAAGGGCAACAGGCTGATCGGCAGTTGCACGGATCAAGAGAGAGACAGGCGAGAAATCCACACTTTCAGGAAGCCATCAGCGTTCCAAGACTGAAACCGAGTGAGCGGAAGAAAGAAACCTTCAAGCTGCCTGAAAGCAGCCTGCGACCCTCTTGGGTGAACGGCAGAGTTGTGGAGGAACAGAGGGGGCATTGGTAACTTCCTTGACGGTTGCATGAATAAGAAGAAAGAAGACCAATTAACATGACCAGAGAGTTATCGAAGGCAACACAAGCCTGGTTTGTGTCCAAAGCAAAATGGATACATTGGGGGGGAGTGTGATTGTGTTGTTATGTTCTCTTGTATTGTGTTGTCTATTATGTTTGTGAATGTCAGGTCACTGCTCATGGCTATGTTATAAAACGTGTTGTGGTTAATATGTAATTGTAGGTTACTGTTCACTGTTTTCTTTGATTCAGGTTTAAGTTATGATGTTGATTATAGCTTCATGGCCTAGTTGCATTTGCTTTGTATTTGATATGTTCTTTCTTGTTGAAAATAAGAAATAAAGAATGTAATTTTTTTTTAAAAAAGTGACTGTAATCCCAAAGTTGAAGGTTGCGTGTGTGCCAATAAAACGCGAATAGAAAGGAAAATTGCTGAATTGTTAAAAAAAGAAAGGATACAAAGTAACAGTGGTCCTGCGAGGTAAAGTCACCAATGCATAAATGTGCGCACGAAAAATAAATTGGAATTGGCCCCCCTATCCATGCCCATACCCTGAGCCAACATCTCACATGATGCCCCCTGTTGCTGTGCAATAGTATACATGGATTACTCCCACACAGTATTTCCGGGTGGCACACGGCCACCGCGTTGCTAGACCCCACACCTGCCGGACCAAGGATACCTGGCCCTTGCTGCGCTGGCGCTGCCTGTTGCTGCAGGACTGCATTCCTCCCTCGATCAGCTGCCCCAGGAACAGGAGCCAATACTGTGGATCGTGACACTTCAGCCGTAACCACCACAAACGGATATAACAACACTGACTGGCCCTGTGAGGGGTCTATCCCCCCTGCAGGTGTTTGGGACAGAACATCATCCAGAGTAGAATCACTCACCTGCGACAGCAATGAGGGTTCCATGTCCGATTCAGCGCCAGAGGCATAGGCTTCCTCAGAGGTTTACTCAGAGACACCCCTGTTCAGGATGGTCTGTAGCACCAATGGATTCTCATGGGCTACCACACCACGTCCTCCTCCACTGCTGTCAGGAACGGAGAATGGAAGGTTTGGAAGCGCTGGAAACATTGACTTGCGAGCGCTCTAGTCCTCATTCAAGATGGTGGCCGTATCTTTAAATTCTGACTCCTCCCCCAAACCGATGCGTTGTATCTGTACACATCGCTCCGGTTCGTGTGGAACTTCGTTGTTGAATATTTCCTCCTTGCCGACCATCCTTGCAGCTACCTTTTGCCTTCCTTGTGCCTACCTTTTGTGCTTTACATAATTTCTTCCCTTGTTACCTGTCTCTTGGTTCTTGCTATTTCTGCGAGCGTTTCTCTCCTCATCTGTTCTATAGCTCCGCCTCGCTTGTGCTTCTGTACTACACCTCCGCCGAATCATTTCAGTTTATTTGATTCGGCGTTTTCTGCCTTTCGTCTTCTCTACACTCTAATTTTTCATTTGCAGACTTACTGCACTCTGCAGGCATATTTCTACTTTCTGCTTATGGTTACCTACACACATTTCCTTATTTAGCACTGTTATTTACGGGCATTTCTCTCTGTTCTGTCTTCCTTTAAGAATTATTTATTGGTTTATTTGAGTTCCTGTATCTTTCCTCTGTGTGCTTCGCCCTACTGTCACCGCAGGGCTTAACTGGCTCTCTCCACCGGAGTTGGAGGTCAACTACTTCAGCTATCAGCAGCAGCCAGACTTCAATTACTTGTGAACGGAATTCTCCACTCCTTATTAGAACCCATCTGGAAACATGGTTTTTTCTGCCTTCGTGCTTTTTCCCTGATTTAGGTCTGGCCCCCTGGGGTTCCCTGCGGACAGGGTTCTATCTCTGCCGCGGTGGCCTCCGGAGGGGCTAGACCCTATTTGCACGAAAAGAAAGCCAAGACATCAAAGAACAAGACTCCTGTAAGGAGGAAGGACCGTAAGAAGACGGAGTTGAATCCGAAGGAATCTGCCACAGAAGATTCAGGTGTGGAGGGACGGGATAAGGCCTCCAATCTTGACAGCATACACCGCCCAATATCTACCATGGCATCGTTAGAACAATATCAAGAATTGGTAGCAGCGATGCAGAACCTTACCATGGAGGTCCAGGCTTTGAGAACAGAGAACATAGCCCTCCGACAACAGGTTGTGTTGCATCGTGATGACAGGGGAGACCTGCCTACAATGCCACTCTCCTTTGGCAAATATGATGGTCACCCGGGAGGGCTGAAGGACTTTATTGACGCATGTAAGGTGTATTTTGCCTTTCGACCTCATGCTTATGAGACTGCTAGATCTAAGGTTGGGTTTATAATTGCAAACCTTATGGGTAATGCGCTTTCATGGGCTACACCGTTTGTCACCGGAAACGACCCGATTTTGGGAGACTATGATCGTTTTACAGAGGTGTTTAAAGAACGTTTCGACCGACCAGAAGTCTTCTATTCCTCTCTAGAAGCTATCCTAGATGTCAGCCATGGAAACACTGACGTACAAACCTATCTGACTAGTTTCCAGAGGTTGGCAGCCAAGGCAGATTGGCCTGATTCCGCTCAGCAAACCATCTACAGACGTGGCCTTCGTGATGAAATCAAGGATGAGCTGGCCCGAGTGGCGAGACCTGCATCCTTTCAAGATCTGGTTACATTATCTCTTCAGATTGAGTTTCGTCTACAAGAGAGACGACTAGAAAGAAGACGAACCCGAGGCGTTCCGCAGCCAACTGGCCTCCCCTCTCCTGTCCCTCCCACCAGAGCTACCCATCCTCCTGAAGAACCTATGCAGATAGGGGCGGCCCGGGGACCTCTAACTCAAGAAGGAAAGAGAAGAAGAAGAGAGGCTGGACTGTGTATGTATTGTGGCTCCTTGAAGCACTTTTTGAGAGACTGTCCTGAGGTGCCACCTCGACGACAGGGAAACTTCAACCCCCGATCTACAGCAAGGGAGGTTTCGGGGGGAGTAACAAGCACCCTTGCAACTACACAAGAGCAGTAACCACTCCGGATGACAACAGTCTAATGGTGTTTCGAGTTGACTTATGGCTGTCTGATGCAGGTCCCACAGAGGTACTCGCCATGCTTGACTGTGGAGCAGCAGGGAATTTTATCGACTCCAAGTGGGCAGCAGAACATTTCGTTCCAACAAGATCTAAAGCCGCTCCCATTCCGGTGGAAGGGGTGGACGGAAGACCCTTATCTTTGGGACCTATTACCAAGGAGACCACTCCGTTGAGAATGAGGTTAGGCCATTACGAGGAGTTCCTGGTATTCGATCAGATCAGGGCAGCTCATTTTCCGTTGGTCATTGGCATTCCTTAGTTAAGGAGGCACAACCCTCTAATTGATTGGATGGCTAACAAGGTAGTCTTCAATTCTACATTTTGTAAATCACACTGCATGAGCTTGTCCTCAACGTCCAGCACTTTAGCATATCACCGAAACAGTACTCCAGTTCCAATCACAGTGGCATCAGTGCCCATCCATTATCAAGAATTCTCAGAGGTGTTCCTGGATGCAGTTCCCCGTCAACTCCCGCCTCATAGAACAGAGGATTGTGGTATAGACTTAATACCTGAGGCGGTGGTGCCCTTTGGGAGGATGTACCCGTTGTCTCTACCAGAGAGGAAGGCTCTGAGAGAATACCTCGACGCAAATCTTCAAAACGGACTCATCCAAGAGTCCAGATCCTCCTGCGGGGCTTCCTTGTTCTTCATTCCTAAAAAGGACTCAGCAGAGCTACGCCCTTGTATAGACTACAGGGGGCTCAACAAGGTTACCATTCGAGATAGGTATCCTATGCCTTTGATCCGGGACATCTTGGAGGCCGTACATGGGGCAGTGTTCTTTACCAAGCTTGACTTAAGAGGGGCTTACCACCTTTTGAGGATCAAGAAAGGGGACGAGTGGAAGACAGCGTTCCGTACCCCTTTTGGACTCTTCGAATACCGAGTGATGCCATTTGGTCTTGTGAATGCACCGGCTATTTTCCAAAGGTATATGGACAAGATATTCACAGATATGCTGTTTGTATCGGTGGTAGTGTACCTGGACGACATCCTCATTTTTTCCAAGACTCTATCAGAGCACAGGTCACTGGTCAGACTAGTCTTACAGCGTCTGCAATTCCATCAACTACTGGTAAAGCCAGAGAAATGCTCATTTGAAACTACGTCCGTGTCCTATCTAGGATATATCTTATCCAAAGAAGGTATCGAGATGGACCCCAGTAAGGTAAAGGCTATCAGAGAATGGAGAAATCCTGGCAATATCAAAGAACTCCAAAGCTTCCTAGGTTTGGCCAATTTTTATCGAAGGTTCATTCCCAACTTTTCTAACAAGGTACTTCCACTGACCTCTCTATTGAAGAAAGGAGTCAAGTTTGTATTCAATGAAGGGCCCCAAAAAGCCTTCTGTTTTTTAAAAGAATGTTTTTCCACAGGCCCCATTCTGGTCCAACCAGATCAGAATCGACCTTACATTCTGGAAACAGAAGCTTCTACAGGGGCGGTGGGAGCAGTTCTGCTTCAAAGGTCAGATGACGACTATGAACATCCGATAGCTTATTACTCCAAGACACTTACCTGTAGTGAACGCAACTACTCTGTGATTGAAAAGGAGCTATTGGCTATCAAACTGGCCTGTCAAGAGTGGAGACATCTTTTACAGGGAGCTACTCATCCGTTTACTATTAGAACAGACCATCGTAACCTTCGGGTTTTACAACAGTTGGAATGTTCCAACGCCAGCCATGCCAGATGGGCATATTTCTTTTTACAATATGATTTTGTAATTACATACTTACCTGGTACCGAGAACATGAAGGCTGATGCCTTGTCAAGAAGCCTTGGGGATATCTCTGGCTCCTACACGGGACACAAATTGGTTTTCCCTAATCTCAAGGTATTGGCTTCAACTGTTTCATTTCTTCAAGACCTCATTCCACAGTATCAGATGGGTACCGAGCTTCCGTCAACTGTCATTCCAGATAAGGACGGATTGTATTATCATGAAGGAGCTCTCTATGTTCCCACTAAGAAGCTACAAGATCAGATTCTTTCCTGGTGTCATGACACTCCTTTATCTGGACATCCCGGAATCAGGAAGACATTGGATCTGATACGGAGGGGTTTCTGGTGGCCGACCTTAAGAAGAGACGTAAGCCTGTACGTTTCCACTTGTTCGGTCTGTGCATCTATCAAACACCGAACGGGAAGACCTCTGGGGCTACTTCAGCAAGAACATTTACCGGACAATCCTTGGGAACACATCTCTACTGATTTTATTGTAGACCTCCCTCCGTCATATGGCATGACTACGATTATGGTGACAGTTGACTCATTTAGCAAACTTGCCCATTTTTCGGCCTTTAAACAGGTTCCTTCAGCCTCCGAAATGGCCGCAACCTTCCTTCAGGATATAGTCCGTCTACATGGTTTGCCCAGGACCATAGTGTCGGACAGAGGACCCCAATTCACCTCCAAGTTCTGGGCTTCTCTCTGCCAAGTTCTAGGGATTCACAAGGCACTCTCTTCTGGATACCACCCACAGAGCAATGGCCAAACGGAAAGATTAAATGCCAGCCTAGAACAGTACCTCAGGTGTTTTTGCAGTCCGCAACAAGAAGAGTGGTATCGTTTCCTCCCACAGGCAGAATTCGCCTACAATAACTCTCTCCATACCTCGATCCAGATGAGTCCTTTCTATTGTACCTACGGATATCATCCTCAACATTTACCCTGGCTTAATCCTCCTTCTACCAAGATTCCGGCATTGGATGGGGTGCTACAGGACCTACAGGAGGTACACAGACTCGCTAAGGAAGCACACCAAGCGAGTCAACTTACACACAAGAAATGGGCAGACAAAGGTCGTACTGCCAACCCGAGCTGGAAGATAGGGCAGCTTGTCTGGTTGTTCACCAGATTTCTACCCAGATGGGTTCATAAGGGGAAGTTCTTCTCTCGTTTCCTTGGGCCATTTCCCATTCTTCAACAGATCAACCCTGTTGCATATAAGATCAAGCTACCTGAATATCTCAGAAGGGTACATCCCATCTTCCATGTCTCCCTTCTCAAGGAACATAAGGATGACCCTTTTAAGAGACCTGTGTTCAAGACGCATGCTCAGGTGAGCTCTACGCCAGAAGAATATGAGGTGTCTCGTCTTGTCGATTCCAGATACCACAAGGGACGGTTGCACTATTTGGTTCATTGGAAGGGTTATCCAGTGGAAGAGAGGACATGGGAACCTGTGAGCCATATACATGCCAAAAGCCTTGTGCAGAGGTTCCATCGCCTTCATCCGGGCAAATCAGGGGGTCCCCCGAGAAGACGGGGGTATACTGTCAGGAACGGAGAATGGAAGGTTTGGAAGCGCTGGAAACATTGACTTGTGAGCGCTCTAGTCCTCATTCAAGATGGTGGCCGTACCTTTAAATTCTGACTCCTCCCCCAAACCGATGCGTTGTATCTGTACACATCGCTCCGGTTCATGTGGAACTTCGTTGTTGGATATTTCCTCCTTGCCGACCATCCTTGCAGCTACCTTTTGCCTTCCTTGTGCCTACCTTTTGTGCTTTACATAATTTCTTCCCTTGTTACCTGTCTCTTGGTTCTTGCTATTTCTGCGAGCGTTTCTCTCCTCATCTGTTCTATAGCTCCGCCTCGCTTGTGCTTCTGTACTACACCTCCGCCGAATCATTTCAGTTTATTTGATTCGGCGTTTTCTGCCTTTCGTCTTCTCTACACTCTAATTTTTCATTTGCAGACTTACTGCACTCTGCAGGCATATTTCTACTTTCTGCTTATGGTTACCTACACACATTTCCTTATTTAGCACTGTTATTTACGGTTATTTCTCTCTGTTCTGTCTTCCTTTAAGAATTATTTATTGGTTTATTTGAGTTCCTGTATCTTTCCTCTGTGTGCTTCGCCCTACTGTCACCGCAGGGCTTAACTGGCTCTCTCCACCGGAGTTGGAGGTCAACTACTTCAGCTATCAGCAGCAGCCAGACTTCAATTACTTGTGAACGGAATTCTCCACTCCTTATTAGAACCCATCTGGAAACAGGGTTTTTTCTGCCTTCGTGCTTTTTCCCTGATTTAGGTCTGGCCCCCTGGGGTTCCCTGCGGACAGGGTTCTATCTCTGCCGCGGTGGCCTCAGGAGCGGCTAGACCCTATTTGCACGAAAAGAAAGCCAAGACATCAAAGAACAAGACTCCTGTAAGGAGGAAGGACCGTAAGAAGACGGAGTTGAATCCGAAGGAATCTGCCACAGAAGATTCAGGTGAGGAGGGACGGGATAAGGCCTCCAATCTTGACAACTGCATCCAGTACCTCATCACCTGCACAAATTAAAAATAAACATGAATACACATGTTAAAAGCATAGGCCACACACATAGGTATTACAATGTTGTCAGCCCACACATGAACCTGCCATGTCACACATGACACAAAGTCAGGCACGCACGCAGTGTCAATGGAATGGAAGGGGAGCCTGAAAGCAGACATGAATGCGTGTCAAAGGGCAAAATAGCACATATACTGTATAGCACCTGCATCACACACAAGCATGTGACTGGCATAGTCCTTCCACAAACATGACTGATGCTGATACACAGATGGCATGTAGCATAGCCATGCCAGAACTGTCAACCAGCCTCAGGTGGAAGTTGAATACTACTGACCATGAGCCATGTACAATGCATGCCAGATGACATTTAATGGAATTCACTATTAGAAAACACACAGGTGTCACAGGGTGCAACACGCTAGGGTGTTCTAATACAGAGAGGGCAGGCACATGGAATCAATAATGCTAGGTCACATTGACATCATGCAAGTGAATAGGCATGTTGAAGGGGATAACAGGGTTTAGAAATGTGTGGGTGCAGTGCAGTACATGGGTTCAGCCTCAACTATGAATAAAAATACAGATCCGGTAATGTCTATGTCGTGGCCTGATGGCAGTGTAAGGGTAAAAGGGTTGCTTAGAGGACCGTGTCGTATCAGACAGTGTGGGCAGGTGGCAAGTGCATTCTCTCAGTCATTTGGGACTACAGCAGGAGAGAGGAGGACAGAAAGCACAACACATGAGGAAGCATCAGAAGTGCTTCCAGACCCAGAGAAGCTACACCTCCAGTTGCATAGAGGCAGGGAGGCTGTACCAGAGGGAGGCCCCAGCTCAACACAGATGTGAACCACAAACTCATTTCCATGAGGAGCAACTGACCCTGTGTCATGATGCCTACCCCCGGGGACCCAGACCAAGTCCAGCAACCCGGGAAGCAGGCATCAAGTTATGCTAAGCAAGCCCAACAACCCCTGCTAGGGGCTATTTGGGTTCAGTCCTGGTGCCATAGGAGCCACGCTCATAGATTAAAACTTACCTGATGCAGACCATGCTGCAAACTTACCTGATGCAGACCATGCTGCAAGAGCTCCAAGCCAAAGGGGGCTTGGAAGGGACTAATTTACTTAGGGACTATTTTTTTACTCGGGCGGGGCTGGGGAGGAATACTTACCTGGGACTACTTTGGAGCGCTATTTAAACCACGCCCGAAGAGCAGCAAACGCTTCCCATTATTCTGCATCCAGCAGCTTAACGCTCACCGTGCCTGCAAGTCTGCATCCAGCCTGCTGCCACGCCGGCCTCGAATCCAGAGCTCCTAGAAAAAGGGAGATAGAAGGAGAAAAAATGTTAGAACAAGAGCAATACCTTTGATCCTTACCTGAATTCCCGACCCATCGCGCCTTCGAGCTGGAAGAATGAAGTTATTTTATGCGCGTCGCCTCGCCTGCTGCAGCGCTGCGCTGAACCCACCGTCCTTCGCAGCATCTTCACATTCCACCGCATCCTCCTGCATGTTCCCGCCGCACTCCGGCACCTAAGGAGAAGACAAGAACAGCAAGGTGAGCCAAGGGAATACACAGAGGAATATTAGTTACCACCCCATAGACTTACCTGATTTTACCACCAGGGGTACTATATCTCTTCACGGGTCGGCACAGATTCCACTGCATCTTCGCCGAACCCCGGCCCCTAAGGGGAAACAAAAGGACAGCAAGGTGAAACCAAGGGACTAACAAGGGGAACCCTCCTCACCACAAAAGACTTACTTGATTTTACCGCCGGAGGTATTATTCCACGAGACTTTGTACTTTCTCTCAACGCCTGAATAAGGGAGAAAGCAACAGGTTACATATTGACATTATTTTATCGAACTGTGTTGGAAAATACAAATCCTTACCAGAATACTACCGGTTGCCACGAGGAACTCTTCATTAGGGTCAAGCTGCAACCTGCAAGGAATCGGACAAGAGTGAAAGTCAGGCATTTGAACTCTTACGAACTTTAAACTTACGGCGTCTTGCTGGGAATCTCGGAGTCAATATTGTTCTGGAACTCACCAATTCCTTCGAGCCAGTGAAGCAACTGGTTATCAACGCGCCCCTGCACTCAAAGCAGGATGGAGAGCTCATCTTTTCAAACTATCAGGTGAGACTATAAGAGGGGACATCAAAGGTGATCTGTGGGGAGAACAGCGGAGATGGGGGGATTTACGCTCAACTCCACGGGTGGTTAATTCCCTTTCTCCATTTGCAGAAGAATATTCCTACGGGCCAAGCAAACAAAGCTAGGTGGGCCAGTCCAGTCCGTCATCTCGGCCCTACCCGTCACATTGGTGGAGACCGCAGCTGTCCAGTTCCGATCGACGCCTCTGTGGGAGCCAGGTGAGCGTAACACCCTGAGGGAGTATGAAAGGGATGATCAAAGACCATGAGAATGAAGTAAATACTAGATATGGAGTTGAAGGAGTTGCTGGCCCAGGACCCATAGGGACTTGCTAAGAATGCACAGGGTTCAGGAATTAATACTCATAGCCACTGTGAGCCTGTGCCATCATCACAGTCCTAGGGAGATACCTTGCACCAAGCCTAAAGAAGTTTTCACACAGTCCAGGACTGGCAGAGTAGCAGAGGGAAGAGTGAAGAATCACAGAAATCCTGGTAAAGCCCGTTGCAGTAGTCCACCTTAGGAATTACCAGTCATCTGGAGACAGTGAGCTGCTGGGGGATGGAGAGGAAAAGAAGAATGCCTCTGAGGAGGAGCAACTTGCAGGGTGACCTCACAGAGACGCCAGTCATGTGACGATAGAAGGCGACTGTTGATTGGAAGATCATCACAGGCTATCCACGACCACAGGTTGGAGCAAGAATAGGGCCAAGAGATGCTGGACAGAGAGTGACATGGAAGGAGGGAGCAGGTGTGGTGATGAGGATTGCCTCTGTGTGGAGCACATTGTTTGTATGCAGTCTGCATGACAACAAACACGTATCAGTCCAAAATCACATGGGTCACACATGGCAGTCATGTCAATGTAGCCTGAACTGACAGACAATCATAACCCATCACCCAAGCAACATACACATGGCCTGTACACACACGCATCACCACTCACCGGACATTCCCTCATACATTGGTGGGTCTCCCACGCGTTGGAGCTGCTCCACTGCAATTAAATCACTAGCGATCTCCTCATGTCCAGTGAGTTCATTGTCCTCTGGTGGTGACCCACTGCCAGTCACCAGAGTAGGGGCGAACTTTGCAGCCAGCTTGTCTTTTGCTCGGTGTCGGAGGTCATTCCAGCGCTTCACAACATCACCAGATGTGCGCCTCTCATAGCCCAAGGCGCTAATACTGTCTGCGATGCGTTGCCAGTGGGCCATATGCTGAGCAGGTTTATGTGTGCTCTCTGCCTGCAACAGCATGTCATGGCCGTGTTCCAACACGTAGTCCACGAGCATGTCCAGTTCCTCATCACAGAAACTCCTCTTTCTTGATGCGTGGGACTCCTGTGCCATGTCTGGGGTCTCAGCCTGTACCTCTGGAGCATGCTTCTGCTTCTTGTGAGGTGGTGCAGACCCTGAGTGGCTTGAACCGCTCTGGTCAGTTGGGGCTGGAGTACAGGTGGACTGGCCTATGGAATCAGCCTCCAATGTAACTACAGAAGGTTGGCTTGCAGGTATCGGTAGCTGGGTGCTGTTGCCAGGACCCTGCGCCGCACGTGTCTTGGCCTTAGTGACAAGGGACTTGGCCCCTGAGTCACACTGGGCCGGGACCAATCCAGTCCTGGCTGGGTGACCTTGAGCCAGGGTGCCAGTTGCTACAGCTGCCCCTGCAGCTTCCAGACCCTGGCCGGTGTGAACAACAGATGACACTGCTGCTCCAGATCCCCGGGTGCCGGTGCCAGGAACTTGGCCTTCAGGACATGGAAATCGGCCATTAAGTCACCCTGTCCCTGTGCCGAGACCACTACAGTCCGGGCTGGCTGACCCTGAGCCTGGGTATTGGTAGCCGCAGCTGCCCCTGCAGCTTCCACACCCTGGCTGCTCTGGACAGCAGATGGCACTGCTTGTCCGGGACCACGGGTGCTGCGTATGTCAGCAGCTGCTGCATCTCCCTGCTCCGGGTGGGTGTGGGGCATAGCTCTCCCTGCATGGTCCTGGACACCTTACCCACGTGGACCACCTTGGCCATCCTGACCACGTCACCCACCTTGGCCAGCTTGGCCACCCTGGCCATGTCGCCCACATTGGCCACCTCTGGCAAGTCGCCCACATTTGCCTCCCTTCCCACTTGTTGCCCTCCCAGTCTTGGCACTGATGGACTAGCGCAATGGGAGGTGCAGCCAACAATTGTCCTGGGCAATTGGAGTGAGGGGGCAGGGTATGTGATGGAAAACGTACCACTGTGCTCCATTTTCTTCTTCTTCTTCTTCTTCTTCTTCTTCTTCTTCTTCTTCTTCTTCTTCTTCTTCTTCAAATTATCGAATGCGTGGGCGGACCCACGCAGGCGCTTCCCCATCCAAAAGGATGATGTGCACCTACCCCACCAATTTTACACACAGCCCTCACATTCTCATAACTCCTCCCACCGCCCGTCTGCCCCACAAAATCTAGCAGCACACTGCTCCTCTCCCTGCCTCTCACCCCGACTCCTCCCAGCAAAGCCTTCCCACTCAGTTCAGCCACTCCCAGCGCAGACAACCGAACCCTCATCAATTCTCTCTCCTCAACATGCCTCTCACACGCAAGCAAAGAATGTCCCACAGTCTCAGGCACCCCACACACCGCACAGTCCCTCGACTCACGCTTACCCACTCGAAACATACTGTAATTCAGCCCCACATGCCCTATCCTCAACCGGTTCAGCATCACCTCCTCCCTCCTCCTCCATTCCAGTTTCCCTGCATCCACCTACAGAAAGGCTCTATGTGACCCCTGGTGAAAAAATAATGGGTTGCGCAATGCTCAGGCACCCCAAAAACAAAAATCAACGTGTACGTGATCCCTCGGTAGCCCACGTGTGAGTAAAAAAATGTCCCGCAGTACGCTGTGGCACCCAGTAACACAAAAAATGAATACACGAGGAACACATAGGCTACTATGACCTTGAAAATGGGGTACGCAATACACAGGGGCAACCACTGTGGGAAAAATGTGTGCACGACTCACCGTCTGTCTCGTAGAATGAAATAAATCACACACGTGTGTGCGCATAGGCAACTCCTGCGCCAAAACAAGAAGTACGCACTGCCACAGTAGTGAACTATTTGCGTGTGAATCCACAACAATATAATGTTCATGCGTCCGTCCCCACGAAAAGCATGTACAGTGGACTGTTATCCTACGCAGACCTTCAACCCGATACTGAATGGCAACACTCAACGACCAGCGCATGTCACGTGACTTATGTGCTTAGGGTCTTTCCTCTGATTACACGCTAACACACTGTTTCTGCACGTGCAGAGTCACTCTGTTTCCGGCTGGCCACGCGAAAGAACATGGAAAACCCATGCTCCTGCCTGCAAGGCCATTTACCTGCCTCCAACTGCCCGAGCTGCCTCCTACGAGCCATCTGCTGCTGCCAGCCTACTCTGTGTGCCTGCTGCCCACATGCCCTGCATTTTGGTGCCTGCTCATGAGCCATTGCCAGAGATCCTTGTCGTTGTGACCACCTCTGCTGATCCTGAAGACTCCTGACTGCCATACCACCACTCCACAGCCCATCCCCAGGACCACCTTGCCCACCCACACCTGCCTCGGGGGTTGCCATGTCTGATACCACACCATTTGATGCAAGTGGCAAAACCCCCGGCAGAAAGGCAGAGGGCTGTCAGCTTCTCACCTAGGCAAGTTGGCATCCTGGTGGAGCAAGTCCTGGGGCATCATGATGCCCTCTTCCACGGCCCATCGCCAAGTTGGCAAATAAGGACGGAAGAAGATCTAGGGGGACATCATGGGTGCCATCAATGCGGAGGTGCTGGCACCCCACAACTACCATCATGTCCACAAGTGCTGGGAAGACTTCAAGTCCAGGACCCACAACAAGGCCCAGTGCCTCATCAAGGCTGGTGATGATCGAGCAAGGTGCTGGGCCCGTTTGACTACCGACGAGATGAGGGTCCTGGAGCGCTTCTACCCAGTGCTGTACCCCCAGGTCTTGGAGTTGGTGCTCCGTCTGAAGTCGACTGGTAAGTGTTCATGTATTCTTGTCCACCATTGTGCATGTGTATGTTGACATGTGGCTGGAGTGTGCACCTTGGCCTTATGTCTGGCATGCCTCCAGTACAGATGTCTGTGTGCATGTCCCTGACAGTGCTGCATGTGAATCCATTCAAGCGTGTCCCACATCAATGGTGTCTGTGTTGCAATGCGTGATGCGCACCGGCATGTAACGATGCGCACATGTTTGCATACCTGTGTCTGGTCTGGGGCATGCGAGAGGTGTAACACATGGGTGCTTATGTCACCATCATGGACATGCATGATGTACATGTGAGTGTGTCTGAGTAGTGAGTGCCCAACACTCTGTACATATGTTACTTGAGTTCTTGATTTGTGATTGCCTCACGCTGCCAATTTGCCCTTGAGTGCACTGTGACGTGATAGCTCCATGGCCTGCCTCATGACTGTCAGGTGATGTGTGTGAATGAGATGTGTATGTCCCATGATGTGTGAGAGCTGAATACACAATGATGATCTTGTGTCAGTGTCTTGTCCATGAATGTGAATGTCTGTTGTGAATGACAGACATGTTTGTGAATGTGTGTGAATGGCACTTACCTGTGTGTATTGGAGGGTGATGATGGTTGTGACCTTGGACAGTGCCACTGATGTACATTTGCATTGAGACAAACACACACAAACATATGTTCAGTAGCCTGATGTTTGTATTCTTTGTTTCCCTATCCACACTGATGATGGAAGAAAAGCCGGAGAAGGCGCTGTGGAACACTGCAGCCGGGATGCCTCCACCAGGCACAGATGCAGGGCCCAGTCCTCCTCCCAGGTACCTTCATCTTCCAGGAGCGAGGAGACTGGTGCCACGTCCATGAAAATGGCCGCAGCTGCTGAGGGAAGGCCCAAGAGGGTGAAGTTGGTCGTGGGCACCTCGGCAGTGGGAGGGACAGGTGAGCCCACACAGGGGCAATCCGATGCAGAAGACAGTGGGGATTCATCCAGGTTGGTGGTGGTGGAGGAGGCCATATCAGCCCAGCACATGGGTCCCGGCAGGGGTGATGAGGTAGGTGTGACTGGTGCAGTCCAGGATCAAGGGCCGGAGGCAGTGCAAGTCACCGTGGAGGTGTCATGATTCGCTGTTTCAGCCCCTTCTTGACTACGTGGTCCATAAGGCATTGCTACATTCCCACTAAGGCACACTCAACGTGGTCGACGTTAGTGCGCGAGTACCGCGCTAGCGTTTCCAGGAGTTCGCCAGTCCCTTGAAAAAGGACACGCCCCAGCGGCACTTCGCGTCTCAACGCTAGACTTCCGAATTTTGGCAAGTGTGCTCGTACTTTCCTGTGCTCTTACCCTCTGCCCAGGATCTTAGAGCTTCTCTTTCCTAGTCCCCTTCAGTGCTCCCCTTATCGAGGGCATTCGCCCGTAGCGCTCGCTCCTTCCCTTGGTTCTCCTGGTTCCTTCCTGGTCTCCTTCCTTCCGGGACCTTAGTTGCTTGTGCTCCTTCCTGGAATTGAACGCAGACTCCTTCGGTCAGAATAAACTACACGCTGGCGACAGAGGATAGACGCCCGTGTCTTTACAAGTCCCGAGCTGTCCGGAAAAAGGAAAAGAACCAGTCCAAGACTTCAAAAGACAAACAGGTGAGATTTCAGGCAAAGTGTGACGGTTTGAGACGCCAAGGATTGAATATTGATTCTACAATGGAATCCGCCGTCCAAAACCTCATGAGAGGTAGGCAAGAGCTGACAACTGAAGTACAGAACTTAAAGGCAGAAAACGCCGCCTTGAAACAACTCGTTCTCTCCAGGGACTCTGCCTTCCAAGAAAGCGCCATAGTAGGGGGTATTGTGGACAAATACGACGGGACCACCAAAACATTGCGTTCCTTTCTCGACTCATGTTTGGTTCATTTTACCTTCAAACCCTACTACTTCTCAACACCCAAAGCCAAGGTTGGCTTCATAATGTCTCATCTTTCAGGAATCGCACTGGCCTGGGCAACACCTCTACTAAATGCAGGGGACCCACTTCTGGACAACTATAAAGGATTTGTGGATGCCTTTAAAACTATGTTTGATCGACCTGAGCAAGTTTACAGTGCTCAAGAGAGGCTACTGGAGTTTCAACAAGGTTCTCAGGATATGTTGTCATACGTCACCCATTTCAAACAATTGGCCAAGGAGGTTGATTGGGCTCCGGAAGCCTGTTTTACACTGTTTCGCCACGGATTGAATGACGAAATCAAGGATGAACTCGACCGGGTAGCCCGCCCAAGCTCGTTCCAGGCTTTATTGGACTTGTCATTGCAAATTGATTTCCGCATACAGGAAAGAAAATCTAAAAAGAAAAAGACACGTTCCCTGCCAATAAAGGTCCCATTGGAATATCCAAGTCGTAAGGAGACGACTCCCAGTCCTCAGCCAGATCCTGAACCGATGCAACTTGGCTCCATACAGGGGCCCATTTCTCCACAAGAAAGAACCCGTAGGATTGAGATGGGGCTATGTATGTATTGTGCATCAGACAAACACCTAGTAAGAAATTGCCCAATAGCTCCTCCCAGGCGTTCGGGAAAAGCCAGCTCCCGATCTTGAACGGAGCCCAGCTTCAGGAGAAAGATTCGTGCTCCAAGTCTTCTCCAAGTAAAATCTGACAAACCACAAACAATCTGGTGATTCTTCAAGTGTTTCTATCAGTGACCAAGGATGAAAAATATTCCGTCCTGGCCTTGGTGGACTGTGGAGCAATGGGGATATTCCTCGATCATGATTGGGCCTTGAAACATCATATTCCCTGGGAAACCAAGGACATCATCCAGGCGGTCGAAGGTATAGATGGAAGTACGTTATCTTCAAGACCCATAACCCAACAAACTACAGAACTGTTACTGTCCATAAACAACCACCAAGAGATGCTACACTTCGACCTAATAAAGGCTGCTCACTATTCCGATGGTACTAGGCATGCCCTGGCTTCAAAGACACAATCCGTACATTAACTGGACCACAGGATCCTTGTTCCTGGGATCAGAGTATTGTCTCTCGCATTGTCTGACTCAAAAGGCTCAACCTTGTGTCCGGGAACCCCAGGAGACTAAGGACCCACCCATTAGTGTGTCTACTGTCACCCAGATACCTGAGTTCTACCAACAATTCTCGGATGTATTTTCTTCAGAAATTGTGCAAGCGTTACCTCCTTACAGACCCGAAGACTGTGCCATCGAAACAGATGACAGTGCAGTCATACCATTCGGATGGATGTTCATACTTTCCGAACCTGAAAAGCGAGCCCTATGTGAATACTTGGACACTAATCTATCCAATGGAACCATTCGCCCATCGAAATCCCCAGCAGGAGCATCCTTTTTTTTTTTTTTTTTAAATATTTTATTGATTTTATATTTTAGAAAAACAAACAACACACAACACAATACAACTGTTAATTATTTACAGAAACCACAAAAGAAAATACGAGAAAAGGAGAAAAAAAAGAAAAAGAAAAAACTCCACCCACCCCCCATCAAGCCAGAGCCGGCTCCCTTGTATCCTCAGTCGGGGCACCGTCAGGAGAAACGTTGTCCGTAGGCACATCTTCCGAATTCTCAGATTCGTCCAAGCCCTGTTGTGGGTTGGTCATAGAGGCCACCAATTGTCGCCAGGCCAGCAAGGGCCCTATCTCCTCCTCGCCCCCTCTAGTGACCGCTTCAAACCAAACCACGGATTCAGCCTCCGCCCACCTCATAAGGTCCGCCCACCATAGTTCCACTCTCGGCCTGCTAGCCGATTTCCAGTTCATGGCAATCCTGCGTTTGGCCAGAACATATGCCAGGTCCCTCAGCTTGCTCAGGTGCCTAAAGTGTCTGGGCCTGGGGAAGATCCCAAGCATACATGACCAGGCAGATCCCACGTCCAACACCACTCCCCCACTTGCGAGCTTCATCTTGACCTCCTCCCAAAATCTATACACTTCCGGGCAGGCCCAAAACATATGTAGCAACCCAGCTTCCACCTCCCCACACCTGGGGCATTTTTGAGTGATCGAGCCTCCGAACCGTGCGATCTTCTGGGGAGTCAGGTAGGCCCTGTGAGTAATGTAGAACTGGAGTTGTTGGAGCCGTGCATTTCGGGACACCTTTTTATGATATCCCAGGACCCTCTTCCACTGACCCTCCGTCATGAGTTCACCCATCTCCTCCTCCCATTCATGCCTCAGTTGGGGCAACTCTCTCCCAGCCTTCGTTCTGAGGAGTTCGATATCCGTGATATTTCATGCCCACCCTCTGAGACATCATACATAGTTTCAAGGGTGGCATCAGGATCATCTGCCAGTGCCATCTCCGGCCATCTCTTTCTTACTCGTTTTACTAGCCTGGCATGGGTAATGTACTGGCCTCTGTGCACCCCCGTCTCATCCTGCAACTTTTGAAAGTCCAGCGCCTCCCCCTCCCTCCATATGTCCCCAAGCGTGGCCAGGCCCACCGGCTCCCAGTGCCTACGGACAGAGTGAAACAGTTGGGTGTCGTTTTCGCACAGGGCCACCAGCGGGACCTGCCAAGATAGTGGTTCTGACTCCCCCATCAATTTCCATGTTCTGTGCCAGACCTCCCATCCCAACCTCAATAGCCACCCTCTTCCCGTCAGTTTATTCCTTTGTAGCCACACCACCTCTCTCAGGAAGTATGGGGCCGCATCCTCACGCAGCAACCTAGATTCCGCCGAATCTTCATCAGAGAACCACCTGGCCACATAGAATAGTTGTCCCGCCAGATAATATAGTTCGAAGTTGGGCAAGCCTATACCCCCCTTCTCGTACGGGTTCTGGAGCTTCCACAGGGCCACCCTATTCCTGGAGTTACCCCACACGAAGCCCCTACACATACTATGAAGTCGTACAAATAGGCTCTTAGGGATCAAATACGGGAAGTTCACGAAGAAATGCAGGAGTCTGGGAAGGACCACCATTTTCAGCAAAGCCGCCCTCCCCATCATGGACAGGGGCAATCTGGACCAGAATATCATGCTGTTCTTGACCCCCTCTATGGCTCTCTCTGTGTTATGCTTGTGTACCGCATCAGTCCGGTGGTAAATATTTACCCCCAGGTACCTAACCGTGTCGGTCCGCCATGGTATTGGTAACTCAGGCAGCCTCTCCAACGGGACGTCCCTGTACCCACCCAAAGGGAACAGGCTAGACTTCCTGGGGTTCACTGATATGCCCGAGAGGACAGCGTAATGATCCAGTACTTCCAGTACGTACTGCAGGTTCTCCTCTGGGTAGCGTAGGTACAACAGCATATCGTCCGCATAGAGAGATATTAAGTGGCTGCCGCTGGCAGTGTTAATGCCCACCTCTCCGTATTGTTGCCGCGGGCATATCGCCAGCGGTTCCAGCGCAAGTATATATAACATGGGTGACCAAGGGCATCCCTGCCTGGTCCCCCTGCTAAGTTGCCAGGCATCCGAGACTGTGGCCCCAGTCTTGACCCTAGCCACCGGGCTGCTATATAGCAACTGGACCCATCTGATATAACCAGGGCCCACGCCGTATCCCTGCAGGGCCGCTTTCAGCCAAGGCCATCTCACTGAATCAAAGGCCTTGACCGCATCCAGCGACACTACCGCCATCTCGCCCGTGTCATTCTTAGTATGGTCAATAACATGGTGCAGCCTCCTATGGTTATTCCTGATATTCCTGCCTGGGACATATCCCCTTTGATCCGGGTGGATCAGCCTGCCAATCACCTTCTTCAACCTGTTGGCCAGCACCGCCGTGAGTATTTTGCTGTCCTGGTTTAGCAAGGACAGAGGTCTATAAGATCCACACTCAACAGCCGGCTTGCCTGGTTTTAGTAATGGGACAATCATGGCCTCACGGAGGGACAACAGGAGTTCTCCCTGTTTGTATGCCTCGTTAAACAAGGCCAGCAGTGGCTGCAGCAGCTCCTGCACGTACACCTTGTAAAACTCACCAGGCAGGCCATCCGCTCCAGGTGCCTTACACGTGAGGAGGCCCCGGATCACCACCTCCAGCTCATCAGAAGTGATAGGGGCGTCCAGTTCCTCCCGCTCCAGGTCGTCTAGGGTGGGCAGACCAATGTCTTCCAGTGTGTTCAGGATGTCCTGGCTCCTGTCCTCCCCAGTGTCCTCATACAAACGTTTGTAGAACCTGAGGAATTCCTCGTTCACCCCATCCTGAGTGTTGCGAAGACCACCGTCCTCACCACGGATCTCATGAATAACCACTCGGGGGGACTCACTCTTGTACAGCCAGGCCAACAGTCTACCTGGCTTGTCGCCCCCCGCGTGTAGCCGCTCGGTGTATTTCCTATAGTTCAGTCTACATAGTCGGTCCCAAAGAGCGCTGCACGCCACCTGAAGGTCTCTCATCCTAGTCTTGTCTACCTGAGTGGCATTCTCGAGACGAGCCAGGCTCTCCAGTTCCCTTTCGGTGTCCTGAAGCTCCCTCCCGATACCCCCTTGAAGTCCCTTGGATTTGGAGATGGCCACTCCGCGCACCACTACCTTAAAGGCCTCCCACAGAGTTCCCGCAGAACGCACACTACCCGTGTTTATCTTAAAATATTCCCCGATGGCAACCCTCAGGTCTTCCCGGAATCCCTCATCCTGCAGTGCCTCCGACCGGAGCCTCCATGTGGGGACCCGAGGCCTAGGGGGTTGGTGTCGCCACTCTACCACCAGGGGCGAATGGTCCGACAACACTCGAGCTTTGTATTCCGCCTCCACTATTTCGCCCGCTATCTCGGCAGTTCCAAACACATAATCCAATCTCGTATATGAATCGTATGGCGCCGCATAGTGCGAATACTGCCTCTCCATGGGGTGGAGTCTCCTCCACACATCTACCAGTCCCAAGTCTCCTAGCAAAGTCCCGAGCGCCTTGGCCGCCGGCGACATTTTCCCTTTGGTGTCAGCGGACCGGTCGATTTTGGGATCTAAGACGCAATTGAAGTCCCCACCCCACACCATCGCACCCCCTACCAAGGGGCCGAGTTTGCCATTGAGGGATCTAAAGTAGGCTGCAGTATCATGATTGGGGGCATACAGGTTGAGGATGTGTACCTCCCTGTTCTCCAGGAGTCCTGTTATCGCCACCATCCTACCCTCCGGGTCCACTATCGAGTCGAGCACCCGGAACGGCACGTGGGGCGCCACCCAGGTGATGACCCCTCTAGCATACGCCGAGTACGTGGCACCCACTACCTTGCCCTTCCACTTCCTCATGACCACCTCCAATTTCTCCCTGGTGAGGTGGGTCTCTTGTAGCAGGGCTATGTCTATCCGCATCCTCTTCAGGTATAGCATTACTTTGTTTCGCTTGAGGTAACTATTGAGGCCCCGGACATTCCAGGTAACTATGCGAAGACTATCCGATGCCATCGGTTTGGTCTGTATTCAGCCCCGCCCTCCCCACAATACCCCCTTGGTCTAACACTCCGCCGGCTCTTCCGCCCTTGATCCCCATACCCCCTCACTGTTTCCCAACTACACACCACAGCAAACAACCCCTCCCATCCCAACAAAAGCCCAGCTCCATCCCTGGATCTCAGGCCCACCCGTGTCTGGTCTTATCCCGTTTACAAGGAATAGGACCCCGCGGGGCGTCGCCGATCTAACAGCGACCTAACTAACTAGATATATTACTATTGGGGACAAAGGAAGCCTCTTGGAGCTCCCAATCAAATAACCACGGGTAGGCACGCCAAATGGGCCAGCCAGTCAGCACCACATCATACGCATCACATACCGTACAAATGACTATATTCAAGTCCCAATGTCTCGGCCCCATTGCCCCAGGCGGCCCAGCCATAAGCTACTTATCTTCCGTAGTCTCTGCCTGGATGCCCGATTTTTGAGGACTGCCCAGCGCGTCTAGCTAGTTCATCGCTTCAGTTGGTGTTTCAAAAAACAGGGATCTGCTTCTGTAGAAAACTTTCAATTTGGCCGGGTAGAGTAGCATGTAGCGATGGCCAGCTTCACGAAGTCTCCTTTTCACCGCTCCGAAGTGCATCCGACTCCGCTGTACTTGTAGCGTGTAGTCAGGGTAGGCCGTGATCTTGGCCGATCCTCTGTCAATCGTTCCCCCTTTTCGCAAGAATTCAAGAATCTTTTCGCGATCACGGTAGTTCAGAATTTTCGCGATCATCGGCCGCGGGGGGGGCCCCGGGAGGCGGCCTCCTGGTTAGGGCCCTATGAGCTCTCTCAACTGCAAACCCCTGGGTCAGTACCGCGCCGGTAATCTCCTGCAAAAACATGGATTCCACAAATTCCGTGGGGTCTGGCCCTTCAGTTCCTTCAGGTAGGCCCACGATACGAATATTGTTGCGTCTGGCACGTCCCTCTGCCTGCTCCGCTCTGTCCTCCAGGTTGCCCACCCGTTGCACAAGGGCGTGTAGCTCCTTTTTGTGAGCAGCGCAATCTGCCGTGTTCGTGGCCGTCTCCCTCTCGATGGTCCCCGTGCGCTCTGAGACCGCCCTCACATCCAGCCTAAGCAGATTCACCTCCTCCTGGACGGCACCGATCTTGAGGTTTAAGCCTTCCTGTAGCTCTTTCATGGCGAGGCCCAACTTGGTCTCCCATGACACTTTTAAGTCTGCAATCGCCGCCAGCACCTCCTGTATCGTGCCAGGTGACTCCGCGGTCATCACGGGGGTCTCTTTGTTCTTGCCTCCTTCCGCCCCTGGGGGGGGACTTGGCGTAAGCCTCCATCGTGGGCTGTTTGGCCTTGGGTTTCACACCTCTCGTGGTCATATTGTTGTATGAGTCGGGCGGGGGCCCGTCCCGCCAGGCACCGAGGGGGAGTCACGCCACCCAATGCCCAAAGCCTGACCCACCACACCATGGGGCATCCAACACGCCCGGAGCACCCCGACCACCAGGCCCACGGTCCTGTCGTCACAGCCACATCCATTCGGCTCTCCCGCTCGCTGGGCCACCGTGCGTCCTAGGCGGCGCTCATGTGTTTTAGTCTCCAAGCAAAGGGACACAAGGGTCTAGCACTCGTGATCGCGACACTGACTTCATGATCCTCGGTGTTCGCAACGTGTCGCCGCCATTTTGTCTTGTCCGCCTGCTCAGGGCTCGTCCCAGTCAATCACATTTATTTCGGTTTCTAAGCCTTCCGGACGTCCCAAACTTTCACCGGGTGTAGTGGTGGCATTCACACACCTGGACATCGATTTCCAACGTCGGCCGGCCCCCTTGGACGTACCCCTCCATCAGGATCAAAACAGGATCAGCGGAGCTCCTCCAGAGTGCGACCTCTTACATGGCCGTCCAAGCCACGCCCCCGAGCATCCTTATTCTTTGTGCCTAAGAAGGATACTAAGGAACTTCGACCCTGTTTGGACTACAGGGGGCTCAACCAATGTACTCGAAAGGACCGTTATCCGCTACCACTCATCTCAGATATCCTAGAAGCGGTCCGAGGAGCTGTGATCTTTACCAAACTTGACCTTCGAGGAGCCTACCATTTGATCAGCATAAGAGAAGGTGATGAATGGAAAACTGCCTTCAGGACACCCTTCGGGCATTTCGAGTACTTGCTAATGCCTTTCGGTTTATCTAATGCAACAGCAGTGTTTCAACGGTTCATGGATAGAGTGTTCTCTGACATGCTGTTCCTCTTTGTCATCATTTATTTGGATGACATCTTAATCTACTCCAAGAACCCAACAATACATCAAGAACATGTTTCTATGGTCCTACAACGTTTACAAAAGAATAATCTACTCGCAAAACCAGAGAAATGCATCTTGCATGTTCCAACTGTTTGTTACCTGGGGTTCCTCCTAGATCCTCGAGGAATTTAAATGGATCCTGCCAAGGTCGACTCAATCCTATCTTGGCCCAGTCCCACATCTGTAAAACAGATACAGTCCTTCCTGGGTATTGCACATTTCTACCGGAAATTCATTCCTATCTTTTCTGCTATTGTACAACCCATAGTCGCCTTAATAAAGAAAGACGTTCCTTTTAATTGGACTAAAGACCAAGAATCGGCCTTCTATGAGTTAAAACAAAGATTTATTCGAGGTCCAATCCTGGCACAACCTGACATTGACAAACCCTTCCTGGTGGAAACAGAAGCCTCGGATTACGCCATATGAGCTGTTCCGAAACAAGAATCAGAAGACAAAAAAGAACATCCCATCGCCTACCTATCCCGAACTCTAAATCCCAGTGAAACCCATTATTCTGTTTTGGAGAAGGAGTTACTAGCCATCTGACAGGCCTTTACAGAATGGCGCCATCTGCTCTTGGGGGCCAAATTCCCGATCCAAGTCAGGACTGATCACAGGAATTTACAAATTCTTCAGTCCTTACAGTGTAGAAACAGTCGTCAGGCTCGCTGGGCCTTTTTTTGTGCTCAATATCAGTTCCAGATAAACCACGTTCCTGGAGTGACCAACATTATCTCTGGCGCCTTGTCCAGATGACCGGACTATGAACCAGAGGAAACTTGTGCCCTTCCTAAGATGTTTCCCGATTCCGTCTTTGTTGCCCAGGCAAATTCATTATTGGATAATATTCTTTCTGCGACACCTTCATCTGATCTCTGGAAGGAATTTCTTGAGACAAATAGATGGGAACTCTCAGTGAAAGATGGATACCTGCTCAAAGAAAAGAGTTTAGTGATACCTACACAAGAAGTTAGGTTAAAGATCATAAATCTCTGCCACGATACCTTCCGCTCAGGGCATCGAGGCATATCAGCAACTCTCAGACTCATTCAGAGGAACATTTGGTGGCCCAGAATGGCTGAAGATATAAGAAATTACATCCGAGCTTGTGCAATCTGCTTCCAGAATAAGCATGACAATAAGAAACCAGCAGGACTCCTATATCAGCCTGCATTACCTGACCGTCCCTGGGTGACTATTGCTACTGATTTTATTGTGGAACTACCTGCTTCCAATGGCTTTACTACCATAATGGTGACCCTTGACCTGTTTTCCCATATGGCCCATTTTACTCCCTTGGAAAAGCTACCTTCAGCACAAGAAATGGCAGGAATTTTCATAAACCACATCTTTAGACTTCATAGCCTTCCTTCCAAAATAATTTTTGATCGGGCCCCCAATGCATCTCCCAGTTCTGGAAATATCTGTGCAAAGTGTTAGGCATCCAACAAGCCTTGTCCTCTGGATATCATCCCCAGACTAATGGAATTACAGAACGAGTCAACCAAACACTCGAACAATATCTATGATGTTTTGCCTCCCAGGTCCAGGATGATTGTTCCGTCTTGATTTCCGTGGCTGAGTTCGCTTCCAATAACTCTGATCATACAGCCATTAAGACCAGTCCCTTCTTCTGCTCCAAGGGATTTCACCCTTCAAGTCTACCTACTCTGCTACCTCAATCCACCCCAGTTTCATCAGTTGATTCCTGAATAGACCATTTGGTTACAGTACACAAGGATGTGAAAAGTCATTTGGAAAAGGCCAGGGAAAATGTAAAATGATATGCTGACTCCAGGAGAAGACCAGGGCCTAAGTATGCTATCGGAGATAAGGTCTGGCTTTCCTCCAGGCTTTTACCTAGACATCTGAGACCCAACAAGTTAGCTCCACGTTTCTATGGACCCTTTACGATAAGAGAAATAATCAACCCCATGGCCTTCAGGCTTCAATTGCCCCAATCCTGGAAAAGGATTCACCCAGCTTTTCATACGTCCCTGCTGAAACCTTATTTGCATGACACCAGGACCTCTCCTCGACCTACCCCTGTGATCAACAATGACCAGGTCGAATTTGAAGTTGCCAGGATTTGTGACTCCAGATACAGAAGGGGTCGCCTCCAATATTTGGTGGAATGGAAAGGAAAGGATATCCACGTAGTGAGCGAACATGGGAACCAGTGTCCAACATGAATGCCCCTCGTTTTCTACGACGGTTTCATTTAACCCATCCGGGCAAACCAGGAGGATCGCAGTTTGAGAGGGGGCATGCTGTCATGATTTGCTGTTTCAGCACCTTCTTGACTACATGGTCCATAAAGCCTTGCTACATTCCCTCTAAGGCACACTCAACATGGCTGACGTTAGTGCGCGAGTACCGCGCAAGCATTTCCAGGAGTTCGCCAGTCCCTTGAAAAAGGACACGCCCCCGCAGCGCTTCACATCTCAACGCTACACTTCCGAACTTTGGCAAGTGTGCTCGTACTTTCCTGTGCTCTTACCATCTGTCCAGGATCTTAGAGCTTCTCTTTCCTAGTCTCCTTCAGCGCTCCCCTTATCGAGGGCCTTCGCCTGTAGCGCTCGCTCCTTCCCTTGATTCTCCTGGTTCCTTCCTGGTCTCCTTTGTTCCGGGACCTCAGTTGCTTGTGCTCCTTCCTGGAATTGAACGCAGACTCCTTCGGTCAGAATAAACTACACGCTGGAGGATAGACGCCCATGTCTTTACAAGTCCCGAGCTGATCCGGAAAAATTAAAAGAACCAGTCCAAGACTTCGAAAGACAAACAGGTGAGATTTCAGGCAAAGTGTGACAGGAGGGGCCTGTGACTGATCTTGTCCCTGGAACTGCGACTGCACCTGTATACACCTGCGGGCATGCCTCAGGCCGGACCCATCCGCAGGTGGCGGATGTATCCACGCAAACAGATCTTCCACTACCTGTGGATGAAGCAATTCGTGACAGGGTGGAACCGTTGCTAGCCGGTATTGCGAGGCATACAGGCACCATTCGTGATGATGTGCAGGCTTCCAATCGGGGGCTTCCACATCATCACAATGAGGTCTGTTGCCTCATTGACTGGCTAGCTCAGTTCCTGGTCACTAATCTGATACGTGTGCAGGCCACTGCTCCGACCACCTCCTCCTTTTCTTCTTCTGTGCGCCAGTCATCCTCCCTGCCGTCTTCCGGCCCAGATACCACCAGGGCCCCCTGTGTACCTGTCCCAACCCCGGCGACCCGTCTGGTGGAGATCACATCCCTGCCACAGTCAGGAGTCGAAGGAGGATCAGTAGAGGTTGTCACTGCAGCGACAGGAACTATGGCAAGGGAGGAAGTGCAGGCACCAAGCAGCAGGGCACGTGCACGACGGCCCCGGGTTGTGTCATCATCCCGGAGGCTGTCCTTGTGGCGCAGGTACCAGGCATTTTGGCAGCTGCAGGCTCAGGGTAGGAGGCAACAGGACTCTGGGCGTTCATCATCAGAGGGGAATATATCGGCCATCGGGCAGAAGGCAAACGTGGACCTTACGACAAAGATGTCTTCCATGTTAGAGCTTTTGGGCCGTCAAATCGGGGCAGAGCGGCAGCATGCACAGAGGCGCGATTCACCATGGCCAGGGCAGAGAATTTACTGCGTCGGGCAGAGAGGCGGGTGGAGGTCCTCGAGGAGACTTGCAGGGAGTTTGAGAGGAGCATGGAGGAGTCCCTGCAAGCCCTCGAGGGGGAAGCCGAGGACCGCCTACTGGAAGTGGATGCAGTGTTCGATGACGCCCTGGCGGAGACTGTGAGAAAGCATGGTGAGGAGATGGACTAGCCCGCTGCCTTTGTATATAGTTCTTTAGGAGTAGGTTTCATTCATTTTTTTCTTTTTATTTGGAGTTCCTGGACTTTGCTGCGCATCTTGTATATAGTTATTTTTGTATTGTATTTTTAGGATTTTTCTACATGTTTTGGGACCATGGACCCTGGATCTTTGTAAATATTTGCATTTTAATTTGAGCAGTTTTTTTAACCATGAAGGAATGGTTTTCACATGATATGTGATTTCATTTGCACATATGTTAATGGACAAGGACCACTTTTTTGACTCTTTCATTTTTTACATCACATTGATTTTGGTTTTCACTTTCTTTTGGTTTTTTATTTGGTTCATGCAGGTTTAATTTGATGTTTTTACTGTGTGTTACTTAGATATATGTTTTTTAATATAATTTTTTGAAATCGAAGTGGTATCTGGTCTCAACGGTTTAGTGCATGTTTCACTCCTCCATGACTCATTTGCGTGTCCCTCCTGTTCACCAATGTTGTTCATGTGTGTGCACATGCATGCATGTGTGATGTTAGGATTCACATGACATAGAGAGCATGACCAATGGATGGCTGTTGAGGTGCACCATGGGGAGGCAGCGTGTGGTGGCATTTTAGTTGGCATGTGCTGCGTGATTGTATGTTGGTCCAATGTGTTTTGGGGTGGCGGGCGGGGACATGTGGCGCCTGCAGGTTGCCGTCACTGGTGGAGGTTGGGGACAAGAGGCGGGGCCTGCCTGCAGGTTGCCGTCACTGGAGGGGGGTGGGGACATGAGGCAGGGCCTGCCTGCAGGTTGCCTTCATAGGTGGGGACATGTGGCGGGGCCTGGCTGCAGGTTGTTGTCACTGGTGGGGTGTGGGGACATGAGGCGGGGCCTGCCTGCAGGTTGCCGTCACTGGTGGGGGGTGGGGACATGAGGCAGGGCCTGCCTGCAGTTTGCCATCACAGGTGGGGACATGTGGCGGGGCCTGCTTGCAGGTTGCCTTCACTGGTGGGGGGTGGAGACATGAGGTGGAGCCTGCCTGCAGGTTGCCATCACAGGTGGGGACATGAGGCGGGGCCTGCCTGCGGGGTATGGTCACGGGTGATGGGGTGGCCATGCGGTGTGGGCTGCCTGCGGGGTATGTTCACAGGTGATGGTGGGGGTCCCATGTGGTGTGGGCTGCCTGCGGGGTATGTTCACGGGTGATGGTGGTGTCCCATGTGGTGTGGGCTGCCTGCGGGGTATGTTCACAGGTGATGGTGGGGGTCCCATGTGGTGTGGGCTGCCTGCGGGGTATGTTCACAGGTGATGGTGGGGTTCCCATGTGGTGTGGGCTGCCTGCAGGGTATGTTCACAGGTGATGGTGGGGGTCCCATGTGGTGTGGGCTGCCTGCAGGGTATGTTCACAGGTGATGGTGGGGGTCCCATGTGGTGTGGGCTGCCCTCAGGGTATGTTCACGGGTGATGGTGGAGATCCCATGTGGTGTGGGCTGCCTGCGGGGTGTGGTCATGGGTGATTGGGGGACCATATGGGGTGGGCTGCCTGCGGGGTATGGTCCACTGCTGGGGTTGGCTGTCCTGTGAGGAGGCATCTGCTTCCAGGGGAGTTGTGCGTGTATCACAGGGTACACGAGGGCCTTTCCACGTGATTTGGCTGGTGCAAGTGAGGTACGCAATTTCGCTGGGGCGCGGACGGGGTACGCGCAGGCCTTCCCACGCGATTTGGCTGGTGCGAGTGGGGTACATGATTTTGCTGGGATGCGGACGGGGTACGCGCGGCCCTTCCCATGCAATTTGGCTGGTGCGAGCGGGATATGTGATTTCACTGGGGTGCAGATGGGGTACACGCAGGCCTTCCCATGCGAATTGGCTGGTGCGAGCAGGGTATGTGATTTTGCTAGGGTGCGGACGGGGTACGCACAGGCCTTTTTCACGCGATTTGGCTGGTGCGAGCGGGTTACGCTCTGATTTTTCACGCAATTACGATGGGGGGGCTGTGAGTTGGGTCACGGATGGCGCAGGGCCTTGCGTCGTATTGGGCATTTCACTGGCTTTTGCCTGCGCACGGAGTATGTTGGGGACGTTAATGGTGCTGCTTGGTGTTCATTGCGCCACGACTACTGATGTCTCGGAAAATCCATGAATACGCGGGCCGCGCAATTGCTGGTTTGCGCCACAGCTGGTGCACGCGTGGCACACGCTCCTTCTCGGCACGCGGCACTTGCGCTGCTTCTGCGCTGGATTCTATGAATTGGGCCTGAAGATTTAGCAACATTTGGAAATTATGTTTTCATGATCGTGCATATAATCTGATATGTAAATTATGAATATTATCAGTAGGATATGGTTGTACTGTATTTATCAGAGTTCGTAAAGTCAAGTGTGAAACCCATGAATTAAGTTACAAACACACACACTTTAATATTGCGACCATACTGTTTTGGAAAACATGTACACAATACATGTTTGACATTTAAAGCATTACACAGTAACAGGTTTTGGATTGAACTGTTTTTTAAATTTAGTATTATGCAAGAAAAGCACAAGATGCAAATCCTTTCAGTAAATTGTTTCTATCCTACAAACTTTCAGAATCGCACATGCAGTTTGTTTTAAGATGTAACTTAAAATAAAAAAGGAAGCATCACTGAACCATGTGAGAGTTTACATTAGAGGTAGAATTTGAACGTTTCATGTTCTGAGGCGTAGTGGTGTATGGACTTAGGCCCGATAGCACATGGTCTTGCATTCGAATCCTTCGTGGAGCCTTGTAATTTTATTTTTACAAACAAGGATTACAATTGGCGTTTCGTATTTTAAAAAAAGGAGGATTATAATTTGAAAAACGAAGAGACAGATTTACCGTGACACGTGAAATCTTGTTTTGGGGCATGGCATGTGACACCTGCCAGTTGTTGTGTGTTGGTCTAGTTCTTGTGCCAGAGAGCGTCATGACCTCGTCATGATGCCTCTGTAATAAAAGGGGCTCTGCTGGCACGCACACGGCAGTCCAGCAGAGCCCCAGGAAGCGGCAACTCGTGTCTGTGTTATTTGTGCATTGCCTGTCTGCCACGTGATCGTGGCCTTGTTTGCAGCGCGGCCCAAGTGCTCTTGGCCCCGCGCCACCTGAGAAGAGGGGGTGACCCCCAGACTGTGGAGATCCCACCCGGTGATCCGGGCCGGGTAGGGTGTCCCCTGCCTGTGGAACGCTGGGTGCCCCCAGCGTGCCAGCCCTGTCGGGTGACCCTGACAACACGTGTGGCCCGCCCCGGTGACCGGAGGCAGGCCCACTACACCAGTGGCACGTGTCACTTGTAGTGGTGATATGCAGTGGCACGTGTCACTGGCATATGACACATGCCATAGAGCAGGAGCGTTTCTCTAGCACACAGTGTTTTTTTCGTTCCTTGAATCGGTGTGCCTGGAAACAGGTGTGTGTTGCAAGTAACCCGAACGTGACTGTAAGCAAGCCGACCCCTTCGCACACTTCCTGATGAATAGCATGCAAGTCACTGTGGCTAAAGCTATGCAAATCACAATCTACCAAAGATGAATTAGAGAACCCATGTGGAACCGCCTCCCGAACGCGGGGGCGGGGCTTTTATTAGAGACGCCCTGCGTCACCGCGTAGCGGGACGCAGGGCGGAACATAACATTCCTCCTTTATTGTAAAACAACGAAAACACAATACAACATGCACTCAACTGGTGTGCCTTGGCTACCACACATAGTCACTTAGCTTGGCTGGCGGTCTCGTAGCAGTTCTCAGGCGGTATCGCCCTTCTCGGGGACTACACCCCCTTGGTTCCCGATCGGGTTCACCTTCATTGGTGGTGTCCTCGAGGCTAGGGGCCTCCGGTGGTTCCCAAGTTCTGTCCTCCGCTCCTGTTTCATCTGGGATGGATCCAGGCTCCTCTTCTCTGGCCCGAGCATCTTCTTCTTCCCAGTGACACTCTTTGTCTGTCCACAGGGTGCGGGGTACCGCCTTGAACCACGACGAATTCCTCGTCACTTGACGGCGTCCTCGTGTCACTGTCACCATGGTTCCGTGCCGATCACTGACGGTCCATGGCAGTTCCTCATATCTGGTGTCGAGCTTTGCCTTGGTGGGGTTGCGTAGCATGATGACTTGATCCCCCACTTGATGGTTAGACGGCCTCGCTCTCCTCTTGCCGCTCATGTGGGCATTGGCATTCACTGAGGCGCCTGTGTCAATGGTCATGAGGATGCGCTGGTTCTGGACGGTGACCATGCACTTGCGCCTTCGGGCAGATTTTCTTGGCGGTCCTTGACCTTGGCTCAAAGCATGCACCAGATACACCTTCCTCCCTTTTCTGTCGTTGTCTTTACTGATGTCCTGCTGCACTGTCGAGACGTCATCCCCTTCTTCCTCCGTGGAGGAGTTGGCCACTGCGACCCTCCTTGCGTTGGCCTGCTTCTTTTTCTTGGTCGCATTCTTCTCAGGGGGATTCGGTGGGGGCTGAGTGGAGCTGCCCACTGATCTGCATACGGTAGCATAATGATCCTTCCTGCCGCATGCTCCACACGTGGTTCCTTGTGCGGGACAGTTGCGACGGCCATGTCGTGGGCCACCACACCAGCCGCACTCTGTGGGCCCGGGAATGCGCGGTTGCCACCTGTTTTGGCCATATCCCCTGCTGTGGTCCTCTCTCGAGGATAGTTTATTGGAGATCTGGGCGACCATGGCAGTGCTGAGGGCAGGTTGCAGTCTGTGTAGCATGGCCTCCATGTTGGCCGCTCTGGTGTGAGCCAGTTCCCTTTGGCGTCCGAGTTCAAGGATGCGCTGTAAAGGAATGCCTCTCTCGCTGAGGATCAGGCGTCGTAGTTTTTCTGAGTGTACGCCATTGATGACTTGCCTCCTAATTTCCTTCTCCACGTTTGTGAACTCGCAGGACATGGCCAATTTTCTCAATCGGGTGTGGTACGCGTCTAAGGTTTCATCCGCTGCCTGTATAGTGGTGCAGAATATAAAGGTCTCGTAGTCCGGGTTTAGTTGAGGGAGAAAATGAGCTGTGAGGGCATCTTTTGCGCTTTGGTATGCATCTTGTCCATCATCAACATTGAGGGAGTTGAAAATGCGCAGTACCTCGTCACCCACACTGAGCAGTAGGTGTGCTTTCATCTTCCTGGCCGCCGTAACCTCCTTGCACTCCATCGCCATCTCGAACTTCTGGATCCACAGCTGCCATCTGGGTCTGCTTGACGATGGGTCCGTGAAGGGGTCAAATGGCTGGATTAGAGTTGACGACCCTCCTTGCGTGCGAGGCTGGGGGGATGACAGCGACAGGTTTGCCGCAATTCTGGATGGCGTGGTGGGCCCAGGGGTTGATGTGCCGGCCGCCATGTCGACATATACCTTGTCGGTGCTGTCGTGATACGTTCAAGTGACTGCCAGCGCTGAGGAATCGGGCCTTCACCGGATGTGCTGCGGCCCCCTACCGCTGCGTGTGGAAAGCGCAGGACCTGGTGCTTCCGCGTTTCCCTGGTTGGCAATCCGTGTCACTGCATTCAAGTGTGGGTGTCCAGATGTCGACTGGCTCCACCATGCCCAGCTGGATGTCGTGGGGTCAAGGAGAAATGCAGATGTGGAAACAAGTGAAGAAAAAATTTTTATTTTTTTATTTTGGGTGGGGGGTCACGTGTGCGATCCGCCCCCCACCGGGTGTCCAAAAATTTCGACGCGATGGATGTGGGCCATCGGTATGCTTTCACACGCCGAGCGCGTGTTGGATTTCGTTCCGCCTCGTCGCCATTGTTGGATTCCAGCCCGCGGTGTGCGCACCTGGGGGCTGGCGTGTCAGGGCTAGGCCGCGCGGCCTGTGGCGCAGCGCCAGCGCGAGCTGTAATGATGTACACCCACGCTCGTTGCTGGTGTGCCCCGGAACCGCCTCCCGAACGCGGGGGCGGGGCTTTTATTAGAGACGCCCTGCGTCACCGCGTAGCGGGACGCAGGGCGGAACATAACACCATGGAGAGAACCATTAATTGCAAACACAGACTAGCTTGCTGGCCCAGCAGCCCAGTGCAGGACGCCATGTGGAGCTGCGACATGTAATGGGTTTGGCTGCAATGCAAACAAGCCCAATTACATGCGCATCTGCTCAAACAAGCGGACAAAACCCCCTCAACAAGCGACCTCCAAATATTATAAGCGACTTTGGGCAAAAAAAAGCCCAAAGTCGTTTATAATAAGCGCACCTGGAAACACTGTCCCAATCCTTCTTCTTCTTCTTCTCAATTATCGGAGGCGTGGGCGGACCCACGCAGGCGCTTCCCCATCCTAAAGGATGATGTGCACCAGACCCACCAATCAATACTTAGCACACATAAACTCACAACTCCTCCCACCGCCCGTCTGCCTCACAAAATCCAACATCACAGTGCTCCTCCTCCTGCCTCTCACACCGTCACCTCCCAGCAAAGCCCTCCCACTCAGCTCAATCCTGGAATTGCTCCTGAACCACTCCATTGCTCAAGAAAAATCACACTATGACGTACGAAGTCACATGAAGAAAAGTAGGCGGGCTGTTGCTATGGTCCGTTTGATTAAGTGTGCACACCTTAAATTTAGCAGTACATCATCACGCAGACCTCATTACTAATGAGTCATTAGTATTATAGACGTAAGGCAAGATGGCGACCGCTATCCAAATATGGGCGCCATGTTGGAAATTAATGAAGAAACGGAGTAGGCGGGGCGTTGCTATGGTCCGTTTCTCGGGTGGGAACTAGACTCTGGGGGTAGTCGAGGCGAGGGCGCGCGCCAGCAGACAACATCGAAAACAGGTTGGGCAGATAGGAAGTGGACACGGACGTTGCTTCTGACCCATTTCGTCGGAGCGTCGTGTGCGAGCCCCTCCCTCAGTGGGGCTGGCTCTATTGCAGGGGAGAGGAGACTCTCAGAGAAGGCGGACCCAGGCAGGGCGGAACAGTGACTGGGTGGAGGGTGCTGGGTTCGAGGAGGAGGAGCGGTCTCTGGAGTCGGATGCAAGGAGTGAGAGTGCTCAGAGGAGGCGGTAAAAATGGGTAAGGGGAAAGGGAAGGTTGGAAAGAAAGGAGGGGTGGAGGAGGAGGAGGCAAAGAGGGGGAAGGCATCTTCTGTGAAATTTACACCTGTGGAGGGGGGCAAGGGGGGAAATGAGGGGCGGCATCGCAGCAGATCCCCTCAGAGGGATGATGAAGGGGGGCTGGTCCGGGACATTCCAGGGTTGAGGGCTCCAGAAAAATGCGTTTGGAGGGGCTGGAAGCCTCAGTGAGCAGTATGTCCGAAGAGAAGATGCAGTCTGATAGTGTGTGGAAGGTAGTGTTGAAACCTGAAAATCGTGACAAGGCGTTTCTGGGGGTGAATCCGACGGAGATTGCTAGATGGTTGAAGGCAGCAGTGGGAGATGTTTCCCGGGTACAAGTGGTGGCTGGGGGTCGGTTGTTGGTGGAGGGGACGGATGCTGATAGCAAAGCAAAGATTCTGGAGGTGCATTGTCTGGGTAGACATGCGGTAAGAGTGTTTGATCAAAGTGGAGTGTTTTGTAAGGGGGTGCTGTATGGAGTGCCAGTGGTTATGAGTATGTCTGAGGTGGAGGAGCAACTAGCGGGAGTGGGGGTGGTGGAGGCGTGGAGGTTGGGGAGGAGGGATGCACATGGGGATGTGGTGTCTACAACTGTGGCAGTGAGATTTGAGAGAACGGAGTGTCCGGAGGTGGTGGAGATGGCTTATCAGAGATATCGTGTGAAAGCATATGTGGCAATGCCATTAAGGTGTTATAAATGTCAACAATTTGGACATATAGCGAGAGCATGCAGGAATGAGAGACATTGTGGGAGGTGTGGTGGAGAGCATGATATAAAGGAATGTAAGGTGGGGACTCCAGAGAAATGTGTGAATTGTGGGGGGGAGCATTCTTCCGCGTTTAGGGGATGTGAGAGTTACAGGGTAGCGAGAGAAGTGGTACAGGTGAGGGCGGCGGAAGGTCTGTTTTATGCGCAGGCTGTTGCGAAGGTGAAACCAGTACGGGTAGTGAGTGAGGGGAGTGAGAAAAAGTTGGTGGTGGATGAGGTTGTGGGAAGAAATAAATTGCTGGGTGAAGTGAAAGGTGTGGAAATGGTGGTTGTTCCGAAAATTGAATTTTTGTGTTTTATAGTGAATGTGCTGGATCTGGTTCAGAAGAATACGTCTATCAGTTCATCAGATCTTACGAAAGGAGTAGTGGAAGCTGGGAGGAGGTTTTTGAATGTTGTAGATGTATCAGAAGAAGATGTGTTTAAGAAGGTTGCTAAAGTGCGGAAGCTGAGTGGGGTGCCGGCATGAGGATTTTGCAGTGGAATGCGAGGAGTTTGTTGAGGAATGGACAGGAGTTGAAAGCCGTGTTGTGTGAGGAGTTGAATGTTGACGTGGTTTGTATTCAGGAGACGTGGTTGAGGGGTGATTTGAGATTTGTGATACCAGGTTTTGAGTTGTTTCGTGAGGATAGGTTGGAGGGGAGAGGGGGGGGTGTGGCTTTAGCAGTTCGAAAGGGGTTGATTGCAAGGGAGATTGTGGTGGATGGAGCAGGGATTCGGGTAGGAGGATCGGAAGTATTGGTGCTGAATTATTATAATCCGTGTGAGGTGGTGGAAGTGGGTGTGTTGACTGGAGTGATAAGAGGACATGTGGGACTGTGTGTTTTGTGTGGTGATTTTAACAGTGCCAACACGTTGTGGGGTAGTGATAGGACAGATATGAATGGAGAATTATTGGAAGACATGGCGGATGAATTGAGTCTGGTATTGCTGAATGATGGGACGGGTACGAGGTTGGATGTGAGGACTGAGAAGCTGTCGTGCTTGGATTTGACCTGGGTGACTGCTGCAATTGCAGGTGAATGTGATTGGAAGGTGCGTGAGGATGGAGACATGGGGAGTGATCATTCTGCTATTTTGGTAACTGTGAGGTAGAGATCAGGTCACGTATGACTGGGAGTCGGTTGAATTTTAGGAAGGCTGATTGGGAGGTGTACAAAGGAGTGTGTCGGGATTTGATTGTTCCAAGGAGAAGAGAGGGGGGGTTGGATGAATGGAATGAGCATCTGGTGCAGGGAATGAAAGCAGCGTCTGTGGCAGCAATTCCGGAGGTTGAGAAGGGGAAGGGTGGGAAGATCGAGGTTCCTTGGTGGTCGGTGGAATGTTCAAGAGCAGTGGCGGCACGAAAGAAGGCTAGAGCAAGAGCGGTGAGAACGAGAATGTTGGTGGATTTGGTGGCGTATAAGAAGGCTAAGGCGGTGGTGCAGAGGGTGATTAGGGAAAGAAAGAGAGGATATTGGAGGGGCTATTGTGGGTCCCTGGGGAGTGATTTTGGTGTGAGTGAGGTTTGGAAACAGTTCAAGCGGATGTCCGGATTAATGAGGTTGCAGGGTGGTATGTCTGTGTTGTTGAAAGGAGAAGAGGTGATTAGTGAGGATGGGGATAAGGCGAATTTATTGGGGGAATATTTTGCGGGGGTTCACAGTTCAAGGAACTTCCCAGAAGAGGTGAGGATACGAATGGGTGTGGTAGAGGAGGAAACGCGAGAGGTGGTGGCGAATGTTGGGCCTTGGGAGGAGCAATATGAGGTTTCATTTTCGATGGTAGAGTTGAATGGAGCGATTCGGAAGGGGAAGTGGTCTAGCCCTGGGGTGGATGGAATTATGTATGTATTTTTGGAGAAGTTGCCTGAGGAATGTAAGTTGGAGGTATTAGCGTTGTTCAATGAGATCTGGAAGAATGGAGTTTTGCCGAAGATGTGGAAAAGAGCGATTGTAGTGGCGATTTTGAAGGGTGGCAAGGTTCCTACAGAGTGTAAGTCATATAGACTGATTGCGTTGACTGTTGTGTTGTGTAAGGTTATGGAACGGATGGTGGTTGAGCGATTGAGGTTTTATTTGGAGTCGAATGGATGTTTGAGTGACTTTCAGAGTGGGTTCAGGAGGAATCGGTCGGTGGCTGATCCATTAGTGAGATTAGTGACTGGGGTGGAGGAGGCATTATGTGATGGAGAGTTGGTGGGAGCGTTCTTTTTGGATTTGGAGAAGGTGTATGATATGGTGTGGAAGGGAGGGTTGTTAGTGAGACTGTTGGAGATGGGTGTGAAGGGAAGAATGTTTTGGTGGATCAAGGCATTCTTGGCAGATAAGTCATTTCAGGTGAGAGTGAGGGGGGTGCTGTCTGAAGTTTGGAAGATGGAGAATGGGACACCGCAGGGGAGTGTGATTAGTGCGATGCTGTTTAATGCGATGGTGGATGGGTTGATTCGAGCTTTGGCGGGAATTGGGTGTCAGGTGGATTTCTTCGCGGATGATGGTGTGGTCTGGGTAAGAGGGCGGTGTTTGTTGTTGGTACAGAGACGGTTGCAAGCTCCGATTGTACGCATGGAGGAGTGGTGTGGGAAATGGGGTTTCTCGGTGTCTGTGGATAAGAGTGTGAGTATGGTGTTCTCAAGGAAAAGAGTGCAGCAGGAGTTGAATTTGGTTTTGAAAGGTGTGAGGGTGAAGAGCATGGAAGAGTTTCGGTACTTAGGGGTGATTCTGGATAGAAAGTTGAATTGGAATATGCAAGTGGATGGTGTGGTGGATAAGTGTAAACGCAGGATGAATTTGTTGAGGGCGGTGACTGGGAAAGAATGGGGTGCGCAACAGAAGTGTTTACGAATGTTGTATAAGGGGTTGATTTTGAGTGTGATGGATTTTGGGTGTCAGGTGTCAGTGGGTTATACGTCGAGTCAGAAGTTGCGGTTAGATAGAGTACAGGCGAGGGCATTGAGAGTGTGTTCGGGTGTGATGAGGTCCTCCCCAGTGAATGCGGTTCAGGTGCTTGTGGGAGAGATGCCATTGGGGTTGAGGAGGGATGCGTTAAATATGAGATGGTGGGTGAAGTGTAGTGCGAAGAGTGTGGCTCATCCGGTGCGTGAATGTTTGAAGTATAATTGGAGGTTTGACTATTACAGGGATCGGTGGAGGAGGAATGGGGGCACTTTTGGGTTTCACATGTGGGAGAAGGGAGTGCAGTGGGGTGTGGGTGATTTGATGATTGTGACAGATACGGATTTGGAGAGAAGGCCGAGGTGGATGATGAGATCTCCAAAGGTGTGTTTGGAGTTGGCGAATGTGGTATCAAAGAAGAGAGGTATGCGGGGTGAGATCAAAGCTTTGGGTCAGGAGTATGTGGCAGGAAAGGAAGAATACAAGGTGTTTACGAATGGTTCAAAGGATCCTATGTCTGGGAGAGTGGGAATGGCGTATTATCAGCATTGGGGAGTATAAAATAGGACGACTGAGGAATGATGTGTCTATTTGTACGGCTGAGTTGGTGGCGATTGCATTGGTGATTGACAGGGTGTATGAGTTGGGGCACGAGAAAGTGGTGGTGTTCTCAGATTCATTGAGTGGGTTACAGGCGATTGTGGCAGGGGATGGTGATAGGAAGGATGTCATTTTGGACATTAGGATGAAGATTGATCGGTGTGTGCGCAAGGGTATGGATCTGGAGTTGGCGTGGGTTCCCAGTCACAGTGGCATTTTGGGAAATTAGTTGGTGGATCTGGCGGCGGGAGAGGGTATGAGGAGGGGAGCGATTGATGTGAGGTTGCCTTTGAGTGTGGATGAGGTGAAGGCTGTGATGATGAGACGGGTCCTGGATGAGTGGCAGGAGAGGTGGGTGAATGGGGTGAAGGGCAGGTGGATGTTCGGTGTTCGTGGGAAAGTGTCGGTGAAGGTGGATGCAGGGAGTTCAGAATGGAGGAGGGGGAGGAGGTGATGCTGAATCGGTTGAGGATAGGTCATGTGGGGCTGAATGACTGTCTATTTTGAATAGGGAAGCGTGAATCAAGGGACTGTGCAGTGTGTGGGGTGCCTGAAACGGTGGGACATTTTTTGATTAGGTGTGAAAGACATGTTACGGAGAGAGAATTGATGAGGGTTCGGTTGACTGCGTTGGGTGTGGCTGAGCTGAGTGAGAGGATTATACTGGGAGGTGATGGGGAGAGAGGCAGGAGGAGGAATAGTGCGATGTTGGATTTTGTGAGGCAGACGAGGAGGTGGGAGGAGTTGTGAGCTTAAATGGAGCCAAATAATAATTAGTGGGTACGGTGCACATCATCCTATAGGATGGGGAAGTGCCTGCGTGGGTCCGCCCACGCTTTCGATAATTAAGAAGAAGAAGAAGAAGAAGCTATCCAAATATCACAGAGACTCCCCACTGCACGCCCTGTAATCAACCAAGCGCTTTAATTTGGAATAGTTCATTATGGACTACAACCGAATTAGACACAACCTCACTTATTTAGGCACCAAATGTTATATTTGTAATTACGCTGTGCACATCCCATGTCCTTTGGAGGTTGGTCTCATTGCAGATTTTGAACATCCCTCGTTCTGCGATGAACATAGGTCGTAGTAGTGCTTGGATCAGGTGCGGCATGCTGAAAATGCGGTGTTCTGTAACCGTTTATCCTGGTCTCGACTCTATTTAGTATCTGCTTTCTTTCTTCGTTCCCTTTCTTTGTCGTGTGGTCTGCTAGTTATATGTGTAAGTATTCAAATTGCGATGAGTCTGAACCCTAAGAACTTGGTTTTTAACCAGAACTCTGATTAAAGGGTACCCTAAATTCGGTTTTTCTATGGCTGGATTTAGAATAGGAAATGATCCCCGTCTAGATCATTTAGTGCAATGGGCTCCGGCGTATTTTGTTTGTTTGATTTCCATGAAAGCCTAAAGGTTGGCTGAGGTGTCTCGTGGCTAACGGGTCCCCTGAGGGAACAATAGGGGAGGAAGAATAGCTCGGGGGCAGCGCGTTTGTCTTGGAATCAAGACAACGCAGTTTAACACAGCTTCGAATCCGATCCCGCACTAAGCGTGTTATAAATGAACAATTAAATACATTAAAATGACCAACCACATTTCCTACCACGTGGTGGTACCAGTGATGGCTAAGGCACGTTGCTAGAGATGGCTGCAGTGGCGTTTAGCATACAAACTCTTTGTGCGGGATGCATTTTTAAAAATTTAATTATACATTGTCAACACCTTGGAGTACATTATGGTCATGTTTGGGTGTGATTTACATTGTAGTAATGTTCCTGACTGTAAGTAGAGCGTGGGCATCATAGCCGTCACTTCACGTGTAGATGGTGTGAACTGTATGCCTCTTACCACATACTTTCCTTTCGTCTCCGGTGGTGTTTTTGTAGTGTTTATGGAAAAAACGGGCAATTTACTAGCTTGGTTGGACCCTCAAGTTTCTTTGCTTGTATATGCGAGAGGGTAATATAAACGGAAGAGAACAAAACAAATGTTTGTGGGTATGGCCACTATTTGCCTGGGTACAATTTATGTAGTTCTGTGAAATTGCCTAGAGGCAGACTGGGCGTAAGTTGATAGTGTTGGTTTAGCTGAGGGGGACACTCATTCCCTTTCACTTTCTAGCAAGCGTCATGATCCTTGTCCTGAGCCATTCTGCTGGCTGCACGGTGGTGCATTCTAGGAAAGCAACTGGGAGGCGGGGGAGGGGGGGGCTTAAGGTTGTTAAAAATGTAGAACTGGAGGGGGGATTATTGCAGTTGTGGATATTGGGGCAAGACAGTGGTTGGAGTAAGTCATTTTTTGGTGGAAGGCTGAGATGTGAATTCAGATTTTCAACACATTCATTCCAGAAAGTCCTAATTCTAGCAAAGACAAGGAGGCGAAGGATTATGTTTCTCTTCCATATTTACTGTCCAGCAGCAAAGTATAACCAATAAAACATGAAACACAAAACTCAATAAATTACTACAATAACCATGTTTTAGAGACTGTAGTTCTGTTGTTATTGGTCCTCAAACTGACCATGTGATACTTTTAGCCAATCCTAATGTTCCTTGTCCATAAATCACCTTGTCCTCCTACTATTCCTCCTCTTTCTTTGTCCAGCCGAGGGCGTGTCCAGTGAACTTTTGTAATTCCGTCCGCTCCATGTCGGTAAGAGTTCGATTTCCAGATTGTTTGTTGTCTGCCACTGTACCTATTGGAACATAAAGTAAAATGGTGATTATAAACAGAAAGAGGGTGGGACAATTGTAAATCCAACCACAATTTAACAGTAATATCCTTTTGTGCATTTCACAAAACTGTACCATCTTATTGTATTCCTCATGCACCATTTCAGTAGTTATAGAAAACATGTAAAACATTACAGTACATTACATTATTACGATTGATAGGGTGGGATAATCCTTCGCCTCTGTGTCTTTTAATAGAATTATGACTTTCTGGAACTAATGTGTTAAAAATCTGAATTCTACGTCAAGACCGGAGGCTCAGATTATGCTTATTCAAAGCTTACTCACCACTAACGATGCCACACCTTCCGTTGGTTTAAAATAGAAAGTTTTAAAAGTCGATTAATTCGACCAATCTGCCGACCTCATAATCTCCTCTACTCTGGCACCTATGTTGAAAGCCTTGGTAGCCATCGCTCCTCTAGCTGAGTGAGCGCCATATTTTTCTACATCAATGGCTGCCTGTTACATTACCCATCTGGCTATGGTTGCCGGAGTTATGGCCTTGAAGGGTTTGCGAATTGCTGTCAGTAATTGAGATACTCCTGGGGGTCTTAATTCCCTTGTCATGTCCTCATATGCTGTTAAGCATCTGACCGGGCATAATTTTGGTAGTCCTGGAAAAGATTTGTAACATGTGGATCTCAAACCTGTCTTGGTCCTTCTCGTTATGAGAAAGGTCACTCTGTTAGGTGAAACACTCATCCTGTTGATTTCTAGTGCTCTAACTTCTGATGATCTCTTACAAGCTAAAAAGACATAGTAGTATGGCTAGTTTCCCTGAAATAGCCTTTCTGGATAGATCCTGATTATCTGGCCATGATAGAAATAATCTCAAAACTTTGTCTACATCCCACCATTGAGTGTATTTTTCACTAGGAGGTCTAGTCATTTATACTCCCTTTACTAATCTACAGATCAAGGGATGTTCACCTATTGCTATGCCTTCTATCCTAGGGTGTCCTGCCGATATTGCGGACATGGCTGGGTTAATAGTTCTGTATGCCTTCCCCTGGGCTGCTAACTGCGCTAAGAAATTGGCTATGTGTACTACATCCGATCCAACAGGAAGAATATTTGTCTACAAACACCAGCTACTCCACCTAGCCCATGCAGATTTATAAGCTCTGTGTGTTCCTGGGGCCCAAGATTCGTTAATGATGTTTTCAGCCTCATTCGATAGTCCCCGGGGGTCTCGCACAATGAATTTATTGTTGGGTAGCGCCACTGGGTTGTGGTGAGATAACTCCAGTAAACTAGGGAACCACACTTGCCCCCTCCAGTCCGGCGTAACTAGTACTAGGGATGCTTTCTGGCACCTCACCTGGGCTAGCATCCTCGCTATCATAGAGAAAGGAGTGAACGCATAGTTTTTTTGGTGACCCCATGGCTGTAGGATGGTGTCTGTCGCTACTGCCTCTGGGTCCAGTCTCCAGCTGAAGAACCGGGGTAATTGTTTGTTTAGTCTTGATGTAAATAAGTCGATTTGACATGGCCCCCATTGCATCATTAGATTTTGGAACACTTCCTCGCCCAGCTTCCAATCGCTGGCATCTCTGAGGTATCTGGAGTTCCAATCGGCCACCTCTTTCTGATGGCCCAGCAGGTACTCCGCTGTCACTGACACTTCCCTCTAAAGACAGAGCTCCCAGAAATCTTTTACCAGTGCTGCCAGTAGTGTGGATCTTGTCCCGCCCAGTCTGTTTATGTACATGACTGCCGAGACATTGTCCATCTTTAGCAGGACACAACATTGTGCCCTCTCTTGAGTCCAGAATTTCACTGCGAAGGACCCTGCTAGTAACTCCCGGCAGTTAATATGGAGAGTCATCTCCTGATCAGACCACCTGCCCCCTGTCGACAGGTTCCCACACCGGGCTCCCCAGCCCCATCTGCTGGCATGGGATTCGATGATCAGGTCTGGGGAAGAGCCAAATATGGCCCTCCCGTTCCATGCATCCATGTGGTGTAGCCACCATTCCAACTCTTCCCTCACCTCTTGGGAGATGGCAACATTTGTTTCGTAAGAAGCGCCCCCCCTGAGGTGTCTGACCTTTAACCTCTGGAGTGCCCTGTAATGTAGTGGTTCTGGAAATAACGCTTGGATTGATGACGCTAGGCAGCCCACTAACCTTGAAATGTCCCTCAGTGGCAGTTCTCTCTTCTCTAGAGTGTGGTGTCTTAACTGCTTTTTGATATCGTTCACCTTGGGAACGGGTAGGCTGAGAGCTCCCTGAACTGAAGTCCACTATGAATCCCAGAAATTGTAATGACTGTTCAGGTACTATTTTGGATTTTTCCCAATTTATTAGGAGCCCCAGGTCCTCTAACAATTTTATTGTCATCTGCACCTGTACTAGTAATGTTTCTTTCTCTTGACACATCAGACATACATGGGCATAATGTTAGGGGGCACGGGGGTGTTTGTCCGCCAACTTTCATGACGCACCATTTTGTCCCCATTCATTTGGCTGGGGCACCTTTTCATCATATATCATGTCCCCCCCAACATTTTCAGCAAAGTTACTCCACTCTCCACTGCAGACATTATGTCATCTAGGTAAATTATAAGTCTTATCCCCTGAGTCCTGAGATGCATCACTACTGGTTTTATCGTCTTGGTGAAAGACCATGGTGCGGATGCCAGGCCGAAGGGCAGACTTCGAAACTCCATGTCGATTCTCCCCAGATGAACCTCAGGAATCTGCAATGGGTATGGTCAGATATGCATCCTTTAAATCTATTCTGGCTAGCCAATCCCCTTGAATTAAGGTATCTCTTAACATGTGTATCCCTTCCATCTTGAAGTGTCTGTACACCACGTATTAGTTTAAACCTTTCAAGTTTATAATTGGTCTTATCTTTCACGAGAAACATTGTTTATATACCCCTTTGAGTAATCTGTTACTAGTCTTATGGCCTTTTTGCTTTCTAGTCCTCTCAGCTCTTTTTCCCGCAATAATTGGTCTTCCCTGTTTAGTTCTAAACCCCTTGGCGGGTTCTCCTGATGAGGTGTCTCTCGAAAGTCTATGTGAAATCCTTGTACGGTTTCCATTATCCAAGTATCCCTCGATACAGTGAGCCAATTTTGTATAAACTCTGCTATTCTCCCCCCTACTTCTGGGGTAATTAAGCGTGGGTTTCTTGCTCTCACCTGGGTTGTTTTGTTGAAGCTCCCCATGTCGCCAGCTTCTGCCCCTTCCTCTGCCCTTTGATGGGAAGAAGGGGGTTTGTCTTCGATCCTCCTGATCTTGCCACTGTGTTCTGTCCTTCTGTCCTGGAAGGATCTGTTAAAGTGGAATCGGCCAGCCAGGCGACCCCTGCCTCTGCTGGCCCGTCCAAAAATGTGTCTCCCAAACACTCTCTTGAGAGAGGTCTGTGCCTTGTCCAGTGCCGCATAGAAGTTAGCCAACTTAGTAAACTCCTTAATGAAGGAATCTCCAAAGAGTTTTCCCTTCACGGTTGACGCTGATTCCGAAGAAGCTAACTCACTTAACTTCGGGTCTATCTTAACCAGCAGAGACCTCCTTCTCTCTGTGGTGATAGTGTGGTTGGCGTTTCCCAACATACATATTGCACTCTGGGCCCACCCGATCAGGATCGTCAGGTCCACTGGCTCCACTTTTTCTCTGGCCTCTTCGCCAATCTGTAGAATCTTAGTGAGGGGCCCCGTTATGTCCAGCATTTATTCCTGGCATGAACGCCAGGACCTATCTAGACCTTTCCTCACATCCTTAGTGTACTTACTCATGAACATGATCATTTTGTCATCTATTTCGGGTGTATCTGCTGCACCCTCTGTGAGGTGAAGTCTAGGGTATTCCACCCTCATTTTACACTTAGCCTCCTTAGCTAGGGGCGCCCTCAGGTGCTTTCTTAAATAGGGCGCTATTCTTTTTGGCGGCTCCCATTCGGATAACGTTGGGTGGATTACTGCTTCAGGATCAAAGCCATCATCACCTGCACCATCCTCCTCTGTCTCCTCCTTCCTCTTTTTCTTTGGTGCTTTGTGGCCTTCTTCATCTGAGGAAGATATAGAATATACCTCTTCTTCCTCTGAGTATTCTTCCTCCCAGTCCTCCTCAACCCTCATCAGAGGTGTCTGAGGATTTATCCTGTCCCCTGCTAGGCCCCGCCTTTACTCTTACTCGCCTTCTCTTACCACCCTTCTTTGGTGGTGTGCCCGGGGGGGAGGGGGGCTTCCTCTGCCCTACGGGCTGCTTTTCTGCCCCTTTTTGTTTTCCCCTGTACCCTTTGGGAACACTACACAAAATTAAGACTACAAGGGGCAGCACAAATTCACCTTTTGGTACAAGCCTGTGCCACACAGAAAAAGTGGTAGCAGTGGCTGAGCAGCCAGACTTATCTCAAGAGGAAGTGAGCAGTATCAAATAGTTACACAAAGGACAGCAATTACTCTGATTCAGGAAAACACTGACTCAAGGTTTTCAAGTAAAAGAATATACATTTATTTTACTCTTCAATTGTATAACATTACACTATCATAAGCAGTTTAAAAATCACACTCTTAATACACCACACCACTCCCAATAGTTTTCAGACAGGTTCAGCTCACAAAATGAAGGGGGAGCAAAATGGCACTCTGATAATTAAAAAGGGAGGGAAAGACAAAGTTAGGTAGAAATTGAACCAAACCAACAGTTAAGTACTCAGGGCAATTGAACAAGAGAAACTACAGTGATAGGATCAGGTAAGAAAGGCTTAGGGCCAAAGTCAATGGGACAAAAGTTTGTTGCTCAAGATCACACAGTTCAGGGTAGTTTGCGGTAAAGTTTGTGCTACGAGTTCCAGACGAAGTTGGTCAGCAGAAAAGTTAGTGTTATAAGAAGAGAAGGACAGGCCCTCGATTTGGCGAAAGGTTTCACACACTTTCACCGCGGCTGAACGAAACGAACAACCGGATTTGCTGAGTACCTTAAAACGGAGAAGAAGCTGTGGCTGGGGCAGACGCTCTGGTAGTCCCTGCAGGCTCATGGTTCCTGAAGCAACTGTGGGGCTGACACGAAGTAGGAAGCTGGAGGATCCTGCACTACCCAGGGAAGAAACCAGCAGCAGAGCAAAACAACAAATAAAAGGTGCGCTCCTTAAAACCCAAGCAGGGTCCGACTGTCCTGGCTATCTGGCCCACTGTAACTCTGTACAGCAAATTCGACCAGAGGAGGGGTCCTGGCTTGAAGTTTGGGCGAACTGGTTGGTCCCACCAGCTCAAGGGAAGAAGATTCCTGGAGGATCCGCTCGTGCCGTTGGAGTTGAAGATTCGGACCTACAGCAGGGCTTTACCGGGCGGTTCAGTCGTAGTAGGGGTCCTCTTCCATCAGCTCCTCGTTGGTTCTTTCGTTCCAGTGGCGACGCTGCTCTTCCAGACCCATAGTCCTGCTTTTCATGCAGTTTTCCCCCATTCACACAGCCTGGCTGTCAATCACACAGCGTGGATGTCCTGGCAAGGACAGTCGCCCAGCCAATCAAACAGGAGTGCGACTTGGGTTACCAAGGGAACCCATGGCAGGGGTCCAAAGACCCCTCCTTCACATCCTGCCTAACCAGACTTTCAGGTGCATAAAGGAGGGCTTCTGTGCAGAGGCCCACGAAAAAACTGTGAACAAAGGAACCAAACCTGGTTTGGTGCGTAGAGACGAACACGAGAAAGACTTTACCAAAAAGAAATGGCGACTAAGCCCAGCCGGAACAATATTAAAATCAATATGGTTAAGCGGGTTTAAGTTCGAGGCTAATATAATAGCCTAAAACAATACCATGGTTATATAAGATAACAGCGGTAGAAAAATAGGGTAGTTACCACTGCCACCAGCCAAGTCTTAATGGAAAGGGAGCGAAACAGTGCTCCAAGAGGGACAGACAAAAGGGGATAAGATAACCCTTTCCAATACTCCATGTAAGATGGGGTGTGCTGGGTCTACGGTTTAAAGAGACTAAGTAAAGTTAATGGTAACTTTACATGTTTCTGGGAGACAGTAGTCAGTCCCAGAAACTGGGGTCAGTGGGATGTCTGAAAGACAACCCTGTGTCACTGCACTGAGGGTGCTGTGTAACACATTTAAGAAATTGGTGTCTATGGAGTAGGTGAGGCTCCATAGCCCAAGATCACACAAAATGTCAAACACACATAGCAAAACACATGTGAGAGTGGGGAAAAAAGGCTCACACTCTTACCAGGTGAACAAAACAAAACCCTAGAAATCCAGCAAAGCTGCTGAGGGACTCATTAGGTAAGGGAAATCAGCCATTTATGAGAATTCTCTCTAACACTCGCCCCCCCCACCAGACTAAGGGACAGGAGGATTTAATGCACTCCTGGATGAATCTCTACCTCTAGTCGGTTAAAAACATCATAGAGAAACCATCAGCATTTTGGTGGTGACATCCTGCTCTGTGATTCAACAGAACTTTGCACTCCTCTTGTTGTTCAGAAGTCAGCTGAGAAGAGAGATTAACTCCTATTTTTTCATCTAAAGGTTGGCCTCTGAGGAGGTCAGGCAGAGGTTCACTATCGTCCTCCTCTTGAGCTGAAGCTAAAAGCAAAGCTCCCATTTCTTGTCTCAAGGCATATGCCTTTAAACGGTTGGTGTGAAAGACTCTGGGAGCATACTTAGGTCTGCCTAAATCCACCAAATAGTTCACCTCTCCAAGTTTGCCCACAACCTCGAAGGGTCCTATCCAATTGTCCTGCAAGCCCTCTGCCTTGTTGGCACCATAACTAATACAAGCTGGTCTTGAGTAAGCTCAACCATGCTGGCCTTCTGGTCATGCCAATGTTTGACCAGAGCCTGACCTGCTTTCAAGTTATCACTTGCTTCTGCCATCATGTGTGACATCCTCTTCGGGAGACCTATCACATAGTCAGTCACTCTGACTTGCTTGGGGGAAGGAGCACTCTCCAACCCCTCCTTAATCAGGGCCAATAGACCTCTGACTGGATGGCGATAGAGAAGTTCAAAGGGACTGTAACCAACTCCCTCCTGAGGGACTTCTCTATAAGCAAAGAGAAGGCATGGCAGTAGAAGGTCCCACTTTTTTCTGAGGGGTTTCTCAAAAGCACCTATCATGCTCTTCATAGTACGATTAAACCTCCCGACCAGTCCATTTGTCTGTGGATGGTTGGCTATAGAGATCTTGTAAGTGACACCACAGTTTTTCCACATGGTTTGCATGAAGTGGGACATAACATTGGATCCCCCTTTCGGATATCACTTCCTTAGGAAACCCTACTCTGGTAAAAATACCAAGTAGCGCCTTAGCCACAGCCTGAGCCATAACAGTTCTCATAGGTATAGATTCTAGATATCTTGTAGCATGGTTGTTAGGGAGAATTCTCATTCTATGGCTGATTTCCCTCACCCAGTGAGTCCCCCAGCAGCTTTGCTGGATTTCTGGAGTTTATTTTTTCCACTTGGTAAGAGTGTGAGCCTTTTTCCCACTCTTACATGTGTTTTGCCATGTGTATTTCTACTGTTTTTGTGATCTTGGGCTCTGGAGCACACCACTCCATGAGACCCACTGTTATGTGTGTTACACAGCACCTTCAGTGCAGTGACACAGGGTTGTCTTTGAGACTTCCCTCTGACTCCATTTTTCTGGGGCTGACTACTGTCCCCCAGAAACAGGTAAAGTTGCCATTTACTTTATGTAGTCATTTAAAACTACAGACCCAGTACACCCCATTTTACATGGAGTACTGGAAAGGGTTAATTCCTATCCCTTTTTGTCTGTGCCTCTATGAGCTTTGTTTTGCTCTTTTAACATTTAGACTTGGCTGGTGGCAATGGTATCTACCCTAACTTTTCTACCGCGATTATACTATATAAACGTGGTATTGTTCCAGGCTATTATATTAGCCTCGAACATAAATCCGCTTGACCAAATACTCTTTCTCTTGTTCCGGTCAGGTTTATTCGCCATTTCTTTTTGTTAAAGTCCTTCTTGTGTTTTACTTTGCGTGGCAAACCAGGTTTGCCTTCTTTGTTCACTGTCTTTTGGCGGGCTTCTGCCAAGAAGCCCACCTCTTGTCGCCTGGGTGTCTAGGTGGGCTGTATGTGATGGAAGGGGTGTAGTCACCCCCTGCACAGGGTATCCTAGGAAACCCAAGTCGCACTTTGCCATGAATGGCTGAGGTGGTTGTCCGGCCCGGATTGACAGCCAGGCTGTGTGAATGGGGGATTTTCGCATAAAAGGCAGGAATCTTGGGCTGGAAGTCAGAGTCGCCACTGGAACTGCAAGGAACAGAAGAGAAGCGGAGAAGAAGATGGCTGCTGCAACTACCGAGTCCCGGTGAAGCCCTGCTGCAGTCCTGAGCTATTTACCCTTCAACAACAAGAGAAGATCCAGTCCGGAGTCTTCTTCCCTTGAGCCTGGTGGGATCCACCAGCCAGAGGATCCTCTTCGTGGTTGAAATCGCTGCACCCTGCAGTAGTGGTCCGGATGGCCATCTGTAGAGCCTCTCCTGTTTTAAAGGAGCGCACCTTTTGTTCACTGTCGCTGCTGCTGGCCTCATCCCTGGGTAGTGTAGATCACTCCAGACATCCTCCTTCTTGTCCCCACGACTGAAGCTCCAGGAACTGTGACTCTGCAGGAAACTACCAGGAACAACTGCCGTGGCACCAGCTTCTTCAAAGAATAAGGTACTGTGTCCAGCTTTGAGGAACTAGGGTGAACGCTTTTCTCCTCATCAAAGGCTTGCCCTTGTCTTCCTTCCCTCTTATAACTTTTGCTTCCTCTGTTGACAATACCCAAGTACTCCTGGCAACCTTGAATAGTGAACTGTCTGACTTTGTGATCCTCGACAACAGGAACCCGGTTCCACTTGACACTGGCGCAGGCCTATTGACTTTTATCTTCTTGTCATTAAGTGTTCTCTGATTCTGTCTGCCTTGACAAAAGTATTTTGACAAAAGAGGAGTTGGGGTGCCCTTTGGGGGGAAATTTATATAGGCAGCTGGGCACCTAAAGTACTAATTAACAAAAAACAACAAATTGCTGTGAAGGAGCCGGTACTATTAACCTTAAAGATTTGTTAAATTGGTAAAGTACCTTTTAGCTAGGACTTATGTACCAAATCTTGCCCCGAACAAAATCATATTAATGCATGATTCATGTAAATAAGCACCACATATGCCACAGCATTTTGAATATATAATTATTATTGTGATACTTGCACATGTCAAATTGCATCAAAAGAATACAAAGATTTTATGTATGTTGAACACAAAGTATGGACAAGATTAGAGAACAATTAAATCGTCTTTCAACCCTGTTCTAGAGGGAAAAGGGTGGAGAAAAATGAGGAGGGTAGAAATACAAGTGAACAGAAACCCAGTGCTAGAGGGAAAAGAGGTGTTCTGACTTGAGTGTCGTGTAGACCGTTGAGACCTCTGTCCCCAAGTGACGCACAGTGGAACCAAAAGAACCCCGCTGTGCGACCTTTGGAGTCACAGGTGGGAGATGTTACTTCCCGGATCCACGGAACCTCTGGAACACCGATGCTGCTGAAAGGAAACAGGGTTAAGTACCAGGCAAATACAATAGAATACAAGAATCACAGGATCTGAATAGTCTTACCTCTCCGGTGGTGGGAAAACCCGGGAGACCTAGTGAGGGAGGTTCGAGACTCAGATGAGAGGCAATCCCCAGAACAACAGGGACCGGAGTCACACGTGGATACAGGACAGCCAACCAGAAACTAGAGCTGGAGGTGTAGCTTGAGTCCCCAAAGGGCAATGGCGTAGAAGTCCAATAAAGTTCCAAGGTTAGATCCGAAGGCAGTTGAGGGACGGGCCGAGGTTCAGCAATGAGTAAACAGTTCCAAGCAAAGGTACAAAAGGATAATCCGAGGGAGTCCAGGTGCGTGATCCAAAGTCAAGGTAAACCAGCAGAGTAAGTCCAAACGTAGCGCCAAACAGAGTCGAAAGACAGCTGAGAAGAGGTGAGTGCTCCGTGCATCAAGCGTTAAAAACTGTGCGCTTCCAAGTCATGTGACGCCTTCCATCATCACGTGGGAAACGCCGCTCTGAATCACGTGAGCGGACGATTGTTCGATGCGGAAGCGTTCCGCCGCCCCTTCTCTCCATGGCAACTGCTAATGCAGGAAGGGCTGCAACCGGGCACGTACACTGTAAATCGGTCCTTTGGGGCAACCACATCACGTGAGTCTCGAAACCTGGAGGGAGTAGTGTGGGAACCCAGGGAAGGTGTTATGGAGGTACTAACAGTGTTCTGGTGTGCAGAGGAGCGTCTAACATAGCCCCCCTTCAACGGCCCACAACCCACTGGATTCCCAACCTGGGAGATCACATACGGCCCAACAAAGCGAGGCGGAAGTTTCCGACAACCAACCAGGTGGAGATGACGGGGAACCCACCACAAGGGGAGGAGCAGCCAAGCGCTTGCCATCAGCACGGGACTTCATGGAGGCCTTTGCTTCAGTAAGGTGGACCAGAGTACGAGCATGAACAGCAGACAGATCTCTAAGACACGCCGTGGCTGCAGGATTCAAGGAGACAGAAGCATCAGGGACGGGCAAGACCTTGGGGTGTTGGCCATACAGGGCGTAGAAAGGAGAGAGACCCGTAGCAGAGTGAGCCGCGTTATTGTAGGCGAACTCGGCAAGCCGTAAAACACTCAACCAGGAGGACTGCTGCTGCAAGATAAGACACCGGAGATACTGCTTCATAGATTGGTTCGTCCTTTCGGTCTGCCCATCAGTCTCGGGGTGATAGGCCGAGGAGTACCTGGTATCGATGCCAAGCAGCTTAGTCAAAGCTCTCCAAAAACAAGACGTGAATTGCGACCCCCGGTCGGAAATAAGGACAGAAGGGAGCCCAAACAACGTGAATACAGACTCGAAAAACAAGTTAGCCAGGACCGGGGCCGAAGGGATCCCCTTACAGGGGACAAAGCGAGCCATTTTAGTAAATGTATCCACCACCACCCAGATGGTATCAAAACCCCGCACCCTGGGGAGATCGGTCACGAAATCCATAGTCAATGTGTGCCAAGGTCTAGGGGGCACCGGTAGCGGAAGCAACAGGCCGACTGGGCAGCCTCTTCTATGTTTGGCTTGAGCGCAAACAGAGCAGGAGTTGACATAACATTCCACGTCACGCTTCATAGAGGGCCACCAGCACCAGCGCTTTAGGAGATCCATGGTACGCTCCTGGCCGGGATGGGCGTTAAAGGGGGCATCATGAGATCATTCAAGGGCCAGGTTACGGGTGTCGGGCGTGGGAAGAAACAAACGATCATGCACGAAAGGCAAGCCGTCACAATACACCGGATCCCAATCTCGCAGTTGGTCAGAGTGATTGCTCATCCATGCTCGCACAGAATCCAACAATGAGAGAGAGGGAGTACAGAGACAAATCACGTGACTCTTACCCAGAACAGTATCAGGGAAGTTTGGCAACGAGACCCCACCCGGAGAGCGTGACAAGGCATCCGCTTTTCCATGAGTGACCCCAGGACGATGAGTGATGTGAAAGTCAAAGGCGGAAAAGAAGAGATGCCACCGGACCTGTCTGCTGTTGATGCACTTTAGGGAGGCCAAGTCCTGCAGGTTCTGATGATCGGAGTAGACAGTGATTGGATGCTTAGCCCCCAGGAAATGATGGCGCCAGACACAAAAGGCGTCCATGACAGCCAGAAGTTACAGTATAATAGGCCTCAGTACTGGAAAACTTGCGGGAGTGGTATGCCACCGGGTGCAACTTGCCCGTAGTCGGACATGTCTGAGACAACACCGCACCGAGGGCGAAAGAAGAGGCATCCGCCTCGACTATGAATGGAAGTTCGGGATTGGGGTGCTGAAGGATCGGTGCGGTGGTGAAAGCGGTTTTAAGAGCCTCGAAGGATTCCTGATGTTCTTTTCGCCACTGATAGGGTACTTGAGGGCTAGTCAGAGCCGTGAGTGGGGCCTCAATTGTAGAAAAGGACGAAATAAAGCTCCTGTAGAAGTTGGCGAAACCCAAAAAGGCCTGCAAGGCCTTGAGTGTCTAAGGAACCGGCCAATCTAGGGCCGCCCTCACTTTGGATTCGTTCATGGATAGGGCCCCAGGGGTGATATGGAAGCCCAGAAACTTAACAGACGTTTTATTGAACTGACATTTCTCGGGTTTGGCAAACAGCGAATGTTTCCTTAGACGGGATAAGACCTCTCGGACATGCTGCACGTGGTCATCAAGATCCCACGAAAAGATCAGGATGTCGTCCAGATAAACAACCATGTATACGTCCAGAATGTCCCTGAATATGTCATTCATAAAACACTGGAACGTGGCCGGGGCGTTGCATAGGCCGAAGGGCATGACTAGGTATTTATACAACCCGTAACGGGTGCAAAAGGCAGTTTTCCACTCATCGCCCTCGCGGACGCGCACAAGATTGTACGCGCCCCAAAGATCCAGCTTGGTAAAAACGGAGGCATGGGATAAGCGGTCCAGGAGGGGGGTGATCAAAGGGATTGGATACCTGTCCTTTTTCATGATGGCATTAAGGCGCCGGTAATCCACACAAGGACGTAGATCCCCCTCTTTCTTTGGAACAAAAAAATGGGGCTTGCGGCTGGTGAAGTAGAGGGGCGTATGTGACCTAATCGTAGGGCGTTCTGGACATACTGCTCCAGAGCCTGTTCTTCCGAGGGGGACAGAGAATAGATCCTGCCCGAAGGAACGGTAGAACCCGGGATTAGTTCAATCGGGCAGTCAAATGGTCTGTGTGGAGGAAGCACCTCGGAAGAACCGTGATCGAACACTGATTCAAATGCTTTGTACTCAGGGGGAATTCCGCTAACTACCCCTCCAACAGTATGGGAATTCACAACCACTGATCTACCGTCATTCAATGTGAGCTGAGCGAGAGCTCCCAAGGCCCGTGACGGAGTATCCGTTTCCTGATGGGTTGGGAGACAATAGTTCTGGTAGATATCTGACTCAAAGAGGACCGTGCCTGTTTGCCAATTAATGGGAGGATTGTGCTCACGCAACCAGGGTATTCCTAATATGATACTGAACTGGGGTGTGGTAATCAGATCAAAAATTAGCGTCTCTGTGTGAATGTCTTGTATAGTCAATAAAAGGGGGGCAGTGTGGTTCCTAACGGGACCAGAGACTAGGGCAGTACCGTCTACAGCCTGAACCGGTTTGGGTCGGGTTTTCACCACTAAAGGCAAATTGAGAGAATGGGCTAAAGCAATGTCTACGTAATTCCCCGTGGCACCAGAGTCAATGATGATCGTGACTGCGTGGGAGATACCCGCAGAGGGACAAAGAGTGGCCTGTACAGAGATGGGCTGGACACGAGCAAAAGCAGGAGAGGCACCCGGAGATGAGGACTGGAAGCCCGCCCGGGTCTCCGGGTCTAGGGTCGAGCTGTCTGAAAAACCTGGGACTTCTTGGGACGTCGAGGGCATTCCTTAACATAATGACCCGTGGTGCCACAATAAAAGCACGCATTATCCACCCTCCTACGTTCTCTCTCGGATGTCGTGATGGAACTACGTAAACCTCCCACTTGCATGGCTTCCTCAGTGCTGGAGGCGGGAGTACTGACCGCTGTAGGATGGGAAAAGACCAACTCAGCCCTGCGATCTGAGCGACATGCATCTACCTGCAGGGCAAGATCCACTAGTTGTTGATACTGAGTGGGCATGGAAGGGACCACTGCTAAGGCATCTTTCATTGGATTACTCAACCCTCTATAGAAGACGACCGCCCGCTTGCTTTCTGGCCATGATGTCTCGGCGACCAATTGGTTGAAGCGGGTGATGTAGTCTATCAATGTCCCTCTACCCTGGGATAGTTCTAACAACTCCAGATCCCTGGATTGTGCCTTGTGTCGGGTGTTGAAGGCTCTGGACATCTCGGTAACTAGCAGATCAAAATCATAGAGAACCGGGCTATTGTTCTCCAGTAAAGGATTAGCCCAAGCGGCAGCCGTTCCGGCCAGGTGTGACAGGGTAAAGGCCGCTTTAGCAGTGGAGTTAGGGAAGGCCAGAGGTCTGCACAGGAAGTGTAACTTGCACTGATTGATGAAGGTCCTGAACTTCTTGGGGTCGCCTTGATAACGTTCAGGAGCAGCCAGGGGAGAAGGGGCTGGAAGGACCACCGGGGTTGGAACTGGGGTACTTGCCAATGGAGGAGGTGTGGCTGGAGTGGCAGCATCCCCGAATTCAGAGTCTGCAGGGAGGGAATGCTGGACACTCTGTATGGAATCTAGCCTTTGGTGAATCACGGTGTTTGCGGCGGCCATATCTGCCCTTAATACTGTAATTGCCTGTACTAAAGCAGCTATGGGTTCTTCCGTGGACCCCTGCATTGTTCAACACGGCTATACGGCTTCTCAGTCTGTTCTGACTTGAGTGTTGTGTAGACCGTTGAGACCTCCGTCCCCAAGTGACGCACAGGGGAACCAAAAGAACCCTGCTGTGCGACCTTTGGAGTCACAGGTGGGAGATGTTATTTCCCGGATCCACAGAACCTCTGGAACACCGATGCTGCTGAAAAGAAACGGGGTTAAGTACCAGGCAAATACAATAGAATACAAGAATCACAGGATCTGAATAGTCTTACCTATCCGTGGTGGGAAAACCCGGGAGACCTAGTGAGGGAGGTTCGAGACTCAGATGAGAGGCAATCCCCAGAACAACAGGGACCGGAGTCACACGTGGACACAGGACAGCCCACCTGAAACTAGAGCTGGAGGCGTAGCGTGAGTCCCCAAAGGGCAATGGCGTAGAAGTCCAATAAAGTTCCAAGGTTAGATCCGAAGGCATTTGAGGTACCGGCCGAGGTTCAGCAATGAGTAAACAGTTCCAAGCAAAGGTACAAAAGGATAATCCGAGGGAGTCCAGGTGCGTGATCCAAAGTCAAGGTAAACCAGCAGAGTAAGTCCAAACGTAGCGCCAAACAGAGTCGAAAGACAGCTGAGAAGCGGTGAGTGCTCCATGCATCAAGCGTTAAATACTGTGCGCTTCCGAGTCATGTGACGCCTTCCATCGTCACGTGGGAAACGCCGCTCTGAATCACTTGAGCGGACGATTGTTCGATGCGGAAGAGTTCCGCCGCCCCTTCTGCTGTATGCTCTCCATGGCAACTGCCAATGCAGGAAGGGCTGCAACCGGGCACGTACACTGTAACCGGTACAGAGCTATGGTCCTTTGGGGCAACCACATCACGTGAGTCTCGAAACCTGGAGGGAGTAGTGTGGGAACCCAGGGAAGGTGTTATGGAGGTACTAGCAGTGTTCTGGTGTGCAGAGGAGCGCCTAACAAGAGGTAAGTGTCTCTGAGATCAGTGAAATCAGAGAAAATAAGGAAATGAAAGATTTAATTTCAAAGTAAGATCAAAGCAAAGTTTTGCACATCAAAGGAAATAATAATTTCAGCAATTTACAAAAACAATTCTGGGTCTTGATTTTTTTACATCAGAGACTTGCTGTGTATACTTCAAATCCAATGTATATACACATACAGCCTACGGTCTGAGTTCAAGGCTGACCTATTTTTAACCAATATAATGTGAGATCAGGGTTTGTTGACAATAAATCAAACCTGTCAGTTCTTTAGTTCCTACTACTATATATTTTTGTATGAAGGAATCCATAGGTTTAAGAAGTCTGGTTCATGGATTCTCTGAGGAAATCCCCATTGGGGAGCCTCTCCTGTTTTAAAGGAGCGCACCTTTTTATTCACCGTCACTGCTTCTGGCCTCATCCCTGGGTAGTGCAGATCACTCCAGCAGTCCTCCTTCTTGTCCCCACGACTGAAGCTCCAGCAACTGTGAGTCTGCAGGAAACTACCAGGAACAACTGCCGTGGCACGAGCTTCTTCAAAGAATAAGGTACTGTGTCCAGCTTCGGGGAACTAGGCTGAACCCTTTTCTCCTCATCCAAGGCTTGCCCTTGTCTTCCTTCCCTATTATAACTTTTGCTTCCTCTGTTGACAATATCCAAGTACTCCTGGCAACCTTGAATCGTGAACTGTCTGACGTTGTGATCCTCGACAACAGGAACCCGGTTCCACTTGACACTGACACAGGCCTATTGACTTTTATCTTCTTCTCAGTAAGTGTTCTCTGATTCTGTCTGCCTTGACAAAAGTATTGCCTATGATTTTTGCCCCCAACTTTCTTGTGTTAACTCAGGTGCTAAGTGTGTTTTAACTCCGGTAACAATTCTTCCCGCGGGTACGTGTATCTTTAGTAAGACCGAACTATCATTACTGTCAAAAAGTGATCGCATATGTATTCCCGGTAACACCTTTTGTTTCATAACACTGGTCTGTCAAATCCTAAGGTACTTACCTTGAGTTGTTCTGCACAAGGAGAATTGGTTGTGTGTAGTGTATTTTACGTGTGGTTTTAATTTAATAGAAGTGAAGTGTTTTACGAACAGATGGTCTAGAAATAAATGTACTTTTACTTTCCAACCAAAAACCTTGAGTCAATGTTTGCTTGGGTCATAGTAATTGTAGTCCTTTGTGTAATCTCTAATACTGCTCATTTGCTCTTGAGATAAGTCTGGCTGCTCCGCTACTGCTACCACTTTAACAGTGTAGTACGGGCTTATACCAAAGGTGAACTTGTATTACCACTTGTAGTCTTAATTGCGTGTAGTGGTCCCTAAGGGCACTGCACGGGATTCTGCCTAACAATGGTCTACTACAACCAGGATAAACATGTTCCCTGAAGTTGTGGGAGGGTCAAGGGGACCGACAATGTCAATGTCTACCCTCTCAAAAGGAACTCCCACCACTGGGAGAGGCGCCAGGGGTGCCACATTCTTGGCTCCACTCTTGCCAGAGGTTTCGCAAGTGTGACAGCTCCTACAGAATTTGTCATCTTCTGTACCCAAATTAGGCCAGTAGATGTAGAGAGAGAGCCTTTCCGTGGTCTTCTTGAAGCTCAAGTGACCAGCCAAAGGTATCTCATGGGCTAACTGTAGGAACTGGAGTCTGTTGGCAAGGGGCACTACAATTCTTTTGCAGTCCCCAGGGATAGACTCAGTCGGTTCACTCTGGCCGTTCAGAAGAGGCCATTTTCCCAGCTTAACCTGTGCTTTCCAACTTCTTGCCCATCAAGTTGGTTAGCAGCCTGTCTTCGAAGACCTTCAAGAGTAGGACACTCTCCCCTGTCCTCTGCAGAAGTCTGCACTGCTGGGTCCACCTTCTGCCAGTAAAGACTGCAGCTCAGGATGGTTAACAGGGTCCAGATCTCCAACTAAAACAGTGTCTTCTTCCAAATCTGACTCTTCAGATGCTGTCTCAACCACACAAGTTTGCACCTCACACTCTGCCTCAGCAGGTGGGGGAGTCACAGGTGTGACTTTGGACAATCTTGGGGATGTCCTTGTTGGTAGCACAGGGGTGCTGTCTGACTTTTTCCTGGAGGTCTTGGGTTTCCGCTTTGCCTCAGTTTTCCTAGAAATAGCAATGAGCAACTCCTGTGGAGTGGGAGTGATATTTTCTTCTATCACCTCCTCTGGAGAGCCTCTCAAGGTTCTCTCCCTTGCAGACCTAATGAGCTCCTGTTTCCTTTTACTGGGAGGCCTGGGGGTGCTTGACACAGCTCCAAGCGTTTTCAGGTCATTACCCAACAGGACTCTCCCAGGCACTTCACTCTGCACACTAACGGGTATTTTGACAGTCATATCATTACACTGGATGAGAGCTGGTAACTGGGGAAGCATTTGCACAGGGGCTCCAGCTAACTTGGTGAGGCGTTTGGGTGCCTTAACAACATCCTCCACCTTGAAAAATGATTCATCCACCACAGTTATGCTGGCTCCAGTGTCTCTGATGGCAGGGGTTTCCTGACCATTCACAAGAACACTATCTTTATAATACTCTTTAGTATTATCTGGGATTGAATTATAGACATCTAAATTCTGTTGTTCCCACTAAAAAAACACTAGCTGAGGCTCTCATGGGTTCATCAGCCAGTAGGTGAAAGTTTCCACTTGCTATGGGTACTTCTTCCTCTGGGGAGAAGGCTAAGGAGACAGTGTGGACCCCTGAAGGTTTACCCTTTTATCTGGGATCCCCTTTCACATGGTCAGTTGACCCACAAGCATAACATTGCTCATTGTTCTGACCTCCATCTGGTTTGGGTCCAGATGGTGAACTAGCCTGATTTGGTTTCCCAGGGGGCTTACCCTTATGTTGCTGTTTGTGGCCCTCTTTTGGATTGGAGGTATTAGAATTCTCATTGTTATCTTTCTTTGGCTGTTTTCCCTCATCCTTCTTCTGAGTAGCCCTGTTGGCAACCCACAAGTCAGCAGCCTTAGCTTAGTTTCTTTGGATCTATCGCCTTAAAATCAGCCAAGTGCTGTCTGGGCTCAGGAGAGCAGACATTAAACATAGACTCCAACATAACAAGATTCCTCATACCTTCATAAGTGTTCACTCTGTAACCCTTAATCCAACCATCTTAAGTTTTTCAAACACTCACATACCCAGGTAGCCCAAGGGGTACCATCATGCTTTTTGAGGGTTCTAAACCTCTTAAGGTACTGGGAAGGGGTCTTCCCTAATCTAGCAATTAAAGCTAGCTTCACACACTCATAATCCAGCATAATCCACCTCCCCCACTTCCATTACAACATCAGATGCAATAGGGGGTAGCCTAGAGAAGAGCCAGGGAAGCAACTGATTCCCTGTAATGTGTAATGTCTTGAATCCCATGGTTATATTCAAACAGTGCCAACCAATCCAAAATATCAATCTTAACATCACACATACCCATAATTTCTTTAGGCATACAGGGTCTCTTTGGACTAGAAGATCTAGAGGACTCTGGGAGAGAAGCATTTTCAAGAGACAATTTCTTCATTTCTGGTTCATGATTCAACTCCATTTCTCTGAGTTTAAGTTCTTGGTGTTTCTGTTCAGTTTGAGCATTTAAACTTTTGAATTCCAGTTGAAGCCTCATCTTTTCTAGAGCAATGAATCCAGGACTGAGTGTAGGTCCTGTTGGGGTCCCAGTGGACAAGGGCTGAGGTTGCTGAGCAGGCAAGGGTGCAGTTAGGCCTACATTAGGAGACACAACTACCTCTTCCAACTCATCATTAATAGACATATTATCATCCTCAATACTTTCCACATTTGCTAGAGAGTCAGGTATTTCAGACCCACTCCCCAGACTTTGGTTCTTTAACAACTCTTCAATAAATCCAGACGTGTTGCCTTTAGCAGAGAGTTTCTGTTCTTTACACAGATTTCTTAAATGATCTCCAGTGTAACTCAGGAGGGTCTCCTGATTGTGGCTATCCATATCAGACAGGATTAATATTGCTTGTTAGTGATGTTAGCCTTGTGGTTAGTTGATCCAAGGTAATAGCAGCACTCTAAGTGTAATTACTATACTTTGATCCTCACCGCTGTACACCAGTGTTAGGCAGAATCCTATGCAGTACCCTTTGGGAACACTAGACAAAATTAAGACTACAAGGGGCAGCACAAATTCACCTTTGGTACAATCCTGTGCCACACAGAAAAAGTGGTAGCAGTGGCTGAGCAGCCAGACTTATCTCAAGAGTAAGTGAGCAGTATCATATAGTTACACAAAGGACAGCAATTACTATGATTCAGGCAAACACTGACTCAAGGTTTTCAAGTAAAAGAATATACATTTTTTTAACTCTTCAGTTGTATAACATTAAACTATTATAAGCAGTTTAAACATCACACTCTTAATACACCACACCACTCCCAATAGTTTTCAGACAAGTTATGCTCACAAAATGAAGTGGGAGCAAAATGGCACTCTGATAATTAAAAAGGGAGGGAAAGATAAAGTTACAAATTAAACCACACCAACAGGTAAGTACTCAGGGCAATTGAACAAGAGAAACTACAGTGATAGGATCAGGTAAGAAAGGCTTAAGGCCAAAGTCAATGGGACAAAAGTCTTTTGCTCAAGATCACACAGTTCACGGTAGTTTGCGGTAAAGTTTGTGCCCCGAGTTCCGGACAAAGTTGGTCAGCAGAAAAGTTAGTGTTATAAGAAGAGAAGGACAAGCCCTCGATTTGGCGAAAGGTTTCACACACTTTGAACGCAGCTGATTTGCACAGTACCTTAACACGGAGAAGAAGCTGTAGCTGGGGCAGACGTTCCTGGTAGTCCCTGCAGTCTCACGCTGCCTGAAGCGACTGTTGGAGTGATACGAAGTAGGAAGCTGGAGGTCCTGCACTACCCAGGGAATAAACCAGCAGCAGAGCAAAACAATGAATAAAAGGTGCACTCCTTAAAACCCAAGCAGGGTCCGACCGTCCTGGCTATCTGGCCCACTGTAGCTCTGTACAGTGAATTCGACCAGAGGAGGGGTCATGGCTTGAAGTTTAGGCGAACTGGTTGGTCCCACCAGCTCAAGGGAAGAAGATTCTTGGAGTATCATCTCGCGCCGTTGGAGTTGAAGATTCGGACCTGCAGCAGAGCTTCACAAGTCAGTTCAGTCATGTTAGTGGTCCTCTTCCATCAGCTCCTCGTCGGTTCTTTCGTTCCAGTGGCGACTCTGCTCTTCCAGACCCAGAGACCTGCTTTTTATGCAGTTTTCCCCCATTCACACAGCCTGGCTCTGTGTAACACACTTAAGAAATTGGTGTCTATGGAGTAGGTGAGGCTCCATAGACCAAGATCACACAAAATGTCAAACACACATAGCAAAACACATGTAAGAGTGGGAAAAAAGGCTCACATTCTTACGAGGTGAAAAAGAATAAACCCTAGAAATCCAGCAAAGCTGCTGAGGTACTCATTAGGTAAGGGAAATCAGCCATTTATGAGAATTCTCCCTAACAGGGGCGCCCTCAGGTGCTTTCTTAAATAGGATGCTATTCTTTTTGGCGGCTCCCATTCGGACGACCTTGGGTGGATTAGTGCTTCAGGATCAAAGTCATCATCACCTGCACCATCCTCCTCTATCTCCTCCTTCCTCTTTTTCTTTGGCACTTTGTGGCCTTCTTCTTTTGAGGAAGATATAGAATATACCTCTTCTTCCTCCGAGTATTCTTCCTCCCAGTCCTCCACAACCCTCATCAGAGGTGTCTGAGGATTTATTCTGTCCCCTGGTAGGCCCCGCCTTTATTCTTACTCTCCTTCTCTTACCACCCTTCTTTGGTGGCCTGCCCAGGGAGTGGGGGGTGTGGGCTTCCTCTGCCCCATGGGTTGCTTTTCTGCCCCTTTTTGTTTTCCCCTGTGCTTTTCGCCCTTTGAACTCCTCCAGGCCATGTGAGAACTTGAGCCAGTCTTCTATCAGAGCTATCTGCTGTGGCCCTTGTCCCAACGAGACTCCCAGGGCTTTTTGGAGGACCTGAGTCGTCTCTGCATGTCTCCTCTTCTGGCTAATGTTAGCCTTTCCCTCATCACTAGAGGAGCTCATGTCTGCACAGAACACTGTGGATTTCAATAATATACCAGGAATTCTTATGATCTCTTATATACTCTCTTTGTTGTAGAGGTATAAATATATATGTATGCAGTGATCACCTGGTCTGATAGAAATATATATGATATATTTGTATTATTTAACAGGTTTTACTTGGGACTGTGCCCATATGGTTGTTGCAGTACCTTATTGTGGCCTGCAGGGGCGCTGTGCTCTTTGATCGCGCAGCGCGATTTTGATGGAACATTGCGCTATGAAAGCGAAACGAATAGAATGTGATTGTCAAGCTTGTAAATATAAAACGATCTCAGCGATCGTATACTGTGACTGAACGGACTCTAACGGTCCGTGGAATGTGGAGAGAGAGCGCCGGAACTACGCGGTCCAGTCGCGCTGTCCTTTCCGTGACCGCAGTGCCCTCTGTGTTTGTTCTTTGGAGTTGCGGTCGCCGGAGCACCAGCCCCGTTGCGACCGCAACTTCAAATACTCAAAAACTGATGCAGATATGCTCCGCCAAACACTCCTAATAGTGCGCACGTGTGCGTGCTAGTATGTCTAATAAAACACTAACATATAAAACACATTCACACAAGTAATGAAAAAAAGGGAACTTAACTCGCTGCCGAGCAGCAAAGAAAGAGGAGGAATAGTAGAAGAACAGGGTGATTTATGGACAAGGAACATTATGTTTGGTTAAAAGTATCACATGGTCAGCTTGAGGACCAATAAGAACAGAACTACAAATACTCTAAAACCATGGTTATTGTAGTTGTTTATTGAGTTTTGTGTTTCATGTTTTATTGGTTATACTTTGCTGCTGAACAGTAAACATGGAAGCGAAGCATAATCGAAGCCTCCGGTCTTGACATGGAATCTAGATGTGTTTGAAGTTCAACAAACTGGAGAATTCTACTTTCCTCCTCGGTGTCCTTTTCTTCACTCAGCTCAATTCTCCTGTAACTACAGCACCACCTCCATGACAACCTGTCTATGGGTGTGCTCAATGATCAGTTGTAGGCCCCCTGCAGCAGCCATCAAAGCAATAATTAAACATCCACCTGCTAGCTATGGAAGAAGCCCCCACACCCTTCTGTACTGTTGAACCCACCTCTTGCATTTTGCCGCATGACTACTCTATCATTTGTGAATACTAACCTCGAAAGTATATATTTTTTGGGGGTTTCAGTCATTATTATGGTGAATGTCCTTGGGGTCATCTTCGACTCAGCAATCTCCTCTCCTCACATCTCTAAGTCACACTACCAGCTGCACCTCCTCAGAGGCATCATTCCTTTCCTCTCCTCCAGAAGCTCACTGTCTCCAGAGTTCTGGTTCTCTCTATGCTGGGCTACTGCAACAGCCTCTTTCTAAATCTGCCTGCCTGTACTCTCCGCCCTCTGCAACTCATCCAAAACAGGACTGTGAGACTTGTTCTTGGCCTCAAGGCTAGGGATCGTATCTCTCCAGGACTGATATCTCTGCACTGGCTCCCAGTGGCTGTGAGGATTAAGTTCAAAACCCTCTGCATTGTCCACAAGGCCTTCTGGGGCCTCAATACCTTCAACTCTCTCTTCCTAAATATCTTCCTTCTTGTGCTCTAAGCTCATCCAACTCTCTCAAGGTCAGTCACTTCTCCAAGCAACAAGTTGGTGGTAGAATGCTTTCTTCGGCTGGGGCCTTCCTGTGCAACAGCCTCCCAGCCTCTCTGAAACTTGAGGAGAACCATCTCTGGTTCCGGAAGCACCTCAAGACCTTCCTCTTTCCTCCTGCTTTCTCTTCTCCTCTCCCCTGTTTAACTCCTGGCTGAAACTGCCCTGGTCACCTGGCTACCCTCTGTTCTTGGGGCCCAGGTCCCCTCCCCACCAGTTGCACACCTGCACTGCCCCCTGGCAACCCTTGCACTCTGGGTCTGTTTCTGTGTCCTTATAGCTCCCTTGCAGCACTTGACACCTGATATCTGCACTTACTCATCCACCTTCCACCAGCTGGCCGCACTTCTTATTTATTGTTTTGATTTATTACCGTTTATCCTATGTACTGGACATCCCCTCCCCCTCGCACCTCCTCCCCTACCCACCTGCACTTGCGCAATCTCAATGTCACCTGGCCTAGTAAGATCGTTGTCTCTGTCTTCCCTCTGTTCACCTCCCTTGCCTCTTAGCGCCTTGAAACACTTGTGTATAGGCATGTTATAAAAACCGTATCATACCATAACACCTTCACTCCCCCAAGACAGGCCATGTTAACTTTGGACAGCTCTTACAGCGACACGCAGTGCCTTTCTTGTGTAATGCCACCCAATATTAAGAACAAACGCTTTGTACATCCCATTTCCCTCACTTGGGATCATGTATCAAGATATGCAGCCCTCACTCTTCCCCCTCTGGTGGAAACTTTGTGGCCGCCCACTCTTGTTCTGTTGGGGGGGAGGGCTGGGGGGAAATTGCACAGCAGATCGGTCTTCACGGCAGAAGTGGGACATCTGTTTTCATTCCAGGTAACACTGCGTGTCTGTCTGTGTGTCTTGACTGTCGCCCAGCCGCTGGCTGGTGCATGTGCAGGTCTATCTCGAGTCCAGGTGAAGGGGCTGGCTTCTGCAGGAGATTACCTGCCCATGCCCAGAGGGGAGCCTCGCCTTGTTTTGTATGAGAGCTGACAAGTAGGTGGGGGGGGTTCTTCTTGCTTCCCCCTTCCTGTCTCTCACTTGACTTTATGGGAAATTCAAGGAGTAACTTGACGCTTTAGCCTAATGTGTGCCATTGAACCGAAGCAAGACTCCAGCTCCCAAAATGCATTGGGCCTCATTACTGGTTTGGCGGTAGCCATGCCCTTAATAAGGGCATGGCTGCCTCCAAAACTGTGTCCGGGTCCGGGTTCCCTGAATGGGGAATTACCGGGCCATTCCGAGTATGGAGGGCCCGGTAATTCCTCCTTCAGGGAACCTGGGCCCAGACCTTCCCCATTGGAGCCCCCATAAGGCTCAATGGGAATGGGAGCGGGAGCTAACAATGGGCCGATTACGACCGGCCCGTTGTTAGCTCCCTGGTCCCCTCGCGGGACCCGGTAATGACGCCTGGCGTCCTTACCGGGTCCCACGAGGGGATCTCGTAATATTGCGTAATGCTGTTAACGGGCCCGCCACCATTAGCGGTGCCCGTTAACCCATTCCGCAATTCTCGTAATGAGGCCCATTGAGTGCTTGAAAAGAAATGTAAGGTGTGTGACAAGCCAGGACGGCTTTGTCTAGTTAGTAAGACTTCTTATAATCTGGAGTTCTGCATTTTGCAGTCCTGCTAAGCAACCTGGTTATCAGGTGTATGTGGCCACATTGTTAAAAATAGAAAGGGGACCAAAACTGCATCTCCCAGAATACACGTTTTGTTTGTTTCTGGGCTGGAAAATCAGTGGTGAATTACGTGTAGTTTTCGGGCCAACCCAGTGCCCAGGGGACAGAATCTCAAATATGCTCTGCTGCAGAAAATGGAGCAAATTAATGCTATGTTCCCGCTTAATATGGAATATAGCAAATGGGTTTGGGCCCCCATCTCTATCGTTTAAGGATGTTTTCACTAGGGTGTAAACTGAGCAGGCTGTTTTGTTTCTTATGTTTGCTGCTTAACACGGAAAAGAAGATTACAAACACATATTTTTTTGTTATGCATGGTACATGTTCATCTGTTCTTGCCTAGTGCAGATGGATGTTGGATAGTACGGATTGGCGCTGAACCTGTTTGCTCGATTCCTTATTTTGTAAGCTTTTTCTCATTTTCAGCACTGGTGCATATATTGGATAATGTGGCCCGAGTATGGAGTTGTTCACATTCTGCCCTGTCATATGTTTCTTTGCACATAGTCTGCGTCACATCTAGACAGGATTGTGAAGATTAGCTTGCGTCCCATCTAGACAGGATGTGAATATTAGCCAGTGCCACATTTAGGTACAATTGTGAATATTAGCCTGTGTCACATCTAGCCGGACATGCAGAGATAGTCACGCGCCACATCTAGAAAGAATTTGGCAATTAGTATGCATCACATTCAGATAGCGATGCCACCAACCCATTAACTAAAAATCTCACCCTGCTGCATACACCTCTCCAACTCTAACGAAACACAAGCACACCAAACAGCAGGAACTTCACTTCACTGCAATAACAAAACCAATCGCATATCGCCTCGCATAACAAAACACGGCGGCTACCATCTGAAAACCACACCTAAACTCAGTGAACTATGCCAACAGTACTGCTGCCAACAGAAAATCACTGCTCTCTTGCACTTTTCCTGCTCGGTCCTACCAACTCGCTCCACCCCCTTTCCTTTTCAGATCCGTCAGGGGACCACTCTGGTGGTGGTAGTGTGCGGTACAAATGTCCTTTAACATTAACAAGCAGTGCTGAGCTCCTACAGCGACGTGCACGCTCCATACTTATGCAATCATGGCAATATTTAGAACAATCGCATTGCACATCCCAGTTCCCTCACAGGGGACCACGAATCACGGCATTCCCTCACCCAATCACAACCATGCCCAAGCCAGTCTAGGCAAAGCTTGTTAGAGCTTAGAATTTCACAATTGGGTGAGAAGTGGAATTGTGCTACTTTGGAATGCATATTTATTCTGTGACCTACTGGTCACATACATCTGCAACTGGTGCTGAAACCATACTCCTGTACATCCCATCTTATCACCCCTGTTGCTTTACACCAGCTAGCCTGAAAGTGAGATGGCCACAAAATACAATTTTCCACCTAGCTTGTCCAGTTCTCTGCCTACGCCATCCAATCTGCTTAGTCTCTTACTGTCCTTCCTCTTACATAATGAATACAAGATATGTACACAAAGTAGTGATCAATAGTTCCATCCAGTCTGTACATCTACAAATCTGCTGCAATACCATCCACTGTATGTAGCCTCCAGAGCTCACTTTGCTCTGATTATGATTGCCTTGTATAACAGCAGAAACATGACAGGTGGCCAAACAGTTTTCAGAGCCTTTTTATTGTATATCTATTTGAGCCCATTCATGCAGCTTACCTTTTAAAGACACTCATCCAGGGCATGCAAAGTGTACTTACCAATTGGAGTAGGCTTTAAGAAGGGCAAGTACCATTTGCAGGGGACGTTTGTATTTTAAAAAAAATAATTACTTTGTTTGCATTAAAAACATTTCACTGTGCATGTCTGGCCTCTGGGTGGCAGCTGTGTGCCAAACATATTGTTTTGTTGGTGACTTGCACCATTTTACAGAAAGCGCATTAACATTTTTTGTCATTTGTTGCCATGGGTCAAGTGCATTTCCCTCAGGCGGAGTAGGTAAACTGACTCTGTAATGTCTTACTCCAGCTGTACACAAATGCTGTATTGTTACTTGTTTTATGTCGTGTGTACTAACAACTTCTAGTGACATTAAACGGATTAGTGTACCATTGCTTATCAAATGGGTTTTCAGAAAATGTTAATTGGCAAACTCTAGCAATCAATTTTTGAAAACTAATTTATGCCTCAAATCCTTTCTGTCCTGTTGACCCCGACTTCTTTAAGGAAGAGTGGTGTTTTTGCTCTTAAATCAGTGTAATCTTTTTGTCCAACTTCCTTTGAGAGGGTTTGTGGGGGATGGGGAGCCGGGGCTGAAAATCCTAAATTCTCAAATCCCATTTTTTACTATCCAGCTTCTCCAACACAGGCTTTTCAGTGGAGGGCAGTCTAAAATTACAATCATTCCAGTTTTTCCGTAACTTCCCCAACCCAGACCATAGAGGGGAGTTTGTGGGTGGGTGGGGGGGATTATATCGTGGGCACCGCCGAACGGACCGAGATTCATAGACTTTTCATTTTATGTTGCCAGCGTTGGTTCCCCAGCAGGCATGTGCCCCGCAAGGGCATGAGGGGGCTTAGAGCTCCCAACGAAACACTTGTGTACAGGCGCTTCATAAATGACATGGCATTTCCTTATCACAATCACACGAGTAGGGCATGAGCCTCCAACCTTTCCCTGTTCCAGAAGTATGTGAATCAGTGGCCTTCTATCTTCTGCAGTACCAGGTGTACATCTGGTTGGAGATCGAGAATGTATTTTTCTAACGAGCAATTAATTTTAGCTTCGTGCCAGCTGACGTGTGAGGAGGAGCCCGCTGACATGAGGAACCCACGTGGAAGAAGGGGCTGGGTCAATGGCCTGGTATCCCCTATGGAGCAGGCAGCCTATGTATAGGGTCATGCCAACCAGCCATTTTGATTTGTAGCCTGTATAATTTACGTCACTGACTCTGTATGTCTGAAAGTCTTGCTAGTTCCCATTTCGGCAGAACATTCCGCGGCAGCAGGGCTGTTTGCTGGCGCATCTTTATTTTTGTGGAAATACACCCTGTTCTCCTTGCAAGAGGTGTGCCGAACCTCTAGTGGATTGCATTTTTATGGTTTTGGTGCTGGTACTGGATCCTTTAGACATTATATAACTTTTTCAAGACTCAGAGATTGAGTTTTGGTATGATCCTTGGTACTATTCAGCTTGTCAACCATGTTGCTTTGCTTTCACAGACTGCGGTTATGCGACGGTCCTACCACACAGCCCTTCTAAGCCATAACAATTGGGTGCTCTACAAATATCAAATTATGTAAATTAATTGCTGATCTGTGGTTATCTGCTCCCCAAGCCTTCTCCAGGGCGCTTTCACAACCCTTTGAATTTGATCCCTGTTCCTGCAGTAGTGCTTAAATGCACATTTCACTATAATATCCTTTAAGCTTTTTTTTGCTTTAAGTTCTTTTGTATCCTTTCACTTTTATTAAATCAAACAGGATCTAATTCTAAAGTGATATCTCTATTCTTTTTCGGCAACTCCTCGATGCGCCCAATGAAAATGAACCCTCACCATATGCCAGTTCCTAGGCTCCACGATAGGCACATCCAGACAGACAATGTATTTGTATTTATTTTATTTATATACCGTTTTAATCCAAAGCGCTTTACAGATAAACAACAAGAATACATTCAACATAAAACTGTAGAAGCAAACAACAATATGTATGAATCAAGCCCATAAAGCAGTAAGTAGGATAATTTATAAATGAGGATGAAGAAGAAAGGAGGAAATGGGGAAGGAAGGGAGGAGGGTGCGAGAGTAAGGAGAAAAGTGAGTCAGTGGGAGGACAGAAGGATTTAGGAGAGAAGGGGAAGGTAAGGAGAACTATGAGGGGGTACTAGAGAGAGAGGGAGAGAGGTGAAAGGGAAGAAGGTGGCAGGGTGGGGAATAAAGAAGGTGTGATTTCAAGGAGGCGCGGAAGAAGGAGTAGGTGGTGATGAGGCGGGTAGAAAGAGGTAGAGAATTCCATTGTAGGGATCTAGGAGTTGAACGGAGCGGAAGCGAGAAGAGGCACAAGGGGGAGGGGGAACAGAAAGTAAGAAGAGGTCCACAGAACGAATGGAGTGAGAGGGGGTATAGAATGAGAGAAGAGAGGAGAGATCAGGGGGGGCAAGGTGATGAAGAGATTTAAAGACAAGTCAAAGAAAGTGAAATTTAAGTTGAGAGTGGAGGGGGAGCCAGCCTAAGTAAGAGAGTGAGAGTGAGATGGAGATGGAGTCAGGAGGAGAGAGAAGACAAAGGGTGCGGGTGACTGTATGTGCTTGAAATATTGAGTATGGCTTCAGTAGACTGGCAAAATGCAAAGAGTATCTGATAGTGTCTCTTAACAGGCAGTTATGCCATACAAGAATAGGGGGCACGCGATGTAACAGCTTCTTCTAGTGATGGTCATGATTAGTAGAAAAAAGTGCATTTTGTCCCTTGAACAAAATTGATTAAATCTCATATTTGTTTGTTTTTTATGGAAGTGGATGAAGAAGGCTCAGTCCTGGTAGGTAGAATATCGATTTTCTGTTTTAATAAGCAGTCTGTAGGATTGTGCCCCAGATGTGGTAACGATGAAACTTCATCTTTGACTGAAGCTTCAACTTAGACTAACACTGTGCACCTTTATTGCTTGTTATGTTATGTTATTTGGCATTTATATAGCACTCTATATATCATTGGTATGACCTCAAAGTGCACGTAGGTTGAACGCCCATGGGGACCGTAGTCCAGGTCAGTTGAGAGAATTAGGTGTTGCATGGTCCCTGGGAGCACCAGTTAGGTGTGCAGCTGTTGTAATTGCCTGCATCGTAGCATTAGGTGTGGCGATATTGATATCAGTTGAATGTGTGCAGTCTGGCGGGTGGACACCAAGACAGGGGTCTGGCTGCGTTGGCCCTGTAGGACGCTTATGTGTGCAGTTAGGCCGGTTTGTCATGGGAAATAGCTGCGTTTTGTAGAATTATATGGTTTTTGTGTTAATGTACGTATGTGAGCAGCTAGGCCGAAATTGATCGAGGGGTATAGCTGCACTCTAATTGTGTGATGGTGTAGAGAAGAGAGTAAGCGTAGTGATATGGGAGGTGAGAGTGTGGGTTGAGTTATGATCTAAAACACAGGTAAGTAACCTACAGAACTATCTCAGGCGGAATTTTGTAGTTGTGAGGCGAGCGGGTGGGAGAAAATGTAATTGTGCAGCGCATGCACCTGAGTCATAGTGCTATCAGAGGGGGTACTTTCAAGATGTGCGATAAAGTAGCTTACTAGATGTGAATCAATCTTCCAAGAACAATTCCTAAGTGTGTAAATAAATCACAGTATTGTAGCATGCACCCTCTAGGTTTGAGTCGATCGTAGTAAGAACGGTTATAGAAGAACGGCACAGTCAGGCGATGCAGACTAGTAGATTGAAAGTCTCAGAGTGGGCACTTTCTTGGTTTGGTTCAGTGCAATGCTAATAGTTCCTAACAATTTTGTAAGTGTGAGTCAATGTAATGCTAATATTTTATAGCAATTTTCTGACTCTGGCAAAGACTAGTAAGTATACAGTACTATCACATATTTTGAGAATTCTGTATGGTGGGAGAGAGGCACAGGTGCCACAATACACCATGTTTCACCATACAATAGAGAAAGATGCCAGACACAAACAAAGGACTACACCCCACGGACTGCACCCTCTAGATGCAGGCCAGCACAGAAAAACAGGGTCAGAAGCCACAAAAACACTAGACAAACCCACCAGATCAGCACACAGTGCTCACCAAAAACAATAGAAAAAACACTCACACCACTCCAGTAGAGTACATAAACAGGCCAAAAACGGAGGGAACTACTCACTCAGCATCAACCAGCTCCTATAGCTGCTTCCAAAGTGATTTCCATACCAGATCCTTCCACATTGCAGTCCACAAAGCAAAGCAAATACAAGAATAGCGGGCATGTGATGTAACGGCTTCTTCGGGTGAAGGTCATGATTAGCAGAACAAAGTGCATTTTCTCCCTTGAACAAAAATATATTATTAAATCTCGTATTTGTTTCTTTTTTCAGGGAAGTGGAGGAAGAAGGCTCAGCTCTGGTAGGTAGAATATCTATCTTTTGTTATAATAAGCAGTCTGTAGGATTCTGCCCCAGATGTGGTAACGAAGAAGCTCCATCTTAGACTAACACTGTGCATCTTTAATGCTTGTGTGCAGTCTGGACATCTGCCATGAAGAATGTTATGAAGTACAAATGTAAAGCGATCTATTTACAAACACTACAAGTCATGGAGAAATATATCATTGTATAGTCATTACTTTGGCAGGTCCCTCGATGATATTAATGAATGAGAATATTAATTACGAAATTGCCACTGTGATAAACATCTTTGTCTGTTATTAAGGAGGATGACTTGCAAAGAAATTGCATTCAGTAAATCTGAGTTAACCATGGAGAGGGCTTTACAATTCACAAAAATAGTTACTCCGGGTAACTTTGTTTTACTCCTGAACAATATATTCTCATGGGTAATTCTAAAGTCCCTATGCCTCTTTCTAGTCCCTGGACTCTAATCACAAGTGCGTGCTCTGTCCTAGCCACTTTTTTGCTTTAGTCCTTAGTTCCTTATATTGGTTTCTCTTCCACCTTAAGATCAGTTCCAGCGCCAAACCCATAGAAGCTCTTGAATTGCCAGTAGTTTATGCCTCAAAGTGGTTGTATTTTGGTGTCCCATTCTGTATTGAATGCACATTTCGATGAAATGTTTTATGAGGTTTGATTAAACCAAACCACAAATAACAGATTGTTCACTGTAACTCAACATACAAAAGAAAAAGTTCAGTATTTCTAACTGAAAAAGCATCAGGGCTTAATTGAGATGACCTCTATAGATCGCTTCCCTAATCTTCACCGGATGCAAGCTGAATAGCTTGCGCTTAAATTGACTTGGAAGCCGATTCATGGAATTAATGTGCGCTGAAATTTTTGGCGCAAGCGTGCGAATCGCAGTGCAAGTGCGAAAATCGCAGCGAAACCCGCGCACAGCGATTCATGGAAGTCCATGCGCGTGTAAATCCCCAAACTGCATGCTCTAAGCGCACAGCGAAAGCACACATAGCGCAGCGCACACAACATAAGTAGGCGGAACAAGGAGCCTAACACGTGGAATGGGGAACAACGCGTGAAAATGTGGGCGTCACGGGGGAAGTACAGGAGGCAAATGCGCGGAACTCCCACACACGCGTCTACAACACGTATTCATGGAATCGAACGGGGCTAATGCGTGCGCAAAAAAAGACGCGTTGATCCAGAAACACGTACGCCAACAGGAAGCAGGCGTACGTGGACCCGCGCAGCATAAAAGTGCGCGCAAACAACAAACAAGCTCAGACGCCAAGATGAATATACCGTTCCTAGCATCAGTGGTCGTGGGATACCGCAGGAGGAGGAGGATAGTCAGGCCCAGAATTTTTACACTCAGAACCAGCCTTTTTGGGATGCCCGATGACCAGGTGTATGGGAGGTACAGGTTTCCACCTCACATAATACTCGACCTGGTGAGTGAGTGGGAGGATTACCTCACATCACCCACCCTGTGCTCCCAAGCACTCAGCCGCCTGGAGAAGGTCCTCAATGTACTGCACTTCTTGGCCACTGGATCATTTCAGTGGACAAGTGCTATAGTGGGGGGGGGGGGTGTCACAGGCCACACAGTCACGCTGTCTACACCAGGTGTTGGCCATCATGACTGCACGCCCATCAGTCCGCAGGCTCATATACCTGCCCAGAACACCTGCAGAAAGGCAGGCTGCCATCCAGGATTTCTATGGGCTGGCACACTTCCCCAAAGTGCTAGGTGCCATTGATTGCACCCATGTGGTTCTACGTCCCCCCCACATCTATAGAAACCGCAAGCACTGGCATTCCATGTGCAGGTAGCATGTGATGCCAAGGGAATCATCACCTCACTATATGCCAACTATCCAGGGTCCACCCACAACAGTTTCATTTACAGAATGTCAACCCTAAACCGGGACCTAGAAGCTGGGCAGCATGGCGATACATGGCTGCTTGGTGAGTATAAATGCCATTGCACATGCATGCATGTCAGATACTGAGTAATGTCACAACCCCACTAATGATACCCATCACCACCTCCCCAGGGGACAGTGCCTACCCTCTGAGCACCCACATGATGACGACAATTCGGAATCCCACAACGCCACGTGAGGTAAGATACAAAACAGACCATATTGCAACCCGGGGCATAGTGTAGCGCACATTCAGAGTGCTCAAGTCACGCTTTCGCTCCCTTAACCGCTATGGTGGGCAGCTGTTACATGCTCCTCCAGTAGTGTGCAGGATCATAGTGGCAGTATGTGTCCTGCACAACGTTGCAACACGCCGGGGCCTGCCGGTGGACATGGCGGTGCCCCCACATCCCCAACCACATGCACGCCCGCTGTGCATGGGAGGGGAAAGGGCACGTGGTGAGGCAGCCCGTACCCACCTGGTGGCTAATTACGTCACATAAAATCACACCCCTGTGAAGTGCACACAGCCCTGGCACATACCAGCTGACAATCAATGATGATGACATAAGGGACACTCAACTGTCACAACCATACCGGCCTGAGATTGGTCACCTGGAAGTGTTACATTGTGTGCATCCCTACCTACCCAAACACCACCAATGCTGTGTCATCAAAACACATACATCTATGCTGCTAAATTCATTACCCCCCTTGCTAAATACAACATGAGAACAGCGCCATGTCACCCAACCCCTCCCCAGCTCCACCACCAAACACACCATGGCATGTCATGCAATGTGAAAGCAAAAAAAGCAATGCACAAGACCTGACACAAGTGTCACAAAGTACACTGTCCCTATTGGAAACTGCCCACACACAATATGCTCCCAGTAATGTATAACTAACAGCATACATTACCAAATACTTACCACCAACACAATGCTGCAACACACCATGGAAAAATGCAAAAACATGACAGTACTAAGTTCAAGTAGTGGTAGTCTTACAACCTGAATACGCCAGCACATCGACCCATTACAACTGTAGAGTGTTGCTGCCACGCAAATGTCTCAGTGTACTGCATACAACATGAACTGCATCTGCAAAGTAGATGGCCTTGCGAAGATATGAGGAAGGAACCTGCAGATTAGGAGGAAGACATGGATGCACAAGCACATATCAATACACCATGCAGTGTACAATACAACAACAATATCCACTAGGGATGTCTACACAGTATTGACTACAGACTGCCCACACAGCTCATGGGAGCCCAACGTCACTGTGTAATTCACTGTCACTTGGTCACACCCTTTGCAAGCCCTTGGAAACGGGAAGCAGGAGGGGTGTGTGTCTCACGAACCCAAGTATCTAACCCAAACTCAGTACAAGCCTGCATGTGCCCAGCCGGAATACAGTGGATGCCCACGGGAGCCACACAAGGCAACACACTTAAAAAAAAAAGAAAATGGCCATGTGGGGGCTAGGGGGTGGGGGGGGCCACCTAGGAGGTTTGAGGACAGGGTGCACACCAACACCCACCTGCGTGGATGTTGCGAAAAAAAAAATACCTCCTTGGGATCATGGCCTGCACGGCTATGCCATTGTGGGAGAACTGCTGTCGCTCTGCTCATCCTCTGCTGCTGCATCAGGAGGCGGTGGCACTATGGGAGGCAGCCCACACAAAGCCCTGGTATGGTCCTCCATGTCAGCAAGTATGCAGGTCTGGAAGGTCTGATTCTGGAGGATTAAAGTGCGGAGATCCCCATGCAGCACATCACGGGTTACCTGCATTTCTGCACGCATGGCCTCGCGTGATGCCCGGATCTCCTCATGTGTTGCATGCAGCTCAGCTGAGAGCGAACGTGTGAGCTTCTCCAGCTGCTGTTCTGCCCTTAAATTACTGGAAGCCTCAAGTGCAACCAGAGTCTGCCTAAGGTTATGTAGTTCTACCCTCAGGGCTTCCCTGTGGCCCTGGGACTCTATTGATATGGATTCGCGCAGAGTCTCCAGTGCCGCCTGTCTATCCCTGTTGGACGCCAACATGTCTTCCCTGTGTGATTGGCAAATGGAGTCTGTTGCCTGCTGTTGTTGCTCCATCTGCCTTTCAGGGGGGATAATGGAAGTGGCCACCCTCTCCATTGCCTGAGCCATCACTTCTACTGATGCTGCCTGTTGGGTTGCCATACTGTACATGGAGTTTTCCCATACAGTATTGCCTGGTGGGGCACGGCCACCGCGTCGACGGGCACCACACCTGTTTAAGGCAGGGCGATCTGCACCTTGCTGTGCTGGCACTGCCTAAGGCTGCAGGACTGCATTCCCCCTCTGATCTGCTGGCCCAGGAACAGGATCAGATGCTGTGGAGTGTGACCCTGCATCCGTAACCGCCAAAGGCAGACCTACCAACAGCGACATCACCATAGAGGGTTCTACCCCTGGTCCAGGTGGGTTGGACAGAACAGAATCCCTGCCAGAAACACTTACCTGCGACTGAACATAAGTCTCATCATCCGACTCAGCACCTGAATAGAGGTCTGGGGAGGTGCACCCAGAGGCACCCCTGGACAGTATGGTCTGCAGTAACATTGGGTTTTCAGCCAACACTACGTCCCCCACTGGTGCCCGGTCGTGCCTGAGATTCCTCCTGGGTCTGCACCATCTCCTCAACCTCAACAGCACCAAGTGCGTCATAACCTGCAAAAACATGAAAGACAACAAATGGAAACAGGCATGAGCACCATAGCACACACATAGGCCGTGACAAGCCAGAGATCCAGTACATGAATTACACGTGTCCCACATGACTATAACCCTGCCATGCATGCACTGTCAAAGAGTTGGAAGTGGAGTCAAAAAGGCAGACACTGGGGAGAGCAAGATGGATATGCAACACATTTGCAGCATGTTGGGTAGCACTGGCATCACACATCAGGCTGCGAGTGGCATGTCCAATACACATACATGACACATGCCACCACAGAGATGTCATGTAGCATAGCCACGGTAAATTACAAAACTACAGCAATATGTCAGTGAATGAGTACTGTCACACATCCATGTCACATCGACATGATGCAAAGATTGATGCTGAATAGTGTTGAAAAATATGCATGTGCCACACACTGAAACACATCCAGTGTCCAATAACACAGTCATTGTGGGCTGATCAATGGTTGGTCACTTTAACATTAAAGGAAACATCTGTCATCTTCCACATGCAAACAGGCCTTAATAAAAAAAATCTGCAGCCCAATACTCCATCGGCCTGAATGGTGTAATCATTAACATAACCAGGTAAAAGTAGTGGCCCAGTGTGGGCTGTAAACAATGACCGAAGCATATCACATATGTTGCAATAGGGCAGAATAATGCGTAGTAAAAATGGGAGAGTGGAAACAATCAGCCTGAATGAACACTTACAAAATCTGAACAATGTAGTTGCAAGATGACAGTTCAAGGTAAAGTGTACTAATGTGGTCGTAATTGGCAACTGTGGGCAGAAGGGATACAGTCATACCCAAATCCAAGGCACGTGAATGTATGGGAGGAAGCAAATGGGTGACCCATAACACTCAGGAGTACACACCCTCACCTGGCACTCAATCAGAACCCGTCACCCAAACAACATACACATGGATTACACACACACACGCATGGGCACTCACCGGACAATGCGTCGTAATCAGGTAGTTCTCCCACACCTTGGATATTTTCCTCAGTGACGAAGGTCCCAGCAACAGACTCATGTTCAGTGAGTTTGTTGTCCTCTTGTGGAGACCCACCGCCAGTCACCAGAGTAGCAGCATGATTTGAGGCCAGCTTGTTCTTTGCTCTGCGTTTCAGGTCTTTCCACCGCTTGTAGCAATCATCAGCTGTGCGCCTCACAAATCCAAGGGCACTTATGCGGTCCGCGATGGTCTGCCAGTGTGCCCTACGTTGACCAGGTGTGGTCTTGCACCCTGCAGTCACCAACATTTCGCGGCTATGTGCCGACACATAGCTCACAAGTGCATCAAGTTCGGGGTCATTAAAGCTAGGCTTCCTTGATGTGCCGGACTGTGTAGCCGTGTCTGGGGTCTCAGCCTGTAGTGCCAGAGCACCCTTCTTCCTCTTCTTCAAAGGTGGAGCTGAGCCTGAGTGGCTTGCGCCGCTCTGGTCAGTAGGGGCAGAAGCGCAGGTGTACTAGGTACTGGGAGTGTGCGAAGGCACAATGGCCATAGGTCTTGGTGCAGGCATTGGCTGAAGTGTGATGTTGGCAGGGGCAACGTCAGTTTGATGGACCAGGACCGACACTGTCCCGGCTGGGAGACTCAGAGCTGGGGTGGATAGAGCTGCAGCTGCCCCTGCAGCCTCCCCACCCTGCCTACTTGGGGCAGCAGATGACATCGCTGCCCAAGATCTATGTGGCCTGGTGACACCAACTTGCACCAACACACATGGCTTAGACTTGCTGACCTGGAAGTCAGCCTGGGAGTCATCCTGTGCCGGCTCAGGTGCCACAATGGGCTGGTCCAACAAGGGCTGAGCTGGGATGGTGTCAGCCACGTTTCCCTCAACCGGGGGGGGGGCATGGGTGTCCCTGATTGGTCCTCCACACATGGGGGTCTAGGAGCACCCTGCAAATCCTGGCCATGTCCCCTACCTCGCCCACCATGCCCACCTTTTGGAGGTCGGCCACCTTTGCCTCCCTTACCGCTAGGTCACCTCCCAACCATGGCACTGATGTTGTTTTGCATATGGGAGTTGCAGTAAACAATTGTCCTGGGCAATTGGGGGTGAAAGGGGTAGGGTACTAGATGGAATTCGTACCCTAGTGCTCTAGCAAGGATGTCTGTAACCCCTGGAGGAAGATGACGGGTCAAGCAATGCACAGGCACCCCACAAAAAGTAACGTGCACGCAACCCCTCGTAGACCACGTGCATGGAAAAATGAACCCGCACTACGCTGTGGCACCCAGAAACACAAAAACAAGCGTACGCGTGTTACACGCAGCCTACAATGACCTCTGAAGGGGTACGTGACACACGGGGCAAGCACAGTTGGTAAATGCGTTCGCGAATCACCGTCTGCCTGGAAAAAGAATGAGCTGACACTCGGACGTGGAGTTTTTGGGCGTGTACGATGAACATGCACCCGTGTTGATGGAAACGCCCACGCGCATCATGTCACTTACACGCGTAGGCCCTTTCCTCAGATTACACGCATCCACACGCGGACATGCAGTTTTTTCATGCGCGCTGAACCACTATGCCCACGTCACGAGGGAAACGCCCGAGCGAGTCATGTCACTGAAGCGCTTACGCGCTAAGGGCCTTTGGTCCAATGAAACCACGTACGTGTGCTGACACGCTTACGCACAAAGGGCCTTTCCTCAAATTACACGCTGACGTGCAAGATTTTCACGTGCCAAATCCCTCCGTATCAAGCTGGCCACGCAACAACACACGGAAGACCACGCTCCTGCCCAGAAGGCCGAATTACTGCCCCCCAGATCCCCAAGCACGCTCCCACCTGCCATCTGCTGCTGCCTGCCTGCCTGCTGCCCATGTGCCCTGCTATTTGGTGCCTGCACGTCAGCCAGGGTTCCAGTTGCTGTGTCCACCCCTGCTGGAACAGAAGACTCCCGACTGGGATACCATCGCTCCACAGCCCAGCCCCAGGACCCAGTTGCCCACCCACGCCTGCCTCGGGGGTTGCCATGTCGGGGCAAACACCATCTGAGACCACTGGCGACCCCCAGCCAGAGAAGCAGAGGGCCACCAGCTTCAGTGTGAAGGAAGTTGGTGTCCTGGTGGAGCATGTCCTGGGGCATTTTGATGCCCTCTTCGGAACATCACACGTCAACCAGGAAGGACAGGAGAGGATCTGGGACGACGTAGTGGTTGCCATCAACGTGGAGGGGATGGCAACCCGCGACATCAAGCACGTCAAGAAGCGCTGGGAGGACTTGAGGTCCAGGACCCTCTACAAGGCCCGGCGCCTCGCGGAGGGGGGGCCGGGTCAGCATGAGTGTCATCCAGATGAGGGTCCTGGAACGCGTAAGCCCAGCGCTCCACGCCCAGATCCTGCAGAGGAAGACCCGTCTGGAGTTGAGCGGTAAGTGGCGAAGCATTGGTGTGTGAGACAGGGCATGTTGCAGTGTGCTGGTAGTCTGATACTTGCCTGTATGTGTGACATAGGCCATGTATGGATGTGTGTGTGCAGGGACATCATGGTCATGCATGTGAGACCAGTAATGTGTGAACCACATGGTTGGTGCGGTGTCTAGTCAAATGGTCGACAGACAAATGGTCGACACAATTTGGTCGACAGGACAAATGATTGATTTTTTTTTTTATTTATATATATTTTTTAGGTTTTCGTTTAGGGAAAAAAAGGGTTTTTTAGCAAAAAAAAGGGGGTTAGGGGGGACCCCCCCCTAAAAAAAAAGTGAAAAAACAAAAAAGAAATTTGACCATTTGACCTGTCGGCCTTTTGGTGTCGACCAATTGTCCTGTCGACCATTTAGATTCGACTAAATGACCTAGAACCGGTTGGTGCACGAGTTACAATGCAACATGGGTAGCTGTATGGCAAATGCACACATGAAAGCATGCCAGTGTCTGTTCTTGCACATGGTGGGGGTGTGAGGGATGGGTGCTGCTGTCATGTACATGTATGGTGCACATGTGTGTGTGTCTGAGAAGTGTGTGTGTGACTTAGGTACGCCATGTATTCATGACACGTGTGTGATGATGTGTACATTCACTCATGCAGTGCGGTCACCGTTGTATGCACTGTGTCTATCCACTGTGTCTGAGGTGTGCAAGGCATGATCCATGACCCTCGGTGATGTGTGTGCATGTGATCAGTGTGAGCCATGATGCATGTGAGTTTGAAGGCAAGATTTTGGTTAATAGAGGCCCTTGTACATGGATGCTGGTGTTGATTGCAGGTGCCGTGACTGTTCATGCATGTGTGTTGCGTGCATTCACCCATGTGTTGTGGAGGGACAGGATGGAAGTGACGTTAGACACTACAACTCATGTGTTATTGCTTCCTGTCTAGGGGAATGTTGTACTGTACCCTGATGCTTGTGTTCTATGTCTCCCTCTACGCAGCGTCAAGTGAAGAAGAGGGCCGAGACGGCGCTGTGGAGCTAAGCGGCGGGGATGCCTCCACCGGGCGGCGACGCAAGGCCCAGCCACCCTCCCAGGACTTGCCACATCTGGGAGCAAGGGGGCTGGTGCCACGTCTGCCACTACGGCTGTGGCGGAAGGGCCGGGTGAGCCCCCACAGGGGCTTGCAATGGCGGAAGACGGTACGGAGACATCCAGGTTGGTGGTCTCCACAGAGGAGGAGGAGCCCGCTACTGAGCCGCACATGGGGCCTGGTGTGGGTAGTACCACTGCTGTAAGTGGTGCGGGCCAGGAGGCAGCACAGGTCACCGCGGAGGGGCCTGTGCATGTCCCTGTCCTTGACCCTGTGACTGCACCACCATGCACCAGCAGGGATGCCCCGTCCCAGGCCCGTCCGCAGGTAGGGTAGAGTGCCATGTCATCTGCCTCTCCACTACCTGCGGACGAGGGGTTCCATGACCGTATGGGCTCCGTCCTGATTGGTGTCGCGTTGCGCACGCGTGACATTCGTGATGACGTGCTTTCGTCCTGGGCGGAGAACGCACGCCATCACGAACAGCAGCGTTGCGACGTGGCACTGTTGGGAGGGGCCCTGGTCGGTGGGTTCCTACATGTGTCGCGCATTCTGGTGGACTTCTCCTCCTCTGTGGAGACTATGCACCAGTCGTTCTCTCTGCCGTCTTCCGGCCCAGATTCCACCAGGGCCCCCTGTGTACCTGGCCCGACCAACACAGCCGGCTTGGTGGAGCTCACATCCCTGCCACAGTCGGGAGTCGGCGGTGCAGCACGGGTGGACACCACAACTGGAGACCAGCTGATGGAGGATGTGCAGGCACCATCGGACAGGGCACATGGACAGCAGCAGCAGGAGCAGGCTGTAGGTGGGAGCAATGATGGCTCGGGGCCATCAACATCGGAGGGGCAGGCATCGGCCAGAGGGCAGGAGGACCCAGGAATGGGAGTGTCTTCCGTGTGGCAGCGGTTGAGCCAGCGGATAGATGCGGAGCGGCGGCGGGAGGAAGAGGCGTGGCTCACCATGGTCAGGGCAGAGTTCTCCATGCGTCGGGCAATGAGGCGGGCAGAGTGCCTCGAGGCAACTCGCAGGGAGTTGGAACAGGCCATGAGTGCCTCCCTGAGAGTCCTCAGGGCCAGGGCAGAGGCCCACCTCCGGGACATCGACATGGAGTTCGATGATGCCCTGGCCCGGGACAGCACAGAGTGAGCCGCCACCATTGTATATAGTTAGATAGTGTTCGGTTTCCTTTCTGTTTTTGTTTATTTTGGGGCGATTGGACAATGCACCACGTTTTTGTATATAGTTCTTTATTAGGTAGTCTTTTTTGTATGTTTCATTTCATTTGTTGGGCTCATGGACCCTGGATTGGTGATTTGTATATAGTTGAACAGTGGATTTATTATTATTTTTTTTATTTCAACATGGAGCAATGGATTTCACTTATTTTTTTTCCTTGGATTTGCTTTGTTGAACTGAGACTTTGGACACATTTTCATTTGGATTTCTTTGGATTCTGATTTCATAATTTTGAATATCTTCTGGACATGATGCATTTTATTTCTTCTTCACATTATTGGGTGTTTTCTTTTCATTACATTCATTTTGGGTTCAATACATTTTTGTTTCATACTTCGATGTGTGGTATTCTCTCATTGATTTCATGCATGTCATGATGTTGGTTTTCACATTCACTTGCACCCATTGTGTGTGTGTGACGGACATGTGTTCATTTACATACTTGCCATTCGGGTTGTGTCATGTAATGGGCATTTCTATGTGGGTGGATGCAATACTTGGTTGGGTCTTTGGGCTGGGGTGGCGTGGGGTGTGATGTGGCTGGCCATTGGGCCCATGATTGAGGATCGTCATGACGTGGGGGCAGGGGACATGTGTGGGGGCCTGCTGGCAGGTGCCGCTGACTGCTGGGCGACATGAGTGGGGGCCTGCTGGCAGGTGCCCTTGACTGCTGTGGGGTGAGGGTGCTGGGGGACATGCGTGAGACATGAGTGGGGGCCTGCTGGCAGGTGCCCCTGACTGGTGGGGGTGCTGGGGGACATGAGTGGGGGCCTGCTGGCAGGTGCCCCTGACTGTTGGGGTTTGGGGGTGCTGGGGGACATGAGGTGGTGATCGGTAGTGCAAGGTGACATGTGGCTTGGCTGGGGGGCATGCCCATGGTGGATGGGCTGCCTGCGGGACATGACCAGGGGTGCAGGGTCGTCCCCTGTGGTGTGGGCTGCCTGCAGGGGCGTGGAGGGTGTAGAGGGAACACCTGGGAGGACCCACACTGACAATTCACGTGTAGGACTCCCTGCGCACCCCCGAAAATCACGTACCCCGCTCTGACAGCAAAATCACGTGTGAAACATCCCACGCACCCCCGAAATACACGTTCCCCTCTCCAATCACGTGTGAAATTTCCGCGCACCCCAGGAATACACGTACCCCACTCGCACAGGGCCTATCGCGTGTGAAACTTCCTGCGCACCCCCGAAATACACGTACCCCGCTCCAATCGCATGTGAAACTTCCGGCGCACCCCAGGAATACACGTTCCCCTCTCCAATCGTGTGTGAAACTTCCCGCGCACCCCAGGAATACACGTACCCCACTCGCACAGGGCCTATCGCGTGTGAAACTTCCTGCGCACCCCAGGAATACACGTACCCCACTCGCACAGGGCGTATCGCGTGTGAAACTTCCCACGCACCCCAGGAATACACGTATCCACTCGCACAGGGCATTTCGCGTGTGATACTTCCCGTGCACCCCAGGAATACACGTACCGCACTCGCACAGGGCCTATCGCGTTTGAAACTTCCCGTGCACCACCGAAATACATGTTCCCCGCTCCAATCGCGTGTGAAACTTCCCACGTACCCCACTCGCACAGGGCATTTCGCGTATGAAACTTCCCGCGAACCCGTTATACACGCACCCGCTCCAATCGCGTGTGACACTCCCCGTGCAGCGGGGTACGTGTATTCGCAGGGTTGCGCGGGGAGTTTTACAGGCATTTTCATGGTTGGGGGCCTGTGCGCCATGTATGGGATTTGTGCGCTGTGCATGGCGCACGGGGAGGTGTTGGGGGCGTAATTGGCGCTGCTGCAGGGTGCTGCGCCACCCTGCACCACGGCTGGTTTTGGAAACAAAAATCCATGAATACGCTGTGCGCAGAAATTGATTTTAGTGCACGAGGCTGGTGCAGAAATTCGCACGCGCACACTCTGCGCCAGCCGCGTGCGCCACTTGTGCGCTGAATTCTATGAATTACCCTCTTGATATTTAGGGCTTTCCTGGTGGGCGCCCATGAGGAAAGCCGTCGGAGGGACCCTGAAATAGGTCCCTCCAATATAGAAGCTTGGAACACTAGTTGTACACAAGCGGTTCAAATAGGTAATGTACCTGAAATGTAGTGACCCGAGTTAAGACCAAACCATTTTCACTCCGAATCTAAGGCGTAGAAGACAGTCTCAGGAACACAGGCTATGTTAGATTTATTTTCCATTGTGGTGGAATGTTCTAAATATCAAGTTAATTCAAGTGCACGCTATTCAGCTTGTATTTGCTGCAGATTAGGAAAGTGATTTACAGATACTGTCTCAATTTAGCCCCGAGTGCCTATGATAGGTTGAAACGCGTGTTGACTTTTTCTTTGCTGGTTAGTGATAAATAACAGAACTTTTTATTTTGTATGTTAGTTTGAGTGAACAATCTGTTTTTCGTGTTTGGTTTAATAAAACCTCATAACACATTTAATTGAAATTTGAATTGAAGACAGTACTTGAGGCATAAACTGCCGGCAATTGAAGACCTTCGTAAGAGTCATGCACTACCATTCCTTGCATAATTGGAGTATTGCTACTGTAAAACAGTGCAGTGTCTCCATGCTTTACAGTAAACTTTAGGTTAGTATATCTAAATGTCAGTGTCAACTAGATTTCATTTTATTGGGGAAGATGCATCCTATAGAAGAGTGAACACTTGTACATGATTACACAGCCGCATACTTTGGATGGTAAACTTAGTTTTGTGACCTACTGGTCACATACAGTTGCATCTGGACATACTAGTGCTCAATCCCATATTATCACCCGTGTTGCTTTATACCAGCTAGCCTGAAAGTGAGATGGCCACATAATTCAATTTTCAACCTAGCTTGTCCAGTTCTCTGCCTGCTATGCCATCCACTCTGCTTATCTCTTACTGCCCGTCCTCTTACATAATGAATACACAAAACTAACTAGGTATGCACACAAAGTAGTGATCAATAGTTCCATCCAGTCTGTACAGCTACAGATCTGCTGCAATACCATCCACTGTATTTAGACTCATCTATTTGGTCCATTCATGGAGGTAACCTTTTACAGTCACTCATCCAGGGCACTCAGTCTACTTGCACACTTGAGTAGGCTTTATGAAGTGAAAGTACCATTTGCAGGGGACGTTTAATATTTACTTTGTTTGCATTAAATGTCAAATGTTACACTGTTCATGTCTGGCCTCTGGGTGGCAGCTGCATGCCAAACATAGTGGGTTTTTGGTGACTTGAACCATTTTACAGAAAGCGCGTTTACATTTTGTCATCTGTTGCCAAGGCTTGAGTGCATTTCCCTTAGGCCCAGTAGGTAAACTTAGTTACTATAACCGCAGGTCTAGCATAAAATCCTAAATTCTCAAATCATCCCATTGTTTATCATTCAGCTTCCCCAACACAGGCCGATGAGTCGCCCTGGACCTGTGTCCATATGAGTCGCCCTGGCCTTGTGTCCATATATGAGTCGCCCATGCCTTGTGTCCATATATGAGTCACCCTGGCCTGGTGTCCATATATGAGTCCCCCTGGCCCAGTGTCCATATGAGTCGCCCTGGCCGGTGTCCATATATGAGTCGCCCTGGCCCGCTGTCCATATATGAGTCGCCCTGGCTCTGTGTCCATATATGAGTCGCCCTGGTTCCGTGTCTCTATATGAGTCGTGCTGGCCCGGTGTCCATATATGAGTCGCCCTGGCTTGGTGTCCAGGTATGATCCTTGACTGTGGTTATCCGACTGGCCTCTGCCACAGCCCTTCAAAGGCTTAACAATTGGGTGCCATACAAATATCAAATGAGTAAATTAATTGCTGATCTGTGGTTCTTTGCTCCCCAAGCCTTCTCCAGAGCGCTTTCACAACCCTTTGAATTTGATCCCTGTTCCCGCAGTAGTGCTTAAATGCACATTTCACTATAATATCCTTTAAGCTTTTTTTGCTTGAAGTTCTTTTGTATCCTTTCACTTTAATTACATCAGTAGTGACAACTAGACATGCATCTGCCACCCACAATGTATTGACTCTGCTCCATGGAAATATTTTAGTTTCAGACCTTCTAGTGACTGCTTTGCTTTTACCTTTCATGGTATTGTATTGTATTGTATTGTATTGTTTAACCTGATGTGTAACCAAGCTGTGAATGATCTTATGCCATGCGCCCTGATACCCTCGGGTCCGGTGCGCAATACTAATAATACAACAAACAAACATTAAACGGAATTTAATTCTAAAGTGATATCTCTATTAATTTTCCGCATTTTCTCGATGCGCCCAATATAAATGAACCCTCGCCATATGCCAGTTCCAAGGGTCCTCTGTTCGGAATGATAGGCAGCACATGCAGACACACACAGTATGGACTCGAAGTATTGGGTATGGCTTCAGTAGACTGGCAAAATGCAAAGATTATGTGATAGTGTCTTTTAACATACAGTTAGGCCATACAAGAATATTGGGCACGTGATGTAACGGCTTCTTCGGGTGATGGTCATGATTAGCAGAACAAAGTGCATTTTCTCCCTTGAACAAAAATATATTATTAAATCTCGTATTTGTTTCTTTTTTTAGGGAAGTGGAGGAAGAAGGCTCAGCTCTGGTAGGTAGAATATCTATTTTTTCTTATAATAAGCAGTATGTAGGATTCTGCCCCAGATGTGGTAACGATGAAGCTTCATTTTAGACTAACACTGTGTACCTTTAATGCTTGTATGCAGTCTGGACATCTGCCATGAAGAATGTTATGAAGTACAAATGTAAAGCGATCTATTTACAAACACTACAAGTCATGGAGAAAGATACAACTGTATAGTCATTACGTTGGCAGGTCCCTCGATGATATTAATGAATGAGAATATTAATTACGAAATTGCCACTGTGATAAACATCTTTGTGATTAAGGAGGATGACTTGCAAAGAAATTGCATTCAGTAAATCTGATTTAACCATGGAGAGGGCTTTACAATTCACAAAAATAGGTACTCCGAGTAACTTTGTTTTACTCCTGAACAGTATGTTCTCATGGGTAATTCTAAAGTCCATATCCCTCTTTCTAGTCCCTGGACTCTAATCACAAGTCCGTGCTCTGTCCTAGCCACTTTCTTGCTTTAGTCCTTAGTTCTTTATATTGGTTTCTCTTCCACCTCAAGATCAGTTCCAGCGCCAAACCCATAGAAGCTCTTGAATTGCCAGTAGTTTATGCCTCAAAGTGGTTGTATTTTGGTGTCCCATTCTGTATTGAATGCACATTTCAATGAAATGTTTTATGAGGTTTGATTAAACCAAACCACAAATAACAGATTGTTCACTCTAACTCAACATACAAAAGAAAATGTTCAGTATTTCTAACTGAAGAAGCATCAGGGCTTAATTGAGATGACCTCTGTAGATCGCTTTCCTAATCTGCACCGGATACAAGCTGAATAGCTTGCGCCTAAATTGACTTGATATTTAGGGCTTTCCTGGTGGGCGCCCACGAGGGAAGCCGTCGGAGGGACCCTCAAATATGTCCCTCCAATATAGAAGCTTGGAACACTAGTTGTACACAAGCGATTCAAATAGGTAATGTACCTGGAATGTAGTGACCCCAGTTAAGACCAAACCATTTTCACTCCGAATCTAAGGCGTAGAAGACAGTCTCAGGAACAAAGGCTAAGTTAGATTTTCCATTGCGGTGGAATGTTCTAAATATCAAGTTAATTCAACTGCACGCTATTTAGCTTGTATTTGCTGCAGATTAGGAAAGTGATTTACAGATACTGTCTCAATTTAGCCCTGAGAACCTGTGATGGGTTGAAACGTGTGTTGGCTTTTTCTTTGCTTGTTAATGATAAATAACAGAACTTTTTCTTTTGTATGTTATTTTGAGTGAACAATCTGTTATTTGTGTTTGGTTTAATGAAACCTCATAACATATTTAATTGAAATTTGAATTGAAGACAGTACTTGAGGCATAAACTGCTGGCAATTGAAGACCTTCGTAAGAGTCATGCACTACCATTCCTTGCATAATTGGAGTATTGCTACTGTAAAACAGTGCAGTGTCTCCATGCTTTACAGTAAACTTTAGGTTATATATATCTAAATGTCAGTGTAAACTAGATTTCATTTTATTGGGGAAGATGCATCCTATAGAAGAGTGAACACTTGTACATGATTACACAGCCGCATACTTTGGATGGTAAACTTAGTTTTGTGACCTACTGGTCACATACAGTTGCAACTGGACATACTGGTGCTCAATCCCATATTATCACCCCTGTTGCTTTATACCAGCTAGTCTGAAAGTGAGATGGCCACATAATTCAATTTTCGACCTAGCTTGTCCAGTTCTCTGCCTGCTATGCCATCCACTCTGCTTATCTCTTACTGTCCGTCCTCTTACATAATGAATACACAACACTAACTTGATATGCACACAAAGTAGTGATCAATAGTTCCATCCAGTCTGTACAGCTACAGATCTGCTGCAATACCATCCACTGTATTTAGACTCATCTATTTGGTCCATTCTTGGAGGTAACCTTTTACAGTCACTCATCCAGGGCACACAGCCTACTTGCACACTTGAGTAGGCTTTATGAAGTGAAAGTACCATTTGCAGGGGACGTTTAATATTTACTTTGTTTGCATTAAATGTCAAATGTTACACTATGCATGTCTGGCCTCTGGGTGGCAGCTGCATGTCAAACATGGTGGGTTTTTGGTGACTTGAACCATTTTACAGAAAGCGCATTTACATTTTGTCATCTGTTGCCAAGGCTTGAGTGTATTTCCCTTAGGCCCAGTAGGAAAACTTAGTTACTAGAACCACAGGTCTAGCATAAAATCCTAAATTCTCAAATCATCCCATTGTTTATCATCCAGCTTCCCCAACACAGGCCGATGAGTCGCCCTGGACCTGTGTCCATATGAGTCGCCTGGCCCTGTGTCCATATGAGTCGCCCTGGCCTTGTGTCCATATATGAGTCGCCCTGGCCCGGTGTCCATATATGAGTCTCCCTGGCCCAGTGCCCATATATGAGTCCCCCTGGCCCAGTGTCCATATATGAGTCGCCCTGGCCCAGTGTCCATATATGAGTCGCCCTGGCCGGTGTCCATATATGAGTCGCCCTGGCCCGGTGTCCATATGTGAGTCGCCCTGGCTCTGTGTCCATATATGAGTCGCACTGGCCTGGTGTCCATATGTGAGTCGCCCAGGCTCGGTGTCCATATATGAGTCACCCTGGGTCGGTGTCCATATATGAGTCGCCCTGGCTCGGTGTTCATATATGAGTCACCCTGGCCTGGTGTCCATATATGAGTCACCCTGGCTCGGTGTCCATATATGAGTCGCCCTGGCCCTGTGTCCATATATGTGTCACCCTGGCCCGGTGTCCATATATGAGTCGCCCTGGCCCTGTGTCCATATATGAATCGCCCTGGCTCTGTGTCCATATATGAGTCGCCCTGGCCCTGTGTCCATATATGTGTCACCCTGGCCTGGTGTCCATATATGAGTCGCCCTGGCCCGGTGTCCATATATGAGTCGCCCTGGCTCGGTGTCCCTATATGAGTCGCCCTGGCTCGGTGTCCAGGTATGATCCTTGACTGTGGTTATCCGACTGTCCTCTGTCACAGCCCTTCGAAGGCTTAACAATTAGGAGTACCATTATACAGTACGTAGACGATTTACTCGTCTGCAGCATAACAGAAGAAGAGTGTAGAGAAGACTCGATAACACTGCTTAACGTATTGGCTGCCAAGGGATACAAGGTGGACAAAGGAAAGTTACAATACTGCCTTGCAGACGTTGTATATCTTGGCCAGCAAATAGCTAAAGACGGAAAAAGAATACTACCAGACAGAGCTGCTGCCATTCGACACATTATCATACCAAAAACAGTGAAGGACATGCAGAAATATCTTGGCATATGTAACTATTGCCGAGCATGGATCCTCAATTACGCAGCGTACACACGGCCAATGCTACAAGCACTGAAAGAAGCACAAAAGAACAGAGCCCCAATAAAATGGACACAGGAGACAATTGCCCAATTCTCTGAGGAGCGTACGACGCGAGGGGGCCTGGGGACCCCTCGCTCCCATACATTCCCCCCTTTCGTTACATCTAAAGTAACAAACTACTTATCTCGTTCTTTCCGTTCTCCCTTCGGTAGCGCTCAGCTTCAGCCACAGCCTCATCCCAAGCAGGTGTACCCTTTATTGGCATCCATGCTTTGCACACACTTCTTAGGCTGTTACCTCTTCTTGTGTATTCTTCTGGGGTGACCATTAAGTATATCCCACCATCCCCATCTAAATCTATCCAAACCTCATTATACCACAGCAAGTTCTTTGGTTCTTTAATGGTAGTGTAATGTAGATTATCGACCACGTCCCCATACTGCCTATAGATGGCAGTCATCCTATACTGCCATGTGGTGTATTCTCCAGTTTTTACTTGGGCATCTATCATTGTAGCCACCGTTGTCTGTCGGCCCACTGTTACCATCCTCATTGCTGAATTAGGCATATTATTTTCACAGCATCCTAGTCCCAATTGGCACACACAGAATATTAGGAGAAGAAAGACTATGATGGGAATGAGTATCTTCGCTGCTAGGTTCACCCATGATGGTATCCAGCTGAACAGATTGTCGAACCACGTGTCGTTATCTGCTCCACCTTCTGCTCTCATTCTTTCTCCTAAATTATGCACTGCTGTTATCAGCATCTGAAGTTGGTACGAACGTGCAACACGCCCCCCCAATTTTTTTGCAAACACCACCGTCCATCGCCGTGATAAGATCTAAGACATATCTCTTTTGCATCGTCATCAGGCGCAGTGCACGGAGCTCTATTTTTATGATGTTGAATCTTTCTTCAGTGTCGTTGGCCAGCTGGATGAGCTCCCAGCGTGTTATCTGCAGCCATTTCGCGTTTGTCCTTTCTTGAACGCCTGGTGCTAGAAATGATGCAAAAAATGTCTCTGCAGATGAGATAAGCCTGTACTACTGCGGGATTTCAGCAAGGAGTTCTGACGATTTGGACGAAATATAATTGGATCTTTTGCTGCGTGACAACTTGGTTTTCAAGGTTTCTTCTGACAATAGTTCGTATGCTGGGGGCTCCGTGATGGTCTCATCGGGCGCTGTCGATGGTTCAGCCGATTGCCCTGCTGTCGATGTTTCAGCCGAAGGCCTTGCTGTAAACTGAACGTGGCTCTCTGCTATCACCATTAGTGCTGAGTGAAGTGTGGCTAGGGCACATGTGCCCCTCCAGGATGCTGGGAGATGCAGGTAAGCTCGTTTGCCACAGATCCAGTATATGTCCATTAATGAAGCAGTGCCTTTTTTCATATCTGGCATTATTAAAGTCTTATTGCACTGCTGTGCGGTTCCCATATTCACCTTCCCTTCTCCACGGAAGCAAAGTTCGTGCAGTATTTCTCTTTGAATCTTTATGGGCCTCTGCAGGGGTGTGACCCATGTCAGCTTGGTGATATGCTGTGACCAGATGGGGATGCACGTTTCTTTTGCCCACTCATATGTTTCGTCTGGCAGCCCTCGAAGCCCCTCAGCTTTGCATTTAATCGTTTCATCATGCCACTTGTCGTCTGCATACCTTGTTCCTTTTATGATGAAAAATGGCTCTTGGAGGCAGATTACTCCTTGTCGTCTGCTGGTGCAAGTTTGTTCGTTTTCCAATTTTTCCATAGTGACTGTGTGTGCTTGAAATGTCTTTTTTATTCTACGCAGCATCAGATGAATCAAACATTGGGCCTCAGACAAGGGTACTTCCTGTGGGATTAACATTTTTGGGGTTCCAGTTGCATGAGGAATAAGTGAGCACACGTAGCAACTTTCATTACTTGCTTGCTTTGCTGCGGCGCTCATGTCTGAATACCATTTATTTGATTGGTCAGGGTGTCGGGGGTCCTATATTTCATCTAACCCCAGGTTATGATAAATGTCGTATCTGTTTTTTCCCACCCACCTTTTTCTCCTCCTTTTGTTTTTTAATTGGGTACCAACTCGTTGATATTGCAGCGGGAATATTCTAAACCATGGGTGCACAACATACGGCCCGCGGGCCAGTTGCGGCCCGCCATGCCGTCTTGTCCAGCCCGCGAGGCATAAAGACTTTCCTAATGGAGGGCGGCCCGCAAGCAGTATCGGCCGCCCTCAATTAGGAAAGTCTTTGTTGTCTTACGGGCTGGACAAAACACTGGCCCTCACTGGTTCAGTGCACACGAACCACGCAGCTCCTACGAGCCACGTAGTGCATGTGTGCTGCACCAATGGAGTGCCAGCACTACGGCTGGCGTGGCCAGTAAGGCTTGATGCCGGAAGGCATTTCAGCCTTGCTTGCCACGCCAGCCGTCGTAACAGAGACATCGCCAGCGTTCCAGCACGTCTGAGTAAGTACATGGTGGGGGGGCTCTATGTTTGTGTGTGTGTGTGTTTGTCTCGGGTCCGTCCTGACTGTGTTTTTTGTTTTTGTATGTATGTTGAGATGCGGAGGTGGGGGGGTGTCGGGTGTGTATGGGTGTGTTTGTATTTTTATGTCTGCAGTGTATGTTGAGATGCGGGGGTGGGGGGTGTGTTGGGTCTGCTTGAATGTGTTTGTGTGCAAGTTCAGTGTATGTTGAGATGCGGGGGTGGGGTGTATGTCGGGTCTGCTTGAATGTGTTTGTGTGCAAGTGCAGTGTGTGTTGAGATGCGGAGGGGGTCGGGTCTGCCTGAATGTGTTTGTGTGCAAGTTCAGTGTATGTTAAGATGCGGGGGTGGGGTGTGTGTCGAGTCTGCCTGAATGTGTTTGTGTGCAAGTTCAGTGTATGTTGACATGCGGGTGTGGGGTGTGTGTCGGGTCTGCTTGAATGTGTTTGTGTGCAAGTTCAGTGTATGTTGACATGCGGAGGGGGTGTGTGTGTCGGGTCTGCCTGAATGTGTTTGTGTGCAGGTTCAGTGTATGTTGAGATGCGGGGGTGGTGTGTGTGTCGGGTCCGCTTGAATGTGTTTGTGTGCAAGTGAAGTGTGTGTTGAGATGCAGAGGGGCTGTGGGGGTCGGGTCTGCCCGAATGTGTTTGTGTGCAAGTGCAGTGTGTGTTGAGATGCAGAGGAGGTGTGGGGGTCGGGTCTGCCTGAATGTGTTTGTGTGCAAGTTCAGTGTATGTTGAGATGCGGAGGGGGTGTGTGTCGGGTCCGCCTGAATGTGTTTGTGTGCAAGTGAAGTGTATGTTGAGATGCTGGGGGGGAGGTTGGAGGGGTTGGGTCTGCCTGAATGTTTGTTGTTGTTGTGTGCACGTTCAGTGTATGTTGAGATGTGGGGGTGGGGGGCCCGGGTCTGTATGCGTGCATGCTTGTGAGTTTGTTTGGTGAGTTGGGGGGGGGTTCGGGTCTGTATGGGTGCATGGTGTATGCTTGTGGGTTTGTGTGCTGAGTTGGGGGTGGGGGGGTTCGGGTCTGTATGGGTACATGGTGTATGCTTGTGGGTTTGTGTGCTGAGTTGGGGGTGGTGGGTTCGGGTCTGTATGGGTGCATGGTGTATGCTTGTGGGTTTGTGTGCTGAGTTGGGGGGGTTCGGGTCTGTATGGGTGCATGGTGTATGCTTGTGGGTTTGTGTGCTGAGCTGGGGGTGGGGGGTTCGGTCTGTATGGGTGCATGGTGTATGCTTGTTAGTTTGTATGTAGAGGCGGGGGGGGTTTGGGGTCTGTATGATTATGTATGCATGGTGCATGCTTGGTGGCATGGGGCATAGTGTTTGCTTGAGGGTGGGTGTCTTGGGGCATAGTGTTTGCATGTGGGGTGGGTGTCTTGGGGCATAGTGTTTGCATGAGGGGTGGGTGCCATGGGGCATAGTGTTTGCATGAGGGGTGGGTGCCATGGGGCATAGTGTTTGCATGAGGGGTGGGTGTCTTGGGGCATAGTGTTTGCATGAGGGGTGGGTGTCATGGGGCATAGTGTTTGGTTGGGGAGTGGGGGCTATGGAGCATAGTGTTTGCTTGAGGGGTGGGTGTCTTGGGGCATAGTGTTTGCATGAGGGGTGGGTGTCATGGGGCATAGTGTTTGCATGAGGGGTGGGTGTCATGAGACAGTGTTTGCATGAGGGGTGGGTGTCTTGGGGCATAGTGTTTGCATGAGGGGTGGGTGTCATGGGGCATAGTGTTTGGTTGGGGAGTGGGGGCTATGGGGCATACTGTGTGCATGAGGGGTGGGTGTCATGGGGCATAGTGTTTGGTTGGGGAGTGGGGGCTATGGGGCATAGTGTTTGCTTGAGGGGTGGGTGTCTTGGGGCATAGTGTTTGCATGAGGGGTGGGTGCCATGGGGCATAGTTTTTGGTTGGGGAATGCGGGCTATGGGGCATAGTGTTTGCTTGAGGGGTGGGTGTCTTGGGGCATAGTGTTTGGTTGGGGAGTGGGGGCTATGGGGCATACTGTGTGCATGAGGGGTGGGTGTCATGGGGCATAGTGTTTGCTTGGGGGGGGGTGTCATGGGGCATAGTGTTTGCTTGAGGGGGGTGTCTTGGGTCATAGTGTTTGCATGAGGGGTCTGAGCCATGGGGCATAGTGTTTGCATGAAGGGTGGGGGCCATGGGGCATAGTCTTTCCTTGAGGGGTGGGGGCTATGGGGCATAGTGTTTAATAGAAATTAGGGGTTGAAAAAGCCTCCCGCCACGCCTACCGCCCCACCCACATTTACTTTTCGGCCCACTATAGCATCATGTAGGGTACTTTCGGCCCTCTATCAAAATCAGTTGTGCACCCCTGTTCTAGACCATGCATCATCTATGTTGTTCATGGTGACATGTGTGTGTTCAGTAATGGTTTCTGGTGCCGCGCGTGCGTGTATGCTGATCTGTGGTTCTTTGCTCCCCAAGCCTTCTCCAGAGCGCTTTCACAACCCTTTGAATTTGATCCCTGTTCCCGCAGTAGTGCTTAAATGCACATTTCACTATAATATCCTTTAAGCTTTTTTTGCCTGAAGTTCTTTTGTATCCTTTCACTTTAATTATATCAGTAGTGACAACTAGACATGCATCTGCCACCCACAATGTATTGACTCTGCTCCATGAAAATATTTTAGTTTCAGAACTTCTAGTGACTGCTTTGCTTTTACCTTTCATGTTATTGTATTGTATTGTATTGTATTGTATAACCTGATGTGTAACCAAGCTGTGAATGATCTTATGCCATGCGCCCTGATACCCTCGGGTCCAGTGCGCAATACTAATAATACAACAAACAAACATCAAACGGAATTTAATTCTAAAGTGATATCTCTATTAATTTTCCAAATTTTCTCGATGCGCCCATTATAAATGAACCCTCGCCATATGCCAGTTCCAAGGGTCCTCTGTTCGGAATGATAGGCAGCACATGCAGACACACACAGTATGGACTTGAAGTATTGGGTATGGCTTCAGTAGACTGGCAAAATGCAAAGATTATGTGATAGTGTCTCTTAACAGACAGTTAGGCCATACAAGAATAGCGGGCACGTGATGTAACGGCTTTTTCGGGTGATGGTCATGATTAGCAGAACAAAGTGCATTTTCTCCCTTGAACAAAAATATATTATTAAATCTCGTATTTGTTTCTTTTTTTATATGGAAGTGGAGGAAGAAGGCTCAGCTCTGGTAGGTAGAATATCTATTTTTTGTTATAATAAGCAGTCTGTAGGATTCTGCCCCAGATGTGGTAACGATGAAGCTTCATCTTAGACTAACACTGTGCACCTTTAATGCTTGTATGCAGTCTGGACATCTGCCATGAAGAATGTTATGAAGTACAAATGTAAAGCAATCTATTTACAAACACTACAAGTCATGGAGAAAGATACCACTGTATAGTCATTACGTTGGCATGTCCCTCGATGATATTAATGAATAAGAATATTAATTACGAAATTGCCACTGTGATAAACTTCTTTGTCTGTGATTAAGGAGGATGATTTGCAAAGAAATTGCATTCAGTAAATCTGATTTAACCATGGAGAGGTCTTTACAATTCACAAAAATAGTTACCCCGGGTAACTTTGTTTTACTCCTGAACAGTATGTTCTCATCAGTAATTCTGAAGTCCCTATCCCTCTTTCTAGTCCCTGGACTCTAATCACAAGTCCATGCTCTGTCCTAGCCACTTTCTTGCCTTAGATCCTTAGTTCCTTATATTGGTTTCTCTTCCACCTCAAGATCAGTTCCAGCGCCATACCCATAGAAGCTCTTGAATTGACAGTAGTTTATGCCTCAAAGTGGTTGTATTTTGGTGTCACATTCTGTATTGAATGCACATTTCAATGAAATGTTTTATGAGGTTTGATTAAACAAAACCACAAATAACAGATTGTTCACTCTAACTCAACATACAAAAGAAAAGGTTCAGTATTTCTAACTGAAAAAGTATCAGGGCTTAATTGAGATGACCTCTGTAGATCGCTTTCCTAATCTGCACCGGATACAAGCTGAATAGCTTTCGCTTAAATTGATTTTAAAATTTAGGGCTTTCCTGGTGGGCGCCCACGAGGAAAGCCGTCGACGGGAATCTCAAAGAGGTCGCTCCAATATAGAAGCTTGGAAACCCAATTGTACACAAGCGATTCAAATAGGTAATGTACCTGGAATGTAGTGACCCCAGGTTAAGACCAAACCAAACAGTTTTCATACTTGAATGCACAAGAACACTGGAGCACACTCGGACACTGAGGACCTGGGGACACGGGGGAAGTAGACCAATTCTATGATGATGATGAAGACGTTTACGTCGTACAGTCGCCGGATCATACAGACCCACCAGTGGCAGACTCACTGGTCGACAACCAGATCCAGTATAATGATATGCTCCTAAAGGCAGCTGTAAATTCGACAACATCTTGGGAGACATAGAATCCGCAACCCAGTCCTCCAGTCGGTACAGAGGTGAATACAACCCTCTTTGGTAACCCCAAACTTAACACTGGCTGTAAACCCGCATATTGAAAAGGTCTTCCGTCCAGCTCCCTCACACCACTTAACATCAGGGGTCAGTTAAAGCTAGACTCATTCGTTGTTACCACCACAAGAAAGAGCGGGGACACCTCTAGCCTCGTCTGAGGCACCACCTGACAAGAAAAATAAAAAGATCTATACTTTCAGCAGGAATGTCTCAGCCTACCAGGCTAGGATTGCCAATAATACCACCTTGCTGGCCAGTTATAACTGCCACAAATTGAACGAGGTAGCCAAATTAATGGCCTCAGCCCCAGAGCCCCTTCAATCCCAACTTTCCCTTGCCGTGTCAGAAGGGAAAGCTGTTGCTAACTGCATTCTGAAAAATAACCTAGATGCAGCTGATAATGCGGGTAGTATAGCTGCTGAAGGCAAAATTCTGAAACGCCACGCATGGATACGCCAGTCTGGTTTTAAACTTGACACAGGCGACTCTTCTCAAAATGCCGATAGAGCCTAATGTCTTGTTCGGCAAGGCAGTAGAAGATGCCCTCAAAAGTGCTAAGGAAGAATACAAAACCTTAAAGTCACTGGGCCAGCTTACCAATAATCCCTCCGGGCAGAGAGGAGGCTATAGTTTTTGTTGCTTCAGGGGACAAAATTCACAGATGGTCTTGGTACAGCCAGGGTCAGAGTTCATCCTGGGGCTCACAGCAGGGCCAGTCCTCACAAGGTTTCCAGAGAGGTCAGAGAAGATCTTGCGGCAGATCCTCCTCTTCCAAGGGCGGATCAGCCCTCGCCCCCTCAACAATGAAAACTTGCTACAGGTTCCCTCGTATGCAACTCCAGTAGGATGCATAACGCACTTCACCCACGTATGGGAGGGAATCACCTCAGACAAGTGGGTGCTTTCAACCGTGGTGGGGGATCACCCCGAAAAGCTGTAAATCCTGAAAACTTTTCCACCCAAAAACTCTCTGCCGGACCAAGCGTTGGGCTGTACATGCAATGCAGGCTGAAGCCTCCGGATTCCAGTGAGGTCAGTATCGGTGTCCTTAGTGAATCCCAAGGCGACTGGGGTTGTTTGGAACCCCAAGTGCATGCCCCCTGCGGCTATTTGACAGACGACACCTGACGGCCATAGCGCACTGTTTGGGAGAATTCTCAGAAATGTGCTAATCCCCTCTACCTTAGAGACCCCCAGAAACTTTGCTGGATTTTGAGGACTTGATTTTTTTAACCTGGAGAGAGTGAGACCCTGTTTTCCCACTCTCTCATGTATTTTAACGTGATTTTGATCACTGGGTTTCTTTTTGGTTGTGGAGTCTGACAAACTCCTTAGACATCATCTTTTACATTGTGTCACACAGCACCTTCAGTGCAGTGGCACAGGGAAGTCTTTAAGATTTCCCAAATGTTTAAATACCTTCTCTGGGATAAGCTACTGTTTCCCAGAGCAGTAAAGTGAAATTGACTTTACTTACATTTGTAACTTTCTAGACCCAGCCCACACTATCTTACAATAGGGTGCTGGAGGGGTTACTTAGTATCCCCTTTGTCTAGCTTCTCATGTAACTTTTTTCTGTTACCCTTTCCTCACTGAATGGCTGGTGCCAGTGGTTTACTTTTTACTACCATTATGGGATTTTATTGTGGGCTGCGTTTGCAGCCACGGTAAAGCACCCATGGGTGCCATTTTTGTCAATATGGCCCCGGTCTTCTTTTGTCACCATTTCTTTGTGGAAAGGTCCTTCTTGAGATTTAATCTGCACCCCAAACCAGGTTTGGTTCCTTTGCTTGTTTTGCCTTTGGCGGGATTCACGAGTGAAGGCCGCCTCTGGCTCCAGGGTGTCTGACGGGGGCAGGAAGAGAGGGAGGTTCCCGAAACTCCCTGTGCGTAGTCTTCTAGGAGACAGGAATGCACTCTTAAGTGATTGGCCGGCTGGCTGTCTGGCAACGACAGCCACCCTGCTGAGTGACTGACAGCTCGGCTGGAATGAATGGGAGAAACCTGCATAAAAGGCAAGGCTTTTTGGCTTGGAAGGCAGTGTCGACCACTGGACGAAGGAATCCGAAGAAGAACTTGAACAAGACGCCTGCTGCACCTCCTGGACTGTTGGTTTGCCCGGTGAAGCCCTGCTGCTGTGCTGAAACTATAATTTTGTATCGACAAAGAAGCCCCTGTAAGGACAACTTCTCCCTTGAGTTGGTGGGACCAATCAACTCCAGTAAGCCACCTGGACATCCTCTCAAAGCTGGTGGAGTATCCACTGCAGTTGCTGCTGGAACCGGATAGCCAGGGAGAGGAACACCAGTTTGTGTGCGTTGCTTTTAAGCCTGCCAAGAGCTCCAGGAAGATCCTCCGGACTCCCAGGAAGCAGAACTGACCAAGCCTGAGCCCCCTCAACAGAGTGCGGGACCCCAGACGCAAGGAAAGCCCATCTCGACAGCCAGGAACCGCAGTGTTGCTATTTGCGGTAGACACGAGGAGCTGAAACACTGAAGTGCCACTTGTAGATTGCCGGTTGTGGTCGTGACTGTCCCATTGCAGTGCAGGATTCCCCAGACGTCCTCCCTCTTGTCCCCACGACTGAGGCCCAGGAACACCAGGATCTGCAGAGCTGCACAGGCACTGAAGGCATCTGCTGCCCTTTTTCTTCAACCTAAAGGTACTGTAGAGTCTAACAGAACTTACCTCTTGTTGTGTAACTGCACTTGTTCTTTGTTGGCGAGACCTATTGTGGTTGCTCTGTAGAGTTGCTGATAGCTTCTTTATCTCACAGCTTGTGGTCGTACTTTGAATTCTTTTCTACAAAGACTTCAAAAACATTGTGCACTGCAAGAAGTGCTTCATCTCACCTAGACTTTTGCCCAATTGACTTTGGCCTAGCCTGGCTCCGTGAATGACTCTTCTGCCCTCTGACATTGTGTTTTATCCTCCTTCCACGAAGGGGTTAACTAACATTTGCGTGATCTCTTGTTCTGTTCTAATAACCTTTTTTCTTTACCAAACTCTTAACTCTGATTCTAAATGCAAACAGTGGCATATTAATGTCCACAGTGTCCTAGTTACTAAAGTCGCCTCAGGGTGTAGGTAGTGTCTGTGTGCCATTCCAAAAGGGTACTTACTGATTTAGAAATATTAAGAGTGTGGATTTTGGAGTGTATTTGTGTGTTACTATTATAGTGCCCCCTTCTGAAGAAAGCTTACTCTGACTGTTAATTTATTTTATGCATTTTTTTTTAAACTTTATTTTAATTTTCAATATTTACAACATATCAAAATAAAGGGACAGTTTACTTTTTTTTCATAACATAGTGATCAGCATACAGCATATTAATAGACTATAAGAATCCAAAGTAAACAGATACAGATAAAACAGAAATAGTTGTAAGGTAACAAAATTCAACCTGATATATTCTGACTAACTACAAAATGACATAAGAGCAATATAAGCAAATAAAATGATAAACTTAACACATAAGAGACTTAGACAAGACATAGACAGACATCTAACACCCCACTCGAATCAATACCCGAACTTGGACTTTAAACCTATCTAGTGACTGCTCAGACAAAGATCATGCGTAGAAGTCATTGAATACACTCCATTGTTCTTTATATAAGTCTTCTCTATGTACAGCATCAAACTTAATTTTTTACCAAATCACGAAAGAAGTTGTACCTGCACTAGCCATTCCTGAATGCATGGCTCCTTCCTTGTTTTCCAGAGACGTAGAATTTGCCGGTTCGCCACCAAAAGGACTTTATTGACCCAACATAATGTCCCGTAACTTAAATGACGAGTATTAATCGGAGATTTCAAGAGTACAGCAAATGGGGTTCTTGGGAAAGTAATATGCCAAACCTAATTTGGTGAATAACATGGTCCCTTGCCTGGGAACTAAATTAATTGAAAATGTAACTGTGGCACTACTAGGGTCCACTGATCCCCAACTGAATCTAAACACCCTACATGCTGATGTCGTACAGGGTGTCAAACCAGGTGTGTCCACTAACATTGACACTTGGGAAAGCTGCGCTGACTATGAGATAAAAGATGTGGGTATCTATCCCTTACCCCACTCTGACACCCCCACTGATGTGCCTCGGGAAGCTGATATAAAACCATGTCCTTTGCTGGTAAGGGCTGTTACTACCAGTAAAGTGGAGAGTTATGCGGAGATTCATCTCACTACGGCTGTGCAAGACTTGAATTTATCAATCAATATGAGCGATCCATTCCCAGCATTATCTTGCAAACCTGGGCTACACCAAGATGGATTCCTCATTGTTTCGCCTAATCTTGGTGTCATTGATGAGCCAAACAACGTGGCACACCTAGCACTAGCAGCTTTAATTCTGCTGCCATGTTTGATGCTCTTGAGAACCTGCTCACAATTCTACTCTCCAACACCGAAGACATCTTATCTCATTCAACAACACAGGAGCTAAAATACACTGCTCTAGCACAAGCAGTAAAGTCCCTGGAATTGCTACATCGACGCAAGTATTGCAGTTAACAGAGATAGGGGCCAATGTAAACCAACTGCAGACTTTACATTTACCCCTGCACCCGTTATCACCTCAGGATACTCCTGCTACTACCACGGCTGTCTTGGTTGAACCTTTGGTGCCAAGTGTGCCAGCAGTTCGCCATACACGGGGAAAAAAGACAAGTCACCTGCCAAGCCAAGCAATACGGCAATAACCAAAAACCAACCCCCACAGTTTTATCTGATCCAGTCACTGGAGCTGAATTAAGTGGGGTGCTCTCTGTCTTTCATGGATTAAATAAACGGAACAAAAGCCTGTTGATTAATGAACCAGCAATTAGACGCTTGCCCCCCACTAGTACGGTCTTGGGGCATGTAAACCTGGAAGACTCGGCTACACAGAATATACCAGTGGCTGATGAAGAAGTTTGCAGTTTAAACCAAGAAGTCATGATGCCTAGTAAAGAAGAGAAACAAATAATGAAAACAATCTCTAATTGTGCAGAACAAACATCTTTTTGCATTACCAGCTTAAATAACACCCAGATGTATGATACTGAAGAAATAACTAAGACACAGCCTTAGACCACTAAATTTGTCTCCTTGTATAAAACCCAATAACCCACCATCAGAGAAGCGCTGGGTAAGAAGAAAAGAGTTACCCGGAAAAACCAACAAAAGCTGGGCCCAGCAAATGGGGTAAACTGGTCCAATAACAATGTACCAGTCTACAATCTAAAACATTTGTTTAATACACCTGAGCCAACAATAGCAACAAATGACGAAATGCATAAAGGTCCAAAAGAAGGCCCTCCACCACTAACTGTGACATTTGCTGCAATAACTGAATGTGCCATAGAGATTTCAGACCCCAAGAAGAGAATGCTTTGGCAACAAAGTTACACGGTCCAAACCAGGAGAGTATAATCAGGACACTAGATCGTTTGCAGCACGAGCACATAGAAAAAGCACTGCAAATTAATACTTTTTTGGAAAGATTGACACGACTACCTGAATCGGACGCAGGTCATGGTGCTATTCCAATCAATAATACCCCTGCAAATTATCTGTCCAGACGACATCAAAATTGTGAACCAGCGCAAAGATGCTTAAGATGTAACTTCAATTGTTCACTTTTTCCCTGATGGGATGGTGGACTAGGTAATGGAATATTCTCAGCTCTCCTTTCATGCTGGTTATGAAGTTACTTCACTACTCTCTAAAAGAGCCCCAGGCCTGACTGCCCATGACGGCAGAGAACTGACACCACAGGATGAACATCAGTCCTCTTTATCGGACCACCAAGCCTCTGCCCCCAAGAGATGCAAATAATCTATATCAAGCTGATTGGGAGGTGCGGCCCAAGGTCATTGCAACGATGAAGATCACTGGGAATGGCTAACTGGTCTGATAGAAAAGCGACACCAGCAATGCCTCTAACAATATATTCCTTGTTCGAAGCTGGAACACTAGAGGCCACACTCATCCATACGATCAAGACCGTTTGTTTGACCACATAGACAGATTTAATATACTTACATTACAGGAGACATGGATGGCTGAACTATCGTCTGAAAATTGGCCATCAAAGGTAAAATGGGGAGACCAAAAGGTGGACTGTTAATTGGTATAAAACAACCTCATATGCATATACAAGTCCCAAGCCTGTCACTGAATATCTTGGTAGGAAAAAGGACACTATATGATCCTCCTTACACTGCACCCCATGTGGCTATTCTTAAAGGAATGGAAGATTGGCTTGAAGCTGATGGCATCAATGTTCCTATCATCATGTCTGGCGATTTTAACTCTCGCATACCGAGTTATGACAATCAAGAGGAGATGTCCAATGCACCATCTGATTCTGGACCAGTAGAAAGATTTAGGGTTCATCACACTTGCTCCCGCGGAATCAACTGGGCAACTTTGTTATATTCAAGAGGGTTTACAATGATGAACGGAGCACTTCCTTCTGACAGGCCACCACAATATAAAAGGGACTCCGCCACCATTTCCAGCATCATCGATGTTTTTGCTGCCAACAATCCATCACTGGTAACTGATCTGGTCATAATATAACGTCATGAAAGTGATCACCGTCCGCTATTATGGAGTCTTGACATAGAACAAATACAAACGGTTAAACAATACAAAAAAAGGTAGCAGGCGCCCCTCTCTAGAAAGAAGATGGCATGATAACCCGTTCAGTGGTTTTTACCCACTTTGAGAGTGTGAAGCCAATGCTTTTTGCTAACTGTACTTTTCAGAAAGGAGGAATATCCATTTGCATATCAGTCTATGTCCAGCCCACAAGGGCAGTCCAGCAACTCAAACAGCAGGGACCGTCTCACTTACCAATGCCATGACGAGCATCAAATGGTCTTCAACTAAACTTGAATCAGCCATAACAATTCTACCGTCTGTGTTTGGTGAATTCTGCCCCGCTGATTCAGCTAATCTACGGGACATTGAAATAAATGAAGGCCACTCTGCACCAGCTAAATGTGAGGAGTGTGTGCGTGCTATTGATAAAACAATATTCCCCAAAGAAACGGGCAATAAACGATTAGCCTCTCGATTTAAGAATAGCATAGTCATGACAGTGGTTTTCATTCCTGATGCCTTCTTCCTCGGTGGCGATGGATTTGGAACCCAAACAATAACGTCATCATCAGTGCTTTTACTGTCATGGTTGGACATGTTGGAATGTCCAAAGACAGAGGAAAATGTAAAATAATAAAAATTACAACACGAAAAAGACAATGCCTCAAAAAACAGAAACGTTTTTGAAAAAATGAAAAAAAAAGTAAAATTAAAAATAGACAAACTGAACAGATCACAAGACAATGGAAAATAGGATTAGGGGAAAACAGGATGAAAAGGATGAAGAATGTAAGGGGTAAAATGCCAAAAGTGCTTGCAGTTACTCAGAACCCCTGTCACTAACAAGTACAGAAAGCAATAATGAATGTAAACTTTTTTGTGGTGTGGTGATTATTCTTGGCTACAGACTGCTGCACCGGCTAATTGGACAGTATCTTACACGTGGATATCGTCAAATGGCGTGGGGATACCTGCGTCAATACATCGCAACGTGTGATAAGATAGTTTGTTCATGCGCATAAAAGTCACAAATAGGCACGGAGCGCAGCACGTGATTCCATTGGCTGGTGCATCTTGCGCAAAGTTGCGTAGTCGCATTAAAGGAGGTAGACATCCTATTGGCTCATTTTGTACACACGTTTACATCAAATGGCATGGGCGTACACGGGTCAATAAATTGCAACGGGTGATTGTATTGAAATGATTGGCTGGCGGATTAGGCGCGAAGATGTGTAGCCACATTGAAGGATGTCGACGTCCTATTGGCTTATTTCATGCATCTTTGGTCAGTGCGGCTATAAAACCTTTTTTATTAATATATATATATTCATGGAAAAAAGTTCTGTTGTAGGGATGTTAAGGTGAGTAATACATTGTTACAAAACCTTTGAAATTGAAGGAAAACACTCTAGTTGCAGGGACATTAAGGTAAGAACTTAATGTAACAAAACCCATGAAATTCAGCTAAAGCCTCCTGGCTACCCCGTGCACTGGGGACTGTATCTGTACCCATTCAGTCCCCCATGCCCAACCCCCATTTTTTTCTTCCTTTTCTGCCCTTATCAAACTTACCCAGTCTGCAGCTGTAAACACAGCACTTGCCACCTGCTGACTGCACTACCTCTGTTAATTGCCTCTATTATCTATTTATTTTATTTATTATTATTTATCTGTTCTCCTCTGATCTGCACTTTCCACTCTCCCCCTTCCACGCACTTTTCCCCTTTCCCTTTCCCATGCACTTGCGCGTTCTCAATGTCACTGGGCCTAGTAAGATTATTGTTGTGTTCCCCCATGTTTCCCCTCCCTTGCCTTGTTGCGCTCTGAAACACTTGTGTATGAGCGCGATACAAATAAAATTTCATATCATTAACTTTGCGCCCCCTGTTGCGCAGCCTATGACCACAATGATGACAAAACTGACATCACTAATTACACTACAACAGTCACTGGCATTAAGCATTGCCTTCAGCCATGGTCAGTATGCATGGCCAAATATATTTGACAGTGGTCACAACCTTCACCGATGTGCACTGAATATTTTAAAACACTAACAAGCTACCAACCATAGATATTGGTCTTTACCAGTGGATACACCTTTCAACCGTGTCCACTGTATATTATATACACTGATCAGGCATTAGCCAAGGGCTTTAACATAATACTGGCCTGCGGCCATAATCTTTGGCTGTGCCCACTATATATTCTAACATACAAATGGGCCACTAGCCATGGCCTTTGACCTGTTTGTACATTTTATGACTATGTCCGCTGTATATTTTAAAATAATAAAATGCAATAAGCAATGGCCTTCGGCCATACCCACTGCGCATTATACAACACTAACCAGCCACCATCTTCAACACAATACTAGCCAGTGGCCACAGCCTTTGGCTGTGTCAACTGTATATTCTTAACATATTAACAGACACTAGCTATGGCTTTTAGCCATTGGCCACTGACTACAGCTTTCAACATTGCTCACTGTATATTTAAAAACAGTGATGGGCGACTAGGCATGGCTTTTAACCGTGCACATTGGTATTTCTGAACACTAACTAACCACTAGCTATGGCCTTTGGCGCTGGCTCAGTGTCCACAGCCTTTGTCATGGCCAAGTCCATGGCCTACATTGTTATGAAGGTAATCAAAGTTTTCATGAGCTAACTTATAAATTATGTTATGTCTAATTCCATTATTGATGTAATCAGTTATATAGAATGTAATTAGTGTTGTCATCTGTGATGTGATTTGCAATGTCATCAGTGTCCTCATACAACATATAATTAGGGATGTCATCGTGGTTGTAGGCTGCGCAAAAGGGGGTGCAAAGTTAAGGTGGCGTTAGCTGAATTTCATGGGTTTTGTGGCGTTAAGCTCTCACCTTAACGTCCCTGCAACTAAAGATGTTTCCTTGAATATATTACATGGCCTGTGGTAGCGGCCGTGTAGTTATGTTTAAGTTGCTCTACCCATAGGAAGAGCACTTTTTGGGAGGCTTATAACTTGCCCCCCGGACGAATCCTCATGAAACGTTGCAAAAAAATATATATCGCATATATATCGCCCTGTCAGATTGATTCTGCAAAGTTTGGTGAGGTTTCGTGGAGGGGGGTGGGCAAAGTACAAGGGGGGGCCTGGAAAATGTGTGGTTTTTCCCCATAGACGCAATGGAAAAAAAATTTTGCTCACGCCTACAGCCCAAACTGCTGGACGGATTTTCACCAAATGTGCGGCAGGAGTGGCGGCTTGGTCCCGAAAGCGTGTTGTTGTAAATTTGGTGCAATTATGATATCTGGTTCAGTTCATGGACTACTTCCCTGTTTGGTCGCAGACAGGCCTCCGATTGGCCCAGACGCTGGTGTGATGTCCGCGGACATAGGACGCACCCGCTGATTGGATAGTGAAAAGCCTGAGGTGCGACAGATTTTTGGAAACACTAGCCATGTTGGATTCATGGACAGTCGCCGTTGTCCGCAAACACAGCAGTGAAAACATATTAAAAAAGCATTGCACTTGTCAAACTAATGAAACAATCTCTGTGGAGGTTAGGGGTGATGAGGATGGGTTGGGATATGGCCTTAAAAAGCCCAAACACAAAATGCTAATGGAAATGTTGGAGAAACTTATTGAACCTAACTACTTTACTGAAAAATGTAAAGTAGATGGAGTCAATAAGATGATTTTTTTAAGTTTTATTTTTTAACTGTAAGGAGGTTCCTATAGGAACCTTTTTTTGGTGATTTTTTTATGTTATTTGTTTTGTTTGCAGGAGAGGTCAGAAAGTAAGGTGGGGCGGCAAATGAGGGAAGCGGCACCAACCACAAATATGGAGGGGCAGGTGGACAGGGGAAAATGTTAGGTGTGCATTACATCTAAGGTAGGGGGCAGTGTTTCTCATGCTCCTGGTTTACAGCTTCAAAAGCACTTTGAAATTGTCCCCCCCGGCAGTGTGCTGCATTGCAGTATATAAAGACTGTTGTCTTCAAATGATATGGATCAACAGCCTCTTTTATCGCTTGCAAGGTAGCTGGTGGGATTTTGTGTCCCACAGAGGTAGGCTGTGTGGTTACAGTATTGGTTGAGGAAGATGAGGTGGAGGAAACAGCCTACTACTTGCTAAGAAAGGAACAGCCTTTCTGAGAGCATTGCACTGGTTGAATTTGGTGTCAAGGCGCATGGCGGTGGTCCCGTAAGAGTACTGTCCAGGTAGTCTGCGACTGACTCAATGCATTTCACTTTGGTAGCTTTAGCCTTTGGTACATGCCCAATAGTGGCAAAGTACTGCCACACCCATGATTCTCTCTGGGTGCTAGAGGTAGGCACTTCTTCTACTATATTCTTGGTCCTCTTCATTGTGTTTTTGAAGTACTGTGCTTTTTTTGTTGTGTAGGTCCTCCAGCTGGTGATGGTGGCTCTTGGAAAGGGGAGATGGCAATGCGATTTTAAGATAAATAGTTTTGATAATAGTCTTCCAAGTATGTGCTCTGTGCTAGATTGTTAATGGCTAATGAGTAACAATAGATGTAGGAGCTGTGCAGGGGTAAATTTTGAACTTCAAAGTTCCTAGATCAGCTGAAAATGCAGTTCCTAACTGTTCGCAAAGCACGGACTCGTTCGTGAAGTGCGGACACATTTGCGGACACATCATCATGCCACACGCAAGCGCGTGGTCACGTGACACTGTCCAAAAAGTCTGCAATGACGCCAGACATTTGTGAATGTCGATGAACACAAAAACAGTGGAAAAATGTGCACAAAGTGTATAGAAGTGTTAGAAATGATGCTAAAAGGTGGGAAATGGCAGTTTTAAAGTGAAACTTTGTAAATTGGACAACAATGTTGCTATATTGGGGTAAGTATGATATTAGTAAGTTGTAGGAAATTAGCAAGCACTGGTAAAAACCCATGAAATTCACTGAAAGAAACTTTGTTAAAATGGACGTTATGGTTTCAAGTAAAACCGAAAAACTCCAGAAATTCGCCAGTTATGGTAAGCTAGGCAACCATAACTCGCTCCACCACAGTGCACTGCTAAGATTAACATGACATCACAAATGTCACTGATGACATCACATATTAAATTAATTTTCATAAACAGTCCCTACAAGGGGTTGAGTTTATAATGTTGGAAACAAGATGCTAGGGGTGATTGGGAGAACTAGCATTAACTACTTAATGTATTCAAGAATGTTCTCATGTAAACAAATTATTATACTCTAGTGTTCTTGTTGTTAGTAGAGGAACCTAATCAAGCATACATATAGGCAAGGGTTGCAGCACGCACCATAGAAGTACACCATTTTTAATCTGGTAATTTCTGATATTAAAATAATCAATGCTACCTTATGAGAGAATTGAGTAATGTTAAACATGGAATAAATAGTTAAATATTGAAAACTTACCACACACTTATGTTAGTTGAAAAATACATATAGAAATGCACAATGCATACAAATTAGAGGCACAAAGGAAGAAACAAACAGCAGCACCAAAAAATGACAATAACAGAGTTAGCATCATGTACACAAATTGTGTGTTTGAGACCTGCTTATTGCAATGTATGCGCAATATGAACTCAGATTAAACTCTAAAGAAAGTATTTTAAGAACATATAGAAAGGTTAATTTATAGATATGTAGCACTTTTTAAATTTTGAAATTGTCAGTAAAAACAAAAGACTAGCCCAGATATGTGATGTCAGTAATGACATTTGTGATGTCATCTTTCATGTCCTGGGTGTTAGTCTTAGCAGTGCACAGTGGTGACACAAGTTACGGTGGCTTAACTTACCTTTGTGCATTTCTGGGGGGTTTCGGTTTTACTTGTAACCATAAGCTTCCTTTAACAAAGTTTTTTCAGTGAACATATATATATTACACGGCCTGCGGTGGCGGGCGTGTAGTTATGGTTAAGTTGCTAAACTCATAGGAAGAGTACTTTTTCGGCGGCTTATAACTTCGCTCCCCCTGGACGAATCCTCACCAAACTTTGCAAAAAACGTATATGGCCGGCTCTGAATTTCTTCAACAAGTGGGTGGGGTTTCATGCAGGGGGGGGTCAAAGTTACAGGGGGTCCCAAATTGTTTTTTCCATAGACTGAATGGGGAAAAACTTTGCGCATGGCTACAGCAGGAGCGGGGGCTAAGGTCAGAAAATGTGCGTGGAAATCCAACCAGTAATTGTTTGGCAAAATACTGAAATCTACGTCCCAAAAATGTGTGATATCTGGGTCCGCTTCGTGGACCCATTTCGTTGATCACTCTGCGGACCGAAGTGTCATTGGCTTGCGGTACGTCGTGCTGGCGGCGAACAGTGGACATGGCTGTTGGTTGGCTGGAGGGAAGCGTGCTGTGCATCAAAGGTTTTGGAAAACGCTGCCATGGTGTATCGGTGGATAGTGGCGTGCCGAAAAGCGTTGGAAAACATGGTTTGCAGGATCGGCTGGGTGAAAGAGGGCGAAGCGAAGATATTGGCAATGTTTTGTGCTGTAGGCTAAGGCTGCCAGTGGTTATGTTGACTTAGTGTGTTTGCGTTTTTTTAACGGCAGTGGGTTTGTGGGGAATTGTTCCCATGCTTGTCTGACTTGGCTTGCAGGGGTTGTGGGTAAGACGTAGCCTTTTTACTGCATGTGCATGGCATGTAGAAAGAGCCTATGGCTTGGCCACCACCCCCGCAATGTAATGCCTCCATGCATGGGAGAGCAGCAAGGCACTTAAAGGTTAGGTATGCGGCTGAGTTTGGTCACACCATTGCTGCAAGGGAGGCAATGAGGACATGGAGAAATGGAAGGATTGTGTGGCAGCGCACTGTTGCGATATGGACAGTTCCCACAGCTACTGACATACACTGCATTGGTGGTTAGGTGCACAGGTGACTATCATATGTTGGTCAGTGTAGGCAGACTGTATAGGGGATGGGGAGGGCATTGGATATAATATGAGGATATTTGCAGTCAGTGTACTATGTTGTGTTGTGCCTGCAAAGGCCCTACTGCCTGTGTGCATGGCTACGGCCCTTGGCCGTAACAGTGTGGGCACTAGTTGGAAGTATGTAACAGAAAGTTGCCTTGATTGGGTTCATTACTGTACCGATATGTACTTGTGGACAGAAAAGATAAGTGGTCACATGTTTCCAGAATGGCTCCATTGCTTTGCAGTGGGTGTGACGAAGGATTAGGCTTGGAAACAAAACCGGAACGAAATGCTGCCCTGTATGGGAGTACTGTGATATTGGTATGTGGATTGTACACATATGTACAAATAGTAGCGTAGGTGTTCGGCACAACACCTGAAACACAATGTAGGCATGTATGGGACGACTGTGATAATGGTGTGTGAATTTTACACATACGTACAAAGAGTGCATTGAGTCCAGGTAGAATGCATTGCGGATGGGGAGCGGATTGGAGATAATATGAGGGTATTTGCAGTCAGAGTGACATGCTGTGCCTGCAAAACCCATACTGGCGTGTGTGCATGGCTGGGCCCCTTGGACATAACAGGGTGGGCAGTGGTTGGAAGTAGATAAGAAGTTACATGTTTCCATGCCTGGGTCTACTGCTTTGCAGTGGGTGTGGCGAAGGAGTAGGCTTTTGCTAACAAACCGGCAACACAATGCTGCTGTGTATGGGAGTACTGTGATATTGGTATGTGGATTGCAGACTTATGTACAAAGAGTACTTTCAATTTGCCTTAGGTCATTTGCATAAGCTATTATAAGCATACTGTGTGCCATACAATACACTTGCAAATATGGAAGTGTCCTAAGGTCTGTGCCTTTGCAGAATCACTGTGAAGGACATGGTGTAGTTCGTGAAGGAGCATTGGTGAGAGAAGACGGTTACCGGTCATTTGGTCGAAAAAAAAAAAAGTCGACAGGACAACTGGTCGACACAATTTGGTCGAAAGACAAATGGTCGAATTTTCTTTTTTGGGTAGTTTCACTTTTTTTTTGGGGGGGGGAGGGGCCCCAACCCCCTTTTTTTGCTTAAAAACTCTTTTTTTCCTAAACGAAAACCTGAAAAATATATATAAAAATAAAAAAATTAATTCGACCATTTGTCTTTCGACCAAATTGTGTCCACCAATTTTCTGTCGACCAAATGACCGGACAGCAGAGAAGACACCATTTGCTTTAGGAGTGGTGTGGCCGTGAACACAGCCCCGCTTCAGGGAGTGTAGTAAGAAAGTGGGACATGAAAGGATGGTTTTACTGCGTAACATTTGTGACATGGCCCATGTACGCAGATAGTAACATATAAAGCGTTGTGGGGGTAGGTGTGCAGGCGACAACCTTCAGAGGCTATTGGGGACGGGGAGTGTATTGCAGATGATATAGGGATTTTTGTAATTGGTGTACCATGTTGTGTTGGGAGTGGCAAGCGCCTACTGCCGTTTATGGATGGCTATGGGCCTTTGACGTAACAATGTGGACATTGTTCTGAAGTAGGTTTCAGAATGTTGCCTTCTTTGGGTTAGGTGTTATACTGATATGTAACTCCAGCGTACAAGGTTGAAAATATGTATGTCTTCTGTAGGTGCTCACTGCCACAGCATGGTTGTGGAGGAAATTCTGCAGTTGGCACACCAGTAGAGGTGGTGTGAAGTGACTGCACTTGAATATGGTGGATGTCATTGGCCTTGTTGTCATTCACGGACTGAGATACCACAATTAATGTACAGTGTGGTATACCTCTCATAATACCCTGTATTTTGGGAGCGAAGGTAGTGTGACATGACACAAGTTCATAAGCATTACACATGTAAAGTATGGATAATGTACAGTCCAACATACATACATTTGCAGCCGACAACATAATGAACGCCGTTAAGTCCATCCATGTACAGGATGGCAGGCCATCTGACTGTTACCTTTGTTTGGGGTACTTGTTGAGATGGGCAACGGAAGCGGTTGGAGCTTTTAGTGTGTGCAATTTGAATGTGTGCATCGCTTCCTTTAGCTATGCCTGTGTGCCGCATACACCATCGCAGCTGTCACTGGCGTCAGTGACTTTACTTGTGGACAGTCGTTCCTCACTGCGTGCACTGAAGGTATTTATTTTATGTGTGTGCCAAGCGTAGCGCACTCTGTCATGTGAGCATCTAGCTCTGGAAAGGAACAACATAAACAAAAGCAAAAGCGGACATGCGCACACAGAGTATACGGTTCCAGAAAATTCCATACTTTAGTAAGAATACAGTGAGTGGTTGGAAGTTCTTTATTTTGCCACAGAATGTAAACGGCCAGTTGGTGCATTCACCGCTCTTTTATTTCGCAAACAAAATCCTGTGATCAATGCAGTCTGTGCAATTCTGTGCTAGACGAGAACAGAAGTAAAGTGGGAAAAGGAAATGAGTATGCAGTGGTGCTTGGTGGCTCGTGTGGAAGAATATTTTTTTTTGAAAGGTAGAGAAGGTAGCATCTGGTGCCTCTGGGATGCCTTACAGAATAAAGGTTTGCAGGTTGGTTCAAATAGCAGGAACCGCAAATGGACATACCGGGCCATATCGGTCGGCCAAGATAATAACAATGGAAAAGAAATTACCATTAGCAATCTTCCAATGATTGGCTCGTCTATTGGAAGGTGCAACACGCGCAGTAAGGTGCAAGATATCTGAGTAGAAAGAGGAAGAATAGTAGATGTAAGTAGCGGGTATTAATTGGGGGTGCACAGGACAAAACTTTGCGGGAAGGATAATGTAGTAATAGCTGCCTGCCTGATGAACCATGCCTGATGAACCATGAACCATGAACTGTGTGTTAGTGCATAGCATCATATGTTAACCCATTGCCTTGGACTATGATTGTACAGCTGCACACAAGAAAATGTCTTGGAACTGTTTGGGACTAGATGCTGTTTTCATTTGTTTCCTTTTTCCAAAAGTTGACCGTGGTAGCGAGTGTAGTTGGACCCACGGCACAATGTGTGTGTGTGTCTGCAAAGAAAGTAATACAACATGAAACCTAATGGGGGGGGTCACCTCGGATTGCTGGAGAATGGAGAAGCTGCTCTGGTAAGAAGTGTGTCAATGAAATGTAAGCTGTAGATGTTTGTGTGCCGGTTTGACCGCTGCGTGCACCTGTAGCCGTTATAATGTTCAGTACACTGAGGGTTTGTAGACGTAGTAATTGTGTGAAAGGGCATACAAAGGGCAGAACAGGGAATGTAGCAGTGTACGAGTGCGCAGAAGGTGTGGTGCTTTAGTGTACGACTTGCGTTCCATGTTCGTCTTGCCTTGTATGTCTGCATTTGAATGGGGTGGGGAAGAATGGCAACAAAAGAAAGTACAATGACAGTTGCAATTTACTGGGAATGGTGGAGACATGGCAGTGTGACAGCGTTTTTTTTACTACCGTCACAAAGGTACGAGTAATTTACAGAGAGAAAGTGAGCGGTAGAGTACACTTTTAAATATGCATACTGAGGAGCATGTTAATAAATGTTAATCGTAATACACATGTGATGTAAAGGTATACTTACATAATTTTGGCAAATTCCATGTTTCTATTGGGTGGCCGTGAAATTGCAGTGTACGGCGTATGCAATCTTTGCAGACTACCTTTGGGGCACATGGACAGAGGAACTGCAGTGTAAGTTGTGTATCTTTTTTATGCTAGACTTCTATATAATATCTGCCTTGCAGCTAAACATGCTTCCCCCTCAAGGCTATTTTATAATGAACGTGTGTACTGATGAAGGAGAGGTATGTTAGGTTTCAATTTCCGGAGATGATGCAGGAAAAAAAGAAAGGAATCAGCCGTCAACGTGTTTCCATTGTAGCATGTATTTACGAATGTTGGTAGTGTCATTAAAGTGAAGGTAGTGCAACGTACAAGTTGATATGATGGTGCCGTACAAATGGTGCTGTGAATGCACAAATGAAAAAATATATAAAATGTGCTTTTACAGTGGGTAAGGACTAGTTATATGAGCAGTGTGTTACGAGGCAACGGTGGGTGATGTCAGACTGTGTTCGCTGCTTCAGAAGACGTGGGTGGTCCATCGTACGCAGTTTGGTGTCATGCTGCATTACCTTGTTTGGGGCTACTGTTCAGGAAAGGAAAGCAGTTAGTGTGAACGTTTGTCAAACATTGTAAGGCGGCTATGGGCTTTAAATGGTGTTTTCTTAACACAATAAAAAAGGGGAACAGAAGTTTAAAAAGTTAAGCAGTAAGGCAGTGGTTGCAATATGGCTGGAGAGCTATGATCTATGCGCTGCAGTGAAATATGGGTTGGATACGTTTCTTGGAAATGGTATACATAACAATGAAAATGACCTAATGGCCTACACGGTGCCAGTGGAAAGCAAGGAGCCAAATGTTGCAGCAGTTATGACAGTTACGTAAGATGTATTGATGCATGCATGAAGTTGTATTGTTGTGATTGTGCAGATTGTAGGGTAGGTTACTGTTGTGTTGTTAATTCAGTGTGTGCACTTATGATAGGCTTAGGTGACCAGTGTACGTAGAAAACAGGTTATGTATTCCGTGGAAGAAATAGCAGCTAACGTCAACTGTAGTGGCTAAGGGGGTAGGTAGCTGTTATGTGTGGGGTTAGTGGTACGCGGATGGATGTTTGTATGTATAGTTCTGCAGTGCAGCGGCAATAGTGGGCAGTGTGTACAATGTTTAGTGTATGGTTGGAGGCCCTACATTGTACAGGGTGTAGTGAAGCATGTAGGGCGTAGGCACAAGCTGCATAGTGTAATATAGGTGTGCATTGTGAATGGTGGTATTGGTATGTGTATAGCAGAAATAAGTGCACTTATTGCACTGTGGATATTTTAGAGAAGTATAATAGACATTCTTGTAGACTTACTGTTTGGATTGAGGAATGCCTGCACTGTTATGGAGTGTAACACGTTGTGGTACTGGTTGCTGTATTATCCATGGAAAACGAAAACAGAATATGTTAGCGCAGGTATTTCGTTAGTTTACAGTCCACTACATAGCATACATTTCTTTATTTTGTGGGCCCTCATAACTAGTACTTCCTAAGTACTATGCTTTGAACCAGCGTACTGTGCAATCAGCACAGTTCCTGTTGTTCTTTGCATAATCTTTGTGATTGATTTAAAAAAATCCATGCTGGATTTTCTTCTAAAACGTTGAAATTTCGTTGCTGCTATGGTGCACAATGATTGATAGTGACGTTTGGAGTGGTTACAGCACTTTTAATGTGTACTCTTGAAGTAGGAGGAAATGTAATGGTGTACGATATCTGGACTATACATGTTGGTTGGATGGGTGGCGTTGTATAGCAGGTGGTGATTTGTAAATGTTTACCTGCTTCCTTTTTGTACCACTGTTTGTTTATGCGTTTGGTTGCTGCTGGTGGTTTGCAAGTATTATGACATTGTTCTGTGCTGGTGCAGAATTCTGACGGTAGTTACGTACTTGTTGGCATACTGTCACTGCTTATACTTTGGAAGTGTTTGACGCTATGTTTGTAGTACAGTAGTTGTTGAAGGTTGAGTTGGGTAGTTGTGATGCTGCAAATGACATTGTTGTATTCAGGTTACAGTTAGATATCAGGTGGCGTATTTTAACTGTTTACAGTGTCCCGTTCGTAAAGGGTACATAGAGAAGCTTGTGCATTCCTGTGGTTACTTCTGTGTACATTTTGAAGTGGTACTGTCCAATTGCGGATTTACGTGGTGATACGTCCATATGTGTTGGAGTCGTATGACTATTCTTGGAGAGCTGGTGACTGATTTTCGTAAGTGCTGATTTGAGATATTACTGAAGATAGTTTTGAACCATCATACTTACCACTTTCCCTTTCACGTATCCAGTGGGAAATACTGGTACTGTGCTTTGTGTACACATACTGTTTGTGTGACTGTACTCCTTGGGTTCATTGGGGATAAAATTGTACAACACACAGTGTAGTGCAATTCCTCAATGCTTCCAGTATGGTACGTTGCTTTAGGTCGATAGGGTCTGACCTGTGAGAAAGTATTAACAGCATGTGTGACCAGAGGACCAATCAGCGGACACAGATAGATAAAGTGCCTCTAGCAGGCCAGTCTCTGCTAGGGCATAGCATGGTGGCACTGACCTCGGGCCAGGGGGTGGAGAGGAAGTATTTTCGCCATGGAGCCCGTGTTGGACAGCGAGAACCAAGTGGAGCGGAGACAGATCTATCACACCAGGTCTATAGTAATCGGAGGAAGGCGACTAAGCTCGGTGACTAAGCTTTCTTGTGATCTGTGTACCAAGAGTGAGAGAGGGGGGACCTGTTTGCAAAAGCATCCAGGCTCCTTATAGACCCAACTAGAACAAAAAAATTAAAGTCTAATTTATGCCCATCCAGACTGCCAGAGCAGCCAGGCCATCTGGTCATTGCATTCATTCTATGGCCAACTACCGGATGGCTGGGCTCGCACACAGCGGGACGGTCCAGTTTTGGAGTACTCTGTCCTGCGCTGGACGGATAAAAGTCACACCTCCTTTCAGTTAAGTAAATGCTTTGTTTGTGGGCTGTGGGAGCCTGTCTCCCACGTGTGTCCACCGTCCCGAAGCCTTGCTGCAGTTGCGGCCCCCCCCCCCATCACTCCCCAGAGGGAAAAGCTCTAAAGGGGTCCGCATCTAGAGCTATGGGGTGGCCTGGCCTTGGGCGCCTGTCTCCCACGTGGGTCTGTCCCAGAGCCCAGCGATGGTCCTGGGGTGCGCCGGCGGGGTCCTGGTCCAGAGGGAAAAGCTCTAAATCGGCCTAGCCATAGTTCCTGCCCCTGGCCTTGGGCACCTGCCTGGCATGTGGGTCGTCCATCCCCAAGACAAGCAGCGGCCCCCGGGGAGGGTTCCTGTCTGGAGGGAAAAGGTCTAAAGGGCCCTCCTGTCTAGAACGCCAGTGTTGGGGTACTGGCACCCCCTGCCCATGGGCACTTGCCAGTGGGGACCAAAGGCCCTTCCCGTCTGGGCCCATTGGAAAGCATTGCCCGAACAGATAGCTCTCTACGAGTAGGGTGGCCAACTTTGAAATCATTTTACAGGACACTTGCCCACAGGCGGGGGAACTTTTCCCTCCAGGGAGGCACAGTGACCACACCGGGGCTCCCGACAACCGCTGCTGGGCTTCCGGACTTGGTCACACATGGGTGACACTTCCCACTGGGACTAACCCATGAATGTCATGGAACTGAGGGCCGCCCACTCTTAGTGGTTCTAGTCCCACAGAGGAAAGCCTGCTCGGGGCACCACTTGACACCAGCATTGCGTTTAGGACTTAGTCACACACAGGTGACAATACCCGGAGGACGGGGAAGGCACCACGGCTGCCTAAGAGCTCTGGTCGGGCCTATTACTAGCCTCTACCCGTGCAGATGTACAGGGACCCCGCTGGGTCGCTTATTCCATTACTTACACTTGCCTTAGCTCCACTGAAACTTTAGTCGGAAAAAGAGGCCGGAATTTCTGTTTCCCACGTCCATCTGTGCGTTTGGTGGAAGATCTGCACTCAAATAGCGTCGCTGGGGCCGGGACTTAAGGCACAGCCTCTGTGCACTAAGCCGCCACTGGCAAACCAAGGCCCAGACTCTCTTCCCGGCATCAGTGTAGGTGCGGAGCAGGTGTGTGCCGCCTGCGCCACTGAGTCGCCCTGCAGGAAGTTACTTCCACATAGACTATTAAGCTCCTACCTAGTGGGGGCTTACGGAACCCAACTGGAGACAAATGTAGGAGTCAGCCGGGCCAGACACCACTGGGGCTACCTGGTCCGACTGCCCGGCCCCTCGACAAGATGGCCTGGCGGCCGTCAGGCCATGCCACCCCCGATGCCACTGTCCAGGGGCTGGCTGGAGCTTAAGGCACTACCACCTCCACGTGCTGGGGTTTATGCTGCGAAGCTTCTTCTCTGCCTCAAGGGCTGGGTCGAGCCACTCTGCCTGTCACCGGCTGGGCCAGGGCCACCTGGTCTGCTAGGCTGACCGGGAAGGGAGGAGAGCGCCCACCAGCCAGCCTGCACACCCCCTCGGGTGTGCACCCAGGGTGGGTGGGAGTTTCCTGTGCACCCCGCGGCATAGCAGGAGGAAGCCCTTGTGGCATCACCACAGCGCCTTTTGACAAAAGCTTTGCTCAGAGGAAGACTTCCAATAGATTGCAGCAAGGTAGCTGCTCTGCTACTTAGGAAACCCTGGCCCAGAATCAGGTATCTACGAATGATTTAGCAGATGTTCCCCACGAACATACGGTGCACTACCTGCAAAAGAGGTGGCCCCCTTCCGTTCACACTCGAGTCACGAGGCGAGCAGCTCTACGCACCGGCCCAGGGACCCGCTATCATAAGCCAACAAGGCTCCACAGCGCTGCAGTACTGTTACAGTTAAGGGGGATTCTGACTTCGAAGCGTTCAGTCATCATCCCACAGATGGTATCTTTGCCCCATTGGCTCTTCAGCCAAGCACATACACCAGTTGTCTGAACCTGCGGTTCCTCTCTTACTGAGCAGGATTACTAATGCAACAACACATCATCACTAGGGTAAAACTAACCTGTACAACGACTGTCTAAACCCAGCTCATGTTCCCTATTAGCGGGTGAACAATCCAACGCTTGGTGAATTCTGCTTTACAATGACAGGAAGAGTCGACATCGAAGGATCAAAAAGCGACGTTGCTATGAACACTTGGCTGCCACAAGCCAGTTATATCTTTGGTAACTTTTCTGACAGCTCCTGCTTGAAACCCAAAAAGTCAGAAGGCTTCTGAGGCCCTGCTTTCACGGTCTGTATTCATACTGAAAATCGAGATCAGGCAAGATTTTGCCCCTCTGCTCCGTGGAAATTTCTGTCCTCCCCGAGCTTGCCTTAGGACACCTGCGTTATGGTTTGCCAGGTGTACCACCCCAGTCAAACTCCCTACCCGCAATTGTCCCCGGAGCGGGTCGCGCCGGGCACTTGGAGCCAGAGCTAGAGTCCCACAGGCCCCCCTCCTTCTCACGGTTTAGGTCGAATTGACCCGAAAAAAAAAAAGGTTGAAACGACCAAAAGTTCTAAAAATGCTACCAGCAAAGGATCGAACACCAAAAGTTCGATCCTTTGCTGGTAGCATTGAAAAAAAACAGGGGCTGCAGGGGTGACCCCCGCTCACTATACTTTATGCTATAGTGAGCGGGGGCTGCAGGGGACCCGCCTGCAGCAGTCCGTTTAATTAAAAAAAAAAAAAAAAGACCCTGCAGCACCGGTTCCCGATCAAGGAAGTGAAAGGGAACTGGGGCTGTAGGAACCAGCGTGAAGATGAAGGTAAGTGGGGTTTGTTTATGTTGGTGCTGTGGGTGGGGGTGTGCTGAGGGTTTGGGGGGGGTGTTATGGGTGTGTTGTATGTATGTGTGTGTGTTTTCGCAAATTATCGGGGCTGAAATGTCCAAAAACAAAGTGTTCGAACTTTTAGTCATTCAAACACTTTGTTTTCGGATATTTCAGCCGCGATAATTTTGCCTTCAGTAAAATCACTTGGATTCCTTCTCACCGGGTAATTGAAAAAACGATGAGTAGTGGTATTTCACTGGTGGCCCGAGGGCCTCCCACTTATCCTCCACCTTCACAGCGCCAGACAAGGGTGCATATCAACTGGGTAATCTGTCCCTGCTGATTCTGCCTAACCCGTTCCCTTGGTTGTGGTTTCGCTAGCCAGTAGCTAGGGACAGTGGGAATCTTGTTCATCCATTCATGCGCATTACTAATTAGATGCCGAGGCATTTGGCTACCTTAAGAGAGTCATAGTTACACTTGCTGTTTACCTGCGCTTCATTGAATTTCTTCACTTTGACTTTCAGAGCACTGGGCAGAAATCGTGTCAACACCCACCGTGGGCCTTACGCGGTGGTTTGTTTTCATTTAACAGTCGGATTCCCCTGGTCCGCACCAGTTCTAAGTCAGCTGCTAGGCGTTGGCCGAGGCAGACCGCTGGCCCCGAACCCACCACAGGGGCTATCCACAGGAAGGGCCTGGCTCACATCCAGAGTTGGCGCAGCCCCCAGGCCGGAGATGCCTTGACGAGCCATAGCACGTGACCAGCCTCGCTTCGCACCACAGCCCGACCGACCCAGCCCTTCCCAAAGTTACAGATCCGACTTCCCAACTTCCCTTACCTACATTGTTCCAAAATGCCAGAGGCTGTTCACCTTGGAGAACTGCTGCGGATATGGATACGGCCCAGCGTTAGATTTACACCATCTCCCCTGGATTTTCAAGGACCAGCTAGAGCTCACCGGACACCGCAGGAACTGCAATGCTTTCCAAGGCTTGGGCCACTCTCTTGGGATGATCCAATTCCAGGGTACCCAGCCCTTCACAAAGACAACAGAACTCTCCCTGGAGATCCCACCAGCTTCTCTGGGATCATTTGCGTTTTCTCACTGGATGCTGCAAGGGCACCCATCTCCGCCACTCCAGGTTCAGGGATTTGAACCAGACTCCCTTTCGATCGACTGCGCGCAATGGAGGTTGTCGCCCGTCCCTTCCAAACGGCGCTCAACCATTTCTTAGGACCGACTGACCCATGTTCAACTGCTGTTCACGTGAAACCCTTCTCCACTTTGGCCTTCAAAGTTCTTGTTTGAATATTTGCTAATACTACCAAGAACTCCACCTGTAGTGGTTCGACCCGGGCACTCGCTCCGGGCTTCCGTGCACACCGTAGCGGCCCTCCTACTCGTTGCGGCTTAGCCCCCGTGGCTCTCAGCGCCAGCCGGGAATGGGGCAGACACTCCAGCGCCATCCATTTTCAGGGCTAGTTGATTAAGCAGGTGAGTTGTTACACACTCCTTAGCGGATTCCGACTTGCATGGCCACCGCCCTGCTGTCTATATCAACCAACACCTTTTCTGGGGTCTGATGAGCGTCGGCATCGGGCGCCTTAACCCGGCGTTCGGTTCATCCCCCAGCGCCAGTTCTGCTTACCAAAAGTGGGCCACTGTGCACTCGCATTCAATGTCCGGCTAAACGCCAGCAAGCCAGGGTTCTTGCCCATTTAAAGTTTGAGAATAGGTTGAGATCATTTCGGCCCCAAGACATCTAATCATTCGCTTTACCAGATAAAACTGGGAGTTCTGTGCACCAGCTATCCTGAGGGAAAATTCAGAGGGAACCAGCTACTAGATATTTTGATTAATCTTTCGCCCCTAAACCAAGGTCGGATGACCTATTTGCACATCAAGACGCTACGGACCTCCATCAGAGTTTACTCTGGCTTTGCCTTGCCCAGGCCTATTTCACCATCTTTCGGGTCCTATCACACACGCTTATGCTCCACCTCCCTGACCGAGTGGGCGAGAGAGGTCGGTGGTGCGCCCACCACGACAGGATCCCACCCCAATCGGCACCTGCCAGCCCTCACCTTCATTGCACCACAGGGTTTCGTTTGGCCCTCCGACTCACGCACACGTTAGACTCCTTGGTTGTGTTACAAGACAGGTTGGGTGGGTAACCGACATCACCTCAGACCCCTGGCGTCCTTTGTGGGCCTCCCCGCTTAGCAGAGCTTTGTGGTCAGCCGCACTGAGGGCAGTCCACCACAGTCACATCAGGAGCTGCCCCGGCGACCCCAAAGAGGGTCCAGAACGGTTGCCAGAGAAGGGCACGGCGGTGGTCAATCTCCCTCGGCCTCACAGACACAGCAAAACTGCTGTCAGGGGGCTGTAACACAATCTGCTGGAGCAGAGAGCCACCTGCTACCCTGGGGCCTTCCCAGTCGGTCGCGGTGCACTGCCACAGAGGAAATGCATCCCGCGGGGGCTGGGCGTGCCTGGGGCGCAGCCCCACGAGGGCATCCACTGTTACGCTGTGTTGAATACTGCAGGTGGACTGCACAGACCCCACCAGTTTACCTCTCAACGGTTTCATGCCATCTTGAACTCTCTCTTCAAAGTTCTTTTCAACTTTCCCTTACAGTGCTTGTTGGCCGTCGGTCTCACGCCCGTATTTAGCCTTAGATGGAGTTTACCACACGCTTAGGGCTGCAGTCCGAAGCAACCTGACTCAAAGAAGACCCGATCACGGCGTGCCAGAGGCAGCTACCGGCCGAACACCGTCCATGGGGTGAGTCTCGATCAGAAGGACTTGAGCCCCGCTGAGCAACACTGGGGAGTCGGTCTTCTGTACGCCACATTTCCGACGCCTGCTGCTGAATGGGGATTTGACGCTGGGCTCTTTCTCTTCACTGCCTGTCATGGAGGGACTATGGGTAAGTTTCTTTTACTCAGCTTATTAATATGCTTAAATTCAGTGGATTGCCACGTCTGTTCCAGGGGCATAGTCGGGTAGCACAAAGCTTGGAGCAGCTGGCCTCAGGCCCATATAGGGGGTTGCCCCCGCCCTGTGCGTCTGGCCCAGCCGAGTGTGCACGGTCCCGATTTGCGGCCAAAGCCCACATGATTGCGAGGCCTGCGCTCCATGGCCATCCCGTGCCAGCAGCCATGGGACACCACAGAGCCACAGGCAGTATGGCCAGGTGTCCCGGGGTAGGGTGAAGGTGCGCCAGGCTTTTTTTAGGGCCTTCTGCCGCCACCACCATGGCGCACCGGCCCTCCCGAAACCTGCATGAGGTGGGGAAACTAAAAGCAACCCTCAGATAGGCATAGCCCCGGGAGGAACCCGGGGTCCCAAGGTGCGCTTGATCAATGTGTCCTGCAATTCACACTAATTCTCGCAGCTAGCTGTGTTCTTTATCGGCACGCGAGCCGAGTGAACCACCACCAAGAGTCGCAGGCATCTTTTTTGTTCCAGGCGTCGACTGACACTGCTGGTGCAGGAGAGGCAGCGCCACCTATGGCGAGATAGCCCAGTGCCCCGTCTTGCTTGGCTGAGACCCCCGTGGTTTAACCAATGTGCCCCCATCCCTCGCTCCAGACCCACAACAATGTTCCCATCCCTCCCTCTCAAACCCACACCAAGATGCCACCAGGCCTCTAGACCCACGCCACAATGCCCCATCCCTCTATTACAGAGCCCAAGATGCAACCAACCCTCCATGCCAGACCCCACCAAGATGCCACCAATCCCCCGGCGATCCATAACATGATGCCCCATTGTTCCTCCACACAGGAAGATGCCCCCATCCTTCCCATCAGACTCAAACCAAGATATCCATCGCCACACACCAAGATGCCCTCCAAAACAATGTGCCCCATCCCTCCCAGACCCACATGAAGATGCCGCCATCCCTCCCCCCAGACCCACACAAAGATGCCCCATCCCACTCTCCAGATGCACACAGATGTCGCCACCCACACTAAGATGCCCCATCCCACCCTCCAAACCAACACCTAGATGACCCATGCCACCCTCCAGAACAGATGCCCCATACCCGTTCCAAACGGACACTAATGTGCCCTTGTCCATTGCAGACCCCCCAAATATGCCACCATCAGTCCCTCCACACAGCAGGCTGCCCCCATCCTGCTCTCCAGACCCACACCAATATGCCCCCAACCCTCCCCAGACCAATGTGCCCATCCCTCCTATCAAACCCACAGCAATGTGCCCCAATTCCACCCTCAGATGACCCATGCCACCCTCCAGACCAACATATGGCCCATACTTGTTTCAGAACGACACCAATGTGCCTCCATCCATTGCAGACTCCAAGATGCCACCATCTCTCCCTCCAGACCCACACCAATAAGCCCCCATTCCCCCCCAGACCAATGTGCCCGTCCCTCCCATCAAACCCACACCAATGTGCACCCACTCCAGACCCACGCCGATGTCCCCATCCAAACAAAACCAGGATGCCCCATCCCTCCCTGCAGACGCACAACAATGTGCCATATCCCGCCCCAGACCCACACAAATGTGCCCCCATCCCTCCCGACCCACACCGATGTCCCCATCCAACCCAAACCAGGAGGCTCCATCCCTCCCTGCAGACCCACACCAATGTGCCCCATCCCTCCCATCAAACCGACACCAATGTGCCACCATCCCTCCAGTCCCACACCAATATGCCCTCATCCCTCCCAGACCCACAGAAATGTGCTCCCATCCCACCCTCCAAATGCACACAGATGTCCCCATCCCACCCAAACCAGGATGCCCTATCCCACCCCCCAGAACAGATGCCACATACCTTTTCCAGACTAACACCAATGTGCCCCCACCCATTGCAAACCCCACCAAGATGCCACCATCCCTCCCCTCGCCGTTGTCCCCATCCAACCCAAACCAGGATGCCCCATCCCTCCCTGCACCAACACCAATGTGCCCCCATCCATTGCAGACCCCACCAAGATGCCACCAACCCTCCATCTGCACAGCAAGTTGCCCCCATTCTGCCCTCCAGACCCACACCTGGATGAACCATCCCTCCCCCAGACCAATGTCCCCCATCCCTGCCATCAAGCCCACACCAAAGTGCCCCATCCCTCCCTCCAGACCCACACCAATATGCCACCATCCCTCTATCCAGATGCACACAGATGCCCTATACCACCCACCAGATAAGATGCCCCCTACCTGTTTCAGACCAACACCAATGTGCCACACCAAGATGCCACCATCCCTCCCTCCAGACCCACACAATATGCCCCAAGACCCACACCAATGTGCCTCATGCCCTCCTTCCAGACCCAGCCTATGTTTGCCTAACTCGCCTGCGCTTATTTGTAAATGTTTTGATATCAGATCTAATTGTAACCATTGGTATCCCGAAATGTCATTGTTTTCATTTCTATGTATGTAACTCAAGTTTTCTAGCGCCCAGTTACCTCGGGGTTCGGAGGCGATACAAATAATAAACAAAATACACACCAATATGCTGCCATCCCTCCCCAGACCAATGTCCACATCCCTCCCATGAAACCCACACCAATGTGCCCCGCTCCCACATCAAACACACACCAATTTGCCCCATCCCCTCCCTCCAGAGCCACAACAAGACGCTCCATCCCACTCCACACCTAGATGACTTGTGCCACCCTCCAGACCCACATCTCTCCCTCCAGAAACACACCCATGTGCCCCATCCCTCCCCCAGACCCACACCAAAGTGCCCCACCCCTGTCCCCAGATCCACACCAATGTATCCCAACCCTCCCATCAAACCCACACCAATGTGCCCCATCCCTCCCTCCAGACCCACACCACTGTGCCCCATCCCACCAGACCCACACCACTGTGCCCCATCCAGACCCCGCCAAGATGCCCCATCCCTCCCTCTAGAGACCAATACCATAATGCCCCATCCTCTCTCCACATAGCAAGATGCCCCTTGCAGACCCACACCAAGATTACCATGTACCTCTCCCGAACCACACGCAGATAGCCCCAGCCGACCCCCTCTAAAACCACCCATCCTAAGCACAGCCAAATGAAACATTAAATGACTCTGTTAGCCACCTTTGATTGGTTAAACACCACCATCCACGGTCTCCCTGTTCCTTTTCTTAGCCCTCCATACCTTTCATGTTGAATAGCTGAACATGATTTTTAAAGTAAATGCCATTTCCCGCTCCCCTGTCTAAATCTGGTGTCTTGCTGGAACGTTCACCGTATCCCAAAGAAAAAGCAAACTGTATTTTCAGCCAGCCAAGAGCACACGGATTGCTGCTGTTCCTGCAGCCTGGCAGCCAGAAGATTCCCGGGCAGACAAGACAAGTCGGACGCCCCAGGGTCTTGCAGAAACGTTCCCGGTCTCCCACTGAAAATGCTCACCCCAACCACTGCAAGCCCAAGGCACGCAGAGTCCGGTTGCACTTGCACCGGCAGGCGGCAGCCATTGTCCTCCCGCTTCACGAAATCACAAGGATGAGACGGTGAGAAGTTATTTGAAGAGTGGGCGGCCGTTGCTATGGTCCGTTTCTCGAAGGGGATCTCCCAAGGGATATGGAGTAGAAGGCCTTGTAAGATCATGGGATTGGTTCAATGAAAGTCACGTGTTAGAAGCACACCATCCATGTATGGACTACCAAAAATCTGAATTATAATCGCCTTCAAAAACAAGCTCACGTTGTCCACGGATATTTACCAATGCAAGATGGCCGCCACAATCAAGTTTCGTGTCCGAGTCCACTTTCTCTGTTTAATGCGCAATGTCATTGATACTGGGCGGTAACGTTGTTTTTGGTTTGAGATTGGAAGCGCGCTTGTCACTTTTTCTCAAACGTGGTGCTGTTTTGTTCCCTTCTCATCCTTACCATGTTTCCATCCCCTCGAACCCCAGTAGGGGCTTCCCGCAAAACTTTAGGAGCTTCAGCCGTACGTGCAGGCAGTGGCAGTCGGAGAAGCAGCGGAGTTGGAGGACCCTCAGGAATGTTCTCCCCGGTGGGCCGAAAACAAGTCATACCCGGTTTACGGTAAGGTGTGCCACATTTAAGAACCTGCTATGTCGTAGGTTATTTAATCAGTGCTGGATGGTACCCCTTTAGATCAGAATTCACGTAAGACTTGATTGTAAATATGTCCCGTTCATTACTTTGTTATACTGAGTCCGTCGGCCGCGTTTGAGTGTAAATAATGTAGATTTTGAGCTAATTGATATTTACAAAAAGTTACCCTTCCGCCTGGAACTCGCCGTTGGGCATGCATGGCTTCTTCTACTCGCAGGTTTGTGCATCGGAGGAAATCTTGGAGATAGTGCTTTATCTGGCTAATTGGTTTACGAATTCCAGGTCCTTTATGTGAGCTGATTACTTCTTTACTGTGTAATCTCGTTGCCAAACGACGTATATTGTCCTTCAGCCAGTTAAAAAAAATAGTAATAATGCAACATGATTGATTTTTGTGGGTTCTCTTAATTCCACTTTTGACTCTTGAGGGAAGGTAGTATGCAGCACACATGCACATTCAACAGGCCTAGATCCTTGTAAGAAGACCAGGAGCCCTCAGTAGATTGAACTACCTTTATTCAATCCCTGTGGTGAACTGCCGCTTCCCAGGCTCTTCACCTCGCCCAGCCAGCAGAGCTCAGTTAGTTGTTCTGCCCAGGACACTACATCTCCTCCTGTCAAACTTATCAGCCACTTACAGTTCTGTCTTTATATTTCTTCAATTAGACGCACACATTTTCTGATGCATCTGGCCGGCCCCACTCTGCGTTCTTCTGGCTCTTCCTCAGTCTCTTCTCTCACTGGCTCACTACCTGAAGTCACTGAGGTGTATCTCGTCTCTTCTCTCACTGGCTCACTACCTGAGGTCACTGAGGTGTCTCTCTCAACTTGTTCTTGATACTCTTCTTTATAACATTTAAACTGGGAGGCATTTCGAGTGACCACCTACGTGGGAGATCCAGCAGTCACCATTGTTCCCTTGACGCTGGACACTGCAAGATATTCTGGATCGATTTCCTTTCCTCCCTTCTGCAGACAATCACCTTATCTCCCACCTATAGGTGGGAGCTCTAGGCTTACCTCCGGCTGTTGACGTAGACCTTCATGTACTGCTTCTTGCGGGCATCCGTTTCTCGCACCTGCTCCCCATGTACTTTAGGAGTGCTTGCCAGGTGAGGAAGTCTGGTCATGATTCTCCTGCTGAATAGCAAATCCGAGGGACACTTTCCCGTCGTGCCATGAGGTAAGTTCACGTAGTCACGCAGCATGTTGCTTAGGGTGTTTGAACGACATGGATCGTAACTGGTTTTGTTGGAATACTTTCTTGAGGATTCCCTTGAATCGCTCCACCATACCATTTGCCTGTGGCCATAGGGGAGTCCTCTTTCAGTGGCTGATGCCCATGGACGCTTTGAATTTCGTAACCTCAAGATTGCTGAATGGCGGGCCATTGTCCGACTTAAGGACTTCCGGAATGCCCCATGCAGAGAAAATGATATCCAACACTGGTATGATGGCACTGGCGACTGTGGATGATACCATATGTACCCGAGGAAATCGTGAATACTCATCCATGATAACAAGTAAGTATTTGCTCTCCACGAATGGACCGAAGAATTCTATCGCAAGGTGAGTCCATGGGAGTTCTGGCTTGTTTGACATTTTTATGGGTTCCTGATTTTTTGGCCTGGACGTACACGAACATAAGTGGCAGGCCCCAATTGTGCGTTCCACCATCTGATCGAGTCCCGGAAACCACATGGTGTCTCTCACCTGTCTCTCTGTGGCCACCACTCCTTGGTGTCCTTCATGGGCCAGGTCTATGACTTGCTGCCGCAGGTCCAAGGGGATCACTACTCTGTGGCCTCGCATGACAAGCCTTTCTGGTGATACTGATCGTTCCTCTTATATTTTTGAAGGGTTCAGTTCTGCCATGGCCTAGTCGCCCATTTCTCTGTTTGCGAATTCTGCGTTTTTTCACCCTCCAGACCTAATGAGGTCTTGTATTCGCAACATCATAATGTTCTGATCTATGTGCTCCAGGATCACTTCTGGCGTTATAGCCCGTGGAGTCCCATGGTGAGTGTGGAAGTTCACATACTATTTATTTGTTGTTTATAGTTCATAACCACTTCTACAACAGTACCAATATATTTATAAAACAATCATCATTAGTAATACATTAAACATCAACAATAACATAACACATTTGCTTTGGGTATTGATCCATCAGTTGACACGTCCACGAGGGACTGCCATGACGCATAGTCTGCCAGATTGTACTCCTTCCCCGGGTTGTGATTGTGAAGTCAAAATTCTGCAATCGCAGGCTCCACCTCTCTATTCGTGTCAGCATCTTGCATTTGGAGCTGCCATAGATGGTCACCAGGGCTTGATGATCCGTAACAATCGTTAAGCTTGCTGAAGAAAAACATCTGAAAATGCTCACAAGCCAACACGACGGCCAGGTCCTCCTTTTCTGGTTGTGAATATCGTGTTTCCACTTCCGACATGTTCTTGCTGGCATAGGCAGTCACTGTTCTGGGGGGATTCTCGCCCGGGTTGATGTTGTGCTAGGATCGCCCTCAGGCCAACTGGACTGTCATCAACAGTCACTTCCAGTGCACAGGTTTGGATTGAAGTAGGCTATGCGTTCAGCCGAAGCAATGTCCCTTTTTATTTGAGTGAAGGCCTCCTCACATTACTGAGACCATCGGAATGCCCTGCTTGGTGAGCTCCCTGAGCGTGGCGCTGATGGTCGCAAAGTCTCGAGGATATCGGCTGCAATACCTGGCCATCCCGAGGAAAGACCTTACCTCACTGACGTCCTGTGGAGTTGAGATCTGGGATATGGATGTCACTATTCCTGGGTCGGGACTCATGCCTTCATGCGAGAACATTTGTCCATAGAATTTGTGGCAAGACTTGTGAAACTCACATTTGTCCTCGTTCAGTGTAAGACCAGCTTCTCCGAGCACCATGCATACTTGGTAAAGTGCCTGGTTGTGCTGAGCGAGAGTGGCTTCAAATACCAGGATGTCATCACTGTAGTTGAAACAGTTGCCAACATGTTTAATCACTCTTCATACCCTGAAATGTTTCCGCTGCCGAGCAGATGCTGAAACAGAGTCTCTTGTATCTGAAGAGTCAGATTGGCATAGTGTAGTGATGTAGCGAGATTGTTGGTCTATCACGATCTGGTGGTAGCATTTGTTCAAATCGAGCTTCGAGAAAACTCTTGCCCCATTAAGCAGGCTGATCTTGTCATCCATGTGCATTCCTGGATGCCTCTCATGCCCAATGGCCTTGTTCGCCTGTCGCATGTCCACACAAATGCGTACCTCGTCAGAGGATGATCCTCCCTTGGGTACGGCCACTATAGGAGACACCCAGGGAGTCGGACCATCAGACGGTTCAATTATTCCTTCCTTTAGAAACCACTGTATTTCTTCTTCAACGAGAGTTTGCAGGTGAACTGGAATTCTCCTCGGATGCTGAGCCACGGGTGTTCGATGTGAAGTGTCACAGGGTCTCCTTTGAGGCATCCAGTGCCTTCGAACAGCGCCGGGAAGGCTTCCATGACTGACAGTCGATGTTGCATAGTCTACGACACAGCCGCAATTTCCATCTCAAGGGCAGTGGGACGAACTAGAAGGTTACTTCTGGTTACTTCCCCTTGTAGGACATGAAATTCGGCTTCTGCGCATTTCTCTTTGTAGCGGATTGTTCTGGTGATCCTCCTGTGGCTTTGCGTAGGACCTCTCGCTGCCCACTGGAAGACTCTTAAGATCTGATGACTTTAGCCGGGGTGCAGATGCCATTTTGCGATGTTACGATATGCACATTATGTTGAGGGCCGCGTCGGTATCAATGAGGAACTTGGCCTGGTGATCGCCCACTAGTAAGGTGGTGATGCACTCTGAGGTCAAGGTCAGTCCGTTCTGCATGTATACATATTGCCGCGAGTCGCCCTCTGTAGATGGCGACTGAGACCTCCCATTCACTTGCCTGATGTCTCACGATGTCTCTCCTTGCGACTGCATCTCTTCTTCCAGTGCAGCTGCGTGCACTACACTTCGACTGGTATATCGTGGAGCCCTATCCCTGTGAACGTCCGGTGGATAGTTGCAGACAACCGCTAGGTGGTTCTCACTACCACATTTGGCACAGGCTTGCCCGAAAGCAGGACATCTTTTACCTAAATTGTCGGCCACACCTGTAGCATCTTCCGGCTGAGGGGAGCCCTCTGGGTGCGGTGTTGCTGGTAGGCTTTGTTCGAGCCGGCGCTATTGACGAGACCTGGTAGGCCTGCTTTCAGCCTGTAGTCTTGCCGGTCTCCTTTTGCGAAGCTTGCGTGTCTGCTCGTGACTCCGTCCTAGCCATTAGTAATATCGTTGACAGCAGGAGCGGTTCATGTAGTAACTTTTTCCTGAACGAGGAGGACAGGCACCCTCCTTATGGCTTCCTAATTATTTTACTTTGGAAATCCACAATATGCGACTAGTTTTCAAAGGCGGGTGGCAAATTCATCCACGGACTCACCCGTCACCTGGCAGGCCACATTGAATGTGTGCCTCTCGTGGTCAGTGTTGCGCTGGGGGTCAAATTAGTTGCTCAGCGCTTCTTTGAGGCCATTGTATGTCCAACGGTTTCAGGTGGGAAAGTGGGAATGATGTCTTTCACCTCATCTCCCCCTAGATTCACCAGCAAGCCCCCTAGCAGGCACTGTCTCATCTTGGGCATTTAGGTAAATTTCAAATCTCTGAATACATCTTTCCCATTGGCACCCCGACGCTTGCTGATCACCCATATCAAATGGCCCATGCCGGCGAAAAGCTGCAGCATTACCTGGCTCTTCATTTTCTGACATCCCCGCGGTTAGCAGAATTTGGCGCCAAGTCACCACCTTGTCGGCAGGGCATGTTGCGACAAACGTTCCTGTTTTCCTTTAGTTTCAACAGAGAAATCCCACCCTCATTGCCATTGCCCGATTTCAGTGGGTTCTTTTAATTCCACTCTTGAAGGAAGGTAGCATGCAGGGAGGGTATGCAGCACACACCCACATTCAACAGGCCTAAGCCTGTAAGAAGACGAGGAACCTTCAGCAGATTGAACTACCTTTTATTCAATCCCTGCAGCAAATTGCTGCTTCCCAGGCTCTTCACCTCGCGTGCGCGAACCTTGTGCATGCTCATTGGCCCAGCCTGCAGAACTCCGTTAACTGTGTCCTTTCCAGGACACTACAATGATGTAAGATGAAAAGCAGCCTTCATTCGTAGGAAGAAGAGCAGAGCCCCTCCCGATATTAACTGCAATTACAATGCCCAACAATTTGCTGCTCTCCATCATTCTGTTCGGTCCTTTTTCTCAAAAGGGGCTAGAGAGTATTTGTTGTATGCAGGTAGGGAAGAAGTATGTAGGATTCTGTAGGTAAGTCAACCATGCAAGTTCCTCTTAAATCCATTTTATAGGTACACAAAGGGCGATGGGCCCACTGTCTCCCAGCATCAAGACCCAAGACAGCCAGCTGTGACTGAGAATCCTGGAGCCCTGGGTGGGTAAACCCTCTGCGATTACCTCATCAACTACATGACATCACAACACTCCTTGCAGAGACCTCCATGCAGGCACCCAGTGGAGGGAAGAAGGATGCCACACGAGTTCAATAGATTAAGAATGATCTTGCATTTGACTACATAATCATGCCACATTTAAACTTAAAACTGATAGAGGTAAATGTCATGGTTTTATCATTTTAATAATGTTTAGGCTGCTCACGTCCTTTCAGAGTTGTGATGGGAGTCCTTTAAAAAAAAAAAATAAAAATAAAAAAAAGTTTTAACATGGCTATTTTCGCCCATCTTGAGGATAGTGTCTTGGAGGGATAAAACAGGGATTTGTTCTGGATAGAGATTTTATTTTTAAAATTATTTTATCAACAAAAACTCCAAACATTACAAACTTGAGGACCTCCACATTTGCATTTCACATCATTATATTACTAATTAAACATTTCGGTCCTCCTCCCTCCCCCCTCCCGTCCCTTTAACTCGAGCTCCTACTTAAATGTCACTGTTTTACTCATCTCTAGGTGTGGCTACTACGGGTGTCTCTTCCGCATCATCCTCGCTATGGTCTGCCTGGGAGGGCCCTATCAACGAGGCCACCAGTTGTCTCCATGCCTTCAGGGGTCCCACCTCCTCCTCCTCCCCCCTCCCCCCTTACTGACTGCTTCATACCAAACAGCTGTTTCTGCCTCTGCCCATTTCATGAGGTCCGCCCACCACATCTCAATTCTAGGCCGTCGGGCCACCTTCCAGCCCATTGCAATTCTCTGTTTAACCAGAATATAAGCCAGGTCTTTTATCTTACTGATGTGTTTCAAGTTACGTGGTCTGGTGAAAATCCCCAGCATGCATGCCCAAGCTGACTCCACCCCCAAAGCAATTCCCTTTTCCGCAAGGCGTGTCTTCAGCTCTATCCAAAACCTCCCCACCTCTGGGCAAGCCCAAATCATGTGCAGCATCCCGGCCCCCATTCTCCTCCAAACTTGGCGATTTTACTAGGGGTCATGTATGCCCTATGAGTGACATACAATTGTATCTGCTGCAGCCTCGCATTTCGGGACACCTTCTTATGATACCTTTTGGGCTCTGACCCATTGCCCATCCGACATGGATTCTCCCACCTCCTCCTCCCAGTCACGCCTCAGTTGGAGTGGCTCCCTCCACACCCTAGTCCCCAGTAACTCATATAGACGGGCTATTTCGTGTCCACCCTCCGAGATATCACACATTGTCTCTATGGTTGCATTGGGTTGTTCCATGAGCACTGTCTCAGGCCAACATTCTCGCACCCTTCTAATAATCCTAGTATGAGTGATGTGTTGGCCTTTATGCACTCTCCCATCATTGGGTCTGATAATAAATCCTGCGGGAGCTTCCATCTCCATAGGCCTCCCTCTTTCCCTGGGGTCGATAGTTCATCCAGGGGGGTGCATGGTCTGACAGTGAAATGGGGCCTAGCTCCATGTCTTGAATTTTATCCAGGATCCCCACTGAAACCCAGAAATAGGCAATTCTCGACATCGTATTGTGTACGTGCGAGTAGTAAGTGTAACCCTTGGTTTGACCTTTTATGTTCCCTCTACGCATCACAAAGTGCCATACATTCCAACCGTTGTTTAAGGCGCTCTGATGGGGCGCCCTGGTGGTGGGGTCCCCACGGGCTCCGGTCTATCTGTGGGTGCCAGGCCATATTAAAGTCCCCCCCTATGATTATCTCACCTTTCGCATTTCCCCTCCAGCCTCCCCATTGTGTCTCGCAGGAAGCTATCTTGGCCCGTGTTCGGTACATAAATAGATGCCAATGTCAGCATTGCGTTGTGTAATTTGATATTGGCAAATGCGTATCTTCCTTCCTTGTCGGACTGCCGGTCTACCAAAATTGCTTCCAACCCCCCCTTCACTGCTATCAGCACCCCTGCCCGTTTCTCCGACGCATTGGATTGTGCAATTACATTGCAGCCTCTAAGGCGTATTTTCCCCCTATCCAGGGCTTTAATGTGGGTCTCCTGGAACAGTAGCACATCAGCCGTTTCTTTCCAAAGCATATTCTCCTCTTTTTTTTTTTTTCCTTTTTATAGGGGAGTTCAGGCCCCTAACATTCAATGTTACAATTCTTATCTTTCCCATTTCAGCCTGCTTTTATAGGTGCCCCATTTGCCCGGGCAGTATAATCCCCTCGCTCTTCCGGATAGTCCTCCCTCCGCCCCCCCCCAAATTCCCAAACTGTCCCCCAACCATTAACCTTATTCCAACTTTGCTCCCGAGGAGGGCCCGGGTACCTATGGTAGCTCTGGCGTTCTGCCTATCGCTCCCTGCCCTCTGTAGACTCGAGGCTAACTTTGCGGGGAGTCCTAAACCCCGCGTCTTCCTCAGGCCTTTGTCATTCCTGATCGTCACCGGGCCTAAAGTATCTGTTGAATACAAATCCCTTCATTGGGTACCGTTCCGCGAACCTTGTTTTGCAGCAGGACCCTGGACCCATTAAGCTTTTGCAGAGTGGAGTCCTCTATTCTGTTGTATTTGGCTTATCGTTTCCCCTTCCAAGCCGTCCCTTTCCCACCCCCATGGTCAGCTTTGCTGTTCCCCCTTCGTCTTCACATTCCTGGTCGTAGTCTCCCCTGCCTGGATGTCCATGATACTTAGCCCCTCTTCCCTGGTGGTCACCCTCCTTTGCTTTCCTTCCCAGTCGAACAGCAGACCAAATGGGAATGTCCATTTGTATTTTATCTCTTTCGCGACCGGTTCCCTTATAAGTGGGGCCATTTCTCTTCTCTTTAGGAGTGTTACGGCTGACAGGTCTTGAAAGAGCTGAATATCCACACCGTTCATCCTGATTTGATCCAGCTGGCTCGCTCTCCGTAGTATAAATTCTTTTTGCGGATAGGAAGATAGAGCTGCCAGCACATCTCTGGGTCTCTCCCCTGGTGCCCTTGTGCGTTTAGGGCCCACTCTATGGATGCTGTCTATCCCAATAGCATCCGTGTCTTGTGCTTCTGTGATGTCCCTAAAGACTTCCTGCACCGGTTTCCTTAGGTCCCTGTCTAAGACCGATTCTGGCATATTTTATTATGCGAATATTCGATCTGCGGGACCTATTTTCAAGGTCTTCACACTGTATTTCCAGATTGTGGGTCAGGGGTACTAAGTGCTCTTGTGTTTCGCTATTCTGTAGAGCCGCCTCCACCGCATTTTGCACTATTTGTTCTAAGGTGTCCGTCCTTTCTTCCAGATTGGCAATGTCGTGTTTAACGTCTTGGATTGCCTGCTGCATGTCGTGCTTAATTGCGGCAAATTGATCCTGAACTGTCGACATGAGCTTTTCTTGCAGTTCTACAAACCAGGCGTGCATATCTTCTTTTGTTGGGGGTAGGTTACCGGAGGTAGTGTGACCTGGGTTCACCATCGGCACAGATGAGTCTTCCTGCGATCTTCCTCTGGTTGCTACTGGGGTCTCCGCTGCCCACATCTGTAAAATGCTGGAGTCCTGTTTGGAAGATTGCGGGTTCTGTTGCCCCCCCCTTCCCTTTCGCTTTAGACATAACCCCTTCAATGATCCAAAGCCGCTGTTCAGACTAGAGTCCTCCACGCTCTTGTTGAGTGGCTACGCAGCGCTCACTAAAGTGGTGCCCCTGGTGTTCTCCTTCTGAGCGTTTAGCACGAGTACTTTGAAGTGGTTCTACTGATAGTCCACAGGTCCCAGTCACTCAATCATGTCTCCCACCTAATATAAGGCCCCTGGTAATGGTGCTGTCTGTTGGTTCTTGAGGAGGGGGTTCCAATGGTCTTATCCCTCCCCTCCGTGCCTCGTTGTCCCCAGGCCGACCACCGGATTATACGCAGTGTGTAGGAGGGGGTAGGGTCTTCCCTCATTAGGGCTAGTTTTGCCTGGGCTTCCTTAGAATCCTGCTTCCCGTTGCTGCTGTGCGGGGTTCACGGGTGTTCCCCTGCCCCCCCTCATAGCCCCCCCTCCAGCGTGAGGCTCCCCGGGTTCGTTCGGCTTTATTATTTTTTTTTTCTGGGGCCGTGGGGGAGGAGGTGGAGGGAGGGAGCTGGGGGCCTCTCACCTCTCAGTCCACTGGGCCGGGGACTGCCGCTGGTGCCACCCGCCTCGGGGCCACGGTGTGTGTTCGCTGCGTCTCCGGCTTCTCCCCCGCTCCCTCCTTGGAATCACGGGAGTCGGGTGGCGCTGGCCCCTTCCCAGCGGGCCGCCGACTTTATGTTCGCCCCGCAGTGCTGAGACTCCCGGCACGATTCCCCCGTCCAGAACGGCCCGATCTATCCACCGCCGATGGGTGTCACGGGGGCCGGATGCTCAGCTTCGCCCTGCTCCGTAGCCCACGAAGTGCCGCTGCCCCGATCACTAGGCCGCGTGGGGCTACTCGTAGTCACGGTGGGGGGAGGGGCACTCCACTCCACAGCGTCGCTGGAGGTCGGGCCTCGGGGTAATTCGCCTCCCGTGCACGTCCGGTGTCTCTGGGTGTGGAGTGGTGGACGGTGATGGAACAGCCACCCTCTGGTTCGTTGCTTTGTGTGGTGCAGCTGAGTGGCCCGGTGGGAGCGAGACTCGCACACGTCTCTCTGCTCCGGCAGCCATCTTGGAATCCCCCCTTTTATTTTTTAAGGCCCTACACACCCTCGAAGGATTTTTTGTGAATGTACAAGTGTGCCTCGGACAGAGCTGGTGGCAGCTGTTATTTTTGATGTATTTTCATCTCTTTTTTTTGTTTCTAACCGCGTTTACCGTGTGTGGTCCAGGACAGTGGCCATTGCCGAAAATGGCCATGCCATGAGGTCCTTTGTTCTGTCCTTTGGCCATCTTGTTCCTTTGCCTTCTCATACAGACCCCTGTGCAAACTGAAGCTTCTGCAAGCCTTGTGTGTATGTGTGCTCAGGATGTGGGCTGGAGCTGTCTAGTTCTAATACACATCCTGGGTGCCAGGATGTCTGGTGTGCTGTGAAGACTGGGACCAGATTGGTCCACGTCTGGGATGGCGGTATGTGAGCAGATCCCCTTTTGGTTTCTCTTCGCTTTGGGGCAAAGGAGCTTTTGGATACGAGAAGGCATCTTGCACCCCTTCCAGATCGATCTTCTGAGTTCACACCAAACTTATTAAAGGAGCCAAGTATCCTGAACTGAAGAAGCAGATCCGTGCAACTGCTGGTGACCCGCTGGAGGGCTTGGCACCCTGAACACGCTGTTGTCCTGTCAGACCCCCTGTGTCTGATCGAACCTAGAAGGCCTGCAAGGGCGCTTCGACCCATTGGAAAAGTGGGACCAACTATTCTCGGCACCTCCTGCTTAACCTGAAAGCGAGCTTTTTCTGAAGTGTTCCTGGACCGCCCAATGAACTGACCAGCTCGTACTGGACATTTGCCCTGGAACCGCCAGTCTCGAGTTTCGACCTGAGCCGTTGGCGACTGTAAGCTCCGGGTACAAGGCACTCTCCCGCCTACTTTTGCACACCTAGTCTTCCGAGGTCTGGACTTAGGAGAGCATGCCTGAACCCGAGAATACGTGGTCTCTGTGTCGCCCTGCTCTGGTGACGAACTTCATGGGTGTCTTGCTGCTGTGCTCCTCTGTGTCCTAGAACTCGCTGCAGTGAAACTGTCCTGATCCCTTCACCAGGAGTGGGAAAATCGCCACTGAATCATTCCCGGAATGCAGCCACTGAAAGCCGCAGAACCGTGCAACTGCAGGATTTGAACCTGCGGCCGAAATGGACTCGACTGCCGAGTTTGGTCCAGAGTGCGCCGAGGGTCGGTAAGTACTTGCAACCCTTATCAATGGCCCCTGTCGCATCCCTAGACTTTTATGCACGAGTGTCCCCTGAGGGGCACTCTTCCTTTATCGAGGTAGCCTGTGCTACCGAGCTATTCCCAACTCTTGGATCCTGTTCTGCCCTAGTGGGAACTTCTTCACTGCCTCAGCCACCTTCCTGATTCGCTATAGCCCCTTGAAGAGACCCCGGGTTGAACTTAACTGCACGTCTGCGTGCATCCGCACCGAATGTACTTTTGGGCTCAAGGCTCGACTCATCATAGGGACTGAGCCTCTTATCTAGGGTTTGACTTGTGAACGACTGCCTATCAGATATTCGCACTGTGTGGCCCCTTTCTTTGCAGGTTGAGGATCTGTACTGTGTAATATCCCATTCGGCCATTGGTGACTATAAATGTTTGAGTGTTGTGTTGGTTTCGTTAATACTGCTGGTAATTTGCTTTGTTTGATTTAAAAGGCCTTTAATAAATGTATATGTATTTTTGATATATACACCTGACAGAGTAATTTGTGGTGTTGTTTACTGTGTGTGCTCATTGTTGGCTTTCGGTCACCCTCACCCCTCCTGAGACACTTGCCAATGCTACCTTGATTGGGGTGGCTTGTCCAGAAGGTTACCCTGTTCCAAGAAACTAGGCTGTCCTTCTGAACCTCTGCCCACCAGGTCAGGGTTCAGAAATCCATTTTAACAGATCCCTTGGGCCATCCTTTTAAAAACTCTATATGGAGACTTACCGATTGCCTTTTGCTGGCCAATTCATATTGAACTATCCAGCTCCTTTCAGCAGAACAATTCAGGGGTTGAAATTCTGCTGAAATCCTGGGGTTCAAGAGAAGGATCTTAGATTTGCTAGCCTGGGATATAGTAACACGTGTGTATAGGTGCGTTATAAATGCCATATCATATCAAATGCGCTGCGGTTTAGTGTTGGCAGAAGGGAGACAACAGAGTCCTGGCGCTTAGTCCCCTCCAGTTTATTTTGCTTGCCCTGGGACTAGGGGGGGGGGGTTGTTGATCACCAGTCGGGTGTCTGCGGGACTGGCAGATTCTCTGCAGCTCAGTTCTGCTGCACAGATCTGTGCAGCGACTGTAGTTGTATAGAAAGTGCCCCAGATGGAAGGGAGCTCCCACCAGGCCATGTTATTTAGCCACTGTGCATCCCATGACTGCTAATGGAAAAGATGGCGTGTACAATTTTGCACCTTCTTTCAAATGTTGTGCCTTGTTTTCTCGGTACAGCTATTCTGTGTTTTGAATAGATCCCAAATGTTGAACGTGCTCCAGGGTGGTGCCCCCTAAAAGTTTGTGGCACAAAATTGCTACTACCACACGCGCCATGATATGAAGCCTCCAAAACCGTATATATTGTAATTCCTTGCTTACCTTAACATTTTTGCGTAAATTGGGAGTTCCTTTTTTAGTTTTCAGTATGTAGTGTTTTGATGCACACAAATATTGTATCCAACCCACTTGCCTACCTGAAATGCCGGACCTGCTCATAAGTTATATTCAAGGATGCGAATATTCTGTATTTTCATACTGCCTTGCACAATTCCCCCCCGCATCCTCTCTCCCACGGTCATCACCACTTCACCCACCATGGACGTGAACGGTAGCACCCTTTCTCGGTGGTTGGGTGTGGGATACACCACATTTTGGGGACCACTTTGCTAGAGACACATTCTTAGCCATGTTCATTGTTTGGACTCTGTGCCCATTTCAAGAGCAGCTCGAAAGTGATGTGTACATGTAGGCTCTGTAAGCACTCCCAAAGCTTTGACAAAGTCGGTAGATCAGTGTGTTTTGAGGAATGGCTGCAGAGTGCAAAACCAGTCTGCCAAATGTCAGTACCTGATAGAGCGTTACTAAATTCCTCCACGAAGGGTGGATGAAAGCATGAGTGACTATGGTTGTAAACAAAACAGCAACCAGATCACTCGTACTTACTAGATTTAATTGGTTGATTTGGTAGCGGAACAGTACTAATAATGGTAGAAAATATGAATATAACTTGAGAGCTGGCAAGATTTGCTGAATAACATGAAGACATACAAATGTACATGAAAAAATACCCATGTTCCTGTTTTAGGAAGTTGGCAAATCCAGGGAGCAAGTGCCCTTCTTATTTCCTTCCAGGCTGCAGTGAAATAGTGGGCCCTGTGGCAGGTCAGAAGTAGTACGTGGACACTCTAAAGACATGTTCAGCAATGGTTTATTAAATAATAGGGCCTGTCTTTCCCTATAAAGATGTATATAAGTGGTGTTCCCTACATGTATAATTATCTAAGGTGCTTGTCAGTCGTCCGGAAGTGTTGAAATCAAAGGAACGTTCACTGTCCAAAAAAAACAAACCCTATGTGATCATACCACTATTCAAAACAAATTAAGGCCAAGAGAATGACCCCCTTCTCCTCGTGAAGCAGGGTTCTGCTTTGCTTTAGAGATCTTTTAATATCCTATTTTCAGATGGAGTCTAGCCACCTTCTATACCAGGGCTTACAATTCTTGAATCCAGTCTTTGACTCTTCCCTTATTCTATGGTATTATTTTCCCAGGGCTCTTTCGTGAAGTCTGTTTGATCATTACATCAACATAGTTTGGCTGTGTACGACCCCCGAATGATATATTCTCTTGGCTGAGTTATCCCTTCAGGTATGTCCCCTTCTTAGATCAGACTTATCTTTGTCACCTGTTCATACCCTTCTCTTTTTATTTCAGATTCTATTGTTTGCAGTTCTCTCCACTTAATTCCCTTTGACGGTTGGGATCTTCTTCCCAGGGTAGTCCTATCCACAGATTAATATTAATATTCTCTTTCTCATGTTTACATGTGACATTCCTTCCTATTTTGTTACAGTTCAGAAATATCAACTTTGTAGTTTGTTTCAAAAATTTAATTGGGATGAGTTTTTCCAGTCGTGTAACAATGACCTTTTGGCTTCCCGGTCCTCCCGTTCTCCCCGTTACCTCTTTTCATGGGGAAGCGTCAATGGGGTCTGAAGTTGCTCGGGACCTTCTTTCCTGCTTTTTGGTGTCTCTTTGCCAGGTTCTCAATTCTCTTTTGTGCTATGGTCTGTTGTTCCCCCTGACAACCAGTGCCATTGTGAATACCTCTGTGGGTTGTTGTCCGTATAGTTGGTTGGACTTCCTGCCCACCACAAACTACTTGGGGTCATGCCACCAACAGGTTTTGGGTTCTCGGACCCTTGGTGTCTTGCCGATTCAGTATGCTGTCTTCCCAGCGTCTGGTAATCTAGTTCAGAGGCATTCTGAATTTCATGGCTCTCCCCAGCTGCTGTAATGATTCTCTCCCTCCTCCCCCCCCCCCCTCTTTCTACACCCACCCTCCCCCAAAACCCCCCTTTTTTAAATTTGGGAATTCTTGAAGTGGTCCTGTACGTGCAGTGAAGCACGTTCCCCTGTATGAGCCTAATCTAGCATTGCGAGATACATTTGTTGACAAAGCCCAGCGCCAGTGCCCACTGTCTGTCAGTGATTTCTAGTCCCAAGTCCACCTCCCATTGTGTCTTCAACCTGGTGAGCTTAATGTTTGTGCTGTCTAGGAGATACCTAAACAGTCTGGACACAAGCCTCCAGCTATCCTCTAGGTCATACATCAATGTCAGAAGGGCATTCTGTTGGGGTTCTGCAGGCCAATCGGGTCAGTTATTCTTGGTAGTCCTAGCTATTGTCAAATATCTTAGAAACTGCCCACCTGGGAGTCCCTCCTTTTGCATGAGGTTGACCAGTTCTTTAAAGGTTCCATTTTCATACATGTCTCCCCAAGTGGCTATCCCGGACCGGTCCCAGCATCGCACAAACTTCAGTTCCACTGGTTCACCACATGTGCTCATCAAGATGGGAGCATTGGAAGAGTAGGGATGTTGGAGTCAGAGTGACCGAAGTGTTCTTGACCAGATCTGTCTACCCACTTGTAGTGCTAATGAGTGACTTTTGATCTACTTCCAGGGTGCCATAATACTTCTTTTAGTAACACAGGGCGTTTCAGTGTGCTAAGCAGCTCGTGCTCTGATGTAAATTCGTCTGGCGGCCATTTCATTATAAAGCTGAGCTGGGCGGCCTGATAATAATATTCTAGCCTCGGAAGACACCTCCCTGCTCATCGGGAAGGGATAGGGTGGCGATGGCCAGTCTATGCCTTTTCTTGCCCCATAGGAACGCTGAGTGTGATTTCCAGGACTTGAAAGAAGGGGCTTCTATTTAAAAGATGACATTAGTGAAGCTGTATAGGAGGGAAGGATGATCATTTTAGTGATGGCTACCCTGCCCATTAGGGAGAGGGGCATTCGGGACCAGAACGCTGTCATTTTTTTGTTTAGTTTTTTTTTTTTTTTTTTTTTACACCTTCCACTGACATGAAAACAAACCTAATTTAAGACACCTTTTCTTGGCTCATGCACCCTGTAGCCAGTGAAACAATGACAAATGTACATGACAGCTGTTTTCATATTTCATGCGGCCTGCAGCCATTGATAGCTGAAAAATGTTCATCAAATATACAGCACACCTTTTCACAGGAGGCTAGTATGTACACTTGCTGGAAGAATATTTCTTGGCCTCACCAAGGTCCAGGAAGTGGTGCTTTCCTGTTCTTGCAGATGAGCAAACCACAAACGGCAGATAGCTGCCTGTTTTAAACTGCACACCAGTAGGTGCAAGCATTAACTTAAAGGTGTTAAGTGTTACATATCTGATAAGAATTCAAGAACAGGAAGTTGGCAGACAGGAACAGAAGCATTGTGCACGTCCGCAAAGTTAAAGAAGTAACAATTGAGGGAAATGTCTCTTCACATAGCCAAGTGCCATAGAGTACAGTGGAGGCATTTACTGAAAGGGTACAAAGCTCACGAAGAGCTGCAAAAACCCACCATGTGTCATGCGCACACTAGTTTAACTGTACTGCCTTGTGCTGCCCGCACTGATTGAATTTAGATGTGGCCATGTACGCGGTAGTTTGCCTTGCTGCTCAAATCCAGATATAGCTCTGTGCATACTAGCATGTTGTGCCTTAAGATCGCTTTCAGACATTTAAAATTGTGTTGTGCCTTAAGGTCGCTCTCAGACCATTCTAAAATTGTGCTGTGCCTTAAGGTCGCTTTCACGCACTCCTGCCACTAACTAGCATGCCTCCCCTGCTTAGTAACTACCTTGCCAGCCCCCTATTCTTCTTAATTACCATTATACTATCCAACATGCCACCTCAACTCCCTACTACCATGTACACGACCTCACCTAATTTCAATTCCTCAATCAATTTACCGCCAACAACAACTGAGGCTCCTCTAGCAATTATGATCAGCCTCCCGTGCCCCACTGTAGTCAGGAACACAAAACTCAGAGCTAGACTAGCCAAAATCTACGAGCCACTCGCCCGCTCCATGCCTACTAATAAAAGATCCAAATCCACTCTCACTAGCATTGACAACTACAGACCCAAAATATCTCTGAGCTATCCCACTAAAGACCCTACTACTCCCATCATCCAGAAAAACACTAAACCCCCTCAGAAACTGTCGGCCCCTACTGCACCTCTAGTGAGCCCCCAAATCAAGGGAGCTTTAATTAACACTAGATCACTAGTAGTTCACGCAACTGAAATCGCAGACCTACTTATCAATGAAGACCTGGACCTCCTTGCCATCACAGAGACCTGGCTCCACCCGGCAGCAGGACCTATGCTGATGCTAGCAATCCCAGAGAACTACACCATCCTGAGACAAGACCGACCCAATTCCAGAGGAGGCGGTGTTGCCATCATTCACAAATGTAGCCTTCCAATAAGATTAGCTACCCCCACCAATGCCCCATCCTGCGAACTACTTTCAGCTAAAATCCCCATCACAAATACTCAAACCCTTAACGTCCATTTGATCTATCGCCCCCCAGGTCCTTTAGGCACCTTCGATGAGGATCTTAACACTATCCTATCCACTAACTTAAAAAACGCCACACAGATGCTCACCCTCGGAGACTTCAATATGGGCTTTAATGACCCTGAAGACCAAGCCGCCATCACCACGTTGAACACCCTCACCGAATTAGGATTTACTCAAAGAAGCCTAAAACCTACCCATGACAAGGGCAGAATACTAGACTGGGTAGCCGACTACAATTGCCTAGCCAACGTCGCTGACATCTCACCCCTAGCCTGGACTGACCACCACCTGGTATCGTTTGTGTTGTCCACTACTAGACCTCCACCCATATTACCGTGCAGGGCACCACCTACTTTTACGAGAAACAAAAAAGAGTATCACAGTGGAGAGACTTATCCCCAACCTACTCCCCACACTTAACTCACTCCCTGACAACTTGGACCCTGAAACCTTGGTTGAGGAATATAATAAAATCATGTCTACCTCCCTGCACTCAATTGCCCCTCTCAAACTCAGGACAAGCAAGTCCAAAACCCACCTTAACAACTGGTACACACCTCTCCTTAAAAACGTAAGACAACAAAAAAGACACTGCAAATCTATCTGGAAAAAAGACCCATCAGCCGCCAACAAAATTAAATTCACCAAACTAGCGGCCCTGTACAAAAAAGAAATCTTCCTTGCAAAACGTACCTCCTTTGACTCTCGCATCTCCCAAGCCAGCTCGAACACAAAGGAACTATTCTCGATTCTAAAAGAAGTAGAAACCCCCATAGCACCTATATACACCTGCATAAAAGACAAGAACTGGTGTACCGACATCCAATATACCCTAGCTAACAAAATCGCCACGCTACAAAATAAAATATCCTGTAAAAAAGCCTCCTTGAACAATCCTGCCCTGTCTAAGCCACCTGAGAAGCGGACCACAAGTGAATATTCACGATTTAACTTTACCAAAGTGACCATACTCGAAGTGGAAAAAATCATCCTGTCATTAAAGCCTTCTAACTGCCAGGGAGACTTATGCCCAGCACAGCTCATAAAAGATGCTGCCCGTGACCTTTCCCCATTTATCACTAAGCTAATCAACGCTTCCTTCTCCACCGGTTCCATCCCAACTAATTTAAAACAATCCTGGGTACTACCCCTACTAAAAAAAAAAAAACACTCTTGACCCAGCAATACCTACTAACTATAGGCCTATAACAACGGTACCATTCCTTCTGAAAATTCTGGACAAGGTCGCCTATGTACAAATACAGAAGCACCTGGAGGATCACCACTTGCTAGGAGCCAGACAATCAGGCTTCCGACCCCAACATGGGCCCGAGACAGCTCTCATCGACCTTAAAACACAGATTGATCTGCTCAAAGACAATGGTCAAGCAGCTTTACTCCTCCTCCTTGACCTATCCGCAGCATTCGACTTGGTCGATCACTCGGTCCTCTGCACCCACCTCCACACGGCTGCCCATTTCTCCCCCGAGGCCATTACATGGATCAGATCCTTCCTTGATGGCAGAACCATGAGGGTCTTTTCGCCGACAGACGCGGCAGACCCCATACCCATCACCTGCGGTGTGCCTCAGGGTTCCTGTGTCTCCCCTACACTGTACAACATATTTACCAAGCCCCTTTTCGACAATCTGGATCATCTCGGTATCACCTACACTAATTATGCAGATGATACCCAGATCCTCCTTCCGCTTTCTGGAGATTATGCAAAGGATTTGGCCTTGGTGAATAGGGTTTACATCATCATCCAGGCATGAATGGCAACTCACGGTCTATGCCTGAATGATGATAAAACGGAACTCATCACACTGGGCACCAAAGCTAGCCTAAAGAAACTGAGCCCGGCATACTCATCATTTATAATTGATGGTAATACCATCAGGGTTGGAAACGAAGTCAAAACACTGGGCTTTTACTTGGACTCTAATTTCAATTTTAGCAGACAAGTGAACTCGCTAGCCTCCTCCACGTCCTATACTTGTAAATTGATCCGGACAGCCAAACCTTTTCTATCCGAGGCTAGTTGTCTGACCCTGGCCAGAGCCCTTATACTCTCCCGCTTGGACTACTGTAACGCCCTCTATCTTGGGTCCTCCAAGGCCGTCACTGGCAAGCTACAAACTCTCCAGAACAATGCACTCAGAGCGGCCTTGGGCATCTCAAGAAGAGACCACATTACAATACATAGCAAGCAACAAAATTGGATTCCCATCATAGACAAAATTTCCTTAAAAACTGCCTCACTAACCCATAAGTCCCTTAACAATGCGGCCCCTACCTATCTGATCAACAGATTTCATAGACTAACATCCATGAGACCGACTAGGATAGCATACAGAGACTGCCTCTCCGTCCCTTCTTACAAACGATCAACTATAGGTGGCAATAGCTTCCCAGTGAAAGCGGCCAAGCTATGGAACTCCCTACCACCCACTCTTAGAATGGACCTACCCTACCAAAACTTCCGCTCAAAGCTGATGTCTTGGCTGAAGACGGCTATCATCTAGGACCTCTTGTCTCCCACCTTCACTTGGTCACTCTGGCTACACAACTGTTAATTGTACATATGTTTATATTTACCGCTTATTGCTATTATTACTGTGTTCATACTTGTATATATTTTACTGTCTGTAACTAAGTCTTGCAAATTCTTGTATCTGCTGCGCCTTGTTACCCTTGGGCTTTTCGTCGCATTATAAATAACAAACAAACAAACCTAATGGAGTTGTACATAGGAGACCTAACTCAGCTAGCACAGTGACCCGCTCAGCTCTAGGCTTCTTCCAGATAGCGGATATGACGCACGCACACATGCAGGGAAACCCTGTACCTTCATACATATAAGGCCCAAGCAAAAGGGGAAGTGGCAGCAGACTTGTCTGTGCATCGATGGCGGAGGAGCTGGGGAGGAGTGCCGAACAGAGCAGCAGCAGGAAATAGACAGCCAGGCCCAGCTAAGCAGAACTGATGAACCCCAGAAGGCGCGGTTTCATTTGAACCACATTTAGACTTGTAGCGTTTAGTATAGCCTCATGAGACAAAGGTTACACCTGCTGTTAAATAATAGAACAAGTGGTGGTTTTGCCCACATGGCAATCTTGTTCATAGGTGTGATGTTATCTCTGCTGTTGCTTCAGTTTGTTTAATGAAAATAAGAGCCCTCGGAAGATAGGGGGGTCATATTAAATACATTAACATGATAACTCCTGTGTCAAGTGTATAATTCAGAGTAATGCATCAGAGTGGTATCTCTTTGAGTCCAAGAACTTTACAAATCCTGGCTGTATGTGTTTAATCATCTTGGTAAGCACACAAACCTAGGCAGGCCTGTCTTTTAGCGCTGAGACACAGCCTAGGGTGAATGTCAACATGAATGATTGACTATGAATGGTTTATTTTCACAGCCTCAAACGAGGTGGAGATGAGGCTCATGGTCACGCGTAACTCGTAGGCGATGAAGTCACCACTCTTCTTTGTGTATTTGGGGCGAGTGTCTCTTCTGGGGGTGTGTGTAATTCATATGTGGAAATATCTGAAGGAGTTGTGTTCCCTCGGGCCCATTCCGGCAAAGCAGCCACGTTTGTTCCTCTTAGCCCTGCAAGAGGAAAGGGGCACGATTTCTGCTCGTTAAAGGAGATGCCCGATAATTTAGCAAAGTCATCTAGCACGTCTAATATTATGGATAAATTGTGTTGCAGCTGGCATAGATCTAGTAATCCATCGTCTGCGTACAAGGAGATTAGATGTCTAGTGCCCCTGATGTGTACTCTTGCCTCAAATATGCCACTATTGGTTCCAATGCAAATATATAAAGCAGCAAAACTATAGCAGAAAAGACTAGAGGCCCAAGCGCTTGTGCACAAGTTAGTAGGAAAGTTGCAGCAGGTGAGTGTATGGTGTGGGTATAATGCCTAATACTCCACAGTTTGAGTACCTAATGAAAACAGATAAATTAACACTGCGTAAGTGTCTAGATGTTCAATGTGAGATCGCATGTGTTTTATTGAACTGAAGATCAGCGTAACGCGTGTTTCGAGCCACTGCTCTTCTTCTGAGGCTGAATGAGTACATTGAAAGTCATTGATTTTCAAAAATATCAATGCATTTGCATGAGATAAGAACAGCACAAACCAGCTGCAAGAGAGGGTGGTTGTAGAGCAACCAATTGCCCCATTCAAGACATATAAACATATATGTACAACAAATACATATTGCAATTGACAAATGAAAAAAATCATTCCCAACTATTAAACGGTTCATAGAGTCGAATATTCCATACCATAAAGGACATCCGCAGAGAACATAAAAGAAAAAGGGGGGGGAGAGATATTAAGAGGCTCATGGTTATTTATAGCATTGAACTATATTCAAGGCATAGTGGTTTCAGTGGCGTGTCACATCAAATCTGCCCAATCAAATGTAAAGTCTAATGTACCTTATGCGCTCTTCTATTCTTGGTCGTATCTAAATGGAGATAATGGTAGTGATGCTCAAAATAAGTGATTACACAATACTAGAGCGAGATGTCAAGCTAGACCGACGATTCTTCCTCAAACCATTTACTCCTATTACACCACATCTGAATCCATGCCATTCTTGACCTACTAGCCCAATATGTATGCTGACACTTAAAAATTAGCATTTGCAGTCACGATATTAAAGTACTGCTTAGTTTCTGAAAGGAAATTAAATATATGTGTGTTTATACTATGTTGGCTCCAAATATTGCAAATCTTGATCAACTGTAGAGTAAACGTGAATTCCCACAAGTAAATTAAAGACTTCAATTGTTTACCTATATATCTTCGCAAGCATTGGTGAGAGGGAGCACCCATGTCGCGGCCCCCTTTGTATGTCCTGATATCTTTCGGTTTGTTTTAACCCTGGCTTTGGGGGAGGTGTACAATATTTTAACCCAGCGTGTACAACTTGCACCAAACCTGAAGCCCAGTAGTGCTGCCTCTATCCACTCCCAGTACACTGAATCAAAGGCTTTGATGGCATCTAGAGATGCTAATACATATTGTTCGGTGCAGGTATTGGTTTGATCAATTACGTGATGCAGTCTGTGCAAGTTTGAGGTGGTTTTGCGACCAGGTACGTATCCGCTCTGGTCAGAGTGTATCAACGCAGCAATGCACCGATGAAGCCGTGTGGCCAGCATGATGGTCAGTAGTTTGGCATCATAATTTAGCACGCCCAGGGGGCGGTATGAATCGCATACCTCTGCAGGTTTCCCGGGTTTAAGGATGAGGACCACCAGCGTTTATCACATTGCGTTCGGGAGTGTGCCATTGTCAAAGGCTTCTTCGAATACCTTTTTGAAGTATCGGAGCTAGGGTGGAAGTTTTTTTAAATTTTTTTTTTTTTTAGAGAATTCCACTGGGAGGCCGTCGCCTCCCGGTGTCTTGGCAGAAGCGAGTGAGGTTATTGCTTCCCCTAACTCTTGTAGCGTGAAAGTTTGATTTAGGTCGTCTCTAGTGGTGAGCTTTGGAAGTTTGATCATTGCAAAGGCCTCTGCAATTTCTTCTAGAGGTGTTTGGATGCTGTGACTATACAGCTTGGCGCAATAACTAGCAAATATTTCATTGATTGCTATCCGTGCCTGCCATGGGGCTCCACATTCATCTTGTAATAGCGTGATTGGTGCCTTAGGGTGTTCTTTTTGCCATAGCTCGGCTAACAGTTTCCCTGACTTGTCTCCTTCGGTGTATGTTTGTGCTGTCTTAGTGACATACTCAAACTTTGACAATTTCTCCCATGCGGCTCGGCATTGGGATCGAATCTCCCCAAGATCTCTTAGCGGATGGCGTGCCAGGATGCTAGTTCCTTAACTCTATCTTCCTAAAGGACTCAAGTTCTTCCCTCAGTTTCTTTGCAGATGCCACTTGCACCGGCAATTATCTCCCCATCCCCCCCCCCTCTGGTTATGACCTTTAAAGTTTCCCAGATTACTCCCGCCCCTCAGCAACTTAAGCTGCCATGTTATCTTTAAGGAAGTGATTCGATTTAGCAGAGAGTTGTTCTTTAAAGGCAAGATCTGTTAATGTGTCCGTGGGTGCGCTCCACGTCGGAACGGGGGGGGGGCCTGGGCGTCGCATGGTCCCCTACGATTATCAGTGGGGAGTGGTCTGATATGGTGCGACCCATGTATTAAGCACCAACAAATTCGGGCAGTAGCAAAGACAGTCTATCCTGGTGGTGGTGGTGGTGGTGGTGGTGGTGGTGGTGGTGGTGGGGTGTGTGTGTGTGTGTGTGTGTGTGTGTGTGTGTGTGTGTGTGTGTGTGTGTGTGTGTGTGTGTGTGTGTGTGTGTGTGTGTGTGTGTGTGTGTGTGTGTGTGTGTGTGTGTGTGTGTGTGTGTGTGTGTGTGTGTGTGTGTGTGTGTGTGTGTGTGTGTGTGTGTAAGGAGTATTCTCTGATCCCGGGGTGAAGCTCCCTCCAGACAACTACCACTGCTTAGTCAGCGATGGCATTGTTGAGTGCATTTGTGTCCGGGTGTTGGTCACTCTTAGGTTGTGTGTACCTGTTGTCTATTGTGTCCCGTACACAGTTGAAATTCCCACCGCATATGAAGAAGGCATCTCTAGATGGGGTAATACGTGGCCATAGAGTCTGAATGTGAGCGGGTATTGCATTGTTCGGGAAATAGGAATTCACTGTGGCTAGCTCCTTGTTGCCAAGATAGCCCCGCAGAATTATATATTGGCCTCCCGCTTCCTTTTCAAGGTTCAGTAACCAAAATGGTAGCGAGTCAGCCACCCCTATGAGCACCCCACTGGCGTACTTGGAATATGGAGAGCCATGTACCGTACCGCCCCAGCATTTCACCACAACTTCCTGTTCTTCGGCTATCAGGTGGGTTTCTTGTAGCACGGCTATTGAGATCTTCTTACGTTGGAGGTATGATTTAACTCTGTACCTGTGGATGTATGTGCCAAGGCCCCTCGCATTCCACATCAGTTTAACCTATGTCATGGCCTGTTTGCGTTATCATTTTGTAGCCATACCCTGTGGCACCCCCAAGCTCTGTGTGTGTGTGGTTGAGTATGCATGACGCTTTCAATTCTCTGTTTGGTTTATGTATTGGTTTTGAGTCTGTTATGCGATAGATTTTGTTTGACCCGTGTCCCAGTGTGCATGGCAAGATAACAGGCAGTCATCTTGGTGTAGTTTGGGTAAGAAAAAATTCTTTGAGCATGGGGTACAATCAATGCCGTACAGGTCTGTCCCGTTCGGGCAACCCGATGTTCATAGGCAGTCGTGCCGACACCGGCTTGGTAGGTTGACCACAATATTGTGTCAACGATCGGGGTTGTTCCGTCGCCGCCCAGTGGACTAAGTCGCCAGCTCCAACCAAATAGCAACAATTTTCACGGTGTGTAGTAAAAATCGCCTCTAATCCACTCTTAAAACTGCTAGTCCATTTTCTAATTGTTATCTCGTTTAGACATCTTTGTGCACAGATCTGAGTAAAGTGGCTCCACTCTTCGGTTTTCTCAGCAAACAAATTATGGTGGCACAGTTCAATGTTTGTTGTCTGTTTTTTTGGAGGGCGCTAGCCCCTTCGTCTTAATCAAATTGTCATTGTGGGTGTCTGTTGGCGTTTCATCCACATGGACACTGCCTCTGGGCTCTTGCAGAAATGCGACCTTCCACTGTGTAGCACTTTTAGTCTGGCTGGATATGGGAGCATACATTTGATCCCTTTCTGTCGTAATCTCGCCTTGACTGAAATAAATCTATTTTGCTGCTGTTGCACTAGGGGAGTGTAATCCGGGTAGATGGATATGTTTGCGTTATATCTTGGTTTGCTCCCCCCTTCTCTGGAGAATTGTGGGAGCACCTCTCAGTCTCTGAAATTCAGGATTTTACAAATGATTGCATAAGGGTGCGATGCGGGTGGGGGTCTCTTTTGTAGGGATTTGTGGGTTTGCTCAACAGCAAAGGTCTGGGTCAGTTTGCCAGGGCCAACTTCTTGCAGCAACAGGTTCTCTACATAGGTCGTCGGGTGTCTGCCCTCTGTGCCTTCCAGTATTCCTAAGATTCTGACATTGTTTCTGTGGGAGCGGCCCTCCGCATCTTTGGCTCTTTGTTCTAGTATGCGGTTTCTGGATTCCAGGGATTTATTTTAAGTAATACCGTCGTTGGTGGTGGTGACGACAGTGTCCTTTTAAGAGTGTTTCTGTGTTTGTCACTTGTTCCGCAAGGGATCTTATGTCTTGGTGGAGTAATTGCACATCCACCTTTACCTTCTCAATTCTTTGTTTCAGGGAGGAACGTAAAGTGGCGATGGCTGCAAGCACTTTGTCTTCTTGTGGGTTTGGTTGGGGGAGTCCGACTTCGGTCTTTGGCACTCCTGCTGCTGGGTCTAGGGTCAGTGATTTTCCAAGGCCTGCGAAGGAGTACATGATGGTGCCCTTGTGCTTGTTTTTAGTTGGAGACATGGCTCCTAGTACTGAAGGTCAACTTGTATTCAGTCGTTGAAGAGGTGCTGAGCCATGCCCAACTCAGCCGTGTTTAAGCCCTATATTTATTGGAGTTATCCTGCTTGTGAGGCTCAATTTGAAAACCGTTGTCTATGGGTGGACTTCAATCCAGAACTATCCCTACTAGTGCATAACCTCGCGGACCAAGACTTGGGTTGCAGCTCCCAGCCAATGTTCTGGTTTGAACGATTGTTCAGTGGGCGAACTGCGAGAGCCTGGTGTCTCCAGGCAGTTTGCTATGTACGTCGTCTCAGGGACTTAAATATCTGATGCTGGGTGCATTGTGTTGAACTTTTAGGCAGGTGTTCTGATAGCAGGGGCGCAGATGTCTTATTGTGGCTGTGCAGCCGCGTTGCAGGTCCTGCTTGTCCCAGTCTCTTCAATGGTGTGATTGGGCTCGGAGTGGGGGTCGCAATTCTCAGCTAAGGCTCTAATGTGGGATCGGTGGACTCATGGCATGGCAATCTGCTAAATATTGCCCTCACCCCTTGGCTGTGCTGTCTGAGACCCAGGTGAGCACATGCGTTGGGAGCAGTGATTAAAGCTAAGAAACCAGTTTGTGAGCTCTGGCCGGTTGCAGTCTAGCTCAGTCTCTGTATTGGCTGCAATACGTGCCCTTTGCAGCGGGTGACTTCTGTCTGTGTTCTTGGGGCCAGGGGGGTCTGTACTTCTCCCGCGGATCTCTATTTCACTGTTACTTGCGCAGCAGCATCACGCGTGCGATGTGTTTTCCTCAGCTTTGTCCCTGATTCCCCCTTTGTAGCACCACCTACCTTATCGACAGTGTATGCCCTGTGGGACTGGCGCCCGCAAGGTCGCGTTGTCTCTGCAGTGATGGGTCTTACCATAGGCAGCATCTCGCTCCCCGCTGCGGTCGCAGTACGATCCGCTGTTGGGCGCCTCCACACGTTAATAGGCGGTCTCCAGTCTGGGGGCTCTTCTGCTCACAGGATGGCCGCGGTCACTGCAGTGTTGTGCGCCAGTGTGCTCAGCTCTGTTTGGTCCTGGTCTAAAGGAGTGTGCTGGTCACCATTTTGGGAGATTTTGCCTGTGCTGTGTTAATTCGACTTTGCAGGTTTCAGCATTCGTTCCCTCCTGGAGAGTCGCGCCGGCTACCTGCTGTTGCCGTGTTGCAGGCAGAATTCAGTGAATGCTTGTTGGAATTAGTTGTGAAAACACTGTGTGTTGGATCATTAAACAGATCTGCGGTCGCGAGCTCAGGCGTAACGCAGCCTCACTGCATGCGGTCCAGGCCCCCCCCCACCTGCTCCCTATAATGGGCGGGTACCACCTTTTGGAGCTATCCGGGACTGCCTCCGACTGTATAAATACGCTGGGTCTGGGGGTTTGGGGGGTGGTAGAGGAACAATTCACAATTGGAGACATGGTTCCAGATGGTAGATTTGTGTCGGTAGATGAGTTTCGGTACAAGCTGGGCGATGACTTCTTAAAACTGCTGCATTACTACTGGCTCCAGGCTGCTGCCCTGCAGTTGTGGCTTTCCTTTCCGTTGCAGCCTGAGACTCGTTAATGTTTTGAGGCGATCACAGAGTGGTGGGGAGGGAATAACAGGCGCATGGTGGCCAGGCTTCACTGCCTGCTCCAAACAGGGCAGGGGTGCAGGAACAAGGCCTGCCAGAAATGGGAGCAGGATCTAGGCACTGAATTCACAGATGTACAGCAGAGGCGGTATTGCCTGATGACTAGTGTTTATGAATGCCAGATACCGGCTGATGCAGTTCAAGGTGCTTAATCAATTACCTTATTCCCCTACCAAACTTGCTCAGTTTTCGCCTGTGGAGACCATTGCATGTGCGAAGTGTGGTTTCTTCCCCTGCCAACTCCTACCATATGTTCTGGGATTGTCCTCGTGTTAGTTTATATTGGCGGAAGGTGGCTGAAATTTGGAATGATATTTGTGGCGGCTCCGCCTGACATGGCCACACTAAAATATTTGCTGGGAGATAAAGGCAAGGTGCCGGTGGTTACCTGAAGATTCCTTAATCTGGCTTGAGTGGTGTCCAAAAAATGTATCCTCTGCAACTGGAAGTCTGCGCTTGCCCCTACTTGTGAGGAATGGCTTAAAGACTTGGTGTAGACGAGTGAGATGGAGGAGACATTCATTGCCATGGGGACTGCGGCCTGCCGGCCAAAAGAGAGCCATACTAATTTCGCACTTGACCTGCCTCGGGAGGAGAGCCAAACGATGGGGTAATAAAGGGTGACTGCATTGATCAAAGTATTGGACGCTTCCCACTTAGGAGGAGTGGGGAATGACTAGCTGCTGATGCTGGTTAATGTATAGATTCTACTCATGTCATGTTGCTAATTGGATGTACTTCCATCCAGTACTGCCATGATGTTTTTAAAAAATAAAACAAGGATGCGTTTTAGCACCTATGCTATTGAATTTAAAATTAGCAGACCTAACAAACATACCGTTAGTGGACTGAACTTCTAGGGGTCTTTAGAGGCAGTTGACTCTCCTTCATGAATAGAAACATTTATCTACAGGTGCGTTTACAAATTACTTCTATCAATATGCGTGGGCACACAGAGTATTAACACCTGTAGGACATATATGGTATTCAATGGCCCAATGCCGACCCATTAGCTATATTTGGATGTTGGGGAACAAACTGGTAGACGTTGTTAAGAAATATAAATACCTGGGTGTACTATTGATGACAAATTAAAATGGTATAAGCAACTGCGGTATGCAAGCTACACATTTATGCAGCATATTGCTGCCATTAAAATGTGGTCCAAATTTGAGGCTCTACCCTGAAGCTCTGAGAAATCTATAAAATGAAATACTACTGGTAATCTTGTATGGTGCAGAAATATGGTGACAAGCATGCTGTTTGATCAACCTTTCAAATTATGAATATACAAAACACCTTGATGAACAAACAAAGAAAAAAGTAATCGGTAAAATCAATCAGAAAAACAATCAATAAAAACAGTCCGAAAAATACTCTTCACAAAACACAAAGTACATCATTCAAGTAGAGCACCTCCATTTAAACAAGACTTCTCAATCCATCACACAAGGAGCATACGTCTGTAGATGAAGTCAGAAATTACTAGTCATACTTGTTTACCATTGAATAAAAATCCATCACTTAGAGTGTTACAATTAGAGTGATTTGCAGTGCTAAGCAAATGAATTATTCTGCAATGTTTAAAACATCTTTTTAGATAAAAGGTGCGGTTAACTATGCATTCAGTACTCAGATATTTTAGGGTTTCAGGCTGACTGAAGTGCTTACAAAAACGACAAATATTCTGTTTTTTGCCGATAACTCTTCGTCTTGCTAAAACATCATTAGTCGGGCACAGATTGAGTCTTAGTCGCAAGATAGCATTTCTAAGAAGGGCTGATGGGCGTTTTGTTAGGTAAGGGTCCAACGTGCGATATCTTTTGTTGAAAGGATTGTTTTTAAAATCCTTGTGCGTTCGGCATATTTGCTGTATTTTTATCCAATCAGATTGTAGTAATTTCTGCTTGGCGCGAGTTGGTTTACCCAGCAAAAGTTCTGATATGTCAGCAGCTGCCAATATTTTTGTGACTACAGACTTCCACCCAGTTATAAACCTATGTTCTGACGATGGCAAATATGAAGCTAATATGTACAATAGTTGATCTGATTTCTGATTTCAGTGCCAACAGGTATTTTCTATATAGTGCAAATAACTTTCATGCATACATGCAAAAAAGCGAGATCCGACCCAGTTCAAATCTAATCATTGCCATTGGGACACATTGTGGTAAATGCAAGACTCTCCTCCAAAACTTTCCCTCAGTTCGGAGCTAAAAGACTTCTGAGAACACGCTCTTGGTTTCAGCTCCATATAGTATTTGTGGTACAGCCTTCTGATTAGAAAAAAATCAAGAGCGGGTTACAAGAAAATTTGCCATTTCTCCAACATGCTCATGAATATTCCTGCTCTGGGACATATTGCCCCCAGCCAATAACTGCCCTCTCCCTAAACCCCTCCTCTGGCAGCCGGCTTCTGATGTTTACCGCGCGACCAAGTTTTGGGTGTCCTTGTGTTGCGCTCTCAGAGCTTTTTTCTGTGTTTTTGGTACGAAAATCCTAGTTTTGTTCGATTGAGCCCATGTGCTTTATCGTTTCATCATCCGACTAACAGAGATCTGTTTTTCGACATCTTTCAGCCCCCTCAAGGGCGGAATCATCGAATGTTTCTTCTTCGAAGTTTCCAAAAGGCCATCAGGCCTACATCGCATGCTGGATCATGTCAGAGGACGGCGTTTCCCTCTTCAAGCTCTGCTCCAGCTGCGGTTTGCAGAATGTTTTCGAGGAGGAAAAGCATTCCCAATGCCTTTGTCTTCACCCAACGTGCAAGGAGGAAGATTGAGAGATCTGTTGTGGCTTTACCAAGTGCACTTTGAAGGATCTGCATGTCAGACTGGCTGTGTGGCTCAAAGCCAAGGCCCCTGGTTCACAGGGGCATGCCTGCTCCGGATCCAGCCCGCCAGAGCGTGATTCTAAGTCCTTTTGAGGGTGCCCCATCAGTGGGGGGTGTCCAAGACCAGGCCAAGCACTCACTGGATGTCCTGTTCTGTTGGAGTAGCCGTGCAAGCTGGTCCCGTGATGGCCAGGGTGCGTTCATCATCTCAAACGGCTTCAATCTCCAGCCATCGCTCCAGCTCTTCATCAAAGAGAAAGTCGGCTACCCCGGGGAAGCTACAGGAGAAACCAGAGAAGGCCCAGCAACAGGGAACAGTTGCTGACCTAATGGGTTAAGGTGAACGAGCACCACCTAGGTTGATGTGTTGGTTATTCGGTTAGTTCAATGTAAATGCGATTCAAGACTGGGTGCAAACCCGCTGGTGAGGTGCCTCCGTGAAGTAGCACGCTAAAGTATACGAAAAAAGTGGACCAAGGCCGTGAGGCCAGCGGTGCGGGCTGCATTCCCAATAACCACAGAGTGGTATAACTGTTTTCAGTCGGTCAATCGGAGGTAATAATCATTCAAATACTCTGTTAATATTTATGAAGAAATAGAGTTTAATTTCCTTAGTGCTCTACAGTTATATATCACTGTTTTAGCAGATGCGTCACATGAGCCCAAATTGGCCTATGCATTTCGGAGTCAATATCCTTCCTCAGGGCCAGCTCATGTACTCTTCAATGTATAAGAAATCTATCATCGGTTTCAGTCTAATGTACATTATATATATATGTCGGGCATGCATCATATAAATGGCATTCAGAATAGAGGTGCAGCATTAATTGATCATACAGAGAGTATTATGATGAACAGTAGTCACATTATGGGTAGAACAAAGGAATAAGTGGGCCGTGTGGTGCAATATCATCATAATTAACATTCCAAATAAGGCCAGTGAAAATTCACTGCGTCAGCATTTGATCATATCAGCCACCATCATCATCAAGTTAAAGTGTCACATGTGTAGGAATATAAAGCGCATCATTTAGATTATGATGATTGTAATATAATATAAAATAAAATCATGAAATATAGCCCATACATATGTGCCAAGTCGCGGAGGTATGAAAAAAGAAGAAAAGAAAAGATGAATGAGAAAACATCGGATTTACTAAATTAACTGATTGTCCGCTAATGTGAAATGCTGTAAAACTACTATCAATAAACAAGAGGTACTGCCCTTGGTGTGTATCCAGTGCCAGTACTTCTACTGTAGAGTAGCACGGAAAAACTGCTCAGAATGGCTGACTAGCGAGGACTGCAGCGCTAGAAAAGGTATGGAAATGCAAGTATCAGGTCTTTGTACGTGCGGTGAGCACAGACTTGTAAGCGATTAACAGGTGCATTGAGAGAGCATGCAAAATCAACGGACTGCTTACCTAGTAACCACAAGAGTGAATCCTTGAAGGACGCCTTGTAAGCGCGCGAGTCGTGTGCTGAATAACTAGATTCTCCAGCTTGTTTGGAAAGCATAACCATGGATCTTGTAACATATATAATTACTGTTGGGTCATGCTAAATGTAATCTTTCCCTGTGTTCCTAGGTCTAGTCTCTATTGCGTCCCCCCAGAGCCTAATGGAATGACTTCTGACTCGAAATGAAAAAATCGAGTAAATAAACGTAAAATTAAGAAAATAATAATGATTAAACATTTTATAAATGCTGGCAGCATAGATGTGCTGGTATATTTAAATATATTTTAATTTAAATACCGTCTGGCTATCCTGCTAAAGCGTGATCAATGGTAAGCAGTGATATGTGCTGGAATGTGTAGCAGGCGCTACCATCGTGAAGAAAAAGGCGGGGATGTATCCTGATGCGCACGTGTGGCATCTGTGAGTAGGCTAGCTTCTGCCTAAAAACGAGTGCATCATGCTGTGCTGGACTCTAGGTCTGCCTGTTATGGTAAACGGGGGTATGCTGATCTGGTATTCTACTGCCTGATGGAAAGTTCATAATACTCGGTGAGGCTCAAAATCAACCTTGCGTGGTGCACAAAGACCTACAGTGTGTTACAAATATCTCCATATCTCCAACATATACACAGTCATAGTGTCATAGTATGAAAGAATCAAGATGATAGTAAAGGGGAGAAGGCAAGAAAAAACCTTTGCAGGCCACTGGCAAGACATATATGGACTTATGGGATGCAAATACGGTAAACCACCTTGCTACATTGCTGACCACTATATATTCAATTAAAGTGGGTATACATCAGAAGACAAAAGTAAAAGAATGCTAAAGGAAACAACTGAGGTCTAACTCTTCGTTCATCCCATTAGGTGATTGTGAGTCCAGTCTATCAATCCAATAGGCTTCCTTTTGTGCTGGCCATTTCTTAATATCACGGTTAGGACCTTTGGTGGATATCATCTCAAGTATCAAAAACCTTAATTGGGTGATTGAGTGTCCATTGTCATTGAAGTGTCTGGCAACTGCCGAAGTTCTGTTCTTGTTCCAAATGTTCGATTTGTGCTCATTCATCCTGATGCGAACTTTTTGTGATGTTTCTCCTACATAGTATTTACCACAAGGGCATTTGATCGCATAAATAGCATTTTCTGATAGACACGTCACGTGCTGTTTCAGTTTGATTTTTTCTCCTGTTCGTGGGTGCGTGACTATGTTGCCTTTGATAATGTTGTTGCAATTCCCACAACTCATACATGGGTATGTTCCATGGTGTTGTCTGGTTTAATCGAGGATGCCCTACCTCTGGTGTTAACCAACATGTTGCGTAAATTGCTGCTTTTCTTTTTTAACTTCTTTTTATTATTCAGTGTGGCAGCAAAACACAAGCGAACAGCATAAGGCGTTACAACATGAATACCATATATACATTGCAGGTGCACAGAGGTTATTTCACATAACATCACAATCAATGGGTACAATCACAGAATGGATTGGGCAACAGAAGCCCGCAACAGGGGTGAGGACCCGGGCCGGTGGGGGGGGAAGAGGGCGGGGGGGGGAGGTATCCGGTGTCGCGATTAAATCGGACATGTAAGAGCGGAACTTAAGCCATACATTTCTAGGTCTGGAGTGGGCAGGTTGTATATGGGACCAGGCTTCCTCAGAGTCCGAGGCCCAAGTAACCGCCCTCAGCCATTGAGCGTGTGTGGGGGGGCGAGGGGCGAAGCCAACAAAGCAGGATGGAGCGCACCGCCAGCAGGAGGCAAAGGTCGGCTAATTTTTTGGAATCACGGGAAAGGCCTGGGAGATCATGAAAGAGACATACCAACGGGGAAGGAACAATGGGATGGTCGAGAACCGCAGACATTGTCGAGCAAACTGCCTCCCAGAACTGTGAGGCGAGGGCAGGACCAAAACATGTGAATGTAGTCAGCGTCGTCACGATGGCACCTAGGGCAGCTGGAAGGGTGATCCCTGGACATGCGATGTAGTCTGATCGGGGTGTAGTGAAACCTATGTAGTACTTTAAATTGAATGAGTTTAAGACGGGAGTTAAAGGACACTCGATGTGTACACTCGCATAGATGTGCCCAGCGCTCGTCCGACATTTCAACACCCAGGTCTACCCCCCACACACACTTCAGTTTAGTGAAATCTGGGACAGATCTGGACTGCAACATCGTGTATAACCTAGAGATTTTACCTCTTGTGGGCCCAGGGGAGGTGAGCTCTTCAATAGCCGGGTCGTCTGGGGGCAGCGCAGGGAACGTTTGGTAATTGCGTTTGAGGGTCCTGCGGAGGGATGCGTATTGAAGCCATGCACCCTGGTCACTCCTCAGGGGCAACGGGATATCGGGCCATTCAACAAATATACCCTGGTCAAACACGTCACGCAGCAGCTCGTAGCCTGTGTCCGCCCAGCGGCGCACCGTGCCCGGTGGGACCCCGCGGGACCCCCGGGAGGAAATTCCAGAGGGGAAGGTTGCCGTGAAAGGCGTATGTAGTTTTGACTAGTTTCCACATCTTTGCTAAAGCAAGGGAAGTGCAGGCGACCGGGCTCTGCGAGTCCAATACCAAGGGGGCGGGTTGTATCACCAAGGAGCGGATATCCCGGTCACAAACCGCAAGCTTCTCAAGTCGAACATGCGGGGGAGGGTCAATTGTATTAAACCAGTGAGATGTATATTGGATTTGGGATACCAGCCAGTTTTTGAGAAAGTTAGGGGCACCGAAGCCCCCGTTAGATATGGGAGTGGATAGGGTGTCAATTTTAAGGCGGACCGCACCCGAGTGCCAGAGAAAGGAATTCACAGTGCGAGTCAAGTCCCGGAAGAAGCCCCCCCCCCCGGCAACTGGGGTAACACCACCATCTTCAATAGCCCTATCCTGCCTGCCAGGGAGATCGGGAGCTTGTCCCAGGCCCGGACCTTAGCCGTCAGGTGTGTGAGATACTTCTGGTAGTTTTCCTGGAAGGTCAACGCCTGTTGGCGCGTCACCACTATACCCAAGTAAATAAATGTGGACTGAGCCCATGTGAAGCCCAAGGTATCAGGAGGAGGGAGAGTGCATTCTGTGAGTGGGAAGAGAGTGGATTTTGAACAATTCACTTTGAGACCAGAGATTCGACCGAACCGAATGATGTCCTCCAATATTGGGGTGTAAGTTGATGGAGGGAGACCGCACAAACAACAATGCATCATCCGCATATAGGGACACTGTCCGCCTGGCCCGCAGTGCGGAGGCCTCTGTGAGCATGAAGTTGGCGGAGCATGTCAGCGAACGGCTCTATTGCTATAGCGAAGATCAAGGGCGAGAAGGGGCACCCCTGTCTCGTCCCCCTGGCGATCTCAAAGAGGGGGGAGCAGTGGTCGTCAGTGCGGACCCTGGCCACCGGGGAAGAGTAAAGCAATCTGACCCAGGAGAGAAAGGAGGGGCCGAATGTGCAACGATCGAAAACCGCCATAGGTACCTCCAGGAGACCGAGTCAAACGCCTTTTGCATGTCAAGGGTGACAGCCACTGCCTGCGTGTCGGGACTGATTATGTTAATTATGTTAAATAGGCGCCTCAGGCTCAAAGAGGTGGAGCGACCGGGAATGAAACCCGCCTGATCTGGATGGATGATAGATGGCAGGAGGGGAGCCAACCGGAGCGCCAGAGCCTTGGCATATACCTTGACGTCACAATTTGAGTGAAAGCGGATGGTATGAGCCACATTGCAGGGGGGATTTACCTGATTTAAGTAGTACTGCGATTGTGGCCTCCCGGAGTGAAGGGGGGAATACACCGGACTCCACAGACTCCTCCCAGAGAGCTAGCAAGTGAGGAAGCAGCTGTGACTTAAAATGCTTGTAAAATTCGACCGGAATACCGTCCGAACTGGGGGCACGCCCCGAGGATAAGGAGTCAATAGCGTCCGACAGCTCCTCCAGTGTAAGGGGGGAGTCGAGGGAGGCCGCGGCTCCCGGGGACAGGGCTGAGAGAGGGAGGGCATTGAGAAAGGAGTCGATCTCCGCCACCGGCACCTCATCTGAGTTAGAGTATAGGGTTTCGTAAAATGTAAAGAATTCCCTGTTGATGTCTTGCGAGGAGACAGCCATGGAGCCGTCAGGTCTCTCGACCCCAATTATGTGTGGGGACCCCGTCTCATGACGGATCAGACGTGCTAGAAATCGACCAGGGCGCTCCCGCTCACCATATCTCCTCGCCATGCCAGGACTATCCAAAAACCTTTGTTCGCGATCCGCGAGGGATCGAAACGTGTCCAATTCCGACCCTATGTCAGCCAGGTTGCTCGGGGTGGAGTGAAGTGAGCATGTGGCTTCCAGGGTAGAGAGTCTGGATTCACTAGCAACAAGATCCCTCCGGATTGACTTCAGGACCCCATTCTCTTTGGACAACGCAATCCCTCTGATATAAGCCTTAAATGACTCCCATAGGGTGGCCTGGGTCGCCACCGAGCCCGTATTAGTCTCAAAGAATTCCTCAATCGAACGCTCGAGCTCGGAGCAGAACTCCGGATCCAGCAAGGACAGGGGTTTCGGCCTCCAGTTACGTGTCCGGCCAGGATCGGGACCCCAGCCGATGGTCACAGTGACTGGAGAGTGGTCAGACAGGGTTCTGGGGAGGATCATTAGCTGTATAACGCTCTTAACCAGTTTGTTGGAGATCACCCATCTGTCAATGCGGGAATAGGAGTCGTGGACTGAGGAGTAAAAAGAGAACACACGGGAGTCCGGGTAGAAGAATCTCCACGCGTCCACCATGGCGAGACGGGGCAGGGATTATAGTGCAGCATAGGCTGCTCTAGAGAGTAGACGGGGCCTGGATCCAGATCTGTCCAGGGCCACGTCGAAAATCGTGTTGAAGTCGCCCCCCCAAAGGATGGGAACCAGGGGGAAGCCTTCAAGGAGGGACGTGACCTGTACATAAAAATCTGGGTCGTCTAGGTTAGGGCCGTAAATGTTCATCAGGACCACCTCCCTGTGTTGAAGCGTAGCATGAACCAGTACATATCTGCCTTGAGGGTCTATTTGTGAGGAAATAAGAGAAAACGTGAGGCTTTTGTGAATAAGGGTCATGACCCCGCGGCTTGGGTAGAGAAATCGGTAAAGAATCTATGGGGACCCCAGGTTTTGGCAAAACGCATACTGTTCCGCGCGGGCATGTGTCTCTTGTAGAAACAAAATCTTGGACCCATGACGCTCGGTCTACAGCTGGAGCTGTCTCATCTTCTTGTAATTTCCTAACCCACGTACGTTCCAGCTCATGAAGGTCAGGTCACTCTTGGTCACAGATACAGTGGTAATCGAAAGAGAACAAATGTCAGTACCCTATGGGCCAATTTCACGTCCCTGCAGCACCAAGTCCTGAGCACCGCCTCGCAGCTTGCCTTCGCTGCCAACGCCAACTTTTTAACAACAAAAACCCTGACATGACCCACCCCCACCCACATCCCCCCCCAAACAGAGGGATGACAATCCCAACCCCCCTCAACCAAAACCAAACCAAGGGCATCAGCGCCTGGGGGCCTGAGGGCCGGACTAGCCGCCGTAGTCCAGGCTGCGGCAGATCTAATAAGACAAGGGGTGCCCACAGTGGACCTTAGCAAATAACTTGAACAGGGTTCTGGCACATGATGTGGCACACATTTGTAAGAATGAACACAACAAGCAGATTCCGAAGTAGAGGATCAAGTAACCCCCGATGCAGGAAGGCGGCCTTGCCTGGCCCCTCCACATCGGGACAGAAGGATAACTGCAAAACCGTGAACAGAGGGGAGGGGTCAACCAGGGAAATGTTCGTCGATGAACCTGGAGGCCTCCTCCGGGATCGTGAAAAAAAACACCTGATTGGCGTGTTCTATGCGGAGTTTGGCAGGGTAGAGCATAGCATATTTGACTGAGTGGTTTCACAGCCTGAAAAGTCTTGCGTTCACGTTGGACAGACGTGGAGAAGACCGGATAAAGATGGATCCTTGCACCATCCAGTAGTAGCTCCCCTTTTAGCCTAGCTGCCCTGAGGAGGGCATCCCGGTCACGGAAATTCAGCACCCGGGCTATGATGGGCCGAGGTGGAGCACCAGGTCTGGGCTTAGCCGTCAGGGCTCTGTGTGCCCGCTCAATAGCGAAGTGCGGGGAGAGCTTGGGAGAATCCAGGAGCGAGACCAATGTGCGCTCGACAAAGTCCTCCATCGGTTCATGCACTTCGTTCTCGGGAACCCCGATAATGCGGAGGTTGTTACGCCTCGATCGAGATTCCAAGTCCTCGTTCTTCTTCTCTACCTCAAGGACTCGGTTGGAGAGAGCGGTGACCTCGGAGCGCAGGGCTCCCAGTGCATCCTCTGCGGAACCGACTCGTGTCTCGACTTCTGACACCCGGCTGTCAGTCCGCTCGATGTGGGCCTTAATGGAGGATATAGTACCGTTCATGTCATCCAGTTTTGAGTGGAGTGCAGTGAAGCCCTCGCGAATGAAGTCCATCATATTTTGGGATTCCGGTACTGCGTCGGGTGGAGGTGCAGCTGGGGTCTGCTCAATGGTCTCCTCTGAAGATCTCGACGCAGCCTTAGCAAACATGTTGATGGAGCTCTGTTTCCTCGCCCCTCCCTTGGTCATCCTGGCGATGTTGGAGGTCGAGTGGGGAGAAGGGGGGAGCCCAGGCCCTGTACCACCTGAGGCAGAGTGCAAAGTATGGCACGAGACAGGGAGTAATGCAGGGGGAGCCGTGGCTGTGAATCCGTGTAGATGTGATGTTGTGGCCACCAGCGCAGGCCCGAGGTCTCAGCCAGCCTAGAAAGGCGCGGGGAGAAACGTGAGGAGACCTCGGGGGTAGTAAATCCCAGGGTTGGGGGCGATGGCGCCCAGCGAGCGATGTGAGAGCCTGGGTCCAGGTATGGGTGGTCGAGAGCGATGAATGATGGGGGGGGGGGGGCGCCTCCCAGCCTAATGCCCACAGGGTAGATAGGCCGCAGCCTCGAGCACAGTGGTAGAAGATAGGGCAGGCAGCCGGTGAGCTAAAGGTCCTGAGCGATGTAATGACGGCAAGATCACCGCCCCCCCCCGAACACAGGAGGCCACCATGGAAGGAGACGCCCGCGGTAACCAGTGGAGCGGGGGGATGTGAGAGATTCTGGGGGGCACTAGGACAAATGCAGGCGGGGGGAGGCGCCAGGCCCGGGGCAACACCCACCGCTAATGGGCCCAGAGGCCGGGGGTGCCGGCGGGTAATCCTCAGCCCCGCGTATGGAGGGGGTGAGGCAATGCTTCTGCCCATGAAAAGTCCGCGGGGGCCTCCCCGACCCACGTACCTGGTGGCCGCAAGGATCTGTTGCACCGCGTGTCTCTCCCGGGTGCTGAAGTCCCGTTGTCGGTGGGGGGGGCAGCCCCGGCGAGGTCCAGCAGGCGAAGAAAGGGGCCCGGACAGCTCCGATGCAGGGCGGGCGTCTCCCCGAGTGTGCCCCGGGCCGCGGCCACTCGAGCCGGCAGTGCGCGGGCTCAAGACGCACCTCGGCCGCCTCCAGTCGCACCACCAGACAGGGGGGAGACGGACTGCCACCTGGCAGCGTGTATCCGCCGAGGCGGGGGCACAACACCGGCCCCCGGGCGAGCCCGTCCGCTCCGCCAGAGGATGAGTTTTGGCGCGGGAGCACTGCAGTCGGGTGGGGGGATGGTGCGGCGGCGTCCAGGAATCGCGCTCTGGAGCTCCGTTTTTTGACTGGATTCGATCCGCTGGGTCCCTGGGGTAGCTGCTTCAGAAACGTATAAGTCGGGATCGGCTATCCGGCGTTTAAGAGTGCCGATTCAGGATCTCGAGATCTGCCGGCTCCGGAGCTCGAGCCTCAGGCGGCCATCTTGTTCGGCGCTCAACAGCCAATTGCTGCTTTTCTGATATGCGAAAACCGGAGGAAGTGGGAATAGTTCTTTTGTACTTTCGTCGCTGGTAAGCACATTCCATCTGTTGTGTATGATAGCTTTGATCTGCCTACTTTGTATGGAGAATTTTGTTACGAACACAAGTTCTGGACTGGCGCTTTCGTGTTTTTTGTCAAGTAATTCCTGTCGACTTTGGGTATCTGTTTTAACTCTGGCCGCAGTTGGATCTGTTTCAGGATAACCTCTCAGTTGCATTTTTTCTTGCAGTTTCTGAAGCTGAATTTGACAGTCTTCTGGATCACTCACTATCCTTTTTATACGTAACATCTGTCCATAAGGCAGGTTGCGCAAGGTATTTGGAGGATGGAAGCTCATGCGGTGCAAAAGGTTGTTTCGATCTGTCGGTTTGGTGTAGAGAGTAGTGTTTATCTTGTTGTCTTTGATAATGGTTTGAACATCTAGATAGTGGATATTGGGATCCCCTATCTCAAGTGTAAATTGAATACGATGGTCAATTCCATTTAAATATTCCAAAAACTCTTGGAGTTCATTCTGATTACCTGCCCATATGCCAAAAATATCGTCAATGTACCAAACCCATGTCTTAAGGTGACGTTTCCATCTTTGGTTATTGAGTACATGTGACGTTTCAAATTGGTACATAAAACAATTCGCATATGCCGGTGCCATTGTGGCTCCCATGGCCGTTCCTGATATTTGTGTATAGCATTTCCCATCGTACGTAAAGTTTGAATTCTTAGAAATGAAATCAAGAAGAATCATTAGGAATTCCTTATTGGCTCCAATCTCAGCTGTTTGTAGTAGTAGAGCTTCGACTGCCTTCTGTCCAAGGTCATGTGGAATGCTGGTGTATAAGCTGACAACGTCAATAGTGTATAGAATGTCTTCTGGAGTTAATGTTATTGTTTCTAATATTCTCAAAAAATGAGTGGTATCTTTAACATATGTGGTTGTGGCTTGGATGATTGGCTGAAGAAAAAAATCTATGTACGTCCCCAATGGTTGCAGAATGCTTTGCGTTGCGGCCACTATGGGCCTTCCAGGTGGGTTGTCTAATCGTTTATGTATCTTCGGCAAGGTGTATACATGGGGCATTACAGGATGTGTGGTCAGTAGATATGCTTTGGTTTTGGTGCTGATCCATTCATCTTCTACTGCTTGTGCAAGAATCTCTTCTAGTTTCTTTTTGATGCGTGGTGTCGGATCATGCAATAGTAGCTTATGCGTATTGACATCTGAAAGTTGTCGTAAACATTCTTCATGATATTGAGACGTATCCTGAATCACAATAGCTCCCCCTTTATCAGCTGGTCGAATGGTGATAGTCTCATCTGTAAAGAGATTTTTAATTTGTGACAATTCGCCCCTATTCAAGTTGTGGCTCTTGGGTGCATGAAATTGGATCTTCTTCAGATCGTTGAGTACCATTTTTTTGAAAAATGTCTATCGATGGTACATTAATCGGAGGACAAAAAGTGCTGTGAGGTTTGAATTCGATGTATTCTGTAGTTGTTGAGGATGCCATAGTCGATGGAGTGGTTTCAGCAAAAAATGTCTTGAGTTTCAGCTTACGAACAAGTTTGTACAATTCGACTTGTGTTTGAAATCTGTTAGTGCTGTATGTTGGTACGAATTTAAGACCCTTCTCAAGAGTCTGTATCTCACGATTAGAAAGAATCCTTTTTGAGAGATTAACCACTAACTGCGATTGGTTTGTAGCCTTGTTAGCATTCCTTGATTTCTTCTTTCTCCCCCTCCTTGTCCTCTTTCTCTGTCTAAAAAACCGATCGTTGTTGCACGTTTAGGCTGTATTGGTCTTTTTCCGTTCTCTGATGTACTAGCGGTTTGCTGGTCTGAAGCTAAATTTTCTCCTTGCTCTTGGGTGTCCGATTCTGAGCTGCTATTGCCACTAGAGGGTTTGTTTGGACGTGGGCCTTGTTGTTACTTATCTGCCCACGTGTAGACTTCGTTATTGAGATAGTCGTATGTGTCCCGACAGAATCTTCTTATTTTGCGAGCTTCTAAATCCTGTTGATAATTTTCCAATTTCTTATTAATGTCCGCCAAGATCTCAGCAAAACCCTCGTTATCTGTGATAGCAATGATGTCGTTAGAGAGGTTCTCAATTTCTTTTTCTAGTTGTTCAACATTACCCGACAGCTCTTGTATGGTCAGCAATATTAAATCTAATGAGCATCTATTCAGAATTTGTTCCCATTTCTCGACAAAGTTTTTGTTTTCATTGCAAAGTGTTTGACGTAGGGGGATCCGTAATCCTCTAGGTATCCTTTGAGCCTTGTAATACCTACTGAGGTTTACTGCATGCAATTTACGATTAATTAGCTTCCTGATATTATATTCGAGTTGTTTAATCTTGCTCTGTGGGTCGACACTACTGGGAATACGTATAGTGTCCTTAATGAGGCCAAGTATAGCATCTGCTTCTTCTGCTGAAAAGCCCAGCGTTGTAGCTCTGTTATCTGTTCGATCAATTCGTACGACATATTTCTTTTGGTGTGCCACGTTCAAATGAATTCACGGATGAAGACAAGAACAAATGGGTTAAGGTGAATGAGCACCACCTAGGTTGATGTGTTGGTTATTCGGTTAGTTCAATGTAAATGCGATTCAAGACGGGGTGCAAACCCGCTGGTGAGGTGCCTCCTTGAAGTAGCACGCTAAAGTATACGAAAAAAGTGGACCAAGGCCGTGAGGCCAGCGGTGCGGGCTGCACTCCCAATAACCACAGAGTGGTATAACTGTTTTCAGTCGGTCAATCGGAGGTAATAATCATTCAAATGCTCTGTTAATATTTATGAAGAAATAGAGTTTAATTTGCTTAGTGCTCTACAGTTATATATCACTGTTTTAGCAGATGCGTCACATGAGCCCAAATTGGCCTATGCATTTCGGAGTCAATATCCTTCCTCAGGGCCAGCTCGTGTACTCTTCAATGTATCAGAAACCTATCATCGGTTTCAGTCTAAGTCCCACAATGTACATTATATATATATATATATATATATATCGGGCATGCATCATATAAATGGCATTAAGAATAGAGGTGCAGCATTAATTGATCATACAGAGAGTATTATGATGAACAGTAGTCACATTATGGGTAGAACAAAGGAATAAGTGGGCCGTGTGGTGCAATATCATCATAATTAACATTCCAAATAAGGCCAGTGAAAATTCACCGCGTCAGCATTTGATCATATCAGCCACCATCATCATCAAGTTAAAGTGTCACATGTGTAGGAATATAAAGCGCATCATTTAGATTATAATATAAAATAAAATCATGAAATATAGCCCATACATATGTGCCAAGTCGCGGAGGTATGAAAAAAGAAGAAAAGAAAAGATGAATGAGAAAACATCGGATTTACTAAATTAACTGATTGTCCGATAATGTGAAATGCTGTAAAACTACTATCAATAAACAAGAGGTACTGACCTTGGTGTGTATCCAGTGTCAGTACTTCTACTGTGGAGTAGCACGGAAAAACTGCTCAGTATGGCTGACTAGCGAGGACTGCAGCGCTAGAAAATGTATACAAATGCAAGTATCAGGTCTATGTACGTGCGGTGAGCACAGACTTGTAAGCGATTTAACAGGTGCATTGAGATAGCATGCAAAATCAACGGACTGCTTACCTAGTAACCACAAAAGTGAATCCTTGAAGGACGCCTTGTAAGTGCGCGAGTCGTGTGCTGAATAACTAGATTCTCCAGCTTGTTTGGAAAGCGTAACCATGGAAACCGCCCAACTCTTCGTTACGGCGGCGGCCATCTTGTAACATATATAATTACTGTTGGGTCATGCTAAATGTAATCTTTCCCTGTGTTCCTAGATCTAGTCTCTATTGCTTCCCCCCCAGAGCCTAATGGAATGACGTCTGACTCGAAATGAAAAAATCGAGTAAATAAACGTAAAATTAAGAAAATAATAATGATTAAACATTTTTTTAAATGCTGGCAGTTGCTGACCTGCCCGTGAAGGCCCAGGTGATACAGGCTGAGTTGTCTGCATCCATCGAGCTGGTGGCGGCTGTCCTTTCGAAGGTGAAAGTGGCTGACCTGGTCCAGGGTACCCCTACGGCAGCCAGGGTGGCTATTCCTCCCAGGCGGGAGGCTTCGGCCAAGCCAGTGGGAAAGGCCGTCTCTGAGCCCGAGGCCGACCCCTCAGGACCGAGAGAAGTGGGGGGGGAGTGGAAGAACTCCAGGGCACGGATATTTCTAACGACGTGGAGGACGAGGGTTCCGTCCACACCATACTGGAGGACGTTGGAGATGACAATTGGAACGTCAAGGAGGTACCTGCCAGAGGACGACAAAGGCGCTGGGATCTGTCCCATGATATTCTCTTGACCCTCCACACACTGGTGTGGAAGATTCAGAAGAGGATCCCAGCGCCGCCCGACCGGTGATCACCCCGTTTGATACCGGGGCCACCACCACCGCCGCCGAAGAGGAGGCGACACCCTTCGCCTCCGCTCCAACCACCAATTTCCCCCCCGCCCCACACCTCTAGGGATACGGGGATGGACATGGTGACAACTGACACTGATGGCAATGGCGGCATCTTCCCCGGACGAAGTGGGTTCCTTCCACTCAATGACCGCCCACGCTTCAGAACTCTTAAGCGTACACCGGAGGAAACGAAGGAGGGATTCCTGTATCAATGCTGTGAGGCTGAGAGGAAGGCCATCTTAGCAGTGCCCCTCCTGGACGACGTCTGGGACGATGTGCTGGCACTGTTGAAGAACCCCGCCTCGACTCTGGTGAAAAGGGACTGGCTTGAAAAGAAATGCTGGGTCCCAGAGTCTGCACCCAAGTGTTTGCGGTCACAGCCATCACCGGACTCTGTGGTCTCGGTTGCTGCGAGGAAGAAGTCATCCAACCAGTCGTCTTCAGCCTCCGTTTCCCCGGACGGCGAGGGGAAGAAGTTGGATGCCATGGGTAGGAAGGTCATCTACTGAGCGGCGACGACGGTCAAGGCGGCCAACACTTTGGCTATCCTGGCTAGGTACGACTGGGAGCTTTGGTACAATAGGGCTCTGATCCTGGATTTCCTTCCCGAGGACAAGCGGGTTGAGGCAATGGAGATTCTTCAGGAAGGCAAGGTGGCATCGGACCACGCAATTACTGTGGCCCTGGACATTCTGGACACAGGTTTCCGCCAAATGGGCAACAAGGTTTGCCTCGGTCGTGGTGGCTAGCTGAAGGCCACCAACTTTAGACAGGGGGTCTAGGTGAGGGTCTTGGAAATGCCGTTCTACAGAGACCATCTCTTCGGAAAGGCCGTTGATGAATCTCTTCAGGCCATCAAGACCAACACAGACGGCCCATGCCCTGAGCCCGCTGCAACACTGTCCGTCCTTTCGTTGCTCAGAAGGGAAGTCTGGCAGATCTTCAAAGGGTTTCGTCAGTGGGTCGTCCCCTTACCGCCAGCCCTTGTTACACGACCGAGGAAGCCTACAGGGGTCGCTCCAAGGCCTTTGGTTGCTGTCTCCAAGGCGGTGTGCCGGTCTCCAAGCAGGACTCAACCGGCCAAGAAGTCGGGTCCCCCACCCCTGCACACCGGTGGGAGGCCGGCTGGCGAACTTCGTCAGAGTGTGGGAAAACAGCTCCACTGATCGATGGGTGCTGGACACTCTCACCCACGGACACACTTTGGAGATTCCCTGAAGATTGATGGAGTCATGAAAACGTGCGTTTGGAGGAAAAGTCAATGCAGGAAAACTTGACTGGCAACAGAGTGAGTGGCCTGTCACTATTTCTTAACCATTATGTTCCAGGAGTCCCGGGCTCAAAAGGCTGCAGCACCAGGGCGACCATGCCTTACAATGGAGAGCCACAATCATGGCTTTCCCCCCTCCCACTATCAGTAGTAAAATTTGTGCTATGGAGGGAGTTGTTTCCAGTCACCTGCAAGAGAAATTAAATGCGAAAAATACAAGTACCAGAATCCTTAGAGACACTAAAGTCAATTAACTTGCTACACCTGAAAAGGAAATGAAGATATGCCTGAAAAGGAAAAGAGAAACAGCCTCTCAGAAGATTGAGTCAGAAAAACGTGCGTTTGGAGGAGAAGTCAATGCAGGAAAACTTGACTGGCAACAGAGTGCGTGGCCTGTCACTATTTCTTAACACTTTGGAGATTCAGCGAAGGTACCGCGGATACGACCGGTGGCCCGGTAGAAACAACACATCCCTCAGCTGCTGCTGGAGGTTTGGGCCATGTTTAAAAAAAAAAAAAAAAAAGGGCGGATCTAGCTGGTTCCGAAATGACTCTGAAGCTTCAGAGTTTACTCAAGATACTTTCTAGTTAGAAAGAAGCCCGGGGGCTGGAGGCTCATTTTTGATATACGATGACTCAACAAGTACATAAAGTCCCAAAAATTCAGGATGGACAAGTTGCAGCACGTGCTCGGCTAACTGGAGGAGGGAGAATTTCTGTTGTCGTTGGATCTAGAGGACGCGTACTTCCCCGTCCCCATTCACAAAAAACATTGCAAGTTCCTGCGCTTCGTCGTACAAGGGAAGCACTACCAGTTCAAGGCTCTCCCCTTCGGACTGAAGTCGGCTCCCAGGGTCTTTACGAAGTTCCTGACACCGGTGGCGGCCCATCTGCACCTACAAGGGAATACATGTGTACCCGTACCTCGACGACTGGCTCATCCAGTCGAGGGACATCGCCATTGATCACATGGAGAGGACCGCCAGGCTTCGGGCGGATCTGGGGTTCAGTGAATTTTGCAAAGTCCTGCTTGACTCCATCGCAGGACGCACTATTCCTGGGGGCCAGACTCGACATGGTGGCCTGCTTGGCAGCACCCTCGTAGGAGAGGATAGCGGCCGTTTTGGGCAAGTTGGCACGGCTTTTAGCACTGCAGATCGCCACAGTGAGGACCATCAAGTCACTGCTCAGCATGTCGCCGTGTATCTGGCTCTGCAGGCTGGATTTCCTGGAAGCCCGTTGGATCCAGATGTCCGGGAGCTTCAAAGACGGGATTGTGCTCGACGAGGAGTTCCGTCGAGCAATAAGGTGGGGGTGGGGAGTGTGCTCCAACATTGCCAGGGGCACAGATTTCCAGAGCCCCCGTACCAGGAGACAATCACGACTGACGCTTCCCTGGAGGGCTCGGGAGCCCACACTGGTTGTCTCCACGCCAGTGGTCTATGGCTGCTGGAGGAGCAGGTGCTACACATCGGCGTCCTGGAACTACGGGCTGTGTTTTGGGCCCTCGAGTCATTTCTTCCGTCCCTCAAGGGCAAAGTGGTGAGGGTTTTCACAGACAATACCACCGCAATGTTTTACATCTGAAGCCGGGGGGCACTAGACGCCCCGGCACTCTCCAAAAAGGCACAGGCATTATGGCACTGGGCCATCGCCTAGGGGATGTTCCTCATTCCATTTCACCTGGCGGGAGTAAAGAACATTGTCGCCGTCTCTCTCAGCAGGCAGCTGCGCTCTTGCCACGAGTGGGAGCTTTGGCAGGATCAAGTGGACCACCTCTCAGACCCCAGATGGATCTATTTGCGACAGCGACAAACACCAAGTGCAGAGGTTCGCCAGCATGTTTTCCCTGCCGGGGAGCATGGGGGACGCGTTCTCCTTCTTGTGGGAAGGCATGTTCCTGTACGCGTTGCCACTGCTACTACGAGTCATCAGTCAACTGTCGGTGCAGGATGATTCTCGTCGCACCAGTGTGGCCGAGGCAGATCTGGTATACAGACCTTCTCAGCATGTCCGCATCCCCTCCAGTCAAGCTACCAGTGGTAGCGGATCTGCTCGCCAGGGAAGGAGACGCAACCCTGCACCATGACCCAGGATCATTGAACCTGAAGGCCAGGCTCCTGCAGCTTTAAAGTTTGGTGGTTACAAGCTTCCGGCAGTCTGCAGGGAGGTCCTTGCCAGGGAGTTGTCGACTCTTAAATGCTACATGGCACAAATGGAAGCGTTCCGCGACTTGGTGCCGGTCGCAGAAGATTAACCCTCTGAGGGTCACGACCCCCCCCCCCCCCCCCACCCCCCCCGAGTCCTTCCATACTTGTTGTCGTTGGCTGGCTCATTCCTCCATTAAAGTGCATCTGGCGGCTATCTTCCGCTACACCAGATCTCCGGGACGGTCTTCTCTTTGGTCACACCGTCTAGTGAAGGAGTTCATTAAAGGACTGTTCGCCGGTGCAGGCCCCTGCCCTGGCATGGGAACTCAATGTGGTGCTGACTAGGCTCATGGGGGGGTGGGGGGGCTTTGAATCTATGCATCAGGCTCCTCTCAAATTCCTTTCTTGGAAAACCACTTTTCTCGTGGCCATCACCTCTGCCAGGTGAGTGGGTGAGATCCAGGCCTTGTCCTGCAAGCAGCCCTATTTGACTTTCCACAAGACCAGGGTGGTGCCGCGGACGCACCCCTATTTCATGCCCTATGTTCCATCGGAATCTCATTTCAACAAACCCTTGGTGTTGCCTGTGTTTTTTTTCTGGCGCCTTCGTCGCCGGCTGAAAGGACTTTTTACTCGCTGGATGTGGCTTGAGCGCCGAAGTTTTATGTGGCCTGCACAAAGAGTTTCCGGAACACTTCTCAGCTTTTTGTCAATTTTGGTCCTGTGAACCATGGGAAGGCCTTGTGCAAGGCTTCCATCCCCAGGTGGCTCTCCGGCTGCATCACTCATTATCACCGGTTGCCAAACCGACCGCTGCCTGGCCGTCCGAGAGCCCATTCTTCCAGAGATATTGCTGCAACAACGGCGTTCCTGTCTGCTGTGCCCCTGCTGGACATCTGCAGGGCTGCTACGTGGAGGTCTGTGCACACCTTCACGAAGTTCTACTGCGTCGACAGGGATTCCAGAGAGAAGTCCAGGGTCGGCCAAGCAGTGCCATGTAACCTGTTCGCTTATAGGTGAGCCTGGTGAGGAGGTAAGAGTAATTGCTTACCTTGAGCCTTGCTGCCTCCATTTGTTGGTAACGTATGTAATGCTATGTATACTTTATTCATGAGCATGTGAATCGATGCCTGTCCCCATGCTGAAGAAAAAACAAGTTACTTACCTGTAACTGTTGTTCTCCAGCATGGGTCTGGCATGGATTCACATGCGAACCCTCCCTCCTGCTCCTCTGCGGCTCTTCTTGGTCACACTGCCACTTTACGTGCTACCAAATCTGAAGATGGCTGCCCGAGGAGGGGCTTAAGGAGAGGGTTGTCATTGGCTGTTGGCAGTATGACCCACAGCTCAGCGATTGGTTTATAGGAGAAAGAAAGTTTGTAAACTAAAGTTAAACTGTTTTTGCTGTTATCGAGCCTTCCCGGCCTGACTGGGAGTATTCATGAGCATGTGATTTCATGCCAGACCCAAGTTTGAGATCAACAGTTACAGGTATGTAATTTGTTCCTTACAGTGTACACAACTTCTAAACCTATTAACTTCTAAACCTATATTGCACCGGTACAAGGGTATATTATGGTTGTTGTACGCCTTTGCGTATTATTATTCTGTATTACTCTTCTGGCACTGCTTCCTGTCTGAACTGTAATGCAGTTGATGCTGCCATGTAACATGTGCTTTTTGTTTTGTTTGTTTTTTTTAAATCCTTTTCTTCTGGTAATGTTTTGGAATCGCATTACTTCCAAATTAGGGGCAGTCTTGGAATGTGAAATCATTCTAGAAGGGAGTGCTATTTTGAAGGGGGAAGGGGAAAAGGGGCAGAGGGGAGGTTTGACTAGGACTGAGGCTATATTTGCCAGAATTCTATAGTTGGGCATTGGAAGAAAGAATCCTCTTGCACTGAATAGCTTGGACTGGTTTGATGAATGTATGTCGGTATATTTTTATCAACCAAGGATATGTAAATATTTCAGTTGCATTAGGCGCGTCAAGGGAATATGGAAAATATTATTTAACTTGCAGAGAAAGAAATAAAATTAGCCTTTTGTAATGCTAATGCGGAATTCTTATGTTAGAACCCATCTCGCACAATCTAATATTTTTCTGTGTCATTATGAAATTTATTTTGGATTTGTGCATCTCTGCGTTTTCACACTTTATTAGTTGTATTTTTGTATGTCTGCCTATTTTCAAATAACATAAATCTACTCTCCCAATATGACCTAAACCATATGACCTTCTCAGCAAGAGCTTTTGTCCGGAAATATTGTTCTAAATAATTGTAATACTACCAGGCAAGGGTTAAAAAATAAAAACATTTTTTTTCAAACTCTTTGAAGTGCAAAACATCATCTGCCCCCTCAATTCTCTACACACTGCAATTACTACTAGCCAGTAGCTCGTTGCAAATGCACATTTGGAGGCTTGCTACCAGTTCTATCTAAAGTAAAATGTATTTTCCACATGAACTCAGATTTTGTTATTGTATAGTGTGTGAGAAACCCGAAGGTGTCTCACCTGCTAGTCCCCGGGGATCTGTCATCCAGATTGCCAGGTCACAGCCATCGCTTTTGGATCCAGTTCCTGGGGGTGGACCAGTGCGGGAGGATCACCTGTGTGAGGGGTCTTCGGGGAGTGGAGGTGGGACACCGGATGGTGAGACGCGGTATCCCCTTCCCTGTAACACCTTTACCCCATCCTACCAGGTAGGATACTGAGGAACTCCACCCTCCCCTTCCCCAACAAGAACATTTCCTCATGGACAGCTCACTACAAGAGAAAATGGACTAACACCCGAGGCGTATACCTGACATGTCCCTATACAATGGTCGGGCAATTATTGCTGACCATTACACACACCTGACTTCCATTACACTCCCCCCCACCCCCCCCACACGGATAAAAGACAGAGCATGAAAGCTCTCTCTGAGCAAGGCAAAGCACACAAGGAAGCAGCAGTTCCAAGATGGCAGTTTAATACAAGGCGAAGGATGGCAAAACCGAAGAGGATTGCAAGGAGGGACGTGGCCTTTACTTTTTCCCCGAAAGACTGTTACTTTCATGAACCTTCGAAAATAGGAAATGGAAGACCTGAAATCAAGGCTGAAGAATCCTGCATTGTGTGTTGGAGGTACGTGGGGCTCTCCCCCGTTGATCGTCAAGATGGGGAGAATTGTTTGCCGCTGTGGTACTGTGCTTGTCTCCTTCACCAAAGCAGAGCCAGTGAAGTCAGCCCAGCTGGTGAGTTGGAGAGACCGATACCAGACCGATCTGTGTTGAAGCAAAGGTTGCAAGCAGCAACGTTGTGTAGTGAAAACTGAAGAGAACAGTGTATGTGGCAAGTGACGCAAACATAATTAAAAGAGATGAGTGATTGAACTTTGAAGCCAAGATACGATACCGTAGACAGTGGTCAGGGACCACGTGGGTGGTCATTTGAAAGTCTGTTAGGTATCCAGATGAAAGGTGGCAAATGTGAAGAGTGATAAAGAATTGTGAAATCAGTGGCCGTGCAACGGGTCCATCAAAACCCTGTGCACAATCTAAAGTCTTTGATAGTTGATGAAAAAGTATGTGAAGTTGGTCCGAGCCCGGCAGAGGGAGATCAGCTAAAAGCTTTTGGTTAAAGCAAGTTGGTGTAAAGTTATATTGGACATTAGAATTAGTCCGGGCCCGGCGGAGGGAGACTAATTGAACGTTGTGTTAAAAGGGATCTGAGCCCGACTCGGTGGGCATCCGAGATCTGAGCCCGACTGAACTGTGAGTCACCCGAGAGAATATCCTACGAGAAATTGGATACATACATAATTTATGAACATTGTGTTGAGAGGATCTGAGCCCGGCTGAGGGGGATCCGAGGTGAATAGTGAATCGCCTAAGAAATTGAGTACTTGTGAAAATCTGAAGGAGGAAAAAAACGTATCGTTGGTTTGTCACATCAGGCCCTCTGAATGAAGAGACTTTGAAAGGCAAAGAGACTTGGGCATGGAAGGACCAGATGCAAACTGTATTCTCGTGCCAGAGACTGTGCAAAACTCGAGTGTACCGCCTTGTCCTGTGCTGAACACGTGGGCAAGGGGAGGCCAGTGGCCTGAACATCTTGACATTCATTTTTTGAACACTTCTTTCTTTTTCGTAACATTGTTTCCCACACTATTTATATTTAGAGGTAAGGATTGGCAATAGTTTTATTAGTATAGGCCGTTTTGTTTTGACAAGACACCATTAGGATTGCGTTATATTATTTGATGTTCGTAGCTTGCTCCCATATGTAGATGGGCGTTTTTCAAACTTTTTTTTTTTTTTTTTGTTCAATAAACACCCTTGAACTATGGTTACACGTGTCTGTCTTACTGTTAATACCATGCCTTCCTTACATGTGTACACTGTCCTTCTCACAATGTTTCCCATGTAGATAATAAAGAAAGTATGTTGGGGAAAGCTTTATCAAACCAGAGCTATTCAACTGATTTTGAAACTACCTAAAGCCCAAAATATGTTCATACCAATTGCTACTTCACACATCCTTCATCACTTGCATAAATCGTTACATATAAGGTGTGAATGCGGGGGACTGACAACATATGACTTTGATGTAAAAGGCTCTGTTGCAACTGTTGGCTTCACTTAACGCTATGTCGAGCGGCTATATTTTGGGCTAATGTTTAACGCTGAGCAGAATATTTGTTTTCCTGGCTTGACAGCACTTTTCATTACTTTGTTTTTTGATCGAAGGTTGATATTTGTTTCATTGTTACTAGATTTCCAATGCTTTATGGTGCAGTTCTCAATTTTAAAGTGGTCTGTGTTCCTTCTTCAGAGCAACACCTTCAAGAGCCGTACAGCACCCATCGGCCAGCGAGACCGTAAACTATGATGTAAAGACGTTTGGTTCTTCATTGCCTGTGAAGGTTATGGAGGCTTTAGCCAATGCAGAAGGTGAGTCAGACTTTGGCTGCCCCTCGAGCTATGGGGCATGACTCGCTCCATGCTGGCAGAGCCTTGATACCTCGAGTGCAGCCAGTTGTTTCCTGCCTTTAGCGTATTTTGATATTATTGTGCTTGAAACTTTTATAAGCTCTGCGGGAGGTAGGCTAGATTGAAAGCAAGTTCTTCATTTTAGGTTAGATTGCAAAGTGTGTATTTGCTAAGTTCATGCTCATTGTTCACTCCCTGCCACTGTGCCGTTTACTTAATTGCCTACAAGTTACGCGTGACCATGAGCCTCTTATATCCACCTCGTTCGAGGCTGTGAAAATAGACCTGTGTCTCTTCCCTGCTGCTGCTCTGCTCATGACTCCTCTGCTATGTACTCTTCCCCAGCCCTGCAGGCCTCGATGGACAGGCAATTCTGCTTTTCTTCCCCTTTACTTGGGCCTTATATGTATGAACATGGTTTCCCAGCCCATGTGTGTGCGTGTCATATCCGCTATCTGGAAGAGTTGGGCCTAGAGCTTACCGTGTCACACTGTGTTCGCTGAGATTAGGTCTCCTATGTAAGGCTCCGTTAGGTGGGTGTTTGCACCTGTCACTGAGACTTTTGTACTCGTTCAGAGACTGCTTCCACTGTCTTCTATGGTCCTTGGCTTTGCGAAGAGACAGATCTGTCACTTGTTACTTCATAGCCTTGCATATGTGCACCACGCTTCTATTCGTGTCTGCCTATTTCCTGTCCTTGAATCCTTATCAGATATAACACTCAATGGTGTGAAGTCAACGCTCTCACATACTGAAATGGGCAGCTCTCTGCTGTTTGCTGTTTGTGGTTTGCTCATCTGCCAGAACAGGAAAGCACCACTTCCTGGACTTTGGTTAGGCCAAGAAATATTCTTCCAGCAAGCGTGCACACTAGCCTTCTGTGTAAAAGGTGTGCTGTATGTTAGACGACCATTCTTCGGCTATCAATGGCTGCAGGCCTGCATGAGATATGGAAAAAAGCTGTCATCTACATTTGTCATTGTTTCACTCGCTACAGGCTACGTGGGATGTGAAAAGTTGTCTTAAATTAGGCTTGTTTTCATGTCACCCCGCTGAAGACAGTTTGTCAAAGTTTTGTAGCACTGTGAAGCTGTCATTAAACTTTCTAGGAGCTACATTTGCAAAACAGGCTGCCTATATTGGTGTAAAAAATAACGCTTATACATCCTAGTACTGGTGAGTATTCATTACTGCATGAAAAGTAAACCAGTTGTTTGATTAAAAAATACATGAACGTCTAAACACATATTGTAGGTGCTACAACAAATCAAAATAAACGACTGCATCACACTTCAAAAACAGCGATTATGGCCAACACAAGCATAAATTACTTGTATTTCACAGTGTGGTATTCCGGATAAATCCAATATATTGCAACTGGAGCTAGCTAAGGATGCATGAATGAATGCATGTATTTAATGTGAGGTATTTAGGTTAATTCAAACTCCTTACTGGCAATAGTTTCAAGGTAAAACAATGGATTCTTTGAGAATACATTAGCAATTAACAACCAGCATAGCTTGGCTCCTGACTTTGACCCAATGCGCTCTAGACTGTGCAATCCTGAGCGTGTGACCACACGTGTACAGTCCACAGTTTCAGTTGGTGTTACCAATATGAGTGCCTTTGTCACCCACAGTGATTTGCAAGTAGAGGTCGGTCATCCAATACGTACATATGCTATGTGCACAAACTTGTACTTTCAGTTATAATGCAGTATATTTTCAGTTCTGTGGATCCTGATTGTGATCCCAGCAGTGGCAGATTCTGCAGAATTTCAGGTTTTCTGAATTCAGGGTTTGCTGATAACCTTCTTTTGATATGCGTTAGGAAGCAAAGTGGTGAAGGAAGCAAAATGTGCATGTCAGATTTCTGCAAGGACATGGGCATTCGCTCCTTATGCCATGCACTCCTGGAACCAGAGGTACCCATCACTTGTCTCGCTTGTGTAAGCTTTCTGGGATTCAGGGTTTGAGAGTAGGTAAGTTTGATCTTGAATCAGGCTTTGCGACTGGGTGCTCAGCTGCTTCCTTTGCTGGTGTGTTGGTCTCACGGGAGAAATCTGGACATAGTCGTCGCTTTTGTCGTTCTTTGAGCGGTTTCCTTTTCCTTGGCATGCTCCCATGATGAGGCATGGCTTCAAGAGGGGGGGAGAGGGGATGTGTTTCAATAAAATCATAAAACACTTGAGGGAAGAATCTCTGGATGCCACACACGTCTCTGTGCACTGACAACGTTTTGGCCAGTCTGGTATGCCATAGTGCAAGTCTGGATGATGAGACTTTGACCCCCACATTCTTGGCAAGAAGTGATTCCTTGGCACACACTGATACCGTCGACTTCTTCCTGATCAATGAGAAAATTCAATGTTTTTTAAATTGAGCACATTGCTGGTACCCAAGGCCTCTGCATAGCTCAGCTCTGAACCGAAAACGAGTTGCTTCAAGGCTCTTCATGTTGCGAACATTCATGTTTCAGTTTCTACAGCAACACAAAAGACAGTTTCCAAATATTAGCAGCAGTCCACAACCCCAAGCACTTGGCGAATAAGTCAGTGTTTTAATCAACGTGTCCAGCGTGGTCAGCCCATTTCTAAGAGCTTTTGTGGCCAACATGGTAACCACAGAAAAACCAGTATTGAGCCCAGTCAACTGTGAGCTGCCAATTAAAGAGTATGTGACCTCTTCCATTGTATCCTTGGAGGCCAGTAGAGATGCAATCTGTTTGATCACTGCAGAGTGTGCTTCAAGATAAGACTCTGCTGCACACTTGTAGATGCATGTTTTTTGCAGTCGTGCCATATGCCAGCTCAATTTTGGATATTCTAATTGTCTTAATTTGGAACTTGGCCAGTGTAGGAATCTGAATTGGTATGGCCTAGGTGGATTCAGAATGAACCCACAGCACTTTAACTTGTGTACGCACAGTAACCAGGGTTGGAACCCCCATTGAAACATAACATGACTCATTGCACCAGATATGAGCCATTAGATAAGCTGTCTACTTGACTGTGAAAAATGCAATTGGTGCATGTGATGGAGGAGGATGACACTGATGGCCTGAACAAAAACGTTTTTTATAATAATAAAGAAATCAAGGAAATCTAAGCGTAGAAAGTTCCAGACTTGTCTCAGTCTCTTGAAAACCCTTTCCTTGGGCTTTTGTAATAAGGGTGGAAAAGAAGGACACGGATCTCAATCTTCATAATCCCAGCGTGGCTCCTGCGTTGCGCCTTCCTCTGTGGAACGTCCATTCTGAAAGAAGCAGGAAGAACATCACACAGTCTGTCTTTACTGTTGGGCTTATAAAAGGAACTGGTGTGGCACCAGCCAATCATAGACCAGCAATGGGAAAAAAAAAGTTTCCCCAGTCTGTGTTTTTCCACGATGCGTCACAGTATGGCCCAGACATACAACCCAACACTCTGCAAGCGGTAGAGGACAGCTCTCCGTGAACAACCAGCAAGCATTCTGATGCGGGCAGCAGCATATTTCGCCACATGTGTATCTGAAACGCAGCGGGTAGAGCTAGGGGCTCATCCTCGCCTCAGGCGAAATGGCAGAGTCCACGTGGTTCCCAGGGCTAGGGTGAGCATATGTGGGCCAGTCTCCGACTGCTTCAGTGTCTGCCTCTCCTTCCCACGTCCCACACTGCAAGCCTCATTCCAGCTGCTCGCTTAACACACAGGAATCTGGTGTAGTCTGTCTAGGCAGCGTGGTCACTATTTCATCCGTGCTGCGACCCTCTCTCGGTAACTCTGGCAACACCGGCTTTGGCTGGGTCGTTCAGTTGGTAACACTTACTCCCCGGGTGACAGCCGGGTCATGGGGCTTGGCGGAGACTGCTTCCATTCCCTTGCACCCTTACAGTGCAACATGAAGTGTCCATTTAGTGTTGCTGTCACAGGAATTTACTGGCGGAGCATGCGCCTAAGGTATGTGCGTAGAGCCTCTGCAGTCACGTAATGACTACAGTCTCATTTCGGGACTTGAAGGTGACACGCATGTGAATACAGCACAACATAGTCTTCCCTGATCCAAGTGTCATTAACCAAGTGCACATTACCCCAGGAATGCAGTTCCTGACATACCATGGAAGGTGTCGTCTGAAGGGGAATATTTAACACACCATGCAAAATCCAGTTAGTCAATGCAAAATCCAATTAGTCAAGCCTGGTCCCCAGGCAGATGATACTGCAAAACTCTTTGTAAGTACACTAAGCAACAAGAATGTAGAGCCTGACATTGCCTGGCGTACTGCCACCTTGGATAAGTTAAGTGCATTTTTTGTTCTGGCCATGAAATTAAATTCCCATCTGGGACTCCTCTGCTAAGAGTGTCCAGAAAATCTGTAACCACAGAAAGACTTACTGCGGGTACTTGGTCACTTCTAATCATATACTAGTCATTTTGAACCAGTCCCACTACATCTGTAATGACATCTCTTACCGCATAGAAGCCCTGCTCTAGCGCTTGATCATTAGAATCTGATGCATGAAATCCTAGCCGCACTTCCTCACTTTGTCTGCAGGAAATGCATTATTGCTTGTGACCAAGTGTATGTTCTACCTGTTATGGATGCTTGTCCCACCTCACAAGGTACTCTAGGGTCAGAGATGGTGCAGGTAGCTGCTCTCCTGACACATGCACCTCAGACCAGTAGCTGACTGCACGATAGCTGTCCAATTCTCTTCTTTTATGAAGTTATCTAGAGATTGTCACCTCACTTAGGTGATACTGCAAAAGCGTTCCTTGGCACAGTTTACCTATGGCTATAGCCTGTGTCGGGGAAGTGTTCTGGGAATTCCAAGCTCTATATTGGACCACACTTGTTACTACTTTTCTTTTATTGCATTAATTGGCTTGCACCGCCCATAATGCAGGTCTCCCTGATGCATAAGTAATGTGCTTGGTGCCATTGCGTTCTTTTTTTTTTTTTCTCTATAGGATGCGCTCCAGAACTCGCCAAAGTTCATATTACGGCAAGTGGGCTGGAACTGCAAAATTTTTAAAAAAAGACACCAAATGTGGTAATCTACATCCCATGTCTAACGTGTGAACACCTTTTGATTTGCCTTATCTGTTGACCTCAAGTAGACCACAGAGGGACAGTTTCCCGCCATGTTTGTTCAGTCATGTTTGAAAAGTATTCTCTGTCAAAAACGAGTGAATCTGCAACATACATGTGTTGTGCATCATGTGGCTCTCTTGGGAATATATACTGATTTTCAAACATGTAATCCCCTGCTTGGTCTCAGTGAAATGTATGGAAATGTGTTTGGAATTCAGGACTATCAGTGGTTTGAAAAGGCACTGCACAGTGTTCCCAGAAAGTGTATTTGGGCCACAGGATGGGCTCACGTTTGACAAGTAGAAAGGCATTGTAATATCACACATAACACACGATCCTCCACGTTATCAAAAATGCATTTTGCGCAAGTGTCTGGAGCCTGGTTCTTAACAGTACTCTATGTTCTGGACACAGGATTACGTGGGTGCAAACAATCTGGATTCATCAATCACAGAAAAAGTGTTTCAGCTGCTTGGCTGGGCCATTAAATGTCTTAAACGATGGCATCCACACATGACCCATGGCTAGAGGAAACCTTTGTGTTGAGGCTGGAGTTCCTGGCTCTTGGAGCTCTCTTTTCTCTAACGTGTGAAGAACTTAAATGCTTTAGAACAACTTCTTTGCTTGCAGGTGGAGTGGAAACCTTGCTCAAAAAAGTCAGTGAGATGAGGAACACAGTGAGGCTCAGCTACAGTAGAAGGAAATATACTGCCAGCATTATATAACGCCGTTTCAGAAAGTCTATCCAAAAGAATTCTTTCATTACTTTAGCAACAAGAAAGGCTTTCTCTTTCCAGATTGGCAGACCTGCAGTACTTTCCTTAACTGTGGAGTTGTAGTCAAGAGTGGCATATTATTCCTCATCTTGACCGCCAATCATTTGTCGGATCTCCAGCTCTTCTTCTGCGGGCTCCTCAACTGGAAGAGGAGGATTCCATGGAAACATTGCAGTAACCATCTGGAGCGGCATGTCGGGTGATCCACAGAAACTTGTCTGATACCTCTCTTGGGTGGTGTTGCAGGCAGGACAGCAGTTCTGGAACCTTTCACTCTGATTACTTGCACTGCTGGTCTGTGAGACGGGCCAAACAGTGTCTTATGATCTTCTCCAGGACCCAATCTCCTGCTTTGAGAGTGGTCTCAGGACGGGCCTCAGCAGCTTCCACCTGGAGGGATTCCCTCAGCAGCATTGTTGCCAGCAGTTGCTCTTGCCTAAAGAGTGGGCTGGGGAGAGTGTGCCAATCGGGCATAAACGTCTTTCTCCCAAACAAGAGTTCGAATGGAGTCTTACCGTTGCATAGAGACTGGCATGGTACATTATTTAAACTTCTGGTCACTAGAGGCACGTGGTCCACCCTGTTACCCCCTCCCCATTGAAAGGATGCATTAATTCAGACACGCTTTTATGGACTGACTGGCCCGTTTGATAATCCCATTTGTTTCAGTACGAAAAGGATGGGAATAGTGCAGCTCTGTTCCCCACGCCTCTAATGCCTTTCTCAGGGCCTGCCCTGCGAAAGCTGGACCATTATCAGCATGGAACGTTTGAGTTGCTGTCATGGCTGCCACACCCCAGAGAGCCTGCATGACTGATTTGCGGTCGGCTCATTTGATGAAACACCCAGGTGAATCTAGTGCAAGAATCCACTTTTATTAGACTACATTTGTGCTTATTTATTGCTGGTAGGCCTATATGATCCAGATATTGAATCTCAAAAGGCTATGTTGCCTTTCTTAAAGGAGCTTCTTTAAGTTTTTTGGTTTGGTCCACAGTTGTCTTCAGACATGTGTCACAGTTCAGTATGTATACTTTAACCTGTTACCTTAGTTTTGGCCTCCAATGCCGGTCAAGGAGTAGCTGTGCAGTTGCAGTAACCCCAAAATGGGTAGATGCAAGTACAGCATCTGTGGCTGCAATCAGCTTTTCCCTGTATGCTCTATTGGGGATTCATCTTTGAATAGTATTCCCTTTTTATATACGAATTGTGACTACTGCTTTATTATTCTCAATGTCATAAATGTAATTACTTGGGAAACCTTTCGGCCTATGTATAATACCTAAAGAAGCTTTTTATTTCCTCATCCATTGCAGTTGCTGAGGGAGTTGTGGCTGCTATGTTTTTCTCACTGTGCGCTCTTTGGCATGTGCATCTGCCAATGCATTGCCAGTGCTATGAATGTGCCCTTTAGTATGTGCTCTTGTGTGCCTCACCCATAGATATGATATGGCATTTGTAACGCGCCTATACACAAGTATACGTGTAGCAAAGGGTAAGTCTGTTTAAGGTCCCAAACGTGTTTCCAGAGTTGCCTGGAAGCAATAGTTTTATGCCCAATGTCTCTAAAGTCATTTTGAATCCACCAATGCAAAGGAGTGTTATAAGCCGTGACCATGTAATCTGAGACTACTAGTGTGGGCTTCCCTGAGTCTGCTTGGCGCAATGCAAGCAGCAATCCATGCAATTCAGTGGTCTTGGCAGATATGTCTCCCAGATGCTTTGTTGCAATATCAGTATGTATAAATGCGTCTTCATGTGCAAAATGTCTTACCACTGCTGCACGTGCACATGTTTGGAACATGTTTCCAATAGCTGGTATGGCAGAGCATCACCGTAAATTTTGAAAAAATCAAACGATGGCATGTCGGGCAGTGAGGTGTCCGGTCTATGTTGTCCAAGTCAATACACTCATTCTTTGTAATTCTGCCTTATAATGATACTTTACATCTGGAGCATGCTGGATGCTCACCATTGAATCCATCTGGCATGTAGTGCGTTTGCATTGGGCACGCTAACTTTTGTGGCTGCCTCAAATTGAGCTAACAGTGTATTTGCTGCAAACGGCCGTTCCTTCTGAATGATCATCTCAACTGAAGACAGAATTTTTTTCTCAGGTGTAAATCTAAAATCGGGTTTGGAATATACATGTGACATATATGCAATTGGTTTAGTCTTCCCCTAGATTGCAAACTGTGCATGTGAAAGCATCATCTCCCACCAACAGGTTTATTTCTAAGTCTTTTTTTCTGTATTTCTGTCTTGGAAAGGACAATTTTGAGTCATTAATGAGTACATATGGTGCAGAATGCGAGTGTGCTCTGGCAATCAATCGGCTGCTTTGAAATTCAGTTTTATTAAAGCATAGAATGGTTTCACTAGCTCGGCAAAATTAGACACCAGATCTGCTAAAATTCAAAAGCCCAAAAATCGCCTGCAATTGCCTAAGTGTGTTAGCCGGCCGTATCTTGGCAAACTTCTCAAGAAAATCTGTTGACAAGCCTCTGCCCTCACCTGAAAGAGTGAATCCCAAGAAGGTAACCTCACGATGAGCTATTCTTGATTTCCTGAAGATAATCAGTTACCCTTTTGCTGCCTATGTGTGAATGACTAAGTCTGCTTGTTGCAAGTGTTCGTTGAGATTCTCATGGGTGATGTAAATAACATTTACATATTGGCAACAGTTAGGAACCTCTGCGAGCAAACTCTGTATTCTACTTGAGAATGTGCTGGGCAAATTCTTTTCCCCCTGCATTATTCTAGTGAATTGGAAATGCGTTCCCTTTAAAAGTGAATGCAGTGTATTTCTGGCTTTCTACACTTAAAGGTTGTATGAAATAGCCATTGTCTAGATCAATTTTTGTTTTATATTTGCATCTGTGTAAATTGGCTAGAAGTCCAGAACTGTGTTGGTTTTGGACTGCCTCGATCTTACAATGTGCATTCAAAATTCTAAAATCCACAATAAAACGATCAGTACCATTAGGTTTTAAAACAGGGAGCACCGGACTGTTAATTGGGCTTTATATATGATTATCCCCTGGTCCATTAGTTTGTCCACTATGGTTTGCATGTGGGCAATTGCTTGTGGCTTGACTGGATACTGCCTCTGTGGTGGGGGTGGTTTCAGTACTGGAATCGCATGCGCTGGACATTCCCGATCATGCCCCACATGATTTTTAAACTGCTGCCAGCACTGCCCAGTCTCGTGCATATTTTGGAGATGTAGTGAAGGCCAAAACAGTGCTTCAATCTCTTTTGTGTTGTTCACCTTCCAGCTGAATGGTTACAAAATACATTTCATTATTTGCTAATGTCTGCCCAGTGGGTGTAGTCATTTGTGCATTTCTGTGTGCTTTTGTATGCTCCAACAGTGCCTTGTGGCTGCATTCAAATATGGAAACATCAGACCCAGTGTCTTAACAGGAGCTCTATCCAATCAGTGTGTTCCTTAGTCTTGGGAATGATTCGATGAGTGTGTGGGATCTGCATTCTGTGAAACTTGTAGGGCTGCCGTGTGTTTTTTCTCAACTTTCATGTTCTTCCCCTCAGTTTTAGAATGATCTGGCATCCTTGCCTCCGAGGAAGGAGAGGCTCTTTTTTCAATAAGGGTAGAATTATGCTGTCAACCATTTGATAATTATTGGATGCTATGGACAAGCCTAAGTTCATGGCGGCAGCAGCGCCCTGTGTTCCCATAATGTCTGCCAATATTAATGCCAGCAATGTGATAGATGGCGTGCCGATCAGCTGTAAATAAAGCAAGCTATAAATTGAGATCCAACTGTCACAGTTCGCTAAAGGTGGTGTTCAGCCAGAGGGAAGGAACATGGCTAGTGCCCTATGCCAGTGCTGTGGTGTAACGTGGGGATAGGCGGCTTGCAGCTGTCCTAGCTTTTCTGAATACCACTTGGGTATGTCCTCATTTCTGGAAGGGCAAGACTCTAATATAATTCTCAATGTCTGTAGCTGCACTCCTCCTGCATCTGTCTGTCCTAGTGACTGCTGGGCAGGCGCTAAGCCTTCCTGGCAGCATATTGCAATGCAAGGTTAGGCATGATGTCAAAATGTGTAGCTAGTAGTTCATCTGTTTGTAAAAAGGGGCCTCTTTGCGGTTTGGATGAAACTGGGATAGAAATTCTAGTGACAGGTTGGTTGTGGCCAACGGTCCATGTCTAGCATCTGTTTGTGGATAAACTAGATTACCTGCGTACCAGTTGACATGATTTGTATGTGTTAAAGACAAATCGGGAAACTGGTAGGGGTGATATTGGATGGTGTTTAAATTTCCCCTTATCAGGAGAGTTGCATACACCTTATTTACCTTGCTAGTTGGGGGTTTTTAAGTAAGTAAAGAGCGATTTTGGCGGGTAGCTCCCTAGTTGGCCTATCGCTGCTGTGAAGTTGGTATTAACTGCCTGACAGTGAGATGCTCTAAGCCATTCGAACAGCACCGTCCTACAATGGATGGGAATATTGATTTCCTGATGGGCCATCTTCTGTACTCACCTAACCTCTTTTGATTAACCCCTTAAGTGCCAAGGGCGAGGTATCACGTCCTTGGAATTCCCTCCAGAATGCCAAGGACGAGATAGCTCGTCCTTTTTGGCACTTCGTTTTGTGTGATCCCTGCAAAGCAGGGATCACACAAAACTGCAATACAACCCCTATGCTATGTCAGGGGGGAGGTCCCCCCTCACTGCCAGGGGGCTGGATTACCTTCAGTTTTACGTCTGCGTGCGTAAAGCAGGCCGACGTGAAAGTAATTTTTACTGCAGCAGCCATTTTTCGGGCTGCTGCATTGAAAATAAAAGGCGAGTGTTCACCTTTCTCCCCCTCGGTCTCCGTCTGTATTTCAAGCCAGAGATCGAGGGATGCATCGTTGGAAAGGGGAGTTTCTCCCCTTTCCAAGGACATCATTTGCAGGCTGCTCGATCCGCGGGCAGCAATGCCCACTAGACACCAGGGATGTTGAATACGGGGGGGGGGGGAGGTGGGGGCCTCGCCCCCCCCACCAGCCCCCATAGCATGGGGGCACATATGTGTACAACCCTGGGGGCAGATGGCTGATCAAAAGAGAAACAAAAGGAAATCAACGGGGGTTGGGGGGTGTTTCGCTGGGATATTTATGCGCCCTGAAATGGTGGTGGCCCTCCCACACCAAGTGGAAAGGGGGTGGCCACCCCTTGTAGCCCTCCCTGGGGGCAGATTTATGCCCCCAGGCAGAAGTACATGAGGTGGACCCCCATCCAATTGGGGCGTGGGGGCCACCAGGAATAAGTGTGCAGAACCCCAAAGGATGGGGGCAAAATAAAATAAAAAAAATGAAAAGAAAAAAATAAATAAGGGAATTTTGGGTGGGAGTGGGGGGGCCTTTAGCCACCAGGGATTTTTTTTTACAGAAAAGGGGGTGGCCCTCTCCCCCTCGCCCCAAGGGGAACTGGGGGCACCCCTTGTAGCCCTCCCTGGGGGCAGATATCTGCTCCTAGGAAGGGGCATCTGACCACAGGGAGGGCAGAATGAGATGCCCTCCTGCGTTTGGTGTGTGGGGGGGTAGAGGGTCACCCCCATTACATTAGAAAATTACCTGGCAGTTTAGGGTGCCCCTCAGCCCGCCCTAAAGTGTAGTGTACCATTTTCCATTTTTTTTCTTTGTTTACAAAACTTGCCTTGGCGCAGAGGGGCACATTGGTGTGCCAATCTGGCCCCAGGGTGACCAAACCTTACTGCCCCACCCACCGCGGGCCCTGTCCCACACATTCTTGGTGGCCCTCTTCACCCCCCCCCCCCAAATGGAGGGGGGTGTACCTCACGCAGCCGTTTGTCGGAGGCCCAGGGAGGCCTGCATGAGGTGCCCCTGCCAACCAACCTTTTGGGGTGAGGGGGGGAGAGGGCCATCAACAATTGTGGGACAAGCCCCCCAGTGGGTGGGGCAGTAAGATTTGGGCACCCCGGGGCCAGATTGGCACACCAATGTGCCCCTCTGCGCCAAGGGGAGTTGGGTTACCAAAGGAAAAAAGTGAAAATGGTGGAACGCATTTTAGGGGGGGCTGTGGGGCACCCCAAAGGGATGGGGAATTTTGTAATGGGAATGGGGCTTTGACCCCCCCCCTCCTCCCCCCCAACCGCAATGGAGTGGGTGCTATGTCATGCAGCTCTCCCTGGGACCAGATATCTGCTCCTAGGAAGGGACGCCTGAGCTCAGGACAGCCCCCCCTTTTCTGCCCCCAGGGCTACATTTTGCTGGTGTGAACTTAGGTCACACATTTTTCTTTTGTTTTGTTTACAGTTTTTTTCTACGCGAGCAGCTGCAACGTTATGCGAGTATTGTTTTTTATTATTCTATGGTTAGGGCCCACTGTCAGTGGGGTGGGTGAGACTGGGGCTGGATTGTTGGTGGTGTGGGTGGGAATGGGCCGTCTGGGCAGATATGTTGGTGGGCTACGACACAATTGTAGGGGCAGGCCACAAATTGCTCCCCATGCCAGCAGAACATTGGTGTTTCCCTGGGAGCGGATCCCTCCCATGTGGTTTGTCCGTCTGCAAGCCCAGGCGCCACCTCTGGCTGTGCTACGTTACAGATTGTTACCTCCGGGGAGGAATGGGGATCCTGCTGGGGCTCCCTGGAGCTGCTGCTGTGCTTAGGGGACGGTACACCCACATGGTACATGGATGTCCAAGGCCAGGGACATCACCTCCAACTGTCCTGGAGTTGCGGCTGGGCTGCATTACAGCTTTTCCCTTCGGGGAGGTATTGGCACTCCCCTGGTGGGGAGAAGCTGTAACGCAGGGCAGCCAGGGCTCCAGCAAAGTCGGCGGTAATATCCCTGGCCTTGGGCACCCTTCTCCCATGTGGGTCTTTGCCGAGGGTTCTGGGTAATAAATTCTGGCCCGATTTGCGCAAGGCAGACCTCTGTGGATTCTCACGGGTGTCCTCTTTTGGGAAATGCATGGGGTTCCCTGTTTCCCTTGCTGGCTATGACACCCTAGGCCCAAATCTGTAGGTTGAACAAAATGGGCTGTGCCGAAAGGCTTGGGGTTACTAGTGGGTTACCCTTTTCTTTTGCGCCCCCGGCAGGTGCACCCACACATGTGAGGTACTGTTTTAATCGGGACACGTGCGGGGACGCAGGAAGGTAGGCCATGTGTTGGGGGTGTGTTTCGGAGGGTGGCCATTGCGAAATGTCTGAGAATTGTCTTCATCTCCATCCAATTTCAGACACATTTCCCTGTGTCCACTCACCGAAACACGTCGCCAACAACAGATGTCATACCTTCTCGTGTTCCCACAGGTGTCCCGACGAAAACGGTACCTCACATGTGTGCACCTACCGGGGGCGCAAAAGGAAAAGGGTAACCCACTGGTAACCCCAAGCCTTTCGCCACAGCACATTTTATTCATGTAGGCAACCTACAGATTTGGGCCTAGGGTGTCGAAGCCAGCAAGGAAAACAGGGAACCCCATGCATTTCCCAAAAGAGGACACCTGTGGGAATCCAGAGGTCTGCCTTGCGCGAAGCGGCTCAGAATTTATTACTCAGAACCCCAGACAAAGTGATCATTGTGTTTTTTCCCCATCAAATATTACACTTTGTCGGGGATTGTGGCTATTAAAAACTAGGGCAATTTGCACAAGGCCGACCTCTGTGGATTCCCACGGGTGTCCTCTTTTGGGAAATGCATGGGGTTTCCTGTTTTCCTTGCTGGCTTTGACACCCTAGGCCCAAATCTGTAGGTTGCCCACATGAACAAAATGGGCTGTGCCGAAAGGCTTGGGGTTACCAGTGGGTTACCCTTTTCCTTTTGCGCCCCCGGTAGGTGCACCCACACATGTGAGTTACCGTTTCTTTTCCCACATTTCAGACTTTGCGGGGGTGTCTGAGTAACAAATTCTGGGCTGATTTGCGCAAATCGTACCTCCTGAAGGTTTCCGCATTTCGGAAATGCCTGGGGTTCCCTGTTTTCCTTGGTGGCTTGGACACCTGAGGCCCATATCTGTATGGTGTGCTTGTCTGGACAAAGTGTGAAATTCAGATGTCATAACAAACTTGGGGTTACCTGTGTTTTAGGCTTTCCCCTCGGCACCCAGGTAGGTGCACCCACACATGAGGTACCGTTTTCATCGGTACACATGTGGAAACGCGGGAAGGTATAACATGTGTTGTGTTTATGTGGTTTTCATAACGTTTTGACCCATTTGCTGGTGCCCTTTGTCACACAACACTTAAATTTCCCAAATGTGCCCTACATTTAGTCGCTGCTTTAGGCACCATAACGTTTTGTAACCTGCACAAGTCACCTACCCTTGAAAAGGTCTGCCTGTGCTCTTTCAAAAAATGTATGCTTGCCGTTCCTCACCACATTGGTTTTCCTGATTTACACATGCTAAGTGCGTCTGTTCAGGCCATAAGCATAAAACTCCTGTGTACCATCGCTCAGTGTTTGGCTTGTGGTATTGCTTGTTTTGTAAAACACTACAGAAAATATGTGCTTTCCTAACTGCAAGAGTCGGGGGGGAATGTAGCAGAGCATTGCTTTTCTCAAAATTCATCATAGAAGCAATTGCCGTAACAAGCCAACCATGTCCAACAAATACCTTTTTTTTCGGTCATTTTCCCGCTTTTCCCCCAATCTATGGCATTTTCCCCTACCTAGTTGTTGCCTGACCTACGCAAATCACCCCTTCCTAAACTTGGAATTTTGTCTACATTTCAGAAATGTATGCCTTTCTGTCCTCCAGTTCGGCTTTCCTACCCTTTTCTTCCATTCCGTCTATGCATGTCCAATTGTCAAAATGGCCAAATTCGCCTTCCTCTCACAAAACAGTTGATAACCACATCAAAATATTTTTTTTTCGTTTCCACTCAACATGTTCTTGAAAGCCAGGAAATTGGGGAATTCAGCACAGCAAACCATTTGTTCCTTGCTCTTACAAGGGAAAAAACCACAGGCTTCTTTGTACATCATTTTATTGGCATTTTTTGAAAAAACACAACATTTTCACACTTTTTGCTTATTTTCTCTCAACCCCCTACAGCAAACTAGGATTCCTGGGTGGCGTTACGACCGCCTACATGTGGGGGAAAGAAGGTGCCAAATTTAGCTGAGATATCTCATGTAACAAAGTTACAAGGCATTGAATGGCCACATACCGAAATCACCAAAAAAGGCCTTGGCACTGGGGGGAAATACCCATGGCACTTAAAGGGTTATAAAGCTTTTTTAGATAAATATTTTTGCCCGTTCTGTTTATTGTGACTGGGGCATATTATTTTATTAGCAATGCTACGATCATCTCAAAGACGTCCCATCTGTGCCGATGCCACCTGGCTTAATTTCCTATGAGTTTGTCGTTACCGTGAGCCTCTAATCTCCACCTTGCTTGAGGCTGTGAAAATAGACACGTGATCATCCGTCATTTCTTGTCGGCATTCAGGCTCGGTCTCGGCGCTAAAAGATAGGCCTACCTAGGTTTGTGTGCTTACCAACATGATTAAACATATATAGCCAGGAATTGTAAAGTTCTTGGACTCAAAGAGATACCACTCTTGACGCATTACTCTGAATTATACACTTGACACAGGAGTTATGTTAATGTATTTAATACGACCCCCTATCTTCTGAGGGCTCTTATTCTCATCACACAAGCAAAAGCTGATATAACATCACACCAGTGAAAACGATTGCCATGTGGGCAATGTTTGAAGGAATTGTACGATCGGACCGGAAAAAAAAAGGTCTGAACACCAAAAGTTCGAACCTTTGGTGGTAGCATTGTAGGTAAATATATTAAAAAAGACTGCGGGGGTGTCCCCGGCAACACCCCGGGACACCCCTGCAGCACACCCGAAGAAAAAAAAGAAAAAGGACCCTGCAGTGCCGGTTCCCGATCACTGAAGTGAAAGGGAGCTGGCGCTGCAGGGACTCATTGTGTAAAAAAGGTAAGTAGGGTTTGTTTATGTTGGGGGTGTGGGTGGGGGAGTGTTGAGGGTGTGGAAGGGGGAGTGTTGTGGGTTTGGGTATGTAGGGGTTTTGAATGTATGTTCGAATGGGAAATGTGCAACCCTTTTGTGGTTCGCAGTCCGCGACGGAAAAATCCAGCGGATTCTGTTTTGAATAGATAAATAGAAGTGGTGGTTTTAGTTTAACAGCATGTGTAACCTTGGTCTTATGGAGCTATGCAGGTATCCAACAGGTCACACCCAAAATGTTTTGTTGTCAAGGGGTCTATGATATAATAGGGTGAGTACAACGTTATACATATGAATCGCAGACTACCTCCTTGTCCTGTATTTAACCCGTTTTTTAGACCCATTTCAGCTACAAACAGTTGAGACTCTTATCAACAGGCATAGACCAGACTCAAATCTTCGTGTTTTCACAAGGAAACCAGAATTTTATTAATTTCACAAAAAGTTTCCTTTGTTCAGAGCATATCGTTTTAAAAAACATATAAAACATCATGATTTTCATAATCACAATTGCTCTCATTCTACACGGGTTAGTATACAAACGGAGGCATCTTTCTTATGCCATAGTCATTCATTCTTCAAAGGATATTCTAGAAGTTCACTTAATTCCTGAACGTCTTTCAGCAGAGCAAAAAAAAGCTCTGAGAACAGGGCACATTCACAGTATTATTTCTGCCAACATCTTTTTTCACATGGATAGTATATTCTAGTACATCACATTTCTTTGTGTTCCTGCAAATGTTAAGGGACCTGGCCCTTAGTCTATCCTGTGACCCTATCTCTTCACTGCTTTTCCTCGTTTCTGAGGAGTAGGAGTGTCTGAAACCCTCAAGACTTTGATTTTAACTGGATGTTTGAAAGTATTGTGTCGCCGCACTGAGTTAGTGAACAGGGTGGGGTCTCTTTCGGGATTTAATAATACAATGGTTGTGGAGGGTCCCTTATGAGATTAAATATTCTGGTCAAGGGGCCCGTTAAAATAGGCTGAAATGTTTTATAATAATCATTCCCGAACTTGTCGGGACCCTGAGATTTATTTCCCGCCAACATGCTTATTGCCCTACCTGTCTCTTCCTCAGTAAAGGGAGCCTCTAATGACCTCCTATCTTCCTCTGTCAATTTCGGCATGTTAAGGCCATCCAGGAATTTCTTGTAGACACTCGAACAGATGAAGTTAGGATTGCCACAATGCGGACGGTTTGTGGTCAGTCCAATGGTTCTATGGCCCGAAAGGACCTAAATAAGTTACCACTACGTTGCTGGAATATTGCGGGAGCAAGAGACAAACTAGATGATCCCATTATAAAATCAGCACTCGCTGAGTAGATCACCATGCTCTTGCAAGAAACGTGGGAAAGGGAGGACGTAGTTCTTGATGGCTACATGGTTTTTCAGGTGAAAGCTTACAAAGGGAAACGTGGCTGTCAATATGTTTGCCTAGCGTTTTTTTTTTTCAAATGCTCGATTGCATTCTAGTTTATTTATAATGCGCCTGTACAGCAAATAGTGTTTCAAGGCACAAGAAGACTGATGCGTGGAGGGGTTAACAGATGACGACAAACAGAAACCGGTCCTTCTAGGCCTTGTGACATACGGATTGTGCAAGTGCAGAACAGGAAGTGCAAGGGAGTGGGGAGGATAGGCGGTGTAACGCTCACCTGGTTCCCACGGAGGCGCGGCGTTGAAGGCACAGAACTCTGAAGATTGACAGGAAGGGCCCCTCTATTCTGGCTTCCCTGGCTCGTTGGATACCCTCCTGTGCGTGAAAAGGGAGTATTACCAACTGTGGAACAATGCCCAAGCCTCCTACTCCCTTCCAACCCTCCACGATACCTCCTCCACGATTCCCCGTGAAGCCTCACCTTAGGGTTTGGAAGGATGAGCTCTCCATCCTGCTTCTGATGCAGGGGCGCGTTGAAACCCAGTTACTTCACTGGATTGAGGATTGATGGGAGTTCAGGTAAGCTTGACTGTTCAGGTAAGGCGCTGTAAAAGTTCTGTTCAAAAGTTGAAGCTTAATAATAATGTTCGTTGTCTAATTGCAGCAAGCGCTAATGCTTATGTCTTTTTCCCCTTAGGGGCCGGGGTTCGGAGTGCCGGAGATATGGCGCTGACCAGAAGTGAAACAGTTCTGGATGAGCGCTCAGGTAATGTCTTTGCATTCGCTCATTCAATGTCTGTCTTTTTTCCCCATAGGGGCCGGGGTCCGGAGAGGCCAGGAAGCGGCAGGACCCGAAATGCAGTGGGAATAATCCAACAGGTAAGACTTAAAAGGAAACTGAGCTTTCCTTATTCCTTTTCTCCCTCTCACCTTTGTTCTTGTCTTTTTTCCTCTAGGCGCCGGGGCGTAGCTGAATCCGGAAGATCGCTGCTGAAGATGGAAGCACCTTGCCAAGGTGAGTAAAATGCAGCGCGGCAGTGATCGAAACGAAATGCCTTTAAAATGATGTCTTCCTTTTCAGGGCCTTTTCGGGATGCAGATTTAGCAGGTAAGGGCTTTTCTTCTCCTATTCTCTTCCTTTCTCCCCTTGCAGGTGTCCCAGGGTGCTGGCAGGCGTGGCTGAAGTCAGGATGCAGGAGCTGACACGGTGAGCGTCCAGCTGCTAGGTGCAGAACAACGCGAAGCATGTGTGGCTGTTCGGGTGGGGTTTAAATAGCCTTGGAAGAAGTTCCTGGTATGTATCCTTCCACCAATCAGGTATGTATCCTTCCCCGACCACACCCGAGTGGTGAAGTAGTCCTACAGGTAAAGTAGTCCCATTCAGGCCTCAAGAGGGCCTGGATGAAGCAGCAAGGTCTGCATCAGGTAAGTGTGCACCCAAGCACTTAAACACATATCCTCTTCTATGAGCCTGGCGCCTAAGGCGCCAGGACTGAGTCCAAAGGGCCCCGACTTGGGCCCGCTGAGACTTTCCTGGGGAAAATGATGTCTGCCTCTGGGGTTGCTGGGCCCGGCCTGGCGCCTTAGAGGTAGGCATCATGACAGGCGGTGGAACGCCATACAGAGTGGGGGGGGGGGAGGAGGAGGAGGAGGAGGAGGAGGAGGAGGAGGAGGAGGAGGAGGAGGACAGGGGTGGCAAGTTCTATGACAGGGCTGGAAGGGCAAGTGCAGGTTGTGTGGGAGGGGAGAGTCAGGGGAGAACGAAGTGCTGGGGTAGACGGAGCGGGGGAGGGTCTGGTGCCCTGTATGATCAGTCAGTCACAATCCGGCAGAGGGGGGACATTAGCAGGGGAGGGAGAGAGAGAGAGAGAAGGAGGAGGAGAAATGGAGGGCCTTGAGAAGCTTCTGGAACTTGGAGGTCCTGCTCAAGTCTGAGAGTGGCAGGGAGGCCATTACAAAGGGAGGCTCCTGTGGAAGAGAGAGTCGTCCCCCCCCCCCCCCCCCCCCCCCCCACACACACACACTCTCTGCTTGGAAAAGCATCTGATCTGCAGACAGTTGGAGCTAGAAGACCAAAGGGCTCTAGCAGGGAGATATTATGGGAGAGAGATCTGGATGTAGTGGGGTCTCAGCACCCAGAAAGCTTTGTGGATGATGCATAGGGTCTTGAACCTGATCCTCACAGCAACTGGGAGCCATTGGAGAGATGTTAGGGCTGGAGAGATGTGGTCCCTGTGCTTGAGGCCAAGGATAAGTCTTGCAGTCCTATTCTGGATTAGTTGAAGGAGGGCGAAGGGAGAAATTGGGAAGAAGCTGTTGCATAGTCCACCCTGGAGCGGACCAGACTTCTGGAGACAGAGTTTCTGGGGGAAGGTGAGGAAAGGGAGAATGCCTCCGAGGAGGTGCAGCTGAAAGTGGGCCTTCTTGGGAAGGCATGTGATGTGATGTGATGTGATGTGAGGAGAGAGAGGAGTCGAAGATGACACCAAGGTTTTATGTCTCACAGGAGGGTTAGGGGGCCGTGAAGGGCAGCCAGAGAGTAGGGGGGAGCTGGGGTCCCAATGAGAAGGATCTCAGCCTTACTGGCATTAAGGCAGAGATTGTTAGCAGTGCACCATGCCTGGATAGCAGACACAACACAATGTTCCCACAGTGCACATCCAAGGTAATAGTAATGTAATCGTCTAATCGAAGTGTCCAAAATAAGGATTTTGTGGAACTTTTAAGGTGCAGGGGAAAAAGAATAGTCCTGGCACATGGACCAAAAATACCTAAGCAACAGAAAAAAGTTCTCTAAGGTAAGAGAACTCCTGCCCCCTGCACTCTATCGCACCCTTATCAGAGAAACAAACAGTTATGAATGTCTTTATATCTCAAGTATGAAACTTATGCAAGTAATACATATCAAACCAATTTTGTGTGTGTATTCCAATCTTCAAGTAATCATAAATCTATAAAATGATTAATTAAATACATTAATTATTTTAAATAAGGAATAATAGTTGTGCAATATTGCGCAATGGTTCGGATCATATGCTATTTACTGGGACATTAGTGGGGATTATGGGCCTCATTACGAATGTGTTGGTAAGAAACAGCAATTACTGGCATGCCGGTAGTAGCGTGTCCGTGTTGCACAGCACCTGTAATGAACGGGAGATCATGTGTCTGCATGCACGCGTGTACCGGCATGCCGGTAACGGCAGCACCGCCATACCTGTTAGGTCCATACCGCCCCCGATAGCGGCTTCATTGAATGCGCAGAGACCTCCACTGGCATCGTAGGATCCCCTATGAACGGCACCGTTCACACTGGCATTGCTAATACCGGTACCGGCATTTCCGCCACCAGAAGTAACGTCATCTCGCCGGAATGGGAAATGCGCCAGCGGCCATCTTTGAAAACACAATCCATTGCCATCCACTGCACACAGGACCTGTTCCAGGGAACACACTACCCTGCCCCCCAGATCATGTCTAAGGCTACCAGAAAAGGCTCCCCTCGCCTGCGAAAACCCAGGTTCAGTGATGAACTGAACATGCTCGCAGATACACTTGTCGAGCATTCTGACGTAGTGTTTTGCGCTGACCTGTGCCGTGCAGCGCAAATCGGGAAAAAAAACATATGGGAGGAGGTGGCCAGGAAGGTGTCTGCCGTGGGGACGACCCCATGCAGCGTGAAGGATTGTAGGAAGAGACGGGATGACCTGCGGCTGCGAGTGAGAAGCATCCTGTCTGCCAACCGCAGCCAGGGGAAGACCACAGGTTCTGGACCTGCCTCACCCATGAATTTGGCAAGGTGGGAGGAGACGTGCAGCTCCATCATGGCTATGGAGGCATTTGAAGGGGTTGGCCATGCGGAGACAGGAGTCCCATCATGGCTTCAGCCCCGTGATGAGCATATCGCCACCGCCTGTGCAACCATCTGGGAGCACAGCCATACGATGCATCGAGGGACGGCTGAGGCCGAATGGAGGCCAGACAGCAAGCCATGCATGACATGTTTAAAGAGCACCTGGCCGAAGGGGAGGCCACACGCAAGGCAAACGGGGAGAACACGCAGGCAATAATAAGGGCAATGAACTGTGTGGCGAGGCGGGTACACGAGGGCATCTCAGCCTTGACACAGACTGTCGAGCATATGGCTGGCTACATGGCGCAACAACGTCCTGCCCCGGCTCAGCCACAACCACCCTCGACGACCACTACACCTGCAAGTTCGACGCAGATGAGCCCTGTCCGCAGGTCCCTGCGTAGTCTGCACCGGCCGGAACCACATACCCCTCCGTCCAAGAGGGGCCAACAATAGCCAGGGACACAGTGACGTGCAATGTGGCAGTCCTGTTGGACACAATTGGGCTGTTGCGGGGTCGGCGGGGAGTAGACTGTGGAGTAATGCGGGTGGAGGGTTAATCCATGTACATAGTACCATTTTATTAATACACCTGTTGTGAGCAAAAAAAATTACATGACTGGACATTGCTTCTTGTGTGCAGCTGGAATAGAGGAGGAGGGTCTGCCCGAGTCGTAAGTGGAGCACGCCCTATGGTTCGGGGTGTTTGTGGTGCTGTATTCCACGTTGTGTCTACGTCCCAATGCCGGTGGTTTGAACGGGGAAGTCTGGTGCCGTGCAGAAGTCTCTGCAAGTAGTTGTCTGCAAAAGTCTCCTCAGCACCCGGGCCACTGCGTAGCTCCTTACAGGCCTTAGGGCGCGGGGGAGAATGCTTCCTACCCTTCTGCACCTCGTTGATGGAAGGCCCAGCTTCAGTGTTCGCAGGGCGCTCTGAACCTCGGCTAGATGACCCCTAGATGTTGGGGCGGGCATCAGAGGTTTAACACACAGGGTCCGCGTACAATGTCAGCACGGGACCAGTGCTCCGTGTAGATGCGCGTCTCCTCCGCCGCGCAATATTTGTTGTGGGCAGACGCCTGCAGCAGCACGGGCCGAGGAGAGAGGAGTCGGAGCGGGGGTTCCCAAGAGTTGGTGGAACTTACCGGTTCCTTCTCGATGCCCCGCAGGGGTGCCGCATCGGGGTTGTGCTCACTCGTGTATTATCTTTTTTTCAACAGCGCCACGGAGGCAGCGATATTATCTCCCCTAGTTCGTACTGGGTTCACGCCTGCCACTTCATATAGGGATCTCTTCGGGTGATGCAGTTCTCTTCCCCCGGCCTCCACGGTCTTTGGCTAGGCCCACCTCCGCGCACGCAGTCAATGTTTTACTTTCGTTTTCAGGGCACACTGTCGTGCCGAGCTGCCATAGGGATGTGCCACTTCTGCTATGGGTTTCTCTGCGATTCCGCAACCGATTTTTCTCTGGGTTTCTTCTTATCAGGAGGGGGGGCATATTCATAGAACAGTGCCAATCAGTTTTTCCAGGGGGGGGGAGGATCTATAAGTGGGGGCTTAATCCACTTATGGGACCACTGATTGCAGAGCTCACATGGAGGCTAAAGACATCTGTGCGCCCCCTAGTGGCCAGTTATGGATATATATATAATTTTCTTCTTTTTTTAAAAAAAATAAAATGTTCTTTACCGCCATACCTCCTCACCCTCTACTGCCCACCTCCCACAGCTCTTCACTACATCAAGGTAAATGGAGAACCACAATCTACAGCTCATCACATGATTATGTCTAGAGGTTTGGTGTACTAATGATGTATCAAGTGAGATGTAAGATTGTTATTGTCCACATTGAGGGAGGTCTGAACTGGAAAACGTCCAGGAAGATTGATTTGGTGGGTGGCGGTATATAAATACATATTTTACGATGGAGTGGGCATCCAGAAGGATACCGAGGCAGTTGTGCTGAAGAAGTTGAAAATGATGGTTTTGGATTTGTAGGCGTTTTCTGGATAAGAATACCTGTCTCGGATGGATTGCGCCTTGTGTTTGACTTGGTTAGGAAATAGGTTCAAGAGCTGCAATTTTGCCATCAATATGCTAAGTCCAAAGGAGCTCTAGTCTTTAGAACTTCCTTTTGAGTATTTCAAGATAGCCATGAGTTGATGCATGAGTTAACATCCAAGTTTCACCTCCAGCATAACATTAAACTGCCTTGTAGAGAAGGGACTAAAGAAAATAACTAGAAGTATACATTTTGTTTAACATGCACTGTTTTTAGGGAGTGTGTGCATCAAGAGACTGTGAATTATTGTCTAGGTGATGAACTACCCTGTCGTTGTACTAAATAACTGTTTTTTATTGTTCCACCATCTCTTGCTTGCTTATTCTGTTTCAAATAATCTATAGTCGTGTGGATCGATGACTATTTTAGGTTTATTTAGAAGGCATTTCTGTTTCATGTGTGTATGTATAGTTATCCCATCATGTTTATTCTTTTCTAGCTGATGAAACATTGACTGTGAAGGTGGATGAAAGTGGATGGGCTTGGCTTGTTTGTAAGGAGCGTCTAATTATTTGGAAGATTGGCCATTCCTCGTTTGCTAAGGTAGGTGACTTTCACTTTGTGGGCCCAGTTTATATATGCATGTCACCTTTCATCAATTTTACTGTCAATGTTTAGTTATTTATTTTGTTTATGTATTTTTTTCAATTTCAACCTGCATGTCACAGATTTAGTAGGATCTTTATTTTTTTGCAACTCCTCTCAAATATTTCTGAAGTTATTCCATATTTTATGAATTTGCCTCTCATGAAACAGTGAGGCTATGGAAGTTTTAATTATTTATTTGATTATGCCCTATTCTAATTGCCTACCTTGTCCTTCCAAACGACTTTTAACCAGGAGAAATCGCTATGTGAAGTCTAAACTATTGGGTCATTTGAACAAGAGAAAAGGAGTCACAAAATCAGAGAAGAAGAATCAACCCGTTAATGTCTAATTTCCATCAATAGAAAATGTAATCATGGAAGAGTTTCCTAACTTTTAAGAATCTCCAGGTGCTCCAGGTTTCGGAGGACATTGGCTAGTATATGTAGAAAAAAAGTGGCATTGGCTAAGTTTCACGCCTCACATAAGAGAAATGGTATAATGATTTATCTGTCACCAACAAGCATTATAAGACTACACCTTCTCACAGTGATCCAATTAAGATTTTGAAATGAGCGTATTTTGCTCCCTCTTTTCTCAAAGTTGGAGCAATTATTTTACAAGGAGTAAAAAAGTGATTCCCATTCCAAAGGGGGAGTATTTTATAAGGAAACACAAATGTTTTAATTGTAGAACAGAACTGTTTAGTAATATTGCTTTGCACCTAGTTCCTCCTGCACGTTTAAAAAACAAAAAGAATAAGTTCCCTCGTAGGGTCATTCCGTAATAGTTTCTTCCCGTCACACTACGTGTACTAGTGGTCCAAACATACACATGGTGGGTGAGTGAAAAAAAGGGGGCAGTGGGGAAGACAGGTTCCTGTTTGCAATTTTGTTACTGGTAGTATTTTTGTCCTACATTCTTTTTTAAGAATACTTACCAATTATTAGGGAGTGAAAGGTGGCTGGTAATTATCTTTAGGCCTGCCTTCTTGCAATTTATTTTGAAAAGTTGTCTCATTATCATGACCTAAGCGCTATTCTAATGTGGCGGAGGACCTAAATTCCCCGACTCTATGTATGGAGTCCCTGCTTGAAGTGGAATCTGCTCCTATAAACCTTTCGAAAGTTGCTTCTATTTTTTTAAGGTGCCATCCTTTAGGTTGAGTAACACCTATGATACTGAACACATTGAATTTTATAGTGAAGAATTTACTTTGTATCTTAATACATCATAGTGTGTCTTTTGCTATCACAGGTGGATACTCTGAGGGTGATGGTTTATGACTGAAGAGCAAATGTCTACCTGTCCCTATTGCTACGAGGGATTTTCTCTGTCTAAAAACTAAAGGGGCTCGACAATTATCCAAATTAAAATAGTCCGCCATCTGAAACCTCATCTCCATCTGGCTCCATCACTTTTAGGAAAACTCGTACAAATTAGCCAGAGTAGTGGCCCTTCCACTCTGGCTTCTTCTGGCCAAAACTACTTAGGTTGATCTCAAATATCTTCCCTCAATCCAACGTGGGTTGTTCAGTTTATCAACGTAAGCTTTTCAGTCCTCTCTTCCGGTTCCTTATAACAAGGTTTTACATCTTTACACAAATCCAGTGGTTCCAGTGCCTTAAAAGGAGAAATGATTCTCTTAGTACGATTCCACCAACTTGGACATTGTTCATCAAATTATTCTTGATTTAGGATTGAGTAATTGAACCCTCCATGTTCCCTGTTGTGCAAATGTTGAAAAATATTCCTTATTTTACTACGGCTCCCCAAAGCTTTCTGACCCTCTGATTGGCTCAACTCAGTAGGGTCTCTCTTGCCTGAGCAATCCTGTTTCTCTGGCTCCAGAAACCCCTTTGCTTCTCCAACTTCTTGTCCCGCTCTCCTCAGTTAAGCCCCTTTTCTTCCTGAGTTGCTTAACTCTGCAACATAGTCTGTTCTTCTACTCGATTTACTATATCGAAAGCACTGAGACTGGGGATTTGGTTTCCCTTGTTGCGGCCTAGTCTGTCGCCTAACTGCCCTCAGACCCACCACGCCTGCTGTGTGGTTGTGCCACCAGGTGAGACTGCTTATCCACCAGGTGAGACTGCTTATCTTTCATCGCTCTCTGGTTCAGCGTTGTCACCCTTCAGAAGGCCAGTCTTCTGGCATCCTTCTCTCGTTCTGTTCGCTCTCCATGCTACCGCTGGCTCTGCGGTGAAGCGTGGTTCCGACCCTCCAGGACGTTCTCACGTTAGAGGCTCCCCTTTCTAAAAAAAAAAAAAAAGTTTTAGTGCTTTTATTCTGCACACACAACAATAGCATACTCTTGTAGTATGTCACATCGCATATTATTATAACAAAGCATAACGCATCCCCTTCAACCAAAACTATCTAACACTTCCCTCCCGCAACCTTACCCCCCCCCCCCCCCCCACCCTGCCTGGATTACTAGCCCTTATGTTAAATTGGTGCAGACTGCTATGGAACAGTTTCCCCAACCATGGTTACTGGGGTGTATCCACCCAATTGGATTCCACGTCCCTCGATGCAAATACGATCTGTATCAGGACGTTCCAAGCTAAGATATCTTCACTGGTGTCCGCCGACTCATTTGCGTCGCCCGCCTCCAAGCAGCTGTTTCTGCTAGAGCCCACTTTTTTAGGTCCCGCCACCAGTCATCTATGCCAGGGCCCCTTGGGGATTTTCACGCCATGGCAATTCTGCGTTTGGCCAGTATGTATGCTAGGTCTTTCTTTATATGTATGCGTTGTGGGGATTTGGGGCGTGGGAAGCGTCCTAACAGACAAACTGCTGCGGACAGCACGTTCATCCGTAGCCCTCCTCTATTCATTCCAATTTACATTGCTCCCCAATATTCCTGTATGTTGGGGCATGCCCAAAACATGTGCAGCATACCCGCGTCCGTTGCATTGCATCAGGGGCAGTGTTGTGTAGCTGCGCCTGGGAATTTTCAGATTATCAGTGGGGGTCATATATGCTCTGTGCGTTACAAAATGTTGAATCAATTGCAGCCTTGCATTCTTGGATACTTTATTGTGGTATTGCAGTATCTCAGGCCAGTGTGTGGGTCTAGGAATGGGGCACCCAGTTCCTCCTCCCATTTATGTTTGGTCACCAGTTTGGTGGCGGGCCCCTCCCATGTTAGCAATAATTTGTATATTCTAGAGATTGCATGCCCCCCCCTTCCGAAATGTCATACTGAATATCAATCAAGTGTTTTTCTAGCACTTTGCCGTAAGTGGGCCATGTACGTATGATCTCTTCCCTGATGGTGCAGTATAACAAGTATTGGCCTTGATGTAAACCAGTGTTTCCTTGTGCTACCAACTCCTGGAAAGACACAAGGGAGGTGTTGAGTAATTCTCCAATTGTGGCTACCTTGTACCCTTCCCAAAACATGCATATTCCTAGATATACCTCTGAGCCCACTGGAACCACCGACATTGTCATTATGCCTACCCCCGGGCATCAGGACCAAGGCCCTCCGCTCTGGGAGCAGGCATCCAGACATTTGTTTAAAGCTCAGCAGCCCCGGCTAGGGGCTGTCTGGGTTCAGTCCTGGGGCCTTAGGCGCCAGGCTCATAGACTTTACTTGCCTGATGCAGACCATGCTGCAAAAGAGTCCAAGCCTACATGAGGCCTGGATGGGACTATTTTGTTACAGGGACTATTTTTTACTCGGGCGTGGCTCTAGGGAACTTCTTACCTGGAACTACTTTGGAGGCTATTTAAACCACACCCGAACAGCAGCACATGCTTTGCGTTATTCTGCATCCAGCAGCGTGACGCTCACCGTGCCTGCAGCCAGCATCCAGTCTTCTGCCATGCCCGCGTGCCTGCAGCCTGCAGCCTGCATCCAGTCTTCTGCCACGCCCGCCTCGAATCCGGAGCTCCTAGAATAAAGAAGAAGAAAAGGACAAGGTTATAAAACAAACTTATTTCAAATTCCTCACCTAATTCCGGAACTATTCATCTCCGGACCTGGAAAGTACATCAGTCCTGTACGCGTCGCTTCGCCAGCTCCAGCACGGCGCCATACTCGCCAGTTCTCACAGCATCTTTCGATCCGGCACTGTCCATCATTTCTTCACCGTAATCCGGCACCTAAGGGACACAAGAAAAAACAAGGTGAGCCAAGGGAATCAACAAATACAACCTCTTACCACCATAGACTTACCTGATTTACCACCGGTGGTATTATTCCATAACTCTCCACATTTTCATATGCCGCATCTGTAAAGAGGGAGAAAAACAACACGTTACCGCATGCAATAGTTACCGGACAGCGTTGGGTAACACAGACTCTTACCTGAACGCCAGCAGCAGCTACGAGACCTTCTTCTCACGAACTCAGTTGCAACTTAAGGAAGGAAGGGGACAAGAGTGAACATCGGGCACATTGAACTCTTTGAACTTGATACTTACCAATCCCGCTAGGGACTTCAGAGTCAATATTACCGGAACTCTCCCAACGCCTTCAAACCAGTGAAGTAACTGGTATCTACGCGCCTCTGCAAGACACGCAGGATGGAGAGCTCCTCTTTTACGAACATAAGGTGAGGTTACTAAGGGGATATCAGAGGTGATTAGTGGGGGAGAGCGAGAACAGTTGGGAGGCCATCACTAAAACCCACAGGTGGTTAATCCCTGTCTCCACTGCAGGAAAATACTTCTTCGGGTCCAGCAGACAAGACTAGGCGGGCCAGTCCAGACAGTCATCTCTGCACTACGCATCACATTGAAGGAGACCGTAGCTGTCCAGGTCCGATCGACACCTCTGTGGGGTCCAGGTGAACGTAGCACACTAATGGGATCTGTACTGAAAATGGCTCCCCAAGTCCTAACAATGTGTGCGCTCTGTCCCATGCTTGATACCCAGTAACACCAAGTGTGAGCGTTGGCGGTCTCGGGCCGTTTGTTCCATACTAATTGCTTTAAAAAGAAGGCAGGTTGCAGTAACTTAGTGTCAGCAGTAGGCTCGTCCGCTAGCCAATCCACTATGAATTGTAATTGCCCTGCCACATAGTATAATTCAAAGTCTGGGATTCTAATGCCCACTTGGTCGTAAGGCTGACGCAAGAAAGCTAGTACGATCCTGCTCTTGCTTTACCTCCACAAGAACCCCTACAGAGGGTATTGAGAGTTGTGAAAAAAGCTTTGGGGATGTAATACGGGACATTCACAAAATAATGTAAAAACCAGGGTACGACCACCATCTTAAACAATGCCGCCCTACCGATCAAGGAAAGGGGACATTTGTTCCAAAATCTCATTGAATTCTTAACCCCCTATAGCGCTTTCGCCTTGTTGTGGGCATGTTCCAGCACCGGATTGCGATAGATATGCTCCCCTAAATAGCTGAACATGTCCACGCTCCACTGTAGTGCCAGGACCGCTAGTTCATCAAGTGTCATTTTAGAGAGGCCTGCTATTGGGAACAAAGACGATTTTGCCACGCTGGATGTAATGCCCGAAAGCTTCGCGAAGAGTGCTAAAGCTTCTAGTAAGAATTCTAAGTTGTCCTCCGGATTGTGAATCTGTAACAAAGTATTGTCAGCATACATTGAAATGGGGTGCTGTGCGCCATCAATGGCTATACCTACTGTGATACATTCCGTTCTCAGGTATTCTGCAATCTGTTCAATTGCTAGAATGTAAAGGAGGACAGCGGGCAACCCTGCCTGGTGCCTTTCTCCAGCTACCAAGCTTCAGAAGTGTATTTGCCTGTTCTAACTGTTGCCATCGGTTTGGTCTATATCAATTTTACCCCCCTGATGAACCTGTGGCCAAAACCAAACCCATCTAGCGTAGAGCCAATTCCACCTAACCCAATCAAATGCTTTCATTTCATCCAGCGTGGCAAGTGCACAAGGGGACTCCCAATCCGCAGTTGTATCGACAATATGATGCAATCGTCTTAGATTAGAGGACATTCTCCTATCTGGCATGTAACGCGTGTTGTCCGGGTGCACAAGCTTGTGAATTACCTTCTTTATCCATTAGCCAACAGTGCCGTCAATATCTTGCTGTCCTGGTTGAGCATGGAAAGAGGTCTATACGAGCCACACTTCATTAGCGATTTATTGGGTTTTAGGAGGGGTATAATTATGAAGGATACCAGATTCAAATGTTTCCGTAAACACTTCCAGGAGGTGTGGTGCTAATTCCTTATATAACTGACTAGGTAGACCGTCGGAGCCTGGGGTTATGCCTGTGGTCAAAGACCGTATTATACCCAGTAGCTCCTCTACCATAATAGCAGTGTCCAAACCTGCATGCTGTTGCGCGTCAAGCCGGTGGAGGCCAATCCCGCCCAACACTTCCTTTTATATTTGTTTGCTCGGGTTCAGACTCCTCCCGGTATAAAGCTTGCTAGAATACCCGAAAGTCAGCATTATTCCCTTCTTGCGTGTGACACGTTTGCCATGTTGTGTGCGTATTGAATGGATGGGCACCCTTTTCTCTTCTTGTTTGAATAGCCAGGCCAACAACCTGCCTGGTTTGTCCCCTTCAATTTATTTAGAGTAATTATACATGCCCAGTCTCTCCCAATGCCCCAGGTATTTCTGCCACAGCGCCACTACCTCTGCCTCGCTATCCCCTTCACCTACTTGGGACTGTCAGCTTTTGCATCGCCTCCTCCGTTGAGATCAGTTCCCTGTTAATCGTAGCCTAGATGCCACCTGATTTTAGCAATTGCGACGCCCCTAGCAACTACCTTGAGGGCCTTCCTTAGGGTTCCGGCGCTGGGAACACTACAAACGTTCTGTGCGAAGTAGTCAGCAATATGCCCTAATATGATCCCGAAAGGGGGCATCGCCCAGGAATTCACCCCTCAGTCTCCAAGTAGGTATTGGAAGTCTGGGAGGTGCGTACTGCCATTGCAGCAAGAGCGGGCGTGATCCAATAGAACCCTTTCTTCATACTCGGCAAAACTAAATTCATGGGATATTTCCTTGCCTACAAATAAGTAATCCAATCTAGTGTGGACCGCATGTGGTACAGAATAGTGTGAGTAGTACCTGGAGTCAGAGTGGAGCGTCCTCCAGGCATCTACCAGGTCAAACGATGTCAGAAGTGTCCGTAGGGATCTAGCGGGGTGGGGGGGGTGGGACAGGCTTCTGCAATTTGGTATCTGATATGTCCAACAGTGGATTCATGACACAATTAAAATCGCCCTCCCATTGCGCCTCCAAGATGATGTTGCTACTCCTGTAGGGGCCAAGCATCGATATAGAGTTTGAAAGAATGCCGCTGTATTGTGGTTAGGTGCGTATGTGTTAATGAGACAAATGTCAGTATTTTCCAGGAGCCTCTACACGAGCACCATCCTGCCCTCGTCATCGGTCTTAATTTAGGTCACCTTGAAGGGCACTGCGGGCACTATCCAAATTAAAAAAAACCTTGGCATACACCAATAATGAGTATCCAATAACTTGCCCATTCCATTTCCTTGACAGCCGCGCCTGTCTCTGCTGTTAAGTGGGTCTCTTGCAACAGAGCAATATCTATCTTACACTATTGCAACTCATTGGTGGGCAGGAGATTGAGGCGGGTCCTCCAGAATTTGTCTCGAAAGAATCTACTGGGGAACTTTGGCAAGTAACCTGGAAGCAAGTTTAATTTTCTGCATTTTGCTGGTAGATGGTTTGATAACTTAAAGCGATAGCTAGAGTTAAGGATCCAATCATTTACACCGAATTTCTTTTTTACTCTTGTAGTAATTAGCTTCATATCTGCTTCCGTGCAGTTTATAGCCCCTAGTTTAGATCTGTTTTTAGTTACCTAGTTGTTCAGTGATTTATTTGCTCCGCCTGATCTCAAAGATTTCCGAGCGGGCGGGTAGACAGATTTTTCTGAACCGGGCCAGACTATTCCAGTCTGCCAGTGCTTGGAGGAAGAGGAGGCCCAATTCTCTGTGTATAGTCGCTATTGGAGTTAAATTAGGGAGACCCAACACTCCTCTACAAAAAAAGAGCCTTGACCATGTTTTCAATGGTATTTCAGACATAGCCTTGGTACCGTAGGTCAATGAAGGAACTACTTTTGCCTTATAGTAGTTCAAGGCCGTTACGATGGAGAAACAACTGCATTTCTTATCCATGACCCTTGTCTGACTGGCTACGGTCTTGGTTTTCTCAGAGAGAAAGTCCTGTATCGGAGTTTTCACTGCGTTGTTATTCAGCATAACTCCTAGGTGTTTAAATTGCTTTGCTTGTTCGATCTGTGAGTGATCCAAAAATCATTGCAGTTTCTCATTTCGTTTTTTAGATTTTTCAAAGCACATCATTTCTGGGTTATTCTCGTTGATGTATTTATCGAGACTGTGCAGCTGTCATTGTAGGCCCAATGGTTTATTAGGACCAGATCAGCAGCATACAGGGGGCGAGTAAGACAAACTGTATATAGTTGGTGGAAAAGATCTGTTCATGGGCTCGAAGTGCTAGATATCAGCCAGAAAGAAGTTAAACAGTGCTGGGCCGAGAGGGCATCCTTGTTTGACGCCTCTTGCTATGATAATTTCTGATGACAACAAACCAGAGCGATTGAGGCACACTTTGAGGCACACTCTCATAGCGGTGTTTGAACGGAGAGCTTTTAGAGGTTCTAAGATTGTCACTGCACAATTCCGATCTGACAGTTTTTCCCACAAGGTTTGTCGATTGAACTGGTCGAAAGCCTGGACCGAGTCCTATTATGGCCACAAAGATCATTGGCCTGCCCCCCTGCACCATCCGCTTCAAAGTGCTCAAAAGGAGAATGTTTGCAGGGTCTGCCTCTTGCTCCCGTTTTTAATACTGGGGTATGGAATAGGCAAAAGGCCTGTAGGTGGATGGGTTCTATAGACCATGTTTCCTGAAACATAACCTGGACATTGTTACAGAATCATGCCATAATGGGTCATATCATTTTTGCTACGTACACCAGCGATGTTCCATACTAAAATGTTGATATCCATCTTTGTAGCCAGAGATGTTCCAGGAATACCGGAACCCCAACTTTTTGGTGCTCCCACATTAATATTCTTGCATCCTGGCATTTCATCTATTTTAATAATAATAGGCTCTTGGGCACAAGGTAAAGACCACCCCTGGTGCACACCAGTTTTAACCAAATCTGATTGTCTGGGCGGCCTTGAGGAGGTTGACTGACAATCTTGCCGGTTTCTCAGTGTTACGTTGGCCGGACTGCTACAATCTGGAGCTTGAACTGGTGAAGTGTACATGTGGGGTGCTAGACTGAACTAGGCTAGGCGTTTCGGACGCCCGAAGAGTCCCAGCCGTCTGACTGCTGTGACGAAATAACAGGATGGTGTCCCTTCTCCCAGAGGGAGCCCTTGTCATGTGGGCAGGGCGCTGCGGCCACATTCCAGCAGTTCCCCTGCGGTTGGTGTACTGTTGCTGGATCACATGGGGAGGAATACCCCCTGTGGGATGAGCGACGACCGGCAAGGAGAGAGACTGTATAACCGTGAAAATATCCCAGCTGCTTCAACCTCTTCCCCTCCCAAGAGATCTGCAATACCCCATCAACCTATGTATCTGTGTAAGGTATTGATATTTTATTTCTATCGCGCTCGTACACAAGTGTTTCAGAGCGCGACAAGGCAAGGGAGGGGAACAAGGGAGAACAAAACAATGATCTTACTAGTCCCAGTGACATTGAGAACGCGCAAGTGCATAGGAGAGGGGGAGGGGAAAAGTGCATGGAAGGGAGGAGAGGTGGGAAGTGCAAAGCAGAGGAGAAACAGATAAATAATAAAGGCAACAAACCGTGGTAGTGCAGACCCTTTCACCCCATTACATAGGACTGGGACGGGGAAGAATATGAGGGGGGGGCACTTGAATTCTCTGCACATTGGGCTGAAGGAGAGCTTGACTGAGCATATGGAGAATTATGTCAATACTAGGACCAGGAAGATTTTCAGAGTTATGAAGATCAACCCACAGGACATAGGTGAACGGTTCAGACTGTTATAGATAGTCGATTTCACTAGGACAATAAAAATAAATAAGCAAAGAATGACTGCATAAGCAGGACTTGCAAATTCTTACAAATCCTGCAGGGCTAGTAACTTAGTTTGCATACTCGACCTACGAGAAATGTACTTTCCCCAAGGTGACTGCTGACAAAATATTTACCAGTGCTTTTTGTAAAATGGTGAGTTTCGACATAAGCACACTTCATATTTGCTGTCAAGCATGCACAGTGAAACCTGTATTTGCCATTTACTGCAAACAGTGTGTTTGCCGTAATTGAAAAATAAGTTTCTAACATCCCCATACTCGCTAGCAAGGTCGAGTATCATGCAAACGGTACTCTCCCTTCATAAAAACTACTCCCCAATGCTAGTGGGCTATTAGATTATGCAAGCCCCGATATGGGAGATGGTCCTGCCTGAGCGACCACAGGTGCCGGCACAGTGCAGCTGGGAGACCTGCGAGAGCTCCAAGACGTGAGGTGGAACCCCGAAATCGCTCCCGAGAAGGAAAACAAAGTCAGAAGGCGGTCCTGCTAGCAGGGTGGTCTTGCGGCTCCGCCACGGACCTCCCGAAGAGCAGCAGAGCACTACATATCTGCGATTGATATGCGTAGCAACCGATGGAGTGAAAGCCCGCACGAAGCACAAACAGGTGCATGAGTGGGCAGAAAGACTCCTGGGACCTAAAGGGGTGGTGGCAGAGGGGCAAGGAATACCCCAAGAACTGGATCCCACATACAGAGACATTACAAAATAGTCACATATGGTCATACTTGGCAGTCGAGTGTACCGAGTTTGCCAGAAAGAAGATTTGCAGAAAGCAGGCAAGTCTGGGACTGACACCCGCAAGCCAGTTATCATAAGTATGTGTTTCGCTGTCAAACTGAATCGAACTGTGATTCAAGCTCATTCAACCAAGTCAAACCAACGGGAACCTCTGGTATGCTTTTGACACTTCCAAACCATTGTTCTGCACGTCTGACCAGATTGATGTCACTATGCACCAGCTGAGTACATCCTTGCCCTGGTTTGAACTTGAATCTTATCATTGCATCCAGACCTTTCGAACCGTTTCTTCGAACCCCCAGCATCTTTGTTGCCGATGTTAGACCGCCGATGTTAGAACGCCGATCAGACCCCGAGGTATTCTCTGAAAAATACAGCCTTCGACCGCTGCACTGGAGTAGCTGAACTTGAACTGGGCATCCAGTCACCAGCCTCATCACTGTCGAACTAACCTTGGTGGCCCGCACGATCAGCCCTTCGAACCCATCAGCATCTTTGGTACCAATCTTCATCGCCAGTCAAACGGACCATGGTGCACTTATTAAACCGTGACCCTCAACACTGCATCGGACTGCTCGTCTAGAGCTGCTCATCCAGTCACCAACCTCTTAGCTTTGAAATCGAACCTGGTGGGCCTCAAGATCAGCCTAACGATCAGTACTTCTTCAAACCGCAACTAACTTCAGCTTGAAACCTGCTCCCTGTCTGGCGACCGCAATCGGGCCTGATTCAAACTGCATGACTAGTATCGACACCTTACTCTTGCGTCACGTCCCTTTCATCCATACTGTGTGGGCGTCCCTTCCAAGGGACAGGAGACGGAACCTTTTTCACCAGTAAAAACCTTCTTCGCCTTTAAATGTAGAGGTGGGCGGAGGTGCAGCCCTGGGAGCATGCGCTGCCCTGACTCTGCCCTCTGGCGCCACACCCCAGTCCCCTTTTCCGCATTGACGGGAATGGGCCGATTTCACCAGCGCTCCTGGGTTTGGCTTTGGCCATGTAATTCCACGCACGGGTACTTCTTCTTTGTCTTTTATTGTCTTTTTTTTAATCATTCAGGGACTCGGTCCTCAGGTGTCAAGCTCCTCGCCGGCGCATGTTGACTTCCACAGGGTTCAGCAGGTGTCCATCCTTTGACAGGCTCTTCCCAACTTCAGACCCCCACACCCTCTGCCTACGTTGCATTGGTCCAGACCATGGTTAGCAAGCTGGTACAGCGTGCAACGCCCTGTCATCGAGGTCGCTGAAGAACAGTCTAGCCAGGTGGAGGGAGCTCTTCTAGAAGTCTCCTCCAGAGGACCTCAAGAACTTCGTGAAACATTGATCCAGGCCCAAGGTAGGGCCTCTATTTTCCATTGCATCCCGCAAGGGAGACTCCTTACAAAGGGTTTGCTCGCCCGCGCGGCAGGGACCGCTCCGGTCCATGTACCAGCATGTGCACCGAGGCTGCTACATACAGGCCAAGGGATCCCCAGATCCTCCCGGTGACAGTGTTGAGGGACCGGAAGGTTCTTTTACCAGGTCTTCACCCGAGGGGCTTCGCCCTTGCACCAGCATTATGTCCGAGGGGCATGCCCTAGTAGCGGCAATACACCAGAGGGGTCGCCTAAATGCGTCTCTACCAGCCCCCGTGCCGAGGGTGTCTCACATACCGGGTCTAGGCCCGAGGAGCAGGGTAGGCCTCACGATCCACACTAAAAGTCTTGAAGGAGGCTGGGCCCAGCGAGCTGAGCAACACGACGCAGGCACTGGGCAGGCAGCTCGACAAAATGGCACCGTGCCACCCGTCCGTCATTCAAGGAGTGTCAAAATGAGCTTTCTCTGGTTGGCATAAACTCACATCCAGAGTCCCCTCCTCCTCACCTGAATCTTCATGCGTGGGTTTCTGTCTTCGACCCTTCTTTTTCTGGGGCTTGGGTTTCTTTTTTGAGAAGAGATATGGCCTCCCTCGGGTGGAAGCCACTCTGTCACCTGGGAGAGACGGGAGCAGAGGACCCCCTCCCGAGAGCGCAAGCGAGAGGAAAAAAGCCAATAGCTAAGAAAAAAACTCTTATGTTGATCTTAAATCAATCCTTGATGTGAAGTGTTGGATGGTAGGTATAGTCTCCAATGTCTGATGTTGCAGTAGATAGCCAACATTCCTGATCCAGCAACGGATGGAAGGTGGAGTGGAGACCCAGGTAAGTATTCAATAGTTGGGGTCTGCCGAGCGGAGACTCTGCCCAAATGTAGAACTCAGTAAGCAAGAAGGGAAAGAGAATTGACCCAGATGGTAACGGGATACAGAAAACAAAGCGAGAAAGAAGAGAAAGCAGCTAAGGAACAGGAAGAACCCGTGCAGTAAGGAAACCGCAAGAAAGGTAAGAAAAGGACCGGAAAAAGTAAAGGGGCGACAAAAAAAGTTAGAGTAATAGTATACAGAGTTGAAGGGGAGGAGCCAACGATAGCCAAGTAACAGAAAGGAAAAGACGAGTAGCAGGAAACAATAGAAGAGGAAGACAGGGTAAACGGAGAGGAGCAAAGGCAAGGAATAGTGGGACGAAACCCGGGAAGGCAAAGCTAGCCAAAAAAAGCACAAAAAGTACAAGCGCGAATACCCGGAGTAAAAGCGATGGGTTGCAACGCGCAGGTACGAAAAAAGGGCGTGGTTAAATAGAGAAAGACGGCAAACGCCAGCACGGACAAACAGGAAGTAGAGGGAAGGAAGTGGAATATTCTAATGGCGGTGTAGTCGCCGACCACTCCATAGACGCCAAGGAGGCAGGTGTGAGGAGCGCATGACAGGAGTTCAGCAAGGAACGAGTGTCAAGGTTGGACTGGCCTCAACCAGGTATGTGGCCTACAGCCTATCCTTCATTTGCCAAGGCCTTCCACGAACGTCTTGCGGGGCTGGCGGAGTATCTGGGCCTACCTCAACACGAGGTCGAGTAACCGGCAGAGGGGGTGCTTGCTGAGGTCCTCACGCAAAGCCCCTCTGCCAAAATAGGAATTCCACTGCAGATCGATGTCTCCCTGGCCAAAAAGGGTTGGCTCAAGCCCCACTCTGTCCAGCCGGTCAATCGATGCCCGGACGCCAAGTACAGGCAGAGGGAGGCAGATACACTCTTGCTATCGGGCCATCCTCCGCCACACTCCTCAGTGATCGCTGCAGCATCACTACAAGCCTCAGTCGTCCTTAGACTTCTCCTCGGCAACGTTGCTAGGCAAGGAGGAGAAGATCTTGGAGACACACAGGAAGAAGCTGTATTCCAATGCGTCATTGGATCTTCGTCAGGCCAACGCTGATGCCATGCTGGCTGCGGCTAACCAAAGGTTATGCCGGGAAATTGTGGACTTCCTCCCGGAATTCCATACGCAGAGCCAATGACGTTTCAAGGTGGGACTGGCTGTGGCCAAGCTGGTGGTGCAGGACCTCCTGGAATCCACTGTGGCCCATATTGACACCTCTGGCCGTGCCATCTGTATCGCCACAGAGGAAGGGGGGGGGACCTTTTCCACTCCACCACGGACGAGGAGCTGGACAAAAGTCTTTCTCCATCTTGACAAAGACCACGCCCAAATCGAACACCCAGTCACAGAAGCGCTCCGACAAGGGGCGTACGTACAGAGGGTTCCACGACTTCCAGGAACGGAGTTCCAGGCAGCCGACTGCTCGCCCACTCCAAATCGGCACAAGCAACAAAAAGGGGGGCGGGTGTGTAAGGGCTTTTTCCAGTCCCCCTCCTCCGCGACAGCCTCGGAGGGAAAGAAGGTATAACGCGCCCCTCCGGGTCCACGTATCTCCAGTGGGGAGCAGGCTTGCTCTCAATGCACATTTCTGGCACCAGAATTTTGCGGACTCCTGGATCCTCTTCGTAGTATCCACAGGGTACTGCATACCCATTCCAGCCTCTTCTCCCTCCTCTTCCCCTCCACTCCCTCAAGTTGGGACAGCAACTCTTCTGGAAGAGATCCGGTTGCTCGTAGAGAGCCAGGCGGTGGAGGAAGTCCCAGCCTCCCAGTGAGGCTTGGGCTTTTACTCTAGGTTTTTCGCCATTCAGAGAAAGAACCAGGCGGTCCTGAGTTGTGCTGGACCTTTCGACCCTCAACCTCTCCTTACGTCTACAGAAATTCAAGATGGTTAAGCCAGCTTTTATAGCGGAGACATTATGCAAGAGAGGTTGGATGTGCTCCCTGGATATGAAGGACGCGTAGCTACACGTCCCGATTTGGCAGCCCCATCGTTCTTTCCTACGGTTCAGGATCATGGGCTACCATTTCCAATACAAGGTCCTTCCTTTTGGCCTCAACTTGGTCCCCAGGGTCTTTACCAGACGCATGAATACTGTGGCTTCCGTCCTCAGAGCGCAGGGCCTCCACATCTACCCATACATCGACGACTGGCTCATCAGGGCTACATCTCCCGAAGCAGTTCACCACTCTTCCCATGCTCTTATGAACACACTTTTTTTTTTCGAAAAACCTATCAACATTTTGTTTTTGGGGGAGGGGGGATGATCTCCCCCCTCCCCCCAAACTCCCCCATTTCCAAACAAATTAGATGGGTGTTTTTGAAGAAAAATTCGCAGTAAAAAACCCCACGAAAAACATCCCGCGACGAAAGGACGTTGTACCTCTGGCCTTTTCGCTCAATCTCAAGAAGTCGCAAGCTGCAGCCCACGCAGACTGACATTCTTGGTCCTCATCTGGGACACATGCTCCGAGAAGGTGTTTCCGTCGGAAGACAAGATCTCGGCCATCAAGAGGGCCACCACCCACTTCCTCAGCAGCGAGTGACCTCCGCAAGGTGGTACCAGCATCTCCTGGGTCTCTTGGCAGTCCCACACAAAGGACCGAGGATGAGGAGGATTCAGCTGCACTTCACAGCCTTATGGAACCAGGAGCTGGCTCTCAATCCGAGATGATCAACGTTCCTCCATTTCTCCGCTCGAGGGCTGGGGAGCCACCCTGGACGATCTCTTCGTCCACAGCACCTGGACTCGACAGGAGCAGGAATACCACATCAATTGGTTGGAGCTGAATGCCATCTGGCTAGCGCTCGGAGCAATCCTTCCCCTTCTCAGGGGCAAGGTTGTCCTCATCCAGACACACAAGCAGGGAGGCACCAGATCCCCTCCTCTGTGCAGACTGGCAATCAGCATGTGGGAGTGGACCCTGGAAAACATCTACCTCACCGCAGTCCAACTTGGTGGAATCCAACATGGAGGCGGACAGGCTCAGCAGGTTGGGAGCAGACAATTACGAGGGACAGCTAAATGACCTTGTTATTCAGGAGATCTTCAACAGATGGGGTCTTCCCCAGGTGGATCTCTTTGCCACCTGGCACAACAAGAAGTGCCTGGCTCCCTGGGCGACGCATTTCAGATTCAGTGGAACAGCCTTACAGCGTACGCCTTCCCACCCACTCCGCTGATTCACAGTGATTTGCAAGATCAAGGAGTCTCGCCAGCTCAACATCATTCTAATGGCTCCATGGTGGCTGGTCAGGCCATGGTTCTCGGAGCTGCTCAGCCTCTCGGAGATGCCACCGATTCACCTTCCAACAGGCCCAGCACATCTTCTGGTGCAGCAGGGGGCCAGGGTCAGCCACCCTGCGCCACAGAAACTAGCCCTCACAGCGTTGTTCCTGAGCGGGTAACTCTAAGACACCTCAGCCTCTCCCAGGCTAATCTGGAAATCATACAGGGTGTAAGGAGCAAGGCAACTAAGGGCCCAGTATAAAAGTGAATGGACCAGGTTCTGCCACTGGGCAGACTCCAAGGAAATCGACCCCCTGGCATGTACTTTGGACGACGTGCTCTCCTTCTCGGCGCACCTCGCCCACTCTGGCGTGCAGGTGGACACCTGCCACACTTCTCTCAGCCATCGGGGCTTACAGGCATCCGGAGGGGTGGGTCTTCTCCTACTCCAATCCGATTGTCAAACATTTGACAGGGCTCGCAAGGCTCTACCCACCCATCAAGAGGCCACACCCCATGTGGGACCTGAACATACTCTTGGGCGCCCTGGCGCACAAACCGTTTGAGCCATTAGACGACCTTACTAGTCGGCCTCACTTCGGCTCTGAGTCAGCGAAGTTCAGGCGCTGGTCGCCTCGGAACCATAATACCTTTCACAGGGACAAAGTAGTCCTGCGGACACACCCAGCATTTCTGCCTAAGGTGCCGTCTGCTTTCCATCTGAATGAGGAAATAGTCCTTAGGACGAGGCACAGAGGGTTCTGCACTGCCTGGATGTCGGGCGTGCCCTGAAATTCTGTCTGGACAGGACCAAGGGCTTCCGCAAATCAGACGCCCTGTTTGTCACTTTCGGAGGTGCAAGACCAGGCTATCGGGCCTCCAAGGCCTCCATATCCCGCTGGTTGGTCTCGGCCATCAAAGAAACCTACAAGGGCCAGCACAAGCTGCTCCCGGCGAACATGCACGCCCACGTAGTCAGGCCCAAGGCAACGTCCATCACATTCCAGCGCCATGTCCCTTGGCAAGTCATAAGCAGGGCCGCCACTTGGGCCACTTCCTCGGCTGTCTGCAAGCATTTCTGTTTGGATGCCGGCTCTAGATCAGATGCAGCTTTCGGACAGGCGGTTCTTGGGAACCTATTTGCTTAAGGAGGGTCTCCTCGCCACCCTGGGGCTACATTCAGTTGTAATCGCCCATACAGTATGGCGGAAAGGGGACTGGACGTAAGAGTAATTATAAGTAACTCACTGTAGTGACTAACGTACTCTTAGTCCACTTTCCTCCATATGTCCCACCATCCCTCCCATCCCCCTTAATAATACTGGTGTCATTAGGCAATGTTAAATCTATTGTCGACGCATCAATGGGGACTGAGGTGTGGCGCCGGAGGGTGGAGTCGGGGCCACACATGCTCCCAGGGCCGCACCCACACGTGCCTCTGAATTTAAAGGGGAAGAATGTTTTTGCTGGTGAAAAAGGGTCCGTCTCCTGTCCCTTGGAAGGGACGCCCATACAGTATGGAGGAAAGGGGACTAGGGACTAAGAGTACGTTAGTCACTGCGGTGAGTTACTTATCATTTTTTTATGGCATTGAACACTGAAGAACGGCAGAAAGGTATTATTGACGGATAACTGCCCCCATGGTCCACCTCTGGGCCCTAGAGACTGGTTAGGTCACTTTTATTCCCTTTTTGCACCCAAGAAATATCCTTCTAAAGAACACTTTTTTTTTTTACTTGCCTTTCAGCCCAGATTACTCAGAATAAGCAAAGATAGCAAGGTGCAGCACTGTGCTCTTTCTTCGGGGGCAGGTTTTTGTGTAGTGGTTTTCTATTTAGTTATTTTTCCAGATGGTGTGTTTAAAAGTATATATTTTCGAAGGGATTGTCCTCCGACGTATTCCTTATCTTTGATAGATCATCTCCCAGCTTGCTGGCCTCGGAAAACTTTTTAGTAGAGGGCGCGGCGCTGCGCGTCGACGTCCCTCGACAGCCTCCGTATCGGCGCCAACGTCATCACGTGTATAAATAGACTTGCGCACCGTCCGTTGCTCAGTTCCGTTTATGCGCTTCGTTGGGCCTCGGAATATCGTTGCTCAGTTCTTCAGTCAAATCTACTTCATTATTCCTTGTGAATACCGACTCGTACTCGATGGCTTCCTCATCCGAACCGACGACTCCACGGTCCGGCTTCAAAAAATGTCGAGACCGTGGAAAGAAAATGTCGTTGACGGATTCTCACAGGATCTGTTTGTGGTGCCTGGGAGTCGAGCACCATTGTTCGGAGTGGGAGGACTGCATGTCCATGATGGCGAAAGCCTTGAAGGAGCGTAAGGGGAAGCTCGAGAGAGGTAAGGCAGTTAAAACTTCTTCGAAAGTTTCCTCGGTGGAGTCGAGACATTCGTCTCCTCGCCATCACAAAAGACATTTTCGTTCTAGGTCTCGAAGCAGTTCCCATCACTCTTCGAGATCTAAGCATTCAAAAAAGAGACGTCGAAGATCCCCTTCCCCGTCTTCTTCTTCTTCCGTTTCCCCGAAAAGGGTCTCCTGCCCCACAAAACGTAGCTCTCGGGCTGAGTGGGCGGAATGCAGGAAAAAAATGCTTAGCGTCTTCGAGTAAGCGGCCTCGACCCCCTCGAAGACTGCTGAGGGCGATACCCTGGGTGAAAGACCCGAAAAATCAAACCGCCGCGAGTCGCAGCACCCGGCGAAAGAAGCCACTCGAGAGCGTCACAAACCCTCGAGTAAAGGCAAAGTTGCGTCTTCGCCGTCGTTGAAGATCCCTTCGACGCATAGATCGACGTCTTCGACGCCGTTATTGAAGGGTTCTTCGACACATAGGTCAGTCGGGTCGACGCCGAGAAAGGACAAACCCACGGCTGCCTCACAGCCGGTGGCCATACCCAGAGCCTCGATCACGAGAATGTCGTCGACAACCTCGAGTAGAATTCCGATACTCTCAAGTTCATTGAGGCCTCTACCACCTTTCTCGACGCCTTTTTCGATGGCTTCGAAGCATTTAACGTCTGCGTCGTCGACGTTTTCTCAGCCAATCATGACGAATTTGGCCCCTTCTGCTCTGGAAATGGGATTTATACCATTTTCAAGACCTGATCACTCCAGAGTCTTATCTATTTATGAAGAAGGGGAGTATTCGGATCAGGAAAGACCTTTTGAGTTGCAGGAATCTGCAACTCCTGTACCAGAGGAATTTACCTCTGAGGAAAATAGGTTGAAAGACCTCCAAGAATCCTTACAGGAAACAAGTGGGTTGGACGCTTCCCCAGAAGTGGAATTTGCCAGACCAGACCCAGGGGAACATGCTGAAACCCCTTATAGAACCTTGATGGCAAGGATAATGGAGTTTATGGGGTGGTCCACACCCTCACCTGCTTTTCAGCAAGACGACCTCACAGACATCTTGGTCAAAGGTCCACAGGAGGATCCTGTGTTGCCGTTTAATGCAGCATTACAAAGGAGAATATTGGCAAACTGGGAAACAGAGGTAATCCCGGTGGTTAACAAAAAATGTCAGCTAAATATAGGGTGTCTTCTGCTGACCCTGAATATTTATCCAAACACCCAACTCCGGAGATTCTGGTTGTTCAGGCAGCTACTTCATCAGGTAGTAAATCGGCTTACCCTACTGTTCCACAGGACAGGGATGATAAGAGGTATGACTCTATGGCCAAAAAAGTCTTTTCTGCATGTAGCATGGCGTTGAAATCCATCAATGCTACCTGTACGCTCGCAAGGTTCAGCCACACACTTTGGGAGTGTGCTTCATCAGCGGCTGACTGCCTCCCGGAGGGAGAAGAAAGGGAAGCGTTCCTAAACATCATCAAGGATGGTAAAGACGCTATGTGCGAATCCCTTCAAACTGGCATTGATTCTGCTGACAGCATCAGCAGGGCCATGGCGGCAAGTACAACAACCCGGAGATTTGCTTGATTGCGAAAGTCTGGTTTTGCTCCAGATGTGCAAAGCAGACTCTTGAATATGCCCTTTGACGGCTCTTTTGTTTGGTCAGAAGGCGGATGACAGTTTAGAAAAGCTACAAACATCTGTGGCAGCAGCAAAATCCCTGGCAGCTGCAATCCGCCAAACGCCATATCGCCCCTCAGGAACCTCTTAGAGAGGCAAGTCCTTTCGCTTTTATTCCGCATTCGGAAAAGGCAGAGGACGTTTGGTTCAAAGAGGTCAAAAAAGATTCACCCGAGGTGGAGGGGGTAAAAATACAAAAGCCGCAGCAGCAGGTACCTCTTTACCATCGGCACATGCATCAGCCGCCTCTAAATCTCTCCGAGGACTCTCCTCACAAGACACCAGTAGGCTATTATGTCAGATGCTTGGGCATTGGAGACAGTTGCCCAAGGTTACTGGCTGCCTTTTCTACGCATTCCTCAGTCATCCACCGGGGAACAGCTCTCGGAAAGTTCCAGATCCGCTCCTCTTGCAGGAAATTGTAGACCTGCTGGAGAAAGGTGCCATAGAACCGGTACCTGTAGCGGAGAGGAACAAGGGCTGGTACTCCCCCCTGCCTCCGCCCCTCCCTCTTCCCCCCCCCCCCCCCCCTACTTCCTAATACTGAAGAAGGACGGAGGACTGAGACCTATATTGGACTTACGAGAATTGAACAAGTTCCTCAGGAAGGACACGTTCAAGATGGTAACTCTTTCTCGGATCCTTCAGGCCCTCCTGCTCCAGAACTGGCTGGTATCTCTGGACCTTCAGGATATTATTTCCATGTGCCAATCCATCTCAAACACAGGAAATACCTGAGGTTTGCAATTGGCGACTCTTATGATCAATTTCGTGTTCTGCCATTTGGGCTGACATCCGCCCCGAGGGTCTTCACCAAGCTAATGTCGGTAGTGGCTGCAAGTCTAAGGAGGGAAGGGATTCATGTCTACCCCTACATGGACGATTGGCTGATCAGAGTTGTATCTCCGGAACAAGCTCAGATCCAGCTAGATTATGTTTGCCACTTCCTTCACAAACTGGGCTTCTCCCTCAATTTAAAGATGATGCCATCACAGACTCCAGTTCATTGGAGCGGTCCTTGACACTTCCCTGGGAAAAGCCTCGCCACCAGAGGTGAGGGCTCAAGATATTCTGCAGATGTTCACCAAGTTTCAAAAGGCCAACGTCTCCCAGCCTTCGACTTTTTGAGGTTGCTAGGCCTCATGGCATCCTGCATCTTCCTTGTGCCAGAGGCTCGCCTGAGAATGAGATCTCTTCAGTGGGCACTGAGAACTCAGTGGTTGCAATTCTCAGGGAGAATGACAGACCTCCTTCAGGTTCCGGACAAGGTGGCTCGACACCTTCAGTGGTGGGCCTGCTAGGAAAACATCTTGAAGGGAGAACTGTTTTGACAACCATGGCCGGAGATGACAGTAGTCACAGATGCCTCACTCACGGGGTGGGGAGCCCATACCAATGACTTGACCATCAGCAGTCGTTGGTCTCCATCGGAGTCCAGACTACATATCAACCTGTTAAGAGCTGAGAGCAATCAGACTAGCGGTGAAGGCTTTTCTGCCATCTGTACAGGGGAAAAATGTCCTGATAATGACGGACAACACAGTGGCCATGCACTACCTCAACATAAGAGGAGGTGTAGGATCCCTGCCACTGTGCAGAGGCAATGCAGCTCTGGTTTTGGGCAATCCAAGAAGGAATCTCTCTGTCGGCAGTTCACTTAGCCGGAGAGAAAAACTTGACAGCGGACGCTCTGAGCAGGCAGAGTGCAGTCTCCCACGAGTGGGAACTAGCTCAGGAAGTCCTTCAACAGATCTTCACCCTTTGGGGAACCCCTCAAGTGGATCTGTTTGCCACCAGCATCAACAGGAAGTGCGATCAGTCAAGGGAATTTCCCCCGAGAGGAGCTCTAGGGGACGCGTTCGTAGTTGACTGGGAGTTTCCACTTCTGTACGCGTTTCCTCCAGTCCCTGTCATTCCTCAAATGATCAGGAGGTTGAGAAGGTTCCAGAAAGCCATGATCCTAATTGCCCCGGACTGGGCCAGGAGAACGTGGTACCCGGACCTTCTGGACATGTCCATCTGCCCTCCAATTCGTCTTCCACTCAAGGAGAATCTTCTCTCGCAGAAGGGAGGTCAGGTTCTCCATCCAGACATCAGAACCCTCAATCTTCACGCTTGGTATCTGAAAGGTTGAGATACAAGGATTGGGACCTCCGTGATGACGTCATGAAGGTGTTGCTTTCGGCCAGAAGGCCAGCAACTAAGTCTTTATACTGTTGCCGTTGGAAATTTTTTGCAGCTGGTGTAGAGAAGAGAATATCAACCCCTTTTCATGTGGTAAACCAACAGTGTTATCCTTTCTACTCTACTTCGCAAATTCAGGCCTTCAAGTTGGCACTATCAAGGGCTGTCTCGCAGCACTATCCATCTTCAAGCGCACTGCAGAGGAGCCATCTTATTTAAAATTACCCTTAGTAGTACAATTTCTAAAGGGATTAACTAATGTCTATCCTCCAAGACCGTTCCAGGTTCCTTTATGGGGCTGAAATTTAGTCTTAAATTTCCTGATGGGTACTCCTTTTGAACCACTCCACCCTTGTTCGCTAAGATTTCTTACCCTTAAAACTGTCTTATTAGTGGCTTTAACATCTGCTAAAAGGGTGAGCGAATTACAAGCTCTAGCTTGTAAACCCCCTCATACAATTTTTCATAAAGACAAAGTTGTCCTACAGGTGAAGCCTAATTTCCTCCCAAAGGTGGTTTCTGAATTCCACATCACTCAGAAAATTACCTTACCTTCATTCTATCCGCCTCCCCATCCGGGGAAAGAGGAAGAAAGGCTACATAGGCTGGACCCAAGGCGGCCTTTAAGCTTTTACATCAGCAGACTTGCTAGGATTAGGCAAGCAGACCAACTGTTCGTTGGTTACTCAGGGCACAAATTGGAACTACCGATAACAAAGCAAACCATTTCCAGATGGATTATTTTGGCCATTCTGGAATGTTACAAACTAGCAGGGAAAGAGCCTCCTCAAAATCTTAGGGCTCATTCAACCAGGGGTATCGCAGCCTCCTCGGCCCTCCAAAGAGGGGTTCCGGTTCGAGACACATGTGCGGCTGCCACATGGTCGTCCGCACATACCTTCACAAGATTTTACAACCTGGATTCCACCTCTACTCAAGAGACTAGGTTTGGCAAAGCCGTATCACATTCTGTTCATTCCTAAAAGGAAACATGGCGTTTTACTCCCACCTCCAATTACACACCACTGCTATGGGAGTCTATCAAAGGTAAGGAATACGTCGGAGGACACAATCCCTTCGAAGAACAAGTTACTTCTTACCTGGTAACGTTCTTGCGATGGGATGCTCCTCCGATGTATTCCTTATTGCCCCTCCCACCCATCCCCGCAGTAATACTTCCCTTGTGGTTGCAGCTTACGCTCCTTTAAGGTCAATAACCAATTCATGTAAAACTGTTAACGTCAAAATGGAACTGAGCAACGGACGCTGCGCTGGTCTATTTATACGCGTGATGACGTCAGCGCCGATATGAAGGCTGTCGAGTGACATTGGGTCGAGGGAGGTCCACGCGCAGCGCCCTCTACTGAAAAAGTTTTCCGAGGCCAGCAAGCTGGGAGATGATCTATCAAAGATAAGGAATACGTCGGAGGAACCTCACATCGAAAGAACGTTACCAGGCAAGAAGTAACTTGTTCTTTTATCGAACCTTGGTTGGACTTCCCTTTATTTTGGACTGCTGTACGATTGCTGTTTGGGTTGCTACTGGATCCATTCACACCCCTTTTTGTTTTAGAGTATAGCCTTCTCTTGTCCCACGCTACTGCAAAAGGTGAAGGAGGTATCGCTTAACGGTGTGGTTTTACCTTCATGATTGGGAATTACTCTTGTTTTGTAGCAGTTTGAGGGCAAAGTAAGCGTATTTGCTACTTTTCAACGTTGTACTCCTGCGGGACAGAAGTAATTTTGTCACTCTGATGTTTTAAAGTTCTTTGAACCCGTCTGCCTACTGCAGACCTTGCCCAACCTTTCCCATTGCTTACAGCCTCTCTGTTCATGTCTCTGCCTCAAGAAGGTTTTGCCCATAGTTTGAGTAGCACTTTCTATTGGATCTTTTAGTTTTTTCTCATGTTTTGAAGTCTGTCTTCTAGACCTCTGCTCGGGTACTTCTGTAGCTCAGAGTGCCTAGAAGTAAACCTGATAAAAACTTTAGTGAATAGTTTTCATCAACCCAAGATTTTGCGTAAATATTAGTGATTGTGCTTGTGAAGTGAAATGGCCTGCAAGAGTTGTAAAAGGGGAGACTAACAGCTGTTTTGTATGTAGTGGATTTATATTGGGTGATGGAGGGATTGGTGGATGGAGCTTTGTACGTTGTAGGAATGCAGGTAGTATTTATACACACAATTCATACATTTGGTATTTTACGTTTTGTAGTTAATTGATCAGAAAATGCAGCCTTTGCTATGAGACTTTTTCAATGAATACTCAAGGTAGTTTAATATCTTTAGTTGTATGCTAATCTTCAAATCTTTGCTGAATTAAACCAGGCTTTGTCCCATAGAATAAGAATGACTTTATTATCAGAAGTTTATTTAAAAAATACTTCAGGACACTCATTTTTCAAATGTGCACAGTAGATTTCACCAAAATACCAACCCCAATACTGCTGCAACATTTTACTCACTATTGAGAGCAGACTTTCATTCCTGAAGTAAAAGAACTGGCCACCACTTACTAAACCAATTGGAATCTAACGGTAGAAATACAGTAATGGAAATCTATCTGATAAACGCATTTCAAAGTAGCTGTCAAATGGTCCAAGATTCATAGTTGTTTGTACATGTTTCTTTTGTGTGGTTGTCTCATGATAATGTGTAATGTTATGTTTTGGAACACACCTGCAGTAGACAAAAGTGAGTCAACACTGGGTAAATGGATGAAGTACTGCGATATAATCCTCACGTAATTAAACACCAATAAAGATGCCCTGGTACACAATTGAAATGCAGTGAGAAAGCAATTGTGGCAGCAGGATTGGGTTGAAACTATAGAACAGAGAGCACTACACAGATGCATGCGGCATACCGCACCAGAAGCCAAGGCTCTCAATAAGCTGCCCAAATATTTGGAAAGATTTCCCAGTAATCCCCTGAGAACAGTCTTTTTGAAGTTTCGATTAAATCTTTTTCAAACCAAGGAGATACAAAATTTGAGAAAAATAAGTGCTGAAGTGGAAACTAGGTGTAGATTCTGTGCAAACACAGGTGAAACGTTGAAGCATCTGGTGCTGTTTTCTACAAAACCTAAAGCACTGCGAAATAAACACCTTGGGTCTGAAATTGCCAAAAGACTGTCTCTAAGTGGGGAGGATTGGTGGGTAGTGATGTCTGAAGGAACGGATAATAACTTGGCATTTGCCTTAAAATTTTAACTAGACCAACTGAATAAAAGACTGATCAATTAAGAAAAACTCACAGGTCGCACGAGATAAATCGGGATAATGCGCTGAACAGTTAATGCTTGTTATGTATTGTACTGTGTTGGGCCAATCGCATGCGCATTTGATTGACTTTTTTCCTTCTCGTAATATTTTTAAAAGTTTGTAATAAACTGTTATTTTTTTTTTAAAGTTATGTTTTATAATACCATTTTTATTTCTAAATTTAAATTTTGGACTGTGTATTTAAAATTATACTGGCATTCTTTTTTAGCTAATGGTTTGCAAGGAACTTCCGTTACCTCCAAGTGACTTCCCATGGAGTGCTGATCTGGTGGCCATTTCTCACCTTGCTGCAGGAGAAGCTCAATCAACTCAGGTGTGTGTAAATCAATTCATTTCAATCACACAGTAGTAGTGTGGCATGTATATACCATGTTTTCTTTTGAAAAAATTCCTGAGGTCTAGAATGCTTGCATCCAAAAAGGCACAAAAAACGTTGTTGGAAACATTTTCTTGGACCCTATATGTAGGGTTCAAGAAGATCAAGCCATGCCTTGGTTTCAGGGTTTGTTGGTATTTGGCCCGATTTTTCAAGGGTTAAGTGTTGTTGAGCAGTTAAGGTTATACTCTCGAGGGTAGTATGATGGGGAAAACCTATATGGTAGCACACTCTACTAGGGAATGCCCACACAGTACATTGTGACAAATCTAGCAACCTTGTCACTTATCCTCTGGAGGGAAGCTCCACTTGCGTGGCCAGGGAAAGGCAGAAGCTACTTGACTCTGACCCTGAGGGTGGCTATCTGCGGGAGGACCACGTGGGAGAAGACCAACTCCAGAGCGATAAGACGATGCTCGATCAAACTAACCTAGTAACTGTAATTTCTGATGGCATACATGCACCAATACAACATGTCTATATGTTCCCCCTCTGAACCTCCACCCACATATGCTCTCCTGACTTTTCCCAGTCCCTCAGTTACCACTGCACCCTATATATATAACCCTGAGTGTGCATCACCTTTATACAGCGCTTTGTTGCTTTGCAGCAAGGTTCACACTTTAGAAGTCTGCTACATACAGAGATTTGAAGCGCTGTACTGAATTTTACCACACAGGATTTGGAAGGCTTCTGAGGGGCGTGTGTGAAATGCTGTACTGAAAGACTGCATTTTAATTAAGGATAAACTGGACTCTGCCATTGCCATCTTTTGTTTTTAATCCAACTGAGGCTCCAACACATACATTACTACACTGTGGGACACTTTTAAATTGCATATGCAAGGGCACTGAATCTGGAGTTCTCTGGGTGGTGAGACGTGAGATGGTGAGGCTTGAGGACATGAAAGTGCTAGAACTCTTCGGAACTTAAAAAGTAAATTGGATCTGTTTTGGCTCAGTGCTGAAAAGGAAATTTGGTTTCCACAAGCCCCAGCCTGGAAGTATGGTGAAATTGATTGTCCTGATATAGCCTTCTTGTGACTGATTCCTGGGGAAGAGGCACTACAGAAACAGCAGCCCCTAGGAATGAGGAAGCCACCCTTCAAACATTCTCAGACCATATCCTAAATACACTACACCTGTATTATGCAAAGCTGTATATTGTTGATAACGAGGTGGCACACCCAGAGCTGCAAGGATACCTGTCTGATGCTCACCCTCCCAGGCTGATCGAAGAGGCACGGATGGCAATGCACGCTCCTTTTAGTCATTGAGCTACTAAGCGCAAATGGAAATCTCCCAAAAGCAAAATCCCTTGGTTCGGATGGCCTTTGTGCTGAATTTTTTTGAAACACGTTATTGCACATGTTTTCGAAATTCGAAAAGGAATGTCGTCTGGGCGTGTTTGTAATATCCCCAGTGTGACGTCTACTGTACCCAAGTTCCCTCACATGTTGAGGTCCCTCAGATAGTTTTTTCCCACCATCATGGTCGGATTAGTTATACAGTTACACAGTAGCGCTGCTACTTTGCAGATTATTTGTTAAAACTTTAACCTCTTCCGAAGGTCGCAGTTCGATGCACATTTCAACGAACATCCTGAAGACCTTCCGACTGCTGAATTTGACTAGTCCTTTAGGCCCCAAACTCTTAAAGAGCGATGCACCAACCGATGAGTGGCCCATGCCATGATGGCAGAGTCTGAAACTCCTACCAGCGCCTAGAAGTCCGACGTGGAAGGCCAAGCTGGCGACAAAGACACACGCACACAACCCTGATCCGTTCTTTGATAGGTGCGTCGAAAGAAGACCGCACGCCGGCCTAACAACCATAAGTGCTGTAAACCTGCTTTGCTTCCGTACCTGCGTCTAGCGCAAGGCGAACACTGAACCGGTGCCAGTGGATGTGTGAGTCCCTTGACGGATGTTTCGCTAACGCCGAAACACACGTCGAAATCGCACACCATTCATTCTAGCAAGGAAACGTGCCATTAAATAGTCTCAAACACATCTCATGCACACACACCGACTGTCCCACAAAAAGTGACAGAATATACTTAGGCTACCTCTCCTTATGTTAAGTTATGCTAAAGTTTCTTATACTGTGCACTATTGCCACCTCTGTGGTTCTTGGCGCTTTGGTGGATCTGTAATGCAATTGGGGTTGATTAGTAGGATTCAGCAGGAAAAGAGCAAGAGAGCGGTGATGTGCTGTTTGCAGCTTCAGTTTGGTTTACACCGTTTACTGAGTTTAGGTGTGATTTTCGGATGGTGGCCGTCATGTGGCGTTGGGCGAAATTGTGTGGTTTGTTTCTTTAGTGAGGTGTTGTGAAGTATGTGTTTTCTGGTGCTGTAGAGGTGTGGTTGTGTTGGGAGCATTACTTTACCTACCCCTGCTGTATTGACTAAGTGCAGTTCCTCTCCCTTTCCTTTTTGTTCATTTGGTTTTTCTGTCTCTTCATAGAAAAGGCCTAGGGGAGACCCTAAAGCTATTGTGTTCCCAGGCCATATTTAATCGCCTTTCTGAATTCGATGGCATCGGAGCCATGTGCTATGTGTTTTTTGGCTAGTTTGATTTTCATCGTGACATCTTTATTGCCGCTGTTCTTTGTCTCTAATGGCAGCTCTAGTATTTTTTGGGACGTATGTATTGTTGCGTCAAATTGGTTGTTCTTATGTGTATAATTCCATCTCTCATGGGTGCTTAGATTTGTACGTCTTTGGGAGGTTACATTTTTTATAGCTGTAACAATCATCAAATGCAGGTAACAATTCCTTCTTTATCTCGTTGCACAGCCGTGTCATACAGTCAGTGAATTTTGCCACCTCCCGCTCTGCAATTACTTTCCGCCCAATATTCACTCTTATATTTCCATTCAGTTGATATTCGCTACTTATGGTAGTCGTGGGGAGCATAAGATACAAGGGGAGGTGATCACTGTCCTCTCGGCTGCCAACTGCCGTATCTAGTATGACTGAAAGTGCACTTTCGTTCGCAAAGATGTAATCAATTGTGGACATATTCAAACCACTTATCCGCATTGCGCTGTGGTTGGGCTCTCTCATTGTTGTTCCATGTAACATCATGATCTGGTATTTAAGAAATAGCTTGACCCAGGGTTTACCATAGATGTTAGATTGCGCTTCCATCGGGCCAGAACTCTGATTATCTATCAGTTGACCATTACCCATTCTAATCTGAGCATTGAAGTCTCCCGTGATAATGATGGGAACAGAAGAGTTCTATTCATCTAGTATAATGGATATTGTGGCTATATTTTCTTTATTATGTAAGCCATTGCGTGGATTGTAAACGTTTTGTTGTTATAACGTATATACATAATCTAATGGTCTAACAATGTGTACAGCCTAGATAAAGACCCAGAGGGTCGAAACACGTGATGGCTGTGTGCTTCTAAGCATTTTTCATGGTTTATGTTCCGAATCATTCATTTGTGCTTAATAAACTAATATCAAGCCAGCGGTGTGAGACAGTGTTTCCATTTCTAGTAGAGTAGGTCACACCTATGAAGTCCCGGTGGGAGTTAAATAGATGATGCGGATTGCCGTCAGAATCTAGACAGTAGGGGATAATAATCAGTAACGTGGGGAATAGAGGCACCTGGATTTGGGAGGGGTGTGCTGACTAAAGCCAATAAAAACCCTTTAACTGCCTTTGGCTGTTTGTGTTATTGAGGCCATTAGTTACTGATTATACTGCATACTTTTATAAAAGGGGCTTTGGGGTTTTTGAGGACACTTCTGGTTAATTTTATTTACTTGTCTTCTTTTGTTTGATGTTTTGAAACTTTCTAACACTTTCAAAGGCTCCAGAAATAGCTTGGGCATTTTACTTGTGTGAAGATGTGTGCTACTGCTTTTGTGTTCTGTCTCTTAGACTTTCTGCAATCTTTGCAATACTACTTTACTGTACATATTACTTGAAGCTTTAGTTGGAGTATATTTTTCAGTAATTATGCTATGTAGACATACCTTTTGTGTGGTGGTGTGAGACTAGCAGTGCCTTGTTTTCACCCCTCTACAGTCGTAAAAGTACAAAAAGACCTCTCAGCTATATTACATTGTCAGGGCTAACTTGTTGAATAATCCGTAGGCGGTGGGGTTGTTTATTGATCAGTAGCTCTAATTTCTGCTCACTTTCACCTGATTTTCTACTACAGTTTTTTGAATTCGCGGTTACCCACTTCTTCACAACCAATCTCCCCACCCGTTACTATCGTCTTGTTTTACGGACCATGGTCCTTTTTCTGACCTTGACCCCTTCCTTTACTCAATTACTGCATAATCACTGAAAAACCTAATGCTCCTACTATTACCTTACTCTTTTCAATTTCCCAATTGATCCCTCCGTCTTCCACATCAGTATTGCTATTCCACATTAATTCGTTTCCCCTTCCATTTCTCTAACTCCATACATAAATTCAGGCCTTTTTCCTAGCACCCAAGTCAGGACCTCCCTTCATTCTCTTGCTCCTCCTCAGGCTTCCTCTGCTGATCAATCAGGGTATGATTTCATTCTAGCTCTTTGCTCCCCTTTTGAAAATCTGTATCCATGTAATGCAAGAATTGTGCCAAACTTCTCTTCTCCTTATATACTGCATTACCCTACTCTTTTACTACAGCCTGGGAATCTGCTAAATCCTCCTACTTTAACAAACTGATATTTGCTCTCAACCCTACAAAACATCTCCACAATACAAGCCATGCTGGTAACCCCACACCTCTGCTATTTCTTATTCACTATCCGTCAATGACTTTACCTTCTACTTCTCCTCTAACATTGTTAAAATCTGACACGATCACCAAACACCACTTCCCCAACCCCTGCCTTTCCACTACTTACCATCGGCACTCGTTCTTCCCAACTTTTATGACTGAATAGGCACTCATCTGAACTCAGCCACCCCCTCCTGCTGACCAGTTTGCTCAACAGATCGTCAATGAAAATGCACATTTCACATGCTCCTCAAACTCCCTTAATTTAGGAATGTTTCTGGCCTGCTTCAAGGTAACTACTGCCCTTCAAATCTTAAGAAAGCCATCTGCTGAACCCATGCAAACTCACCTTGCTTCACTCCTTCATCACTATTCTAAAATCCTTCAACAACTTATTTTATGGTATCTCCACCTACATTGACCTGTGCAGCCTCCTCTAGTCCAGATTTTGTAGCAGTCGGTCTGCCCTTATGCATCTCTGACTTGGAGCTCTTCTCACCCTTGTAAAATCTCCTCTGTTCTAATCTTGCTTGACATCTCGGTTGTCCATGATATAGTAGCCCACCTCACGCTCCTTCAGAATCCTACCGACCTTGGCATCCAGGCCAGTGCTCTCGACTGGGTTGTCTCTCTCATCGCTCCTTTTCTTGCATCTTGGTCACCTGAGACCCAGCCTCCCTCTGCGTCCCTGCCGGCTTAATATTTGGCCCCTAACTCATAATCCTTTTCCACCCTCCATTGGGCAACTTCTCTCCTCCTTTGGATTCTTCTGTCATCTCTTTGCGGACAACATGCACATGATCTTTTTGTGTCCCACACTCACTTCTGATCTCTTTGCACACATTACTGCTTGCCTCTTTGCAATCCACTACTGAATTAATCTTCGCTGTCCGTTTCACACCTCCATTACTCAAGAAATCCATCTCCTCTCCCTGTCTCTAACACATCCATCTATTCTCACCGATCTCATTCCCGAGATTTCATTCTCAGACTTCACTACCATACACACATTCAAATCCTCACTAATGCTACACCCCCTGAGCAGCTGAGAAGATAACTCCTTATCAGTCCTCTTGTAAAAATCCCATACCAAAGCTTCCTGTATATAGGATTCTCTACATGCAAGTTCCCCTAGGACTTAACTGTATTTGTCTCTTTTCTCTGTAATGATTATTTCTTGCAACCACTGGTCAAATGTACTCCACCTTTCACTCTGATGAATGGCACCCAATGCAGGTTCGCTTCAGTTACTGTTGTGTACTTTGAGTGTTTCAGGTTTAAACACTTTGTTACATTAAGACAAACCCTTAGAAACCCCATAACATACACCGTAAATGGTGACAACAATTCAGCGTTCCCATGAAAATATAGTGCCACAAAATTATGTACATGTTTGATGGTGTACACATCTGACAACACGTAGCAACTTTGTTACTGGTAAGTAATCTTTCTTTATAAAGGCCCCCTTTATTGGGGAAATTGTGACCCACTTTATTTTTTTTAAGTCTCTCCTTCTGACTTCACTGTGGTTATTTACTGCATTCCATAGCTCTCTTGTTGTGCATGTTACAATTACAGCCTGGCCGTGTGATGCTTAGATTAATGTCCTGTAATCTTTTGACTCGCTGCAGCACCGTTTCCAAAGCTCTTATGATAATGAGCTGATTATGTGAGTAAAGAAACTGTGTATATTTTCTGACTGTTTAGTTATGTTGTCTAAAGCATCTTTACAACTGCAATGTTAACCCTTATGAAAAATGGGGAATAGAAGTGCCCAGTGAGGTTGCTGAGATTGGAATTTGGTTCAATTTAAAGGGAAAATACCTCAAAGTAACTTTAAAAAGAACTTGAGAAAATTGTTTATTTTTGGTATGACTTAATATTTTGCCCTTTGTGTTTTCAAGTCTGTAGCAGTGATGGCTGGCGTCTGTGAAGGAATTGTTCGTTACTGGCCCAGCCTTGTGCATGAAGGCTCCTTTTCGGAGACATCTATTGATTTTGGAGGCAACTTGTGTGCTTTTCTCACAGCTGTAAAGGTACTGTAAAACATCTACGTCCTCCAAGTGTACCTTCTCACAATCTAATGCATGTGGCTAGAGCTGCATTAGTCGGTTTTGTTCAAAGTTTTGATTTGCTTGTTGGTGTTTCATAAAGAAAATTCTGTTACATTATTTTTCCAAACAAAATGGAATATTTAATATAAAACCATGCATGCAGAGCACTTTGGAATATATGCAAACATTTGTCACTATATTAATACAGCACACATAGCTAGGAGAGTGATGTCTTTCAGTGGGGTGGTAAGTTAAAATGTATACATGCTGAAAATGCCAGTGATGAGGCATTTAATGGATTATTAAAGACCATCATGGCTGAAACTTAACCTGTAGAGGGAAATGACGTATCTAATGAAGGGTTAACAGAACGTAGATTGAAATGCAACAAGACGTGAATTCCTATATAATGATTTTAGAGAACTAGGCTTTATATGAAATGTACCAGCCTGCTATAGTTACTTATTTTGATTCACATCTGATTGATGTCATAATGGAGCCTCAAAACTTGGCTTACAGAAGAGGTTTTTTACTCGTATGTATGACCAGGTCGATAACCTGACCTTGCCACAAGGGGATAGGAACACATCTCAGCCTGGAATGGGAGCGCTACCAGGGTGGTACTCGGAGCCAGTCTTGCCAGGTGGAATGTGGCAGTTGAGGGCCCCAATTCCTGTCCCATCCCCAGATGCCAGTTCATATATGGGCATTACCCACATGCATCGGCCCAAACCTCTTGACATCAATGCAGGTCAGGTTTTCACTTTTCTAGACCCAATGCAAACGCTGCAAAAATGTGGAGAGCAACGCAAGCCCAGGACATCAACACATATGCACACCATGCTATTTACATCTCAGTGGTGGACTGATGTACAGAGAGCGAGACAGCAGGAAAAGGAACAAAGAGCTAACGTGATCCGCTGCCATGCTGTGTCCCTCGGCTCAGTGCCCACACGTATAACAGTGAAGCCACTGCAGTCATCCTAGACCACAAGGGACTTTTATTACAGCAACCGCTACTAAACAAGACTGTAATTACCTTGTGTTTTTGTGATCCTTTTGATTTGGCCAATGATTACGCCTCTAAATGGAAAAAAAATGCCTAATTTGTATTCGTGTTAGGTTGAAGGACTTGTTTGGTGCTGCAGATAATTGTATGCATTTTTGTAGAAACCTTTTCATTTTGTGGAATATTTTTCTTTCAGTGTTGTCTTCGATCCTAATGCATATAGCTGAAACCATATTTGTTTTTGTCCTGATTTGATTTTCAAAATATACACAGTGTGGACTACTTCAGCCTAAGGCCTTAAGTGTGAGCCCAATCTCTTGAATATTACAGAGGGCAATTTTTAGATATTATCTAAATAGTGGCTTTCTGCTCTCTAATGGTATCTCCATGCAAAACATGTTTTTTCCAGCAATTGGTTTAGGTATGGGAACCCCACCAAATGTATGTCTGTGTTTAGCTAGATCAATTGTTCTACATTTTTGTAGAACTTTGATGAACAAGCATTATTTATGGAGGAATTTCATTTTGTAGTTTGTAATGTTTGATGTAACCATAACTACAGTGCTGTGGCAGTATAATTAATATAAATAATTATAAAGTATGATTTTTAACAGGGATGGCAGTAGCAAAGGTTCTCCAGCATGGGGTCTGGCATGGATTCACATGCTCATGAATATTCCCCGTCATCAGGCTGGGAATCCTCGGTAAAGAAAAATCAGTATCACTTTCGTTTCTGATCGGTCTTTCGTAGTAGTAACCAATCGCTGATCTCTGCGTCATAGGGACCACAGCCAATGACTGCCATCTCCCTAAGCCCCGCCTCTGGCAGCCATCTTCAGATTTTTACCGCACGTTCAAGTGTTGGGAGTCCTTGTGCTTAGCTCTCGCGCTTTTGCTGCGTGTTTCGCGCTTTTTCAGGTGAATTTTCACATTTTTCCGGTTAATCGAGCCTCAAGCTCCACCGTTTCTACTCCCGTTAACGGGTACTCGTTGCGGGATTTTCCTACGCCCCTCAAGGGTGAAGATTTTGTCGAATCAACCTCTTGGAGGATTCCAGAAGATTTGCGGCCTACTTCGAGATGGCCCAGGACGCGAGTTCGTCACCCGGACCCAAGCTGTTTCGCAGCTGCCTTGGATGCGAGCTGCAGAATGTGTTTGAGGACGAACATTTGCGATGCCTCTACTGTCTTCATGGGGACAAGACTGGTGTAGAGAAGGACTGCCAGTTCTGCAAGAACTTGTCGGAGCGGACCATGAGGGACCGTCGATCTCGTCTCGCCAGCTGGTTGGAGAAGGGCTCAACGGGTGAGAAGAAGAAAGGGTCCGAGCGGGCTTCGAAGTACTGTGCGGGCGCCCCGGCGACGGGGGCCCAACACCAGGCCAAGTGCCGCAAGTCTGCTGGCTCCGGGAGCGCCGAAAGGTCGGCTCTTCGGTCACCAGGCAGGGTGCACTTTCCCCAGCACCGTCAACCACGAGCCAGCGGTTCGGGGAAGAGGAAATACGAAGCCCCATCCGATTTCGGGAGAGGGGGAGCGAGGCGTCGCCCCTCCCCCTAAGGAGAAGGCCCAGGACGCACCTAAGGTGGTGAAGGCCCCTACCCAGCAGGCAAAGGCCTCTATCGAGGCGATCGCGGCGACTCTGGCCAAGCCGGCAGAGACCCCGCCAGTGGAGACTGCCTCCGGGACTAGAGTTTCCCTGCCGCCAAGGAGGGAATCCTCTTTTCAGCCCATCGTCATGGCCCCCGTGATGGAAAAAGGGGGGGGGCACGGTAGCCTCCTCGAGCTCGGAGTCAGCCTCTGAAGGGGAATTGACCGAGGTCGTGAGGAATCTCGAAGTCCAATTCGAGAAGGTTCGATTCCGCAAGGAAGATCCTCGGGAGATAACCGAGGAAGACGACGATGGCGAGGAAGAGCAGCCTTCCCTTCCGGCGCAGCCGGAACCTAGGCCTCAGGCTAGCTCAGCGGCCACTTTGTTTGCGATCCAGTCCTTATGCTCTGAGATAAGGACGAGATTACCATGGCCCTGGCCAGAGGACCCGCAACCTGGCCCGTCTGGAAGTCCTCAGAACAAACGACGGAGGACCCAACCCTCTCCTCCGCTCGCCCCCCGTAAGGCCTGCAGTTCCCTCCTCATCCTCCCACGAGTCGGGAGATAACGGTGCGGTGGGCTCGACGACGGGTTCTGAGGGCGACGACGACGGAACGGGTCTCCCGTCGCACGGGCCTCTCCGCCCGACGAGATTGGCTCATTCCACGCCATGATCGCCAGGGCGTCCGAATTGTTCCAGCTCTGCCCGGAGGAGCAGAAAAAGGAAGGTTTCCTCTATCGGCACCGGGAGGCCCAGAGGAAGACTGTCATCGCGGTGCCTCTAATCGATGACATCTGGGAGGAGGGCCTGTCGGTACTCAAGAACCCCTCCACAGCACCAGCCAAACGGGACCGGTACGAGAAGTACCGGGTCCCCGAGACTGCTCCCTTGTTCCTCAGGGCCCAGCCAACGCCAGACTCGGTCGTCTCGGCGGCGGCGAAGAAGAAAGCGGCGGGGGTCAGGGGCTTCAACGTCGAATTCCCCTCCGGACGGCGAGGGAAAGAAGTTGGAAGCCATGGGGCGACGGGTCATTTCGTCAGCGGCGACGACGATCAAAGCGGCCAACACCCTGGCGATCGTGGCCCGTTACGACAGGGAGCTCTGGTTTAAGCTGGCCCCCATATTGGACTTCCTACCGGACGACAAGAGGTCCGAGGCCCTGGAAATACTTCAAGAAGGCGAGGTGGCGTCGGACCACGCCATAACGGTGGCAACCGATATTGCCGATACCGGGTTCCGCCAGCTGGGCAACAGAGTTTGCCTACGACGACGGGGTTGGCTCCGGGCGACCGACTTCCGTCAGGACGTCCAGACCAGGGTGTTGGACATGCCGTTCGACGGCAGCAACTTGTTCGGGAAGGCGGTGGACGAATCCCTCCAAGCCATAAAGACGGACATGGAGACGGCCCACGCCCTAGGAGCCCTTCAGCAACAACGGCATATCCCGCAACTGCTGTTGGAAGTACGGGCAATGCTCAGGAAAGGCGCCATCGAGCTCGTCCCGAAGAGGCTCCGGGGCTCCGGGGTGTACTCCAGGTACTTCCTCGTCAGGAAGAAGACGGGCGGCTGGCACCCCACCCTGGACATTCGTCGTTTGAACAAATACATCAGGTCACAAAAGTTCAGGAGGAAGGCGACTTTCTATCGTCGCTGGATCTGGAGGATGCATACTTCCACGTTCCCAACCTCAAAAGTCACCGAAAGTTCCTCAGGTTCGTCGTCCAGGGACGCCACTACCAATTCGGAGCACTGCCGTTCGGATTGAAGTCGGCCCCCAGGGTCTTTACCAAGTGCCTAGCACCTGTGGCGGCGCGGCTGCGCCTGCAAGGGATTCACGTCTACCCCTACCTGGACGACTGGCTCATCCGCTCAAGGACGAGGGATCTCGCTGTCGAACACACTGCGAGGACCGTCTAGCTACTCACAGACCTGGGATTCGCCATAAATTACCCAAAGTCCCACCTGGTGCCGTCGCAGGTGGCCCTGTTTCTGGGAGCGAAGCTCGATACAGTGAGGCGCCTGGCGGCACCGTCGGAAGAACGGACGAAGACCATTCTGGGCAAAGTGCAGCGCCTGCTAGCCACGGACGTGGCCAGGGTGAGGTCCATCAAGTCCCTCCTGGGGATGATGTCCTCTTGCATCTACCTGGTGCGCCTCTGCAGACTACGGATGCGCCCTCTTCAAGAATTTCTCGACGCCCGTTGGATGCAGGCGACGGGCACCTTCGAAGACAGAGTCCCCCTCAACGAGGTGTTCCGGCGGGCGATTCAGTGGTGGGGCGTTCGAGCGCACCTCACGGCGCGCAAGGTCTTTCAGACACCGGCGTACCTGGAGACGGTGACGACGGACGCTTCCCTGGAAGGTTGGGGCGCCGACACCGGAGATCTCCACGCAAGAGGCCTCTGGCTCCCGGAGGAGAAGCTCCTGCACATCAACATCCTGGAACTCCGAGCCGTGTTCTGGGCTCTCAAATCGTTCCTCCCATCGCTCAAGGGCAAGGTGGTGCCGATCTTCACGCACAACACCACGACAATGTTTTACATACGGAAGCAGGGAGGCACCAGATCCCCTGCCCTATCCAAGGAGGAACAGGATCTGTGGCACTGGGCGGTCGCCCAGGGGATGTTCCTGGTTTCCTTCCACCTGGCAGGAGAAAGAAACACCATTGCCGACTCGCTCAGCAGGGAGCTGCGAGCGTGTCACGAGTGGGAGCTGCGCCAGGATCAGGTGGATCAACTCTTCCGACGATGGGGCAAACCCCAAATCGACCTGTTCGCAACAGCGACGAACTCAAAGTGCCAGAGGTTCGCCAGCAGGTTTCCCCAGCCGAGAAGCATGGGCGATGCATTCTCGTTCCCCTGGGACGGCCTATACCTGTATGCGTTCCCTCCGTTGCCGTTTCTGCTTCAACTCATCAACCAGCTCAAGAGGTCCCGGTGCAGGATGATCCTCGTCGCACCGGCGTGGCCGAGGCAGATCTGGTTCCCGGACCTTCTGGACTTGTCAACGTCCCCATCCATCAAGCTGTCGGCGGACGCGGATCTTCTTTCCAGAGAAGGAGGCGCCATCTTCCACCACGACCCGGCGTCGCTGAACCTGCAGGCTTGGCTCCTGCAGCGCTAGAGTTTGGAGGGTACGATATACCGGCCGACTGCAGAGAGGTTCTTGCAAAGGCCAGGGCGTCCTCTACTCTCAAATGCTACGGTCACAAGTGGAAGAGGTTCTCTATCTGGTGCCGAGCACAGAAGATCAACCCCCTACGGATTACGGCCCCTAAAGTGTTGCCGTACCTGCTATCGTTGGCAAAGGCTGGGCTAGCCCACGCCTCCATTAAGATTCATCTGGTGGCGATCTCCAGATATACCAGAACCACAGGACGGACGTCCCTGTGGTCCCATCGACTGGTAAAATTTATGAAAGGACTGTTCCCGTCGTTCCCGCTGGTGAAGGCCCCGGCCCCGGCGTGGGAACTTAACGTGGTGCTGACTAGGCTCATGAGGCCCCCATTTGAGCCAATGCACTCCGCACCGATGAAGTTTGTGTCGTGGAAGACTGCATTCCTGGTGGCCATTACCTCCGCACGACGAGTGGGAGAGATCCAGGCCCTATCCTGCAAAGCACCGTACTTGACTTTCCATGCCTCGAGGGTGGTGCTTAGGACGCACCCCTCCTTTATGCCCAAGGTGCCTTCGGACTTCCATCTTAACGAGCCCCTGGTGTTACCTGTTTTCTTCCCGTCTCCTTCGTCGCGGGCCGAGAGGACTTTGCACTAGAGCGCTGAAGTTCTACGTGGACCGCACGAAGTTTTCAGAGGACATCACAGCTGTTTGTGAACTTTGGACCTGTGAATCAAGGCTCTCTCGAAGTCTTCTATTTCCAGATGGCTTTCCGGCTGCATCATGCACTGCCACAGGTTGGTTAACCGACCGCTGCCAAGCCGTCCGAGAGCCCATTCGACCAGAGCGATCGCTGCTACTACGGCGTTCCTATCTGGTGTGCCCCTGCTGGACATCTGCAGGGCTGCTACGTGGAGGTCGACGCACACCTTCACGAGATTCTACTGCGTCGATCGAGATTCCAGGGAGGAGTCCAGGGTCGGCCAAGCAGTGCTGCGCATCCTGTTTGCTTAAGGTGAGCCTGGTGAGGAGGTAAGAGATGCTTAATGTTGAGTTGTTGTATTGCTTAATGTTGAGCCTTTTGCCACCTCCCGTGGTTGTGCATGTGTGTACTGCTATGTATTCTTATATTCATGAGCATGTGAATCCATGCCAGACCCCATGCTGGAGAAGGAACAAGTTATTTACCTGTAACTGTTGTTCTCCAGCATGGGTCTGGCATGGATTCACATGCGAACCCTCCCGCCTACCCCTCTGCGGCTCTTCACTTGGTCATACTGCCACTTCACGTGCTACCAAATCTGAAGATGGCTGCCAGAGGCGGGGCTTAGGGAGATGGCAGTCATTGGCTGTGGTCAGTATGACGCAGAGATCAGTGATTGGTTACTACTACGAAAGACAGATCAGAAACGAAACTGATACTGATTTTTCTTTACCGAGGATTCCCAGCCTGACGACAGGGAATATTCATGAGCATGTGAATCCATGCCAGACCCATGCTGGAGAACAACAGTTACAGGTAAGTAACTTGTTCCTTGTGGTTACTTTAGGGACCTTAACAAAGATGTTCCTCTAAACCAACGCTTTCTTTACTGGAAATATATAGATCAGTGGGGCTTCTCATACCACAAATCCATGAATGAATAACGGTGAGGAACCAGGTAATAAACATCTGACCGATTTTAAAAAGGAAGACAATTCAAATTATTTAATAAAATGACTATTTAATCAAGCTCATCAGTGGGAGCAAACCATTAATTCATACTCTTTTAATTCATTCTGAGGGGAAATTAGAACATAAACTCCTCCCTTATTTGTTTCTATAGGTCTTGCACATGTATCTCATATGGGCAGCAACCCCCTCACAATACACAATATGGTAATAATACTAATTCTCCTCCACTTGGCTGCTGATTTTTGCAAATAAAACCCACTAATTTAAATGTTATGGTAATTGTGAGATCTTGATAAAACTTCAAGGGAAGTGCAAAACATGTTAGCTCGTTATGGACGCCTGGAAAAAGAGGTGCAGAAAACGCATAAAAAAAAAATCAATTTGAGTTATTGGACTGGATCCACAAATCAACAATTGGTGCTCCGGATTTCAAGATGGTGCCTGCTGGGAGAACGCCGTGTGGGTGAGGTCTCGTTAGGGAGGGCCTCCAAAAATATCATCGATGCACAGCCCTTAAGAGTCGTTATGATCGCAAAGGGGTAGTTTGCAGTTCCACCTGTGACCTTGAAAATATCCATCAGAGGAAATTGGGAACATAGAAACGGTTTGCTTGAGATGCCGAGTTTGATCAGAGTGTGGCACACATTGTGCAGCGGAACAGCGAGTAAGGAGAGCGGGGAGTGCACTGCAGACAAGGTACGGAGGAGCGCTGTATAGGTCCGGAGAGACGTGGTGTTGAGAAGGAGGTGCAGTGAAATCAAGAAATCAAGGTACAGATTCCGACCCCGGAGGAGAACTGAGCGCCTCGGATGACTGCTGTGAAAGACTGAGGGAGGTGTGACCAGTGTCTACAGAGCCGCGTTAGGGCTCTAATAGCAGGTTCCAAGATGAGAAGGTAGTGGAAAGCTGACCAGGCCTCTGAGATCGGTGGGGAACCACATGCCATTGAATACCTCACAGAAGCCAGGGGTGCGTATCAAGGCACAGGGTCAAAGCAAAGACAAGGGAAAATTAAGATCTATGGAAGCATTCACACTGGGTCTTCAAGTTAAGGATCTACCATTGGGATAGGTCTTGGAATTCAGGGGGAGTGAAGATGGGTTCCCAATTTCAAATCTGATGGGTAGAAGCGATTGCAGCAAACGAGAGAAGCAGAGCAGCAGTTCCCCCAGGGGACGACGTCTTTTGTCACGAGGAATAGGACAGGCAAACATATACCTTTTTGAGCTGACACTGGACACCCCCTTAGGGTGTAGGAGGCACACCACCTGCATTTCTTGATAAAGTGCCCTTAAAAAGGTGAGAATACATTATCCTGATGTCGAAAGGGAAGGAAACACCACCATGTTGAAAACCACAACGCCTTCCAGCAGAAAGGGGGGAGGGCGGTCTGCATCCCTGTTGGTGTCTGGGGAGGATCGCAGAAGGAAGCCCATAATCGGAGGAGAAAACTGAAGGAACAGTGGAAGGGGCAGGCAACCCCAAAGGCAGTGAATAAGGAAGAATTGTTCCAGTGCCTCATTGAGTTTCAAGAAAAGATCAGTGTCACTTCAACACCAATGCTCTGTGCTAAAGACTTAGCTGAAACAATCTATGCAAGAAATGAAGAGTGAGAGTTCTAAATTAGAAAAGATCATAGATCCAAACAAGCGTGCCCTACAGGAATTCATAGACGATACTAAGAAAAAATATGAACTCCATCCACATTGTTCTAGACTCTGCCAAAATCTGGAAATTCAGTGTGAAGAAAATAGATTGTGAAGGTCCAACATGTGTCTAGAATATCTCCCCGAAGATGTAGGGGATAAAGACCTGAGGGATACGGTCCAACATTTCTTTGGAGATCTATCTACTTGGAGACTCACCCAGCAGAAGATATCTGAATATACAGAATTCATTGCGTCCGATCCAAAAGTTCGGACTCAGGATGATTACCAAGAGATGTATTAGTGGCAGTGAAGTCCTAAGGCCAAAAGAAAATATTCGGAGGGCAGCGCAGACTGTCGGCCTTATAAGAATTAACAGAGCAGAAGTACAAATTTGCCAAAAGATCACCCAATCTATCCTGAAGAAGCAAAGGGCAATGTCTGTCGTGGTAAGGGCTCTAATCCAAAAGCAAGTTAGATATAAATGGACATTTTTCTTTTGGTCTTCTCTTCACGTGGGAAGGCAAGCAACAGCAAATCTCCTGTAGAGAAGGTCCGAGTATCCTGCAGATTAGAAAAGCAGCAGCAGGAGGCAGACACCCTACCCAATGCTACCTTCCGGCCAGAAACAAACTGTGGGATTGGTCTAGAGGGCTGCGTGGGGAGAGAGGTGGTCACCCCTGCCAGGCTCCTAGAGATCTAGGATGATTGTCGATTTATGTGAAGGATTGACATTGCAGTAAGAAGTTTGCTATTGGCCAATATCTAAAGATAGCCACAAAAAGTCTGGAAGGTCTGGTCAATGACTGCATGTTGAGGGAGTGTCCCCATGTGACTATGAAGACATTTTTGTGCGCAAGAAGATATTTCAGTAAGAGGGAGGCCCATGTGGCATACCCAGTGACTTGCGCCTTTTTGTAATCATATAAACGGTCTTAGGGAACCCCTCACAGTTTTTCGCTGGGTATTTTTTCAGGTCAATTGCGGTGCCGCAATGCTTTTGGGGGTCAATAGGAACTTTGATCCGACCCAGGGAATAGTGTTATGTTGGTTTGTGCATGTGGGAAGGGCAGGTTGGTGAATGGGGAATTTAGGGGCTGTAAGGGGGAAGGAGCATGGGATCCAGAAAAGCTATCCGAGGGAAACATTGTTTTGAATTTATACCGGATAATGCACGATTTCAAGTTTTTGGAGCATAATGGCTTTATAATAGGGCCGCTGCTGAGCGTGAGTGTGTGGAAAGTTATAAGGGCAAAGGGTACATACAAAGAGGCAACAGGCAAAGGCAATTCAAACTATAAATGTATAATATTAGGGGTTTGAATTCCCCAGTGAAGAGACAAAAAGTGGAACAATACCATAATAGGGAGAAACCAGACATTCTGGTATTTCAGGAAGCCCATATCCGAAAGCTTGATAAAAGAAAGGTTACGTTCGATCATATCCCTATATTTTTCAAGCTAATGCTGGGGATAAAAACTGAGGGTTGGGGCTTCTCATTGCTTTCAGGAGCATACCAAACATGACATTCTTAGGGATACAGAAGGATAGAGGGCATTGATATCTTTGTCAAGATTCAAATAGGAAACTACACTTTCACTATAGCCTAGCGAGCAGTAAGGAGGGAATTGAGCACAGAAGTAAGGGCAGTCTCCGTGGAGTGTTTAGGGTGGAATCCAGATTGAGGGGGAGTTAGGAGGGAGTGAGTTGTTACGAAAGCTGAGAGTTGAGTATATGCTAGGTGCTCAAGGAGCTTAGATAGGAAGGGGAGAAACGAGATTGGGCGAAAGTTAGAAGTAAGAGGGTTAGCAGAGGGTTTCTTCAGAATGGGTATAATATTGGCGTGTTTGAATGCAGAAGGAAAGGTGGCAGAGGCAGGTGTTAAAAAAGTGGTTAGGTAGGGGATGAGGTTGGGATAGACTTTAGGAATGAGAGAGGTGGGAAGGGGATCAGAGGGGGCAGCAGTAGGGTGGGATTTGGACAGAAGAAGGGAGACGCAAGATGGAGTGACAGCAGAGAAGTTGGACATGCAAGCAGAGTGGTTGAAGGTGCGGGCGGGGAAGTTGGAAGTAGTGGAGGAGGAGGAGGTGGGGGTAGGAGCATAGGAGGGAGAAAGGAGAATATTTTGGCATAGGGATTGCATTTTGGATGGAGATGCCCAAGGCAGTTCTGAGGGCATTATTCTGCAAAATTTGGAGTTTATTGATGATGGATTTACTTGCTCATAAATAAAGGGCATTGCAGTAGTCGATTTTAGATAAAGCTAGAACACATGCTAGGGTCATGCAACTTTCTGGGGAGAGAAAGAGTTTGTAAGAGTGGATAAGCTTGCAAGTGTATGCAGTGGTTGAAGCAGTTGCACTAACCTGTCTGCGTAGATTCAGGGAGAAGTCTAGGTAAAAACCCAGTGTTTTAACCTCATTGGCCACCTTATATCATTAGCATCAATGTTGAAAGAACAGTATAGGTTGCTCAATTTCTTCATGTTGGTAGGCGAGGCTAACAGAAGTAACTCGGTGTCTCATCATTCAGGCAAAGGCCGCGATTGGCTATCCAAGCCTGAATGATGAGGTACATTTTGTTGACAAGGGCAAGGTTTGTATCATAATCTCCTGACAGGGGCAGGAGGATCTGAGTGTCCTCTGCATAGTTAGTGTAGGTGACCCCCAGATGGTCCAGATCATTGAACAAGGGTTTGATGAACACATTATACATGGTAGGTGATACACATGAACCTTGTGGAACACCACAGGTGATGGGGATGGGGTCAGCTGCTGCAGAGGCTGAGAAGACTCTCATGGATCTATTGTTTAGGAAAGATTGGATCCATGCTGTTGCTTCAGTTGAAAAGTGAGCCACAGTGGATCGGTGTCTACAAAGCACCTTGTGATCAACCAAATCAAAGGCGGCTGACCGGTCCAACAGGAGCAAGAGAGCGGATTTCCCTTTGACCTTCAAGTCATCGTTCTGTATCTTTAGATTGATTAGGGCAGTTTCTGTCCCATGTTGGGGCCTGAGTCCAGATTGTCGGAGTCCCAGTAGCTTATGGACCTCGAGGTAAGTTTGAATTTGGTTACAAGCAGCTTTGTCAATGATTTTAAGGAGAAAAGATACTGTGGTGATAGGACGTAAATGAGTGGGGATGCTGGGTTTGAGTGTCGTTTTTTAGGACGTAAATGAGTGGGGATGCTGGGTTTGAGTGTCGTTTTTTTTGGTAATGGGAGCACCCTGAGTTCTTCAGATTAGTTGGGACGGTGCCTGTGTGAAAGGAGGCATTGATGAGGGTGGTTGTAAAGGGGGCCAATTCTTTGGCTATGTCTTTGATGATCGAGGCTGGACATGAGTCACCCTGGTAATTGGAGGATTTCAATGAGGCAATAATGTTAATTACTTCTTGGGTGGATACTGGTGCAAATTTGAATCGTGGTGGTTTCGGTAAAATGGGAGTAGGTCCGAGTGTGGTCTGCTGTGGAATCGGGGACCGTTTTAAGCTGCTATTTTCTTTTCAAGCCGAGTGATTTTACTAGTTAAGGCTTCCTGAATTTTGGTGCACCCGGTCTTGTCCTTGATACAGTTGTCAGTTGAGGGGATGGGAGATTAAAGCTCTCTTAAGATAATAAATAATTCTCTGGAACATGAGCTATCCTCATCAATCCTGTTATTATAGGTTTCTCTTTTAGCTGTCAGAATTTCTTCTTTATATCTGGCTGAGGTTTTGAGCATGTGACATGACTGGGGAAGGATTTTAGGAAGTTTTGCATTTTGGTTTTTCATTTCTTGGGGCTTTCAGTTTCGGGGTGAACCACGAGTTGAGGTGTGCTTTAGGGTTGCTTGTGTGCATTTTTGAAGGGGCAATGTTGTTTAGCGCCATTGTCAGGGTTATAAAGGTCCACCAAATCTGATGGGTCGTAAACGGCGCAGGGGAGTGTAGAGGTTGGAGGAGAGGTGAAAGTTTGTCTACAGTGATATTTTGTTTCTGTTAGGCAGGGATGGGGCAATGTGGTTGTCAGTATTAGGAGGGATGCGATCCTGAAGGTTAAATCCGAGGAGGGAGTTGTCCTTCCAAGGTTGAGGCTCAATGGAAGTGATGCTAGAGCTGCAGTTAATGTCTGCTATCCAATCGAGGATTATACCTTTGTTATGGGTGAGGAGAAGGACTCTGAGTAAGGGCAAACTCCACTAAGGTGTTGGCAGTGGATGTAGCCTGAGTGTCAGTCGGGTCATTGAAACCTAGATTAAGGCCGTGTTTCGTGTTTCGTCCACTAACACGGTTTCGTGTTAGTGGACAAGAGTGCATTCATTTCTCCCTCGAAACTTGATTCTTGCAACCAGGTCTCTGTTATAATGGCCAGATCGATCTTTGCCTCGCATATGAAATCTGACAGTTCCATAACCTGGCATACTTGTGAGCGGGTATTCTGTTTTTAATTTCAATGCAGAGTTACCTAACAGTAAATCATTTCCAGACACCTGTTCTCTGTTAATTAATAAATCAGTGGAATTTAATGGACGTGTTTGGATTTTTGGGCTACCGCCTGGACTAAGCTTGGCTTGATGTAGGCCCCATTATCAAGGGATCTAGCGGAACTGTGGCATTGTAAATCAATGTCTCTTCACAAGCGCAATCAGCTACAGCTGACTCTATTCTAGCCTTTCAGTTCTGTTGGATCTTAGAAATCAGATCCAATGCGGGACATTCTACACAGCTACTTCTTAATATACTTAATGCAAAACGTACGTTTCCCAGAGCTTTATCTTTCTAGTATCAAGAGGTTCCTGTACTTTTCACCATGCCCAAACACTGCTGACGTACCTGACCTTGCAATAAAAGGTCGCGAGGACTACAATATTCAAGGGATCTGTAGTTCTAATTACAGTTCTGATGCTTTCAGCTAGTTAGGCAGTTAAAAGAAGCCCTTGCAGCATACAACTCGCTTTGAAATTAATAAGTGAGTAAAACCCAGATGGGACTTTCTGACTCCCCTCCAACACAAACTCATGGAGTGTTGTAATTCTTCATACAGAAGGACCGACAGTTTTGAAACTCTGCAGCACACGTTGGGTAGTAGTGATGCACACAATGCGGTAGCTGTGGTTTGACTAAGTAGGAACCCAAATGCTGGATAAATACCTTCAGAAAATACTTTGGGGTCTTCAAGACCTCTGTCTGGTAGTTTACTGTTTTTGAGTCCAATGTGTAGGGGCTTGTAAGAAACTGAAAAGACAAATGATTTCTCTGTTTTGTACATGTTGCATTAAAAAGTATTTTTGTTTATCAAATTTACTTTTTCTTTTGCTTTAGGGTGGGAGCTTTGTTTTATCCTCTTCAACAGGCCAACTTGTTCGGTTGATCCCAGATGGTAGTGGCAAAATCCATCACCGTCCTCTTCAGCAAGGACAGGGTATGCTGTCTGGAATTGGACGAAGAGTTTCAACACTTTTTGGTATACTAGCTGCCAATACTGTGGTTACTGTAAGTTGTTATATATAATATTTTATTTTGTTATTCATTTTTTTTTCTTGTAATGGATGCAAATTAGTTAAGGATGACATTTGTTGCACCTAGCGTAAGACAGCTTTTTGGTCCTTTTCATAAGCCACAATGTTGGCCATTTGCATGTCTTAAATGGTGGGATATGGAGAGTCCTGAGATGGTTTTAGAGGACAGAAACAAGTAGACGAGAAGTCACTTTTCCTGTCCCTGCTCTGTGCGTGCGCCTATGGATGCTATAACCCAGGTGGCATCGTGGCTGTGGACATTTCATTTAATGTTAAACCTGGGATTGGGGTTGAAAGACCAAGTTACAAATGTTCGAGAGAGAAAAGACCAAATATGATTTGTTTCAAATAGCCTTCGGTCTTTTTTCCCCTGAACATTTCTGACTTGGCCAAACCCCTGCCCCCACCTCCATCCCCACCCCACTCCCACCCCCATACTTAATTTGCCTTTGACTCGCTGGCCCCTGCGACGCCTGTTCCCTTTCACATCCGTGACAGGGAACCAGTGCCGCAGGGTCCTTTCCTTTTTTGGGGGTGGGGGTGCGGGCAGGGGGATGGCTGCAGGGCACCCCCTCCGCCCAAAATATAGTGAGCAAGGGTGCAGGGGACACCCCTGCAGCCCCCAGCACAGAATGCGTGATTTGGTCAAACTTTTCAGCCGTTTGGAATTTTTGAACGGCCGAAATTTGGCAAAATCACGCATTCGGACATGTTTTCGGTCATTTTGGGTGAACCGTTAAACCAGTGTAGTATCAATAAGCAAGTTAAGATATGTTTCCCCCAATCTGTTTTTTGGCCATAAGGTCTGTCCTTTTTTTCAAATGTATCTTTATTAGCATATAAATTAAGAACTGTACAAAATAATTGATCTACAATCTGCACATTTTTACAGGCAAATCTACACTGAACAGTAACATACAAGAAACCAAATCAATTATCAAAAGACCATTGTTATTGTTCAGAATCATAAATATTAAAATTCCACCCTGCCCACACACCGCGCCCTCGCCTGGCACTAGTTAATAGATTGAGACGTCACTAGTGTACACAATAAAAGCTATTTGGGGCCAAAACATGTAGTGCTTTTCATATGGGAGCAAAACTACTGGCTTCCTTGTTGATTCCTATAATTACTAACACCGAAAAAACTTCCCAAATTGATAATAATTACAGATTTCTCACCATACATTTTTCCAAAAGGAGTACCACTCCAGTTCAATGTGACTGTGGGTCATGAAGATATGCTGTCATTTTTTCTGAATTGGTAAAGTTTTCTATCTTTCTGCAACCAATCCCCGTCATCTGGGAAGAATGACCTTTCAAAACACTTGCCTAAAAGGTCCTAGCAGTCAGGACGAGGCGATAAGCCTTGTGAAGAACACCCCTTGCTGATCAACCTTTAGAAAGGGATACTAAACCACGACCAAGGGCTCTGTTGCCTCCTTCGTCTTCTAATTTTTTTCCATCCATGTAAGAACTTCCCTTCAAAAGACATGCACTACACCAGACATTGAAAAATGTCCTCCCTGTCCCCACATCTTGTCCAACATAAATCCAATGCTCCTGGATAGATTTTAGACCATTTAGAGGTGGGAGCTGCCATCCATGTAAATGCTTAATATTATGTGTTTGGTATTGGTCAGACTTCTTGGATTTTAGTGTTTTCCTATACATGAGCAACCAGGGCATCTTCAATATCGAGAGAACCTTATGTTTTTCACATCTTTCTTTAAATCCCACAACCTAGACCTTCATATACCTCTGTATATCACTAAAATCAACCCTCTGTTGCTTGGGAATGTATCTAGTGTCCGCTAAAAGCAGGTTGGTTGTCTTGACGTAGCCAATTTCTACTTTCTTGGGAGGGAAAACACATTAGCTATAGGTAAAAACTGACAATTTCCCAGCTCCACCTCAGGATGGTATTCCTAAAGTTAATGGGAGGCAAACTGTGCAGGGGATGAGTGAAGCAAATATGAGGGAACAGGCTAATAAAATTCTAAATGGCAACAAAGTCACTCTTCCAGTTCTCCTTATTGTTGGGGAAAACACTTCCTTGGTATGAGGTGCCAAATCTCCCACAGCAGAGTGTACACAATAGGCAAGAGTTATAATATACCTGCAGACATTATTAGCACTGATTGTAATGATAAAGCTGGCCGGGGGAGGCACTAAGTTCTGAGGATGCAGCCAGGATTGTTTATAGTTAATACTGTTCAAATATCCTGCCCTCCAGAGGTGACCATCACAAATAGGTTTGATCCCTTAGCACTGAAAGGCCGGACGGGAGAGTCGGAAGGCTATAACAATTCTTTAGAGTACACCTTGCAAAGGGTGTCTCCCCCGAGTCACCAAGTGGCTAGTGATTACATAGCTCTGCCCTCGGTAGAACAATTAAAAGCAGACAATGTGGCCCTGGGCAAAGAATTGGACGTCTGTATGGGCGCAATCCAGCACAAAGTCTGTCGGTCTTTGCAGCCAGACGGTGGAACAATTCAAGACAGACCGTGTGGGTCTGCGTAAAGAATTATAGGCCCTAAAGGGCATGGTTAAGAAATTAGAAACTCCCACAGGGCAGGATATGTTAGGAAGGGCAAATACAAATGCCCAAAAAAGCAGCACCACTCGGAGCACTAGGAGTCCCAACCTTAACAAATGTTGCAAAATACTTTAATACTGATCAATGCATTCACGGCCAAGAATCCTCCAGCTAGGGCAATCGTGGTGTATAGTCACTACCAAAGAGTCTGGTGGGGAAACTGCTTTTCCCAGAAGCGCTTTTAACTGGCCAGTTGAGAAAAATGTGTACTTAGTAAACGTCCCCAAGGTGGGACGGGAGAGCAGAGAATCGAGCGACACACAGATTAATAAAGTTCCTTAGGTTAAGGGCAAAAAGATTGCTGCGCCATTATCAGAAGTGACATAGTAAGTTGTGAGCGCTTACCCCGCCTTATCAACCGGCTAAAAGATCATGTAAGGGCTTATTTACAAGGAAAAGATCTTGAGGGGCTGTTGACCATGGAGAAAAGATCCAAAGAGCTTTCTCCACTCCCCCCCCCTTCAAGGCCTTGAAATGGCGATTAAACGAACCCCCCTGCTGCATCGAGGGAATTCAGGAAGTGAGTCATATTACCAGCCCGCTGGGACACGAGCATCAAGCCAATTAATAGAATGGCGGCTTTCATAGGTTAAACCCAGACCAAGAGCGAGGGCTAGTTGGAACTCCACGCTCTCCCACACAGGGGGAATGATTGCTAACTTGCAGAAACTGTGCTTGGAAGCCCCAGAGCATTCAAGGGTTGTGGAATCTCTAAGCAGGGGAGGGGAACGGTGCAGTGGAGAATTCAGAATGACAGGACTCGCACCACTGCCCTGAAGATATGCTTGCTCACCCATCATCCCGTTGAGAGGATAGTACAGGGTTGGAGGTGGGTCTAATCTCATGGAATGTTGCTATGTTAAGTTAAAATGTAACTGATGATTAGCTAAAATGTATCCGGGGACATAATGTAATTTGGCTGCAAGAAACTTGGGCCATTGAAGCATTTACATCTACAAGGCTACACCACATTCTCATCCTGGCGATTCAAGGTTAGGGGGGGCCGATTGAGCAGGGGCATTTTGACTTGTTTGATGGGGATGACTATCTTTTCTCTTAAGGGAGAGCGTCGATCTCTGGAGAGAGGCACCAACAGAATGTAAAAAACACTATAATGGGTGATTTCAACTTTCAGTTTGAGCTCTTGGGGTTAATGGTGGATATCGGAGAGGATGAGGATAAGGTATGGGTGATAGAGGAGCTATCGGCACACAAACCGAAGAGAAAGTATCGGAATGTAGTCGAAGTTGCCAGTTTATTAATGCCGCTGAATCCAAGGGCTTGTAGCAAAGTTTTCGGGGGCCATCCCTGCAAATAATAATACAGCATGATCGATTACACATTAGTCAATCTGGAATTGTGGGCTTTGTTGAGAAACTTTTTTTTTTTAATATCACATTTTATTGTTTTAAATTACAATGGTACAACATACAAACAACCCTGTCCCGCCACTCCCTCCGCCGCCTTGGCGGGTCCGTCGGGCATACTTGTCGCGCTGCTTCATATTTGTCATCGCAACTGTGTAACCAAATGTGTATTACTGACTACTCTGCCAATCACCCTCCCGCTTCATGGCACTGGTTCTCAGTTCACACCCTTTTCCCACTTTCCCCAAATCTTAGCGGCCTTGGTTGGGTACCCCCGTGCGGTATATATTCTGTGTTCCTTCGCTGCACAAATGTCCATTTCGGCGGACCATTGGGCCTGGGTCGGACAGTCCGGGCGCCCCATTTCTGTGCAATATCTCGCTTTATCAAACCCAGTGCAGTAGATAGGAAAATACCCTCCCACTTGTTGGAATTATTTTCTGGGACTCCTAATAACAACTTTGCAGGTTCCAGTGCCACTGTGCGACCCAGGATCCTCGTCGGTGTTTGACAGCATTGCGTCCAGAAGGTTCTTATCCGTGGGCATTCCCAGAGCAGATGGAAAAAGGTGCCTTCCTCCGCCCGGCACCTCAAACAGTTGGGATCAGAAGCCCCCCCCATCCGAGCAGGACAACTCGGGGATAGTAGACCCGGTGTAGTATTTTGAGTTGTACCAGTCGGATTTTGGAATCTATGGCTATTTCGCGCAGGTGCATAAGTACGTTAATCCAATCCTGTGGTTCAATGTGGCGAATGCATTTATGGCTTTATACAAAATTGACGTGACTTTAGTGGGAATGTGTTATACAAGTAGATTGCGCTCCAGGGGCGTACAACCTGGTGCGTCCGCGAGTGCCTGCCTGTGACCACTGAGGGGGTGCGTCAATTGCGCATAGTGATAGCGCTCAGTCTCGGGGATTCTGAGTTTTTGTTGCAGTGTCTCGAATGGGATAGTGGTGCCATCTGCCATAACATTCCCTACTGTGGTTATCCCAGCTTCCATTCATCGAGCCCATGCAGTAAGTTTCCGCACTTCAGTGAGCATATAATTGTGCCACAGTGGTTGCGCCAATGTTACCTTGTTCCCCCAGCCTATGTGGGTGTGTGCCTGCCTTCAGGTGACTGCGATATGTGCTGAGATTGTTTGTGGACGGGGTCTGGGGAGGATCTGGTATAGTGTGTTGAGTGGCGTGGTGTCCTGGGCAATGGGTGTCTCTGCTCTAATGTGTGGGAGTTCACGGTCCGCATGAAGCAGGTCATTAACCACTGTTAACTGGCTAGCCCAGTAATAGGACCGAAGATGTGGCACTCCAATACCCCCCTCCCAGATGGACATCTGTAGCGTTGTCAGCGCAATACTGGTTCGTCCTACCTTCCATATCAGTTTCCTAATGAGGCGTTCTACTCGGACAAATTCTGAGTCCGGTATTGCAAGTAGGGCATTCTGCAGCACATACACAAACCGTGGAAGTGCCAACATCTTGAACGCCGCTCTACCCATTAATGTGAGGGGGAGAAGCATCCAGTGCCTCACGTCCTCCGCAAAGCGATCTGTTAATGGATGCAAGTTGTAGGACACATAGGTAGAGAGGTTCCCAGAGACCCATATACCCAAGTAGCGAAAGCCCTCCCTCTCCACTCGATAAGGGAAGTCCTGTGGAATTGCCAGGTACCCGCCTCTTACTGGAAAAAGAGTTGATTTGCCCCAGTTTGCTTTCAGACCACTAAAGTCACCAAAGTCCGTCAGCATCCAGGATATTATCGGACATGCTTGGTTCGGGTCACTCAGGTAGAGTAACGGGTCATCCGCATAGAGGGAGAACTTATCCTCTCGTCCTTCCGGCCATCGGAAGCCCGCACCATGTGGCGACCTGTTGAAGCCACTTTGCCAGTGGTTCGATTGTCAAAGCAAAGAGGAGTGGGGATAGCGGGCAGGCCTGCCGTGTGCCCCTGCCCAGCAGAAAAGTCCTGGAGGACCAAACGTTTACCCTGACCTCCGCTTGTGGTGCCTCTTATAGAAGCTGGACCCAGCTAAGAAAGGTTTCTCCAGTCCCCATGCCTCGCATCGTCGCCCACACGCTTCCCCATATCACAGAGTCTAACGCCTTCTCAAAGTCAATTGCAAGAAGAGCGAGTGGCGGTTCGAGAATTGGGGCTCGTTCAAGCAATAAATGAAGTCGGCGTAGATTCATTCTTGTCGACCTGTGCGGCATGAAGCTGCACTGATCAGGGTGAACCAAAGCGGATATAACCGATTCCAGCCTGGTGGCTCGTACTTTAGCAAGAATTCTGGCCTCACCTTTAATAAGTGATATTGGTCGATATTATGTACATAATTCGGGGGGGTTGCCCTGCTTAGAGATTACCACGATGCTGGCCCTTCTTGGGTCCAAGGGGAGAGACCCCTGTTCTCTGGCTGCGAGGAACATTTTATGGAGTGGGGTCACCATCTTGTCGCTGCCCAGTCTCTTCCACATCTCGACCTGGAAACCGTTGGGACCCGGCGTCTTCCCAGATTGTAACTGGACCATTGTTTCTGCAATCTCGGTCTCCCCTAGCTCTCTATCGAGGTGTGTTTTGTGCTGCTCCGACAATTGCGGGAGCACAATCTCGTCCAGAGAGGACGGGTCCATCGGTGCAGTTGGGGCCCTGTACAGATTGATATAGCAGAGGCATTTGCCAAATTTTATGCCAGTCTGTTTGAGCTTGTCCGTTCACATTGTCGCTGATCGGCCTGACATGTCTATGCCCTTCTTCCCGTTTCTCCAACCAGGCCAGTAACTTGCCTGCCTTATCACCACATTCGTAGAGCCTATTCCTTGACACCCTGTGTGCCTGTTTTGCGTTGTCTAGTGCCGTGTTATTAAGGGATTCCCTTGCTTTTAGAAGAGAGCGATGTGTCTCGGGGGTGGCATCTGATATATAACCGGTTTCCCATTTCTCTACCTCTCCCTCCACTTTCCTGTGTTGCTCTTTCCTTTTATTGCACGTCTAGGCGATCATTTCCCCTCTAAGCACCGCTTTGTGCTTCCCACAGTATGACAGGGTCCTCCACAGTGCCTGCATTTATTTCAAAATTGGATTTCTCTGATATACTCTACGAATTCGGGAAGGCCTAGATAAAAGTTGTTCAGTCTCCACGTCTTGGGAGGCAGCGGCCGATTCGTGCGAAGCACCATTTCCAGGGGCGAATGGTCCGAGATACCACAGGGTAGCAGTTCTGCATTTACTCTATAAGCCTTCGGAAGTTGGAAGAAAAAAGTAGTCTAACTTGGACAAAGATGCGTGGGCTCCCGAGTGAAAGGAGAAGCCTTGATCGACAGGGTGAAGTTCCCTCCACACATCACATAAGCCTAGCGCGGTTGAAAAGGTAGCCAACCTAGTGGGTATGTTAGGGTTGCGATTCCAGATGTGAGTTCGGTCGCTTGTATTGCATAGCGCATCATTGAATCCCCCCCCCCCCCCCCCAGGATCCACAAGTCTGGTTGTTGTTGCGCCAATAAGATGGCCACTTCTCTCAAAAGAACCTCCCCCAGCCCGGACGGGGAATATATTGCCAGTATGGCTATTGTCTCCCTCCAAAGCGTCCCTTGCACCATCACAAATCGACCGTAGGGGTCTTGCTCCACTGGACGCAGTTCGAATGGGAGACGCTTATGCAGGAGAATCAGAACTCCCCGGGATCCCTTAGTGTATCCCGCGTGGAACGCCAAGCGATAATTAGTTCTATGGAAAAACTAACAGGTCGAACCTGCCAAGTGGTGGGTCTCAGTGAGGAGGGCTACATCAGGGGAACGCCTGTTGAGGAACTGAACAATAAGTAGTTTTATGCCCGATCCCATGCCATTTACATTCCAAGTGAGAAATTTGAGGGGTCTAAAGCGATCAGCAGTTGTCAATGGACTCTGTGCGACCACCATAGGGTCCGTAGTGATTTGTGTTGGCAGTTAAGTTGTAGAGGATGAAGTGATGTGCATGATGAGAGTTTGGTGCGTTTGCAGTTGGAGACATAGCGGTCACTTGGGACAGGAGTGTAAGAACCAAGTACAGAGTGAGTTGCGGCATTGTGAATGGCAACAAAACTGGTGTAACGTCCCTGAAAATAAACGGTGTGAAACCCCCTACCCTCCCCCGTCCCCATACTCCTCTCCAACATGAAGTATCTGTCGCCTGAGCTCATATGGCGACCGATGTCGCAAGATCATCTTAACTGGAATGGACTGTTTCTAATTACCAGAGACTTACTGCTCCCGGTGCAGATCAGGTGTCTCAGGTCAGGGGTCTTGGCATCCATTAATGGCATGGCATGTTGGCGAAGAGGACACATGACTATTCTGGACATTGGTTTGAGGCCAGAAGCAACATCCCATTGTTCTTAGGTAAGTCGAATACATTGTTCCGAAGTGGCCAGCTGAAAGGAAGGTGGTCTCGGAAGGTGCCGGCAGCTCCCATCAGTTCTTGCATTTGATGACAGCCGATTTTAAGGTTGCTAGGGATCAGCGCCACCGTCTGGTTCATCTTGAACCTCCGGGGCGGGTTGTCGAGCAGGTCTGTCTCGCCTCTGGCGGGGCCCTGGCCTTCCTCTGGGGTTTGGATTGGTCCTGGTCCAGTCCCCATCGATATGGGTCTCTGCCCATGTCCAGGCTTCCTGCGGGTCAGTGAAGGAAACTGTTTTACCATTGTGCTGGATCCGCAATTGGGCTGGGAAGAGGAGCCCGTATTTAACATTCATGGAGTGGAGCTTTTTCTTCAGGTGTTCGAAGGATTGTCTGGTCTTCTGAACCTCACGGGTATAATCCGTTAAGAAGGCAATTCTGGCTCCGTTGTAGGTGATGGTTCCCTTAGTTCGGGCCTTTTGCAGGATTGCATCCCTATCATGATAATTGAGAAGTCTGGCTATGACCGTTCTTGGGGATGCGCCCGGAGTTGGACGACCCGCTGGTATTCGATGGGCGCGTTCCACATAGAAGTTGTTTGACAAGGATTTCGGCGCGAAGAGATCGGCCAGCCACTGCTCCAGAAAGAGTTCCATGCGAAGTCCCTCTGTCCGCTCCGGAAGTCCAAGAATGCGGATGTTATTACAGCGGGACCTGCCCTCCCCCTCGTCGACTCGTGCCTCCAGGGTCTTCAATCGGGTCAATGCTCGTGACAACTGTTGGTGCAGTCCTCCAAGATCGTCCTCCACCCCGGATACTCGCTGTTCCACCTCCCCTGTCCGGGTCGAGAGTTTTTGGAGATCATGGCGGAGGAAGGATACCTCTGCAGAGATGCCGTCCATCTTTTTCTCCATCGAGGAGTGAGAGTTGGCAATAGCAGCCATCACATCTTTCAAGGTCAAGGATTCCTCTGGTGGGGAGGGATTCGCCTCTGGGACCGTGTTGCGCAGTATTGGTCCATGGTGCTCTGCGTGGATGTTTTCTTTCCCTTATCTTTGCCCTTGTTGTCACCCAGCACCGATCAGCGGTGTAGTGAAAGCTTGTGAGGCGTGTCCAGCCCTGAAACTGCATTCAGACGCCTGTAGTCAGCGCGTATCTTGATGCCCTATATTGCGTCTTGGCGATGGGTAGGTGCGGTGCTGCCTCCCCGGGCACTCCTGTATTCCACTGTTCACTTTCTGCTACCGCGTGAAGAGTCACAGCATGGCCGTCCTGGTCGTCACTCCTTGATGTGCAACGCCACCCTCAGCAGGGTTACTTTCCTGGGGTTGAACAATTGCTCCACTACTCGTCACAGTCCTATGTGGGCAGGCACGTCAGGCCGGGGTGGGTTGGCCCTCACTCTCCCTTCTTATGTCTCTTCTGTTTGCTTCCAGAGGCGAGTGCCAGATGGAGGGGGATGAGGTGGGCGCCCCTGTGGACTCCGTCGGTTGATAGGGTGTGAGTGGTGCCGTCGCAGGTCTGGTGTATATATTTGCCCAATGGGAAGGCACCAGGACAAGCGCGTCCACTTGCTTCTCTCCTTCGGTGAAGTTGGCTGCAGTTGGGCTCCCCAGTGATATTAGTGTTTCCGGCGCCCGACTAAGGGGTTGCCAGGTGCAGTCTGGGGACAGCTACTGATCTAGAGATATTCTGCCGGTATTTAATTTGGTCTTCGCGTGTGACTGCCCTCCACCACAGCCACCACTATAGCTCCTTAGCAGTAGTTAATCCAAGTTGGACTGAGAGGAGGGAAACGGCCCGCTGCGTTCAGGACTCCTATCGCTCGTCCCGGTCAAAATGGCTCAATTACGTCTTCGGAAGCCCGGGGCACCCCCGCTGCTATTACGATCAAGGAGCATCTTTCCCGGCTGGACGGTGCCGCCATACCTCCTGCGCGTGGAGCCTCGCTTCAGGTACAGGGGACGGGGTCGCACGTCCGCCGAGATAGCAGGGGAAAGGAGAGGTCACACACCCTCACCGTCGTTGCTGTTGTGCCCGATCTGCCGATGAATCCATGTGCATCACAGGACCAGGTACTGGGCTGCAGAAGAGTCTTGTATAGCTCTCGGTTGCCTCCACACCCCTCCCCTGTCAGGAGGCTCGGGGCAGGTCCGAATGAGTTGGCCCTTCTCGGTCCCACCTCCAGGTGGCCGTATCCAGTGGGCTGAGGCCCCAAGGAGCGCTGGGGTTGTCCTTCCGGCGCAGCCAATCCGCTTTTCAATGGGCAGGCACCCATTCCGCACCACACCAGCAGGCGGGGACGCTTCTCCCCCGGTGCACCCCCGGCCCCAACAGGTCCGGCGGGGGGAGCACACAGCCAGCAGCCATCCCGGCAGGGTCGCGCAGAGGCGTAGCAGTCACCAGGCGCCCCCTCACCAATCTGCACCACCCGGTTCCTTAGCGCTCCACGGACAGAGGAACCGTCACCGGGGCTTGCGCAATTGAGTCTGACCAGTGGTGCCACCTTCCTCCCTCAGCGGCGGTCAGTGGTGGCGAGGCTGGCGGAGCGCGAGGGTTGCCGTCCCCTGCGTTTAGCGCAGGCAGCGCACCGCAGCCATTTTGCCCGGAACTTCCACTCTGGCCCGGCCCGGTGTTCGTATGAGGATATCTCCGTCAGAGGTGACCTCCAGGATCTAAAACTTTTGGGACTCGCTTCGCAGGTATTCACCTCTTCTTCAGCGTATTTTGTAGGTTCTAAGGCAGCCAAAACAGGATATTTCCAGGATGATTGTTGGTGGCCAACGGAGCGTCCAAGAGATCACGTCTTCATCGCTTGCCTGTTGGCCACGCCCCCACCCCTTTGTTGAGAAACTTTGAAGTAGTGCCCAAAATGGAAAGTGACCACCGTCCTCTTGTACTTCTTGCCGACTGTGCACTGCTAGGGATATCTCAGGCTAGAGACAATGGTGCTAATACAGTGCTTTCAACAACAAGACATGCCAAGCAGTCCATAAAATGAGTGAAGCTTAATACAGATAATCTACTACCTGAGATCTATGCCAGTATTTTACATGCTCTAGAAAACAAAATTCTCTATTGATTCTGGTGGCAGCTCAGACATCTCTGCTCATATGAACTCGACCCCTGATCTTGGAGAGTTCTTCATTTCAAATAGCGGAACAGTGAAAAAACATTTGCTTACCAGAACACTGTTGTATGATAGGGAATGCTGTGCTTCTAAGGGCAGTTTGGTAAGTTGTGCAAAGAATGTGGCGTCTAGAGGTGTGAGAGCTCTGCTGGAGGGAAGGGGGACCTATAAGAGATTGATGAAGAGCATAAGGAGACATTTGCGGAGGAGACAGGAAATAATGTATTGGCTGCCATTTGTAAGGATTAACATGGTTTTTGGAAACTTATGGGGGTAGGGCAGTCCGTAGAGCAGGTAAATGTAAGGGGTGTATACCCAAAGTGGTATGGCATCATCACTTCAAGGGACTGTTAAGTCAAATAAGAGTCTTTGCTGAAGGAGAGTTCCACAATGCAGCTCACTGTTCTGAGTAATTGGAACAGGCTCCCCTTGCGCTAAGTGATGAGGAGGTAAGGATGGCACAGAGAAGGGAAAGCTTCAGGGCCGAACACAGTTCTGGTGGATCTATATATAACAAAGCCCACAATTTGGGCCTCCTATTTCACACTTCTTTTTAATGCACTACTAGAAACTAGTGTTGCTCCAACCTCCTTGACTAATGCAGAGATTGTGCCCAAATCTTAAAAGGGTGGTGGGGACGATCCAAGCAATTATCGTCAGATCTCACTTTTAGATGCCAGGGGGAAAATACTTGCCAGATCTGTTCTAGTACACTCAGAGTCATGGATTGAGGACAACAATATTATAACCCACCAGAAGCAGCGTTTCAATCCAGTACCAGCACAATAAATCCAAGATTACACCTACAGCTTCTATGTGCTAAATAAGTGACGCTACGCAAGATGTACTTGTACTCTGGGTTTATTGACCTGAAAACGGTGTTTGACAGGGTCCTGAGGGTCACGCTGTGGAATGCACTCATCAGTTTAGGAATCGCGCTAACATTAAGGGCAATTCAGATTCTCTATTCCAAAAACGAAGCAGCAGTTAGGTTTAATGTAAATGGTAAACCTACACAAACTGTGGCCATCCAGATGAGTGTATGGCTGGAGTGTGTTTTTGCCCCAAAATATTGTCTCTTCATCAATGGGATTATTGAGAAACTGCTGGAATGCTTTAGCAGGAGAAGGGTTTCCTATCCTCGTGTTTGCGGATGATGCAGCCCTCCTATCACTCACTCGGGTAGGGCTGAGAATGCAATTCACCACCTTTGTAGAGTTCTGCAGTGCCTATTGGTTAACGGTTAATGCAGACAAAACTAAGACACTGGCCTTCAGAGTGAGCAGATCTAAGAAAAAAGCCAAGATCAATTTAGAATTAAACAGACTCCATAGAACAGGTGGAAAGTCAGGATTGCCTAGGTTTAAAGGTGAAGGAGGTTTGCAAATAGGATTCTCTAACAGCAAATGCGGGGGTAACATTGGTGTGGAATGGTGGAGCCATTGCCAGATATACAAATGAGCAGGACAAGGGGGCAGTGAAGGTCTCAATTGAAGCTTCAACATTTCAGGCAACAGGCGGCACTCTACAGGGCCAATTTATTCAGGTACCGTCAACTGCAGTAGTTTGACAACCATTGAGAACAAGTTTCTCAAAACCATTTTAGGCCTACCAACCAATGCTCCAAATTTGCCATCTTATCTAGAAACAAATCTCCAGGTATTGGATTTGTTATGCAAATCAAAGCCAGTGCATTACTCGGTTAGACTATGGACTACACTGAGGCTATCGAAGTACAGAGAAGCCTTGGTGGACGTTCTGACACAGGAAGGTGGTACTTCATTGACCTGGTTCGCTCGCATTAAGAAGTAACTGTATACCATTGGGATGAGCGAATGCTGTAACACGCCAGAGATGGATAATACTACCAAGCTTTCTGTTAAACATGCATTCTTGGCTTAAGTGGAAGATAATTTTGTCTCGGTCAACAAAACGGTCTCATCAAGAATGTATTGGGTAATGCAAACAATCCTTTGGATATGTAGAATATTTAGATAATGTGTATCCTAGATCAATGAGACTGCTATTTACTAAGCTAGGATTGGGCATTCTACCTCTTGCTCAGTTGAGCAATAAATGTAATACAGACTATTTGGATACTTGGCCATTTTGCGCTGATCAGGTTGAAACCATTCTTCATTTTATGTTAATCGGTCCTCAATATCTGGATTTTAGGCAAAGTATTCTGAAACCTCTATTCCATGAAAGATCCATCAGAATAACGCACCAAGCCATTGCCCAATGTATCATTGGTAGGATAGTTTGTAGTTCACACCGTAGCAAACTGTCTGTATAGGGATTGGAGGAGGAGGAGGAGGAGCCTGGCAAAAAATGGATATTTTTGCTATGCATCTTTTTGCCTCAGTATTTAAGACGCTATTTATGAAATTGTTTTTTTATCAAGTTTTATTTAGTTTTGTTATGGTTTTTTGATCTAATCTCTTGTTGTCTGTTTTCCCTTCATGTATTTTTAGAATGTGCTTTTTATTATTATGCTATGGCTATGGGTTATGCTAGTCGGATAATTATCACTGCTCTTATCTCACATGCTAACTAGGCAAAGCTGACCAAAGATTTCATCGCTCATGCGATGATTGCCCTCTTTAATGCCTTGTTTGGAGTCCTTGCTGCTACTACTACGTCATGATTATGGCGTATACCAGCTTGGAAACTATTGATGCCACTTTTTTATTTAGCAATTGGCCAAAAGTTGATCAAACAAAACCTTTTTGTTTAAAGGATATGTGCTATTCATGAAACTTTGCTTGACAACATTTTGTTACCAATGGCCTTTGCTTTCTATGTGATTTGATGTGTCTTGTTGTACTCTTAAAATGTTGCTGCTATTATTTTGCACTTTAACCATATGATGTGATGTTTTAAACGGTTTTATATTTCTTTATTTGATTTTAGGGATATGCTGAACAAAAAGCAGTATTGAATTGCTGACAAAATCCTCCCTTTCTCCACATCTCATCCAACACTCCTGGATACATTTTAGACAATTTACAGGGGGTAGCTGCCACCTATGTAAAAGCTTAATAGTATGCAATTGGTATTGGTTGAGACTTTGTGGATTTGCACGTTTTCTTATACATGAACAACCATAGCCCTTTCGATATCGGGAATCCCAAATCTCTTAGCCATCTTTCTTTTAAATCTTTGAAGCCCACACCCTAGACCTTCATATACCTCTGTATATCATCAAAATCAGCCCTCACCTTTCAATATGGCTGCCTGGTGTAGAGCTGCGTAACGAGCGGGCTCTCACCCTACCCGGCGCAAAATAATGGAAACAATGCACTAGAATTGAATAAACTCCTCCCCCAGGTGGAGAAACTGCAGAGTGGATAAAGTGACCTTCCCCACCCCACCCAGGGAGTTCCTTGGACTGGGCCCTGGTGGTGAAGCTGCCAGCAGCCGGGCTTCTACAGTAAAGGGGAAGAAGGCAGGCGACTGGCAGCATGAGGCAGCAAAATGAGCCAACAGTGATAAAAAGCCCAGAAAGGACACTGGGGAGGCACCCATTGACATCCCCTACCCAGTCAGCCAGAAGTCTCAGCCTGAGATGCTTTCAAGTGTGCCCAGCCTGGTGAAATCCTAGTGGCCCACTACATAACAGAGAGCTGCCGGGAGAAAGAAGAGGAGCTGCACTGTCCTCAGCTTCCCTCTCTGGTCCAACCACTAGCAAGACAGAAGGAGACCCAGTGGCTGGAGAGGACCCCACAGTGAGGAGGTGAAAGGAGCCAGGAAGTGGTGACCAGCGTCACGCCCTGAAAGGGAGTGAGGACCTAGACTGAATTTAAACAAGTTCAGCAAAGAACAGAGGGAGGACTGCTTCAGTTCTTTTGTCAGGCGTTCCCAGAGAGAGGTAGTATGATCCCAGGTTTCTCTGTAAACCGAAAAGAGAAAAGGAGTGAGCGGCTTTGTGAGGCCCCAAGGAAGGTACCTGAGGTAACGGAGTGGGAAAACAGGAGGAGGTGGGGTTAACACCCTCCCACGTGTATAACACCAGCATCAATGCCCAAAATCAAGGGTAAAGACCTACACAAGGCCCCCACGTCTGCTAAGCAGACACAAGAGGGCAATCTACAAAGACTGTGGCGAAAAGAGGGGGAGACGGCCGCAGGGGCTGAGCAGTTTCCGGCCCTGGAGAGAGAACATGAAGCAGCTGGGGGCCCAGAGAAAGAGCATATGGTCACCCAAGACATACTTCACCAGTATTTTCAGGACTTTGGGGACAAGATCTCAGAGACAATCCAGTCGCAACTGAGCCAGATTCGCGCAGTGCTCTTGCAGTCATTGCAAGAGGTGAAGGGGGGGGACATGGCAAGCTTGGAAGAATGGACGGACGCAGCAGAAAACACACTACAAGAAATTGCAGAAGCTAACCACAAGACGTGAGTTGGTGGAACGACTGGCACGGACACCCAAGATCTGAAGATCGCGAGAATCGGTCACAGAGGACAAACATTAGAATAAAGGGCCAGGCGTAAACGGTAGCACTCCAGGATTTGTGGGAGGCTGCGCAACCGGTGTTTGCGGACCTGATGCAGATAGAGAATGGGTCCGAGGTACGTTTGGATCGCATCCATAGAGTGGGACCTAGAAGAAGAGAGCCAGGGGCAAGGCCCAGGGATGTGGTTGTAGCCCTACATTATTTTGATCAGAAAGAGCAGACACTAGCGGCTGACGGAAAATCCAGACAGATTACCTACAACGGTTTGGAGATCCAACTGTTCCCAGACTTGGCTCAGTCCACCTTGACCAAACGACGAAAGTGGACCTTCCCATTTGGTTTGCTATTGGAGTGGGAAGTGTGAGAAACCTAAAGGTGTCTCACCCGCTGGTACCCTGGCAGCTGTCATCCAGGTGGCCAGGACACGGCTATCGCTTTTGGATCCAGTTCCTGGGGGTGGACCAGTACAGGAGGATCACCTGAATGAGGGGTCTTCGGGGAGTGGAAGTGGGACACCGGAGGATGAGACACGATATACCCTTCCCTGTAACGCCTTTTCCCAACCTTCCAGGTAGAATACCTAGAAACTTCAACCCCCACCCCCCTTCCCGACACAAAACACTTTATCACAGACAATTCACTGTGAGTGACAACGGACGAACGCCAGAGCCATATACCTGACATGTCCCAACACCTTGGTCAGGCAAAGTCGGGCAATTACTGATCATTGCAAACACCTGACTTCCATCACCCTTCCCCACATTGATGAAAGGCATAGCACGAAAGCACACTCTTAAGCAAGGAAAAGCACACTAGGAAGCAGCAGTTCAAGATGGCAGTTTAACACGAGGAGGAAGGTGGTGAGACCAGAGAGGGTTGCAAGGAGGGACGTGCCCTTGACCTCTAGAAACTGTTACTTTCACGAACCTTGGAAAGTAAGAAGCCTAAGACCAGGAACTAAATCTGAACAAACCCACCCTTTGCATTGATGGTATCCTGGGCTCTCCTGTGTCGATAATGCAGGCAGGGAGGAGCGATTGCCGCTGTGGTAATTTCCTTGGACCCTACAACAAAGCAGCACCAGTAAAGACAGCACAGCCTTTGAGTTGGAGAGACTGATAACAAACCAGCTTGTGCTTGAACCAAGGTTGCAAGTGGCAAAATTGTATGAAGCAAGGACAGTGTGTGATACGCATGTGATGAGTGACGCGAGTAATTGGAAACCAAAGGAGTGAATGAACATTTGGAGGCCAAGTAAGGTACTGTGTACAGAGTGGTCCGGTGCCACGTGGGTGCTCATTCGAAGGTCTTTGTTAGGTATCCAACTGTATAGCAACTATTTTAAAAAAGAAGTTTGTATCAAAGGAGTCCTGCAACGGGTCAAGCTAAACCCTGTGCTTTTTCAAAAGTCTTCAATAAGTGTAAAGTAAACTGAAATTCGCCCGCGCCCGGCTAAGGGAGACTAATTGAATACAAAGAAGGATCGGAGCCCAGGCTGAGGGGAATCCAGGGTGAACTGTGAGTCACTATTTCTCCAGCATGGGGTCTGGCATGGATTCACATGCTCATGAATATTCCCCGTCGTCAGGCTGGGAATCCTCGGTAAAGAAAAATCAGTATCGGTTTCGTTTCTGATCTGTCTTTCGTAGTAGTAACCAATCGCTGATCTCTGCGTCATACTGACCACAGCCAATGACTGCCATCTCCAGATTTTTACTGCACGTTCATGTGTTGGGATCCTCGTGCTATTGCTCTCGAGCTGTAGTGCGTTTTCGCGCTTTTTCATAGGAAAATTCTCTCTTTTTTTCGGTCAAAAGAGCCTCAAGCTCCACCGTTTCTTTATCCGATCAACGGGGACCCGTGTCGGATTCCTCTACGCCCCTCAAGGGTGAAGATTTCGTCGAGCCACGCTTTTGGAGGACTCCAGAAGTTTCTCAGGCCCATCTCGGACATGGCCCAGGAGAAGGGAAGCTCGACGCCCAGAAAGCTGTTCAGGGTCTGCCCTGGATGCCAGCTTCAGAATGTCTTTAAGGAGGATGAACACTCCCTTTGCCTCTACTGCCTGCATGAGGACAAGACGCACGCAGAGAAGGACTGTGCGTTTTGCGGCAATATGTTGGAGCGGACCATGAAGGACCGCCATCTGCGTCTCGCCAACTGGCTGGAGGGGAAGAGCCCGTCAAGCGAGAAGAAGTACGAGCGGTCTTCTAAGAACTTTGAGGTCGCCCCGGCGATGGGGGCCCAACAGAAGGCCAAGCACCGCGAGTCCGCTGGCACCGGGAGCGCCGAACGGTCGGGCTCTACGGTTGCCAGGCAGGGCGCATCCTCCCCGGCGCCATGAACCACGAGCCAACGCTCTGGCTCGGGTAAGAGGAAGGCCGAGCACCCGGCGAAGCTCCTGGAGAGACCCTGGTCGAGCTGGAAGGCCCCATCGGAGGGGGAGCGAGGCGGTGACCCTCCCCCCAAGGAGAAGGCGGTGAGCGCACCTAAGGTGGTGAAAGCCTTGATTCACCCTGCCAAGGCCACTATCGAGACAATCGCGGCGGCCCTGGCTCAGCCTGTGGAGGCTACACCAGTGGTGGCGACCTCGGGGCCCAGAGTTTCCCTGCCACCGCGGAGGGAGTCCTCTTTCATGCCCATCGACAGGACCCCTGTGAAACCTCCTACGGAGAAGAAAAAGGGGGGGCAGGAGGGTGTCGTGGATTCGGCCTCAACCTCTGAGGAAGAGCTGATCGAAGTCTTAAGCCACAGCGTTGGCGTGGAAGAAGACCAGCCCGTCGGGAGGGACCCCGACGTAGGAGACGACGAGAACATCGAGGGTGCCGACGGGGCTCCTGACTGCCCGTTGGACTCCCCTCAACCAGTGCCGCAAGACAACTCGGCGGCCATTTTGTTGGCTATACAGTCCTTGTGCTCGGAGATAAGGATTAGACTGTCGTTACCACCAACGGAGGAACCGCTCCCGGCGGGGGACCCGGAGCCAGGCCCTTCTGGGAGCCCTCCCCCTAAGAGAAGGAGGATTCATCCTCCACCTCCTTTTCAGCCATCGCGCCCTGTTCAGCCCTCCTCCCCGTCCACGACACGTGGGGATGATACAGGGACTAACACGGCCGCGACGGGTACAGACGACGAGGATCTCCCGTCGTCACCTCCCACTCGGGCTTCCCTGCCCAACGAGATTGGATCGTTTCACTCCATGATCGCCAGGGCATCCGAGCTTTTCCAGCTCTGCCCGAAAGAGAAGAAGGAAGGTTTCCTTTATCAACGGCGCGAGGCCAAGAGGAAGACGGTCCTCGCTGTACCTCTACTGGACGATATTTGGGATGAGGGCCTCACCCTCCTCAAGAACCCATCCACGACGCCGGCTAGAAGGGATCGGTACGAGAAGAAGTACCGGGTCCCGGACGCGGCCCCCTTGTGCTTTCGGGCACAGCCGACCCCGGACTCGGTCATCTCCGCGGCGGCCAGGAAGAAAGCGGGGGCAGGGGGGGGCGCGGCCTCTACGTCGACCTCCCCGCCGGACGGCGAGGGAAAGAAATTAGACACGATGGGACGCAGTCTCATCTCGTCGGCAGCGACGACGATTAAGGCGGCGAACGCCTTGGCTATCGTAGCCCGCTACGACAGGGAGTTGTGGTACAAACTGGCCCCCCTGCTGGACTTCCTACCAGACAAGAGGGCGGAAGCCCTAGAGATCTTGCAGGAAGGAGAGGTGGCGTCAGACCACGCCATTACGATTGCGACGGACATCGCTGACACTGGATTTCGCCAGTTGTGCAACGGCGTGTGCCTTAGGCGGCGTGGATGGCTCAAGGCTAAGGACTTCCGTCAGGACGTGCAGACCAGAGTCTTGGACACGCCACTCGACGGAAACAACCTGTTTGGGAAAACAGTGGACGATTCCCTTCAAGCCATCAAGCCGGACACGGAGATGGCCTGGGCTCTTGGGGTTCTCCAGCAATGGCGGCCGCCCTTTCGGAGAACAGGGTGCCTCCAAAGGTTCCAGCGGCGGATTTTCCACCTACCGTCAAGCGGCCCGTTCGTCGTCACAGGAAGCTTACAGGGGATGAGGCAAGTCAGGCGGACCCCGCCATCGTCGCCAAGGAGGACAAGGCGGCAAAGCCTCGTCGAAGCAGGACTGAACCGGCCGTGGGGTCGGGCCCCCACCGAAGCACCCCGGTGGGAGGCCGGCTGGCGAGCTTCGTCAGCGTGTGGGAGTCCATCTCCACCGACCGATGGGTGCTGGACGCCCTAGCTCAGGGTCACGCGCTCGAGTTTCTAAAGAGGTGCCCGCGCGTCCCCCCTGTGGCCAGGAAAGAACATCACGTCCCTCAACTTCTCTTGGAGGTAAAGGCGATGCTCAAGAAGGGCGCCATCGAGCTCGTCCCAAAGAGGCTTCGGGGCTCCGGAGTTTACTCAAGATACTTCCTCGTGAAGAAGAAGACGGGAGGATGGCGTCCCATCCTGGACCTACGACGACTGAACAAATTCATCAAGGCACAGAAGTTCTGGATGGTCACCCTCCAACACGTCCTGGGTCAACTGGAGGAGGGCGATTTCCTGTCGTCGTTGGATTTGGAGGATGCCTACTTCCATTTCCCATCCTAAAGGGACACCGAAGGTTTCTCAGGTTCGTGGTCCAAGGGCGTCACTACCAGTTCAGAGCCCTTCCCTTCGGATTGAGGTCGGCACCCAGGGTGTTCACCAAGTGGCTCGCACCGGTGGCGGCGCAGCTGCGCCGAGAGGGGATCCACGTCTACCCCTACCTGGACGACTGGCTCATCCGAGCAAAAACGAAGGAGCTCGCCGTGGAGCACACGGCAAGGACTGTCCAACTACTCACGGACCTGGGATTCTCCATAAACTACGCCAAGTCCCACCTGGTGCCCGCGCAAGACGCACTGTTTCTGGGAGCGAAGCTCGACACAGTGTCGCTTCTGGCCTCTCCGTCGGAGGAAAGGACGAGGGCCATCTTGGGCAAGGTGCAGCGGATGCTGGTTGCGGACGCTGCCAGGGTGAGGTCCATCAGGTCCCTCCTCGGAATGATGTCTTCTTGCATTTATCTCATCCGCCTGTGCAGGCTCCGGATGCGCCCGTTGCAGGAGTTCCTGGACGCGCGCTGGATGCAGACGACGGGCAGCTTCGAGGAGAGGATCACACTCGACGAGAGTTTCCGACGAGCGATCCGGTGGTGGGGCACCCGCGCGCATCTGACGGCGGGCATGGACTTCCAGACCCCTGGCCACCAGGAGACAGTGACCACGGATGCCTCCCTGGAAGGGTGGGGAGCGCACACCGAAAATCTGCACGCGAGAGGCCTTTGGCTTCCGACGGAGAAGTCCCTCCATATCAACGTCCTGGAGCTCGTGCAGTGTTTTGGGCCCTCAGGTCCTTTCTTCCGTCCCTCAGGGGCAAGGTGGTGAGGATCTTCACCGACAATACCACCAACATGTTCTACATCAGGAAGCAGGGCGGAACCAGGTCCCCAGCCCTGTCCAAGGAGGCGCAGGATCTGTGGCATTGGGCCGTCGCCCAAGGGATGTTTCTGGTGCCGTTTCATCTGGCAGGGATAAAGAACACCATCGCCGACTCGCTCAGCAGAGAGCTGCGCTCGTGCCACGAGTGGGAACTACGACGGGATCTAGTGGACCGCCTCTTCTGACGGTGGGGCACACCCCAGATCGATCTATTCGCGACGGCGACGAACTCCAAGTGCCGGAGGTTCGCCAGCAGGTTTCCCCAGCCGAGGAGCATGGGAGATGCTTTCTCGTTCCCCTGGGAGGGCCTGTTCCTATATGCGTTCCCTCCTTTGCCGCTGCTGATCCGGCTCATCAACCAGCTCAAGAGGTCACGGTGCAGGATGATCCTCGTCGCACCTGCGTGGCCGAGGCAGATATGGTTCCCGGACCTTCTGGACTTGTCAGCGTCCCCGTCAATCAAGCTGCCAGTGGACGCGGATCTTCTCTCCAGGGAAGGAGGCGCCATCCTCCATCACGACCCGAAGTCGCTGAACTTGCAGGCCTGGCTCCTGCAGCGTTCGAGTTTGGAAGATACGACATACCGGCCGACTGCAGAGAGGTTCTTGCAAAGGCCAGGGCGTCCTCAACTCTTAAATGCTATGGACACAAATGGAAGAGGTTCTCTGTCTGGTGCCACGCACAGAAGATTAACCCTCTGCGGATTACGGCTCCCCAGGTACTGCCGTACCTTCTGACGCTGGCCAAGGCTGGACTGGCGCACACGTCCATTAAAATTCATCTTGCTGCGATCTCCCGATACACCAGAACCACGGGGCGGACGTCTTTGTGGTCTCATCGTCTGGTGAAAGAATTCATGAAGGGACTGTTCAGATCGTTCCCGCCGGTGAAGGCTCTGGCCCCGGCGTGGGAGCTCAATGTGGTGCTGACCAAGCTCATGGGACCTCCGTTCGAGCCTCTGCACTCGGCTCCGTTGAAGTTCTTGTCGTGGAAAACAGCGTTTCTTGTGGCCATCACCTCCGCACAAAGAGTGGGAGAGATCCAGGCCCTTTCCTGCAAGCCCCCGTACTTGACTTTTCACGACACAAGGGTAGTGCTCAGGACGCACCCCTTCTTCATGCCCAAGGTACCGTCGGACTTCCACCTCAACGAACCCTTGGTGTTGCCTGTTTTCTTCCCGTCGCCTTCGTCGCCGGCCGAAAGTTCTTTGCACTCGCTGGATGTGGCTAGAGCGCTGAAGTTTTACGTGGACCGCACAAAGTGTTTTCGGAAGACGTCACAACTTTTTGTGAACTTTGGACCTGTCAATCAGGGGAAGGCTCTCTCAAAGGCCTCCATTTCCAGATGGCTCTCCGGCTGTATCATGTACTGTCATCGGTTGGCAAACCGACCGCTGCCTGGCCGTCCGAGAGCCCATTCCACCAGAGCGATCGCAGCTACCACAGCGTTCCTATCTGGTGTGCCCTTGCTGGACATCTGCAGGGCTGCTACGTGGAGGTCGACGCACACCTTCACGAAATTCTACTGCGTCGATCGGGATTCCAGGGAGGAGTCCAGGGTCGGCCAAGCAGTGCTGCGCAATCTGTTCGCCTAAGGTGAGCCTGGTGAGGAGGTAAGGATTGCTTAATGTTGAGTTTGATGTAATGCTTAATGTTGAGCCTTTGCCACCTCCAGTGGTTGTGCATGTGTGTACTGCTATGTATTCTCTATTCATGAGCATGTGAATCCATGCCAGACCCCATGCTGGAGAAGGAACAAGTTACTTACCTGTAACTGTTGTTCTCCAGCATGGGTCCGGCATGGATTCACATGCAAACCCTCCCGCCTACCCCTCTGCGGCTCTTCACTTGGTCATACTGCCACTTCACGTGCTACCAAATCTGAAGATGGCTGCCAGAGGCGGGGCTTAGGTAGAGGGCAGTCATTGGCTGTGGTCAGTATGACGCAGAGATCAGTGATTGGTTATTACTACGAAAGACAGATCAGAAACGAAACTGATACTGATTTTTTCTTTACCGAGAATTCCCAGCCTGACGACGGGGAATATTCATGAGCATGTGAATCCATGCCAGACCCATGCTGGAGAACAACAGTTACAGGTAAGTAACTTGTTCCTTGGGCACAGAAGGCCCTGATGTTGGAAATGGAACTGTGTCCTCGCATCAAATAAGCCAGAGTGTATGCTTGGCTCGAGTGAACTGCCTTGCCCTCTGCTGAAAACATTGGGAAGGGAGGCCAAAGGCCCGAACATCCTAACTTATCATTTTGGGAACACCTCTTTCTTTTTCATGAACATTACCCCACACTATTTGTAAATTAGCGGTAAGGATTGGCAATAGTTTTTTTTTAATATAGGCCCTTTTATTCTGACAAGACACCACTAGGACTGCATTATTGTTATTTGATCGCCGTAACTTGCTCCCATCTGTAGATTTAGAATTAGATAGGTGTTTATCACACCCTTGTGAAAGTTCAATACTCACCCTTGAACTGTGGTCACTTGTCTGTCTTACTGTTGATACCATGCCGGATAACGACCCGTGAGGAGTGCATGCAGATTCTGAAAATGGAAGAATAACCCAACCGACAAGAAAGGAGCCCACACAGGGAAGCAGCGAAGCAGAAATCGTGGGAATGGTCAAAGGCCCACTGAGGGCCCAGTCAAAAGGAAAAAGGTGGAGCAGTTTTTGGGGAGGGGAAAACCAGATATTGTTGCCCTACAAGAAACACATTTCCAAAAACTGGATACACCCAAGATAAAGCTCAAAGGATATAATCATTCATTCCAGTCCAATGTCCAGGGCAAGACGGAAGGGGTGCTAATTGCAATCCAGGCCCAACCGAGTATCAGTATTGAAGCCACCGAGACCGATGGAACAGGCAGATACCGAGCTGTTACTTTTTGCTGGGAATGGGGCACATATACTATTGCAACACTTTACACACCTATTACGGGGCAGGATGGATATACACAGCGTGCCCTTGGAAAATTTGAGAAATTTGCTAGGGGCATCTAATATTGGTGGGAGACTTAAATCTGGCATGGGTCCCGTGGGCCGATAGGAGTGCAATGATTTTCTATAGCCAAGAGGCCCTGTCTAGTAATTTCCGGGAGGGCATGGTCCAGCTGAGGTTGGTGGACAGCTAGAGAGAACTGAAAGGGGAGGATAAAGGATACACCTTCTAATCTCATGTCCATAGAATGTTCTAGCGTATTGCCATACGCCTGGGTCTCTAACATGATATTGGGGTAAATGTGTAGGGTGCAACTGGGGACAATAGTGGTATCAGACCATGAACCTATAATGCTAGTTCTTGAAGGGGATTGGGGGTTGTGGAAATGGATATTCCCCAGCCAGTTACTGAGATATAAAGTTATATATGATCTAAATGGCAAAATAGTGGAATTTTTCAGATTTTATTCCACTGAGGGGGCCAAGTGTTACGCTCACCTGGTATCCACGGCGGCGCCACCCGATACTGGATGGAGGTCTAAGCGCTATCCCGGACCCCGCTCTGCCTGGTTATGTGCCAGAGGTTGGGTAGCGCCTATAACAGGAGAATGGATGGTTAAGATACTGGTTCTGTGATAGGTGGACTCCCACCGGTCCGAATCCCCTCCCTTGGGGTTATTGCTCACCTTAGGTTTTTGTGCGTTGAACTCTCCGTCCTGCGCCTCTGTGCAGGGGCGCGTGGTTGGTGCGCGTGTTCATGGACCTAGTTGCTTCACTGGTCCGTGTGCCCTTTTGTCGGGTCCATGCCGGCTGTGACTCTGACTCTGCTTGCTGTCTTCCAGGTGAGTAGTAATGTCTTTTCCATCTTTATTCTGTCTCTTTCTTTCCCTCTGTTTTTTCTGTCTTCTCGGCGTCGTGCTCCACTACGCTGTTCCCTAACAATGTCTCTTTTTGTTTTCACAGGGATGGTTGCGATCTCGGAGTTGCCGCTCCAATGGCGAAGACCACAGTGAATGATTGATGCACAGAGCACTGCGCTGTTTATTGGTGTTAATTGCTAACCTGTGTTCTCTTCCCTTCTTTGTACATGCTGCAGTGATGTTCTGGAGTGATGAGCGATCGAAGCGCTGCTTGCCCAGGTAAGTGCTTTGTTAATGCTGACCTTGTTCCTTTTACCTTGCATTTTGCGGTGAAACCCGGAGATGGGCGAGGTAAGAGAAGCGCAGTGTGCTGCCAGGACTCGCTGCTTGCCCAGGTAAGAATTGTTATTAATGCTGTCCTTGTTTCTTTACCTTTGCAGGTTGCGGCGAACTCTGGAGATGGGCGAGGTAAGCGAAGCACAGGATGGATTCAAGACTGGTTACTTCACAGGTAATTGTTCTTGCTTGCTAATGCTGTTCTTGTTCTTCCAGGTTATTAATGGAATCCAGATCTAGGCTTTCAGGATCGGGCCGACGGAGAAGCAGATGAGCAGGAGGTGGACACAGTGAGCGTTACGCTGCAGGAGTGCAGAATAATGCGAAGCGTGTTCGGCTGTTTGGGTGTGGTTTAAATAGCCCAGGTAAAGTAGTTCCAGGCCAAGTAATTCCAGGCCCAGCCACACCCAAAACACTAGAACGCATGGTTTGAAATAAAGAAATGAGCTGCGTAATAGGCCTCCATGTTGGATTAAGGTCCAAAACTGGTATTGCTTTATTCCTGATAATGAGCCTGGCGCCAGAGGCGCCAGGACTGACTCCGTGTATGTTTCTGATGGAGTTTTAAGGCCCTTGGGGCCAGTGTGAAGGGCTGTAGCCTCACTGCTGCCAGGGGGCTGTTATACCTGAGGGGGCCAGGGGCATGGATTGTGTCACCAAGGAGCATGTGGTATTGGATGCCTTTAAGGCCACAATGAGGGGGGAACTGAGGGTGCCAGAGGGATAAAGAATGGGGTCCACTTTGGGTGGAGCTGGAAGGGAAACTTAAACAATGGAGAGAATGGCAGATAATATGGGGAGGAAGCTGCAGAAAGAATACCAGCTAGTTAGGTGTCAATTAGACATTTATTATTTATTTATTTTTTTGTATAGCGCCCGACTGCCCGCAGGCATCGGGGCGCTCACATATAGACATAGACAGGGCTCAGAGGGAGCCTAAGAAGGTGAGACAGGACAAATACATAAGATACTGTCATGATGCCTACCCCCGGGCATCCGGATCAAGCCCATCAGCCCCGGGAGCAGGCATCCAGACATTAACAAAAACCCCAGCAGCCCCAGCTAGGGGCTGTCTGGGTTCAGTCCTGGCGCCATAGGTGCCAGGCTCATAGACATTACTTACCTCATGCAGACCATGCTGCAAATAAATCCAAGCCAACGTGAGGCCTGGATGGGACTATTTTACTACAGGGACTATTTTTTTACTCGGGTGTGGTCCTGGGGAACTTCTTTCCTGGGACTACTTTGGAGGCTATTTAAACCACGCCCGAACAGCAGCACATGCTTTGTGTTGTTCTGCATCCAGCAGCGTGACTCTCACCGTGCCTGCAGCCAGCATCCAGTCTTCTGCCACGCCCGCGTGCCTGCAGCCAGCATCCAGTCTTCTGCCACGCCCGCCTCGAATCCGGAGCTCCTAGAATAAAGAGGAAGAAAAGGACAAGGTTAGAAAACTAACTTATTTCAAATTCCTCACCTGATTCCAGATCCATTTCATCTCCCGACCTGGAAAGTACATCAGTCCTGCACGCGTCGCTTCGCCAGCTCCAGCACGGCGCCATACTCGCCAGTTCTCACAGCATCTTTCGATCCGGCACTGTCTGCATGATTTCTTCGCCGTACTCCGGCACCTAGGGGCACAAGAATAACAAGGTGAGCCAAGGGAATCAACAAATACCTCTTACCACCATAGACTTGCCCGATTTACCACCAGCGGTATTATTCTCCATATCTTCATATGCCGCATCTGTAAAGAGGGAGAAAAACAACACGCTAACGCATGCAATAGTTACCGGACAGCGTTGGGTAAAACGGACTCTTACCTGAACGCCAGCAGCAGCTACGAGACCTTATTCTCACAAACTCAGTTGCAACTTAAGGAAGGAAGGAAGGGGACAGGAGTGAACATCGGGCACATTGAACTCTTTGAACTTGATACTTACCAATCCCGCCTGGGACTTCAGAGTCAATGCTTACCGGAACTCTCCCAACGCCTTCAAACCAGTGAAGTAACTGGTATCTACGCGCCCCTGCAAGACACGCAGGATGGAGAGCTCATCTTTTACAAACTTAAGGTGAGGTTACTAAGGGGATATCGGAGGTGATTAGTGGGGGAGAGCGAGAACAGTTGGGAGGCCATCCATAAAACTCACAGGTGGCTAATCCCTGTCTCCACTTGCAGGAAAATACTTCTTCGGGTCCAACAGACAAGAATAGGCGGACCAGTCCAGACTGTCATCTCTGCACTACGCATCACGTTGAGGAGACCGCAGCTGTCCGGGTCCGATCGACACCCCTGTGGGGTCCAGGTGAGCGTAACAGATACATAGTACTAGTAGGTCTGGACAGAGGGTTACTTGAAAAGCTCAGTTTAGTTTTTTGCGGAACGGCAATAGATTTGGCTCCAATCTAAGGTACTTCGGCAGTTTGTTCCAATTGGCTGCAGCTCGGTTGGGGAAAGCTCTGCCCATGCCGAGTTCCTTCTTATGTTTCTGGGGAGTCATAAGCCCACTTGCTTCTGATCTTAATGTCCTAGGAGGATGGTAGAAGGTAAGTTTGGACTTCAGATACGCAGGTGCCTTGCCGTATAAGCACTTGTGAGTAAGGCACATGGACTTAAATTGAATGCGCTCCTCTATTCTTAGCCAATGGAGATCCCGTCTAGCTTCACTAATGTGTTCTCTTCTTGCTTTCTTCATTCTGATCCCATTATTTTGGACCAGCTGGAGTTTTTGGATGCTTTGCTTACTAGCTCCTTCCAGGAGGGCATTGCCGTAGTCCAAACGCGACATGATAGTAGCTCTTGCTATTGTGGCGCAATTTTTCTCGCTCAGTAGAGGTCTAATAGTTTTAAGAAGCCCGATGTAATAGTTGCAGTTTTTGCTAATGTACATAGCCTGGGCATCTGAGTTGAGGGAGGCTTCCAGCATCATGCCTAGTGTTTTAACTTTGTCTGCTACTGGGATTTGGGTTTCTTTAATTTGAAAGGCCTGATAGTCAGCAGAGAGTTTGGCACATGCCTGGGTGGAGCCGAAGACCATTAGTTCGGTCTTATTACCGTTCAGGCACATCCAGTTATTGTCCATCCAGTCTTCGATGTTTTCGTATAGAGTGTTCAGTGTCAGGCTATCTTTAGTGTGATCCCCACTTAATTCTAGGACCAGCTGAGTGCCATCAGCATAATTGGTAAAGAATATCTGGAGTTTTTGTAGTAGCTCACACATGCTGCAGACCAGAGTGGCGGTACGGGCTTTTTTACACCTCCATCAAAGGTACCATCTGTGACGGTGTCTTTAATCCTTAACTGGGAGCACGTATACAGTAAAATAGTGAATGTGTAACCAGGAAGTCCTGGTTGATGTAATCCATGTATGGACTTTCCTCTAATGACAAGGCTGTCATTTGTTTTTGTCACCTAGGAGACGGAGTCTCGTGGGGAAGACGGAGAAAAGGACGGTTACGCATGGGCGTATTAAGAGAAGTTTGTTTTTGTTTATAAAGCAGCTGTTGGCTTCGGCCCTGAAAAGACGATACGAAGTTGCGCCGTTGCGCAGGTTGCCGAGTTATTATTTTTGGCTGAACGTTTGAATACAGCGACTGTGATCGCTGACTTTGCTGAGGGAGGCATCATACCGGAACGAGAGTAGGAGCCGTGTCGGGAGTGCTGAAGTTGACCGTGGAAGTGACCGAGGCGAGAGGCAGTGGACGCCGTTACCTTGGGGAAGCTGTCCCGAGGCAATACAACGATCGTGGCCGCTGACTTTGCCGAGAGAGGTAACCTTCCTGAATCGACGAAGGTGTTGTCACCGGAGGGCAGACGCAGATCGTTGAGAGGGCTGAGACGGGAGACCCTGGAGGCCGTTGTCCTGGAGAAGTCGGACAGAGCCAACTACGAGTCGTGCCTAGAAGAGGATGACGGAACGCAGAAGTCCTTGCCGAAGGAAACCGTAAGACAGTGAATAAAGTAAGTTCAGAGAAAACCCGGATGGGAGTTTTGTTGAGAGTGAAAGACTTTCGAAGAGGGAGAACATTATAGACTGCAGGGAACCGCCAATAAGGGAGCACCTTTATTTGATGGACATTTTTATGAAGTCAGTTACCGAATAAGGACTGCAATACGACGGTGCAAATAAACCGCGAACTGCAGAATTTGTGAGAATATGACTGGAAGAGGCTGAAGAGGGGGGAGAGGTCGAATACAACACATTTATGATTATTATCTATGTAAGGAGGGAGTCTCAAGGATATTTTATTATTTCCGATGAAATGAAGTATCTATTGAAGAGAAGATATAGAGGCTTTGCGACGATGTGTTAGGAAACAGGACTACCAATATTTGCCTTTTTAAAAAAATACTCAGAAGTGTAAGAAGCTAAGTTTGGCTAATTGAAGAAAACCAACATAAAAGTTTACTCTGAGAGAAAAGAAACAAGTTTCAAAACTATATGGTGGAAGGAGAGAAGTAACAACATCCCCAAAAGAAAGAGTCAAAGTAACATAAAGAGACAACTTACCTTGGGCCAGAGGAAAAATCCGCACTCATGCAAGATTGACCAGATTCAACGGTGAAGACGTATCCTTTTCATTTAAACGATCTCTGAAAGAAAGAGGAAAACATTGTTAATAAAGTTATTTGGAATCTCGTTGCATTCCATACAAACTATTTATTGTCTCAGACTTTTATTTTATACGATATTGAAGACAGGCCATCACAGATTGGTGTCAGGAGTGGGATAGAGAGAACGCAATGGAGGAACTTATCAAGACCCTAAGTGAGGGACAACAAATGTTACAGCAGGCCTTGCAAATGCAGAATCAACAGGCCCAAGCAGACAGACTAGCTTTTCAGCAAGCTTTACAAATGCAGCAAGCACAATTATTAGAGGTTACTAATACTAGGAACAACCCTCAAGTACCTACATCTGTCTTGCAAAAAGACCCATTTTTTTGTGAACTTCGAGAGGGTAGCTAGGAACGCCCAATGGCCAGCCGAGAGATGGTGCCATTACATTGCACCATTAATGACCGGAGAAATGCAGTCAGCCTATCAGGCCGCCAACCCAACGGGAGATACCCTATACGGAGATATGAAGAAAGTGGTGCTAGAAAGAATGGGACACGATGAGGAAATGGACCGAATCAAGTTTAGAGAAGTCAAATTGACGGGAGAGGAAACCCCCAGACAGTTATTTTATAGAGTAAAGGAACTGGCGGAGAAATGGTTGCAACCTAGTCTGACCACTACCAAGGAAATAACAGAGAAAGTGATCTTGGAACAGTTCATTGAGGCCCTTCCCGGTCCTGTGCAGAGATGGGTCAAACAACATCATCGACTGTCTCTACAGGAAGCGGTAGATGTGGCCTCCGCTTATCAGAAAGCGGGTCAGGGACGGTTGGTATCCTTTACGACAACGTATAAAGCACAGCCAAACAACAATAAAGCTGGGTCTCAACCAAGATGGCCCCACTCCATGCTGAGGAAGCCAGAAGGAGAAGTGGTACGGTCCAGACTCAACAGTGAGGGTCCTATAAATTATCGTCCCTCCAGGTCCACCACAACCCTTCGAGGACCTCAATGTTTTGACTGCGGAGACTGGGGCCACCTTGCTAGATTTTGCCCGAAGAAATCAAGAACAGAACCAATGGATGTGGGGGTATTAGACTCCATTAAAGAAAATGAATACGTTGAACAAGCGCCTGCAAGGCAGTCACAATACTTATATACGTGCGAGGCTGAGGTGGATGGAAAACCTACAACTGCCCTAGTCGACTCGGGAAGCCTTCAGACTGCCGTGACGTCAGAATTGGTAGGTGAAAGTTATAATTCCTCAGGGGAAATCCCAGTTCGCTGTGTACATGGGGATGTAAAGGCTTATCCATCAAAGTACATACAGATCAAATTGGGAGGGGAGAAATGGGGAGTAAAAGCAGCCGTACTACCCTCTTTACCAAAACCCTTGTTAGTTGGGTCAGACATACCTGAATTCCCTAAAATAATACATGCAATTGAGAAGAGCTGGTGGGACGAGGCCCCTTTCAGGGAAGAAGAAATATACAACACCGCATCTAAGCAACCAAAGAGCAAGAAAGTGAAGAGAACTCAAAAAAAGGAATGGAAGGAGAAGAATATGCTCCCGTTAGCCGTTGATTGGAAGTTAGAAGAAGATGGGGATAGTTTTAGGTCGGCTCAAGCACTGGATCCATTACTTCAGTATGCTCGAGAACGAACGTCAGACGATCCTACAGGACAAGGTCCACGTTTCATAAAAGAGAAGGGGTTGTTATACCGTGTGAGTAAGTCCAGGAGTGGAGATGAGCTGAAACAACTTCTAGTTCCAAGAAAATATTATCAAACAGTCCTGGAGGTAGCTCACTTACAAGTTGGTGAAGGCCATCTCGGAACGGAGAAGACAACGAGAAAAATTTTGGATAGATTCTACTGGCCAGGCATATACCAACAAGTGGTTAGGTTTTGTCAATCCTGCGAAGAATGTCAGAAGAAAAATAGAGCTAATGTAAAGAAAGCACCCTTGCAACCAATGCCACTGGTTCTAGAACCTTTCAGTCGGATTGGACTTGATAGTGTCGGGCCGATAGACCCCACAAAAAGAGGCCATAAGTACATCCTCGTTGTGGTAGATTATGCCACTAGATATCCAGAAGCTTTTCCGTTAAAGGCCACCAATACGCAACAGATATGTGATGTATTGATTCCCTTTATTGGACGAGTGGGGATCCCAAGAGAAATCGTAACAGACCGAGGGTCGAACTTTATGTCTAATGTCTTGAAACAAGTTTGTGAGATACTAAAAATTGATCATCTAAAAACAGCTGTATACCATCCCCAGACTGATGGGTTAGTTGAGCGCTACAACCAAACTATTAAACAGATGATAAAGAAGACCACTTCACCAGGAAACGGAGACTGGGACAGAATGTTACCATGGATATTGATGACTCTAAAACACACCCCAGTCATCGACAGGTTTCTCACCTTTCGAATTATTGTTCGGAAGATCAGTAAGAACTTTATTAGACATCCTGAAAGAAAATTGGGAGGAACAACCAGATCAGGAGTTGACTTTAACAGAATACGCATCACAGTTGCAAGATCGAATCGAGAAGCTACAAGATATAGCTAGAAACAACCTTCTTCAAGCTCAAGTGAAACAAGAGAAATATTATAACCAAAAGGCCCAGTTACGTACGTTCAAAACAGGGGATCAAGTACTAGTGCTGATGCCCACCTCAGACAATAAAATGTTGGCCAGCTGGAAAGGACCTTTTGAAATTCAGGAGGTACTGGGACCTTTAACATATAAGGTAAAACAGCCAGGTAGTAGACTGGCTTGTCAGACCTATCATGTGAATCTACTGAAAAAGTGGATACCTCCAGTGCAAACCATTGCCATGATTACCAATGAAACACCAGCAGAAGAAAACTTTCCCCAGATTAAGGAAAGGTTTGGTGTGGAAAGCTTGAACATTAACCCTGAACTGTCTGGCCTACAAAAATCTGATCTGTCTTCCCTCTTACAAGACTTCACAGAGATATTCTCATCCCTACCAGGAAGAACCAAATTGACTTGCCATCGTATCGATACTAAACCAGGATCTCTAATAAGACTCAGACCATATCGAATACCGGAATCAAAAATAAGCTCCATAAACCAGGAAGTACAGGAGATGTTAGATTTGGGTATCATTGAGCCATCCCATAGTGATTGGAGCTCACCGGTGGTCTTGGTACCAAAACCAGATGGCAGTGTAAGGTTCTGCATGGACTTCCGAAAACTGAACGAAATCTCTAAATTTGATGCTTATCCCATGCTACGTATAGAAGATTTATTGAATAATCTAGGGAAGGCCAGATTTTTAACAACTATTGATCTAACCAAAGGCTATTGGCAGATACCATTATCACCGACAGATAAGGAGAAGACAGCCTTTGCTACACCTACCGGCTTATACCAGTTCACGGTGTTGCCATTTGGGTTACATGGAGCACCTGCAACATTTCAGAGATTGATGAATCATCTCATAAAGGGTCATGAAAGTTATGTCGGTGCATATCTTGATGACATCATTATCTATAGTCATTCGTGGCAAGAACACCTTATACATCTTAGGAATATACTTTCAACTTTGAGACAAGCTGGGTTACATATAAACCCTAAGAAGACACATGTAGCAACCTTCCATACTAAATATTTGGGATACTATGTGGGTCAGGGAATGATTAGACCCCAAGAAGAAAAAGTGAAGGCTATAAAGCAGTTGAAATTCCCAGAAAGTCCAAAACAAGTACGGGCATTTCTAGGATTTGTGGGGTATTACCGACGGTTTATCCCGCATTTTTCTACTTTAGCCGCTCCTTTAACAGATCTGTTGAAGAAACCCACGGTATCTAAGAAAAGTTGGGAAACAGTTGAAACCAGAAAAGCCTTTGATCTTCTAAAAGAGGCTCTCGCCAAAAGAGCTGTCTTGCAATGTCCAGATTTTAAATCTACATTTACTCTTCAGACTGATGCTTCAGGAACGGGACTCGGAGCAGTACTTCTTCAGAATCAAGGCGAAGGGGAGAGGCCTATACTGTTCATCAGTAGGAAATTGCTACCACATGAGTTAAGTTACCCGACCATAGAGAAGGAGTGTCTGGCCGTCAAGTGGGCCATTGAGGCACTCAGGTACTATCTGCTTGGTCGAGAGTTTACGCTGATTACAGATCACGCTCCCTTGGTCTGGTTAGCCCGTAATAAAGACTCAAACCAGAGAGTTCTAAGATGGTTTCTTTCCCTCCAACCCTTCTCCTTTAATACCGTTCATAGACCTGGAAAAATGCTATCACAAGCTGATTATTTGTCCAGAGCAGAAACCCTTCCCGAACGTAAGGGTTTAGTAGAGGGGGTGTGACGGTGTCTTTAATCCTTAACTGGGAGCACGTATACAGTAAAATAGTGAATGTGTAACCAGGAAGTCCTGGTTGATGTAATCCATGTATGGACTTTCCTCTAATGACAAGGCTGTCATTTGTTTTTGTCACCTAGGAGACGGAGTCTCGTGGGGAAGACGGAGAAAAGGACGGTTACGCATGGGCGTATTAAGAGAAGTTTGTTTTTGTTTATAAAGCAGCTGTTGGCTTCGGCCCTGAAAAGACGATACGAAGTTGCGCCGTTGCGCAGGTTGCCGAGTTATTATTTTTGGCTGAACGTTTGAATACAGCGACTGTGATCGCTGACTTTGCTGAGGGAGGCATCATACCGGAACGAGAGTAGGAGCCGTGTCGGGAGTGCTGAAGTTGACCGTGGAAGTGACCGAGGCGAGAGGCAGTGGACGCCGTTACCTTGGGGAAGCTGTCCCGAGGCAATACAACGATCGTGGCCGCTGACTTTGCCGAGAGAGGTAACCTTCCTGAATCGACGAAGGTGTCGTCACCGGAGGGCAGACGCAGATCGTTGAGAGGGCTGAGACGGGAGACCCTGGAGGCCGTTGTCCTGGAGAAGTCGGACAGAGCCAACTACGAGTCGTGCCTAGAAGAGGATGACGGAACGCAGAAGTCCTTGCCGAAGGAAACCGTAAGACAGTGAATAAAGTAAGTTCAGAGAAAACCCGGATGGGAGTTTTGTTGAGAGTGAAAGACTTTCGAAGAGGGAGAACATTATAGACTGCAGGGAACCGCCAATAAGGGAGCACCTTTATTTGATGGACATTTTTATGAAGTCAGTTACCGAATAAGGACTGCAATACGACGGTGCAAATAAACCGCGAACTGCAGAATTTGTGAGAATATGACTGGAAGAGGCTGAAGAGGGGGGAGAGGTCGAATACAACACATTTATGATTATTATCTATGTAAGGAGGGAGTCTCAAGGATATTTTATTATTTCCGATGAAATGAAGTATCTATTGAAGAGAAGATATAGAGGCTTTGCGACGATGTGTTAGGAAACAGGACTACCAATATTTGCCTTTTTAAAAAAATACTCAGAAGTGTAAGAAGCTAAGTTTGGCTAATTGAAGAAAACCAACATAAAAGTTTACTCTGAGAGAAAAGAAACAAGTTTCAAAACTATATGGTGGAAGGAGAGAAGTAACAACATCCCCAAAAGAAAGAGTCAAAGTAACATAAAGAGACAACTTACCTTGGGCCAGAGGAAAAATCCGCACTCATGCAAGATTGACCAGATTCAACGGTGAAGACGTATCCTTTTCATTTAAACGATCTCTGAAAGAAAGAGGAAAACATTGTTAATAAAGTTATTTGGAATCTCGTTGCATTCCATACAAACTATTTATTGTCTCAGACTTTTATTTTATACGATATTGAAGACAGGCCATCACACCATCAAACTTGTGGGTCATCTTCGACTCCACTCTCTCCTTCTCTCCTCACATCTGACGTCTTTAAGATGTCACACTTCCAGCTGCACCACCTCAGAGGTATTCTTCCTTTCCTCTCCTTCCCCCAGAAGCTAACTGTCTCCAGAGCTCTGGTTCCCTCTAGGCTGGGCTACTGCAAAAGCCTTCCTAAATCTGCCTGCTTTTACTCTCTGCCCTTTGCAACTCATCCAGAAAAGGACTACGAGACTTGTCCTTGGCCTCAAGTCCAGGGATCGTATCCCTCAAGGACAAAAATCTCTGCACTGGCTCCCATTGGCTGTGAGGATGAAGTTCAAAACTCTCTGCATTGTCCACAAGGCCTTCTGGGGCCTGGGGCCCCATTACCTCCAACTCTCTTCTTAAATATCATCTCTCTCAAGCTCTTTGCTCATCTACCTCCAACTCCCTGAGGGTCAGTTGCTTCTGCAAGCAACAAGTTGGTGGTAAATCTTTTTGACTGGGGCCTCCCTTTGGGACAGCCTCCCTGAAACTTGCTGAGAACCATCTCTGGTTCCGGATGCACCTCAAGACCTTCCTCTTTGCTTCTGCTTTCTCTCCTCCTCTCCCCTTCTGAACTTCTGAGTGAAACTGCACTGGTCACCTGGCTACCCTCTGGTCTCGGGCCCAGGTCCCCTCCCCTGCCAGCTGCACTCTTGCACTGCCTCCGGGTCAACTCCTGCACTTGGGGGGGGGGCTATTTCTGTATCCCTACTATCCCCACCAGCTCTTGACACTTGATGTCTACACTTGCCACTAGCTGGCCGCACTTTTACCTACTGTTTTTATTTATCTTCTTTATTTTACTGTTCATCCTATGTATTGCACTGCCCCCTCCCCCTGCACTCCCCCCCCCTGCACTTGCGCAATCTCAATGTCACCTGGCCTAGTAAGATCCTTGTCTCTGTCTTCCCTCTGTTCCTCCTCCCTTGCCTCGTCACGCTTTGAAACACTTGTGTATAGGCGCGTTATAAATGCCATATCATATATGTGAAGGCGAACAAGGCCGGGCGACTCCTGGCACGCCAAATTAGAAAGAAAGAGGCATCAAGGACGATAGTAAAGATAAAGAGGAATTCTGGGGTTATTGGTACTGCTTTTTCAGAATTTCTTGAGGAATTCGCAGGGTACTATACAACTTTGTACTCTTACTCGCCAAAAAGGAGGCGGGCCTCTCCAGATATCTTGCCAATTGCTCCCTCCCCAGTATTTCACCACAGGAGAGGGAAGACTTGGAGAAGGATATCTCCCTCGCGGAAATAAGGGGAGCTATTGGCGCCCTCCCCTTGGGAAAGTCCCCGGGACTGGATGGTTTCCGGGCAATCTTTTATAGGACTTAGTGCAAATTACCCCTTCAATGGAGGAAGCCAAAGTTGTATTACTTCCAACACCGGGCAAGGATCCAGTACTATGCAGATCATCCCGCCGATAGCACTTATGAACTTGGCAGAAAAAATCTACACAAAGGTGCTGGCACCCCACTTAGAAGCACTCCTTCCTAAGCTGATAATTCCTGACCAGTCTGGGTTTATAAAACGGAGGCAGACCTTCGATTACATTCCTAGGGTGTGCCACATACTAGAGAAGGTTGATGGATCAAAGACCCCCGCACTGATGCTTGCACTTGATGGAGAGAAAGCCTTTTATCGTGTCGAATGGTCATTTTTGTTCCATACAATGGAGGCTGTGCAATTTGGTTCTAGTTCCTCTCATTAATTAAAGCCAAATACTAGACACCCCTTCTCCGGCTCGCAATCAACGGGCACCTGTCGAAGGGATAAAAATGAGCAGAGGTGCCAAGCAAGGATGCCCCCTATCCCCACTTCTGTACGCGATCCATTTGGAGCCGCTACTAGCAAAGATCAGTACGGACAGGGACATTGGGTGGGGGGGGTAAGGGGGGAGATCATTTGCAGTGAAGAGCCCAAAGTCATGGCCTTCGCAGATTATCTGCTCCTCCTGATCACTGACCTGTTTGGGGCACTCCCAGCGATTTCAAGGGAATTGGGGCTCTTCGGAGCACAGCAGGGTTAAAAACGAACACGCACAAATCAGAACTATAAAGTCTACTTAGCTCCACTTCCAGAGCCCAGAAGCTCTGTGGCCCTGTGCCATATATGTGGGCTGTGAAACAGGTGCAATACCTGGGGGTTCAAATTAAAGACTCGGACTCCCTCTATCAGGCGAAATATGTACCACTTCTAGAGAAGTCGAAAAGATTACTGGCAGATTGGGGTCCTCTATCCATTTCATGGTTGGGGAGGATCAACGTTTTCAAAATGGTGATCATACCCAATATTTTATATTATTTCATGGCCCTCCCGGTGGCAATCATGTGGGGATTCCTAAGGAGCCTGCAAACATTGGTGGGAGTCTTCTTTTGGAACCACAAGGAACCCAGGGCCTCAATGCAATTACTTATGGCCCGAGAAGCAAAGGTGGGATGGGAGTTCCAAACTTGGGACTTTATTACTTGGTGGCAAAGATTAGAGTGGTGCGGGAGTGGTTCACGGACAATACCACACAATTGTGGTGCCGGATTGGTAGAGCCGTAGCAGGAAGGCCATTAGAAGAAGTGCTCTGGCAACCTTAAGAAGATTGACCTAACAATATGTTTCGAATGGATTGTGTCCTCCCACGTATTCCTCATCTTAGATATATCCTTACCTTCAGCTTTGCTGCTTCGGAAATTTTTTCTCTCTCCACCATAGGGCGCTCCACTCGAGGCGGCGGTGTCGATGTCCCTCGGCAGCATCCGTCGAGTGTCAACGTCATCCGTAGTATAAATGCCTCGAGCGCGCCCGTTGGCCTCAGTTCCATTTTTCCGTTAGCTTCGCTTCGGTTGTATAAAAACGGTGCTTCAGTTAATTGAATGTTGTCTTCCTCGAATCCATCAACTCCAGAAACGGGGTTTAAGAAGTGTCTAAAGTGCGGAAGGAAGATGTCGATAACCGACCCTCATCGTAACTGCCTCTGGTGTCTCGGGTCCGATTATCGTATCGACGACTGCGGTTCGTGTCGATCCATGACCCATAAGGCCTTGAAAGAAAGACGAGGTAAACTGGTGGTGGGGGAGGAATCCTCGAAGTTTTCTTCGAGGGGGAGTAAAGATTCGGCTGAATCTTCGGCGAAACGCCATAACAAATCACAATCGAGTAGTAGATCAAGGAAGTCCTCTTCTTCTTTGTCTAAGAAGGTGAAAAAGAGACTACACCGATCTCCCTCTTCCTCTTCTTCCTCAACTTCAGAGGAAATTATTACTTGCCCAACTAAACACGACTGCCCTAAAAAGTGGGAAGCATTTAGAGAGTCCATGATGAAAATTTTTGAGAACGCGGCCCAGACCCCCCCAAAAATGTCTGTTGAAGGTCATGCCTCAACTCACAAAAGTGACAGAGGAAGGTCTAAAACTAGAAAGTCTGAAAAAAAATTGTCGAGGGTGTCTTCTAGGCACTTGTCCCAGACACCTAAAAAGACAGACTCTAAGAAAGACTTTCGACGTCGATAAGTCATTAAAGACTTCGACAAAAACATCTTCGAAGCCTCTATCGAAGGCTATCTAGTATAAAGGGTCGACGACCCAACAGAAAAAAGGCATGTCGAGTGTTTTATTGACGACCTCGAAGACTTCTTCAACGGCGTCGAGTGTTTAGAAGATTCCTTCGACAAAGTTGACTGCCTCGTAGATTCCTTCGACACCATTTATAGTGCCTTCGAAAACATTGAAGAATACCTCGACAACTTCGAAGGTAACGGCTACGACTTCGACGCCATCAATGTTTCTGTAGACGTCGACACCAAATATAAGGTTGAAACATATTCCTGAGAAGGTATTTCACCCTGAAAACAGACATGACTTTTTCCACACTATGTCTTCTGTATATGGGGAACTGTCATCAGAAAATTAAGAATATGGAGAACAAGATGTTACATCAGCAGGGGTAAAATATGGGACAAGAGATGTCCCAGAGGAGTTAATCAATCCTCAATCAAAAATGCAGGATTTGTACGAATGTTTACAGTCTGCAAGTGGAATAGACCCCTCCCCTGAATATGAATTTGAGAGACCAGATCCAGCAGAACATGCTGATCTGGGTTACAGAAAACGTATGAATAGAGTGACAACGTTTATGGGATGGGGTAATAATGCACCTGTATACCAGGATGATGATATGACAGATATTTTGTCAGGAGGACCTCAACCAGACCCCATACTTCCCTTTCATATTGCCATGCAAAGGAGAGTAAATGCTGCTTGGGAAAGACCGGAATCTAGTCCAGCAGTAAATAAAAATGTGGCAAAATACAGACATTGTAACTCTGACCCAGAGTATTTGAGCAAACCTCCTTCTCCTGAGAGCTTGGTAGTTCAGGCGGCCACATCAACAAAAATGCTGCATACCCCACTATTCCCCCTGATAGGGATGACAAGAAAATAGATACTTGTTCGAAAAAAAGGTCTTTACATCAGGGAGCATGGTTCTAAAGTCTACCAATGTATCTTGTACATTGGCTAGATTTTATTATACTCTGTGGGAATGCATGTCAGCGGCAGCTCAACACATCCCGGAAGGAGAGGAATGTGATGGTTTCCTATCCAAAATTAAGGATGATAAGGAGGCTTCGGGAGAATGCATTCAAGCAGGTCTGGACACTGCTGACAGTATCAGCAGGTCCATGGCGTCTAGCGCAGTGCTATGCAGATTTGCGTGGCTAAGGAAGTCGGGTTTTGCACCAGATGTTCAATCTAGACTCCTTAACATGCCATTTGATGGCTCGAGGTTGTTTGGCAGCAAGGTGGATGAAAGTTTGGAGAAGCTGCAGACCTCCAAGGCAGCAGCAAAATCACTTAGTGCCGCTATACGACAACCTCAGCAACGCCCCTAAACAGGCTCATTTTCCTGGAGGGGTCATCCCTTTCGTTTTTACTCCTCATTTGGGAGAGGAAGGGGACAGGCCAATCAAAGGGGGGAAAGAAAATTTCCTCGGGGGCGAGGAAGAGGCGCTAGATCAGCCCCAGCAGCAGCATCTGTCCCTTCAGCTGCTGCTGGAGCTGCCGCAAAACCACTGAGGTTTTGACTCACAAAACCCCAGTGGGAGGCAGGATCTCCCAGCATCTGAAAGAATGGCAAGGCATTACTTCAGATGCTTGGGCACTGGAAACAGTATCCCAAGGTTACTGCCTTCCTTTTCTAAAGAAACCTCAATCACCCACCGGAATACAACTCTACCAAAAATCCAGACCCGCTCCTGTTGCAGGAAGTTTTAACCCTGCTACAGAAAGGTGCAATAGAACATGTACCTGCAGCGGAGAGGGACAAGGGTTGGTATTCCCCATATTTCCTAATTCCAAAGATGGACGGAGGACTGAGACCCATCTTGGACTTGAGAAACTTGAACAAGTTCCTCAGGAAGGACAAGTTCAGGATGGTCACTCTTTCTCAGATCCTTCAGGCTCTCCAACTTCAAGACTGGTTGGTATCATTGGACCTTCAGGATGCTTACTTTCATGTGCCTATCCATCTCAAGCACAGAAAGTACCTGAGGTTCGCGATTGGCAACTCTCACTATCAGTTTCAAGTTCTGCCTTTCGGGTTGACCTCCGCCCCAAGAGTTTTCACCAAGTTGATGGCGGTAGTGGCAGCGAGTCTCCGAAGAGGGGGGGATTCATGTCTACTCCTATTTGGACGATTGGATGATCAGGGCACGTTCTCCCGAACAAGTCCAGGATCATCTATCCAAGACTTGCCACTTCCTTCACAAACTAGGGTTTTCTCTGAATTTAAAAAAGTCAAACATGACAACCATCACAGAAGCTCCAGTTTATAGGAGCAGTCTTGGATACTCGTTTGGGCAAAGCCTCGCCTCCCCAAGAGAGAGCTCACCACATTCTGCAGATGGTGACAAAATTCCAGAATGCCCAGTATCTACCGGCCTTCGATTTTCTCAGGTTGCTCGGCCTCATGGCATCCTGCATTTTTCTGGTGCCGGAGGCCAGATTGAGGATGAGATCCCTTCAATGGGCCCTCAGGACTCAATGGTCCCAAATTTCAGGGGAAATGACAGATCTTTTACAAGTTCCAACCAGAGCAGCACAGGACCTACAATGGTGGGCTTGCAAAGAACACATCCTCAAGGGGCAATCTTTTTGGTAGCCATGGCTGGAGATCACTGTAGTGACGGACGCCCCACTCACGGGGTGGGGACACCACACCAACGATCTGACAATCGGCGTTCGTTGGTCTCCATCGGAGTCCAGACTACACATCAACCTATTGGAGCTGAGGGCGATCAGACTAGCTCTGAAGGCCTTCCTCCCCTCGGTACGGGGAAAGAATGTCCTGATCATGACGGACAACACAGTGGCCATGTACTACAAGAGAGGAGGAGTAGGGTCACTGCCACTCTGCAGAGAGGCAATGCAGCTCTGGTTCTGGGCAATACAAGAAGGGATCTCTCTATCTGCCATTCGCCTAGCAGGAGAGAAAAACACGGACGCTCTGAGCAGGCAGAGCACAGTCTCACGATTGGGAGATGGCTCAGGAAGTCCTTATGGAGATCTTTGCCCTTTGGGGAACCCCTCAAGTAGATCTGTTCGCGACCATTGTCAACAGGAAGTGCGAACTGTACTGCTCAAGGGAATTTCCTCCGAGAGGAGCTCTAAGAGACGCATTTGTAGTAGAGTGGGAATTTCCTCTTCTATGTGCGTTCCCTCCAGTCCCTGTGATCCCTCAGGTAATCAGGAGGTTGAGAAAGTTCAGGAAAACCATGATCCTAATTGCCCCGGATTGGGCCAGGAGAAAGTGGTACCCGGACCTTCTCGACATGTCCATCTGCCCTCCAATACGTCTTCCAAAAAGAGGATCTTCTCTCGCAAGAGGGAGGTCACGTTCTCCATCCAGAGGTCAACATACTCAACCTTCACGCATGGCTTCTGAGAGGTTGAGATACAAGCATTGGGACCTTCCGGATGATGTTATGGAGGTGTTGCTTTCGGCCAGAAGGCCAGCAACAAAATCTTTGTACCGGTGTCGTTGGAATAAATTCAGTAACTGGTGCAGGGATAAGAATGTGGATCCTTTTTTGAATGTGACATTCCAATTGTATTATCTTTTCTATTACATTTAGCTAATCTGGGGCTCCAGGTTAAGACAATAATAAAAGGATATGTAGCAGTGCTATCTATCTTCAAGCGCTCATCAGAAGAAAGGGTATACCGTTCTTTTGCCGCAGGACTTTTCATCGCCGTTTTTTAATCAAAAAAACTCATCCTTATTTTATTTTTTTATTTTTTTGGGAGGGGGTTTAAAAATTAAATATTTGTGGGTGAAAGGGAATAATTAAAAAAAAGGGAGGGTTTGGGGGTAAACCTCCCAACCCCGCCCAGAAAAAAAGTTTTTTTCGATTAGAAAAAAAAAGGCGACGAAAAATGCTGCGGCAAAATAACGTAGAACCGAAGAAAAGATCTTATTTTAAGATACCCTTAATAATACAATTTCTAAAAGGTTTAAACAATGTTTTTCCACCAGTACCTTTTCAAGTTCCTGTGTGGGATTTAAATTTGGGACTTAAATTTCTGATGTGCACCTTTTGAGCCTTTACATTCTTGTTCGTTAAGGCTTCTTACATTGTCAATGCAACTAAAAGTAGATTTATCAGCCCGCAGAGTAAGTGAGTTGCAGGCACTTTCGAGTGGTCCTCCTCACACCATCTTTCATAAAGATAAAGTTGTCCTTCGAGTTAAACCATCTTTTCTGCCAAAAATAGTTTCAAACTTTCATCTGTCACAGAAAATAACTCTACCTGCGTTCTACCCTCCTCCTCACACATGTAAGGAAGAGGAAAGACTGCATAGGCTAGATCCCAGAAGAGCTCTAAGCTTTTACATCTCAAGATTGTCAAAGATACGTCAGTGTGATCAACTATTTGTGGGATACACTGGCTGTAAATTGGGACTAGCCGTAACCAAACAACATTATCAAGATGAATAATTTTAGCCATAACAGAGTGTTATAGGCTAGCCGGAAAAGATCCCCCTGAGGGTTTAAGAGCCCATTCAACTAGGGGCATAGCAACTTCAACAGCACTTAAGAGGGGTGTCCCTGTGCAAGATATTTGTGCAGCAGCCACATGGTCATCCATGCATACTTTCATCAAACATTATGCTTTGGACTCCACTACAACTCAAGGAGGTTTATTTGCCAAATCTGTACTACATTCGGTACATGACTAAAAGGCATCTGTACTCCCGCCTCCAATACAAAACTGCTTTGGGAGTCTTAAGATGAGGAATACGTGGGAGGGCACAATCCATTCGAAGAACAAGTTACTTACCAACTGTGACGTTCTTTCGATTGGATGTTCCTCCCACGTATTCCTCATCGCCCCTCCCATCCTACCCACAGTACAGTTTACGTGGTTTACACTCTAAATTCTTTCAAGGCTTGGGTCAATAAGAGGCACGCCTTTGTTTATAATACATGGGCTCTGATACGAAAAAACAGAACTGAGGCCAACGGGCGCGCTCGAGGCATTTATACTATGGATGACGTCGACACTCAAACTCGACGGATGCCGCCGAGGGACATCGACGACGCCGCCTTGAGTGGAGCGCCCTCTGGTGGAGAGAGCAAACATTTCCGAAGCAGCAAAGCTGAAGGTAAGGATATATCTAAGATGAGGAATACGTGGGAGGAACATCCAATCTAAAGAACGTTACAGTTGGTAAGTAACTTGTTCATTTAGCAGGTTGACGTCGTTGGTAGGGAATTCACGGGATGACCTGCAGCGGTAGGCAAATCTAAATACCCCCGCAAACGACTATTCAAGAATCCTCAGTTTACGCAGGAAAAGGGCGCATTTGCTAATTGGGGAAGGCGGGACATGTTTGACCAGAGGGAAATCAAATCCTATGAGCAATGTAAACGTGATTTACACTTGGGGGGGGGGGGGGGGGCGGATGGGGAGGGGACTGGGGGGGGTGGGTATTTGGGGGGGGGGGAGATTTTGTTATTCCCAATTAGACATTGGCTCCTGAACCCTTTGTTTAAACTGGCAGCCGCAAGGGACCTTACCCCCTTTGAGAAGTATGTTACAACAGAAATAGGTAACAAACACTTGGTGGGAACATTATACAAAATAGCTTCGTAAGGACAGGGGTCTCCAAAATGTGGGTATATGACCCAAAGGGAAATGGCAGTGGGCCACCAACTGGAGGAGCAACTATGGGCACAATATTGGACAAAAATCCCCCAAACTTACAAGGGCTAGCCAGGTACAGGAAATCTGGGTCAAGGTCATGATCCATGGCATCTTGCACCTGATAAACAGCATAGGTTTTACCCACACACATCAGAAATGTACTGGAGAGGACGCAGGCGGTGGGGATCCTGGAAACACATGATGGGAATGGTCCGTTCTACAGCCTATGGTCAAAGCAGCAATAAAGGGTAGCTTTAGTCCACAAGAAGGGTGAGGGGGACTGTGGGTGAGGCAATATTGGGCATGTGCGCAGTATTGGAGAACCTACCCTTGAGCACAAAAAAGCATACCTAATCATGATGGTGGCAGCTATATTGCTAGTGGCGCGCAAATGGAAGCAGAAATGAGCCCCAGCGGAACATGAATGGGTGGGCAAGATATGGAACTTTGTGGCTCTAGAATGTGTGACCTATACGATCCAGGGGGGACATCAAACATTATTGATGGACTGGGACATAGTTTTGAAATTTTTGCGAAGAGACTCAAGATTTGCTTGGAGCCCTAGGAGACTGTAACTGTTGGGTCTGGGGTAAATATGGGTACGAAGCGGAGAAGGTGGGGGATCATTCAGTGCCCATAGGGATCAAAGGAGTATGTTTGGGGGCAGCCCTGGGAGAGTGGGAGGAGAAGTAGTGAACGGGGGGGAAATGAGAAGATTGAATCAAAAACTGAATCGGGCACTGGGGACTGGGGGGGTTAATGGAAAGGGATACAAGACTTACGGTAACGAAAAGAAAGTGCCAAAAGATGGGCTTTGCTATGTTGCTGTTGTGGATGGGGGGATCGGGAGGGAGTGGGGGAAGAGGGGAAGGAAAGGACAGGGGGGGAGGTAAGGTGGGAAATGTTGATGTACTTTTGGAAAAGAAAAAGTATTGGAGAAAAACAATCAACCCTCTGTTCCCTGGAAATGTATCTAGTTTCCACTAAAAGCATGTCAGTTGTCTTGATGTAGCCAATTTCCACTTTCTTGTGAGGCAGACCACATTAGCTGTAGGTAGAGGAAAACTGATAGTTTCCCGATATTAAGTTCCCTTTCAATGGCTAATAAATTTGCAAATCTGCCCTCTTTCCATACTTACCGAGCCTGCTCCAACTTTGCTTTGAACCAAACTTAGAACTTATCAGCATCTGTAATATCTTCTAACAAAAGAGGAGCTCAAAGCGAACTCCAAGGAGGCCATGAGTAGAATTTCAGTGTAATCTTCCATATTTCCTCTAGCTGGCCATTATTTCTAGGCTTCCAAACTGCTTGGTAAAGCTGACCTAGGTACCCGTAGCGACACAGCTCTGTCTCGCTATTAAATCCCGTTCTCTAATTGGAACCAATACCCTCTGTAGGCCTGAGATGGTAATAAAAAAATCCTGATATGGGGCGCTACGTAGTAACGGTCAGTCTGCGAACCCCAAGCACCCACTTACCTTCTGGAAGTTGCTCTTACAGGATCCTAGCCCTCTTACCATTCCACATGAATTGAAGAAGAGATAGCTTAGGATTGGGTCTAAAATTAATAAGAACCATGACCTGCAGCATAGTAAAAACTAAAAAGCAGTTGAGGAAGAACATTAATGGTCAATATATTTTCATATATGCCCTCTTTCAATTCAAATGTAGTCTCCCTCCACCCACATGTGTTCAATTTCCTTGCCTCCCACAATATAGGAAACCTTAGCTCATGTAACCCACTTGGATCACTACTTAGCCGCACCCCCAAGTATTTAATTGTTTTCAACATGTTTTTGAGAGGAAAATAGTTTTACTTGTTACAAGGTTTCGGGCTTAGCTGTGCCTAAGGGAAGACATTTAGATTTGCCTGTAATTTATAGTGTCCTGAAAGACACCAGCATTGCTCCAGTAAAACCATAACCGCATGAAGAGACGCTTGTGCTTCAGTTATAGTACAATGTTCTCCAGCATGGGGTCTGGCATGGATTCACATGCTCATGAATATTCCCCGTCGTCAGGCTGGCAATCCTCGGTAAAGAAAAAATCAGTTTCAGTTTTACTTCTGAACTGTCTTTCTCCTAACAGCCAATCGCTGGTCTCTGGGTCATACTGCCCCCAGCAAATGACTGCCCTCTGCCTAAGCCCCTCCTCTAGCAGCCATCTTCAGATTTGGTAGCATGTAAAGTGGCAGTAGGACCAAGAGAAGAGCCGCAGAGGGATAGGCGGGAGGGTTCGCATGTGAATCCATGCCAGACCCATGCTGGAGAACAACAGTTACAGGTAAGTAACTTGGTCCTTTTCCAGCATGGGGTCTGGCATGGATTCACATTCTCATGAATAAAGAATACATAGCAGTACACACATGCGCAATCACGGCAGGTGGCAAGGCTCAACATTAAGCATTACAACATCTGAACATTAAGCATCTCTTACCTCCTCACCAGGCTCGCCTACAAGCGAACAGGTTGCACAGCACTGCTTGGCCGACTCTGGACTCCTCCCTGGAGTCCCGGTCGACACAGTAGAATCTCGTGAAGGTGTGCGTCAACCTCCTCGTAGCAGCTCTACAGATGCCCAGCAGGTGTACACCAGACAGCAACGCCGTAGTTGCAGCGATCGCTCTGATCGAATGGACGGCCAGGCAATGGTCCGTGGGTGATGCGGCCAGAGAGCCACCTGGAAATGGAAGCTTTGGAGAGGGCCTTCCCTTGGTTCACAGGTTCACAGGGCCAAAGTTCACAAACAGCTGTGACGTCTTTAGAAAACTTTGTGCGGTCCACATAGAACTTCAGCACTCTAGCCGCATCCAGCGAGTTCAAAGTCCTCTCAGCCGGCGACAAAGGCGACGGGAAGAAAACCGGTAAAACCAAGGGCTCGTTGAGAAGAAAGTCCGACGGCACCTTGGGCATGAAGGAGGGATGCGCCTGTAGCACTACCCTTGCTTCGTGAAATGTCAAGTAAGGAGGTTTACAGGAGAGGGCCTGGATCTCTCCCACTCGTCGTGCGGAGGGGATGGCCACAACAAACACCATCTTCCACAATTAAATATTTCAGTGGCGTCGAATGCATAGGCTCGAACGGAGGACCCATGAGCCTAGTCAGCACCACATTGAGCTCCCACGCAGGGGCCGGAGCCTTCACCGGCGGGAATGAATGGAAAAGTCCTTTCATGAACTTCTTGACCAGGTGGTGCGACGACCACCCCAGAGTTCTGGTGTATTGGGAGATAGCCGCCAAATGAATCATGATGGAAGCATGCGCCAGCCCTGCTTTGGCCAGCGACAGCAAATACAGCAGCACCTGATGGGCCGTAATCCGTAGAGGGTCTACCTTCTATGCATGGCACCAGACGGTGAACCTCTTCCACTTATGTCCGTAACATTTCAGTGTAGACGAAGCCCTGGCAAGTACTGCCTTGCAGTCTGCCGGGATCTCATATTCTCCAAACACTAGCGCTGCAGGAGCCAGGCCTGCAACTTCAGCGACCCTGGGTCCTCAACGCCCTGCTCCTCCTCATCGGTTTCTTCGCCACCCTCCACATCTGCCTCATCGGGGTCCCTCCCCAAGGCCCTGGCCTCGACGAACTTCTTATCCAATATGGCCTCGGAGGAGGAGATGTCCATGCCCTGCAGGACTACCGCCCCCCCCCCCCCTCTCAATCAGGGGAGACTGTTTCGGGGAAATGACCAGCATCGTCTTCACCGGTGTCTTCTCCATGGGCAGAAAAGATGATTCCCTCCTGGCAGGCAGGGAAACTCTCCCCCTGGAGGCCGTCTCCTATGAGCCTGCATCTGCGGCCTTCGCCAGGGATGCCACCACTCCTTCAATGGAAGTTGAACCTGGGATTTCACGACCTTGGTCGCGCTTGGGGCCTTCACCGTGGGGGGAGGGTCAGCGACACACTCCCCTTTCGCCTTCTCCGTCGGAGCCAACTGGGACTTCTCCAGAAGTTTACCCGGGTGATCCGACTTCCTCTTCTTTGACAAACCAGACCGTTGGCTCGTGGTCAAAGGGGCCAGAGATGCTGCGCCCGACCGGGCCGCCGAGGAGCCCGCCTCAACGGCGCTCCTGGTGCCCACAAACTCTGTGCTGGGCCCCCGTCGCAGGAGCGCCCTCAGAGGTCTTAGAAGACTGCTCAGATTTCTTCTTGTTGCTGGGTGAGGCGTGCTGCCGGGACTCGCCCGTAGCAGGGTCCTTTTGTCTGGAGCCACTCGTTAAGCCGCTTGCGATAGTCCTTCATGGTGCGGGGAACCATATCCTTGCAGAACGCACAGGCCTCCTCCTCATGCGTTTGGTCAGTATGCAGGCAGTAGAGGCACAGGGAGTGCCCATTGTAAAGACTGGAGGGGGTGGGTCTGCACTTCTGCTCTCTATATGGTAGAGGAGAGGCACAGAGGACCCCAGCCAAGATTCTCTATTGGTAGCAATGGACGAGCAATCGGGGCCTAGCTTCTCAGGAGGTGATGCAGGCTGGTTCTTAAGTACAGTGTAGTCCCCAAGCCCCTCACAAAGGAATGTCCACACACTGTATTAGTTAAAACAGTCTTTATATAATTAAGTTCAAGGTTATGTACACAATCACAATAACTCACTTTGTGCTCAGTAAATCTACAATGGCATATATATACAGTTCTAAGTGGTACCACAATTATTATTAGATCCCATTAAAGTGCATCAACTCTACTCAGGTTAAATGTCACACAAATCAATTAATAGAGGTAACCAACAATAGACATAGGCAATCAGTTGGTTAGAACAATTGGCAGAATACTGGCCCCATTGCCTAGACAGTTCTGTGTGGCGATTTCCCATCCCCACCCCCCCCCCCCCCCACTTGGGCAACCTGTAAGTAAAAATATATCACAAGCCCAGTCCATAAATTGTTCACAAGAGTCTTATTTCCTTCTAAAATAGTTCTACAACCCAAATGTACCTGTAATAGAAGAGTTCGACGTCGGGTCGTCAACGGATCCTTCTTTAGCGGCTCCCTTTAAAGCAGGAGCCACGGATCGACGCGATCCCACGAGGAAAAGGGTTGCACGACGACTGGGAGGTGGCAGCTGCGTTCCTAGTGGTGCTCGGCGACGACGGAAGAGGTGTGCGGGGCACCTCGGTGACGATAGGTCAGGGCCGCAAAGAGTTTGAAGAACTGTGGCCCAGCAAGGGCATCGAGTCGTCAGCGGTTCTGTGGTCTTTAGGTGGCGGGAAACCCACCAGCGGATGCGCCTCGACTTTCTCTGGCGGGACAAAGCGGTCGATGGTGCAGGCGAGAACGTCCTTAGATCAAATGTTACTTGGGCAAAGGGAGCACGGCGGCTCTGGTCGGCGACTGTGATGGACAACAGTGTCCGGGTGCTTCTCTTTGTGATTCCGCAGCGGACCCCGTCTCCGGTCGACAGCCTGTCGTAGGTCTGTCTACCAGGGAGCGCTGCCAAAGATTAGCAGTGCACGATGGTCCCTCATAGCGCGGGAAGAGGGTGCCTAACCAGGTCCTGTCTGGGTCAGTCCTTGGAGACACAGCAGCTTTGAGATTAACGAAGTAGAGCAGAAGCAAGACTTCTATTCCAGCAGGGCTTCAAGGTTAAGCTTCAGTTTCAACTCCATTTTCTCTTCAGCTTCTGAACACGAATTCTAGCAGTGAGAGGCCCCTAGATATACTAGTTGATCTCCCATTCATTCTGCTGGGTCACACTCGGGCAACCAATCGGTCAGAAGGGCAGCCAATCAGGTGCATAGTGCATTCAGGCCATTCACCTCTCCAGACACTCACACAAGTTGTGTGTATTGGGACAAGTACCCAGCCATTCAACACTCCACACTGCATTCATACCAGTTTCGGGCAGGGCTGTCTCAGTCATTGTGTCAAACACCAGAAACCAGACATCCACAACAAGAAGTGCATATTGGTCACACACTCCATTCACCCAGGTCCCACCCACAGGGTGTACCCACAACATACAGTCACTGGGAAGGCTCCAGCCGGTCTGGCCTGGATTTCACAACACCACCATGTATGGAACTTCCACCCAGCAGCCGGTCAGAGGGAAGGGACAGAGTCGGGGCTTCCCAGGACTTTGGGAAAACAAGGAAACAGGCAATAGAAAGCAAGAGGCCACAGGGGCCATCTTGTTTCCTATCAGGAATCAACTGATTCCAATGGCAGGGCCTGGGCATCCCCAAAATGGAGGATACTCGGAGCACCTGTCAAATTCAGCATGGAGCTGCCACCAGCCCATACCCTGCTCTGTGGGCCACACAGAGGTTCCAAAAAACATACACTAGGTGCACAAGGGTGCACCCCCACCCATTGGTGCCATAAGGGTATCCCATGGGTCTGTACACCAAACCAAAAGAGAGCTGCACCGCCAGGAGTCCCACACAAACTCCTGCGTGGAAAACAGTAAAGGACAAGGATAGAGGTCCTGTCCCTCCGATGCATTTCCAGCATCACACCCATCGTGCAGGAAAATGTTCCGTAGACCGCATCCAGTGCAAATCCTGAACAGAAGCGTTGAGTCTCCTCTATCTTCAGTCATGTCCACGTGGCGTAGGCCTCCAAGAATCTTCTGGAATCCTCCAAGAAGGGAACTCTATGAAAAATCGCCCTTGAGGGGCGTAGAAGCTTCCGAAAATGCGTTGCCATTAGTTGGATGATGGATCGATGGAGCTTGAGGCTCGATTGACCGGAAAAGTTTGTCTCCTACCCCTCAAATGGATAGGGACTGCCGTTGCAGGGCACTTTTTGTTTTGTCTTTTGAAAAAAATTAACTTTTTTGTACCTCGCCTCACTCCTCCCTTAGGAAGTGGGGCAGCCCCCAAATCCCATTGTATCGAACATGGGCAGGGGACACACACCCGCAACCCCCATCTGATATGATAGTCAGTATTTTTTCTCATGCTGAATGCGCATTTTTTGTGCTTAGCATTTATTCATTATTTTCAAATTAATTCCTTTTGTGACAGACTGTTCGAGTAGTACCCAAGGGGAGGTTTTTGATAAAATGGTATGCTACTTGTGCATTTTAAAGAATATTTATTCAGTAACACTGGTCAAAACTACTAGCCACATGGTGAAGTAACTTGGCCACATGGGCCAAAACACTGGGCCACTTTGACCAAAAAAACTGCCCCACTCTTGCATTTTGTGTTTTTGGTTCAGATATTGCCCTATAGGCCAGTCCGAGATTGACCACATCTCTTGGAGTGAGAATGAAACTATAACCTTTGAGAGAGAAACCGATGAACTGCTTTGGTAAGAATGTCATATCCCTTCTAGAATGTTAAGGGAAATGGGATATCTCTCGTACCGAGAATGGCACTATAGCCTTTACACAAGTGAGTGAGTGAGTGAAGAGTGTGACTGATAATTCAGTATAAGAGCGAAGAGCACCTGGTCCCTGAAAGTTAACTGCAACACTTTGATCCCAGATCAGGAAGCAGTGTTCTGGACACTATCCTCCTGTTCTAGATGGAAATGGAGAGCAGTGTGCTATAACCCTATGAAGACCGGTGACAAAGGAGCCGCTGGGCACTTTATCCCTGAGACTGTATTGTTTGAGATGTGGAAAACGAGTTTCCCTGCTACAGGAAACATTCAAACACTTCTTATTTGATCCATCTTGACACTTTTGCTTTAGACCAGAAAGGGTATCTTTGTCTTGTTGTAGATAGTGTCTATCGGGTCTTGGGGATTGATCCTAATGGTTTCTATGTGTAGAGTGGAGCCATAAAGTGGCTGAGTGCTATATCCCCCCAGGCTTTCGTGCATTGGTGAAAATGTGGGAGACTCGTATTTCCACTATAGGGGAACATCCAGACAGTTTAGTGGTTGACCTAGTGTTGGGGAATTTTCCCAAAGTCCACTTGAAGTAAGACTTCATAAAACTATCCCAAATGCATACAGGTCCCCAACTCTTCATATCAGTCTTTACTACTCATGGAACCTTGTTAGAGTGGCAGAGCAGTCAGGCTTATCATAAGAGGAAGATGTGAGCTGTAGGTAAGTACGCTGAACCCAGTTAGTACAGTAGTCCAAAGAAACCCTTACACCAATACATTTGTTAAAATATATATTTATTATTTACTCAAGGAATGTCTTAAAATACTTCGATCACTTAACACGCGTAGGATTACTTATACTTTTCAAAGGCCACTGCTTAGTTGGTAGTTGCTCGTGGTCAGCCATACAGATAAGTGGTGTATCAGTCACTTTTTTAAAAATAGGCAAATGCTCCCAAAAAATAAAAATAGGGAGAAAAAAAGCTCCCAACAGAAAATGGGAAACAAACATGACGAACCTCGTGCCCCTGCTTTTACCCACACAGTTCAATGGATTTGTTTGGACAGTAGTGCACGTAGTACCACAGGAAGAAACAAATTATTACTGCCTGTTCAGAAGAAGTAAACATGTATATTTTAAATGTGAATGAATAATTGGGTGCAAAGTAATAATGATTACAAAAATATTTGTTTTCCAGTTTAAAACCTTTTTATTTATATGGAAAATATGCCTATTGGTAATTGGACTACATTTTTACTCCCTCAAAAATAATTGTACTCCCAACCCAGAGTAAAATACTCCCACTTCTGAATCTTATCTGGAGCACTGCTTGCGGTACAATTGTTAGTTTGACACTGACAGTTCTACCGTATTATCGGTACAACCGGACACTCCAGACAAGTAATTGTATCTAGTTAGCAAAACCACATAAAATAGTCTTCTGCAAACTAAAGCTCTAAAAGTCTGATCCCTAACTCTATACAAGACAGTTCGGAGTGGGCTCAAAATCTTACAAAGCAGCGGAACAGCACATGTTCCAGTGGATCCTTTCAGTCTTTAGTTAAGGATGCTAGAAGAATTAACACAACATTGGAGACCCTGTTGAAGGGCTCGGAAAGGAAACACAAGCCGACAGCTTGGGTCTGAGGTAAGAGTGGACACCTCTTAGTGCACTCCAACACTATGGAGCGAATTCATGGTTAAAGGTAAGCAGTATCCCATCACCCCGCAGTACCCTGGTGAGAAGAAATGTTTGTGACTGGATTTGCCTCTGTGCCTCAGCGATGGATCCGGGCTCCGAATTCATTGGTCTGGTGATGAAAGGCAGGACACTGAAAGGGATATCTCAGCAGCACTCTCGAGAGAGAGGACATCTGGCACAGATTTCTTCAGCTTCTCTGGTCAGTCTGCGGTTTTGATGCCTTTTCTGCAGCACTAACAAAGGACAAGATTTGCCTGGTCAATTATCTTCGATTCCTGGAGTCCTGCACTCTTGTGAGGGGACTTGGATGAGTCGGACTGTCTCTCTGGAGGTTCAACTGGAGCTCAGCAAAGATTTTGACGGATTCGGCCTGGGCAAGACTTTGCACTAAGATTGGGTTGGAGGTCTCCTGGTATTCGTGATCTGCAGCCCTAGAAAGGCACAGCACTTCGGGAGATGGCTCAGATTGTAGTCCGTCTCAGGGCTGGTTGGCCCCACCAGCCAAATGGAAGGAGTCGTCCTTCTAAGCTCCTCCATCGCATAGAAAATGGGGTCGGGTCAGCAGTAGTCGCTTGACAGTGTTGCAAAGGGTCTGCAGGCATCTATGGTAGTCTTCGGTTACTTCAAGTTCCAGTGATCGACTTACCTTTTGTCTCGGCAACCTCACCTTTTATTTAGTTTCAGCATACACTCCTCTGCAGTCTCTCTAGTCAGTTTACTGAAAGGGGCGGGTGGCTGTCCAATCGGGACAGCCAGACACCCAGTGGGCACTGGTTCGATTCAGGCACCCAGGCAGACAAAGAGCAGAGAGTGAAAATCTCCTCCCCCACTTTCTGCCTTGCAAGACACTGGAGCCTAGGCGGGGACACCCAAGGGTTCCCGCCAAGGGCAAAACACACACACACACACACACACACGCACGCCTTCACCTCCCAGAATGGTAGATGAAGGGCTAACAAAGAACAACCACACTAGAAATGGTGAAAAAATGGTGAAAAAAAAAAGAAAGGAGCCACCATGTTAGAACATAGGTGACCCTATTGTCCACAACCATGTGAATACAGTCTGCGATAAAGAAAATAGCACAATACTGGGTAGAACACGTCCACTGCCACCAGCCATAACTAGACGGTTGTTTATATGACTACAAAGTCACTGGAGCAGAGAGAAGGGCGATACTAGGTATCCCCTTAGCACTTCACATGAGGTGGTGTGTGCTAATCTGAGTATAAAGTTTTAGGAGGGATACAAAGTATCCCTCTATCTTTAAGAACAGTAGTGAGTTAAGGATAAAAAAAGAATCTCAAACGATACCCCAAAGTGTTCCCAGCAACACTGCCCATAGGGAGCTGTGTGCTCCAAAAGTTAAACACAGATGCATTAAAAGAAATAAGGAGGAAAGTAGACTCCATAGTAAAGCTAAAACACAGAGAACGGAGTTCCAAAAGACGGGGCCCATAATAAAGAATGAGTGGAAAAAGGCTCCACTCATTCAGGATATAAAGAAAAGGGTTCAGAAGTCAAGCAAAACGTGCTGGGGTTCTCGGTAGTAGAGGGGATGAAGCATAAAACGTAGAAATATCCCCAACACCTAGGAAATGTATCCTTGTTCAAATATAGTTCAATTATAGATAAACTTTGTTCGATTAAGCATTCATCCCAACCTTGCCTGGTGTGTAAAAATGAAACGCTAACTCAATTTTTCAAGTTGTTGCATGGTTGGCGATGCGCCACACTTCTAAACACTAAGAAGTATGGAGTTTTTGTTCTCTACCTGTTTCATCGGTTTGAAGATTGGTCTGATGTTCGACTAAATTAAAAGCTCAGCTTTTCCTTTGCACGACAGGCTTCGTCTGACTTCTGAACTTCAGTGTTGCACTTTTCTTTGTTTTGCACACAGTGTCTTTATTTATTAATCCTTCTGCCTGCAATTTCACAGTTTGGTTTTCCATGCATTTTGACTTGAAGTGGTAACTGCATTTTGTGGATCCAGGTAGTTTATTGAAAATATGCAAATGTGCCGTACGTAACTTTGTTCATTTTTAATGCAGCTACACAGCGTTCTTTGGGATAAAGAAGATTGCCTCTATACACTCACTAGTTCCAGCTTAAATAAATGGGAGATGGATGAGGCATCAGAACGTCAAGTTCTTAATTGGGATATGACTAGGATCCTCAAAGAACACATCTCTGATGCAATTTGGGTGAGTGAAATGGCACAGTTTAACCATAATACAAACTTATGTTTTTATTGACCAGTTTGATGATCTGATTCATTTAATATATTGTCAGGAATAAGTTTTTTCATTTCCTTGCCAAACAGGCCTGCATCCACAAGCCTGTGCATCATTGCATCTGGTGTTGATAAATCTCGTTCACCTGTCGCAATTGACACCCAAGATAATGCAAACCGCATTTTCACCCGTCTGTCACTTCGGTATCCATGGTATTTGGAGAACTGATTAGGGCAGTGGTCTTCAAACCTTTTGACCCCGAGCCCCCCCTAAGAAAAATTTCTCCGGCCCAGGCCCCCGCTATACACATGCACTCCAAAATTGTACTCGGTTGCGAACGGTTATTGCGCGCTGGAGTACAATGGTGCCCCCAACTAAGGAGTGCATGCCAAACACCACGTTGTTTCAAAATCATTGCTTGCAATGATTCAAATCAGATGAGGACAAATATTTGTGAACAAAGCATTCCGATTATTTTGCTATAATACAGAGGACTCGACTAAAAATAGTGTTGGATATTTATTTCACACAAACGAAAACACCCAATATTGCTGTCCTGTAGTAACATTTGCTATGCAAGTGCTGTAACAATTTGTTTCTGAAGTACAACAGCGTACTGTCAATGCTGTCACTTGCAAGTTGGACAGTGGCATACTGGAGAACTAGTGTGAAGGGTGGGCCTGCCTTTCACCAGCCAGCCTGTCAAAATTGGGTTCAATTTTTCCAATAGCCAACCGCAGGCTTTCTTCCACCTCCAGCTTTGACCGATATTTTGTCTTTAGGGCTCCAAGTGCAGAGAACCCAATTTCGCACAGGTATGAGGTGCTGAAAGGTAAAAGTACATTGACTGCACATTTCGATAAAGTTGGATACTCTGCAGACACATGTTGCCAAAATGCACCCAAAGACAATTTTCTGAATTGGCTCTCTAGTAGGCGGTCACTTTGGAGCTCCATTAGTTCCTCCTGGAGTTGTATTGGGAGATGGGCTCCTACGTCAGCTAGGAAAGGCTGAACCACCCAGTCATTCATGTTGCAATTGTCGTCGGGAAAGTACTTTTCGAGACTGGTTCTGAGAGCATTTAAATGGTTTCCAATTACTTCAGAAACACATGAAAGATCATACTCCGTCTCCTCAAGAGCATCTTCTAATAATGGGAACGCATCGGCTATGCCAATATCAACCCTCCTACTCCAAAGCTCCAGCTTCTTCTTGAATGCCGATATTTTTGCATTCATGGCAAATTATGTGGTTTCTGTGCCTTGCAGGGAGAGGTTTAGAAAATGTAGCTTTTCAAAGATGTCGCCAAGGTAAGCCAACAGTATAAGCCAGCGTGGATCACACAGAGGCTCTGCTTTTGTCTGGTCTAACTCCAGGAGAAAGTGTCTCACTTCGTTTCTGAGTTCATAGATGCGATTTAAAACCTTTCCCCTGGATAGCCACCTGACCTCTGTGTGAAACAGCAAAGCATCATGGTCAGCTCCCATTTCTGCACATAAGGTGGCAAACAGACAGTCTCTTGTGGGGTGCATCTTAATAAAATTTACGATCTTTACAACAGAAGTCAAAACCTGTGTCAGTTCATGCCCCATATTGCGCACAGCCAAAGCTTCTCGGTGTATCATGCAGTGTGTCCACACAATATGTGGAGCTACTGCCAATACTTTTGCTTTTAGCCCAGCTCTAGCACCACACATTGAAGGAGCACCATCCGTGCAAATACCAACACACGCCTCCCACTTTAGGCAGTTGGAACTTAGGAAGTTGTTTAAAATTTCAAAGAGTTCAGGTGCAGTTGCCCTGCCCTTAATTTGCTTACAAAACAAGAAGTCCTCCAACATCTCCTTTCCGTGGCAGTACCTCACATAGGCAATCAAGTGAGCTTCTTTTGATACGTCAGTGGCCTCATCCAACTGTAGGGCGAACTGGCTGTCTTTCAAGCGCGATATCAATTCTGTACTGATATCAGAGGACAGGTCAGCAATACGGCGGCAAATTGTTGTCTGACATAGGGATACTTTTGCATTTCTCTGCTGCACTTTCACCAAGCATTACCCGGTTGACAGCGAGAATGGTTGGGAGAATCACTTTCTCAGCATCTGTAAAAGGCTTCTTGTTTTTGCCAAGAAAGTACGCAATGTGGTAAGATGCTTTCAAAGCATTTGCAGGTACAGATGCCACACTTTGTCTCCTTTTGCTTTTTCATGCCTTGCAGCTGCCGTACAAAGAAATCCCTGGTCTTTTTTGCTAAATCGGCATGTTTGGTTTCCAAATGCAGCCTTAATTTTTTTGGCTTCAGGCTGTCATTTGCTAATGTAGCACCACAAATCACACACTGCGGCTTCACTTCCCCAGCGACTGTGATGCATGTGAACCCAAAGTCCAAATAAGAGTGATCATATTTCCGTGTTTTTGCATTTCTTTTGTCTGTTCCCACCTCTCCTTCCGCTTTACGTTTCAGATCCCTACCATCTTTGGGCACTAGAAAACGATCCATCGAGAAAAGGAGCCTGAACCTGTCAAAACATTGCAAACGGTTTTAAAAAAGTAAAAATGCACCCCAAAAAAAGCATAAACATGGCAAACACCACATGCAAAGAGTTGAACTGAGGCATGTGAAAATGTTGGGGTTGGTGGGAAACACCCCATGCAAAAAAATTCATGAGCCCACCTGACCCTTAATGTTTTCATCACTCGATAGTTTAATAATTTCTGCTTGTGGTTTCCTTGTCTACTGCACAGCCACAAGATTAGGGGACTGGGGGTGCATGGAATGAACGGGTGGGCATAAGGGGGACTGGAAGTCCAGCAAATTTATGTGGACAATTAAAGTACTTGGGAACAATGATACTTCCTGTTTTGCTGGGGTGCCCCGAAGCACTCTTGCTAATTGTGGGTTTAGTGCCCTGGTGTTACTACCATTTTACATTATTTCAGCGGCTCTGGGGGGCAGCTCTGGTGTGCCAGTAGTGATGCCCCTGGCAGACCTGGGGGCAGAGGCCATGGGTGTAATTTTAGGGGGGGCGGGGGTGTTTGCCCCCCAACTTTCATGGCATACCATTTTGTCCTCATTCATTTAGTTGGGGCACCTTTTCTTCAGATGTCATGTCCCCCCCCCCCCAACATTTTAAGCAAAGTTACTCCACTGGCAGAGGCCCTCAATTCTCTCAGGGGAGCAGGAGCTTTGCACCCCTGTTCCCCCTGAATGTGGGGTTATCGCTATTGGGGGACGCAGGGGGACCGGTGCTGCATTAATAACGCAGCTCCCCCATGGCAGATTGCTGGGCTCCAGCAATCTGCCATGGGGGAGCCGCGTTGTAAAAAAACACTGGCAGAGCAGTTCCGGTCCCCCGCTCGCCTCCTCTCCTCCATGCATGCCCCCCAATGTGGGGGATGCAGGGAGAGAGGGGCGCAGGGGTACCGGTGCTGCATTAATAACGCGGCTCCCCCGTGGCAGATTGCCACGGGGGAGCCGTGTTAAAAATAAAGCTGGAACGGGTGACTTACCTCGCACTCGCACACGTCGGAAGCAGCAGCAACGGGGAACACAGGACACCACAACGCAGCCTGGACGCGCGATCCAAATGCAGGAAAGCGCGCGTCCAGGCTGCGTTTATTTCCTGTTTCCATGGCCACGCCCCCACCACATCGCACTGGCTGAGCATGTGCATGGGAGCCAGTGGCTCCCCATTGCACATGCTCAGTTCAGTGCGGCAGAAAAAGAAAAAAAAAAGCGTTACTCCTTTTCTTTTCTTCTGGAAGGCATCACGCGCCCCCAGGCATGGTGGCGCGCCCCACAGATTGAAGACCTCTGGATTAGGGTGAAGAGCTCCTCCTACATATTAAAGTGGAATATATACACACATTGAGGTGCTCATTAAATGAGTATGATCAGTCTCCCAAATAGATTTTATGTTTAGATCTCACTTACTTTAAGACTGTAAGGCCTTATTAACCATGTGTATTGAAGTGTCCTTCAACAGGGAACTAAACCAGAAATTGAGTGTCTTTTTGCCATGTCTCTGAAAATGTGACACAACCAGCATCGCTTATGCCAGAAAAAAAACAGGGAACCCAGCGAGGGGAGCAGGCCTGATGGTGCTGAAGTGCCTGCTTATGCAGGGAATTCGAGGAATGTCCAGCAAGATGGTTCGAGGAGAGTCGGTGCATGTCAGATGCAGAGTGCATAAGCGACATAGAGGACATGGGAGTGCTATAGATCCAGACACCTGGTAAGTGGTATGGGACAGAGGGAGAAATGATCACTACTGTGACCAATGCAGAGCCACAGAGCCGGCCCCCATACTGGGAAAAGAGTAAGCGATAAGTGGAACACAGATTGGAGAGTGGTTAGAGTATTCTCACCAAGTGGGAGAAGTGAAGATAACGAGAAGGGTGGGAAGATATTGGGTTCCCAAACGGGGAAGTCCATTCATAGAGTTTATCAATGGCGAGAGGCAGCCAGCTGGCACCTGGGGCAATTTCCTAGAGTCAAAACACAAAAGTTAGTGGAGCAAAATGCTGGATCTTGGGTGATGTTTAAAAATTGAGTTTGAAAACCAGCTTCTGTGAAAAGAACAAGCAGAGTATTTGTATTTGTATTTTATTTAAATGTATAGCGCACCAAGCCCAAGGGCATCTGGGCGCATTTCTTCAAGTAAAAGGTTACATGGGTTTACATATATTACAAATTGTTACAAAGCAATAATATATACATTTACACAGGCATTTACAGTAGTACAAAGAGTGCAGGTATATACAAACTATATACATGGTAAGCGGAATGGCACAATCTTGACGAGTGGCACAAGATAGGTTAGTCAGTCACAAATGTGGGAGCTAGATGTCTTGCGCTGCGAAACAGGTTTTAGCTTTACTTCTGAAGGCCTGGAAGGAGGATTCAATTCTGAATCGGAGAGTTCCAAAGCTTAGCAGCCAGCACAAGGAAACTGCTCCCCCCAGCCTTGTGGAGCTTAAACCTTGGTATCGTAAAGGCAGTGTGCTTGTCCTGCTCTGCGGGGACGGTCAGAGATGTTGCACGTGACTAGGTTGGACAGATAGCTGGGTGCACAGTTTGCTAGACCTTTTTTGCGTGAGTGATAAGGATTTGAGGACAATTCTTTGATTAACGGGAAGCCAGTGTAGGCTGCGTCTGGTATCAGAGATGTGGGGGATTTCTAGGAATATTCAAGGCTGCTCTAATGGCAATGTTTTGGATTACTTGTAATTTGTTTGTATTACGTTGGCAGGTCCCCAAGTACAATGCGTTACAGTAGTCTAGTTTCGACATGATCAATGTTCTCGCTAAGGTGGTGCAATTGATGACAGTTAAGAATGGGCGACAGGCAGTGATGAGTTTGTAAGTATAGGCCGCTGATGAGGTTATAGCTGTGGTTTGTCTCGTTAGTGAGAGTGTGGAGTCAAGGTAAATACCAAGAGTTTTCATGTCGTTGGATACCTTAATGGTGTTACCATCGATAATGAAGGAGTCAAAGTCTGGATCTAGCTTGTTTAGTCTAGGTTGTGAGCGCAGGAGGAGTATCTCTGTCTTATCGTCATTAAGACAGAGCCCATGTTGTGCCATCCAAGCATGAATGACGCTGTGAATGTCGTTGAGTGCTTTAGAGTCTACTATGTGGTCTCCAGTGATGGGAATTAGTATTTTGGTGTCATCTGCATAATTAGTGTAGGTGACACCACGGTTGAGAATATCAGAGGGGCTTCATAAACACGTTGTAAAGTGTTGGGGATACACATGATTCCTGAGGGACTCCGAACAAAACTGGGGCTGGTTCTGCTGAAGCTAAGGGGAGGAGAAGACCCTCATAGGTCTGTTCTCAAGGAAGGATCTGAACCAGGTGGTAGCTTGAGAAGTGAGCTGCAGAGGTGAGGTGGTTACATAGTATTCAGTGATTGACCAAATCGAATGCGGCCGATATGCCGAGGAGGAGGGCCAGCTTGCCATTATCTTTTCGAACTTCGATTTGGGTTTTAAGATCGATCAGGGCTGTCTCAGTTCCGTGCCTAGGTCTAAAACCAGATTGTCTGAGGCCAAGGAGGTTGTTAGCTTCTAGGTCATCCCGGATCTGCAGGTAAGCAGCTCTATCCCGGATTTTCAGCAGAAAGGGGACTGTAGTGATGGGCCTATAGTTGGTGGGGATACTCTGGTCTAGTGATTGCTTCTTGAGTAAAGATAGAACCCAAGCATCTTTAAGGTTATTGGGTACTATGCCAGTGTTGAATGCGGCTTTTATGAGGGTCGTGATGAATGGTGCTAGTTCTTTGTTTGCCTCCTTGATGATAGGGGCTGGGCAGGCATCTCCCTGACAATTAGACGGTTTGAGTTTGAGGATTATGTATTCTACTTCTTTGATGGAGGGAAGTTAAATGGCTTATGTGCATGTAGAAGGGGGCTAGGTTAGCTGACTGATGGACTTTGTTGTGGGTCAAATTATGTTTTTTTTACTCAATTTTGTTTTGGAGCATGCTGAATTTATCTAGAAGTGCTTTTTGAATATTGGCGCACCAGGTAATATCTTTGGTACAGGAGTCAGGGGGTGCTGTTGGTGATTCTAATTCTTTCAGTATCTTAATCTTTCATACTTGATTTGGCTTGTATAATTTGGTTGTTATAGGTGTCTTTTTTTGGCTTGGATGATTGCCTCTTTGTAATTGAGGGCTGCTAGAGTGAGGTTGATCTTATTAGATTCGGTAGGTCGGCTGTTCCAAGGGCCTTCTGCATTTCTTTTTTCCTTGCGTAGAGCTCTCAGGGTTGGGTAAACCAAGAGTTAGTGTGCTCGTGGTTTGGCCTTTCTTAATTTAAGTGGAGCAATGGCATTGATGGCCTTGAGGTTAGTTTTATTATAGATATCCACTAGCGCCGTGGGGGTCAGTGTGTCTCAGCGGCATTGTTTAGTATGGGTAGAATCAGTGGAAGCAGCTTCTCACTGGTTATGTCCCTTTTATTTCTGGTACGAATAGACGCTGCAATATTCTGCTTAGGGTGTTGGTTATTGGATTTGATGGTAAATGTGATCATGTGGTGGTCTGACCAGGACAAGGGGTGTTAGACAGTATGTTTATGCTACAGTTGAGGTCACCAATCCAATCGAGGGTTCTACTTTTGATGTGGGTAGGCTCTTGGATGCGGTGAGTGAAGCCTCGTTCTGTAAGGGTATTGGCAATATTTAGCCATTTGGGGCCATTCGCATCTTGGAAGCTGAGGTTGAGGTCTCCTAATAAAAAAATGAGTGAGCTGGGCTTAGTATTGGTAGAGAGGATGGTAGTAATGTCGTCTTCGAATGTGGATTTTGGCCCGGGAAGCCTGTAGATCAGATGCAAGGTGAGTGTTTGGGTGGCAGAGACTGGTAATTTAACGGATAGTAGTTCAGCTTAGGGAAAATGCTAACTTGATATGGGTCTGAGGCCTAGTGCGGTTTTGGAAATGAAGGCAACTGTAACGCTTACCTCTGGGGCCCTGCATGAGTGCCTGGTCCGGACTGTCGGCGGTTCTGGTCCAGTCTGTCGACGGGTTTTCGCTTCAGCGATGGCCCAAAACACACACTCCATCCTGCCCACTGCAGGTTAACACACCCAGTGGTCAGGGAGGCGGGAGTGGCCTGGATAAGTCCTGCTTGCCGTTGTATAGCCAGTCTCTGGAATCCTTCCAGGCGTTCTTGCTGTCTTTTTATCCAGTTACCTCACTGGGTTGGCGGCGGATGAATAGTCCTCCCAGTTCCTTCACTGGGGTAATTGTGGCCCAGACCCGCTGTGGAGCACAGGCTGCGTTTGGATTGCCTTATGGTAGCTGGTAGTTCTTATTGCAGTTTGTACAGAATTGTTTTGCAAGCGCAATCCTGCTGTATGTCTTTAAATGTCTTTTGTTTGCTTTGCTCTCACAGGGTCCAAAGGAGCTGCAGGGGAAGGCTGAAGTCACGAACCGAGTTCAACTGGTAAGTAACGTGCTGGAGGAGGGAGGAGGATTGAGAGAGTCAGCTGATTGCTGTCTTGTTCGTCGCTTACCCTCTCAGTGTTTCTTTTATCTTTTGCAGGAGCCGCAGCGTATGAAAAAAGAAGCTCCTTTGAAGTTGGAGGCGGACCCGGAGAGCCGAGAAGGGAACAGCTGATCCGGAAGCCTTGACCCGTAGTAGTCTTGTTCTGGAGAGCTGCGCTGGGTCACAGGATGCCTGGAGCGCCGGACGGAGCAGGAGCCTCAGGAAGCTTTGACACGTGGAAGATGCAGAAGCAGAGCAGGCGAGCGTTACGCTGACACCTCAGCCGGAGGAAACGCTAAGCACTGGGTGTAGCCCAGGGCGGGGTTTATATAGCCCTGGGTCCACCCAGCACCACTAGACCATCAGGGATGCCTGCACAATGGCCTTTTAGGGGCCATGTTGGATTCAGTTGACTGATCCAGCCCGGGGGCCATTTTGAGTGGGGCAAAGAGTCTGTTCCAGCACCAAGCAGCCAATGTTATAGACCAAACCTTTCCAATGCTACCCACAGGGGTCTTGAGATTTCCTGGAGTCATGACAGCACTCCCCCTTAAAACACCCCCAAGGAGAGCCATACCCGGGCCGTGACGTTCTGGATGCTCACAATGGTACCGAGCTATGAGACGTGGTGCATGGATATGTTCAACTGGTTCCCAGGTTCGGTCCAGAGCTCCGTACCCTTTCCAATCCACGAAGTAGTAAAGTTTCTTTCGAACTATCTTAGAGTTCAGGATATTTCGGACTTCGTATTCGGCCTCTCCTTGAATCATTGTTGGAGGAGGGCGTTTCAAAGTGTCTCGGGTGCCAGGGTGCACAGGCTTCAGTAACGAAACATGAAATGCTGGATGTATGCGAAGCACCGATGGCAATTCCAGTTCTATGGCCACCGGATTGATAATGCTTTTTATTGGATATGGCCCAATATATCTGGGGTGAAACTTCTTTGGTCCTTTCAGCTGGATATGTTTCGTAGATAACCATACCCTGTCACCAATCTGGTACGGTGGCTCGGGAGTCCTCTTTCTATCCGCAAAGCGCTTTTTGTTAGTTTTGGCTTCCAAGAGGGCTTGAGTGGCTTTTTTCAGGGTTTCCTTGATTTTGGCGTGCAGAGTGTGGACGCCGGCATATCCAAAGGTGCTGGTGGGTCTAAGGTGGAAGTCCGCAGGTTTCTTCCATGTAAAAAGAAGAAAGGTGAAACACCAGTAGAGCTATGGATAGCGTTGTTGTATGCATATTCAGCTGCCCATAGGAGCTCTACCCAATTTAGGTCTGTCTGAGCAAGCATGCACCGAAGGTATTGCTCGAGCGATTGATTTGTCCTTTCGGTCTGTCCGTCTGTCTGCGGATGATGGCTGGTAGACAGACAAACCTCGACCTGAGCCTTGACACAGCAGGCTTTCCAGAACTTAGACACGAACTGACTTCCTCGATCTGAAATCACCACGGAGGGAAAGCCATGTAGCCGGACAATCTTGGTGAGAAAGGTTTGAGCCAAGATGCCTGCACTGGGTATCCCTTTCAGGGGGATGAAGTGTGCCATTTTGGTTAGAAGATCCACCACTACCAGTATAGTGTTAAAACCAGCACAAGAGGGCAGTTCTGTGATGAAATCCAGTGAGATAGTGTGCCATGGGGCTGGTGGTATTGACAAGGGTCGAAGTAATCCGTGCGGTTTGGTTCTTGGCGTTTTGTTCCTGGCACAGTTATCACAGGCTTTCACATATTGCGTTATGTCTTTCCGCCATGTAGGCCACCAGTAATGTTGTTGTACCTTTGCCATGGTTTTTGCTATGCCGGGATGTCCTGCTGTAAGAGCATCGTGATAGGCATTCATAACTTGCTCTTGCATTGTCTTATGTGGTAGGTACAGACGGCCTTGTTAAAATGGCAGGTTATTGACTATGGAACGTTGTGGCCCCAGGGATACCCATGTTTGTACTTGAGTTGGGGTCATGGTTTCTCTGATCTGTTGATGTAAGGTCTCCAATGCACTCAAAAGGTTGCCAGTTAACCCTATCAGTTTTTCTTCTGGTATGATGGGCAATAGGAGAGGACTTGCATATGCATCTTCCTTTCTGTACTCCACCTATCCGTGACAATGCATCCGCCTTTCCATTCTTTACTCCGGGGCGGTAGCTGACAGTGAAATCGTATTCTGAAAAGAACTGGGCCCATCTCAGATGTCGTGGAGTCTGTGCTCTGGCTGTTCGCAGAAATTGCAGGTTGCGATGGTCGGTAAGTACTGCAACTGGATGTCGTGCTCTAAGGAGGTGATGTCGCCCCTCCTTAAACGCAGCTTTAATGGCAAGGAGCTCCTTATCGGTCACTGCATAGTTTAATTCTGCTGTATTGAACTTTCGGGACCAAGAGGCCACCGGATGTAACTGGTTGGTATCCGGGTCTCTCTGGGACAGTACGGCTTCCATGGCCACTTTGGAAGCGTCCATTTCCACTAGGAATGGAATGTCAGGGTTGGGATGTCTTAGTATCGGTGCAGTGGTGAAACGTTGCTTAATTTGCTGGAAAGCTTCCTCGGCTTCGGTGGTCCATTTAAAGATACGATTCTTGCGAAGTAATGATGTGATAGGATGGACAACATCTGAAAAGTCAGCAATGAACCTCCGATAAAAGTTGGCAAAGCCTAAGAAGCTCTGGACTGTTTTGATCGAAGTGGGCGAAGGCCACTGCAATATCGCTTCCACCTTGCGGTTATCCATTTCAATGCCTTGAGGGCTGAGTATGTTTGTTTGTTTGTTTGTTTGTTTATTTTATTTGTATGGCGCTCCAAACCCAGAGGTAGAAGGGCGCTTAAGAATTTGGTTACATATTTGAGAGGTATCAGTGTTGCATGCTTCGTACAGGTTTATAATATATACATATATATACAGAGGACAATAAATAGAGCATGTGTAGTGAGTACAATATACAATTTCCTGAATAAGTACAGTGTCTAAGCTAGTAATCGCGCAGGTCTAGAGTTAGTGGTGTTGCTCTTTGTTTAGTAGCCAGCTAATGACCTGCTTCCTAAAGATCTGGAAGGATTCGAGGGTTTTGATGTTGAACGGTAGGGAGTTCCAGAGTTGGGGAGCAAGCACTGTAAAGCTTGCCCCTCCAGCTCTTTTTAGGTGGAATCTGGGTACTAGTAGGCAAAGAGTGTTGGAGGATCTGGTGAGTCTGGTGGCGGGTTTCAGGGTGAGTTTATTAGCTAGATAGGGTGGTGCTAGGTGGTTGAGGGCTTTGTACGTGAGGCAGATGATTTTTAGGTCAATTTTTTGGCGTATGGAGAGCCATTTGCAGGCTTTCCTAGTTGCAGAGATCTGCTCTTGTCTTGGAATGTTGAGGGCTGTGCGCAAGGCGTTGTTTTGAATTACCTGTAATTTATTGAGTACGGATTGATTAGCGCCAAGGAACAGGCTATTGCAGTAATCCAGTTTGGATTGTATTAGGGCCCTGGCAAGGGTGAGGCAGCTGTTGGGTGATAGGAAGGGTCTGCTGGCCCTAATGAGCTTGCCGGTATAGGCAGCAGCTGAAGCTGTCATATTGGTATGTTTGCTAAGGTTGGTGTTGGCGTCTAGATAAAAACCAAGGGTCTTTACGCTTTTGGCTATGGCAATGGAATGACCATCGATGGTGATGTTATTATAGCTAGGGTCAAGTTTGGTTAGAGTGTTGGGGGAGCCGACGATTAGGAGCTCTGTCTTCTCATCATTCAGGCAGAGACCATGGGAGGCCATCCATGCCTGAATGATGGAGAATATTTTGTTGATCCGGACCGAGTCTTCTTGGTAATTACCAGAGATAGTGAGGAGTATCTGGGTGTCATCTGCGTAGTTTGTATAGGTGACACCCAGATGATCCAGTTGGTCGAATAGAGGCTTTGTAAATATGTTGTACAAAGTGGGGGATACACAAGAACCTTGTGGGACCCCGCATGTGATGGGGATGGGGTCTGCAGCAGCTGTGGTGGAGAAGACTCGTATGGTTCTGTTTGCCAGGAAGGATTGTATCCAAGTGATGGCAGGTGAGGAGAAGTGGGCTGCGGTGGCAAGGTGATTACAGAGGACCTCATGGCTGACCAGGTCAAAGGCCGCTGAGAGGTCTAGGAGGAGTAGGATTGCGACATTGCCTCTGTCTTTTATTTCATCGATCTGGCTTTTGAGATCAACAAGGGCGGTATCCAAGGAATTCCACCGTGGTGACATGAAAAGCGCACTTTTCGAGTTTAGCAAACAAATGGTACTGGCGCAGTTTTTCCAATACAGCTCGCACATGGTGTACATGTTCCTTGTTAGATTTGGAGTAGATTAAGATGTCATCTATGTACACCATAGCACAGACGTCCAATAGTTCTCTTAATACGTCTGTCATGAAATATTGAAATGCGGCTGGCGTACTACACTGTCCGAAGGGCATGACAGTGTACTCATACAGCCCAAACTTGGTGCGAAAAGCCGTCTTTCATTCGTCCCTGGCTTTCACACGAACCAAGTGGTAGGCCCCCCTGAGGTCTAGCTTCGTGTAGATCTTTGCTTCTTTCACTTGGTCTAGGAGTACTGGTATCAAGGGCAAGGGATACCGGTTTTTTACGGTGACTTTGTTGAGCCCTCTATAGTCTATACATGTTCTGAGATCCCCCTCATTTTTGGGGACAAAGAAAAGAGCTGAGGAGGCTGGAGACTTGGAAGGCCGAATGAAGCCGTTGGCCAGGAACTGATCCAGATAGTCCCGTAGATGTTGGTTCTCCTTTTCAGTAAGGGCGTAGATGCGACTACAGGGAAGTGGTGCTCCCGGGATCAGGTCGATTTGGCAATCATAAGGCCTGTGAGGTGGCAGAGTGTTGGCTTGTTCTTTATGAAAAACGTCTTGGAAGTCGTTATATTCTGGAGGCAACTGCCCTATGAGTCCAAGAATGTTTTCTGGTTTCTTTATCGTAGGTTTGGGACTATCTTGGCCGTTGGCAGAGACAGGATAAAGGGTTCGGACGCACTCAACTGGAAACGTTACTGTATGAGCACGCCAGTCTATGGCCGGGTTATGGCGCACCAACCAGGGCATTCCCAAGATTAGTTGGAATTGGGGAGCGTTGATGAGGTTGAAGACAATAGTCTCCCGATGACCGTCATGGCGTAACAGTACAACAGTTCCAGTACATTGGGTCACCGGTCCTGACGATAGTTGAGAACCATCCACGGAGAGAACGTTATCAACTTTTTCTCGTTTTTGGATGGGTACTCCGATCCGTAGGGCCATGGTGATGTCCATGTAATTACCTACTGCTCCGCAGTCAATGTACGCCTCTAGGGCGTGCATTTGTTGTGGCTGCTCGGGGCATAGTAAGATAACTGGTGTTGTAATATGCGAGACCGCTGATGTCTCTCCCCTTCCCGACAAGCCGGTCTCTACTCTCGTCGAGGCATGTCGTTTTCCGGCGACTCGGGCCGTTCCGTCGTGGTATCCAGGACCCCCAGGGTTTCCGAGGAGTCTTATTTGGGCAGTCTTTCAGGAAATGCCCCGCTTTTCCGCAGTACAAGCACAGTTGTTGTTTTCTGCGCCGCTCCCTTTCTTCTTTGGTTAATGGGCCTCTTATGCTTCCCAACTGCATTGTTTCGGGTGTATTATCGGTGGTGCGTGGCACTTCTCGAGGACGCACATATAGTGGCAGGTTCTCAAAACGATTCCAATCAGATCTTCTTTCCTGTAAACAGTGATCCAGCTGTACTACTAGATCTATGTATTCCGTGCAACGATCAGGTGGATTGACAACTTGTGCTAAAACGTCCTTAAGTTCACTACGTAGACCCCGGTAGAACAAGGTGGTTCTTTTGTCTTCTGGCCAGTTGGTTTCGGCTACCAGCCGGTTAAACGTGGTGATGTATGCAAGTAAGTCCTGGGATCCCTGTCGAAGGGCAAGCAGTTTCCCATCCAAAGCATGTCCGCTGGTGCGACGGGAGAACAGCTTGTCCATCTCTTGCTGAAAATTACCAAAATTATGTAGGACAGGGTCATCTCGGTCGACGAAAGGGACTGACCAGCTAGCAGCATGCCCCCCTAGATAGGACAGGATGAAAGCCACCTTGGTTTGGTCTGTCGGAAATGCCCCTGGTCTACACAGGAAATGAAGCCGGCACTGGGTCATGAAAACCCCATACTTCAGAGGATCCCCCATAAACCTTTCAGGTGGGGCCAAGGGAACGGTCACAGGTGTGGTTACCTGAATCTGGGACGCTGCGGCTGTCGCTCCGTCAACTGAACTTGGCAACGGGGTTTGCCCAGCTTGGGTTCTGGTGAGACGCTTTGCCAAGTCCTCGGTTCTTTCCCTGTTTATCACCAACTCCTTTCTCATGGCGTTAGTCTCTGCACGTGCAGCATGCACTTCAGCCCACAACTCACCAAGCAGCATGGCCAACTGGTCTACTTCCGATGCCATGGCACTCAGGCAAGGCAGTAACGTGGGCTTAGCGTTCTGTAACGCTTACCTCTGGGGCCCTGCAGGAGTGCCTGGTCCGGACTGTCGGCGGTTCTGGTCCAGTCTGTCGACGGGTTTTCGCTTCAGCGATAGCCCAAAACACTCTCTCCACCCTGCCCACTGCAGGTTAACACACCCAGTGGTCAGGGAGGCGGAAGTGGCCTGGATAAGTCCTGCTTGCCGTTGTATAGCCAGTCTCTGGAATCCTTCCAGGCGTTCTTGCAGTCTTTTTATCCAGTTACCTCACTGGGTTGGCGGCGGATGAATAGTCCTCCCAGTTCCTTCAGTGTGGTAATGGTGGCCCAGACCCGCTGTGGCGCACAGGCCGCGTTTGGATTGCCTTACGGTAGCTGGTAGTTCTTATTGCAGTTTGTACAGAATTGTTTTGCAAGCGCAATCCTGCTGTATGTCTTTAAATGCCTTTTGTTTGCTTTGCTCTCACAGGGTGCAAAGGAGCTGCAGGGGAAGGTTGAAGTCACGAACCGAGTTCAACTGGTAAGTAACGTGCTGGAGGAGGGAGGAGGATTGAGAGAGTCAGCTGATTGCTGTCTTGTTCGTCGCTTACCCTCTCAGTGTTTCTTTTATCTTTTGCAGGAGCCGCAGCGTATGAAAAAAGAAGACGCGCAGTGGATGAAGAAGCTCCTTTGAAGTTGGAGGCGGACCCGGAGAGCCGAGAAGGGAACAGCTGATCCGGAAGCCTTGAACCGTAGTGAAGTCTTGATCTGGAGAGCTGCGCTGGGTCACAGGATGCCTGGAGCGCCAGACGGAGCAGGAGCCTCAGGAAGTTTTGACACGTGGAAGATGCAGAAGCAGAGCAGGTGAGCGTTACGCTGACACCTCAGCCGAAGGAAACGCTAAGCACTGGGTGTGGCCAAGGGTGTGGTTTATATAGCCCTGGGTCCACCCAGCATCATCAGGGATGCCTGCACAATGGCCCTTTAGGGGCCATGTTGGATTCAGTTGACTGATCCAGCCCGGGGGCCATTTTGAGTGGGGCAAAGAGTTTGTTCCAGCGCCAAGCAGCCAATGTTATAGACCAAACCTTTCCAATGCTACCCACAGGGGTCTTGGGATTTCCTGGAGTCATGACAGCAACACCCGCCTTCGGATTAGTTGGAGGTTCTATCACATTTGGTGATCAAATAATCATTGGGAATGGCTAACGAGAGAGCTGGTCCTGATGCATCATGTAGCCAGGTCTCAGTGATAGCGAAGAAGTCAGTCTTGAGTGGTTATGTAGTCTGCAATGTCTAAAGCATGTGCTGGGAGGGACCTAGCGTTGATTAGAGCACCCTTAATGAGGGAGGTATGTGTAATCCTGGGCGTGGTGGGGATATCCTTAGATGGGATGTCATCTGTGGTAGGTATAACAGGTAGGTGTGCTGGTTTGATTTGTGGGTTTTAGTAGTGGTGATGGCATTGTGTGCTAGTGGAGGCGGTGCCTAGTCTGGCATTCCTATGATTCAGTGTGCATGGTTGATTAGGTGTGGGTTTGGTAGCGAAATGTTCAAGCCATAGGGCTGATGAATTCAGGTATGGGTTGTGTGGTGGTATAGTCATGGTGTGAGCGTGTGTGGCTCTGGGATATAGGCAAAAAGGCAGGATGGTAGATGGTGTGATGTTGTCCACAGGGGGAGCCTGTTACTCATGCTTAAGGATGGGCACATCATTTTATGCATGCTGTTCGATAGTATGTTAGGCTTGGTAAGTGTAGGTAAGCTAAGGCCAAGTAATAATGGTAGGCAGTGTATTATGAAGAGCAGGTCCATAATGTGATAGGGTGTAAGCGTGGTAGCTAACTTAGGGGGAGTTCGGATTGGTTATGCAATGTGAAGTTATGCAATATGAACTTTTGCAGTATGAACACGTTAGGCTGCAGTGTGGTTAATAGCAGTTCACGAATTAACAATGCAATTGCATAGGCAGGCGTGATCTGATATATGCATTGCAGTAATACGATTACATTAGTAGTCCCGAGAGGCACAATTAGACTGAGAATGCAGGTAATGCTAGTTCGAGTAAAGGTGCTGAGTATAGTAACAGAACGCACAGTTTCACGGTTATGTGAGGCACGTTTAACATAAATAGTACAGGCAATGCTAGATGGAACGTACAGGAACTAGGTATTGTAGTGAGACGCACAAATTGGAGCTCATGTGCGTCAGGTTTGGGCTAACCGTACAGTAACAGGGTAATAAAGCGCTCAGTTTTGAGGTAATGTGAGGCACGTTTAACTTAAAGTACAAACCATGCTAGTTCGAGCATTACGTGTTAAGTAAACATGGGGCATTATAGGATGGTACGAAAGGAAATGCGGTGATAAAGCTGCAATGGCCACATGCGAGATACAATGTTACCTTACGGGATCATGCTAATGTCGATATAAGCATCAGACGGTGCGAGTTGCTCACAGTTGTGCGGGTACAATCGAGAACATATCATGCAAGGAGATGGACGCGTTCGGTCAGGTGTGGACGTTAGTGGATAGTTTTGTGGCGTCCGGCGGCCACGGATAGGCAGGGACAGGCACAGATAGGCCTTGTAAATTCAGGCCTTAGAAAAGAAGGCCGGCTCACACCTGCCGGTGGCTGTGGTTGGCCCTTCAGGAGCAGGTCAACCAATCACAGCGTATGTCGATGAGGCACCAAGTTGCTTAGTGCTTCACAAATAATGGAGCAGCCATTTTGGAACACCGAATTTGAATGTAAAATGGAGCTGGAGAAATAAAATGAGCGTGGGGCAAGGCTTCAAAGGCCTCGACAGCGTGTTCACGCTATTAGCAGGCGCAATTACTGCTTGCAATAATATACAGCGTGGAATTGTTGTGAGGGAATGCAGGCTGAAGCGCATTGTATTCTCTCAACCTGATATCTTCATACGGTCAGAATTGAAGTTGCTGCAATGCTGGGGCTTCGAGCATGGTGGGGAAGGGCTCCAGCCCTTTCCTCTGCAACGATCTCAGCGGCTGAAGTGGTGGGGACACAGGCACAAACAGGCCTTGTAAATTCAGGCCTTAGAAAAGAAGGCCGGCTCACGCCTGCCCGTGGCTGTTGTTGGCCCTTCAGGAGCAGGTCACCCAATCCCAGCGTATGTCGATGAGGCACCATGTTGTTAAAGCAGGTAGTGAGCTCTCCGGAGGGTTTCAGGCACAGGTACTTGGTGGTGGCAATCTTAGTTTCTGAGCAGATTTCCCTTTGTTGGACCGCGGTTGCATAACCTGACAGCGGATGGCTCGTGTGTGAGTCCGTGGCGTGCATTCGAGATGCGTGGAGCCCGAGGCGCTATTCTGTGAATTCCGCGTGTGGAGTAAGGTGGACTAAGGTGGAAGGGGATAAAATAAATTGCTAAAGATGAGTTGAAACTGGGAAGGCTGATGGGTGTGGGGTTTCCGCCTACTAGGAGAAACATCCCTAAACAAGAAAATTGGCCAAGTTTGGTCTGTATTTTTGCATAAGGAGTTTTTGCAAAGAGCATGTTTTCTGATGCTGGTTAATGTGCTTAGAATCACATGCTGTGGGTATACTCCGACATTCGATGGTAACCGCAGAGTATTGCACCTTGTCTTTTGAGAATCCAAAGGGGACGTCGACATGGGCGTGCCTGTTACACGATCCCTAACGTGACCCAAAATCCCTCGCGTGTCGAGGTCCCTCAGATTGTTTTTTTCCGCCCAGCTTTCTGGTCAGCCTAATGCATAGCTCTTCATAAAACATTGAAATATTTTTATATTTCTCTACCTTCGGTCGCTTATTCTCATTGTCACTCCCTTCGATGGCTGATGCCTGTGCCACTGCTGATGACGGAATTTCGACATCTGTTGATCCGGTCGGCGCTGCCAACCAGGTGGCTGGGCGTTCTGGCCGGTCTTTACAGTAGGGAGAGTGGGGTCGGGGTGGTCATATTCTTTTCAAGAATGCACCTGAAGTGTACGCAAGTGTGAGGCTGTTGGGCTGGTTACTTTATCTGTGCCTGCATCTACATGCAGACATATTTTCTAAGTGAATTGCCTGTCGGCAAGGTGAAGCATTTTTCCTGATTGTGGGACGTGGAAACACTGTGGAACACTGCAACGCGGACTGCGCAGCCTTTGGGCTTAAAGGAATTGTTTGTTCTCGACAGACTATCATTGGATTAACTAGAGGTAAGGCAGCGTGACTTGTCACGCGCTTAAGGATTCTCTGTCTCGCACTATAATCCTGATTTTCTTCTCCTTACAGCCCGCTGCCAGCATTCAGCTACAGACCCGCCCCGCAGCACAGCCATTGGCCAGTACACTGTACATTTATTCCGGGCGCCCGCAACGGAAGTGTACGCAAGTGTAAGGCTGTTCGGCTGTTCGGCATGGTTGTGTGGGAGTAGCAGAGTGGCTGGTATTATGGTTATCTTTGTATTTAATTGGAGAACCTTCTCTCTTGTGCCCCGTGTTTAAATGATCTACTCACTACTCCATTGCCAAGTATTACTATTGGTGTTTATTTGCTGGTCGTCTTGCCTGGATATGGCGTGATAGGCTGTATTTGCCCTGTGTGAATGCAGTTCCATCTATTCTGTGGACATTAATAATCTTGCCTTCCAATTGTGATAGGAACCGCACTCCGATAAGCGGCCTCTTATGCTGTCTTATTGTGTATATCAATCTTGGAATCTGCCAGTATAGAAATTTATATTAACCATTATCAATGCTACATGCTGTTGACATTTTTAATTAAAATCTGGGGCTCATTTTTGTGTGCGTGTATCGATCTGGCACACTGGTTGAATGGTACCCGTAATGAAGAGGGGTAGGTGCGAATTATATACCTATAAGAGGACAGTACCACTGACAAGGCGCAAATCAATGACTGAGGCAAGACCCTATGATGATATATTATCTGCCCCTCTGGTCTTTACACCTATGAGGGGTACTATGAGCATGGCCCTGGCTCTACCACTTCATCCTCTGTGGACATTGCTATGTGTAATTTACACAATGGAGAGGGAATAGGCGATGAATCCATTCTACTGATTGAATCGGGGGAAGTGGATAAGACCCTTGGGGCTGAGGTTCCGTCTCAGCAGGCAGTGGTTTTTGGGGACTCTGTCAAACTGATATGGACAACTCTTTGTTGGCAGTGTCCCAATATCCTCTTGGTAAAGAGGCAGAATGGGGTATCTCCTCTGCCCAACCCATGGGACGAGGTGATCAGTGGGAGCAGTCCCAAGTAGAACGGGTAAATGGCAGGATTTTGGAATAGTTGACTCTGCACACTTCCCTCTTAAAACAGCTTATTACTGCGGTGGAGAATATTTATTGCCCCACCTCAAATTGTGGCTAATCAGCCTTTGGTTCCCCCCAAAACCCATGCAGTTGGCATGGGGGTGAGGAGGAGCGATACTCTCCCACTTCCGGCCACACTGGGACCAGGGCTGACTAACGCTGTACCGCAAGCAGACTCACTGTTTAAAAAATATACAACAGGGGTAGACATTAATGAAGAGAATGATCCTGGAGGGTTGCCCGCTAAGCAATATTTAAAAAAAAAAAGAACTTCCAAAATAAAACATTTTTTTTGCTACAAACGTAAATACAGGAAAGTAGCCAAGAATAACTGGCGTAATTTGGTGAGATGAGATTGTATCCCCACCCTCTGATTCTCATGTTGAAATGGTTGGAGATGGGTTTATAGTGATAATGTCGAAAAAAAATGTCGAACCTATACATATAATGAAAAGAGTCAATTTTTAGAAAAAAAAAGTCATTTAGCACTATCAATAAATACATAAACAAGAAGAGTCACCCAACATCCCCCTGCCACCCCCCCACCACCCTCACCCCTCATATTCAACACATTTTAATTATATATATTTTTTTCTAAACATTCAAAAAATGTAGAAAACATTATTGCTTTTCTACATTATTTTTTTCAACATTTTTTTTTCGACATTTTGACTGTCGACATTATTGCAGTCGACATTATCACTGACCACCTTGGAGATGATGTAATCTGGTGTAGACCTACTGAGGGCAGTGTGGCCGCAAACACCATTGACTCCAACTTGAAGAACAAGAGTAGTCTGGCCACTGTTAATGGTAAGACACCATGTAAACGAGAACGAGATCCGAGTGTGAAGGGGTGTCTCTTGAATTTCTTTCCTAAACAAAAAAAAAACCCTTGGGGGAGGGGGTTGGAGGGGGGGGGGGGTGGGATGGAGAATCTGACCGTAGCAAAGGTTCACCTTCTGAGTGTAAGAGCCAAATAGATCTAACTACTTTAAACACCCAGTATGATCCTTCTCCACCCTTATCATTGTATGGGGAGGTGGGGGCAGAGTGGAAACAAGCACCTGGAACAATAGGGAGGTCCTAAAGAGGGGTAATAAACCCCCTGGGGGGGGGGGGGGGAAACATTTGTTCGACTTCGGCAAAGAAGGCGGCCTTAATCTAAATGGCCCGGGGCTGAAAAGGTATCTTAGTCGACAAGATCTGGAGGGGCAGGGGGAGGCCCAGGGAAGTGGTGCCCCACGGGGGGGATACATATACTGTGACATCTATGAATACAAAATCAAATAAGGGTGGGGAATACGGTGATGGAACGTGTTATAAGAAAGGTCATCAAGTTGATGTTGGGCAAACATGATACTCTTCAACCCAGAATGGAATGTCCTGTGTCCTAAGATAGCAGTGTGATACCTTTCTCACCTAAGGTATTGTGTAATGATTTGAAGATGCCCCTGGGTGATCACCCTATTGATGCCATAGGTAATACTGTGTTTTTGGGTGTTTCTACTAATACCGTGGGCAACATTGCGCATTTGGGTGCTTCTAATAATGTTGAGAAATACTGTGCACTTGGATTCTTCCACTAATGTGAGTAATACTGTGCATTTGGGTGTTTCTATTAATGATACCCTTGAGGGGAAAGTAGTGGGGTCCTCAATGTCCATGGTCACATTCTCCAGGTCATAACCAAACTTATGGAAAGTGTCCATTTCTTTTAAAACTGCATCCACAATAAACTTGGAATAAAAGACCACCCTAACATAATCATATCGGTGGCGGTGTACAAAATCAGTCCGTTTTATATCACCGCAGGTGATTAACGATAAACTCGGAATTTACCTGAACAGAGCCAAGATCTTAGATCTATTAAGCAAGGCCAGTCCACCATAGGAAAACATCATAATGCTAGGATATTCCAGGAACCGTGGGGGCCGAAAATGTATGTCTTCCCCTTCAGGAAGACATACATTTTCCCCGTGGGGAGCCCGAGAGCCCCAAATGGGAAAGCAGATTCAGGCAGAAACAACGCGGTTGTGTTGGAAAACGCTGCGGTTTTTCTTTACGAGTTTCTCAGGCTCCTCCGAGCCAGAGCAGCCTGAGAAACTTGGAAAGAAAAACCGCAGCGTTTTCCAACACAATAACGTTGTATTTATGTTTGCGGTCGCTGAAGCGACCGCAAACATAAATACAACGTTTTTAAAGCTGCGGTTTTATTTCTAAAAAAACGCAGCTAGTGCTTATTTTTAAAAAATAAATAAATAGCACTTACCCAGATTCAGCTGCAGCTTTCCTGCTCTGGTCTCCAGTCCCCGTTCTTCGCCTACAGCACTAATGAAGGGAAAGCCACCCAGCGGTAGCTTTTGTTTACTACAGCTGGCTGGCTTTTCCTTCATTAGTGCCGCAAAAGCAAAAGCCAGCACAGGAGGGCCTCCATTTCACAAAATGGATGCGCCCATGTGCTTGCTTTTGGGAATTGTGAGCTTGAATAGCTCAAAATTTTACATAGGAACTTTTAAAAAAGAGAATGCTAGTATTTTTTTTTTATGTTGCCTATCTATTTTTTAAATTTTTTTACTAGACCATCCCTTTAAACAAAACGAATAGTCGAATCAGGAAAACCAGCTTAAAGATGCGTCTAGAGACCCATCACAACGCCCGGACCCTCGAAAAGAGTACTCTGAGCCCTTTGTCTGTATCCAAGACTTTAGAAGGAAAATCTCGACGTTCTAGAGAGGAAAACCGTCAAGAAGATCTCTTTCCTCCCCTGGACTCCTCTGGTTCATCATCATGGACCAGGGAGAAGTTTGAGGGGTGCATGAACAGACTGGAGAAGTTCTTTGAATTTTCAGAGAGGTTTGCTCCCAAGAGTCCTCGTGAGGAGCTTCCTTATACGCTTATGGCTAAGTTTCAGAGAACCTTTGAGGATCCTCATGAAGTGAATGTTTTTGACCTTACTGATGACGAGGCGTCTATCAATACCTACATACAGGATGATGATCCCTTTGGGGACCCTACTGATGATCCTGTTGATCCCATGGATAATTGGGAAGACCGCCATTTGGTTGATCAACCTTGGGCGTCCCCAACTCCTACCCCGGACCCTGACGCTTTGTGTATGGATTCCCCTCATACCACTCCAGTCCGTCAGGCCTCACTAGTGGATGATCAGAAGGCGTTTAACACCATCTTAAAGAAGGCGACTGAACATTTTCAAACCGCCACACAGGAGGCTGTGCAGGATTCGGATTTTGTAGGGGACCTACTGAAGGAAAAGCCTCCTGCTAGTAAGGCCATTCCCTTACTGAACTCTATCAAGAGACGTCTGGCGCCTTCGTTGTTGACACCAGCCCAGACCAGGGCAGTTAATTCCAGGGTAGAGAGTTGTTTCACCCTTCTCCTACCGACCCTTACAATAAAGGGCATGCCACTCCAGATTCCCTAGTAGTTCAAGGCCAGGTGTCCCCCTGTCTACAGGTGAGGCACCACCTGATAACGAAGGCAAAAAGTTGTATGGACTGGGAAAAAAGGTTACGCATGCTGCTGCTGCATTCTCCGCCCAAATAGCCAACACCACCACTCTGTTGGCTAGCTACTCAGATGTACAGTGGAACCTGCTGCAAGAGGGCCTTCAAGAGGTCCCCGAACCAATGCGGCCTAAACTGCTCGCGATTGTATCGGAAGGCAAGCAAGTCAACCACAACATTCTTAAGAACACTTTGGACGCTGCTGAAAGAGTGGGAAGGACCTTGGCCCAGGGTACACTACTAAAACGGCACACCTGGTTGAGGAACTCTGGTTTTAAGCCTGAAACCCAAGCAGCCTTAATAAACAAGCCGCTTGAGGAGACCAACCTTTTCGGCAAGGCTGTGGACGAAGCGCTTGAGACGGCTAAGGAGCATGAGATTCTCAAGCCCTTAAACCAGATTACCCAAAGGCCTTCACAACAGAGAGGGGTCGGCTATCGGTATGTCCTTCCTTTCTACCTAAGGTGGTATCTGAATTTCATTTGAGCCAGAAAGCGGTTCTTCTTTCTACCCTACTCATCCTGGTAAGGAAGAGGAGCGACTCCATAGTTTGGATCCTAGGAGAGCTCTGAGCTTTTATATTTCTAGGATGTCCAGGGTCAGAGTGGACGATCAACTCTTTGTGGCATATGCTGGACACCGATTGGGCCAGGCTGTTGCCAAACAGACCTTGTCCAAGTGGATTATCCTCCCCATTACTGAGTGTTACCGATTGGCGGGTAAGAACCCTCCTGAAGGGTTGCGAGCTCATTCCACTAGGGGCGTGGAAACTTCTACCGCCCTCCAACGGGCAGTTCCTATTAGGAATATTTGTGATGCAGCCACATGAGCTTTGATCCACACCTTTGTTTAACATTACTCCCGGGATACGATCCATGGTCAAGATATGGCCTTTGGTAAGGAGGTTCTTTATTCCGCCATCTGATTTTGATATTCTAAATTCTTTTTCCCTCCTCCATTTTTTCTGGTACTGCTTTGGGAGTCTGTCAAAGATGTGGAATACGTTGGAGGACACAGTCCATTCGAAGAACAAGTTACTTACCAACTGGTAACGTTCTTTCGATTGGATGTTCCTCCACCGTATTCCACATCGTCCTCCCAGCCTGCCCCTCTGGAGAATTTCCTATGCGATTGCAGCTTACGTTTCCCCAAGGCTATGTGCAGACCTGCAGGCATCGGATTGGTGCCATACGTTCGGAGGGAAAAAATGCTACGGGCGCCGTGTGTCCTATTTATAACATCCGGTGACGTCTCCCTCGACGGAGGCTTTCGATGGACATCGACCCGACGCCATTGACGCAGGACGCCCCCTGCCGAAAAGGTTTTCGACGTGCCCAGCTGTGGACATTATATGTCAAAGATGTGGAATACGTTGGAGGAACATCCAATCGAAAGAACTTTACCAGTTGGGAAGTAACTTGTTCATTTTACCCTAACCTTAAGTGATTGTCCTTACCTATGAAAACTAAACTAAAATAAGTTGAATTAGTGTCCAAAATGCTTCTAACCCTTACACAAAAATGCAAAATTAAAAGGTACACTATAATTTCTACTGTCACTCCAGCAAAGAGCTGCAAGACACTACATATATACAGTTTCAACAAAAAAGCCTGTGTCTCTAGGATTTAGTTTCCCTTCCCCAGAATGGTTTCAGGAAAAGGATATTTGCAATACTCTGTTTCACCAGAGTTCCTTTAAGGGTAATGAGAATGTCTCTTTCCTGGGTTTTTATCCCTAAAATGGCAAGGCTCATTTTCTTTTTATGATATGGATTGGAATGTATTGTAAGCCAGTCTTCAGGATGGCCAAAGCAATTTTTAACAAAGGCTTGATAGAAGTTATTCTCAACAACACAGTGGATTTCCTGATGCACTCCGCTGCCAGGAACTCCTCCACTGGAATATCCAATTTCAACAAAGACTTAACAGAACAATTTTTAACATCCCATGTCCTGGTATACTCCCCTGTCAGGTATTTCTTTCCAAAGAAGGTTCAACTGAAAACTCTCTGGATATCTTGGTTTACTCTCCTGCCAGGTATCTTTTTCAGAAAGGTTTCACTATCTGATGCTCTTATCAGGTCTCTCCTCAACATTCACATTTCTCTTAAATGTTCCCACAATTGCACCTCCTCCGTGGCACAACCTTGTTGACTTCTGTTAACACTTGTATCTATTTCCCTCATACAGACATCCCTTATGAGGGTTTGTTCAAGCTCCTTTTGCCAACCTCTTACAATGTCTTTTGGCAATCCTTGTAACAGGTTTCCCCCAACTGACATCATTTATCAGGAGAATCGCACCATGTTTGCCCTCTTATTCTTTCTGTAACTCTTATTTGTTCGGTATTCAAAGCTTTCACTTAATTGTCCATGTACCTTTCTAAATGCCCCAGGGTCACCACTATCAAAGGGCCAACTCATTGATATCTTCTGGCATCTCTGACTCATGGTTCGTTGTGGCTGCAGAGTTTTGCTTCCGGTAGGACTTCTACAGCTTGTCAAACCCCTTTCCATGTCATCTGCCGGCTTCGTGGTCCCTCGCCGATACTGGTGCTGCTCTCCGGTCACACAGCGTCATTGACAACCTATCTGCAGTTGCCAGCTTCCTGCCTGGAGCCGATCAACCTCCATTGGGTCTCCCGGTACGGTGGGGTGGTAAATGGCATCCCAGAATCGCCTCTCCTTCAGCCTGGTGCACTACTGCAGGTCTGCTGCTATATGTGGCTCTGCTTCCTGCTCTGCGCAATTTGCAGCCTGATCTCTTTTCCTTAACTTTCTCCTACTGCAGGTGTTTCTCTGATTTTAAATGTCCCGCGCAGTTGAATGGATGGACACAAACTAGACTCCACATTAATATTGGCATTACTGTTGATCCTCATTGACTCCTTGCTCATCTTCTTTGTCCCAGTACTTAAAGCTTTCGGAGAATTGAAGACCAACAAATTACTGTAGCGTTTTAAGTTCTGTTGTTGCACATTTCTGTCTACATAACAATTATCAACATTAGATGTCAAAGGATGTTCAGAGTGGTTGGGTACAAGTGAGGGATGAATGAAGTGCTGCTTAAGATGTTTAACTGAAATGGCTTTTAATACCATCATAGGGTTTTGAATACTGACAACAGGCCATTAGAAACTCTGGGATCAGGGTTTCTTCAGAGTCATGCGAAGAATAATACATCTCTCCTGTCGGATCCATCACCTCCCCCCCGACAGCCATCTCCTGCCATGTGATCCACTCTCAGAATAACACCCCCCCGGGTCAGGATAGGGTAGTGGCTGCTTTCCCCTGGCCATATGGGAGGACATTTTAGGCTAGGTTTCAGTGATGACTCTGCAGGATTCATCACAATATATTGAATGGTGTATTGCTGCAATGACATTTTTTTGGGGAATATTTGTTTAATGATTATATATGTTTTATTAAACACAATAAACCTGCATCTACTACTAGTTAACTATTTACATACTATTACATTTGTTTTTATTTTTAGGGATCCGAAAGCAACTATGAACACATCAAGGATGGAGTCCATATTCAGTACTTGGATTTACAGCAAAACAAGTAGGTACTGTTTTCTTCCTGATTGGTAATGCTCAAGCCTGTTGAGAATGTAAAGCACAGCCTGTAAATGGAGGCTTAAAGAAATGTGTTCAATTAGTACATAATAATGTTGTGATAAGTGGTGTTTTATTCTTCCATGATTGAAAAAGTTGCCAGATAACAGCCGACACATGTTTCGACCCCTGCTCGTTGTCAAGGCCTAGATTCTTTCCATGTCATGGTAAGAATTGAACTATAGTCTTCCAGAAAAGATATATAATTAAATTTACAGCAACCTTGACGTGCATGGGCGGCTCAAACTAATTAAAGTTCGTTCCAATATGCTGCACAGTGGCGGTGTTACCAGGACACAGAGGAACAGATACACATGCGTGAACTTGTGCAACAAACGTCCGCTCCCACATGTAATTATAGGTGGTTTACAAGATGCAGACATGCGGGTCGTACTTGCGGATAGGCTGGGCAAGTGCAGTGTCTGTCCCTTTTGCTTAATTGCGGTCATTCCTACGAGGATTGTGCGCCACGGAGTCATGGCTGCATTAAAAAAAAAACACATCTACACATCTACACACAGCAACAATTTAAATATCAACGTTTACTTGCACACATTCGTACACATCATTAGGAAAGGGAAGGGGTAGTAGAAGTGGACACTTATTGTGGTGAATTGGGGATTTGCACAAGTTGGTTGTGAGGGGAGGAAGGGATTGCGGTATCACTGCAACTTCTCCTATCACACAGATTTTGAGGGTATGGCGGGCTGTGACATGGGGAAGGGGTACACGTGCAGGTCTGGCAGTGTTATTTTATCTTGCCCATGTACGCAATCTTTTAAGGCGGCACAATTGTTCACCAATTCTTCCATTTTGGCTTACAGGCTGTCCATTTTGCTATTTACAGAGTTTCTTTCTTTTCCCATGCCGGTATGCTGTTGTGGAAGGGGTGCTGCTTGTGCTGCCTTGCTTTCCTTTCCAATATGTTCTCTTACAGAAAACAAAATGTTGGCTGTACATGAAGCAATATATATTACATAATTTACGTTTCACGCTACTTTGAGTACCAATGGGGTTAGTATCGCAAGTCATTGCGTCATGAGGTACATTTTCTTCCAGCCACTGTAAGGTGCTTGCCATTGCTACGTACAAAAACAAAATGTTCTGCTTCTGTACTATTGTATACTGCACCACCTGCGCAATTATCAGACAAACTGTAGTGTGCTTGATACGTTACAGTGATGCTCTGGTCTTAGTACTTTCCCGTCTTTACTCTGACTGTTCGTTATTTGTTCCCATGCACAGTAGCAGTGCGGTAAGATTGTTGAAGTGAGACGTCACCTCTGTTTGGTGCATTCCGTTATGGTGTAGTCCCTATGCCTTTGTGCTGTTTGCTTCATAAGTACACAGTTTGCAGACCTACTCTATTTTACCTTGCAATCCATGTGCATGCTGCTGCTTGCATATGTTCCTTGTGTTTGCTGAATGGTACCACTATGTAAGAGAGCCCCTGCCTTTCTGAGCAGGTACGATGCCACCCGATGTTCGCGACCAGACGCATACTCTGAGACTGCGGTGTGCATTCATTCACATGGTGCCCACAGGTTCAGTATGTTGTACAGTACATCTTCAAAAACTAGGGGTATCCTGCTAAAAACCCATGAAATTCTCTGGAAAAACGTTGTTGAAGGAACATTATGGTTGCTCTAGTAAAAACTTGCGGCAATTCATTTACAAAAAACATTGGTAGAGGGACGTTATGGTTAAATTGCGCTACTAAAAACCTATCACCTTTACTGAAAAAACTATGGTAACGGACCGTTATGGTTAAAGTGCCCTACTAAAAAGCTACACATTCACTGACAAAAAACATTGTTAAAGGGACGATCTGCTTCAGTTGCCCTTAGAAAAACCTATCAAATTCAGTGCAACAGGTACTTGAAAGGAACATTACACTTACTGTGGTGGCGTGAGCTATGGTTGCTTAGGATACCCTAACTGGCGAATTTCTGTTTTCTTTTGGTTTTACTTGTAACCGTAATATGGATAGCTTGTTATTAGTGCAAAGTAAGTGTAATGTTACTTTCAAGTACTTGTTGCACTGAATTTGATCAGTTTTTCTTAGGGCAACTGAAGCATATCGTCCCTTTTAACTGTTGTTTGTCAGTGAATTTCATAGCTTTTTAGTAGTGCAACTTTCCCATAATGTCCCTTTAAATAAATATATACCCCGGGCCGTGTAGTTATGGTTAAGTTGCTAACCTCATAGGAAGACCACTTTTTCGGCAGCTTATAACTCCCCCTGGAGGAATGTGGAACAAAGGGTGTTGAGGTGTGCCAGGTGAATAGCGCTTGAGCAGTTTAGTATAAGAAAGACAATTCAATTGAACCTCGAAGAATAGGGTGCAGCACCCTGTGGGAAAAGCGGGCACCTCAAACCCACTTAACAAGACAGAAATGACATTAGGTATTCCCACATTGTGGATGCGCTCCCACCAGAACACTTCAAAAAAGAGGTGATCCTCTTGCAAACTTCCTTAACAGTAAATGTTCTGAAATGCCACTAAAATGAAGGTTTCAAAAGTTTAATCTTCGTAGCGTCCGAGGTATGTTGTAACGTCACAGAGTAAAAATGCCATTGGTACTAATATGCCCAACGAATTCAATCCCAAATGTATTGTTGTTCAAATAGTCAGTAAATTGCTGAAAAGTTTCTGTAGACCCACTCCAAACCACCAGAATATCATCAATCTATCTTTTCCATAGCACAATGCAGTCATTGAATAAATGCATGCTGTATATGTAATGGTGTTCAAAAAAACCCATGAAGAGATTAGCCAGGGTGGGTGCATATTTTGCCCCCATGGCCACTCCTCGAGTTTGTGCATAGTATTGACCATTAAATAGGAACTGATTATGTTTAAGCGTAAAAGCCAAAAATTCCTTAATCATTAATATATGGTCAGCATGCGAAGCCGAGTGATTTCTAAAGGAAAAGTCAATAGTATCAAGTGCCAAGTGATGCTGTATAACGGTATAAAGTGATTTGACATCAGTTATTAACGAAAAATGATCTAACCACTTAATGGAGGTTAGAACCTGTAAAGTGTGTGTAGTGTCTCGTAAATAAGCAGGCAGTGTGGCAACCAAGCTTTTAATGGCGGTATCTATATATTGGGAAAGCCCTTCTGTGGCCCAACCTAAACCACTCAGAATCGGTCTCACTTGTGGTAGCTGAATGTAATCTTTATGGATCTTGGGTAGAAAATACATAGTCGGTATAACTGGAGCCGTCCGATATAGAAAAGATTTTTCTTCATCTGAAATGAGTCCCCGTGAGTACCATTTTTGAATTAGGTCAGACAAACTTGCCACCGTTTGCAAAGAGGGATTACCTGCCAATAGTTGATAGCAACCCGGAGTAGCCAAGTGATCATTCGCCATCTGAATGTAATCATCTCTATTGAGCAGAACAATATTTCCGCCTTTGTCGGCTTCCTTAATCACTATATCCTGATCCAACATTAATGTGGTTAAGGCTTCTTGTTCTGCCTCGGAGAGGTTGTTGTAGTGTCGTAGTCTATTCTTGGGATGATCCATCAGAAAATACAGATCTTGTAAAACAGCCTGGTGAAAGGTATCTATTACACTCATCTTGTGATGGTGGTACAAATTTGGAAGGTTTCTTATGTTCTAACATTTGCAGTGGTAACTGTTGTATACCTAATTCCTGTTCTAACTGACCTTGCTGCAGGTCAGGAGCCTCTGACAAGGACAACAGTAATGTCGTGTCTTCAATATCTGATATCGTGATGGAACTGGGAGAACTAGGAATATTCCTGGGTGAGAATTGCTTAACCTTGGTATGAAAGAATTTTTTAAGCTTCAACTTCCGTATAAACTTGAATAGATCTATTTGGAAATCAATAAGATCAGGTTGACAACTTGGTGCAAATGAGAGACCTTTATTCAAAAGAGATACTTCAGCCGTGGTTAGAACTCTAGAAGAGAGATTATGTACTAGATTTTCAGAATCGATTTGGCTTGTAGGTTCCTGAGACTGGCCCTGGTTTGGCGTTTGCTTGCAATGTGCCCTGTACCTTGCCCTGTACCTTGCCCTAGATCCTCTTCCTCTTCTTTCTCTGAGGATGTGTTGGGTATTGAAGTAGCTCGCCCTAAAGGGACAGTAAATCTAACATGTTTGTTAGCAGGCGCATTATAATTGGAAAAATTTCCTTTCTTCTACAGAAACTTTTCAGCAATTTACTGACTATTTGAACAACAACACATTTGGGATTGAATTCGTTGGGCATATTAGTACCAATGGCATTTTTACTCTGTGACGTTACAACATACCTCGGACGCTACGAAGATTAAACTTTTGAAACCTTCATTTTAGTGGCATTTCAGAACATTTACTGTTAAGGAAGTTTGCAAGAGGATCACCTCTTTTTTGAAGTGTTCTGGTGGGAGCGCATCCACAATGTGGGAATACCTAATGTCATTTCTGTCCCCCTGGAGGAATCCTCACCAAACTTTTCAAAAAAAGCAAATGGCCCGCTCTGAATTATTTCGGCAAGTTTGGTGAGGTTTCGTGCAGGGGGGCAAAGTTATAGGGGGGGTCCCAAATACATTTTCTTCCCCATAAACTGAATGGGGGAAAAACTTTGCGCAAGGCAACAGGCTGAACGGCTGGACGGATTTGCACCAAAATTGCAGCAGGGGCTTGGGTTAGAAAGTGTGCTTTTGTGTGTTTGGTGGAAATCCGACCAGTACTTTTGTTCTGGCTCCGCTCCGCTGACCCATTTCCATGTTCCCTCCACGGACAGCAGGCTCATTGGCTTGCAGTAAGCCGTGCTGTCGGCGAACTTTGGACGCAGCCAGTGGTTGGCTGAAGGGAAGTGTGGTGTGCGTCAACCTTTTTGGGAAACGCTGCCATGGTGTATCAGAGGATAGTGCTGCACCGTAACTGGTTGCAAAACATGGTTTGCAGGATTGGGAGGGTGAAAGAGGGGATTAAATGTTTGGGGGAGTGAAAAGTGGAAAATTTGATGTATTTGTTTCGGTCGAAGAACACAGTGGTGTGTGAGTGGTTTACACGAGCAATTCAGCAATTTTGCCATGCCGGAAGGAGTTGCAAAACATGGTGTGCAGGATTGGGTTGGTGATGGAGGGTATGAAAAGGTTGTGGGAGTGAAAAGCCGAAATTAGGATAAATTTGTTTGGGTCAAAGAAGACGGTGGTGTGCAAAGGGTATCCGTGAGCAATGCAGTAATTTGCGGGTAGCTCCTCAGGCGACAACCTTCTGTGGCGACTGCATGGATGCACCATTGGGAACGGAGACAGCATTGCAGATGATGCGAAGAAATTGACAATGATGCTGTTGCATAGCGGTGTCGGTGCTTATGTTGTATTTGTGGGTTTCCATTGTGTTGTAGCGGTGAGTAGGGGTATCAGTGGCAGTGGTCGGATTTGGCAAGTACGGTACGTGACCAAATGTTGCCATGCATGCCTCCATTGCTGTGTAGTGGTTGTGGGCCAGGCTTAGCCTTTTGGGTACATGGGCGGAGGTCGTAGGCCTCCACATGTACCCAAGAGGCTTGGGCTCAGGCACAACATTGATTTGGGGAGGATAGTAAGACATTGCTACATGGAAGGAATGTTTATCATCACAGTTGGGTGATATGCACCATTCACGCAGCGCACGTATACTTCATTGGCAAGTAGCTGCACAGGCCACTATCATTCTTTGGTGAGTGCTGGCCGACTCCAATGGGGATAGGCAGTACTTTGGAGAGACTATGAGGATGTTTGCAGTCTGTGTACTATGTTGTGTTGTGCCTGCAAAGCCCCTACTGCCTTGTGTGCATGGCTTGGGCCTTTGGAGGTAACAGTCTGGGCACTGGTTGGAAGAAGGTTTGAGAATGTTGCCTTGTTTGGGTTCATTACTATGCCCATACGTTCCTGTAGACAGGAAATGTACGTGGCCACATGTTATCATGCATCGCTCTATTGCCTTGTGGGTGTGCACAAGGACTAGGTGTTTGGGTGCATGGGCGGAGGCCGTAGCTCTCCGCATGTACCCAAGAGGCTAGGTCTTGGGCACAACCCCTGCAACGCAATGCGGACAAGTATGGAATCACAGTGCTATAGGTATGTGCATTGCACACACATGTATGAAGAGTGGGATACTTTTGCCTGAACTCATTTGGATAAGTTAATGTAACCATACATTCTTACATCCCACACACTTTTACATATGGAATTGTCCACGTTTGCATGTTCACTGTGGAGGACATGGTAGACTTCCTATAGCAGCAGTGGTGCGACATGCCTGTGTTTCCCTTTGGAACGGTGTGGCCGTCAACAGAGCCTTCAGGGAGTGTAGTACGACATTGGGACATTTAAAGATTTTTTACCTTCCGTTTTGCGATATGCACCATTCACGCAGCTACTCACATTCACTTCATTGGCAGGTTGCTGCACAGGCGACTATAATTCTTTGGTGAGGGTAGGCAGACTCCACTGGGGATGAGCATCGCTTTGCAGACACTGAGGTTATTTGCAGTCGGTGTACTATGTTGTTTTGTGCCTGCAACGCTCATACTGCCTTGTGTGCATGACTAGGGCCCTTGGAGGTGACAGTCTGGTCACTGGTTGGAAGTAGGTTTGAGAATGTTGCCTTGTTTGGGTTTGTTACTATACCCATATGTACCTGTAGTCAGGAATGCTATGTGGCCACATGTTCCCATCCACGCCTCTCTTGCGTTGTAGTGGGTGTGCCCAAAGACGAGGCCATAGGCCTCCGCATGTACCCAAGAGGCTAGGCCTTGGGCACAACCCCCGCAACACAATGCGGCCATATATGGGAGGACAGTGCTATAAGTATGTGCATTGCACACTTATATGTAAAGAGTGCATTACTTTTGCCTTAAGTCATTTGGATAAGTTATTATAACCATACATTCGTACATCCTACACACTTTTAAATATATATGTGCCCACGTTCGTAGAATTAATGAGGACGACATGTTAGACTTCCTGCAGCAGCAGTGGTGAGACATGCGCTAATTTCCCTTTGTAATGGTGTGGCCGTCAACCGAGCCTTTCTTCAGGGAGTGTAGTAAGACATTGGGAGATGTAAGGATTGTTTTACCATCACACTTTTGACGTATGGGCTCTTTCCTCAGCTTTTCACCCATAAATCATTGTCGGGTACCTGCACAGGAGACTACCTTCAGAGCCCATTGGGGATGGGGAGTGTATTGCAGATGATATTGGGATATTTCCATTTGGTGTACTGTGTTGTGGAGAGTGAGAAGCCCCTACTGCCTTGTGTGCATGGCTAGGGCCCTTGAAACTAATAGTCTGGCCACAGGTTGGAAGGTGGTTTGAGATTGTTGCCTTCTTTGGGTTCGTTCCTATACTGATATGTAACTCTAGCAAACACTCTTGGAAGTATGCATCTCTCCTGTGGGTGGCCACCATTACAGAATGGGTGTGGAGGACATTTTGCAGTTGGTACACCACCAGAGGTGGCTTGCAGTGCCTGCACTTGCATATGATGTACATCATTGGCCTTGTTGCCGTTCACGGACTGACATGGCACCGTTTCTGTTTGGTATGGTGGGCCCCTGATAATACTCTGTGCTATGCGAGTGAAGAAAGATATTGCGACATGACACTCTTAACTAGGCATCACACATTTTAAGTATGGATATTGTATAGGCGGTCTCACATACATTTGCACTGAACAAAACCGTGTACGCCAATAAGTCCCGCTACATGCAGGACAGCAGACAGTCTGACTGTTAGCTTTCTTTCGCTTACTTCTTGAGATGGCCCATGAACGCAGTTGGTGTACCTATGGCGTGCAATTCGTATGTGTGCAGCGCTTCCATTACCTATACGTGTTTGCACCATACACCATCCCAACAGGCACTGGCATAGCTGTCTTCAGTTGTGGAGATTGGTTGCTCACAGTGTGCACTCTTAAGTATTTTCGCTACATACTTGCCAAGCTTAGCGCACTCTATCATGTGAGCACCTCGCTCTGGAAAGGAGCAACATAAACAAAAGCACACATGCGCACACAGAGCATACGGTTCCAGAACATTCCCATACTGTACGACCAACACTGTGAATTGATTCAAGAGCTTTGTTTAGCTCCAGAATGATCACGAGAATGTGTAAGGTGGCTGCTATCGCCGCTCTTTTATTTTGTAAACAAAATCCAGTGTGCAATGCCGTCTGTGCACTTCTGTCCTTTTTGTTGGTGTCTAGCAAAGTGAAAAAAGGAATAATGTGCGGGCCTTGGTGGCCCGTGGGGAAGAAGAAAAAAACATAAGGTGAGTCTAATTACCCCACTTTCCTTTACCCCCAATGTTTCAAAATGACCAACAGTTGTTGATTAAACACCTACCATATTGATGTCATTATTATAAAACATCATGAACCCGACACAAAAACAATATTTACAAAAAAACGATTCAATTTAATTTTCACATATTGTGCATAGATAAAAAGGCACACATTGCCACAAATATAATATTGCACATTTGAATGATTCAACAATTCTTCATTCATAAAAACTTTTTTTGATAAAAAAGACAAAAAACAATGAAAAAACACGGGGTGTAAGCAACCCAAAATGTAGATATTATTTGAAAAGCACTTTGTTTGCAACAAAATCCCACAGTCGATGTTAATGGGTATTTTAGATGACTGTCGACATGTTTCGGCCACATTTTGCTTTAGACACTATCTCTAATGTCTTGGCTTCTTTCTTTAAATCGGCCATCTTCAGGATAATATTTCTTCACAAAAAGCCAACAAAGACTTGGTACCCCAAGGGTTGATCGACCAGACCAATCCTACAACAGAATAAACAAAAGAGAAAATGTAATATGTGAAGGCCAGTCCGATACATTTCATGGGTTCAAGATCATTCTAAAACATGTGTAAACATTATTATTCTCCAACAAACATATTCAAACTATTACAAATATATAGAACAATGACGAACTACCAAGCACATATGAAGGTCACTTTAAAAGAATTGGTGTAGCATCGGGGCAAAGTAAAGAAGCTGGTCCTTCACTCCAGCTAGTTCAAAATATCTAGGCTCAATAGTAGCACTAACTCGAAACAAATTGCTTCAAAAAGAGGAGCATTGTTTTATCTCTGTTCCTCAAATTTATGTGGAGCCCTTGTTTGGGTCCACACATCTAATTTTAATTAGTGAACTAGTTAAGGCAGTTCAACGGCCTAACTCTTATTGGAAAAGGAAGGGCAGAAAGGGAGGAAAGACAAACAAGTGTGGGCGGGGGGAGAAACGGAACACGGGGAAAACCAACAAAACATACAGAAAGGCATTATTTCGTAGCACACCCCATTGTTTTTGGTGTCGCATGCTTGTTGACACAATGTAAAAACAGAATTTTAGAAAATTCAACCATATGCAATGGAAAACCGACACGCAAGTTTCCTACACACCGCTTATTAGCGGATTGAGATGTATACAAGGTTCCAGCATTGTTAAATGCATGTTTCAGAGTTGAAGGCACGGCTGGGTTCTTCTGCTTCTTCTCCCATTTTATTAATGCATGTAATAAGGTAAGGCGTACGTGTCCGCAATTCCCTATGCACAAAGACAGGGGGGTGGATATCAATACATATCTGTGCTGATGTTTGACAAGCAAGATTTTATTTATTTATTGCGGTGCCCACCCGCCTTCTATCTAAAAAAAAAAAAGAGAGATTGGAATCATGCCCTAACTTAGGGCATGCATTTAAAACAATTAGTGCTTACCCTATTTGCATCCACGCTATTGTCGCATTCTGGAAATGCAATGTGGGTTGCACGATCAGTAATTCATTGACGCCGTGTGCACCACTGGTGTCGTGTACACGCTTATCAACGTTCCCTCGCAATCTCTATCCAGAGTGAAGGGAATGCAAAAAGACAAGAAGAGAAAAATCTTCAAAACAGCAGGTGATGTCTGAGCTATGTATGCAGCTCTCTCACGCAACTGTAAGGAATGCAGGCGGATTCCCAAAGGTGACCGCCACCTACAACAAACAATCAAAGGCTTACCAGTTAATGCCGGGAAACTCCTTCAACACGGGCCACGATCCTGTGCGAACAAAGAACGCCTCAATGCGTCCAGATTTTATGGCCGGGGATCCCGGTCACGTGATTATTGCCTACTCTACGGCATGGCTTGAAAATAGTCACGTGGGCATTATTGCGTCTGGAGGCCGGAAAACCTCAGGAAAATGTTCATTCAGACAGCGAATTACCATACGTCTGTGCAACGCAGGAACTTTAAAAGACAAAGTGAAGCTAGGGGCCTGCTTTCAAACTTCTCACTTATAGCCCATCAAAGCCATATATGGCAGGCTATAAGGTCATGTGTGGGGAGTGCAACGTTTCACATTCAAGCACTCAAGAGAAAAGCCTTGCAAAACCTTAAGAAAAAAATCTCAAACAAGGGGGGGCAAATGTAACCAAAGAAGGATTATTTATTGAGGCATTTCAAACTGAATGTTCTGACGAACTACAATAGTATACCATACCATACAGAAGGAGTGGCATGCACAATAAGGTGCCAGATATCTAAGAAGAAACAGGAATAAGAATAGATGTAAGTAAGCGTTACTACTGTCGGTGTATAGGGCAAGAGTTTGCGGGAAGGATTTTGTCATAAGTGGGTGCCTCAATGAACATGTAGTGAGTGTTATTGAGTAGCTTCATATGTTGTGTATGTGTTACTGTCCTTGTGCGGCACCACACAAGCAAAATGTCTTTCAAATGTTCCCACCAGACGCTCCTTGCATGTGTTTCCTTTTTATAAAAAAATTACAGTGCTAGCGAGCGTTGTTAGACCCACGCCATCATGTCTTTGTGTGTCCAAAGGAAAAAGTTTTTTAAAAAAACCTCATGGTGGTCCCATTGGATTGCATGAGAATGCAGGAGCTGTTTTGCTGAAAATTGCAACATTGAAATGTGACCTGTTCATGTTTGTGTGCCGGTTGACTGCTGTGTGCACCTCTGGCCATTATTACTTTGACTACAGTAAGGGTGGGTAGAACTGCTGATTGTGAGAATGGGCATAGTGAAGGGAAAACAGGGAATGTAGCATTGCACGAGTGAGCATAAGGAATGCATTCCCTTTTCGTCATGCCTTTTGTGTCTGCATTTCAGAGGCTGGGGAAGAATGGCAAGAAAACAAAGTGCAATTATAGTTGCAATGCAGGGGGAATGGTGGAGGCATGGCACTGTAGCGGCGCATGAATACTGCCGTCACAAATCTCTGTACAATGCACACAGAGAAAGTATGCGGTATAGTCAGTTCATAATTATGCGTACAGAACTGCAGTCATACATTTTAACGCTAATACACTATAAATGTAAAGTTGTACTTGCATAATTTCATCAATTTCCATGCTTGTATTGAGTGCACCACAAATTGCAGTGAACGGCGTATTCAATTGTTTCGGACGACCTCTGGAGCACATGGGCAGAGCAACTGCAGTGTCAGTTATCTTTCTTTTTTTTGGTACAATTTCATACATTTTCTGCCCTTGGCGCTAATCATGCTTTCCACTCCAGGCTGTTTTACAATGAGCATTTGTCCTGTTGAACAAGAGGTATGTTAGGTTTCGCCTTCTGGAGATGATGCTTTGGGGAAAAAAAGGAATCGGGTGGCAACGTGGTTCCATTGTACCATGCATTTCCGAATATTGGTAGTGTTATGACGGTGAAGGTAGTACGACGTATAAGGAGAAATGTTGTTGCCGTTCACATGCTTCACTGCATGCACAGATGGCAAAATACATAAAATGTGCAATTTCTGTCCCTGAGGAACAATTATATGTGCAGTGTGTTACGAGGCAATGGTGGACGAAGGCAGCCCTGGATCAGTGTACGTGGGTGGCTGAGCCATCGTACGCAGTTTTCTGTCTTGCAGCATGAACATGTTTGGGACTGTAGTTTTGGGTAGGGTCTACAATATTGAGTGCATGGCTGGAGCACGTGCACTGTACAGGGTGTAGTGAAGCGTGTACGGCATAAGCAGAAGCTGTGCAGTGTTTTGTAAGTGTACATTGCAAATTGCGCCATTGTTATGTGCATTGCAGAAGTAAGTGCACACCTTGCACTGTGCACATTGTACAGACATATGATAGCACAAACTTCATACTTACTGCTTGGATGGGGGAGGACCTGTGTTGTTGTTTGTGTATGGAATGTGAAATGTTGTAGTACTCTTTGCTGCATTGGTTGTGGGGAACGAGACCAGAATATGTTAGAGCAGGTATTTCGTTATTTTGTAGTCGACAATCTTGCATATATTTGTTCAGTTTCTGGACCCTTACAACTAGTACCTCATAGGTACTATACTTTGACTCAGTGTACTGTGCAATGTGCGCAGGGACTGTTTCTTTGCATAATCATTGGTTCTGTGGGGGGGGAAAAATCAATGCTGCTTTAAAAAAAGTGCACATTTTGTCGCTGCTATCGTGCACAATGATTTACAGTAACGTTTGCAGTGGTAACAGCAATTTTTAAGGCGTGCTCTTGAAGTTGGAGGAAATGTAATGGTTTAACATTTCTGGCATATACATGTGCGTAGGATGGGTGGCGTTGTATAGCAGTTGGTGTTTTGTAAATGTTTACCGGCTTCTTTCTTGCAGCACTGATTCTTGATGCATTTGGTTGCTGCTGGTGTTTTGGTCACGATTCCAGTGCGGGTACAAGCCAGATGGGTCAGGGCCAGGAGGATTTCCCCTTATGAAAGTGTAGGGAGCCGATGGGTTTGAGGGATGGCTGGCTGCCACAGGCATATATGGAACAAGGCGGCAACCCAGCCCTGCATGGCTGCCAAAGAGGATCCCACTGTGGAACTCAAGATGGCACAAGATAGATGCATGGATCTGACATCCTTGGTGGTGTACTGCTGACAGGGCGTCGTCCGCGGCTATAAAACCACGCCCCGGACCACACCCTGCGCTTAGCGTTTCCTCTACTTTCTAACCGAGCAGTGTTACGCTTACTGCTCCTGTTTCTTTTGCATGTGCGTTCGGCACCTATGCGAGTTTGCAGCATTTTCACCTGGAATCGTAGAACTACTTGTCCCGGCGGCCTACTGCTTCGTGTTCGGTCTTTATTTTTACCTTGACCTCGGAACACTTGTGGCATCCCATCCTGGTAACCCGGTGTCTCCGGTCCTTCGTCTGCCGTCTAAAGTAATCACAGCTACTTGGAACTAGAAATCAGAAAACGACAATACTAAGAGACTGACATACCAAGTATCTCCCAGTTCCCGTACTCTGTTTAACTTGGACTCACTTGCATACAAATTCCAGCTTCTTTCCTCCGCTCGGAGTACAGACAGCTTTCTGGTGTTTAGCCTAAAAGTGAAGAAATTACGAGACTATTAATATTCAACGCACCTACAAAGAAATTGCACATACAAGTTACGTTTTACATTGCGAAGGGATCAAGATCTAGATTAACGCCTCACCAGAACTTATCATTTTATCATCCGTATGCAGTGCGTCGTAGCCGGTATGAACAACTAGTCTTCCGTGAAGTAACTGGAGTCTGATGCCTAGCAGCTAACCTTGCCATTCAGTACTCTATTTATTACGGTGAGCTTAATCTGCGACGCGCCAGCCATCCATGTACATTAGGGAAGGGGAGAGACTGGAGGTGGGAGAGAAAGCAATAGAAACAAATATTATCTACGTACACGTATCTTTAGGTTATCCAAACCCCCAAACTCCATTTTCCAGAGGAACCAAGTTCATACAGGTCCCTCACAGCTTCACGTTTCTCTGGAGGTTAAGCCACCAGCAGACTGCTGGGGAAGGGAGTGGGTGGGGTGTTCTTGAGTGCAGAGGTAACCCGAGTGAGGAGGAAACGCGTCAGAACAGCCAGGACCAGGCACTTCTGTAGGGCATAAGAGGTAAGCGTTACAGAACACTAAGCCCACGTCACCAGCCGTGCCCGAGTCATGGAATCGGGGGTTGACCAGTTAGCAACCCTTTTGGGGGACTTGCGAACAGAGGTGCTCACAGTCCGTTCAGAAACAAACTTGGTGTGAAGGGAAGCAGTACTTAATAGAGAAAGAACCAATGACTTGGCCAAACGTTTATTGGTAGCGGAAGCAGGCCTTATGCCAATACCTCATACATCTGATGGGACCATAGCTGGGATGCCCCATATCCATGTAAAAACCCCGCCTAACGTTCCCCTGGCCCCTCCAGAACGATTTCTAGGGGACCCACCAAGGTATGCTATTTTTATGAACCAGTGTAGATTACATTATTTGTATCAGCCAGGGGCCTTTCCTAAGGAGCAAATGAAGGTGGCTTTAGTGTTGTCATATTTGGGTGGGCATGCCGCTATTTGGTCAGTGCATTTAGTGAATCAAGATGTTCCCATCCTGCTTACTTTTGGTGATTTCCAACGGGAGTTACACAAAGTATTTGCTTGCAGATGCCAGGGGCAAGCATTATGTGGAGAGCTGTTGGACTTACGACAGGGACCACAGGAATTGCTAGTATACATCACTGCATTTAAGTGATTCATCGCTCAAACCAATTTGCCTGAACAAAAAAGAAGCACCCTTTTCCATTGGGGTCTGCGTGGGGAACTTGAAGATGTGTTCGCGCAAGTGGTCAATACGCCGGAACGATGTTTAGAATACATAGATTTAGTAGTACAGCCAAATCACCGATTACAGGAGGGAAAGGCAAGAGCATGCCTGGTCGGATAATAGGCCCTTAGACATCCGCACAAGCGAAACACAACCCCGTGCTCGGGCGATTGCTCCGGAGCCCATGCAGTTGTGTAGTGTGAGGGGGCCACTCTCCAAGGAAGAAAGAGAGACGTCGGCAGGACCAGTTGTGCTTATATTGTGGCAAAGCAGGCCACTTTCTGAAGGAACGTACTAAGAAACCAAGCAAACGGCCATTGGTAGCAGCTGAGGTGCTCCGAGTCAACCCCAAAAGGTCCTACTCCACCGTCGGACAACTGCAAGACTCGACAAGAGTAGGGATCGGCTTGTCGAGGGAGCAGAAATCAACCACGGTCTCAAACCTTACAGTACCTGTCATCCTTGTCAGACTAGAACAACCCCAAAAGATGTATGCCTTGGAAGGCTATATCGACTGCGGTACAATCAGTAATTACATAGATATGAAAGTGGCACAGAGAATCGGCATACCGGGGCACCAAAGGAAGAATATGGACAACATAGTCTCGGTAGATAGTTTACCATTGTCATCTGGCCCAGTACCGCAGTGTACAGAAGAGGTTGAACTATTGTGCAGAGACGGCCACCGCGAGCGTATAACCTTCGACCTGATTAATGCCCCATAATTCCAATTTATACTTGGCATGCCTTGGTTGGAGTACCACAATCCTGTTAACTGGAAAACGCATACAGTAATCGTTCTATCCGAGTGCCTTCGCACCTGTTACCCATTTGTACCGGTTGTGGCGAAGGATGGAGAGAAAAAACAACCTGCCATATACAAGGTATTTAAAGACCTGTTTCAAAATGAACAAGCAAATACCCTTCCTCCTCACCGGTCATATGATTGCCCAATCGATTTGATATCCGGTTCGTAGGTTCTATGTAGCCACATTTCTGCTCTTGCGCAAAAAGAAAACTAGCACTTCCGATAGTACTTGCACCAGTTCTTGGCAAATTGATTTATTCGCCCCTCCAAGTCCCCAGCTTCTTCTGCTGTCTTTTTCACACCAAAGAAGGAAGGGGACCTCACAACTTGCATCGATTATAGGGGACTCAATAAGGTGACCGTGAAGAATAGGTACCCGCTAACCTTTGATTCCCATACTGTTGGACCAAGTTAAAGAGGCGAAGATGTACAGAAAATTGAATTTGCGCGGGGCTTACCATTTAGTCCACATAAATGAGGGGGATGAGTGGAAAACTCCTTTTCGTACCAAAATTTGGGTTATTCGAATATACAGTCAATGCTCTCTGCCCTGTGTAATGCACCAGCAGCCTTCCAGTTGTTTGACGGACGTTCTACGAGAACTCCTGGATGTTTGTGTCCTGGTCTATATCGATGATATATTGATCTACTCGGCCACCGAAGAACATGTGCTTCACGTTAAAGCTGTCCTAGCAAAACTCTGCGAACACTGTATGCAAAGCTGGAGACATTTTACTTTCACGTGACCACAGTGGAGTACTTAGGAATCTTAACACCGCATGGCATCCAAATGGACAATCGCAAGGTGGAAGCAATCTTAAAGTGGCCCTCGCCTATGTCTGTGAAAAATGTGCAACATTTCTTAGCTTTCGCTAACTTTTACAGGCGATTCATGCCCCACTTTTCGAACATTGCACACCCCATCACGGCTTTAGTGAGAAAGGCACAAAACCTTCATGTGAACCGATGAAGCTGAGCAAGCGTTTAAACAACTCAAGGCACAGTTTACATCTGCGACGATTTTGAAACACCCAGATCCTGAACTGCCATTCATTGTTGAAACTGATGCGTCCAGCGTGGCGATGGGAGCTGAGAAATTCTCCCCTGCGGAACTGACCTACACAATAGGTGACAAAGAGTTGCTTGCCATTAAAGCTGCTTTCAAAGAATGGTGTCATCATTTGTTAGGCGCAAAACATGCAGTTACTGTCTACACCGACAATCACAATCTCCATTTTCTGCGAACAGCACTGGCGCAAAGTCCCCGTCAGCTTAGATGGGCCGAGTTCTTTTCGGAATATGACTTTGTTATAACCTTCTGTCCAGGAGTCAGAAACGGAAAAGCTGATGCCCTATCCCGCATTGGATGGAATGTGGAGGGAACAGATGTTTATGCAGTTCTAGACCCCGTGGCTATTATCCCTGGAAGTAAATTGTTGGGATTGACAAGTGGTACATTGCCTCCTTTAGATCAGCTGTGCATTGAAATTAAGGTTTGGGTTTCCCAAGATCCTCAGAACCATAGAAGATGGCGTACCGTACAATCGAGAGCGCCTGTACTTACGGGAGCCGAACATGCAAGACAAAGTTTTACACAACATTTTCGGTGGCCTAACTGGCGAAAGAGCGTCATCCAATATGTAAAGACTTGTGATGTGTGTACTCGTAACAAGACTTCTAAAACTAAACCGTCGGGATTACTTAGACCATTGTCCATACCACCTGCTCCATGGCATACAATATCACTGGACTTTATTACTGATTCACCTGCTTCAAACAGGTACACCACCATCCTGGTAGTAGTAGACCTCCTAAACAAGATGGCGCATTTCATCGCATTGAAAGGCTTACCAAATGCAAGGACTGTTGTTCAAGTTTTCCTAACAAACATTGTACGATTACATGGCTTTCAATCCGTAAGCATCTCGGACTCAGAGTAAATTCATATCCAATAGTTGGAGGAGTTGTTGTGATAAGGCTCAAATTGAAATCGGACTATCCACCAGCCATCACCCACAAACCGATGGTGAGATGGAGAGAACTAACCAAACGCTTCAGCAATACCTGCGTTGCATGTTTACCCAGGTTGACAGTTGGGTTAATCTGCTGTGGGCAGTGGAATATGCATACAACAACAGTATTCACAGTGCCACAGCTTTTTCACTCTTCCACTTTTTACATGGAAGGGATCCACGTACCACAGCTCTTGATCCCACTACCGCTTTGGAAATGGCAGCTGCAACATCTCTGCATCGTAGTATCACAGAAACTTTACGCAAAGCCACCAGAACCGTGCAGGATGCCAAAGCTACTCAACATTTTGCTGATAACAAAAGAAGAAATGCCCCAGTTTATGAAGTCGGCATCCAAGTATGGCTCTCCACCAAACATATTCGGTTAAAAGGCCCCAAAAGGTCTCACCCTAAATTCATTGGTGCCTACCCCAAAACAGCCCGGACCACACTCTGCCCTTACCGTTTTGTCTGCTTCCTAACCTAGCAGTGTTACCCTTACTGCTCCTGTTTATTTTGCATGTGCGATCGGCACCTACGCAAGTTTGAAGCATTCTCACCCGCAATGGAAGAACTACTTGCCCCAGTGGGCTACTGCTTCGAGTTTGGTCCTGCTCCATACCTTCACCTCGGTAGGCTTGTGGCATCCCATCCTGGGAACCTGGTGTGTCTGGTCTTTCGCCTGCCCTCCACAGTAATCACAGCTTCTGTGAACCTGATATCAGAAAAAAACAATAGTAAGAGACTAAAATACCACATAGTTCCCGTACCCGGTTTAACTAGAAACTCACTTGCATACAAGTTCCAGCCTCCGCTCTGAGTCCAAACAGCTTGCCGGTGTTTCGCCGGTGTTTCGCCTAGAAGTGCCGAAATAAAGAGACTATTAATATTGAAAGCATCAACAAAGACATTGTACATAAAAGCTATGTTTCACATTGAGAAGCGGCCAAGATCTAGAATAAGTCCACACTAGAACTAACCTGCTCATCATCCGTATCCAGTGCGTTGCAGCTGGTCGGACCACTAGTCTTCAGTGAATTAATTGGAGTCGGATAGCTACCACCTAATCTTGGGCTTCAGTCCTCAGTTCGTTACGGTGAACCAATGCTGCAACGTGCCTGCCAGCCAGCTACGTCAGTGAATGGGAGAGACGGGAGGAGGGAGAGAAAACAAAAGAAACCAATACTAAATACATACTTACCTTTAGGTTATCCCGACCCCCCGAAGACCATTTCTGCAGGAACCAAGATGATCCAGGTCCCTCCCAGCCTCACTGTCCTCTGGAGGTTAAGCCACCGGCAGACCGCTGGGGAGGAGAGTGGCTGGGGTATTCTTCAGTGCAGAGTTAACCCGAGTGAGGGGGGCAACGCATTAGAACAGTCCAGACCAGGCACTCCTGCAGGGCACCAGAGGTAAGCGTTACATTTTTGCAAGTATTGTGCCATTGTACTGTGCTTCTGCAGAATTGTGACGGTAGTTTGGTACCTGTTGGCGTACTGTAACTGCTCATACTTGGGAAGTGTTTGTAGCACAGTGGTTGGTGAAGGTTGAGTTGGGTTGTTGTAATGCTGCAAATAACATTGTACTATTATGGTGTAAGGTACATACCAGGTGGCGTATTCTACCTGTTTACAGTGTCCCATTCCTGTAGGGTAGGTTTGCAAGCTTGTGCATTCATGTTGCTACTTTCACATCTGTGTACATTCTGAAGTGGTGGTGTAGCACTATGGATTTATGTAGTGATATTTTCATATGTATAACATTTGTATGCATATTGTTAGAGAGGCGGTGACTCATTTGCGTACTTGGTTTCAGAGGTAACTGAGGATAGTTTTGAACCCTCATACTTGAGTATCGTGGAAAATAGTGCTGCTGTCATTTGTGTACACGTATTGTTTGTCTGAGTGTACTCATTGGGTTCACTGGGGATAAAATTATCCAACACACAGTTTAATGCATTTCTTGAATGGTTGCTGTATGGTAACTTGCTGTAGGGCGACAGTGTGGAAGGTAATTCTTTATTTGTGCCTTTTCACAAGAGTATTGGTTCCTGTTGGGGAGTAAGGTATAGACGTTTTGTACATCAATGACTACATTTTGCCTTGAAGACTATTAAGTAGGCACGATTTCCAGGTATTCTGCTTTGGAATGATGGAAGTATCATTACATTCCCACCATGACAATTACTTTGTAATGTATGCGGTACAGTGCCCTCCACTAGTTGTGGCGCCTCTGTGGTAAATTGCGGATGGATGAATATCCCTTGCGGATGCCCATCACAGCTGACTCTGATGCCCCGGATCGTTGTGCACGCCATTAAGGTACACGAGGTACCTAGTTACTTAAAGATGGCCGCCCGATGGAATCTGGAGGCCTCCCCAGCCTAGCCAGGCCCACAACAGCACCCACCCACCTCCTCATTGGCTGCCTGTACCTTCTTTAGCCGGATTGGCTGCCGGCAGGCATAGCCGGCTTCTTGCCGCTTCTGCCATCGCCAGACCCCCTGGCCTCCCGCATGCCCACTAAGCCCAGCGTGAGCGCGCTGTCCGGCGCAGCACACCATACTTCACTGATGCTCCGGCGCCATACTTCATCACACAGAGGTAACTTTCGTGTGAACACTGATTACCTGTTACTCCTAATTGTGATAACAGCTGTCCTCTGACAATAACACTTGATAACTGTTCCCAAGTCAAGCCACCTGCTGCATTACCATTTATCAGAGACACCTACTATATGGCCCCACAGCTGCACAAGTATATGCTTTCATTTGTTACTACTCCACACTGGACAGCGGCATTTAGTTATTTGAATGTACATTACATTTGTGAAAGTTGCATTTAGCCTGCCTTGCTAGCTGTATTCATCCTGCCTTGATAGTCGCATTTAGCCTGCCACTACACCGTATTTTCAAGCTGCATTTAGCCTGCCTTGATAGCTATATTTAGCTATTTAAATGTACACTGCACTTTTGTAAGTTGCATCTAGCCTGCCTTGATAGTTGCCTTCAGACTTTCTTGACCGCTGCATCTAGCCTGCCCTGTTAGCTGTACTTAGCCTGCCTTGAAAGTTGCATCTAGCCTGCCCTGATGGCGGTATTTAGCCTGTTGCTAAATCGTGATACTAACGTGTTTGCTATCCTGCACATGTAGCTCCACTCTGTTGGACTTATTTAACCTGCCATTGTTCTCCTTAATTGTAATCCCGCACTTTGGCACCATACCATACCTATCACGTGAACTATCATGCCACGACATGCGGTCACTGCCCCGTGCCAGCCTCTACCACATAACCATTTTAGGATTCTTATCCTTTACTGTAGGCACTCCCCCCGCCCGCCAGCATTTCTAAGACACACCACACTTACGATTTCCACTCCAACCATGCCTCTACCATGCTCCACTGCACTGACCTCCCCACTAATCCTTACCTCAATGACCAGCTCTGTGGCTTAAGCACTTTGCCACTAAACCTACACCAAACCTCCCATGCACAATACAAACCAGGAACTCCAGACTTAGATCTAGACTGCCCCGACTACCCTGCATTCAGCGCAGCCATACCGCCCTTTTACAGCCCATCTCACAATCGCCACCTAACCCCTCCCCTTCCACCACAACTATCTCATCACTCAAGGGAGCCCTCATCAATGCCAGATCACTCACGGCTCACGCCCTTGACATCTCAGACCTAATCACTGTCCAAAACCTTGACTTCCTAGCAATTACGGAAACTTGGTTACATGATGCCTCGGGCCCACTTCTCGCCCTATCCTTACCTAAGGGCTACGCCATTATTAGAAATGACCGACAATCCAACTTGTCTAAAGGAGGAGTCGTCGCTTTCATACACAGTGACAAGATCACCATGAGAACTACAACCAATGCCCAATTCAGCTCTGCAGAATCCCTATCAGTGAAACTATCCCTCTCACCTACTAACACAGCAACACTCCACCTCATATATAGACCTCCAGGACCACTTGGATCATTCACTGATAAGGTTACAGCTACATTGTCCGCCAACACGAAGCCTAACTCACAGGTACTGCTATTAGGTGATCTCAACCTTGGCCTCTCCGATCCTAAGGACCATATGGCCACTGAAGTTGCCACCACCCTCACCAACCTAGGTTTCCAGCAGCGCATTCACGATCCTACCCACAACAAGGGCAGAACGCTCGACTGGTTAGCAGACTTCAATTGCAACACCACTGTCGGCTCCAACACTGCTTGTGCCTGGTCTGACCATCCCGTCATTACCTTCCTCGTGCCAGCCACTAACCCTCAGCCCATACCTACTATAGCCCCTGCTATACCCACTAGAAATAAAAAGGATATTACCAGGGAGAAATTGCTTCCTCTCATCCTTCCCATCTTAAACACTTCTGTCGCGCAGCACAAGGACCCTACCGTCTTAGACGCCTACAACAGCACTCTGCTCAAAGCCATTGAGATCATAGCCCCCGCTAAAAATTCGCAAAGCCAAACAACATTCCCACCTGAACTCTTGGTTCACTCTGCAGCTTAACGTTCTGCGCAAAGAAAAGCGTAAGGCCGAAGTTCTTTGGAAAAGTCATCCTAGTACAACTAACCAAGCTTCCCTCCTGATCACCTCACTTAACTATAAGGAAGCCATCCTTCAAGCCAAAAAAGAGATGTATAACCTATGCATTACACAAGCAGAATCCAACACAAAAGAATTATTCAAAACTCTAAAATGAACGCTAAACAAACTCTCTCCACACTCCCCTCGTAAGTAAAACCTTGCCACCTAAAACAACTACCTTAGACTCTCCTTTGCCTTTCAGCTTCACACCACTCACCACCCTTGAGGTTGAAAAAAATCTTTTGTAATTTAAAACCCTCCAATTGCCAAGGGGATTCCTGTCCAGCTCCGATCATTAAGGAATCGGCCCACGACCTTGCTCTGTTCATAACAACCTTCATCAACTCCTCATTTCAATCGGGAGTGGTCCCTAACAATTTGAAGGATGCTTGGGTCATCCCTCTTCTAAAAAAACAACCCTAGATCCTGAGGTCCCAACCAACTATATAGGCCCATCACCACTGTCCCGTTTCTCCTAAAAATCTTAGACAGAGCAGCGTACCTACATATACAGAACTATCTGGAAACCAACAATCTTCTAGGCACTAGACAATCCGGCTTCAGACCTAAGCATGGTACGGAGACAGCCCTTTTAGACCTAAAAACCTAAATTGAGGATCCAAAAGACAGGTAAACTAGCCCTGCTACTATTATTAGACTTATCAGCTGCCTTCGACTTGGTCAACCGCCAAATCCTCTGTCATCTGAAAACTGCAGCCCACTTCTCTGACGATGCCACTAATTGAATTAAATCATTCCTGGACAACAGACATATGAGAGTATTCTCCCCAACTTCCTCAGCCGATCCTGCGCCAGTCCCTTGCGGGGGTCCCTCAAGGATCGTGCGTATCCCCTATCCTCTACAATTTCTTCAATAAACCCCTGTTTGATGTGCTTGACTATCTGGGTGTCAACTACACTAATTATGCAGATGACACCCAGATACTCATCCCCCTTACGGGTGATTACACGGTAGACTTGAAATCTTTAAATTACATCTACCTTGTCATTCAAGCCTGGATGGCACAACATGAGCTCTGTCTTAATGACGACAAGACAGAGCTCCTCATCCTAGGTACACAGCAAAGACTCAACAAGTTGAACCCCATGTTCAGCTCCTTCAACATCGATGGAAACTCCATAAAAGTCTCCAAAGATACTAAAACCCTCGGAATGTACCTTGATTCCACTCTCTCCCTCCACAGACAAACGAATGCAGTTGCAGCCGCCTCTGTCTACACATGCAAGTTGATCACAGCATGTCGCCCTTTCCTCTCTACTCAAAACTGCATAACCCTTGCCAGGACTTTGGTCATGTCCAAACTTGACTACTGTAACGCACTGTACCAAGGCACCAACCAATGTAACCTTGACAAACTCCAGATCATACAAAATAATGCCATCAGAGCAGTCCTCAATATCCCTAGATCAGCTCACATCTCTGAAACTTGGACGAACCTTCATTGGTTGTCAATCTCCCAAAGGATTTCACTTAAATCTCTTGCCTTGACTTATAAATGCATGAATAACCTGGCACCTATTTATCTATCCTCACGGTTCACTCAATATATTCCACCTGGGTCACTAAGGTCTGCCATTAGCCAGAGCCTACTGATCCCTAGATACAAGCTCCAAACAGCCACAGGGGTTAGCTTCCCAGTTCTGGCAGCCAAACTGTGGAACTCTGCGCCTCTTACTATCAGAAACTTGCCCTCCCTGAACTTATTGAAACACAAAGCCAAACTTTGGCTAGTCACCTCAGACAACCAATTGACACTCTGAAAACGTGATTACTTTGTATTGCCTGCCTGACCTGTATTGTGATCGTACTCCACTGCTTAATTCAAATGTTCTTTGTAATGTCATACCGCTATGTAACCACTGTTTGAAGATATGCGCCCGGTAGCCTCCGGGCCTGGCTTGCGCTATACAAATAAAATAAATACAAATTATGTCTACTGTTGTGAAGGTTTTCTTGCCAAGTGATACCTGGCCATGTGTGACGGCTGTACGTTTGCTGTTGTTTTTGGCTCCATCGCCATTGTATCATAAGAGCATTACAATTACATATTGACTATGTGAGAGTATACGTACCGTCAACTGATTATCAGAATTGCACGATGTACACAATATGATATAGTTTGCATTGTGCACTAGTTGCTGAAATGGAATGGAGTCACAGTTGCGTATTGGTACATACACAAAGCATTTGTTGGGGACTTGCTCCTTAATGCCATGGTTGCAGAGACTGCATTTATGTTTCCACATGTAGGAAATGTGAAAGACTTAATTTATGAGTGTTTTTGCTTGCCAGTATTTGTAGTGAGTACATTACAAATTCCTGTGGATCTTGTCGGTTTAACGTGCAGTTCACCATTCCAGCACAGTAGTCCAATTCTTGCCTTGCACCTGAGACACTGTAAATGTCAGCATTTGTAAACACAACTGGTCTGCTCCATTTAAATAAATGCTTGGTGCAATTGCTGGCATTTGGACTACAACATTTATTGTGACATTTGCATAGCAGTTACCACCTGTTGTATTAGACCATTTGATTGGACCAGTTCCTTTGTGTCGGAGTACTTTGATGGAAGGTAATGTGGTGTGTTTGGAGAGGCACTATTTTTTGTGTGCATAGTTGGGTATGTCTTGTCGTCTTTGCTCCTTTTTTCTGTGCTTTTTGTAGTTGCTGTAGTATGCGCTCATTTTAATTTATTTGGTGGTACTGTTGGCAAATCGTGTAGTGCTGTGCCTTTCAGAGTTTTAATGGGCTTGTTACAAGAAAGGAAAAGGGACATATAAATTCAGTAACACTTTACATATTACCCTTTATTTGCACACATTCATAGCCACTATTTGGAAATGGAAGGGGGACCACAAATGGATAAATATACTGGAGATTTCGGCATTTCTACAAGTTGATGGTGAGGGGAGGAAGGGATTGAGGTCTCATCGAAAGGCCTCTCAGGACATGCAATTTGCATGGATGGAGGCTGGGAAATGGGGAACAGGGGCATGTGCAGATGGGCAGTGGTATTTGATTTTCTCCATAATATGGTATTGTACAAAATTATGCAAGGTGGCAAATTTGTTCAGCAATTCATCCGTTTTGGCGTCCAGGCGGTCTACTTTCATATTTACAGCATTTGCCTTGGTTTCTGTGGGCGTATGTTGCTGTGGAGGAGGTGCTGCATTTGGTATACTCCTTTGTATTCCCGTATGTTATTTTAAAGAAAAACAAATGAATTTAGTATACATGAAGCAATATATTGTAATTGTGTTACTTTTCATACTCCATTCACTATCTATGGGGTTACTATGGTCACTCATTTCTTCATGTGGCAAAATCTCCTCCAGCCATTCTAGGGTGCTTCCACTTGCAGTAATTCCTTCCCTTTTGACACTGTGGTGCCTACCAATGAGGTTATCGTCCTGATTAATTTATTCATGCGGAAAATTATCTTCCACACATTCTAGGATGGTAGCGATTGCTGCGCACAAAAAGAAAACATGGAGTTCTTACTATTGTACACTACAGGACCTGTGCACTTACAACACAAACTTAAGTGTACTTGGTACGTTGCACTTACGTTCTGCTCTCCGTAGCTGGCGTCCCTAAGTCTACCTCTTCATGCTTTGTTGGAATGTGAAGCACGTGTGCGGTAAGATTGTTGAAGGCAGATGTACTCTTGTTGGTGCGTTCCATTACGCTGCATACCCTATGCCTTTGCGCTGTTTGTTTAGAAAGTATCGACTTTGTGCACCTACTGCATTTTCCCTTACCGTTCCCACACTTGCTGCTGTTTGTATATGTTTTTTTGTCTTTGCTGCAGGGTTCTACTTTGTACGACCACCCCTCCCTTTATCGGCAGGTTGGACGCCACTCGATGTCCGCGAACAGACGCACTGTTTGCACCCACTGTGGCTATTAGTATGGAGGAACCGGCTTTAGTATGCTGTACAGTATATCTATACAAAATAAGACTATTCTCTTGCAAACCTATGAAATTCTGTGAAATAAACATTCTTAAAGGGACGTTATGGTTTACTTGCGCTACTACAACCCTATCACCTTCACTGAAAAAACTATGATAAAGGAACGTTATCCTTACAGTGCCCTATTAAAAACCTATGAAATTCACTAACAAAAACGTTGTTAGAGGGCCGTTATGGTTAAGTTGCACTAGTAAAAACCTATGCACTTCAATGGACAAACGTTCTTACAGGGAAGTTATGGTTACAGGTAAAACTGAAACCCCCCAGAAATTCGCCAGTTATGGTAAGCTAAGCAACCATAACTCGCGCCACCACTGTGCACTGCTAACACAAACACCCATGACATGAAAGATGACATCACAAATGTTATTGATGACATCACTGATGACATCCCATGTGCAGTTAGTTGTCATGAAAAGCCTCCACAAGGGATTGTCATAATGTTGGCATAACGCTATCAGAGTTCATTGGGAGAACTATCATGACATACATAATTCATTAAGCAATGCATTGGTATAAAGACCATTGCATTACAGAGTTTTCTATTACATGAACCTACTCATGCAGAAGCGTAAGCGTTGTCTGCAGCATGCACCATAGAGGTGCAATATACAACATCTTGCCATTTTGGATAGTAAAATGATTAATGCTTTCTTTTCAGAGTTTTGCATACTGTAAACATGTCATAAGTAGCTAACAATTCCTCACTTACTACATAATTGTACTACTACACACAACCACACTGCATACAAATATGAGCATACACAGGGAAAGTAAAGTGAGCAAAAAAGCAGCACCATTACCACAACGTCTTCATAACCTAACTGATTATCTTCATGCACAGAAATAATTGCTGTGTTTCAGGCTTGCTTTTCACCCTATGTATATGTATCAAATGATGTAACTATACCGTAAAGAAACTAGTATACGCCCATATGCGAAGGGTAAGCTCTACAAATATAGTACCTTTTGACTGTTTACTTGCTGACTGTCAGTGAAGAAAACCACCTGGCTTAGATATGTCAGTGAACAAAAAAAGAGGGAGCCAGATATGTGATGGCATCAGTGATGTCCTCTTTCATGTCATTGGTGTTAGTGTAAGCAGTGCACAGTGGTGGCGCGAGTTATGGTTGTTTAGCTTACCATAACTGGTGAATTTCTGGGAGTTTCCGGTTTTTACCGGTAACCATAATGTCCCTGTAAGAACGTTTGTCCATTGAAGTGCATGGGTGTTTACTAGTCCAACTTGACCATAACGTCCCTTTAACAACATTTTTGTCAGTGTGATAGTCTTGTGTTTATTTGGGTTCCATCCTAAATCCACATGGTATACTCTTCTCCCAGGACGTTCCTTATCTATGTACTGCGCACCCTTGCAAACTTGACAGTTTCTTTTGTACATTACATTATGCCTCTTTGAGATTTTCTCTTGCTGGCGTATGACGGTTCTCCCGCTGTAAGCCGGTGGTGACCTAGCGTTCTGCCTTCTCTAGCCGCTTCTGCTTTCCAGCTTCACGTCCTCTTGCGGCTCCCACTTCTCTGTTCCGTGTCTCTCCAGGCTTCAGTTTAGTGCTGGCAGCCTTGTAATACCGACGAATGGCCAGAAACTCTGCTTCTGGCATTCTCGCTGCATATGTTTGCCTGCAGTTTGCTTTCCTTTCCTTTGTTGCAAAGCCACTGTGCTCCACGGACAGTACTCCAGCCCCACAGTTCCTTGGTTTGCACCGAGAGAGATGGTGTTTGCCAGCCAGCGGCTCCTTGTGAGCTGTTGTGCCGGTTTTAATTTCCCAGCTTCAGGTAGGTTTCCGTAACAACTAGAGCGCAGCCTGCCCTCCTGACCTCCATTGATACTAATTACTTGGCTCATCTTATTTGTTACAGTATTTTCACACTTGGGGAATTATTAGTCCGTTTCTGATAACTTGGATGCAAATGTTGGCTCAGTGTTCTTGGTGATCTTGAAGGACAAGTCAGTCCTTGATGTCATATTGATGTCAATTTAGACTGCTTTCTTTTGGTCTGCAGTCTGGAAGATTTGGAATACATATTGAGTCCAGACTTTAAGAATTCATACTCTGTTCTCCTTGGCTAATTCTGACCCTGACATTTTTGCTGGTTGTAGTTGATGGAAGGGCACTTTAATAGAATGGCTTCGCAAGCGGTAGTCACTTTGGCACAGTGGAAGTCTTACCTTCCCGGGGGCTTTCAAAATGGAGTCTCTATTGTTGATAAATCCAGCATCTAGTCATCTGTAGTTTCCCTTGGATGTGACTGTGTGGACACCAGAATTACTTTTTTCTGAAGTGAGCTCAGTCTAGGTGCCTAAAGAGGGATGGCTTTCTGTAATTCCTCCTGAGTTTGCCCTCCAATGTTGGTGTATGTCGACCATCACTTAACCGCATTTTCTCCAAATGTTTGAATGATGGGTGCCTGTACAATTAGCTATAAGGGTTGCAAAAGACGATGGAAGCTTTGTTCCGGTATCTTTTGTAGGCTGCAAAACCCTATAATAGAGCTCTGCCTCTCTCCTTGATCCAGCAGGACAGTTGGATATATTGGTTTGAAGGGGTTTTTGTGTTTCCAAATAATGTTGCTGCTGTGCCAAGGACTTCACTTATGCGATGCTTCACTAGAATGACTGTCTTCGTATCTTCATTGTGCTCACCTTTTGGATTTCCCCTTACTCATTTGAATGTGAGACCCATTCTTCCATAGTGGTAGATCTTGCATGGTGAGCTAGCCAATCCAGAACAAAGTCACACCTTTACTGGCTGGTGATTTCACCACTCATCTCTGCAATCTCCCGTTCTGGGTAGTGGTCAGTGAAACGTCCTGTGGTGGTCTTTTCGTAACCTTTAGGTCTTGTTTGGTCCCTCATTGCTCATGGGGCCGTGTGGGCAGACCACCTTACTTCTCCAGATGCATTTAGTGTACCTTACCTTCCTATTTAATACAAAGTAGTTACTGTACCCTTCAACCAGCTCATACCTACTGGTGAATTGTCTTGACTGACCTGGTTATTGTACCATTTGGTGAGTCAGCCATTTCAAAGGAAACATACCGTAAGCCCAGTAGGTTGTGTTATAAAGTAACATATCTGAGGCTGGGACTCGAGTGAGATAAATCCTGCAGGTAGGGGAAGGGAGAGGTGCAGCTTCCCCCTCTGAGTAGCTGATAATTAAGGCAGTGTATATGGGATTCTTACCAAGCACCAGTTGTGCTACGCATATCCCTCTAAACACAGTTGTATTGAGAGACGCAGACCTTGTGAATCAGGCCACCCACCTTTCCACAGATGTAAATGAAATGAGTTGTGAAAGCCTCCATTTTCTCCACCTGCACCCTTCCCACAAGTTCACCTTTAGAGTAAGGGACTCGCATGAGGGAGGAACAGTACAATCATGATCTGTGTGCCTGAACCTCAAGTGTAAAACAAGATGTGAGTAATTTCAAGTGAGTGTGGTCCACAGGTTAAATCTTGGACATGTTTTAAGATCCTATCTAATATTCGCTACAGCAGTAATCTCCAACATATAACTTGGGAGCAACATGTTGCTTGCTGTTCCATAAATTGGTTCTCCCTAGTAATTCTTGGCTGATGTATGGAGGCAAAGAAGGTGGTGCTATACTGATGTGACAAGAATGGGAATGTAGGATGCGAAAGCAAGGTGAAGGAAATCTAGCTAATCTGGTCCCCAGGCAGAAAGACTTAACGTATTACTTGTTGTAGTGCCATCAACGCTGTAGGATAGGGATTTCGAGTTTCATGCGGTCTATGCTTTTGTCTATTACAATAAGTGGGCACCTGGATCTGCGCGGTACACATGGTGGTCAATTGTCTGCCTGCCGTGCACAAAAGGAGTTATTCTGGAGGGTGGGCGGGTTAGTTGGGAATGGGTTAATGCTAGAATGCTGTCTGTTTTTGTCTTGCAAATCCAGAACTTTAATACACCTTTAACGCTCATTCCATTAAGAGAAATGAAGACTTGGCTTTTTCCAGCATTTACAGTCCCAAACCTCAGGCTTGAAAACACTGAGTGACTTTAAAAAGATTCCCTCAGTGCATACTAACCCTGACCGCAAACCTTTTTCCTAAACTCTATTCTTAAACTGCATTGTCTTCCCTAAAGGCGGGCTCTCTGGGACTTTCTAACTTTCCCTACTCTAACATGGGCTAGTCTTCTGGAGAGTCAGGAATGTTGCACACACACTATTTGACTCAAGCTCAGCTATACCTTTCCCCACTACTCTTACTGTGTCACCGTCAACTTCACTTCACCCACCGCTCTTCTGTCCCTTTGATTTTGCACTCCTTCTATCTCTTGGTTCCACCCATTGATGTTTCCTTTCCTCTGACTCCACTTCACTACACTACCTACACACTGCTGTTCCACTTCTCTGTGCTACTCCTACCCTCTCCTCCTCTAACTACTACGACTGCCCCTACACTACGACTAGTACTCTTCTCCCACGACTACCTCTACTCTCCTCCTGCCACAACTCCAACCTCCAACTACAAAAACACTCTCTCGGTACCAAACTTCTCCCATGCACTCTTTACTCTTTCCTACAGTTTAATCTCACATTCATGCACACCCACATTGCAGAACCTTGTTCACTCCAAAACCCACCCCTCTCTGCCAAAACCACTCTCCTCCACAATTGGTCTCTGCCGCTTTTCTCCTGTTGGACTCTTGGTTCACCTCCACAACTGACCTCAACTGGATTATGCACCCTTTTCTGTTTCTTAATGTTCATTCTCTCTCTCTCCCATCTGACTGTGATTGATTGGTGTTATTACCCCAATGTATCTTGCCCCTCTTCTCTTTCCCGGGCTGTGTGTGTCTGTTCTGTCAGGGCAAAGGAGGCTAAGCTCCATCTCCTTTCTTGATGGGACACTGTCTGGATTACCCGACCCTGGAGAAAAGGATTCACAATTCCAGTCAGGTTCTCTTGCTGATGATTCGGGGAGGGGCAGGTATGTCCCCCTGTACGATCCCTGCTAATCCTATAAATCTTCTGCGTTGTGGATGCTATCTCTGCTGCATGCCCTCTGCTCGGCGATCGCTCCAACGGGGTTGTGTCCTGCTTCACGGAGTGCAGTGTGTTCCCTTGCCTCTGCAGAAATGCTGCATTCATTGTGCCATGTCCAAGTGGAGGAGTTGTCAGCAAAACAAGAGAGGTGATGGCTGGAAGGTTTAGAATTAACCTCTGGCATTGCTCTGGGCAACCCTCCAGACCATCGTTCATTGCCTGCCAAGCCATTATAAAAGGGGAAAGACCATCTGCAAATCAGGCTTGGTCCGTCCCCCAAAGGGGCAGTCCAGCCTGAATCGCTAGGTTCCATGTCTTCACCTTGCAGCCATCACCTCTTTTGTTTTGCTTTAGTCAACATGAGGGCGATGGGTATGCCCAGATGTGGGTCCCATGCCTGCTGGGCCTAGAGACCCATGCTACTCCTCACTGATGAGGCCTAACAAGATTCAAACATGTCTGGGGATGCTTCTGATCTCGTGCAGAAGGGATGTGACCTAGCAGGTCGGGCTGGACTTCCACTTTGGGGGTGGGACCAAGCCTGATTTGCATATGGTCTTTCCCTTTTCTGTAATGGCTTGGCAGGCGAAGAACGATGGTCTGGAGTGTTGCCCAGAGCAATGCCAGAGGTTAAGATTAATTCTAAACCTTCTAGTTATCACCTCCTTTTATTTTTCTCAAGTGGAGGAGCCGTGCCTTTCCTTGCTTTTCTAGATTCCTCAGTCTACCCTGGTTGAGTCTGTCAGAGATCCAGAGCCAATACCAGGTTATATCAACAAAGGTAAGGCTGGAACTTGAGTGTTATACTACACTGTGTATGCATACATATATACATACTTGCATATCGGAGGTGGCACACCTGTTACTTTTCTCCCCATTACGTTCTGATGCAAGGTCCTCTGTTCCTACTTCTCTCCCCATTATGTTCTGAGCTGAGGAGCTCTGTTCCTCTCCGAACAAGGCTAATAGTATCGGCCTTATAACTGACCTCAATCCTACAATAGATTAAGATTTTTTTCTTTGAATGTTTTCTTCCCCTTTAACTTTATTTTCTTACTTCAGATGCATCCTTAATTTTGAACTGAATTATACCTTTTTGTTTGAAACAAACTCTTATCTCTTCTCTTGATCCCACCACAGCCCTTGATACTTGATGTATCTGGATGCTAGCAATAAGGCCTAAGAACTATCTCCCTAAAGGGGCTATCTATTCCTTACTACGAAAGGTTGTCTAATAGGTTGTTTTCTGTATTGTTCTGTCATAGGGTAACCCTTGTTTTCTAATGCAATTTGCTTGATACAGGAGGTTGGCAAGGGGCAAAACTCTAGGCATTCCTCCTTCTGTGTACCTCTGAGTCGCTCTTTGCTTTGCTTGTGGCGGTGGGAAGTGCCCCCACAGTCTTCCTAGCATCTCCGGGTAGCTCATCAAATGTGACTGTCACAGTTGAGAAATTCTTATAACAGTGGTTGTCAACGGGGAAATGATGGGACTTGTCACAGGGTGTGAGGCAGAGGGTGGGTAAAGACCTCAATTCAGTGATTAAGAGCCCTGTTTATGTCCAGTGTTTGAGTCGATGTTATTTTTGTAGGCTAGGCAGTTCACAGTTTGTATGAGGGAGGATTAAGGTGTTTGGCAAATTACTCATTTTGGAAGAGTGGCAGAATGGGCATAAGAAGAGAAGGGTATGGGAGCATCAGAGAATCTTCCTCAGCGCAGTGGGCACGAGGATACCATTAGCAACCAGAGAAGGGTCTGGGGCTCCAACAGTGAGAAAGAACAGAATGAAGGGCTCTGATAAAGATGCCAGGGGAAGGTAGTCACCTCCCCTTGGTTTTATTGGAAACTGTAACTCTACACCAGGAGAAGGGAGCTATTCTCCTGGATGTAAAATTGCATAAAGACCGGGTGAAACCTGTTACTAGGGCTACCGAGTCATTACCCCTGGGATTTGTTGTAAGAGAACATTCTTTGGATACTGTTCAAGAAGCAGGAGAAGGGAACCATTCTCCTGAAGAAGGAACTTTCTGTTAGTTTATCCTTTACTTATAGTGTGAGGGTTGGAGTAGGATTTGACGGACATTCTGACAAATCCTTTAGTTTTAGCTCGAGACAGGGAAACCCCTCTTAGAAATGGGGACAGATAGGTTTTTTTCTATTTGAGAAATATGTTTATAACCAAAACCATGCCATCTTTGTGTCGGCTTCCTTCAACACCCTTACAATAGACCCAAACCACCATTTCTTACTCGCCAAGGTTCATTATCACTAGTTTTTGGCAAGTGCAAACTTTACACCCTGTATATACCATCATGTGTTGACTTGTTTACTCTCCGATGGAAGGAATAGCATGTTTGAGCGTTTTGAAAGTGAAGAGAAATACTGTAATGCAGGTGTTGAGTAATACATTTGTGTGCAACTGGATGGACCTATAGAAGATGGTTTATCATTGAAGTTCAATTAACCTGGAAGGAGTCCTGAGAAAAGGGAGTAGAGCGGAGAAGGCTTCTGAAGAGTTGAGTGTGTATGGGGGCAGTAGATGATGTGCATGATTTATATAGCGCACCTCTGTAACTTAGATATTTGTGTCTTTCGGGATGCCCAGAAAAGTATGTGTCGATTATAAAAAGTAGAAATTGGTTTGAAATATAATGTTTATACTTATTGTTTTTGTCTTCATTTAAGTTCTGGATTAGTGATCCTTGCTGCAGCGTGGCACCCTGGTGACAGTCCATGTGTATCTTACTACACATTGATAACAGTACAAGATGAAGGCTATAACATGTCTGATGAAATTATCGTTGAAGTTACTCAGTATAATCCTCCCTTTCAGGTAAGAAATTTGCTGAGTACAAGTTATGTTTTCTGGGCAACATGATTTGGGTAGAAGTGTTCTATTTAAGTACAATTTAGTCAAGTAATGCCTTTGTGCATTTTTAATAGTTTCAGGTAAGCTATTCATGCATTTAGCCTCACGCAATTTGAGAAACCTGGTATATGAATCTTTTCAGGATCTTTTGAAGAAAGAAAATGTCCCTTTGATTTTCTTGGCTGGCTGGTCCTAGTCTCAGAACCCACCCCTTGCCCCTTGTTAAAGGGAGAGCAAGCACTTCCTTTTTATTCTTTTTATTAATGTATACAGTTAAAACAAAACGTTTACATATAATAGCATTTTTAGATAGTAACAACAATATCAGAACTCATAAATCATTCATATAAAATTTCCACAGAATTAATCATATTAGCATATTTCTATTACCATAGGTAGAGGGGGAAAAATATAAAATAGTTAAAAGAATATCGAAAAACAGCTATGATCCTTAGTCCACCGCAAAATCAATTAAGCAAAGAAAAAGCATAAACAAGAAAAAGGGAAAGTGGCTAGACCCAGGGGGCTTAATGAGCAAAATCAATACAGAGGAGTTATCGAGCAGTCGTTGTTACAAATAAAGGCCAATTCAGTTTTACATCTTCCTTGAACTTTCTCAAGAGCTTGTTATCACATTTGCAAATCTGCGTAATGGTTATGGTTAAAGTCTTGCCATGCCCCGGCACGCATCTTAGCCAGAAGGCCTCTCCTTTAATATATTCAATATCTTCAACATATTGAGAGAGGTACCACTCATATGTTCGATCTTATTCCTGGGCAATTGGTAAGAATATGCCCAGCAGATTGTACTTGATTTTTATGTGCATATTCTGCAAGATTTTCATTTGTAGGTAAACCAGACCAGGCCCCTCTAATATCTAAAACATGGAAACGATTTAATCGAATGTTCATAAATATTCGTCGTGTTTTTAAAGTGGACAAGAGTTTTAGGTACACCTGAGGTTCTTTATACCTCAAAGGCATTTGAGCAAAAATGTAGAGAGATTTCAGACTGGCAACCTTTTCATTCGTTTTAACCCAGTCAAACTTTTCTGCACAGTTAATGATTTTACCAGAGCATCCTCTCCGTATTCGCATCTCGGCGTCCAGCACAAATTCTCAAACTGTTCATTAATAGCCTTGAAACTGTTCACTGCTAGCCCCATTCCACCTTCTAATGCTGAGCGAAAACTTGATAAGAGGGTATTCGGTCTAGCATACCTTATCTTTTTATACAACTTTGCTCAATTGATTTTGATCAGAGTAGGGAGTGATATTAAGCCCAACTCAAGTGTGATCGCCTCAATCGACGTGTAGTTACTAAGGCCCAGCATTTTCTGCCCGATTAGTCCTTTGAATTTGTCCGCCCACACCGACCAATCTGTATAGGATGCTTCCAGAGCATAGAGGAAGGCTGCAGACAATTTCTGCATATATATAGTGTGAATTCCATTAAGGCTGTAGCCTGTTGTTCGCTTAGAAAAAGCAAGCACCGCTCCATAGTAGCCAGGACCTTGGCTCTTTCATTAGTCTGTAGGGCCGCATTGATACAGTGTTCCTGCAGTGACTTTGTGTCCAAGATATTTATATACCATCACCCTTTTTACATCGCCTTTCGGGCAAGGTATGATGTTCTTCTTACAATTCCTTTTTCCTACGGCCATAAAATTGAGTCTTTATAAGGTTTATTTTCAGACCATTTTTGTGCGCATAATCACATTACAGCCTTAGTACCGTTGCATATGCCACTATATGCAAAAATGACAATGTCATCAGCATAACTGCTCCAACCCACCTTATCCATGCCGTCCCTAGGAAAGGCATTCATTTTCTTTATGAAGATTTCTCCAAAAGCAGCCAAAAACAAATTGAAAAACATAGGTGCCAGTGTGCACCCCTGGTTTACTCCCATCGTAACAGATAACCAGTCGGACATGAGGCCTGCGTTTTTCAATCTGACCCTCGTACTATTGTCTTCCTACATTAGTTTACAGATATATAGAAGGTGAGATGGCATACCCAAGCGCTCAAGTTTTACCCAGAGCTTACTTCTATCTACCATATCAAAAGCAGATGTAAAATCCACAAAGAGAATGTACCAAGGTAGGCTGGAGAAGCATTTGGCATGTTCAATTAGAGTATTTACCAGAAGAATATTGTTGGAGGTAGCACATCCTGTGCGAAAACCAGTTTGAGCCCTGTTCAGAATGTTATTTTCTGCTATAGTCTCATTTATTTTCTGGAGGAGAAATCTACAGAATATCTTACTAGGAACATCTGTAAGCGCCAGCAGGCGATAGTTATCTGGTAAGTTCCTCAGTCCATTTTATTAAAATGGGGATAGTAATAGATGTCTTCCAGGACTTGGGGATTATCCCTGTGTATATGATCTGCTGATAAATAATCATTAAGAGATCTACCCAGACATCCGTATTTTCTTTAATGATTGTTACACAACCCGTTGGGCGGGGTGCTCTAGATGTTTTTATTTCATTATTATAGTTCTAACATCTTCCCATTTTAATTAAGATGTTTTTGATGGGTTTCTTATCTATGATCATAGTCTCTCCTTCGAATTTCACAGCTAGATATTTCACCCAAGTTCCACCATCAGTACAACTGACTAATTCCTGATTATCTTTGTTATTTATTGCTCTAAAATCAGCCCAGAATGTTTTGTTGTCACCTGCCAGAAGAATCTTAACCAAGTCTTGCCAGTTAGTAGTATTATTAGATGCTCTATATATCTGTATCCAGTTTCTATATTTGTTCTTTAGCTTTCTTTTTTCCAGTCTATATTGAGTGGCAAAGGAAACTGTATATTCCAGAGCCTTTACCGCTCTATGCATTTTTCTCTTTTCCAGAGTAATCACCTTATCGTAGGGCGATACATGGTGGCCAGTCTGTTGCTGGGTCGGTAATTTTCCCCCACCCCCGTAGGCATCATACCATACATACATTTCGTAATCCACCCAACAGTTTCATCTGCCGAACACATTGTCATTGTATCGGCTCTGATTTTTACTCCATATACTGTCCTTTGCAAATTAAAATCAGTCCAGCCTAACCGATTTCCCCTACCCAGCACCACCACTTCCCCGGTTTTACCATATTCAGATGTCATATGTAGCTTTAGATCCAAGCTACAAAACAGAACTGCATGGTCGCAGAAGGTGGTTGACTGGATATGGAAATAGGTCAGTCCCCTAAGGAGTCTTTCACTGAGAAACAGATAATCAAGAACCGAAGTATAAGACCCATTTGTCCAAGTCAGTCCTCTGCTTGCTTTTTCCATTCCAAATCCATTTACCATATGCAATTTCACATCCTCAAAAAAACTTCTGCCAGCTTTCAGCTTTACCAATACCTTTGGCAACCACTTCATCACTATTCGTAGCATGTTGACATTCAGACAAATTGTTTGCTTTGAAATCACCTCTCAATATAACATTAACCTCCCCATCTTCTGCATATCTTTTGTTAATATACGGATATAGATTCAATTGAATATCAGTAGTATAACCATCTCCTGGGGGATCATGTAGATTGGGCTGTACAATTTTCTGTCCACCTTCAGGAACTATCTCAACCATTAACAAATTAGAATTACTAGCCTCTTGAATACATTCTCAGTAAATTATATCAGTTCTAACCAATACTGCGAGACCTCCATAGGGTCTCCCCTTTTCCCTCTTCTTCGCTGGATTAAAGTAGGCAGTAAAACCATCAAAGAATGGGTTATGTGGCAACCAGGTCTCCTGGAGCAAAATTATATTGGCATCCACCAATAGATCATAAGATCCTTCGAGACCAGGCAAACGTCTGACCACGCTTGTTCCAGGAGATTATGGTTATCGTTATATTACATCATTTTTGGCTATTGATTGGCGATAGAAAAGAGCAAAGGCACTCGCAGTGGGATTTTGTAATTGAATCTTGCCTCACCAGGGTTTTCAGATTATTAACTTGCATGGGTCTAGCCTTGTTCTTATTACCCCATGCTTTAGGCTTTTTACTAGCTAAAAGTTCACCATCAATTTCATAGGCATTGGGCTTAATGTCAGTTTTAAATTTTCTAACAAGTGCAACCTCTGCCTCAGAAAAGCAGTGAACTTTGGTCACCATATTAGGACATTGCTCCACAAATTTGAAATCACTACTATTCACAATTCGTAAAGGGAGATGCACCTGCAGGATTTCCATTAGCATGCTTCTATTTATAGGTTTCCTTTGATTGTTAGATACCTTTTGAGATTGTGAAATCTTTCTTAGGAAGTGGCACATACCTAGCATTATTTTTAGGTCCATTATCAGATGCAAACTTTTCATTCTTCGTGGGTGCAATGGGCATTTGATTCTTGGCCTTGTGAGCTTTCGGGGCAGGTGAATCATCAGACGTGACACTACTCTCCACTGTAGTATCCACCTGCTCCGAGTCCCCAGAACTTGAGTCCTCTTCCGATTCCTGACGTACCATATTTGGCTTATTACACTTTTCCTTTTGCAACGGTGCACCAAGAAGCCACGTAGAGATATTGCCCGTTTTTAGAGCATTTCTTTTCACTTTACTTGCAATTCTCTTTCTTGCCCTCTTAGAAAATCTTTGTTTAGAGGACATTACCTGGGGAACACTCTAAAGATCACCCACCTCCTCCACTATCGGTTTGGCCTTTAGTTCCAGAGTCAACTTCTTAAGTCTCTGTTTCTCTCTTTTTGACGTATGGCACTGCTCATTTTCATCTGTTTCATCTCTGGCCATTATCTCCACCACTGTCCACTCAAGATTGGGAGAGACTTCTCCTCCCTGGTCTACAGGTATGTTATCCTTGGCCATACCGTGCTTAGGTAGAGTCTCAGATGTCCCTGCTTTACTCTTGATAGTCATATGCAGCATAGTAGTATTTTTTTCAATCAGACACAGCATATTATGGCATAGCTTCAGTAGAATTTTGAAAGCAAAGCTTGTGGGCATGTGGTGTGCTTCGAACTCCTTGAGTTTAGCATTGCAAGTACAGTTCATGTTTACACGGCTGTTTTGCAGAGTTGATTGCTCTTTATCTTCAGGCACGACGTAGTTGAGCTGTCCACCAAGCCAGTGAGCGGTGGAGAGCACGTCAATCTATCAGTAGAGGGTGCCGTAGCATTCCAAGGGCTGTCGACCGAAGCATTGGTTTTCGCAGCACTCATAGGCACCAGAGCACTTCCCAATGACCCCACAGATGGAGCATTACGCTCCAGATTTGCTATTTGCCCCTCAAGGCTGTAACATAAATTGAGCAAGGAATTATTATCGAATTCAGGTGATATAGAAACGACCTCACTCACCGACCCCAGCACTACTTCCGGTTCCTCATGTATTTCCACAATCACCGGCTGTCCCGGGAAAAAAGTAAGTGATTTGATTCCCTTTACTGGACGCCGTTTGCGTACTTGCTTCATCAGTCATATTCTTTCCATTTTGGTTTCCATTTTCCTTAGTCACTTTTAATTTGCTTCTCAGTTTCATATTAGAACCCTCTTGGGATCAAGGTTCACTGTGCAGCAAAAAGAGGGAAGCTCACATACCCAGCAGCTGCTCAAAGAGCAAAACTCTGCAGTCATGGCAGGTGGGATAATACACTTCCTAAGCTCGTCAACAAGATCCACAGCAGCAACTTCCCTCAGTGTAATTTGAATAACTTAGTACAGACTTACTAGATTGGATCGCAAATCACCCTCCAGAGTCAAAGGGAGTGAGTCAGTAGTCGCCCATAATAGTAAGTCAGGAAGTATACGCCCGTTTAGAAAGGGCACATTTATCAGAACCTTGCAGTGAAATAGCAGGCTCTTCCTCTGGGCTCAAAGAATATTTTCCACAGTCACCCGTAAGGGAAAGTAAGATGGTTCCCACTTATGTGCAGAAAGACTCACTAGCAGAACTACGCTGCATGGAAAGTAGTGTTCCAGATACAGTGGAAAGAAATAGTCTTAACGATGGAGTATAGAGCGGCAACCTAACGCCTCTCGCCAACCACCAAATACGAAACGCACTGCCAGCACACCGCTGCGCATCCGCTCTCAAAGCAGCCTTTAAAGATAGCGCTGTCCTCCAGCTAGTAGGCGCTATGAAAAGACTTCAATTGCAAGTATCAGCAGGGAGAAAAGTGTCAGTGTGTTTTACAGCCAAAACCTAACAGTCACTTCAAAGGAATGTTGCTAGTTAATGCCAGAGCAAGAACCCTTATCTTTCAATTGGAGGACACCCCACTGCAAGAAATTTAGTTTGGCATGGCTAGAAATCAGTGGGTGCAGATCAATATGTTGTGATCAAGATGAAATGTGGCTGGCAGTAGGGTGCTGAATGATTACCGCTCCCTCTGCAATAATGGATCACTCAAAGGTGAGACCTCATGGGCTGACTGTCCAGTACTGCAGCCATTTGTAATAATTTATAATTTTCTGTATTGTAAACCAGATGTTCAGCACAAATGGGACTGATAACAGGTATATTGATGTGAACTAGGTCCACAGAACAGACTTGATGTAAGGTTCACCATTTTATCAAAGATATGGGATGTTAAGTAATGTGTATCAGGGAAGGTAGAGCGAAGAGAGACGTTCTAAGATCATGAACGGTGTCCTGATAGGTCAAGTTATACGTGATCCCGTTTGATGTTTGTGCCTTGACGGTGTTATATGATTTTATGTATAGCGTGCCTATACACAAGTGTTTCAAGGCGCAACGAGCAGGGGAGGGGAAAAAGGGGGACAAAACAACGATCTTACTAGGCCCAGTGACATTGAGATCAAGCAAGTGCAGGGGAGAGGCCAGAGGAGAAGTGCCAGGGGAAGGGGAGGAGAAGCAAGTGCAAGACATAGTATCAAACTGAGAGAACAAACCGAGAATCATAACCGTGAGTTATTTGTAAATCAAGTACCTACCCCTAGCTGATTTCTCCCCTGCCACTCACACTGTTGCCAACACTACATCGGTTTCACGGCTTCTCTGTCGTGTTTACTCTTGGTCGCCTTACCATTGCTACTGTCCCTCACTTTCTGTTGCTATGCCTCCATCTACTACGTCTTGCTATTTAACCTGTTATGGTCTGTCACTCTTCCCTCTCCTTACTCTGCATCCTATTATTGCTGTTTCCCTCATCTGCTTTGCTGTCTCCATTGCTGTAACTCTTCTGTCTTTCACCTGTTTACCCTCTTCCTCGCTCATATCATTGCTCTAGCTTGCTCTCCTTTCCTGTTTTCTCTGTTGCACACTCTACAGTTGATCTTTCTTCCACTTAGTTTGTTTTTCTTCCTTTCTCCTGTCTCACTTTTTTCCATCTGTTTCCTTATTGTCCTGCCTCTCAAATGTTCTTTTGCTCCACTTTAAATAAAAAATAAAATGTTCTTTTGCTCTGCTTCTGTCCCTCTCATGTTGCTAGTTTTTGTGTTTTTCTTACTTGTTGTTTGCTTCTTTCCTTCCTCACAATTTCTTTGTTGCTCTACCTTCCATTGCTCTGGTCTTTTTCTACCTGTTATTGCTCTTCCTTCTGTTTTGGCACACCTATTATGTTATCTGTTCTGTCCTACCCCAACCCACTCTGTTGACCTGTTTTGCTTAGTTTCTGCGTTGTTCTTCCTCTCTTGCTCTAATATTTCGCTTTTGCTAGAGCAATATTGAAAAATCTGAAAAAGCATGTTCCATTTACAAATCTATCTCATTGAGGGGTCATTTTAAATGTAGGCAAACCTGCTTTTGGGAATTGGGCTGGACCTTTGTCTGAGCAGATGCTTCATTGCAGATTCTTTACCTGCAGTGTATACCATTATAGCAGAGCCAAGACATGTTCTGAAGCATTGAATATTTGGCAGTCCTGTTGATAACTGGTAAGCTAGGCCAGGTCTACTACAATTCAAACCTGTTATGTGTTTTAAACACATATCTCTACTGCAGACACATCAACTCACTGAGCTTTGTAAAATATTGCAACCAACAGGTTAAACATTGACCTATGCAGCAGGATTATTAACCCACTGAGCTACATTTCCTGACGTGCTATTGGGTTTGAAAGGCCCATAGGGTGGTGAGGCACTGGTAGACTCATTTTAAGGCTCACCTGACATGACTGGCTCGTCCGAAGCTCTATGCCTGGCAGAAGATTTATGAAGCTGTTGCTTTTGAAATGGAGGTAGGTTCGGAAATGTGACACACTTGGTCGGTCATAAGAGAGGGAAAAAAATCATCACAAGGACAAAACTGAGTTTCTCCGTACACTGTCCAGTGGTGTGTATCACACTGACTCTGGAGAGTGGAGAGAAGAGCCCAGGCGTTGTTCTTCAGTTTTATGAGTGAACACATGTTGGTAATGTGCCATAACAGCAACTGAGAAATGCAGGTGCTTTCATAAAATGTAGCAGTCCTGCTGATAACTGTTGGTATGATGCCACAAAATATGCATTAGCCATGCTATGAATAGATATTGTCCCATGAAAAGGGTACAGCAGCTTTGCTCAGAAATTGGCAAAATGTGTCTAAATATACTGAACAACTTTCAAGAACTATTGATACGATCATTCCCACTAAAAGTATACACAGCACTACTGAGAAGTGGTGTTCTGTCCAATTAAAAATATATAAGCTAGTTCTGCTGGGAGGGGTTTCTACTGTTCCATTAGAAGTATATAGTGCCGTCAATGAAGTGCTGGTAGATTTTCACAATGCCTATCCGTGTGCATTATACTGTGACTGAGAGGGATGGAGATTTGAGGTAAAGTTCAGACCAGATGCCCAGCCATTCCTTTTTTTCCCTCTTCGTCTCCCTCTCGCCCCCTGAGACTACTAATAATATTGACTGTCCCTTCTCATACAGGTTCAAACACAAGCAATCTTTAAAAAATATATTAAACGAATCGGCCACCAGGGGGTGCACGGATGAGCCTGCTCTTCGTTTGAGCTCCGCACCTGAGGTCGCAAAAGTGGCTCTGAGCCCCCACTTTTATGACCCCCCCCAGAGCTGGTTACGGAGCAGGACACGTCCGAAGGCGACCCCCCCCCCCCCCCCCCCAATCTGGGGAAAACCGGAGGAGTCTTCGTCGAGAAAACGAGATATACATTCTGAGGCTCTGGCCACGGCGTGCGCAGCAGCAAACGGAAAGCACACCCCCGCGCCTGAACACATGCTTGAGGGGAGAGCAGATCTGCCTCGCTCGGCCCCACTCGTGTCGCGGCCCGTCGGTGTGGGTCAGGTGCTGCGTGCTGAGAGCCCGGAAGGGCCCCACCCGACGTGATAAGGTAGGCGGTCGCCCCTCACCCCCTGTCTGAAGGACTCCACCTCAACCCTGCCACACTACCAGATCTTGCACCAAATCCACCGGCATATCGGAAGGTCACCAGGACTGAGGGTTGGGGTCCCCCACTTGAGAAGGAGAAATCGGCCGCTCACAGCTGGGGTGAGGTTTTGGAGGATGGATATTCCGACCTGAATATTCGGATGAACAAACTACGGTCGCCTTGCGATGAGGGGCGCTTATGGAACCTCCTCGGGCAACGAAGGATTGAGGGTTGGGCCCCTGTTTGTCAGGGCGTGTGCCCTCCTCTGACCACACATACACGCTCCCAAGCTCGCCGGGCTTGGGAACACGTTCCCGGCCTTCCACCTGGAGTGGTCTTAGCGCACGTGACGAATCCAGGAGGGCCGTACCCTGCCCGTGCCTAGCTACCCCTCTTCCTGGGGACATATCTTCGGAGTTTTCCGTTACGCTACGCCGCGGACGAACCCCCCACCAGAATAAAACGAAAACGAGATACGAGAAAGAGTCAAGTGGTACCTGATCTTATGAGGAACGCTGCTCGTCAGTGGCGAACTTTACAAAAGCTCTTTGCCTCGATGCCTCCCCTGGCCAACGTGGGATAACAGCCCACACGCACAAGCGTATTACACTCGAATGACCACCCCGGCGGCGTAGCCCTCATCAATCCACCTGAGACCCGTCCTCCATGAACCCGAAGGGTAAACTCGCAAAATACATGTTCACGCCAGCCATCAAACCTTCAAAATTTTCCACGGAGTCCAAGATGTCGACGGCGGGGTCTGATGCAGCGGCTACCAAGGCGGATGTCGCTGATCTACTCACCGAGATGAAAGGCATGAGAGCGGACATTGACAGCAAAATAGACAAAATTACACAAAGGATGGACAAAATGGATGACAGGCTGGAGCAAGTTGAGCATAATCAAACCTCTCTGAACACATTGGAGGCGCAAATGGATCACTGCATCGCCGAGATAGAACATAAAGAGGAAGAAATACGCCTCAAAGTTGATGATCTTGAAAATAGGGAACGCCGCAACAACATAAGGGTCTTTGGTGTTCCCGAGAGAGAAGGTGAAACTGAATTCGATCTAAAGCAGACCCTACACAAGATTCTAAAGCTCCTCTTCAAGGATGATTCGGTGGATGAACCCAGAATAGACTGTATTCACAGAGCTGGGGGTATGCCGGGAGGCCCGAGGTCGGTACTGACTCGATTTCACAATTATGCTGACAGAGTAAGAATCCTGGAGAAGGCCAGGAATACCACACAACTTTCACTCGAAGACTCCAATATTTCACTCTACCAGGATTTATCATCACTCACGCTGGCACTGAGGAAGAAGTGTTCCCCGATCACGAAGATGCTAAAGGACAAAGGCGTTGATACAGATGGGGTTACCCGTTCTCCCTCACCTTTGAATGGGAAGGCTCGGCGATGAGACTCGGCTCGGAGAGGGACATCACCGACTGTATAGCAGACCTATTAGGTCCCCAGGGGGAGGGTTCCTCCCTTGCAGAGTCCAAAAAGGAGGAGGGTGAGTGGCACACCAAGGGCCCAAGGCGGAGAAGAATCCAAGGATCCAGAAAATTCCATAGGATGAACAATTCTCAGGAGGCATGGATTCTGACGAAAAAAGAGAGCAATCCGATAGGGATAGCCGCGTCCCCTGCACACTGTCTAGCAGGCCAAATGGCCTAATGAAGATATTAATCCGAAGATTACTTTGCTTGTTTATGAATTTCTTTATATTCAAAATGCAGAAGATTTAAGAAAAACAAATTCAATAGACAATTAGTGATCTTTAACAACAAGTTTTGTTGTTTATTTGTATTTTCAAGTGCCCAACGCGTTTCGAGTCGTAAGAACTCTTCATCAGGGGCGGCATATTCATCAAACAATTTCTACAGAAAGGAAAATTATATACAATATATTAGCGTTTTGGATAGACTTAATAGTGAACAAAGGATAACAACAAAATCACATTTGTTATGAAAACAATACTCAGACTCTTTTGTTGAATTAGTGGGTAACGCATTCTATTGAAAAAAATGCCCAACAAACAGTACCTCAGTCTTTCCACATTCACCAAGCGAGTGTGATTATGCGACATGTGTGTCTATATGAATGGTGGATAACTGACCATATATTTTGCCCTTGGTGCAGTGAATTTTTTATGATATATTACTATGGAGTGAGAATTAGTTAAATCATTGTGCTTGGTTGATGCATAATAACCTCTTACCTTGGATTCTGACATCATGCCGCATAACGCAAAAAAAACACTGAGGTGATAACAAGGTGAGGCCCGGGAGCATGAGCGTCGCCTCACAATGGGTGGAGTAATTTAGCTCACTTGATGTCGATCTGACTCCCGGTGCGCGCCATTGATATGCTCGGCATAAGGGTCGAAGACTTGTCTTACTGTTAGAAACTGGACAGATGCCCAAGATCGAGGATGGAAGTCGCATTTACAAGTTGGTTTTGATGAATGTTATGAGTGCAAAGTTGGGGACTCACTGTTATATTGGTTTATACGTTGATAGGACCGCTTGTTTTGCGGTTCCCATTGGTGGTCCGAGGCCGACTGGGTGATGTTAACCTGGAAGGACCGGACGCCGTTTGCACGGGGGGAGGGAAGGGGTGGGTGGGTGGGAGGGATGGGTCGACACGTAGTACACTGGAAGGCAAACCTGGGGGGCGGAGGAACACGATGCAAGTTTATGAAGGAACTGAAGGCGCACTGGGCGGGTCACTCACTGGCCTCCTTAGGACATGTTGGGTCCCAATATCGATCAAGTCAAGGGCCATGAAGCAGGCGATTCAACCATTGAAATATTCACATAAACTCTGTGATGTCTCCCGCATTCGCATCCACTAACAATACGCTACGCATATGCACACTGAATGTAAAGGGACTGAACTCCCCCACAAAACGCTCCATGGTGGCCAGGGAATTTAGGCGGTCGAACATAGACATCCTGTTACTCCAAGAGACAAGATACCGCAGAGGGGAGGAGAAACTTATTCCATCTCGTGAGGTGGGCCCTTCTTTCTGGTGCTCCAATATCACAAAAAAAGGGAGACTGGATTCTTATTCGCAAAAGTCTCCGGATGGCGACTCTTGACACGTGGACGGATAACGAGGGAAGGGCTCTCGTGGTGGTAGGGAACATTCACAGCACAATTTTCACACTGGCTACACTTTATGCACCTAACCAGGGGCAGAATAGGTTCCTCCATAAGATTACGGAGAAAGTCTTCACCATGGCACAGGGACACATAGCTCTTGGGGGTGACTAACACCTGGATGGACAGTTCGATGGATAGACAAACCAGGGCAGATGCGCCTAACCCACCCACCTCTCAAGATGTAGCCGAAATTAAACGTACCCTTGACCTTTATGGTCTCACTGACAGTTGGCGTCACCTGCACCCAGCAGATAGATGCTTTACTTTCCACTCCCTCCCCCACGACACGCTTACGCGTATTGATTATATCTTCCTTAACGACGGCCTCCTGCGGATAGTTCGTGCGGCAAATATTCGTCCCACCGCGTGGTCAGATCATGACATGGTCGTGGTCGATATGTGCTGGGAAGACTTGGCCCCTCAAAACTCCAAATGGAGGTGCAACGATTCCCTATGGACTGACTCGGTCTTCAAGGAAACCCTTGAAACTGAGATTGAGCAATTTTTTCTTACCAATGACACGGGGGAGGTCGGGAAGGTACACGTATGGGAAGCTGCTAAGGCCACCTGGAGGGGGGTACTCATTAGGGAAGGGGCCAAGAGAGAATGTGCACTGATAGAAACAAACATCAGGGAAAAGCTCCACATAGCCCAGAAATTAGTACAATCTTCCCTCGTGTGACAGACCCAAACACATGGCCGAAGCCAGAAGGCTCAGGGAAGAGCTCCGACTACTCATCGTTGGTAAAACAGCCCGAACCCTACAATATTTAAAACAAAAATACTATGAAAAGGGCCCCCCCCCCCTCAGTAAGCATTGACACTTACCTTAGGGAAGTTAGGATCCCCACACTCGCACCCACAGAAGCCGAATCCTTAGACACGCCAGTCACTGAAGAAGTCAGAGGCCATAAAACGTCTAAAGACTGGGAGGGCCCCGGGAGACGATGGTTTCACACCCAGATTCTACAAGGCTTTCTCTGCACTCATCGCCCCCTTCCTTGCATCCTTATTTAATCACATTTTCTAAACAGGCCAGGCGCCCCTGTCCTTCTCACAAGCCCTTCTCGCTGTCATTCCGAATGAAGGGAGAGATACCACGCGTTGTAGTTCCTACCGCCCCATCTCTCTTCTGAATATAGATGCTAAAATATACGCGAGAGTCATTGCAGGCCGACTCGAAACATACTTACCACGACTAATTCACTCCGACCTGGTTGGCATTGTCATCGGGAGACGGGGTGCAGACACCATGAGGAAAACTTTACATCTTATTTACGAGGCGTAGGGAATGGGAGGGGACCCATCTCTTCTTTCACTAGATGCTGAGAAGACCTTTGACAGGGTTGCCTGGGGCTTCTTAGAAAGAGTACTAGTCTGGAACGGGTTGGGGCCGAAGTTAAGCTGTGCCATTACGGCCCTGTACACATCTCCCACAACGTCAGTGACAGTAAACAGGGGCTATTCGCGATGGTTCCCCTTTTGGAAAGGGGAACGAGGCAGGGTTGTCCACTGTCAGCAATACTATTCGTGCTCTCTCTTGAGCTTTTGGCACAGAGATTGAGGCAGGATGCTAAAGTAAAAGGCATTATGGTAGGAGATTTCAAATACAAACTAGGCCTCTATGCGGATGATGCACCTAACTGACCCCCTAAGTTCTGTCCCGGCCGCGATCAGCATCATCAAAGAATATGGGGAACTGGCTGGCCTTAAAATCAACACCGGAAAGTCGATCCTCCTTCCACTTGACAAAAGTGGAGACTCTGAGGCAGACCGATTCGCTCCCTTAGGAGTAAAGGTCAGCCTCACCACGCTTCGATATCTGGGTATTAATATGACCCGAGACCTTGACTCCCTTTATGAAGCTAACTTTCCCCCACTATCGCTCTCCCTCCAAAAGGACATCCAAAGGTGGTCCAGACTCACCATCTCCTGGCTGGGCCGACTAAATGCAATAAAAATGGTGATTCTCCCTAAAATACTTTATCTGTTCCAAATGCTCCCCATTAAAATGCCCAAAGAATACTTTACGAGCATGAGAAAAACCCTCTCAGCCTTCCTGTGGCAGGGCCAGAAGCCGAGAGTCCCCAGATCCTTGCTACAGCTCCGGAAGGACAACGCGGGAGTGGGCCTCCCGGATATAGAAGCATATTCTAGGGCAGCCCAACTACGTGTCCTTGTCCCGCACATCAGGCAAAAGTCAGAGCCACAGTGGATACCCCTAGACAACTACCATATCCGGCCATTCATTCTAAGCGAATGGCTATGGGTTCCGGGGCCCCAATTGCGAAATAGTGTTATAAACCACCCTATTATTAGAACAATATGGGCAATCTGGACACCAGGCAAGAAAATGGTGGGAGTAACAACCTGGCCATCTCCCCTTGGACACCTATGGTCACTGGGGATTCGGGACGCTATCCCAGACCCCGGGAACTTCGAAACATGGTACGATGCGGGATTAGAGAGGGCTGGTCAACTCTGGAGAGATGGTGCCTTTATTACAATTCAGGATTTACAGGAGGAGGCGCTCAACATAGGCCCACTCTCGGTTTTCCTATATCTCAGACTCGAGGGGGTGATGACAAGAGCGGTATGGAAGGAACAACTACAAAGGGAAGTATTCTCAACACATGTACGAGTTCAAAGGCTTGATAAGTGCAATGTACTCAGCGCTGATTGAGGTTGATATCACACCATCACACACACTGAGGAACAGGTGGGAATCCTACATGGGAAGGCAGATTTCGCAAAAGCTATGGCTCCAAATTTGTGGAAGGACCGCAAAATCTTCCATATCCTGCCAATATAAATTGCATGCCGTCAAGTTGTTATACAGATGGCAATATGACCCGGTCCGGTTGGCCAAAATGTACCAAGGGATAAGCCCACATTGCTGGAGGGGCTGTGGGAAACGGGCCGATTACTGGCATATGTGGTGGGGGTGTGAGGCGGTCCAAGCCCACTGGACGGAGGTCCTCAGCTGGATTAAGGAGCTGGATGATGACAGAGTACACCCACTTCTGATCTTGTTTGGCTTGGTTGAAACAGAAGACACAATTAAGAAAGCACCTAAAATGATTATGGGTTTACTGCTGGCCGCTCGAGCGTGCCTCACCATGGTGTGGAAAAGAGAAAGGCTCCCTAATAAGACCGAATGGCTGAGTGTTGCCTTGAATATATATAGAATGGACAACCTCACGGCGGTCCTACATGGAGATCGCACCTCAGTGGAAAATGCATGGTCGGAATTTCGGGCTAAACATGTGATATAAAAAATGTGTGCAAAGCGTTACAATGTTTGGAGGCATTTTGGTTGATGGCTGAATCTCGCTGCTAGGCTAAACTTGCAAGTTCTAATATGTCTATGTACCTGATGTCAGGTAGTTAATATTGGTTCGGAGATAAATACTGGTTTCTTCCAGCCCTTCAGACAGTACTATGCGCAAGGGGGGCAGAGGGGAGGGTAGGGGTAGTTGGGTTTGATGAACCTACTAAAAGTTTATGCAATGTGCATCAGATCCCAAACGGTTTATACAGTTTTTCTATCGATGTGATATTATTTGTTTTTGTACCTGACCGTTCGGTTGGAAATGCCTGTATATGATTGTCAAACTTTTGTTTCAAAAACTAATAAAAAGACAAATTAAAAAAAAAAAAAAAAAAAAAAAAAAAATATATATATATATATATATATATATATATATATATATATATATATATATATATATATATATATATATATATATATATATATATATATATATACACTAAACACATTTTTGTGAGCAGTTAAATTAATAATGCAGGGAAGACCGATATTACAGCGATCTCACCGTCTAAAGAGAGAAAGAAGGCATTTGACTGCATAGAATGGTCCTTTTTAACACATTACGGCTTATGGGGTACGGGACGGCTTCCTAATCGTTTGGGGCAACTATGTCTCTGCCTCAGCTAGATTCATTATTAACACCTGACTGACACTATTCAACTGCAAAGGGGCACAAAAAAGGATGGCAGCTCTCCCCTCTCATTTTTGCAATTTTCCTAGAGCCCTTTCTGATGAAGCTTAGAGAGGCCAGGGACATTGGAGGCACCCCGTTTGGGAGAGAAGAGCACAAAACAATGGCATTCACAGATGACATGTTGTTAGTTCTGACAGACCCAGTCAGATCACTAACGGCAGTACAGAGGGAACTTGCAGAATTTAGAAGTGTTGCAGAGCTGAAATAAAATTTAGATACATCTGAGATTCTTTTTTTTTTTCTTTTAAAAAAAACGTTTTTATTATTTTAGAAACAAATGAACAATACAAACCAAACTAGCAGCATTATTTGCGACAGACACATGAACATCAATTAATGCGCACTACTGCTCCCCCAATCCCTCCCCCCCTCAAGAGCTTGTTTGCGTTTCTCATTCTGTATCTGCTGCATGCGGCCAGGTATCACTTTCTTCCGAAGCTGCGGAATCCATTACTGTGCCAAACAGTCCTGTTACTAACACTCTCCATGCCATCAGGTTACCCACTTCTTCCTCCCCGCTCTTGCTACATGCCTCCTGCCATACTACCCTTTCAGCCTCCGCCCATTTTTGCAAATCCCGCCACCATACCTCAACCCGTGGCTTGTGGCACTGCTTCCAGCCCATGGCAATCCTTCTTTTTGCAAGCACATATGCCAGGTCCCTCAGTTTCCCAACATGTTTAGTATTCCGTGGTTTTGGAAACCCTCCCAACAGGCAGGCCCAGGCCGTATCTATGTTGAGCGTGACCCCTTTATCCGCTAGTTTTTGTGCCACTCCCCCCTGCCCCCCCCCCTCCCAAAAACCTTCAATCACTGGGCAGGACCAGAACATATGTGTCATATCAGCGTCTTCTTTATCGCATTTTGGCCATGCATATCTTCCTGCATTTACAAACTCTATGCGTTATGTATAACTGTATTTGTTGAAATCTGGCGTTTCTGGAAACTTTTTTGTGGTATCCCATAGCACGCTCCCACATCCCATCGGTCATCTGTGCCCCCACCTCCGCTTCCCAGTCCAGCCTCAAATGCGTCAAATCCTTCCCCACCCGGGTCATCACCATCTCATGTAATCTAGAGATCTCGTGACTTCCTTCTGATGTGTCATATATTGTCCCCATAATGGCGTCTGGCTCCTCCGCCAGTACAGTCTCTGGCCAGGTTTTACGAATAATCTGGACTAGCCTAAGATACGTGACATATTGGCCTCTGTGCAGGCCTGCCTCTTCCCCCAGTTCTTCGAAATCCTTAATGGTCCCATCTTGCCATACATCTCCCAATGTGACCAGCCCGACCGATTCCCAATAGGTCCTGATAATCATTCTTAGTTGGTTGTCTCCCCCTGCTAAGGCCACTAGCGGCACTTGTGGGGAACACGGGTACGGGTTCTCCATCAGTCGGCATACTCTACGCCACATCTTCAACCCAAGCAACATCATACCCGGGCGTTCTTTCATTTGAGGTCTAGGCAACCAAATAATCTCCTTTAGGTAAAACGGAGTGCAGTCCTGTCCAAACAGCCTAAGTTCAGGAGTTACCTCATCAGAAAGCCATTTGGTTACATATTGCAACTGACCAGCCACATAATAGGCCTCAAAGTTTGGCAGCTTAATGCCCCCTCTATCATAGAAGTTCTGCAGCTTCCATAGCGCCACTCTATTTCGAGTGCCATGCCATAGGAAGTCTCTGCACATGCTATTCAGTTTGACAAAAAACTTTTTGGGTATCAAGTACGGTATATTACTGAAGAAATGTAACAGCCTGGGCAGGACCACCATTTTGAGCATCGCCCCCCGTCCCATCATCGCCAGCGGCAACTTCTCCCAAAACTTCATACTTGTTCGGACTTTTCCCACAGCCACCTCGGTATTATGCAAGTGTTCCTTCTCTACCGTGTGATACACCTCTATTCCCAGGTAGCGGAAGGAATCAACCACCCATGGTACAGACAACATTGGCAACCGCTCCAGAGGGGTTCCTCTGTAGCTCCCCAATGGGAACATGCTCGATTTTTGGGGGTTCACCGCTATGCCAGACAGTTCTGCATACCTTTCCATAACCTCTAGAATATATTGAAGATTTTCTTCCGGATATTTCAGATATAGTAGCAAATCATCAGCATACAAAGATATTAGATGTTTCTCTAACCCTACCTCAATACCTATTATGTCATATTGTTGTCTGAGGTACACTGCCAGGGGCTCCATGGCTAGAATGTGTAACATCGGGGACCAGGGGCACCCTTGTCTGGTGCCCCTGCTAAGTTGCCATCTCTCGGATATCACTGATCCTGTGCGCACCCTGGCCAGTGGTTCACTATATAGCAATTTTGCCCACCTAACATAGCCCGGCCCCATCCCGTATTCCCTCAGGGCCTCCAACAACCATGGCCACCTCACTGAGTCAAAAGCTTTGACTGCGTCTAGGGACACAACCACCATTTTCCCCCTCAGTCCTGTTCCCCTCTTCAATCACCCGGTGGAGTCGCCTATGGTTGTGGGTTATATTTCTGCTGGGGACATAACCTGTCTGGTCCGGGTGTATCAGTTTGCTAATAACTCTACGCAGCCTATTGGCCAGGACCGCCGTCAATATCTTGCTATCCTGGTTCAACATTGACAAAGGCCTATAGGAGCCGCAGCTATGCCCTGGCTTGTTGGGCACAATTAACGCTTCTCTAAGCGATTCCGGCAGCCGGCCCATCTCAAAAGACTCATTGAGCATCTCTAGCATAGGGGGGAGTACTTCCTCTCTATATGTTTTATAAAACTCGCTAGGGAATCCGTCCGCGCCCGGGGTCTTACAGGTGGGCAGCTGCTTCACCACCTCATCCAATTCCTCTAAGGTAATCGGTGCGTCCAGCTCCTCCCTTTCTTCAGCACTAATATTAGGTAATTGCATGTCTTTTAGAGTTTCTCTTATCTCCTCTCGGTTGTCCACTTTTCTGTCCTCATATAATGTCCTATAATAGTCTAAGAATAGTCTAAGAATGCCCCGTTGACTCCTTCTTGGGTGTCAGCTACCTCCCCGTCTTCTCTAGTCTTCTCTAGTTATCGTCCTGATAGGGGGACTGGGGGTTTCACTCTTATATAACCGAGCCAGCAAGCGGCCAGTTTTATCCCCACCTGCATGTTGCCACTCAACATACTTCTTATAATTAAGGTTGCAGAGCCTTTCCCAAAGCTCTGCACACCGCTGCTGTAGTTCGAGTACAAGTTCCGCATCCCCTCCTGCCCTGTTGCTTTCCTGTTCCAGTTTCACTTCAGCTTTCTCTAATTCCGTTAGGACCCCACCCTGTAGGCCTTTTGATTTAGCAATAGCAGCACCCCGCAACACCACCTTAAAGGCTTCCCAGAGCGTGCGCGCTGAGTCCACACTACCTGTGTTTTCCTCAAAGTATTGTATGATCGCATCCCTGATATCTTCCTGAAGACCGGGTCCCGGAGCGCCTCTGCCCGGAGGCGCCACGTCAGTATCCGCGTCCTGGGGCGGCAGTGCTGCCAGCTCAGAACCAGAGGCGAGTGGTCCGACAGGACCCTCTCTCTGTATTCTATTTGGGTGGTCTCTATCACCACATCCGGCGTGGCAAAAAAATAATCAAGTCTCGTATGCAGTTGTTGCGGGGCTGAGTAATGCGAGTACTGTTTCATTAGGGTGTTTCAGCCTCCAAACATCTGCTAGCCCAAAGTCGTCAAGTAATGTCTGCAATACCCTGGCTGCTGGGGTGGGCCTATCAATCTTATCATCGGATCTATCTGCCTTGGGGTTGAGCACGCAGTTGAAATCCCCTCCCCAAATAACCGCTCCTCCCATACACGCGCCCAGATGAGTACACAGGGTTCTAAAATATGCCGCAGTATTTTGGTTGGGGGCATACGTATTTATAATGCACACCTCTCTTTTCTCCACCAAAGCCTTTAATATGACCAACCTCCCCTCCGTGTCCACCACCTCTTGTGTAAGTTGGAGCGGAACGTGCGGTGCTACCCAGACCAGCACTCCCCTGGCGTAGGCAGAATACGGAGAGCCTACTACAGTACCTCTCCACTTCTTCCCCACCAGTTCCAGTTTTTGCCGGGTCAGATGCGTTTCCTGCAACAACGCAATATCAATCTTCTGTCTTTTCAAGTACATCATTACTTTGTTTCTCTTTAAGTAACTGTTGAGTCCCCTGACATTCCATGTCACGATCTTAAGGTCCCCCATAGCTCATGAGTGTCCTCTTCCCTTCCGTGTAGCGAATCCCCTTCGCCCACGTGATACAGATACAGCTCTCCACCTTTACTTGTAGCCTCTTGTACAAGCTCAAACTACCCTTAACTATGTACACAACAAATTCCCAACTTTCCGCCCCACCCTTCCCCCCATCCATTCCCCCACTCCACACACCCCAACTGTTGCCCAGCTCCGTTCCCGGAACTCAGGCACCCCCACATCTAGTCCTGAAAGCACCAAACAATGCCCAGATCCCAGTAGGGTGAAGTCGCCCTAATGGCCACTTAACTAAGAATACTGTGGGGTAGAGAGATCCGCTCTGCAAGGCTCCAATTAATTCAATAATAATTACAGTGCTCATAACATTTAGTGTAACAGTCTGACCTCCTCTTCTGAAGGTTGCAGAAATTACTATATTCAAGTCCCATGGGTCTGTGCTGCGCCATCTTGTGGCGTCGTCCTCGTGCATTACTTATCTCTTTCATGCTCTTTCTCCGTCCGAACTCCAGACTGCTGGGGACATCCCTGCGCATCGAGCCATCCCATGGCATCCTCCGGGGTCTCAAAAAACAAAGTTTTGCGTTTATGTAAAACCTTCAATTTTGCCGGATACAGCAACATGTATTTGTGGCCCGCCTCTCTCAGTCTCCGCTTTACCGTCCCAAAGTTCATGCGGCTACGCTGCACCGACAGGGTATAGTCCGGGTAAGCCGTGATGTTTGCCGCTCCTCGTATAATCGTTCCTCCCTTGCGGAAGTGTTCCAATATCCTCTCACGGTCCCGGTAATTAAGAATTTTGCCTATTACTGGCCTAGGTGGGTTTCCTGGCGGCGGCCTCCTTGTTGGAGCCCTATGTGCCCGCTCTACAGCAAATCCTTGAGATAGGGCACCTCCGGGTATCTCTTGCAGTAGCATGGACTCAATGAACTCTGTGGGATCGTGGCCCTCCAATCCCTCCGGCAGGCCCACGATGCGGATGTTTCGTTGGGCGCGTCCTTCCGCCTCCTCCGCTGTGCTCTCCAAGTTGCCCACTCTCTGTATCAGGGCATGCAATTCGGCCTTATGGGAGGCACAATCCACAGTATTAGGGCTCACTTCCTTCTCAAGGGTCTCCGTACGCTCCGCCAAGGCCCTGACGTCCTGCCGGAGTAGATTAACTTCCTCCTGCACCTCTCCGACCTTAAGGTCCAGTGCCGTTTTCAGCTCAGTGACGGCTAGTTCGAGTTTGGCTTCCCAGGCTGCCTTTAAGTCTGCAATCGCAGCTAGGACTTCTTGGTTGGTGCCCGTTGCAGTCATGCTGCCTGCAGGCGACTTATCCTTACTCTTGGTATTTTCTTGACCAGGGGATGACTTGGCGAAGTGTCCAGGGTGGGCTGCTTCGCCTTCGGCCTCACCGTCCTATTAGACATGACCCAGAGGACCTGTATTCTGCACAAGTGACAAATGCGCACCCAGTACGCCTCTTTCGTTCTATCACCGTGCGGCCTGCTCCTTCCTTTGTTCCGTACATTGGTCGGCCATTTTGTGTCGTCTTTTGTCTCCGGTGCTCCTTGTCTTTTCCGCACAGAACTCTGCCGCCGTTCCTCCTACACCTTCCAAAAGTTCACCAAGCGTGGTCCACTCATTCACACACCGACATGTCTATTTTCAGTAGTCATCGGCCCATCGTTGCGCACTTTTACGCCCGGATCATTTCAGGATCTCGGGAGCTCCTCCAGATCACGTCCTCCTACATGGCCCTCGTAGCCACGCCCCCCCTGAGATTCTTCATCTGATTTTACAGGTAGGAACTGCAGGCGGCCAAAGCAAGCTCTTTTCAAATGGGCTATCGATGGAATTCAGTATCTGGGAATAACTCTAAAGACAAACTCTATGCAGCTAATCTCCAGTGCTGCAGCAAAAAATTAAATCTTACCTAAGATGGAGACCTCTGTCCATCTCCTGGCTGGGTAGGGTAGCGCCAGTGAAGATTGTAGTTCTCCCCAGAGTGCTGTACTACTTTCTGGCACTACCAATCCCAGACTCCTCCTTTACAGCCATAACCAGCATGAACATACAATTTGTATGGAAAGCAAAGCTACCCTGGACCTCCTGTAGACTTTTGATGGCTCCCAAAAACAAGGAAGGACTGGCCTTTCCAGAGTTCATAAAGAACTATGAGGTTGCCCAGCTGATTATCTGAGAAAGGATCATGAGCGACCTAGGAAGTGTGTGGGCCAAAATGGACAGGGTGTTGGTGGGCTTACCCCTGTGTGAGATTCGATGGCTTCCCCAACCAGATAGACCCAGGAATATGCATCTCAGTCAGATCAGGGGGTTAATGGGGGCTACGTGGGACGCATGAATCCACAAATACAATATAACCTCTTTTCCATCCCCATTTACACCACTCATTGGAAACACTATTTTTTGCTGGGTACGGAACACCAAGCTTTCACCAGGTGCTGGGACGCGGGGTGTTGGCTTAGGAACCTCTTCAATAATTCCTCACTCCGATGTTTTGAAGGTTGCAAACAGTCTTTTCAGCTTTTGGAAAAGGAGCACAATCACTATTTCCAGCTACACCATTGAGTCATGCACCCAGACATGAAAAGTACAGTCATCAGAAAGTTTCCATATTGGAGAAATACCTACTAACCCAGCCCGGAACTAAAACATTTCTCCAGAAATCGCACTTCCTTACACAAGAAAATGGGAAGCAACCTTGGGCCGTGACATCACAAGGGATGAATTGAACAGCTATGGAGAAATGTTCCCAAACATGCCTGAGTAATCTTATTAAAAGAAATGTGGTACAAGGTGATGTTCCAGTGACACTACGTCCCAGAGAAACTTCATGAAATGTTCCCACAGACACCCTCAAAATGCTGGAGAGGATGCGACGATCACGTAACACAGCTTCATATTTGGTGGACTTGCCCTAAAATCCAAAGCTTTTTCGGGAAATAAGAGACTTGCTAAGGTCCATATTCAACTTCCCTATTGGTTATCCCCAAACTCCATGTCTTCTGGGCATGTGCTGCATTGAAGAAATCCCCCAAAATAAGGTTGCCAGGAAGGCTGTAACGATACTAATGGTGGCTGCTTGGCTGCTGATGGCACAAAGGGGGAAGAGCACAGAAGTGCCTAGCCACCATGGATGGTTACTGAAGGTATGGGAATTTGTAGTGCTTGAATTTACCACATATGTTCTGTAAAAGGATGCAGGTTGAGACTTTTTTAAAGACGTACCTTTTTTTTTTTATACAGATCTGTACAGAGACTTAAGCTGCTGAATATCGCCTACTTACAATAAGGCAGACTTAGCCTTCATACACAAACTGACACCTGATCTAATGAGGGATGGGGGGAGCGAGAGGGAAGTGGGAGGGATTTTGGGGAATAATTTAGTTTGGGGTGTAATTTGCTGAAAATATTTAAAAAAACACATTTGTATTTAACACACAAAGACTTTCCTAATCGCAACTGTCAACATAACTCCTTGCTCGGAGGCTCTCAAAACTTTAACGCATCAAAAACCTCAAGCCATTAAATGCCTAATGAGCTTCTGAAACAAAGAGAAAACATAGAATGAAATGCCCATGCAGTCCCTGCTAAAATCGGAGCATGTGTCAACTTTGCAAACATGGGACAGATTATTTTGCTGCAATTGAGCTGCCTTTATGTTCCATTCTTCCAAATGAGGTTCAATGAAAATAACATCATCGGCAATAACTTTATTCGGCCGTAGGGCCATGAAAGTATATGAAGCACAAAACATAAACAAAAACATTTAACAATTTTAACAAATAAATCACAGAATAAATGATAGCCAATACAACCTGCCGCCAGGGGTAAATTACGCAGTTGCATTTGGGCCTGAATCAAGACCAATCACAATCCCAACAGCAACCAGCTTACATTGATCATATGTATTTCTTAATCCTCTGTTCTGTTACAGACCCTCTGGGGCCATCTCCCCATTGGCATCACATTTGTGTCAGACTATGCCATGGTCCCAGAAATCAGCCTGAATCGAATCGGGGTCATTATCACCCTGGTGATAGTCTGGTACAATTTGAGATGCTCCCGGGATACAAAAAGCAGCCCTTTACAGTGCGCAGCCAATTCGGGCATATATTCATCAACGCCTCCCTGGATTTTTGTTGGTTGCTAGAGGTTTTGGGAACTTGATGCAAAAATACACTGTGCCTCTCCTTAGTCCCCATCCACCATATACTCTCCTGACCCTGGGACGGGACACAACAAATGTATTTTCTTGATACACAGGATCAGCACCAACCCGTGACTTTTTAGTTGATGGTTTAATTCTGGGGGTCTGGGCTATTTCCCTGAATGTATGCTTCAGTGCTTTGTGCCTCTTTACTTGATGTCGGTAAAGCCTGTCCAGGGAGGTCAGCTTTGTGGGGTCCAAGGATGCCTGCTTGGTCATAGCTTCCACAGTCCCAATATGTTCTTCACTTACACTGGCTGTTCCCAACCCCATCCCTTTCTGTTTTGTAGTGACCGGGTGTGTCAGTTTGGGAACCCCCGTAAATCAATTAGTCCCCATACCATGCTTGCCACCTTCTATTCCCCTTGAAGACCCCCACAAAATTCGCACTCTCTTGGGCCTGGATTAGTACCTGTAATAGCCTCTTTACTTTGCCAAGTTCTGACAAGACAGTTCGACAAGCACAAGTTTGTCCCTCGTCAGCTAGGCCATTGGGGAGAGAGTGGATGAGTTGGATGGCGTTGGGGTGCCTGGATGGCTGAGGTCCTGAGACAGGATGTTTTATGGATAGTTCCTACTTCTATGGTGCTAGTACAGTTAGAGTATGATGTCCCTGGCTCCACTGCATGCTCTGGTTCAGCCTCGGGCACAAAGCTAATTATGTCCATATTGGTTTTGCCCCGAGGGGTTTTGTGATTCACAGAAGCCATACCCAGAAATTGGTTGATTTCCTTGATCCAAGGAATAAGCTTCCCCCATAATTTTCATAGAACCCGAAGGGAGTTTCTTTCCAATACAAGGATCTGGGCCCACTATCAACTTACTCTTGACTGTCAAGATCTTTGGTTGCTGGGCTGCTTAATATTCCCCTCGTGGTAGGAATGCTGTCTGGTAAGTTTGGGGCATTTGGGTCAGCATTCATACTGCAGGGTTTAGGACTTCTCACCTGCGAGTCCATTTCTCCCGATGTAACTTTCATTGTTACAAAACTGAACCGCAATAGAGTGGCCTGCTCCTCGGTCTGCCGAACTCTCTTCGGGAAACCCAACTCCTGTGCCTTTTCCCAGCGGGATTCACCCTGCAGAGGGAGGCCAGGAGAGAAGTAGTGGAGGGGGCGTGGCCTCCAACAGAAATTCCCTGCAAGGCTTCCTGGGCTTCTAGCTGTTCGCTGAGTGAAGCGGCAACTCAATAATAACAATTATTTTATTTCACAAAGTGTCCTAAGGCATGTGCACAGCGCATTTGTGATGCAAAAATACTCCCAAAGTGAAAAAAACCATACATTTTTACTCCCAAGTGCCTCACAGAATCTCAGAAGTAGACCTACTTTATTAAAACAAAGTATTTTCCATGTTTAATTCTTAACCTAGAGTGTTAAACGGAGCATGACACATCCCTGTTTGCTGTCAGCAGTGGACTCCATGATTAATCAGGTTACTGCCAAGAATCGACTGCGTAACTGATGCACATGGAAAAAAGAATAATTTTCACAAGATTTGGGTTTGTTAAAAGGCCCTAGAGGGTCAAGGAATTGAGTCCACCATCCTGTGGGGGGGGGGGGAATCCACAAACATTTTGAATGCAGGTTTCAAACTGGCTGGCCTTTGTGAAGGCCCGTGTGTTGTGGAAAGCGGAGCACAACTCTGACGATGGTCCAAGTTTGACACTTTCCACCTTCCCTACTTCTCAATTCCAGCAGACAACCACTGGAAGAAAGATCTGTGAGGCTCCATCAGTGTGTGGCCATTTTACAGCTCTGATAGCTGTTCTGCACAATAGTCTTTGTATTTTAATGGTTGGGTTAATATATGAAAGACGTAATGATGGTAAAAGCCAAAGAATCAATAAACCAAATAAGGACAATAGAAAGGAAATACAGGAAATTCACACTAGAACCCTGCATTCATTTCTATAGGCTAAAAGTGATACCTAGACTCGTATATGGTTTAGAACTTTTGGCCCACTGAACTCAGTCCTTTTCTAAGGAAAATTGAATCACTGATTTGGAGGAAAATTCTGTATTTTATTCCGTCCCATTAGAATTGTTAAGATACGAATTGGGTCTATATTCCCTTCTTAGTTTAATGTACATGAAGAAATGAATGCTTCTGAGAAAATGTTTAATGGCCGAAAAGGGCCCTCTTTGCTTTCACCTAAATGTTGAGACAAAGGATACTTTTGTTCATACTCTGAAGAATAATTGTATAAAAATACTCTCAGATATAGGTTTATCAATAGAAACCTTGATAAATAACCCAACAAAGGTGGAACAAACAATCATAGGGTATGATTGGATAGAGACTAATGTTATAATCTTGAATTCCACCCTATACAGTCGTCATATTATTTTGGAAATGGTTGCCCCGGCCTGAAGCATACCTATTAAAATATCCCTCGAGACCGTACAGAAATATGATGATGCGCTTTAGGTTTAATGTCCTAAATACAAATCAGATTTTGAGGATTCGTCATGTTAAGATGCGGAATATGTCGTTTTTGTAAAGAAGACTCAATAGATTCTTGACTGTCCAAATCTCTTGCAAGAGAGAATTAATTACTTTGCACGATTTGTTAAAGATCAATCTGAAGTAGATAGAGAAAAACTATGGGCAGAAATGTTACTGGAACTTAGTCCCGTTAAGAATACGAGTCATTGAATATTTAACAAATGTATGCTCGCTCACATGATTGTGTTGTACTAAATGCTCATTTCACGAATAGAAGTCAAGAACAGTAATCTGTGTTACTGAGCTCTCAGTAGTGTCATCACAGTATATGATCTTAATTTCACAGAGTTTGAAAACGGTGATTAAATGGATAATCCTAAAATATGCAAATGAAAAGGATGAGAAATAAGGAAAAATGCTCCTAATAAGTAAGCATATTAGTCGAGTTAACACAGGGAGAAGATTTTAAAAGGATTCTTAAAAATATGATGGCGTTATATATAGGTTTTAGTAATGTGTGAATATCTGTAAAGTATTTTTTTTTCTTTTTAAGGAATTATTTTTGTATTTTTTTTCTTTGTTGTATTGTAATGAATTTAGTTGATGATGTAATTCTGAATAGTTTGGTAAAGGTTTATATAAACCAAAACATAAAGAAAAAATATATGAAATGACAACAGCTTACATGTTTTCTGACCTCTGTTTAACCGTTTTTAATCCAATAAATATGGTTAAATATATCATTGACTTTCTTGCAGTCTGAAGAATTGCTGTCCTGCCAGCTTGTCGTCCCAGAGTTCTCCAGCCAAGCTGCCTTTCTGCACACAAAAGAATCTGTTTTTGCTTGTTCAACCGGAGTTGGTAGGGCTTCGTTGCCTCAGGAGAAAATTTTATTTGGTGCACAAGGTAATAGGATATTTTATTACTTTCACTCTACGTTGGTGTTTGGGGGAAAATAAATTACTGTTTTTTTTAATGAGGTTTAGGAATGTGGTTTGTTAGCATTGTCATCGTTGGATTTCACAACACAGGCCCTTAATGCACCCCATTCCTTGGAATCATAAACCATGCAAAAACCATTCAGAATGTTTTCTGTATATCCACTCCCACTACTGTGCCACTTTCTCTCCATTTATAAGGGCCATGTTGAGTCATTTCCCCCTTGCTGTCCTCCACTTGCACAACCAGGGCTTATTCCTGTGGTGAAATGGTCAGTTGTGTACCGTGCACCTTGACAGTGGGCCTCATTATATGTTTGATGGTCCGGTAACAACGGTACCGGTAAGCTTGCCGTTACCGTTATCGGACCATCAAACTACGAGTTCTGTTCGCGGGGGCCTTCCCGCCCGCCAGGCCAGTCCTGGCGGGCGTACCGGCACCCGCAAGCAGAGCATGTTGGATGCACCAGCATCATTCTGAATGGTGCCAGTGCATCCGACCTCCCCATTCCCATTGAGCCCTCTCAAATGGGAATGGGGAGCATTTCATTCGGGTGCCCGCGAATGGGCAGTTACTATGTCCAGCAGGGCTGTAATGACCCGGTAATTGCCCATTCCCGGACGCCGGAAAAATTTGCAAGTTTGGCGGCAGCCTGCCGGTTTTACCGGCAAGGCTACCGCCAAACTTGTAATGAGGCCCAGTGCCTCGAACATTCTCAAATAATGAACACAGCCCTTTGAGGTGTCCTGTATTAAGGAATTGGGAATGCTGTTAGTGAAGTCTGAATGAGTTAACTCAATGTGTCAGTGCAAGGAGTCGAATGGTGGTGGATGAACTGGTGGCTAATTACATCATGTACTTGAGACTCTTAACTTGCAAAAAAGATGGAAATGGCATGTTTAGAAATGAGGTTTCTATGAAATTTCTACAGTACTTTGATGTTTTGAGCTAAGACCACTGGAGCTAACCTTGAACTTGTAAGTGTAGACTAGCTGACCTAAGCTAGAGGAGTAGCAGGGAATGTCTCCTAGCTGACCAGAGAGGAATGGTGTCAACTCTTGAGCCCTGATGCTTTTAACAGTGGTACCGTTAGTTGCTAAGATCTCCTCCCTTCAGGTCTTTCTAGACTGGGCAGATAACTGTCCGTTATGGAGATAGGGTAAAATCCAAAGATGAAGCTTTGACAAGAGAACTTGCTTCTGGTCCCTCTTACACCAGGCTCCCTGATTCACTGCAAACCTAGACTATGCCTTCTCAGAAACACCCCTAATTTCACTTTTAAACTCAGTAGGATTTTGGGAGGAGTTAGTTCCCATTCAGATAATTTTAGAAGTGAAAATGTTATTTTTAAACAATCTGTAGTAGTATGAGATGTATGGCGGATCAGGAGGAGGATGCAGACTTATAAGACAATGCAAGTGTGTATTGAAGGATGAATGCCCATCTCTCCCTACTTCTATGGGGTATTCCCTACCTAGCAGACTAGCTATGGTGCTCATCAGCCGTCAGTGAATGTCTTAAGTCTGTCCCCTGTCCAAACTAAGCCTAACTGACCCTACCTTTATCTTAACGACAAAAGACAGGAGAATGACTCGCTTCCCCTGGGGTTTGCCTCTCGCAAACGTCCGTTTATTAGCTGATTTTCAAATAGCCTCTCAGGGATTACGTAGCTGTGGGCCTCCCCCGGCATACCTCAGTCTCGCTCTCTCTGCCTGCTGCGGTCTCTCTTCTTGTTGCTCCATCCTCCTCATCTCGGTTAAATTGAGTTTTCCATCTAAAGGGATACGCAGTTTCTTGCAGACAATAACGCATGCTTATTCTTTCTTCATATAAGTGTTTGTAGGGAATAGGTAAAGAGGCACTGTTGGGCTGTTCTTTAGGGAGTCCCTCACAGGAACAGGAGTCCTTGTCCCCACGGGGGGAGGGGTTCCTCTCCCGGTGAGCTCCTGCTTGCCTCTAACCTTACGGAGGGTGTTGTGGGGCGGGCACACCTACCTAGCCTCTTGGAGGGGGGGGAGAGGGGGGTACATCCCCTTAGGGAGAAGGGACACATTCCTGCTATTCATCACAGATGATTGATGCTCAACAGTGAACATATCACAAAGTCAAAATTTGAGAAAGCCACGTAAATGTCACCATTCATTCCTAAGACTAAATTCACAAAATACATACTAGGAAGATAAATGTCTCCAGAGTACAACACAAAGTTAATGTCTCGAGTTCCCTCATAACCAAAATAGACCACAGATAGTGGTTGGGGGGGGGGGCTTGTGTATGAATCGTAAGAAAGCAATAAAAACCACAAAGAAAAAGAAACGCCCACAGTAGATCTCCATAAAGGGGTGGGTCACTGTTGTTATCAACCCCTTTTTCACTCCCTCCTCCCCATAGTCCTAGACAATGGGCAATGTTACCCCAACATAGAGCCCGAACAGATCGAAATTTCAAGGGTCAGCAAGCAACATGATTACAAGCCTTTCTCCATAGAGAACTACTGGGTTAACGCTGGGACAACATGATTTCCGAAAGGTTTTTGACAGGCTTAATCTCTGATAAGTTTCATTGTAGGTTACTTTGAGCTTTGCTGGCTGCCACACTGATGATTAGGACCCAAAATAGAAAATGTATGTCCTCAGCCTTTTGTACTGTCCTCCCGCCTCCACCACCATCCCTAGGTTTCACGACATGAGTTCAGGATCAACCCACCCTTCCCTCCATCACCACGGAACTCGGTCATCTTTTTAATTGCTGCAGTTTTATTTATTTTATTTTATTCACATTTGTAGAGTGCACGTCAGCCCGGGGGCATCGTGGCGCTTGTTAAAGACATATTTTAATTACAGAGAGTGCAATTATTTACATGAAATACATTATTTACAGTGGCAAATATTACATTTGTACAGATTTGCAATGCAGTATATTTACTTGGATTCGCGAGTGTCCTATATTAATGTGTGAGGAAATAGGTCTTCAGTTTCCTACGAAAAATCGGGAGTGAGTTCTCCGCTCTAATGTCTGCAGGAAGAGCGTTCCAGGTCTTGGCGGCAATGTAGGGGAAGCTTAGGCCACCGGCTTTGGCTTTTTTGATGCGTGGGATGTAGAGTAAGTTGGTGTATTGCGTCCTGGTGGGACGGGAGGAGGAGGGTTTAGAGATGATCTCAGATAGATAGGACGGGGCGGAGAGAGAGGCGCATTTGTGTATGAGGGTGAGGATTTTGAGTGTGATCCGCTCTTTAACCGGGAGCCACTAGGCTGAGTGTCTGGCATGGGAGATATGCTCTCTTCTTGGGATGGTAAGAGCAGCCCGGAGAGCATTGTTCTGCGTGACTTGAAGTCTGTTAAGGATTTTTGCTGAGGTGCCTGCTAGGAGGGTGTTGCAGTAGTCCAGTTTGGCTCCAATGGTAGCTCTAGCTATAGAGAGGCAGTTGGGTTTAGAGAGGTATGGCTTGATGGCGTTTGAGTTTGGTGGTATGCGCAGAGGAGGAGGTGATTGCGCTGACTTGTCTGGTCATAGATAGAGAGGAGTCTAGGTATACTCACAGTGTCTTTACAGCTGTGGATACGGGGATGGTGGAGTTGTCAATGGAGAAGCTGACGTACAGTTTGTCCAGTTTGTCTAGGATGCTCTGTTTACCTAATATCATGATTTCAGTCTTGTCTCCATTGAGGCAGAGGCCATTAACTGCCATCCAGGCCTGGATGATGGAGTAGATCGTGTGGAGCGCCTTGGCTTCTTAGTGATATGATCCTGAGAGGGGTAGAAGTACTTGTGTGTGTGTGTGTGTGGTCCGCGTAGTTCGTGTACGTGATACCGTATGAGTAGAGTTTGTCAAAAAGAGTCTTAGTGAACAAGTTGTAGAGTGTGAGTGTAGTGCAGGATCCTTGAGGGACCCCGCAATGGATTGTCATGGGAGTGGCGTTGGCAATGTCCGAGAAGACTTTCATGGCTCTTCCCTCTAGGAAGGAGGTGACCCAGAGAGAGAGCTGATTCTTTAGAGAAGTTGGCTGAATGTGTGAGGTGTGAAGTGAGGGTCTTGTGATCAACCAGATCGAAAGCGGCTGAGAGATCTAGAAGGAGCAAAAGAGCTGGCTTGCCTTTGTCCATGATTTGGGTGATCTGGCTCTTCAGATCCACCAGGGCTGTTTCTGTGCCGTGTCCTCTCCGGAAGCCTGATTGCCTGGTCCCGAGGATGGAGCGGGTTTCCAGAAAGTGTTGGATTTGGCAGTGTGCGGCTTTGTCCAGTAATTTCAGGAGGAATGGCACTGTGGTTATTGGTCTGTAGTTGTTGGGTTGTAGGGGGTCGAGGGTAGTTTTTTTTAAGGAGGGGCCGGACGCAGGCCTCTTTGAGGCTAGCTGTGATGATGCCTGTTTTAAAAGACGCATTGATGAAAGCCGTAATGAGCGGCGCAAAGCAGTCTGCGCAGTCTTTGACGAGTTTTGGTGGGCAAATATCGCCTTTACAGGGGGAGGGTTTGAGATTTTTTAGTAGGTTGATCACTTCTGGTTCAGTGACGTCCCTGAAGAAGTCAGGTATGGTGGGCTTGGACGAGGTGGGTGGGGCTTTGGTAGGATTCGATCCTGTCTGTTGAGGCAATGCTTTGCAATGGTTTTTGATTTTCTGTTGGAGGAGGTCAATTTTGTGTAGCATAGCCGCTTGAATGCTGGTACACCAAGCTTCATCTTTGATTATTTCATCCACGGTATTTGGGGGTGGGGGTATGAGCTCGTTGAAAATGGCAAAGATCTCTTTAGAGTGTGATTTGGCATTAGAGATACGTGTGTTGAAGGAATTGCCTTTGGCAGCGGTAATAGCTGTTTTGTGTTGGCAGGAGATTAAGTCAAATTTGTTTTTGGTACTGCTGCAGCGGTTGGATTGCCAATTGTTTAGTGTTGCTCTTTTGTGGGAGCGCATTAAGTGCAGTTCTTCAGTGAACCAGGAGTTGGTGTGTAGTGATTTCTTTTCCATTTTCCATTCGAGTGGTGCTATTTCATTGATAGCTTTAGTGATGACATCTTTGTAGATGTCTGCTAGAATATTGGGGTCATTAGCGAATCGGGGTGCTAGTTTGGGGGTGTTGAGGTAGGGGCGAAGGTTATCCTCATTGAGTTTTTTTGAGTTTCTGACTTGTGCAGCGATAGCAGGGGTTAGAGTTTTGTGGGTTTTGGTGATAGGGATAGAGAATTGGATACAGTTGTGGTCGGTCCATGGCAGTGAGGAGTTAGAGGTGATAGTGGAGAGGCAATTATGGTCTGCGATCCAGTCTAAAATACGGCCTTTGGCATGAATAGGACTTTCTACTTTTTGGGTGAAGCCCAGGTCACTAAATTCTTTGGTGAGGGTGACTGCAGATTTGTCTTTGGCATCATTGAACCCCAGATTGAGGTCTCCTAGTAGAAGGGTTTTGGTGGAGCTTTTGATATTATTGCTGAGGATGTGGATGATATTTTTCTGAGAGTCTGGGGTGAGACCTGGGGGCGGTATAGTAGGTGAATGTTGATGGTGCTGTTGGGTGACAGTGTGAGTTTGGCAGATAAGAGCTCAGAGTTGTTGGTCGAGGAGTGACTGACAAGTCGGAGCTGGAGGTTCTCCTTGTAGATGAGGGCTACTACGCCTCCTATTCGTTCTGGTCAGTCTTCATGGTTCCGTCTCAGGGGCTGACTGTTGGCAGTGTTGCAGTTTCTGTGGCCCTTGTTCAGACACCCTGATTGAAACACAAATGTCTTGTGAAGGAAGAATTGTTGCCCCTCCAGGATCACCTGCAATGCCAAAAAGGTCTGCCACTACATTGAGGAAATTGACAGACGTTTTACCATTCACGCTCATGTTTGCTACCATCCTCTTGTTCTCAAGCTTTTCCGCTGTATTGTATGCAGTGATTTTAATGAATGAAAAATAACTAATGGAATCTTTTACGAACCAGAAACACTGCAAAAAACGATATATATAATTTGGGAATAGTTTTGGGGCTGGGCGGAAAGTATGGGAGAAAAGGGGGGGAGGGCTTGAGATTCGTTAAAAAAAATTGCATGAAACCATTCTATAGCTATGCTTGGGCCGACTGCAGGCCTTCTATAATGTCCACGCCAGAGTTCTCCACTTCTGCACCCTTCACCCTGAAAGTCTTGTTTGCTTTAATTATTCCTAGCCTGCTCTCCAGAGTGGCCACAGGTGTACTGACCTAGACAATCCTTCTATGTAGGGCTTTCATTGACACCGTAAGTAACTGTTCCCCTTTTGACACTCTTGGATGCCTGCTCTTTGCACTCCTTTTTCCATTTGTTTTGAGCAGGGTTTAAAGAATTCAGTTTCAGCCTGCTAGACGCTGCTACACTTTACCACCTCTGGGCACTCTGCCACTTGTTGGAATTCCGACAGGGGGAGAGCAGCCATAGAGGATCCTTGTACTATCTGAAATTCACCTGCAGCGTTTTCACCCGGACAGGCACAGGATTTAAGGATTCCTCTTGGTCTAACCTATAGAAGTCCTCTTGTGTAGTCCTAGCAAATCCTCCTGTGCTATCTCACTAGAATTAGTCCTGAGAGTGCACTGAACTGCAGCCACTGGTTCGGTTAAAGCCATCTCCACAGATTTCCACTGCAACTACTCACCTCTGAGGTTGCACTAAACCTCCGTGAAACTGCCTGCCCTCACCTCCTGCCTTTTGATTATTCAGGGTTTAACCTTCTGCAGTCTAAGGGATTGCAACAGCTATCTCACCTATCGGAAATAGTGTAATGAGGCTCGGTGGGTACTGTTAAGCCGAGGGATTAACAGAAGGCTAGAATCCAAGCAATTGGTCCACTTTCTTTATTGTATACAACAGAAAATCATTGGGTTAGGTTTGTTTGATCCAACTGAGTGCCATCACTTTAATGAGTTAGTTTGTTTTAGGACTGCGGCCCTCAGTACTTCCCACACTCGCCTAAATAAATCCGGCTCATTGGCAAAAAATCAGTCTCTGGGGTTTCGAGAGTCCAAACCTCTTTCTGGACGCTATGTTGAATACTATGTAGATAGAGCTGGACTCGTCAGGATATCACATTGGCCCCCCTACACTACCTGGTTACGCCATCATCCCCGATGACTTGGGTTCATTTTGAAGAAGGGTTGTTTGTCACACTCTTTCTGGTGTTATACCCCTTGGATTTGACAAACTTCTCTCCCACACTCCATAGTGCAGTCATGGTTCACTTCGCTCCAGCCTGACACCTCTCCACCACTGGATGATTTAGCACATAGTTGACTCTGGGGATTCTCCTTCTTTTCCCACTACTTTCCTCTTCTAATTGCCTCACCTTATTCCTTCTTCTTCTTGTTATTTTCCTCCTCCTTCCTCAGTTTCCTATTGTCTTTCTGACTGACCTAATCACCATTCCGCAACTTACCTTGTTCCTTCCCTTCAACTCTTCTGTCTTTCAATCTCCTTTACTCATCTTTATTCGTAAGCTCATTTGTTGTTCTCCACTTAACCAAATTCACCTTCACCCCCATTTCCCATATTTCCTCCTCCTTTCATCCTCTCTACACCACCTCCTTCCCTTTCTCCATCTCTGCTCTGCTTTCGGCCGGCCTAGTGACCCTGCATCCCGCTCTGCTCCCGCTCTGCTTTCGTCCAACCTGCCTGCCCGGCACCTTGGTCCTGCTTTCTGGCGGCCCGGCACACCCTCCCTCACTAGTGATCACTGTGCTTACCTTTTATCCCTGCACGGGGGGCAGAGTCTGCGTTCCTAACTTGTATAAGTGATCTCTGGTGGGAATGCTGTGTGGGTGTGCTGGGTGATTGGCCGGCGATTATGTATAGTACAGATTTGGCAAGCATGAGCTCTGTTAGCAGTAAACTCTTTGGCTTTGCTAACTGATGTAATAAAGCTTCTGATGCTTGTTAATCTGCTTAGAATCACATGCTGTGCCTATGGTCCGACATCCAGTGGTAATGGCGGAGTATTGCATCTTGTCTTTCGGGGACAGAAAGGGGACATCGGCATAGGCGTTTCTTTAACACTATCCCTATCGTGACGTGTAGTTAACCAAAAGCTCTCACGCGCCGAGGTCCCTCGGATTGTTTTTTTCTGCCCAGGTAACTGGTCGCCCTTAGCAGAGCTCTTACTAGAGACATTGTTTATCTTATTCCCCGTTTAATTACTTCGCCCAAAGAACATCTTCGACAAAGACTTCGGGGGATTCATCTGCGGCTGTGGCGCCTAAGATCCGGCAGTCGGATTTTCCACGTGGTCGGGCCCTCTGGCTGAACAATACAGTAGGGAGAGTGGGGTCGGGGTGGCCATATTGTCAAAGTATGTCTTTCCTCCTTTCCCCTCTATTTCCCTCTGGTCTGGTCATCCTTCCCTTTAGCTATGGAAAGGACTCATTTTAGATTGTGTCCTAAGTGTAGGGTCCGATATCCTTGGAAGGACAAACCCGACATGTAATGTCTGTCTCCCCCTAGAGCACGACGAGAAGCGGTGTGCGGCGTACAAGCTCCTTCGGCCTAAGACCCTTAGGGAGCACTGTGTATGTCACGCGTGGAATCCCCTTCCCCCACTGCAAGTAACGGGGGTACTTCGGATGACCAAACATACGTTACGGATGTTATAGACTTTGAGGCGGACGCTTCTAGGTCCGCCACGCCCATCGCCGACCCCTTAAGGCTTGGCTCTGGTCTTGCTACGGGGACAACATCCGGCGACGGGGGCGTACAAGTGCATCGCACTAAGCACACAATCCCTATGCCGATTTCGACGTCTGGTGAAAGCGCCAACAGGGCCGACGAAAACTTTACTGGTTCCCTCCCCCGCATCCGCAGCAGCGTCTTGCGACTGGGCACTCTAAACCAATCAAGGGCACTACTTCGAAAACTACACGCGTCGAAGCGCGGGAGCCCGACGCTTCGACTGTCTCTAAGGCCGCGGTAGGCCCGAAAACAAAACTACGGCTAGGCCTCTACACGAAAAACCTACGGCTAGGCCCTCTAGCGCCGCAGAAAGTACTGCACCTGCAGATAAATCATTGGAGCCTTTGTCTCGCGACGATTCGGCGTCTATCGTAAGCGGCATCGAAAGAATTACGGCGGCGGTGGGTCTTACACCGGTTCCGCCTAAGGTTATGGGACAAGCCGTGGAAAAAATTTCAACGGATTGGGTTCCTGATTCTGAGGATGCTTATGAAGACAGTCGAGAGCCTCTCTCCAACACCCTAAGGGACTCGTCGCAAGAACGTCGTTTCTCCTCGTGCAGGCCCGTTTGGGTCCTCTAAAAGGACTACAGAAAAATTCGAAGATTGTATGGATCGGTTGGAGCAAAAGATGATCAGTTTTTCTGATCATCCTCCCCCGAAAAAGGCTCGGGTAGACCCTAACCTTCAAATTCAGGAAAATCAGTCTCACGTTTTCCAAAATGAAGACGTGGTCCATATGGACACATATAGAGACATTTATGATGAAGAAGAAGCTTCTTTTCTGCAAAACTACGAGGAAGAACAGGATACTACGGACAACTGGCAGGAAACCCAGCAGGAAGGTCAGGACCCATGGATACAGCAAGATCAGGACTCTGATGTTTTGTGCCTAGACTCTCCTCCGTCCACCCCAGGTCGCCAGGCCTCTCCTCTAGATGACCAGATGGCATTCAACACCATGTTGAAAAAAGCAGCTGAATGCTTTAAAAATTCCACTCAAGAGGCGGTACATGAACAGGATTTTGTGGAGGATATCATTAAGGAGAAACCTCTAGCAAGTCAATTCATCCCTCTCCTTAATTATCTCTGTTAAGAGAAGGGTAGCCCCCTCTTTGGTGACACCAGCTCAAACACGGGCAGTGAACTACCCGAGGGTCGAAAAATTATTTCGTCCTTCCCCTTCCGACCCTCTATACATCAAAGGACACGCCATCCCAGATTCACTAGTAGTGACTACCACTCGAAAGAGGGTGGCGGTACCCCTTGCCACGGGAGAAGCACTGCCGGACAAGGAATCTAAGCGGCTGTTTGCCCTGGGCAAACGTGTCACGTCAGCGGCTGCATACACTATACGGGTTGCTAATAATACAACTCTGTTAGCAAGCTATGCTGATGCCGAATGGAACTTGATCCAGGAAGGCCTCCAAGAGGTCCCCGAAACCGCCAAGTCAAAGCTTCTCTCCATTGTAATGGAAGGAAGACAAGTTAATCAGAATGTGGTCAAGAACACCCTGGACACTGCGGAAACTGCAGGCAGGTCGCTTGCTCAAGGGACCCTTCTGAAAAGACACGCTTGGTTGCGTACATCAGGATTCAATCCTGACACTCAGGCCTCGCTCATTAATAAACCCATCGAGGAGACCAACCTCTTCCGGAAAGCGGTAGATGAGGCTCTGGAAACAGCCAAGAAGGAGCATAAGACTGTAAAGTCCTTGCAACAAATTACTCAAACCCTCCTCCCAGAGGGGTAATAACTCTTGGTGGTCCTTTCGAAGGCAGACCCATGCTGATCAAAACAACTACGGCACAGGTAGCTTCAAAACAGGACAAACATCTGGAAGCCCCACTTACTACCCCTCAAGGGGTCAGAAACACAGCAAAGGTTGAGGCAGAAGCCCCAATCCCAGAGGAGCCACAGCCTCTGGTCAGAAATGACCACCAAGTCCAGGTCCCCTCCCATGTCACCCCGGTCGGGGGGGCGATTAACATCTTTCTTCATGGCATGGGAGGGGATAATTTCCGACCAGTGGGTCTTAAAGACGGTCGCCCATAGGTACTGCGTGGAATTTGCCCGATATCCACAGTTCATACCGTCGCACTCGCAGCGCCTTTCACCAGACCATCTACAGATCGGGATCCAAGAGGTGGAAGCACTGCTGGGAAAGGACGCCATAGACGAGGGTATATTTTCAGTGTACTTCCTTGTACCCAAAAAGCATCTCGCCATGCACCCTGTTCTAGACCTGCGCCCAGCGAACAAGTTTATAAAACCCCAGATGTTTTGCATGGTAACACTGCAGGAGGTGATCCCCTTGCTGAAACGAGGGGATTTCATGGCAACATTGGACATGAAAGAAGCTTATTTCATGTTTCAATGTTGCCAGCGCACAGGAAATATCTAAGGTTCATGATCTAAGACAAGCGTTATCAATTCAAAGTACTCCCCTTCGGCATCGCCACGGCGCCTAGGGTGTTTACCAAGGTCCTCGCAGTGGCAGCAGCACACCTGCGCAGACTCAGTTCCAGTTTACCCTTACCTCGACGACTGGCTCGTCCCAGGAGACTCGTTCGACGCTTGTTTTTCAAACACCCAAAAAACAGTAGCTCTCCTCTTCAGCCTGGGTTTCTCAATCAACGAAAAGAAATCCAGTTTAGTCTCCAGCCAAATAAAACAATTTCAGGGAGCTCTAATTTGGACGGTAGACGGTCGACGGTCTCGTCTTCCCCTCCAACGAGAGGGTTCAGAACATGCTTTTTCAGATCCCTCAATATGTTGCCAGTCGGGAGGTGACGGTACTCAAGGCCATGCGCTAGCTAGGAATGATGGCATTGTGCATATACTTGTTTCCCTACGCATGGCTGCGCATGCGTCCCATGCAAGAGTTGCTCAACAGCCAGTGGTGTCAGGCCAGCGGACAATGGGAATATCAGGTAGTTGTCTCGCCAGCCCTCGTTCTCTCTCTGCAGTGGTGGTCAAGAGAAAATCTCTTGAAGGGGAAGACCTTCACCACCTCTGCAGTGGAACCCACTCTCTAACCCTTGACTCTAACACCCCTTGTGTTCTCATTTTGCTCGACCTCTCCTCTGCCTTTGACACTGTCAACCACACCATCCTGCTCAACCGTCTGGTTATCACCGGTCAGGCTCTGGCGTGGCTGACCTCCTTCCTCTCCAATCGACCCTCCCAGGTCCAATTGGGTTCCTTCCTCTCTGACATATTTTTCTCTACCTGTGGTTTCCCCTAGGAATCTAACCTCTCCCCTGGCTGTTCAACCAGTATCTGGCACTTCTTGCTCACCGCATCGCTGCTCTCTGTCCCAACTTTCAGTGCTACGCGGATGATACCCAGCTCATTTTCAGGCTACCCTCGGCCTCCTCTTCCCCTTCCCTCATCTCTGACTGTCTTTCTGCTATCCAGGAATGGTGCGCCGCCAACGACCTCTGCCTTAATGCCAGTAAGACTAAGATTCTACTTATCGGCACACCCACTCCCTCCTTCCCTGCAGCTCTCTGGCCGGCCTCCCTTGGCCCTCTTCCTGCTCCTACCTGCAAGGCAAAAATCCTCGGGGTCATCTTCGACTCCACACTCTCTCTTCTCACATATCTGACGTCTCTAAGAAGTCACACTACCAGCTACTACACCTCAGAGGTATCCTTCCTTTCTTCTCCTTCCCCCAGAAGCTCACTGTCTCCAGAGCCCTGGTTCTATCGAAGCTGGACTACTGTAACAGCCTCTATCTAAATCTGCCTTCCTCTACTCTCTGCCCTTTGCAACTCATCCAGAACATTACTGCGAGACTTGTCCTTGGCCTCAAGCCCAGGGACCGTATCTCTCCAGGACTGAAATCCCTACACTGGCTCCCAGTGGCTGCGAGGATCAAGTTCAAAACCCTCTGCATTGTCCACAAGGCCTTCTGGGGCCTTGGGCCAAAATACCTTCAACTCTCTTACTAAATATCTTCCTTCTCGAGCTCTTCGCTCATCCACCTCCAACTACCTCAGGGTCAGCCGCTTCTCCAAGCAACGAGCTGGGGGTAGATCTCTCTCCACAGCAGGGGCCTCCCTCTGGAACAGCCTTCCTGCCTCCCTAAAACTTGAGAAAGTTCCGGAAGCACCTCAAAACCTTCCTCTTTGCCTCTGCTTTCTCTCCCTCTCTCCCCTGCTAATATCACTGAACCTACACTGAATCTGCAACTGGGCCACTCACCGATCTCGGTCCTTGGCCCAGCCACACTTCCCTGCACTGCCTACCTGCACTACGGGACTGGCTCTGTATCCTACAGCCCCTTCTCCCGGCACTTACCTTGCACTTGTCACCAGCTGGCCCTATTATTTATCTGTTTTTCTACTAACCATGTACTGCACTTTCCCCTCTCCCCCTTGCACTTTTCCCAGTCCCCCCTACCCTTGCACTTGCGCGATCTGAATGACACTTGGCCTGGTAGGATCGTTGTCTGTCGCCCCTTGTTCCCTCCCTGCCTCGTCGCGCCTTGAAACACTTGTGTATAGGCGCGTTACAAATGCCATATCATATCATATCACTCTCACGACAGACGCATCTCTCACGGGGTGGGGAGCTCATCTGCTTCAACAGACAGCGCACAGTTTGGTCTCCTCAAGTAGCGTCCAACCATATAAACTTACTGGAGATTTTAGCGGTGTTCAAGGCTTTGAAAGCCTTTCAGGTGCAACTGCAAGGGAAGACAGTGCTGATTCTAACGTACAGCACGACAGCGATGTATTACCTGAACAAACGGGGGGGGCACTCACTCTCCAGGGCTATCGAAGCTGTCCCAAAACATTTGGATATGGGCTCTCAAACACAAGATGTTTTTGTTGTCCCAACATGTTCCAGGGGAACTCAGTCTTCTGGCAGACGTACTCAGCAGAGATTTCCCTCTGCCAGAAGAATACAAGTGGCGACTGCACGAAGACATTGTGTCCAACGTCTTCGCAGAATGGGGTTTCCCAGAGATTGACCTGTGCACTACTCAAGAGAATGCCCAATGCAAAGACTACACCTCCAGGTAACCCCAGAACCGATCCAAGGGGAACAGTCTCTGGATACATTTGTCTACGCTTTTCCCCCCCGACCCTCCCTTCGCAACAAGATAATGCACAAGATGCACCTGGAACCAGTTACCATGATACTGGTGGCCCCCATGTGGGCCCGCCAAGGGAAGGAAGCATAAGCATGTGGCACGGCAGCAAGGCGAGCAGGACTAGACAAATCTCTAAGGTACTTGACAGAGAAAAAAGTCTAGGGTTCAGCGCGTCGGCAAAACCAACAACACACTGCTACCCCGGGGATCTCACTGCAGACCAAAGCAGGCGACAATCAAACCGAATGACTCCACCAGTGGGCACTTGACACAGGGACTACCCTGGAACTGCATAGATCCCCACCATATTTTAAACGCTATAGGTAAGGACTTTATAGGGGTATTTGGGACCTCTCCAAACAATCCCGCACCAAGACACTAAGTGGTCACAGGGTCAGCACCAGAATTGGAGCAAAACAATTTTCCTTTTTTCCTATTCCTTCTGCTACTTTGGGCTCTGTCTGTACACAAAAATCTATAATAAGCCACAGTGCACTTATACATTTGTATTTATTTTAATTTATATAGCATTTTAATCCAAGGCGCTTTACAAGAGGAACAAACAATTACAACCAGCAATACATGACAATTGAATCAAACCAGAAAACAGTACAATTTACAAAGTTAAGGAGGTTATGCGCTAATGGAAAGGAACAATAGTGGGAGAAGGGGTAGGAGGAGTAAGTAGAGGGAGGTTCAGACAAGAAAGAGGAAGGAAAAGAAGTTAGGGGGGTGAGTGAAAAAGATAGGATTTGAGAGAAGTGCAGAATGAAGGGTAGGAGGTGATAGAGCGGACAGGGAGGGGTAGGCGTTTCCAATGGAAAGGAGCAAGAAGTTGGAAGAAGCGGGAGGGGGTACAGGGTGGAGGAGGAGGAGGAGGAGGAGGAGGAAGAGGAGAGAGAGAAGGAAGAGATCAGCTGAATGGAGAGAACGAGTGGGAGTATGGAAAGTAAGAAGGGAGGATAGGTAGGAAGGGGCAAGACCATAGAGGGCCTAGAAGACAATACAGAGGGAATTAAATTTGAGCTGAGAGTGAAAAGGGAGCCAACCTAGTGAGTTAAGTGAAGAGGAGATGGAGTCGCGAGGAGAGAGGAGGCAGAGGGAGAATTTGCACATTTGCACAGTATTGTCAGTTTATCCCTGTATTGTCAGTTTATCCCCGGAGATGTCGGATCATTATCTCATAGTAATTGTCAAACCCGCAGGAAATTAACAGATTCTGTGAAATAAAAAAATAACAATCCTTGAAATTAGCCATTCATGTTGCCATGTTGCCATGTTGCCATGGAAACATGAATGGTGTCCTGGCAAGGCATGGTGTTTGGCTAGGGAACTCGCTCCCTAACCCAGTCCTTTCTTCTGGGATGCTTTCGTCCTCTTTTTTAAAATTCTCCAATCTTCTTCAATTTGCCCACCTCCTTCAATAGCCTTTTGATTATGGGCCTCATGAGGGGTTGGGCGAAGCAGCAAAAATGTGGCAGTAATGTTATTACCGCCGCATTACTGCTCCGCCCAATCCAGAGTTTGGGCGGAAAGTAGGAGGTTTACCTCCAGCTTTTTTCTGGAGGTGAAACTCTCCACTTTCTGCCCATTTCCGGGACTATTACTGCAGCGCTAATACCGCCAGCAGTAATAGCGCCGTTACTGCCCCATAGAGTCCTATCGACTCTTCAAAAAATGGGGAGTAACAGCCTTACCATAACGCGCGATACAGCGCTTATAGTGCCGGACTGAGTTGCGGTAAGGCTATTTGCATTGGCGGTATCCCGGGCTGATTTACAGCCAAGACACCGCCATGGTTGTAATGAGGCCCCGTCTCCTAACCTCTGATAATACTGTGATCTTCCCCTTAAACTCACCTTGTTCTCTCTTCTTCACGCCTTCTCTCCAGACAATTTCTTATCCAGTGTTTCGTTTCCTTCCACCTCCAATAACTCCCCTGATGTTAAGCCTGCCTTCCCTCCTTTGTCTTTAAATACTACCAGCCCCCTTGATGTTAATCGTGCCTTTTCCCAACCTTGTTCCTGTGTCTAAACACAAATACGTTCTCCAACTTCTCCCCCCCGCCACCCTCTAGAATGTTTTCACCTCTGTTATGTTAAAGTCTTGTAAAGCGCATCTTACACCAGAAGGCAACATGGCGCTGCAGTGAAACCAATTTGAAGCAACTGAAAAATGTAATCACAGAAGATTACTGGAGTAGAGTAGTTTTAAGTTGGTGCTGTAAAGTCAAATGATTATTTATATTTCGAAGTTTCAGAGGGAGCCTGTTCCATAGTTGTGCAGCTGCCACAGAAAAAGCTCCGCCTCCTAACCTAGTCTGGCAAACTCTAGGCACTAAAGAGAAAATCCAAAAGAGAGCTAAGTAAACAAACTGGCACATAACAGCTGGTTTTTTTTTTTTCTGCAAATAAACTGGACCTAAACCATTTAGAGCGCGATGGATTAGGCACAGCTCCTTGAAGTGGACTCTGAGCCACTGGAAGCCAATGAAAACTACTTCTTCCTGAACCGATATGGCCACGAGAGGAGAGTCCAAGGACTGGGTGTTCTGCCGTATTTTGCAGCACTTGCAGTCGGTCCAGACAGGCAGGCTGAGGCAAATAAAGGGTTGTTGCACTAATCCAAAGTACTCAAGATCAATGAGGCCACTGCAGGGGCCTGTAATGGAATAGGATGAAAAGGGAGTACTTTGTGCAGAATTCTGAGTTTAAAATGTCCTTGTTGACAAACTGAATTAACCCTTGCCTCCATAGAAAGAGAAGCTAGAATCTTGATGCCCATATTTTTTTACCATTGGCGCTGGTTGAGGAAACAAGCCAAGAGACACAGGCAGATAGTCAGGCGTCCAGCAGGAAACAGATGGTGGTCCAACAATTAGGACCTCATTTTCTCAGCCGTTCAATTTCAGAACATTTTGGCCCATCCATTCCCCCACAGCTTTTAAACGGGCATTAAAATGTGCACCCTCTGATGGGTTTTCCATATTTAGGCAAACTATAATCTGGGTGTCCTCAGCATACATATCGCAAAAGAGGCCAAAAGACTGGATAAGATTTGCGAGTGTATCGGCATGTATATTAAAAAGAATGGGAACACATACAGACCCATGAGGAACACCACAGGCTAACGTGCAAGGAGATAATAAGCATGCCCTGCCTTCCTGATTGCGGCTCTTTTTCCCTACTTAAGGAGCCCTCCAGCCTCTTCCTTTGCAGATGGGGAGCAGGTGCAATGGATCCAGGTCACTGTCATGGTCATGAAGTCAGGGGCACAGGCATGCAGGGGTCGCATGCACAGGAGACCTGGGTGGACACTCCTGGCGCCTTTGGCACCAGGCTCATGAACAAAAGTAAACGAGAACATCCATTTAACACCAAGAAGCTTTTATTATGGACATTGCAATTCAGATGCATTAACCTTCAAAATTCCATCCATTAAGCAGCCCCAAGTGTATTCTTGGGTGTGGCTTCTAATGGATTGCCTTCGCACATGCTCACTCTCTAGGAGTGGCAGGGTGTGGCTGGTAAACCGGCCCCAATGGGCGTGCCCACGATCTCGGCTATATAAACTGCCCCGATCCTCAAGACAGACGCTTCGCATTATTCTGCACTTGCAAGCAGCGTAACGCTCACTGTCGCCTGAGGTCAGACTTATCTTTGAAGATCCTGCTTCCTGGACATCCCGCTTCCTGCCAGCATACTTACCAACTGGGGAAGCTGTTCTTACCTGTACATCTCTTCGGCAAACCAAGTATTCATCTTTACACTTTCTGGAACACAGAAATCTTCATATTGGCACCGCAGCACAACACCATCGTCGACAGCAGCGCCTGCGAGGAAAAACAGAAGACCAGGTTAGACATCGAAAAAAAGTCAAGCAGTAGCATCCATCTTCTATCTGGCCGCATCTCGTTTCTCACAGCTGCATTGAGGCCGCATTTCCATCTAAGGGAAGAAAACAGAAGAGAGACATTTTTGCGGGCATAAATAGGAGCAACATATAAAGACATTAAACAGAACGAACAGCATCACAAAGAGCTCAAGAAAGACTTACCAATCATAAGGAGAAGCATAGTTGCAGCTGGACTGGACTAATCCTCATCAGGGATCAGTGAAGAACTAGATCCCATTCGACGTGCCCCTGCCAGAAGTAGCAGAACAGAGAGCTTATCTTCCATAATTCACAAGTGAGCTTTATGGGCCGGCGTATGCTCACAGAAACCGTACGGGTTCGAGAGATACAACAATCACAGATTGGCGCACTCACACACTCTAATCTCCACGCAGGAGCAGTATCACCACGTACCACCGCTCACAGTTTTTTTACTTAGGGAGAGGCCTGAAGGGGGTGATTCAACTTCAGGGAGGGCTGCAACTGTGCCCCAACGCCTCTGCAGAGACCAGGTGAGCGTAACAGTCACCTGGCCTAAGCACCACCCATCTGCTTAGACCTGCCTCTTCCTTCCTGTTCTTAATTTTTAGATCAAGGGCGTCTCTGGCCCGGGCTTCCGATGTGCAGGGCTGACGAAGAAAAGGGCAATTCCTGTTTGGAACAGGTGGACACAGGGCCCAACCCCCTGCTCAGACAGCTACTAATCCTGCACCAACATGTGTTTACTCCCTTTGTCCGCACAGACTATCCCCACCCCTTCTGGCCACCCTGGGATGTTCCCTTGTGCCCCCACCCTTCTCACACACAGGTGTTGCCTGTTTTGCTTGATTCTTCTACCCTGCACCCCTTTGTCCCCAACCCCCCCCACCTATTGATTCACAGTGAGTCACCCTTTCTCAACTCTCATGCTGGACTTCCTTTGCATCTTGTACCCATATTCATCTTGTATCCTGGCTTGCAACTTTGTGTTACTACTGACTTCTTCAATTGTATTCACTCTCCCCTCTTGCTTCTCCACTCTTTTTGACTGCTAACTCTGTTCTCGCCTCCTCTCCCTTTCTACCTTTTCCTGTCTCCTCCCCTTACTTTCCTCTATGCACCTACTCTATCAGAATTGTCCCTGGACCTAGTGTGATAGCAATCTCGTCTGTCACCCTCCCCCCTTCCCCGTACACGTGTTGTCCCCCCCCCACCCACAGCACTATCTGAAATGTCATCAGGCATAATACTATAGTTGCTTGTTTTGTTCCTCCCCTCCCTCTCTGCACCCCTCTCCCTCAACTTTTGTTTTTCTCCGGCTCTACCAGAAATGTTGTCAGGCCTAGTACAGTAATTGCCTGTCTGTTTCCATTTTCTTCCCACTCTCCTCCCTCCCTTCCTTCCTTATCTATGTCTTAGCTCTTGCACTATCAGAAATGTCGTTAGGCTGGGTATGATAGTTAATTTCACATCCTTACTGTTGATGGCCTGTAAGAATGTCATTGTATTTTCCCTTGTTCCCTCCTTTGCCTTGAAGTGCTTTGAAACACATTGTGTATAGGCGCTATATAAATAAACTATTATATCATATATGTTGTGACACAAAGGACCACAAGGAAATAGTTTGTGAGCGATCAAATTGATGAGACTTAAACCAGTCCAACAGCGTTCCAGAAATGCCCGGCCAACGACAGCCTGCAAAGCAAAATAGTATGATCTATGGTGTCAAAGGTGGCCGACAGATCTAACAATATCCGGGTGCCTCCTCCTCCACCACGATTGGCTAGCTTCGCAAGTTCCATAACTGACACCAGCACTGATTCAGTGTCTCAGCCAGGCCTGAAGCCTGACTGGAATGGATTGAAAAAAGTCAAACTTTCCACAAATGAACTGAGCATAGATGTAACTATCGATTCCAGTAGCTTCATTAAGTAAGGAAGCAAAGAAATAAGAAGATAGAGTGGAATCACCATTGCATGCTTAGGTGAAGCCGGGATTGAGCCACACAAAATCCTGATCCTCCAGCCTCCTCCATGATCCACACTACTCCTATGTCCCGTCCCCTTTCCTCCATACTGTATGGACGTCCCTCGCTAGACAGAACCATATTCGCCAGAAAAATCATCTTCCCCTTCAAATTTAGATGTGCGCGGGGGCGCAGCCCCGGGAGCAGGCTCTCCCCTGACTCCACCCACCGGAGCCACTCCCCAGTCCTCTTTTCTGCATCAATGGGAACGGACCGCTTTTACAAGCGCTCCTGGGTTAGGCCTCCGGCCTTGTAATTCCATGCGCTCTTCCCTGGAGAAGTATCTTGTCTTTTCCAATATTAGGTACTGCTTTGTCCTGGCGCCATGCTCCTCCCAGGCGCATGACGACGGCAGGCTTCAGCAGATGTCCAGCCTGCAATAGTCCCTTCCCAATCCCAACGCCCTCTGCCTCCGGTGCCTTGGCCCAGAACACGGCTGGGACGGCTGTACTGCGTGCGACGCCCTAATTCCCCACACGCTCAACCATCGACCTAGCCAGGTCAGAGGGAGCGCTTCAGAAGATTGCCGCTAGAGGACCTCAAAGCATTTGTGAAGCAGAAGACCAGGCCCACGGTAGCTGCCCTGTTCTCCTCCGCACCCCACATAGACGACACCTTCTCAAGGAAGCGCCCAAGCGGGAGCGACCTCTCCTGTCCTAAGACCAGCAAGAACACACAGGCTGCTCCATCTACCGGCCACCAGGTTGAGGAGTCGTAAGATCCTACTGGTGCTTTCGCTGAGGTGCAGCAAGGCTCTATTACCGGGTCCCAACCCAAGGGGCTATGCCCTAACACTGGACTCAAGTCTGAGGGGAAGCCTGTACGCAGCTCTGCCGGCAGCGCAGCCGTGGGCGCTCCGTCTACCAGGCCTCGACCTGAGGTGCAGGGAAGGCCACAACCACCACCGCTCAGCGTACTGGTGGAAGCCGGTCCCAGCTCAGCAAGTTCCACGACGCAGGCACGTGGCACAGAGCAAAAGAAAATGGCCACTGGGCCAGACAAAATGGCGGCTCACCCGGTGCCATTTCCCTTCGGAGACCAGGCAGGGGAACAAGCTTCCAGGTGGGATTGGTCAACCCCTGTTACTTGGTCCACACCCTATCCATCCACCTCGCAGGGCAGATACACTTCGCCCTATGCAGCGAGAACGGGCACACCCAGGACACATCAGCGTCAGGGCACGACCCCTATGCCTATACCATTAGGCACCCCTCCGGCCTGTGAAGACATGTTCTTCGAGACGTTCCTCACACTCATGAGATCACCACAGATGGGTACCATACTCTGGGACGTGATCAGGGACATGCTCCTTCCTCTACAGCCGCAAGCACCCAGAGGCATGCATCCCCTGGGTCCAGTTCAGCCCCCGGCTCCCATGCCTGTTCCAGTCACAGCAGCCCTGGCTTCCCCACCTCAGCAGCCTCTGGCACTGATGCTCAACACGCCACAGCTGCCTGCACCCAGCACTCCTCCGGCTCCCCCAGACCTGCAGGACGCAAGAGTGGACACAGACGAGGAGGAGGACCCGGACATCCCATAGTCAGCCAAAGCTTTTCACGAGCAGCCGACTGGACTGGCTGAGTACCTGGCAATCCCACAGCCACAGGTGGAACAACCGGAGGTGGTGGTACTTGCTGAAGTCCTCACGCTACGGCCTACTTCTAGAAGGGGAATTCTGCTTCAAAAAGATTAAAGCCACACTCTACCCACCCTACCAATAGGCATCTAGACGTAAGTACAGTCAAACTGAATGGGATCCCTTCCTATGGTCGGCGTACCCCCAACCACATTCCTTGGTGATAGCAGCAGTATCACTATACTGCAAGCCACAATCCTCCTTGGTGACTTCGACCTCTGCACTCCTGGGCAAAGAGAAAAAGCTTTTAGAGGCGTTTGGGAAGATTTGTATTCTAACGCCACCCTGCATCTGCGCCAGGCCAACACTGACACCGTTGGCAGCTGTCAACCAGAAGCTGTGGCGGGAAATTTTGGATTTCCTCCCTGAGCTCATCGCACACAGCCAGGCTCGCTGTCGGGTTTTCACATTTTGTACCTCACATTAGTAAGGTTCATTGGAGAATAGGGGGTTTCAAATACATTTCCAGAAAGACAAAGAGGAGTTTGTGAAAGTATTAAATGAAATCTGAGTAGTACATTTCCTTTTTAGTTTGTTCATATTTCCCTTAACTCACTTTCATTTAGACAGATGAAACACTCCCTAGCCAAGATGGTGGAACTCAGCCTCAGCAATGATTGGTTGATTTTATTGAAGGCAGCAATGTGTTGTCATTTAGAATTTTCATGACTGTTCTAAACTGCCTTTCATTAAAGTTGTCAACTGGTTAGGTCACGTTATTGATAGCTCCAGTAAATGAAAGCTATAGTTACAAGTTTACTAGTATTGAGACTCTTGTAGTTTTAAAATATAATTCTTTTAAGCAAAGATTCAAGAAAGAAGTATTAGAACGCTACGTTGAAGACTTCCTTCTAGCACCAGTTTGCTGAGCAGCAGAATCGTTTAAGAGAAGAACAAGAAACTAAGATAGGTGCATTTTTTGTAAAAAGGAAGATAATTTCCAAGACTTATCTTCATAAGACTTTGTAGACTCTTCTTTAAAAAGAAAAATAATTTATTTAAAGAAAAGACAATTGTAAATTTGCAAAAGAATTCAAGTGCGCATCTTTTTATTGTATTAAGGTTATTTTTTGGCATTAACTTTGTGCGCGAACTATATTCGCCGAATTACTAATTCTAACTGTATTTCCTAACTCTTAACTAATATTTGAAGATTTAGTTGGTTGCGTTTGCGCTATTCGTATTTTTTTCGTTAGCGCGGTTTTGAGTAAAGGACCTAAAGACGTGACGCTGCGTCGCGGCCATTTTGGATTATTTTTTGGATGCGTCGCGCATTCCTACGGACATCATTTCTTCAAGACATTTGTCGAATGATAACGCTGCGGATTACTAAGCGTGTCTGTTTTGTAACGTTCAAGTGAGCGTAATTCTAATTTGAATATTTTCAAGAAAAATATTTTATTAAAGAAGTTTCAAGTTAAGAATCCTTGCAGAAATAGATTTACCTGCGGAAAATTAAGAGACATCAGATCAGAAGGTATTTGATTTATATATTTAGTGTAATGGTTACACAGAAGCAAGTACTCAGTCACAATAGTAAAAAACTACATTGTTGGGTATCCTTTATTGTTTATATAACAGCCAGAAGTTTTAGAAAAGAAAAGAGAGAAGATAGACTATTGAAGAGAAGTTATACTGAGCACCTACAGTAGCAGCCACATTCTTTCCAAGGCGGCCTAAGGGCAAACATAGCTTAGGCAACAGGTAATTAGAAAAGAAAAATAATTTCATTAAGAAAGAAATAGTCTGAAAGAAAGAATTAAAATATTGATTAAGGTTGTATTTTCCTTTTAGGAACTCAACTGACTAAAAACCAATCCACAGAGGACAATCTGAAGTACCTACAGTGGGAGTTCTTGTCTTTTGTTATTTTCTCCATTCCCTTTTCCCCTTGGGTTTGCCTGGCCAATAGTTTTATTGAAGTAGGATTGTTGAGCAGGCAGGCTTTGGGGGTTTGGTGGGCCAGCTTCACTCCTGCAGGATCCTACTACTTCAGTCTTTGACACTCGCTTCAAGGCCAGGCTTGCAGAGGCCAAAATCGTGACATAATGGAGTCCACAGTGGCCCACATTGACACATCAGGGCAAGCTATTTGTATTGCCACGGACATGAGAAGGTTAGCTTGGCTCAGGGTGACAAAATTCAATCCATATGTGCAGGAGCGGGTACTAGACTGGCTTTCGAGAGGGGCAATCTGTTCCATTGGACAACCGATTAGGAACTGGATAAGAAAAAGAATAGCTCACAGATGGCAAAATCTTTATCCTCACTAAGTCCGCACCCAAGAACTACAGCCAGGCGCACCAGCGAACGGACAAACGTCAGTCCTTCGGCTGCTTCAGAGGCTTCCAGGAGAGACCGTCCAGACAACCGGACAGATCCCCCTAGCCAGCACAGGCGCAAGCAGCACTAGGCAGTTAACAAGGTTTTCTTTCAGTCCCCCTCCTCAGCCCCAGCCTCGAGGGTAAAAAAAGTTGTGACGGGCCCATCCGGATCCACAAGTGTCCGATGGGGAGCAAGATTGCCCTTGACTTACACCGCTAGTGGAAGAAGTTCACGGACCCCTGGATCCTCTCAGTAGTATCCTCGCACTTCCACCTCCCCATTTCTTCTGCTCCTTTAACCCCTCTGCTCCCGCAGACTGGTACAGCAACTCTGTTGGCGGTAATCTGCTTGCTAGTAGCGTGCTAGGCACTGGAGGAAGTTCCAGCCTCGCAGCAGGGCCTGGGCTTCTATTCACTAATGTTCGCCATACACAAAAAGAACCAGGATGGCCCAGACGTTTCCACCGTGAACCTTTCCCTTCCCCTCCAAAAGTTCAAGATGGTTACCCCTGCCTTCATAGCAGAGACACTGTGCGTGGGAGACTGGATGTGCTCCCTGGATCTGAAGGATGCTTAACTACAAGTCCCGATTTGGGAACCCCATCGGTCCTTCCTGAGGTTCAGGATCATGGGTTTTCACTTTCAATACAGGGTTCTACCCTTGGATTTAATTAGGTCCCCAGGGTCTTTACAAGTCTAATGAACGCAGTCACAGCCCTACTCGGGGTACAGAGCCATCACATTTATCCATATCTAGACGACTGGCTATTTAGGGTGAGATCTCTGGCGGCGGTCCAGCATACGGCCTCCGCCCTCATGGATACACTATACAACCTGGGATTTTTCCATCGTTCTCAAGAAGTGACAATTATTGCCCACACAGAGTCTGACCTTCCTGGGCCTTATCTGGGACACGAGCTCCGAGAGGATCTTCGCCTCAGCAGACAAGATCACAGCTATGAAGAGGGCCACTGGGCATTTTCTCAGAGCAGTGACCTCGGCTTGGTGGTACCAACATCTGCTGGGAGTCATGGCCCCATGTCTCCTTGCAGTACCACATAAGAGGCTAAGAATTATGAGGCTGCCGCTACACTTTCAGCTTCCTGGAACTATGAGAGGGGGTCTTAGGCAGAGTAGGTCGGCGTACCTCTGCATCTCCACTGGTATCAAGTCTGGTGGGGTGCAGACAACCTGTGGATAGGCATGCCCTTTCGGCAACCAATACCTCAGGTCACCATTACCACAGACTCATCCTTAGAGGGATGGGTACAACCCTGGACAGCCACAGTTTCCATGGAGTATGGTCCCGTCGGGCGCAGCTGGCGCACATCAACTGGCTTCAGATGGCTATCTGGCTTGCTTTCAAAGACTTCCTACCCATGATCACCGGCAAGGCGATTCTCATTCGAACACAGCTCCACCTGCATGTATTACATAAACAAGCAGGGTGGCACCAGGTCCTCTCCCCTGTGCAGACTGGCGATCGACATTTGGGAGTGCACTCTGGTGCACAACATGCACCTGTCGGCAGTCCACCTCCCAGGGGAATCCAACCTAGCGGCGAACAGGCTCAGCAGGCTGGGCGCAGACAACTACGAATGGCAGTTGAACATGGAGGTCCTTCAAGGGATCTTCACCAGGTGGGGGCAGCTGCAGATGGACCACTTTGCCACCAGTACCAACAGGAGCTGCCCTCACTTTGCCTCCGGGATGGGGTAAGGCAGGGGTTCGCTAGGCAACTCAATGCAGATCCTGTGGAACAACATGAACGTGTATGCGTTTCCCCACACTCCCCTGGTACACAGGGTCATCTGCAGGATCAGGGAGTCGCGGGACCTTCAGATCATCCTGATGGCTTCATGGTGGCCAGCAAGACCCTGGTTCTCGGATCTTCTCAGCCTATCGGACCAGGCCCCGATACACCTCCAGCTGGCTCCAGCACACCTACCCTCTCAGCAGGGGTGTACAGTGATTCATCCCTCCCCGCAGAAGTTAGCCCTTGCAGCGTGGTTCCTCACCATGTCACCCTGAAACACCTGCACCTGTCACAGGCTAACCTGGCCATCATACAGGGGGTCCAGCGCAATGCTACTAGGAACCAATACAAAAGCAAGTAGACCAGCTTCTGCCACTGGGCAGAATCAAAGGAAATTAATCCATTGACGTTGGATGGCGTCCTATCCTCCTCTGCACACCACAGTCTGGGGTGCAGGTAGACACATGCTGCACGTATCTGGCAGCCATTGGAGCCTACAAGAACTCGCAAGAGGAACAATTTGTATTCTCGAATTTGGTGGTTAAAAGGCACATGGAGAGCCTGACTAGACTGTACCTGCCCATCAAGAAACCACACCCCGTGTGGGACCTCGATGTGGTCCTGTGCACCCTGGTGCACAAACCATTCGAGCCTGTGGTGTCCGCAGACATCAGGCTAGTTACCATTAAAATGGCCCTGCTAGTGGGCCTTACCTCAGCACTCTGAATCAGTGAAATCCAGGCGCTGGTGGCGTCAGAGCTAATTTCACATGGACAAGGTGGTGCTCAGAACGCACCCCGCATTTTTACCTAAGGTGGTTTCCTCTTTTCACCTGAATGAGGAGATAGTGTTACCAACATTCTTCGCGGACCCAAAGGATGACGCTCAGAGGGTATTGCACTGTCTGGATGTCAGCCGTTCACTAAAATTCTACCTGGACAGAACCTAGAGGTTCCGTAAATTAGACGTCCTCTTCACCTTTGGGGTGTCAAAACCAGGCTGTCGGGCCTCCAAGGCTTCCATAGCAAGGTGGATGGTTATGGGCCATCAAGGAGGCATATGAAGGGCAGCACAAACCATTGCCAGGAAACATGCATGCACATGCCAAATATCTAAGATCACGGTGGTAGCTTTCCAAAGACCCATTCCGTAGCAGGTTATCAGCAAAGCGGCGACATAGGCTACACCTTCAGCCTTCTGCAAGCACTACTGCTTGGATGCCAGCACCAGGTCAGACGCGGCATTTGGTCATGCATTGTTAAGGAACTTGTTTTCTTAAGAGTGGCAACTCTCCACCCTGGGGCTACATTCAGTTGTAATCGCCTGTACAGTATGGAGGAAAGGGGATGGGACGTAGGAGTAATTAGAAGTTACTCACCGTAGTGACTAACATACTCCTAATCCATAGTCCCCTTTCCCCCATACGTCCCCCATCCTCCCCCCTAATAAAACTTGTCATTAGCCAATGTTAATATTGTTGACTCGCCAAGGGTGACTGAGTGGTGCCAGTGGGAGTAGTCAGGGGAGCGCATGCTCCCAGGGTCGTGCCCCGTACACATCTAAATTTGAAGGGGACGATAATTTTTCTGATGAAAAGGGTTCTGTCTCCCATCCCTAGCTAGGAACGCCCATACAGTATGGAGGAAAGGGGACTATGGACTAAGAGTACGTCACTCCGGTGAGTAATTTATAATTTCTACAACACCTTTTAACCACGGACTGCACTCCACTGCAGCAACCCACAATCTGCGTTCAGAGTCGTTTTTGTAGTCCCTGCTCCTCCCCATGGCTGGACTGCCATGCTGAAGCTTTGACACTGGATGAGGGCTCCCCTGTGATTGGCTGCAGCAGCTTCTTTTTGCAGGTCCAGTGAAACCAGCTGTACGAGTCTGGGCAGGCACCTTGATCTTCAGCAGAGCCCTGCCTCTTAATGCCCGCCTGCATCTCTGTCCGGTCTGCTTCTGAAAGTTTTCGCTCTTGCGGAGGCTGTCTTTGGAGCTGTTATGTTTTCTTCAGATTGGTCTTTAGATTCCTGGGAAAATGAGGAAGGCTTCACTTTTGACCAGTGGTGTGAAAAGCGGAGGGGGCACACTTTCTCCTCTTTTGAGGATGAAGTCTGGGGATCCTCTCATCTTTTCCAGGATTTGGAATGCCCAGCTGTGGTTTGCGCCACTGTGGGTTGACCCAATCTCCCATACTGCTCTCCCGTCCCTCTAGTGCGTGTGGCCTCCCTGTCCTGTCCAGGTTTTGCTTTAGGTAACCAGGGGGATTATGGGAGGTGTAGTCCGTGCCTTCCATCATGAGGAAAACCCCTGGGTGGCCTAACTGCTTGGTTGGTAGCAGAGCTTTTTTTCTTTTCTTTATTTTTGCATATTCAACAAAACAATGTAACTGCATTAAGGAATAAGTCAAGAAGTAAATGCATGTCCCACATTTCAGAAAAATGGGAGTAATAAGGATAAGTAAACCTGTTGTGCCAATAATACAATTCAACAATACTTCATAAAGTTCCATATGATGATGTCACCTGGAAAATGTCCCCAGGTAGGTGACTTTCTTTTTCCTGACCCCATAAATACTCCCCCCCCCCAACCCCCCAAACATTCTAGGAGGGGTATCATTTTATATTATAAACTCCCAATCATAGAATATTTGGGGAAGGTGTTTGATTTTTACAAGGGTGCATTTTTTTGTCACCCCCTGACGGCAATTTCCCAGGTGACGATCTCTGGAACCCCTTCATAACAGATTACAAGCAGACATTAAGCTTCTAAGAATACATTCACGCACCCCCACACCCTAAACCCCCACACAACATAGCTCCTTCATCACTCCACATTCGTAACATAACACAGAACCTTAATATTGACCATGCAAGTCATTAAAAGAAGCCCATAGTTCTAAATATAGATCTTCTCTTTCTTGGTTTAAAAACAGACTTTTCATAACTAGATATAATCTGCATCCATCTGCGGCTTTTTCCTAGTTTTTCAAACTTTCAATATTTTTTTTAGCCACCACTAATATGTGCTCCGTCTACTATCTGTGACTGTAAGGGATCTCCAATCTGTCCATACCTGAAAATAGAATCACCTGAATGGGCGTTCTTGGAAAGATTTTGTCCATTATCACATCCAGTTCGAGCACCCCCTTCCAGAAATTCTGAACCCTGGTACAGTCCCAAAACATATGCAATAACATGCCCTTTTCTCTACCGCAACCCCAACACATGTCATCCAACAATCAAGTGTATGCATACGTACAGGCATCCAGTACAGACAACCTAATATCTTCTGTTGAATAAGTTGGAAATTGAGATCCAATTTCACTTAACTCCAGCCCTCGACACATAATCCTAATGCTCAATCGAAATATCATGGTTCTACTCGAATGACCACATTTGTTGCAACTTGTCCCAACACTGAACAAAAGCAGGTTTCATAGGGATCAGGTTAAGGAACGTCGTGGTGGGGCTTTCTTAGGTAAAGTAATTACGATCTTGTGAGCCAATTGACTTGTCCCTGCTACGAAGAGGTGTGCTCTGGAGCCGGCCAGACTGCTTTAGGGTCATCCTACTAGGCACCCACATATTGCAGACAGTCACCTTGTCCTATATTATAAGTTGTTGATATCATTAAGTTGTATGGATCGCTCCCGAAGTTCATTCTACATCTAGTTTTGCCTTGCCCCTTTTTAGATTCTAATCATAATAACCCATACTCCTACTCCATGATGTCCTAATAGCTAAAACTGAGAATTGCTTGCATAGTTATATGTTGACATTTGAACAGTATTGTGGCAATCAGTCCTTGTAAGTGAAGGTACCAAAGTCTGAAATTATAATTGTGAAAAAAAACAGATCCATAGAATGAGATGTTCACTAGCATGTGCAAATATGGGGGTAGTAGTCCTCCTGATCATCAAAATACTTTCAGCAATGTGCCATAAAAGCATACATAAAAAAATCACAATTGACACAGTTAAAAGAAATACTTGGTACCAAACATCTCGAAGAGGATTTACATCATTAAAACCGTGAAACAGTTCAAACAAAGTGCAATACAGTGCAGTACAGTTAATTTAGGATACCTAACCTAATACATACATTTGTACTTAGGATTCCAGGAGCATAGTCATACAAATGTTCCCCTTCTGCATAGCTTTAGTCAAAAATATAGTAACAGCATCTAACAGGGGGATGTGCAAAATGTCATACAGAGAAGCACCTCCATTCTGTATCTTACACCAAAATGGTTCATCATTGGTTTTAGCCATCTTCTTCTATTGGCACTATACAGGGGGCAGGCGCAGAAAAAGTGCATCTCATCTTCAACTACTCCCAAGCATGAAGGGCAGATGATGCAATCTTACTCCAGTTTACAGCAAAGGCAGCGAGTGGTAGGATACCCAGCCACAATTTTGTATATAAATATTTATTTTTCCTCACTACTTGTTAATCAAGATGGGGCTCAAATGTCATGCTAGTTTTAGATAAGTATAATTATAAAACAGACGTTGTGTGAGACGGTTTTCCATTCTGCATTTCAACACCCAATCCCTAAAATAATTAATCAATACAGGACACATTAAACTGGTGGAGTTCATTGTTGAAAGGAAACTAGATGTGATACATGTACAGTTTCACAACGTAGAGAATATAGAAAAGATCACAAACGAAGAACCCTCATTTTTAAACCTGGGGTTTAAATGTACCTCCATAACAACAAACAAGAGAAAATCAATGCTTGTCCAGCAGCATTATGAGAAGAAACTAATAAAGCGGGAGAAACAGGGTTGCGACGGATTTCACTCCCCTGGGACCACTGCAAAAAGCAGAATGTATAGTTAAGCAGAAAGAGTGATCAGCCAATATACTTGATCTAACTTCACCACACTCCGTTCTGGAGAGATGCAGAAATATCGAATATGACGATGTCCTCAACGAGAACAAACAATACCTAACCACCAACAAAAAGGGCAAATAATATATTGAACCTTTGCTCATGGAACACCAGAGGATTTTCCCATCTCTTTCAATTAAACGTGGATAACCTTTGGAAATATAATTTCATATGCCTACAAGAAACGTGGATTACCAACATGCCTGGATGTGATGGTTATATGGTGGCTATGAACCCCGCAATACATCGCCAAATAGGACGTCCATCTGCAGGACTCTTAACACTGATTAAAATAGGAGAGAGTATACATGTGGTGGACTCTACCAACATCTCCCAGTGGATCCAACTGACAATACTGGAAATTTCAATCATAGTGCTGACTAATGGGACCCTCCTTCAAGTGCCTTCGCAGAGATTGGCGATATTCAATCTATATTGGAACCCTGCAGCGATTCAAAACGGATGAATTTATTAAAACCCTATTCTCCGCCATAGATAACTTAATGCTTGGAACTAACAAGATCGAAATAATATTATGTGGATGTCTCAATATTCATCTATATGACAATCAAGGCGTATGTCCAGGCAAAACGCAACTTTCACCTAGAGCAAAAATCTGGACTAAAACAGCAATGAAGCATTTCAACTGTGCCAACAAGATGAAACCTAGTCAAGAAACTACAACTTTCTTGGATGGAAAGCTGGCAGTGACTTTAGATTACATCTATATGTCTCCAACTCTCGTCCCAAAAGTAATAGCCCAAGACAATACGAGATCTGACAAGTGATCATCTCATCATCAGCATCACATGGAAAGCTCCTCACTTCTTGGGCGATAAGCTACACTTACCACAGATGGAAACAAATACTGCAGTCACCAGATTACCGATTAACGATAAACAAATGAAAAAACTAGTAAGCACATGCACCAGTTCCACTCAGAGTGGTATGAAGCAAATAAACTGTGAATGGATACTTAGACCATTCCTACAGAGGATACACAAACAAGATCCCACTAAGAAAAACCACACTCATTCCTACAACCTACAGCTAGCTGAAAAGAAAAAAGAACTTAGGAGAAAGATCTCTGAAATAAAAAAGGAATAATTCTTCGAATATAATTAGGTCAATTCGTAAAGCGCAACAATGTTACAGAAATGGGACAAAAAATGCGAAAGCATTGCTTCTACAACAAGATGCAGAATCAATCCTAGCACTACTGAAAGCCAACAACACGAGAGGTCTGTGGAATTTATTAAACCCGCAAACTGACAACCAATACAAAACAATTCAAGGGATCTCAGAATCCTCGTGGACTAGCCACTATGAGTCCTTAACTCTGAGAGAAGATTTCACTAATATGGGGCATCCAGACCCAAGCCCATGGACGAATGCCTGGAATTATGACTCTATTCTAACAATCGTGAAGAAGCGCAATACATCAAGTGCCCCAGGCCATGACAGCCCGAGCAATGCTCTCATAAAGAAACATCCACAGCAATGGGCCAAATTATGTCTACAGTTATTTGCCTCTATTGAAGAATGGAAGCAAATTCCCATTACTTGCACGAAAGCCATCTTGATCCCAATTTACTAGGCAGGTGACAGGCAATTGCCTTCGAACTATAGACCCAGCGCCCTATTGGACCCAATTGGGAACATTTTTACCACTCTGCTGCTTAACGAACTTAACACATGGATCGAAGAAAGCAAGAAATTTGACAGCAGGCAGACAGGATTTACAGAAAGTACAGGTACTCCTGTTAATCTTATGATACTGAATCTGCTGAAACATGAAGCGCTGGTCAATAAACACAACATGTACGCAGCGTTCATAGTCTTGAATATGGCCTTTGATATGGTGAATAAAACACTCTGGGGAAAAATGAAAGAGGTGGAACCGTCCAAGGACGATATTGGAGCCCATTAAACAACTATATGGCAACACAACACTCAGAATCAGACTGTCTCAACAAGGACAACTATCAGCACCAATAAACCCGGACAATGGGCTCAAACAGGGCTGCCCTCTGGCAGCAACACTTTTCAAGCTGTACACCGCCGATGTGCCCGACCCTCCCCGATTCCAGAGGGCAAATCCGCCTAAATTAAACAACCATCAGATTCAACATCTCATGTATGCAGATGACATTGTCATTCTTGATAAGACCCAGATAGGGCTACAACAAAGTCTAAGGGAGATGGAAAACTATATGTTGGAAAATGATCTGGAGATAAACCCAGCCAAAACAAAAATCATGGCTCTGACGGCGATGAAACAAGTAAAAAAAGAAATCTTTCCAATTCTACATGAATGATAAAAAATTGACTCAAGAAACATCAGTCAAATACCTGGGAGTCATAGTGAACCAGTCGAAAGTAGAAGCAGTTTGGGAAAATCATCTAAGAGCTAAAACATTCTCATTGGCCAGACAAGGTTTATTCATACATAGAAAATTTGGAAAATATTTGTTTAAACCCATCATCATTTTCTATCGACAAAGTGTCTGCCATTCTTACTTGGGGGAGTGAGTCTCGACCAATCAATATGGGACCTCTTGGAAGGCCTATTTTGGCGGAAAATCCTCGGCCTACCGAAATCCTTCCCGATTAAAAGAATCGGACACGAGATCGCTACTCAATCCTTACGATCTTTAGTCGAGTGGAAAAAGATTGACCTGTATAGAAAGATGATTAACGAGGATGACATTCCAGCATATAAAATATTTCAACAAGAGAACGCAGTGGCGAACACGGCCCTAGCGCTATGGAAAAGCACAGTTAAAGGCGTAATGACAGCAAATAATATAACACTAGAGATGTTATTGAAGCGGCCGCAATGTACAAAAAAAAATAATACAACGAAACGACTGGATATGTACATTAGTAGGGAAATCCCAATATCAGATTAACTTGAACTGCGAGTTGGACTTTCGTGCCCTGAATGATCTTCCTTCATATTTGAAACAATTCCCGGACAGGATGATCAGAGATCAATTCATCAGATCACGACTGAATCTTTTACCAACACGAGAACTCATGGCAAAAAAATAGGCAAATCCCTAAAGTGGAAGCTTTTTGTCGATTTTTCGAGGACAAAGGGACACTTGAGAAACTTTATCGTGTCCTTATGATTTGCCCTGCGCTAGTTGACAAGAGATCTGTTTCTAGGAATGCTATCCTCGACGGGAATTGAACTGAATAGCCAGGACAGATGGAACACCATACTGTCGGGGAACAACAGGAGCCTTACTACTGTCATTATTCAATTTTGGAACCACATTATCTCTGGCGCTGGAGACCCCTTGCACTCTTCGCAAGAAGAAAGGCATCATCAGCAAAGAACAAAATACCCCATTAGCAACCACCTAGTCTTGGGGCGTCCTTTGCTTAAAAAATTAAGTGTTCGTGCAATTTTTCTAATGTATAGTAAAATCAATAAGGGGGACAGCACACATCCTTGTCTTACCCCATACTTAATAAAAACTAGATCCTTGCATTCACTATTGAGTACGCAGCGTACTCGCACAAAATTGTCAGAATATACAGAGGTTAGCAGGAGCCCGGAGTCTATCCAGCGTTGGCCAAAGTTGGGTTCTCTGGACTGTATCAAATGCTGTTTGGAGATTGACAGAAGCCAAAAACAGCGATTGTGCTTGCAGCTTGACGTATTTCTGTTTAATAAGATAGTCTAAAGATTTGATTCTTTCCTAAAACCAGCCTGTGCAGGGAAGAGGATATCTAGTTTTTCGACCCATTCCCCCAAACGAAAACACAATATTTCAGAATAGATTTTTGCCAAAGAATCTATAAGGGAAAAGGGCCTATAATTTGCAGGAACCCATGTCCCCATCTTGTAGATCGGTAAGATTATTGCCCCCTCCAACTCTTGGAGGGTGGTGGGTCAAACGTACTACACACTTTGTTTAAAAATTTTGCACAAAAGGGGGTCTGTATTGCTGGATCTGTCTTAAACATCTCCACAGGCAGGTTCTGCTCCCAGGGCTTTACCTGTATGTTGTGCGAAAATAGCACGTTCAACTTCCACAATTGAAATCTGAGTCCAGTACCTCGTCAGGATAGGCATTAGGCTGCTCTTCACCTTCTTCAATTTCGGGCACAAAATACAAGGTAGTGTCCTCTGCGTCATATAGGGATTGGTAGTGGACGAGCCATTGACCAGATTGTACATCCTTCTCCTTACTACCACTCTACTGTACGCCAAAATGCTTTACTATCATGAGCGATGGCTGCAGTATATGAGGTCCACAGAGACTCCGTAAACTCAGATTTCTTTTTAGCTATTAAGTCCTAATCTTTTCTTAGAATACTGATTTGTATTTTTTTCATGATCCCTTCTATCGTGGGACTTTAATGCCAATATAAGTGAGACCTTCGCATGTCTGCACCCTGTCGTGCCACCCATGTTGATTTTCATTGGTTGGCTCTAAAGAATGTTCCAGAGTTTTCCGTCAGGAAGGAGAGTGTACTTGTTACCAAAATATCAAATCTTAAGGATGAAAGCCCTGTAGAAGGCCTTGCATATTCATCCAATATAGGTAATAAACTCCTATGTATATTTGGCAGTAAGTTTTGATCTGTAACGCTAGCCCACATCCCTCCTACCAAAATGTAAAGATGATGTAACAGCATTTATCCTAATTACATGGGAGGAGACCATCGCTACTAAAGGATCGTGATCGCTTTCCGGGCGTGTTATAATCTCAGAAATCTCTTAAGACATCCCAGTAAACCATGTTGACTATTATGTAATCGATTTAAACTAGATTTATCATACATACGATATATAGGTTTTGCTGGCGAGTTGTCCGGGAAGCAACCATTACACGGTCTTAATCCATGTGAGTAAGACAATTCCCTGAACATCCACTGCAAATGGATACCGTAAAATGGGGGTGTGGGGTGACCCTAGGTGGTTGGATACCCCATATTTCATCTTCTGTGCACAGATCAATACATGGTTTGTTGGAATTCTCAATTTGGCAGTTAAAGTCCCCCATTAGTATCAAGAGTCTCTTCAGTCATCTCTTGTGAGCCAATTATCTCTGTTAGTGCATTGTCTAATTCCGAGACTGCTTGCTGGTTCTGACTCCGATAAGTATTCAAGATCAGGACATTAGGACCCCTCTTAAAACCAAGAATCATGCATAATGAATCTGGGCACTCTTAACTTAATTTGGTTCAAAGAAATTCCCAAGCTCACATCGACCCAGATTAGAAGTCTGCCTTTTGGACAGCTCTCATATGCCTTTAATGCAGGGTGAATAAAAGTACGATAGCTAAGTTTATGAATTGGCTTCAACAGCGAGGTTTCTTGAAGACATATAATTTTGATCTGAGCTATAAAGGCATGCCAATCTGGGTCCATGTTCTTCTTATTCAATCCATGATAAAACCGAAACCGGTTCCCCATTACGTTTCTGGGAAATAGTGACCCCCCCCCCCCCCTTCTTATCAGCATGAGGTTTAGAAGAGGGAACACACCCTAATTTCAGTGTCATTATTAGATGCACAGCGACACTGGGACAATTTGAATTGTAAGTCCATGGAGTAATCGTTTGATTTAGGGGTGCAATTCTGAAGAGGAATGTATTTAAATCTGTGCAGTTGCACAGATGCAAAATGCATAAAGATGTATTGGCATAGGTTTTGCAAATTTTTCAGGGAGCACGAGCATATGTTAAAGGGTATAGAAAAACAAAAGGGAGGGCGGTATGGAGGGTGTTTGCCTCTTATTAAAAGAAATATGCAAATGCACAGATGTTAAGACATGGAGCCGATTCTCTCACAATATGAATTGTTGGAAAAACAAACTATTGAATGACATTTCAATGATATTCTCCTCTTATTAATTAAGAGGGTATATTGCTCACCAATGGTGGTGCCCTTTCTAGTTACATAGCCAAACCACGTTATGTTGGACTTTATGCTAGTGAACTATGGGAATCGGGCATGAACCCCGTCATATATTGACAATGTCTGAGAATGATGTAATGCCCCACCTCTTAGGGACAGCTCCGTACACCACTTCGCAGATTGTACCTTTGGAACTAAAATGGCATTTTTAGGCTATATCAAAAGAAGACCATTGCTGTATTAGGTCAAATAGGCAAGGATGGTGTTACCTGTTTCTGGGCAGTGGGGCCATTAATGGCTACCAGCTTCATGATGCGGCACATGGAGGCAGTGTGAGTATCCCACAGAGGACTGCTGTCCTTTTTTGGCTTACATACAATTACCATTCTTCCCCAGTGGTATGTAAATGGCACACACAGGTCATGAGCACGCTCCAGAATTCCAAACCCTCTACCCCAATTCTAGAACCAACCTATAGGTGCCTCAGATGGTCGTGTTCCTTCCTTCCCACGCACCATTTGGGGAAAATACCTTAATTCTTCTATACAGTCCAATGATCAATATCGGTTATCCTGCCACCCTCACCTCATTTCTGCCTGCTCCTACATATACCGTCTTTTGTAGAAACATTTGGGGTAATCTGCTGGACACAAGTCTGATGATTTTGTGGTCTGAGAAATCTGTCCTGGGACCCAGTATGGGCTCCCCAATTTTGAGGAGCCACAATGCATATCTCACCCCAGCATCTCCTGTACAAGACAAAACAAACTGGACAAATTGGCCCGACTACAAGAGACCTTGCGATCCGCACAGACAACGCAGGACCGGAGGTGCCCTCAGAAAAGCTGGGGAGCGAGGGGGTGTGAAAGGAACAGAGCAAGGGGACATTGATGGAGACTTAAGAAGCTTGATTCATTCACAAGCTGAGCTTACCCACATCCAGTGAATCCATTGCCCTTGTTAGTTGATTTCTCAGTGGATGAGCAGCAATCTTTGAAATCTAGGGAGGACTGGGGGGTGGGGGCGGTCACAACTCAAGTGTTGAAGATAGAAAAATGAAGTCTATGGGGAGGAAAGGACCTATTAGGGCAGGACCCATAACGTGTATTTTATGTTAAACAAGTTTTGTATTTCTATATGCAAAAGGTTTGTTTTAACCGTATGGACTAATTTAAAAAAAAAAAAAAAAGCGAAAAAGGAAGTGGACACTGAACTCACACTGCTTAAAACCTGCCAATTCAGACCTGGGTAGAGAGCTCAAAATTCTATTCAGAAGTACAAAAGTAGGTTGGAGAATCGGTGTGCAAAGTACCCCTAGTGCAAGGTGGGAGGGGTCCTTGAAGTCATGCCCAAGTGTTTGTGAGGCAGTCACCTCGTTCATTCAGGACAGACACTTTACTGGATGACACTGGGATCCAACACAACGATCTCAGCTTGGATGAAAACCCCAGCCATGTCAAGCCTGTTCAGGGGCACACAAATCCCTGAGATGGCTTTAGCTGGACTCTGTCCTGTACAGATGTGAGAAGCTTTGCTTTGTTTTTAATACTATTGATGGGCTTTAGACATTTTGTCTTCTAGGCTAGGAACCTTGGCACAGACTTTGTTGGATATTTTCTCTTCCTTCGTATAGAGCGGTTCCCTCCTGAGCTGCACCATGTCCTGTATCCCTCATGCAAATCCTCCTTCAGAAACAGACTAGGGCTTTGCCTTATTCTTGACAAATTTGACCTAGGGGAGAACCTCCTATATCCCGAGGGGAGCATTGTCGGGGCTCTGTTCACTTCTGAAATGCAGCAATTGTGTGGAAAACCCCAAAACAATAAGGTCCCTTCATATTGTGTATTTTCCTGTCTTTCTCTTTGCTCTTGATTTTGACAATAAACCATCTTGAGAACATTTTATCAAGTTATGTGCATGTTCTATTCATCCTTATTTATGACTGCACATACTATCTGATCATATTCAGAAAGTACCTTTAGTTTCCTTTGTTAAAAAGCACTTCGCCTTTGGAATATGCTCTTGGTATTGTGACGGTAAGACCATCTCCAGCGGGAGACAAAGTCTCTAAAGGAACCAGACAGGGAAAGGAATTGGCATTCACATTCTAAAGTGAGCAAAATGTTGAGACCTCTATAATCATTCCCCCTGCCTGACCCTTTGGGTGATCACTTGCTGCATGATGTGAGACCTTGGGGTGGTATGAAGAGTATCTCCTGTCTTCCCCCTCTGACCCCCCCACACCCCCTCACCTCATCACCAGGGTCAGTGTTACAATCCCAGAGGTGTTTGGCCCATGTCACAGATGGTACAATAATTGCTTTAAGCCTCAGGTGGTTATGGGTTTTTTATTGATGGGCCCTGTGACTGTCCCTCTTGTGGTGTTTAGCACCTTCTCATTAACCCAGGCGTCCCTGACGCCATATTAGTATGTGACAGATATGATCCCTACTGACTGATCTGACTGATACTGCCTGAATGCGATGACCTAAAGACGGGGTTCCTTCTCTAGCTAGACTCACTGAGGGACTTTGTAACTGTCCCTACTCTATCTAGTGATTAGTGTGGTATTCTGGTTGGGATTGTGCCCTGCAGACACCCTCCTTGATTCAATCTTTCGTCTATCCTGCTCATATTCACTCTTGCAATTCCTCCCACCTTTGAGTCTTTTCCCTCTCGCCTATGTCCCTCCAATGTTTCTCCCTCCCTCTAGGCTTCACCTCAACCCTTTGGGGTTTGCTCCTCCCACTTCAATGCTACAGTCTCCACGCCACGACATCTCAACCGCTTAGCTATGCTTGCCCGGGAAGCAAATTGTCCAAGTTCGTGTTGGTGGAAGTTTGTCCATGCGCCACTAAGGTAAGTATAGTTCATAGCGTGTGTTGTATTTTACTGTTTACTCCCTGGTGATCTATGGAGCTTGTCTGCTGCGTGTATTCGCTGCCGGCGCTGCAGATCACTGTTCGCTCGCTGTTTCCAATGTGCATGCATTGTGCTAGTGTATCTCTGGGTGCGGAATGTACCCCATGTGCGATACCGGAGGGTTGTGCATACTGGGATGAGTCCACATCTCTCTTCTCACACTGGGCGACGTGGGGTTTTAGAAGGATATTCTTAGTCTTTGTTTCTCTGGCCTCCGATCAGGTACATGTACTCCAAAACACATGTAAACTGACTGGGGAGCATTGTCTTCAGAGGTATGACCTCTGAAGTACTACAAAATGGCATGTCACAAGGAAGGATAGTGGGGGAATAGTAACTGGGACCCTCTCAACTTCCACAGTAGTCAGGGGAAGGACTGGCTCTGCATTGCTCCCTGGTACGCCTCCCAGCTCCAGCTGAGAGGGATTGCCATGCGTTCTTGCAAAGTCCAGTGTACTGCCCTTGGGACACCCTGTAAGGAGAAGTATATGGATATATGGAAGGCAACTCCATAGTCATGTTGAATCGAAACCATACCACCTCTGCAATTACAAAATGTGTGCCACAACCTAAAATGTCCGACTGCCCTCTTGTAAGCTCCGTTTGCCCATCGCAGAGCTTCAGTAATTGTACACCTGCGGGAAACACAAAGTTGGAAATTAACCAATCCGCTATACTTGGCAATAATGAGACCCAAATGAAGACACTTTATTGTGGCCCATCTTTGGAGTAAGAGGTAGAATACTATTTAAATGTGCGTGTTCGGTAGGCTGATATGGGAGTCTGCAATAGCAGGGAAGCGAGTGGAGGAGAGACCAAAGGTGCAGGAGAGGCTTTGAGAGCAGATTAGGTTGATAGAGGAGACATCAGTTCTACAAGAAGAGTTGGAAAAATGGGTGTGGTTGGAGGCACAGAATAATGGGAAAAGCATCAGATCAGAAGAATTATAGAAGTTGAAAGGAGGAAGTTCCAGAGAGAAACAGAGGCTAGGAATAGGAAAAATGAGCTGAGAGTGGAACAAGTCGTTGGCAGAAGCAGGGAGGAAATGGAGACTAAGGTGGAGAAGGGGACCATTAGAAGAGGTTGGAAGGAGTAGGTGAGGCAAACCAGGTTGGGCTGGAGAATATCTTTTGAAGAAGAAAAGAGATGAACTTTTGGGGGAGGAGGATTTCGAGAGATCAGGCAAAGAAATAGTGTGGTTTGACATGAGAATATTGCATAGAAAGAAACTAAACTCCAGTGAGGAGCAGGATTGAGCCCCAAGTGGAGGTATCGGGAGAGCACTTGTAAGTCTAACGCAACTTAGTGTTTCAGAGAGGTGGGAAGAGGAACGAGCACTTGGCGGTACGTCGAGGAAGACAGCCACATGATATTTGGAGGGCAAAGTGGCAAGGGGAAGTCCTAGGCCTCCAGCTATGTTAGAGCATTGAATCAACAAGAGGGCAACAGTAGAGTGAGTTGCTTGGGGGGCTGTCTGAGCAGCACCCTCAGACAGGGAAAGTCATCGGTGCCCCTTTAGAGGCTCTAAACTTGCCACCGCTCTGTGAGGCACTATGGTATCTGCTGCCCAGAACTGCACCTCTACAGGATGAGCTTAGACATTTAGCAATGCTAGGAGGGGTGGCCCATGCAGGAGGGCTAGAACCACCAAAGGACGTTTAAAGGAGGACTGCCATTGACGCCTGGGAGACCATTGGAGATACTGAGACATTCTGAGGGACGGGTGGACTAACGAGGCTCTTTTTGGCAGCGAAAAATTGAGCTTCCCTTTAAATTGAGTATAGCGCGGGGAGCGCAACCTTGGATGTGGGCACACCCTGTGAGGCCCCGCCCTTTGGCACCTCACCTCGGTCCCCTTTTCCGCAAGACTGCGTCCGGATGGTAGCTAGGCGCAGATACTTTTTAACTTTCTGCTTGCTCCCCGTTATTTTGTTTTTCAATCTTCTTCACCTCCCTTCGCTGCCTCGCCTCACCCGGCACATGTCGGCAGCAGGATGATTCACAGGATGTGCAACCGGTGACCGGTCGTTCCCAGCCTTGGACCCCAGGCAACTCTGTCTTGAGTGCCTGGGGCCCGGCCACCGCTGAGACGCATGCGCAGCTTGCAGCGTTCTTGGTCATCGGCAGGTTGTCACATTAGAGGGAGATCTTCCACACTTGTCCTCTGAGTCACCTTAAGGACTTTGTATCCAGGACCTCTTGTCAAGACAAGGTAGGCCCTTTGTTCAGTACGGCTCTGCAGCGAGGAGACTCCTTCCCAGGGGTTTCCATGTGCAAGGGTCCCTTGTATTCAGGTTCTGGCAGACCCAAGAGGCTGATCCTCCTCTTTGGCCCCAAGGGGCAAGGAATCGTAGTGTTCTACTACCAAGAGTCTGTTCTCGGCAGTATCAGTACAACTACCAGCGTAGGGGCCAAGGGCACACAGCCTACCGAAGCTTCCTCCTAAGTCGTGATTCAGGGCGTTTCGACTACCGGCCTGCAGGCCGAGGTCTGAGCACCTACCAGAGTGAGCTCTGAGGTTGACGCTTCTGTTTCAAGTTAAAGACTCAAGGCGCGTCCTCTCATGTCTGAGCCGGCACATGGCACTGGGCCTTTGCAAGACAAAATGATGGTGGATAGACCCGTGGCAGAGCCTTCTATGCCGACAGACCATTTTGGATTCGAGTCGGGATCCGCCCGTGCTCTCGTCCATTGAGTGGGCCCGGCAAGAAGGTTCCAGTTCCCTTCCCTTCGGAAGCAGTGGCAGACTGTATGATACAGGCGGGTGGTCTCTGCAAGGATATATCTACCCCTCACAGCCTTACAGCTAGACACCTTAGCGCTTCAATCAGGAACACAGGCTTGGGGCTTCTGAGGGCCAGGCCCCTTGGGACTTGGCGGCTTGCGAGGACCGCTTCTTTGAGCGCTTCCTCCTCATGTGTACCCTGCAGATGACAGGGCTCTTCAGGGACATTGTCAAGGAGGTGAACCCGCAGGTTGTGCCACCCCGGCCTCCTCCTCTGGGCCCCTATGCCTGTTCCTCTGCCGGTGCCAGTGCCTGTCCCTCCCCCGGTTCATTTTTTGCCAGTTGTCCATACCCCCCCACCTCCTCCTTTACCTCATCCTCCGCAACCATTAGGTCATTTTTTGGTTCTGGATCAAGGGGGACCCTGCTGGCACCGGCGTCCCAGGGCTCCCCTCTGTATTGCTCGCCCAGAGTGCACGGACAGACATTAATCACCAGTGCAATTACAGAGCCAATACTTTGAACCCAGGTAGACGCAATAACTTGCAACCACAGACACTCTTAGAAAATAATGAGCACTTATACGGCTATTTATTCAAAGCTTGGAAGCAACAAGTGATAACATAGAAATAAATCACAAAAGAAACAGAGAATTCAAAAGAGAATACATCACCGTGGGCGTAACTGGATCCCTCATCTCGCCAGAAGCGGCTGGAAGACCCCGATGGCAGCCAGGCCGAGAGCACAACAGCCCAAAGGTATGCCGGACATAAGTGTCCCCCCTGTCCGACTGAGGTCTCATCTGACCGTTAAGGGGTTCCGCATATATGCACTCCTCAAAAAGCGGTGGTAATTTCTTGAACCTTCTGGCAACGCACTTGCGCATTGATAGGCAGCCGTTCGTTGCCAGCTGGGTCAACCGACAGTAACCTCAAGGAGACAAGTGCTTCCCTTCTCTAAAAACAAGCGCCACGGAAAACAGTCCCATAACTCATAACAAGACATAACAAAGCTAGCTTTCCCAGCAGAATGTCCTTGACTGCATACCAGGTTTGGAAAGCATGTTTTCTTCAGCATAGTAAATCTAGCTCTCAGCAAAATTAGTACAGCTTTTCACTGCGGCATGAAGTAAATATCCATTATGGCTCTGAGTGCTCCCAGAATACACTGCGCACCAGCGCCATGTTTTAGCTCAAGCATAACACCCTCAGTCTGGAAAAATGGGAGGGGGCAGGGCGATGACAGCGATGACACCCAGGACGACAAAGCCTCAGCATCTGTAAAGGCCTTTCATGACCGACTTTAGTGCCTTGCAGAGTTCTTTGGGAGGGGGGGTCCAGAATGCTAGCAGAGGTTTTGGGCAAACGCACCACAATCTGTTCAGGCATCCCTCTTGAGAAGGATGTCCTCCAGGTGGCGAGAAAGGTCTGGGCGAGAAGCCCAGGGCCAACGCCCAGATGAACAAGAAATTGGACAGTAGGTTCAGGCTGACATATGGGAAGCCAGTCCTCCTGGCCTCCTACCCTCAGCCTCACTCCTCGATGGTGGCTGCTGCCTCTATTCAAAACCATTGTCTTCCTCCTCGGGAGCTGCCTCCAGTTGTCTTTCTAAAGAAGACGAGGTCCTTGAGTCTTTGGGCAAACAATGCTATGCCATATCAGGGCTGCATTTGCGGCAGGCCAACGCCTATGCCCTTTTGGCTGTGGCTAATCAGAAGCTGTGGCACGAGCTTAGGGAGTTTGAACTCCCCCTGGTAAGGCAGTTCTCCTTCAAGGCCGGTCTGGCGGATGCGCTGGACCTCCTGTAGTCCTTTGTCTCCCACATCGACACAGCTAGCAACAGGCTGTGCTTGGGGGTCGAGATCAGAAGGATGGCGTGGATGCATGCCACTAAATTTTCTTCTGACGTGCAGGAATGGATCTTAGATCTCTCCTTCGAGAGCGTGGACCTCTTTCATTTGTCCACAGATGACGAGTTGACCAAGAAGAAAACATCTACACAAACCGCCAAGTCCTTGGCCATCCTGTCTAAGCCAGAGCAGAAGTCCTTTCCTCAGGTTTGGGCCAGGGCCGTTTTCTAACCGCGCTCCTTTCACTGGCTTGAAGGGGTTTTGGGACTGCGGTACACTGAGGCCTGACAGGTCGCCCAGCGACAACAGGAGGAAGCTGCAGAGAACTTTACACATGTTTTTCCCGCTCCCCCTCCTCTGCTCCCGATTTCAGAAGTCCTGCCTCTGATGCCAAAAAGCAGTGACGCCTCGGTCAGGGAATCCGACTGGCTCTCTGCCAGGACAGCTGGAAGTGTTATTGAGTCCTTGTCCTATAGTCTCTACGGGCTTCAGTTTTCCCCTTCCTTTTCCTCTACCATCCTCTCCTTCGTCGGATCGTTTCCACACCTCTTTTACGAGAGGTCCTTTCTCTTTTAGAGTTGCAGGCGGTGGAACTGGTTCCTCAGCCAGACAGGGGTTCCGGTTTCTACTCCAGGATTTCTGCGGTACTCGAGCACAACCAGGCTGGCCTGAGGGGAGACCCGGACCTGTCATTTCTCAATCTGTCCTTACCACTTGAATGCTTCGAGATGATTACTTCAGCGCACATAGCAGATTCTCTGTGTGTAGGGGACTGGATGTGTTCCCTAGACCTCAAGGAAGCATACCTTTATGTCCCATCCACCAGCCGCATCAGAGGTTTCTGCAGTTCACGATTATGGCATACCACTTCCAGTACAAGGTGCTTCCTTTCGGCCTGAACTCGGCCCCTCGTGTCGTCACAAAATTGATTAATGCAGTGACGGGTCTCCTATGCCTGGAGCGCAATTACTTAGACCCTTTTCTGGACGATTGACTGGTGAGAGCCAGTTCGCCCGAGGGGGTGGTGCACTCATGCTAAAGATTGACCGATATTCTTCACCAGCTGGGGCTCTCCCTCAACCAGAGGATGTCTCGGTTGTACCCCTCCCAGGATCTGGTCTTCCTCAGTGTGCGTTGGATCATTGCCATTCAGCAGGTGTTCCCCACGCCTGAGAGGCTCCTCTCCCTTCGCAAGGAGATGAGTCCATTTCTGGCCAACTCAACCACCTCAGCATGGTGATTCCGGCACCTTCTGGGGTTGATGGCACCCTGCATGCTTACGGTGCAGCACGCCGGCCTCAAGATGCTCGAGCTCAGGGCAGTGGGGCTGGCCCTCGGGGCTTTCCTGCCCCTCATCAGGGAAAGGTCTGTTCTGGTCAGGACTCCACTACAATGTTTTACCTGAACTAGCAGGCTGGTACCCGTTTCCCCGCCCCTTGCCCCCCCAGAACACCCCCCTCCCCACCACCCCCCGGACCTCCCTCATTTGTATGGAGGCGGTATCAATCTGGGAATAGGTCCCGACGGAGGGGATTTGGATTTCCGTGGACCACCTTCCGGGGCATCGCAATGCAGAAGCGGACCAGCTGAGCTGCGTGGGGTTTTACACCTATGAGTGGGATTTACACACCGACTCCTTGTTGTCCCTGTTCCAGCGTTGGGGGTTCCCGTATCTGGACTTGCTTGCATCTCCTTGGAATTACATGGGCCCCCGGTTTGCATCATGGGCAGGTCTGGGTCGGTGGTCTCTGGGAGACGCCTTCCAGATCTGCTGCCACGGCCGCAGGTGTTATGCAATCCGACTCAGCCCCTCTGCCCCAACAGACCCTCAGCAAAGTTTGGGATTCGGTGGGCTGCAGCCTCATCCTGATTGCACCCCACTGGTCTTCAAGAGCCTGGTTCTCGGATCTGCTGCAGTTGTGCTCCTAGGGGGCCGTCCATCTTCCAATCCCCAACACGGGCTTCCTGACGCAGCAGGGCGAGGCAGTGGAACATCCGGACCCAACCAGGCTGGCCCTAGTGGCCTGGTTCCTATCAGCTAAGGCTACTGCATGCTCAATTTTCACATGACAACTGGGATGTCTTTCAACAGGCCAGGAGTCCCTCTGCTTGGTCCCTGTATAAGAACAAATGGACTAGGTTTTGCCACTGTGCTTGTGACCATGGTCTGGATCCCGTCACCTGCCCGCTGGATGGTGTACTGGCATTTTCGGCACACCTGGCTCATTCTGGAGTACAGGTGGATAACTGCTGCTCCTATTTGGCGCCCGTTGGGGCATACAACAATTCCCCTGAGCATGTGTTTTCAGCGGCCAACCCAGTGGTCAAGGCCCACCTCAAGGGGTTGTCTAGGCTTTCTCTCCCAGTGCATAGGCCGCACCCAGTCTGGGACCTCTGTGGTTCTTTCAGCCTTGTAGTGCAAATCTTTCGAGCTGATCGCTGGACATTCGGCTGGTGACATTAAAGGTCTCTCCATTGCTTGCCAGTGTTCTTCCCGAACCCACAGTTAGAGGCAGAGAGGGCTCTGCATTCCTTTGACCTCAAGAGGGTCCTCAAGTTTTACCTGTTTCGGACGAAATCCTTCAGGAAGTCCATGGCATTGTTTGTCACTTTTGGGGGCTTATCCCCCCCGGCTCTCAGGCTTCCAAGGCTTCTATCGCCTGTTGGATGGTTCAGGCCCTTTCAGAGGCGTATATTGCCATGGGCAAACTAGTTCCGGAGGGGATTCATGCCCATGCAGTGAGTGCTAAGGCCACGGCCATCACGTTTCAGAGACCTGCTTCTTGGGATGTGATCTGCAGGGCAGCTACTTGGGCCGCTCAGTTGGCTTTCTGCAAGCACTATTCCCTGGACACTAGGTCCAGGCGCAATGCTGAGTTTGATCAGGTGGTTCTGAAGTACCTGTTGGCTTCTTCCTAGACATGAGCAGGTTATTACGGCTCCACCATATGGTCTTTTTCGGTAGAATTACCCACATGGATGGAGGAAAAGGACTATGGACTGTGTACTCTAGTCACTACAGTGAGTCATTTTAATTTTGTATTTCTCTAAAGGTGGCCATTCCAAGTGGGAAAGCAGACGTTAGATTTCTTTCACTGGGTGGAGAGGGAAGGGAGCTGTACTTTTATGCAGAGTTTCAATATCTGGGTTTATTTGAAAATGATAAATCTGCATGTCTGTTCTTTAAGTCCACCGTCAATGGTGCCCACCTTTTTTGGTTTTGGCCGATTTTGGTGGTGCAGCTACGAAAATATCACCAACACCATTGGTACAGAGAAGAGGGAGAGTAAGGGGGTGCCAGAAAGCTTACTTTGCGGGTGGCATGACAACTGCAAATGCTGTGGCATAATCGGCTGACATACTCCCGTAGTGTCTTATTCAATTTTCTCCCAATCAGGAGTTTTGTTCTTGTTAGGCAGAATCCTGTGCAGTTCCCTTAGGGAACCCTGCAAAAAGATTAAGACTACTGGAGTAAGCAGTAAACCCAATTGGTAGCAGTCTGCACCACCCAGATTTACCTGGTAGCTGTGGCTGAGCAGTCAGACTTCCCTCAAGAAGAGTAGGGCAGTCAATAGGGTATACACAATAGGGCTAAAAACACAGTAGAGCAAACAAACACTGACCAGAGCTTTGTATCAAAGTATATAATTATTTATTTAAACCACACTTTAGGCAATACACTAGCACTCTAAATCAAAAGCAAGTTAAAACACAGTCACGTAAAGTATACACACCTCCCTTAATAACTATTTAGACAAGTCAGAGTTACACCACCACGATTTGTTAAGAGATGTGAGCGCGTAACCTAGATGGCACTCCCAATAATTCAGTTAAAGGGTGAGAAAAAGGCAGAGCATAGAAATAAAACGGGTCCTAACACTTTTAGGAGTTATCAGCAAGGGAATAAAGGCAGTATACACTGTAGAGCCAACGTTCATAGGCCAGGCCCACTTTAAATGGAGCAAAGCGAAATGTGCCCAAGATCGCACAGTTTAAAATGCACTAAAAGTCCTTGCAGAATGTTAAAAGAGGTTGGGGTGATTCAAGAAGTTAAAGCTAGAAGGCCTGGGGCCAACCCAGTTGGAAAGCCAAGGATTTCAGGGTCACCTTGGGCAAAACGAAGAAAGGAAGGCCAGGCAGAACACAGTACCTTAAAGAGAGAGGAAGCTCCAGTGGTGGCAGTTGTTCCTGGCACTGGTTGCAGTTCGTTGTTTCGACCAGGGGAAGAGAGGATCTTGTCGAGCAGGAAACGTGGAGTTGATGCACTGCACAGGGATGAAACCAGCCGTGGAGTTCGTCAGTAAAAGGTGCGTACCTTTTTATTCGCGGTCAAAGTGGTGAAGCTTGGCTATCCGACCGCCGGGGTGCTTGGCACGGGCGATTCGACCAAGAGACGTCTTTGGAAGGCGAAAGGGGTGAACTGGTTGATCCCACCAGCTCAAAGGAAGAATACTCGTCCAGCAGAAGATCTTCTCTTGTCGTTGGGGAAAGTGGTGAGTCTGTTGCAGCAGGGCTTCACCGGTGGTGTTGTTGCAGATGGCACAGCTTCTTCCCTCTTCGGATTCTTGGGTCCTGTGGCGACCTCTGAAGTTCCAGTCCCAAAGGCCCTGCTTTTATGCAGAAAAACCCCCATTCAACAGCCTAGCTGTCACTCACACATGTTAAGTGGTGAGCCGGGCGGCTCACCACCGGGCCAATCAGAATAGAGAGCGACTTGGGTTGCTAAGGCAACGCAGTCCAGGGTGCCAATTCCCCTCCCCACACATCCTATGGAACCCAGACAGAGTGGCACCATTTGGAGGGCTTCTGTGGAGAAGCCCGTCAAAAAGTGGAACAAAGGACTCGACCTTGGTTAGAGTTAGAGATGGAAACGAACGCCATTTTAGAAAAGAGTTCTGGCAAAAAGACCCAACCGTTGATTTAATATTAAATAAATAAACCGGCAGTATCTTTAACATTGCACCAAAAAGTGGTGCGTTTAAAATCCATGGGAAAATCCCATAGGAAATATTCCGGTGGAATATTTTGCGTGGTAGCCACTGCCACCAGCCAGAAACTCGACAAGGGGGGACTGGACAGTGCCCCCTTGGAAACAGACCCAGGGTAAATCTAATTAACCCCTTCTAGTACTTCCACAATATGATGGTTTGTACTGGTTCTGTTCACAATTTAGGACTAGTAAAGTCAATGGTGACTTTATAATGCCCTAGGAGACAGTCAGTCCCAGGGTATGGAGTCTATGTTTGGGGGTCACTATGACACCCCTGTGTTACTGCACTGAGGGTGCTGTGTAACACGCATGAAAAACAGATGATACCCTATGGAGTGAAAGACCCCATAGCCCATAAGCACATACAAAGTCAAAGACATACCTCAAATCATGCCTAAGAGTGGGAGGAAAAGAGCCTCACTCTTAGCAGGAGAAAAAAACAAACCCCAAAAATCCAGCAAAGCTGCTGGGGGACTCACTAGGTTTGGGAAATTAGCCTTATAAGAGAATTCTCCTTAACAGTTCTATGTCATATCATGTGACTGTGTCACTGTCAAAGCTGGGATTGCATAGTAAGCTTTCTTTTCACAGCCAGAGTAGGGCAATATTTGGGCTACTTTCCTGGCCCTATTGTCACCTTCCCCCACCCTCCCCATGTGCCGTCCCTCCCCAGGTGCAGTCCCTGCTCTCCCCCCACTCCCAGTGCTGTCCCTCCTCCAGACCCCTCCAACCCCATCCTCCCCTGATGCGATCGCTCCTCCCCAGCATTCTGCTGTGCTGTCGCTCTTCCCCAACCTAGCCCGCATTACCTCCCTCATCCCCCCCTTGCCCTTTCACGCCTTCCTACAAATGCTGTACAATGCTCCTGTGTACTGTTGCTGGCCTAGTTTTCATATATTGGATTGTGTAATCCTTCCTTGTATTACCATTCATTTCTTATCCGCCCCTGCTCCCCCCCGCCCCTCCCCACCCCCACAAATAGTGCTTGGCTCACCCTCCACCTCTGCCATTTCTTCCTCTGTGTGGGAACTCCTAATTCCTTCCCTCCATGCGAAGTGTAAAATGCAATAAACTACAAAAGCTTTAAATATTGACTTTGCCAATGCTTCTTTAAATTGTCTACCCACTTGCACAGAGCATTCCAACAATCTGTTATTATGCAAATTGTTTCATATGGCACAGACCTCTTAAGTACATTTTTTTGTTGCACGTGCACTCAATGCTTATCGAACATTTTAATTGTTAATGTTCATCTGTGTTGACACTTTGCCATGCTGTCGTCAACACCATGTTTTTAACTCTGAACGATGGACCTCTTTCAGTAGTAACCCATGACCCATGCCACAAATATCATTGCCTCTGTGGTATTGGAGCAGATCTTTAGCCATCAGTCCTTTTTTGTATTTTTTTTTTTTTTTTGCCACCTGAGGCATCCCTGTTGGTGGGTGTACTGGTATAGGTGATCCTCTACTCAAGGGTGTTATATTTATTGAGCGCGGACCTAGCTTTGAATAGCAACTGAGTTTTACACAGGTATACAACAATACAGATGCATAACTGAGCGCTTTTCAGAAGTAACAGAAAAGATATACAGTGGGGCACAGAGGAGGGGTACAGCTGTACCGGGGAGGAGAGGGGCGGGCGGCATCTAGCAAGTCAGGTGGGCGACGTGATGATGGGAGATTCCTTGTAGATGTGGGTGTTTAAGTTCTTTTCTGAATTGTACGCAATTGAGGCAGAGTGGCTCTTCACAGATTCTTTGATGGTGGCATCCTCTTTGGCTCTGTGGTAGACGAGTCCTTAAATGTTTAATGCTTCCAATGCTACTGCCAGGACACTTGGTTTAGCTGTTCAGTAGCCTTCTATTGTCTATTTCTCATTCTAGTTTTTATGGACCTGTCCCTCTTCTGAGGTCAGGCACCCTCAGTCAAACAAACCCAATATTCCCTTGTCCCTGTATGTCAAGGAGTGATTGCGCATGATATCGGACCCACAAGCTTTACTGGCGGTCGATTTCGAGAAAGCATTCGACTCCGTTGGGTGGGAGGCCTTGTGGAACATCATGAGACGAATGAACTTTGGCCAAGGCTTTATCTCCTGGACCAAGCTTCTTTATGAAACCCCTGAAGCGACTGTGAGAGTGAATGGTAGGTCATCTAGGACGTTCCTGCTGGGCCTAGGGACCAGACAGGGCTGCCCTTTATCTCCCCTGCTATTTCTTCTTGCTATCGAGCCACTGACGATCAAACTCAGAACTGATAAAAGCTGATCTGGATTCGCCGGGGCGGGGGGGGGGGGGCGGTCGACTCTCACTATATGCAGAAAATCTCCTCATTTACCTCGGCAATCCCGTGGTCTCCTGCCCAATCGTGTCCCAGACCCTTCTAGAAAACCAACAGTTTGGTGGCCTCAGAGTAAATAACCAGAAAACGGTGTACTTCCCAATTCAGGGGGGCGCTGACACACTCCCCGAGGCCTGTCCGTACTTTGTCTCATCCTAGGCTTCACATACCTAGCATACCAATTAGTGCAACTCTGGAGGAGTTCCTTCAATTAAACATACAGCCCATGCTGGATAGATTCGCTAGGGACGTCTCCCACTGGCTATCGCTCCCACTGTCATTAATGGGCAGGGCTGCGCTGTTCAAGATGACTCCTATATGTCTGACAAAACGCTCCACTTCCCATCCCCCTGAAACCTCTGCAATAATTGACTAACATATACGGACACTGCTATGGGGAGGGAAACAATCCAGAATCACACTTCCAACCCTGCAACGTTCAATATGGGAAGAGGGCATAGGATTACCATGCATGCGCGCATACTACCTGGCAGCACAAATAGGGATTGTAAACGACTGGCTACACGGCGACCCCACACTCCCCCATGCACCCTGTATCACCCCTTCAGGCTCTATATACGCTACCCAAGATAGTGTGTCTGGCATCCCACGTATGTCACTTCATATTCGCCTCACTTGGAAAGATGCACACAAGCATATTGGCTGGGGTTCAAAGCCAACACTTGCCCAACCTCTATGGCACAATGCACACCTTCCTGAAGTTCCTGAAAATGGGATGTTTTGGGAATTGGGAAAGACCGGGGATACACACATTAGCACATGTAATCGGGAGGGACGCATACTAGAGTTTGATATCCTGAAAGAAAACTTTGGCATAAGACCTATGGACAGCTTCAGGCACGCCCAACTCACTCATGCCATGAACACACAGTTCCCGAACCTGGCTGATGCCCCCCCCCGCTACCCTGTAGAAACTAGCGTTCTCCCATATCCCCTCCAAGTTACCTCCACGCTCTACCAGGCTCTAAACTCTTTTGGCATCAAAGAACTTACTACACTTATGGGCAAGGGACATAGATAGGATGCAACAGGAGGAAAGGGTGGAAGCATTGATGATCCCTCGAGAGATTGGTATTGATGCGAAACTATGTCTGATATAACTTAGAATACTGCACCGGTCCTATTACTCCTTAACACTAGCCAAGTGGAGAGGGGCAGCCGATGAGGTCTGCCTCCGGTGCAAGCGCAAAAATTGAACCCTTTTTCATACAATCTGGGACTGTGATCTGGTCCAGACCTTTTGTGTGAAGTGTGCTGGCAGGATTTCCAAGACACTGGGGTCCCAGATTCTGATTGATCCCAAACTGATATTGCTTGGGGTCTGGGGGGAGGTGGAATATACCAACCACGACAGATTGTTCATTGCTGTTGTATTGGGAGTGGGGAAAAGTCTGATTGCCGCAACTTGAAGCTCGGCGGAGACACTAAGCCTAATCCAATAGTCTAATAAAGTTACTAGGTGCGCATCCAAAGTGAGGGGTTGCCCCCAAAAATTCCAGAAAATATGGGGGAAATGGATAGACGATCAATTGAACCCCCTGATCCTTCCCTCCCCACCCCCCTTTTCTTTTTGCTGCCTGAGTTTGTGTTCTTGTGTAATGCCTCTCATTACTGATATGCTGAATACACCATTTGACCCTGCTGCCTTTTGTTCACTCATATGTACGTTCACTTTATGAATATGTGTAAAATTCAATAAAAATGTTTGGAGAAAACAAGGAGTGATGGCGCATGATGTCATCTGGGCCTTATAGGTCATGTCACTGGTCTATAACCTTTTTCTTTTGCTTGCCCCTGGACCATCAACCCTTTCCCATCCTCCCCTATACAGCGGGGTATCTTTTTTTGGAGTAAATTAAAAACAAATGTATTTTCTGGTGTCAAAAAGGGATGGGGCCTGTCATGGATCTGAGGCTTCATATTTGTTTTCAGTAGTGACAAATTCAGGATGGTTACTCTGGCGCAGATCCTCCAGTCCCTTGAATCTTTGGAGTTACTGGTGTCACTGGAACTTCAATACACTGATTTCCATTTACTGACCCATCCAAAGCACAGGGAATTCATGTGGTTCATGATTGGTAAAATCCATTACCAGTTTCCCCTTTGTCTCTCAGCCCCAAGAGTTTTCAGGAAGCTGTTATGTTTGTTTTTGCATGTCTGGATTCATGTCTTTGTGAAAGGAGTGGAAATGGTGCACAGGCTTGTACAGATTCTCCTATCGTTGATCTCAAGGAGATCAAGCTTCAGATTTTCTAGGGTGAACAACGAAATACATTTCATGAAAACTATTAAGTTTCAGGTGCAAAAGGGCAAATGTCTCAAGTCCAATTGGGACAAGCAAGAAAAATTAAGAACAGAACTTTATGTTCCCACACAGTGGCCCTATGATGCAATCCTAAAGGGCAAACAGACCAGGGCTTTTAGTATGGTCTTTTGTGTGGGTCACCCCCAACGGGGGAATCCAAACTTAGACCAATAAACTCCACAGTATTGTTATAATCTCAATTGAGATACATACCACTTGTGTTGCATTAAATACTGATGAATTGGTTGGATGTCATTAATTGCATTTATAAGTCATAAAACAATCATGAAGAAATAATACATACTGGTATTCAGTATTGGGTTTCTATGATCCCATTTATCGTATCAGAATCAAAAGAAAAATAATATGACAAACTAAGAGGATGGCTCAATTTCTCAATGTGAATCCATTGTATAAATCATCCTGTTCTCTAACACAGGTACATTAGAACATGTCAAAGCAGAAAACAACGAAACTTAATTTCACAGCATTCAAAACAAATCTAAAATAGCTCCTTTTAGATCTAGATATAGCCAACGCATTTCAGATTCCTAATAATCCATTTTCAGGGCGAGAGCTATCTGTTCCTATTCACTGGGTGTGTTTCTTCTGTGGATACCTAAAGGGTTGTAAAGGATGGCCACTTAGTATTGATGATTAGAGTGGTAGTAAATAAATAAATATCATAAAGGGTACGGACCTTCCCAGCCAGCCATACAGACGTGACAAGTGTCATGCCTGTTGGTACAAAAGATTAGCTATATGTAAGTGATGCCTAGTGTGAGTTATAATGTTGAAGACTCAATCAAACCAATCAGTTAAAAGGAAATTGAAACCCACCCAGCTATTTGTATGGTGATAACGCCAGCCGGGCAGTGGTAGAAGAGCGGTCAGGAAGAAAACTCTATAAACTGGTGTGGAGGAAAGAAAATGTCAGGATAATCTAAAACGTGCCGAGGGCCCAAACTGGGTACATATTGGCCGCTAGGCGGCCCACACAGTATTACAAGTTCCCCAGTTGGATGCGTATGCATGTAATGCACTCATTTAGCCATATAGAACATCTATTCACTAGCAGGCGTAGAGAGAATGTTGCGACCACAATACGCGTGTGAAGCGCAGGGGGATTACGAATTTCATATTATATGATCCTTAAGGTGCTGGAAATTCCCCAACCAGCACCACCCGTATGCAATAGATATATCGTACCGGGTCCATTACCATTCGATGTTAGCCTACCTTAGTAGCGGGGGCAAACACACACAAGTCCTTCACAAAATGGCTGCCTGTATTTTTGTTTGATTGGTTGCCAAGCAACCACATGAACCGCGACGGCCCGTGATTGGCCTAGCATCCCTATTTCTTGGCTGCATCACCGCCGGATGGCGAGAGCCGTCCCTGCCCCTCTAAGGCACGACGATTAAGGCCAGCGATCCCGTCTTCTGCCCATTCTATCCTGCGTAGTTGCCCAGGGAGGGCAGGAGCCCCCCTCCACCTTCTGCGCACCTTGGAGCACAGCCCGGAGAGAACCATCGTGCTACAAGAAACAGAAAGCACAGAGATTCTACAATCGTGCCCTGCCGGCAGTTGATGCCCGATGCGAATTACCTTAAAGCACCTTCAGGAATTATCCAGCCGACGCGTGTGGTAAGACCCCCCGCCGGCCATTACCTCACACGAGTCCCTCACAAAATGGCTGCCTGTATTTTTGGTTGCCAAACAACCACACGAGCCGCGACGGCCCGTGATTGGCCCAGCATCCCTATTTCCTGGATGCATCACCGCCGGATAGCGAGAGCCGGCCCTGCCCATCTAAGGCCTGACTATTATGGCCAGCGAGCCTGTCTTCTGCCTGTCCTCGACCGTGTCAATGCTGACAGGAAAGTACCGCCAGCCACAAACATGGACAACTCCCTCAATCTCCTTGTTTCCGAGATTAGTACTTTTATGCCCCATCAGACTTGATACTTGTACACATCATTCCACTTGTCGCCAACTCCTGTTCACGTATTAACGAATCGATCTACCAACCGCGACCCTGACTCTGACTTCCTTTAGGGTGGCCATTCACATCTAGGATTATTGCATACTTGTTTGCCTAACTGTGACGACATACAGCCTTGTAGCAACGTACTATCACGTTATCATTCCCGCTAATTGTAAACTTTTACCTCACCTACAACCTTCTATACAGCAATTGTCTACCTCCCTCCCTAATGTATCTAGCGTTCAGACAACAGACTTGTATATCTTGATATCCACGTACCATACTCATTAGCCTACCCTGATTAACAAATCCCTAAACGTGCTAGATCAGCCCACTCTGTTCTACAATAGCCTGCCCACATCATTCGAGCTTATCTCTGACCTCTACTCACCATGCATATGTTAGACTAGCCTATTTTGATGCCTACCCACAATGCATATGTCAGACTAGCCTATTTTGATGCCTACTCGCAATGCATATGTCAGACTAGCGTATTTTGATGCTTCTGCTCATTTTGTGTTGTTTAATTGCACACTGAACTAGCCTACCGATCACTTTGTGCCCACTGAAATAGCCTATTGCTTATTTTGTGTCATCAAATTGCCCTTTGAACTAGCCTACTGGTTATTGTGTGCCATGTGGAGTGCTCCAACCAATATCAAATTTCCCACACAAACATGCACACCAATATCCACAGCCGTCACACAGTCCGTATACTAACTATACCTAGTCTCCTAGTGTACTGTGACTGGCTCCCTCCCTTTGGTGTACAAGTCCCACCTAACCTGACCAAAATGCCAATATATAGCTTTCCTATCTCCGGCCAACCTGGCTACTCGACCATATCGAGCTCATTCGCAGTTAACCCCTGCTCCTTAAATCTATGAACTCTAGACTCCGTTCCAGACTAACCAAACTTCACGAACCCCTCACGAGATCACTGCCACCGACAAACAAGAGAACAAAACTCCAAACCCGTGAGGAGTCTAACAACTCCAACACTGTCACTATCCCGCTCCACCCGCATACCACCACCAAGCATCATATCGGGCATAAACCTAAGATAGCTGACGCAATACCGACTAGTCCGACTCATGCCATAGCCACAACTGATGCCCACCCACTTAAAGGAGCTCTTATAAATGCTAGGTCCCTGGTTGCCCATGCAACGGATATCTCTGACTTAATACTGGCAGATAACCTGGATTTCTTGGCCATCTCTGAATCATGGTTATATGATGCGGCAGGACCATTGCTCTAGCTAGCTGTCCCAGACGGCCATACAATATTCAGACAGGACCGAGAACACTCGAGGTGGAGGTATTGCCATTATATCTAAAACGAGCCTTGCGCTGAGGCCTGCTCCCCCACAAACTTTGCAATCCTGCGAAGTCCTCACTGTTAAACTCCCTCTAATGAACTCCCAGACCCTCGCCATCCACCTAATCTGCAGACCTCCCAGCCCACTTGGAACGTTTGAGGAGGACATCTACACTCTACTCTGACAACCTGAAAATCACCACTCAACTATTACTACTAGGCGACTTTAACTTAGGATTCAACGATCCGCTAGGTAAGCATGCATTAATCATAGCTAATACTCTGTCCGAACTTGGCCTTTCCCAAAAAATTAACAAACCCACCCACAACAAAGGGAGAACCTTAGAATGGGTGGCTGACTACAACTTCACGGCCAACATAATCTCCATCTCCCCACAACTGTGGACAGACCACTTCCTTGTGTCTTTAACACTGTCCACTGCCAGACCGCTCCCGCTGGTCATACCAGCTGCCCCACCTTGTTTAACAAGGAACAGAAAGAACATTACAGTGGACAAAGGGATCCCTGCCATTCTCCCGACCCTCAACTCACTGCCTGAAAACTTGGATCCAGGCACATTGGTCAATGAATACAATAAAATTATGTTAACTGTACTTGACAAAATTGCTCCACTTAAACTCAGACCCAGCAAGCCAAAATCTCACCAACAAGTGGTTTGCCCCTCATCTAAGGGACTTACGACTCCTAAAGAGGAATGTGAAACTACTTGGAGACTACTCCCTTCAGAAGCCAACAATGCCAAACTAACTAAAATCTCTTCCCAATATGAAAAGGAAATTTGCCTTGCTAAACGTAACTCCTATAACAAATGCATCTCTAACGCCAATTCCAGTATGAAGGAATTATTCACTATATTAAAAGAATTAGTCTCCTATCCCCACGCCTGATATCTGCATCAAAAAGAAAACATGGTGCTCAGAAATTCAACAGGCACTATCTAACAACGTAACCACCCTCCAAAATAAAATAGCAAAAAAAAAGCCTCCCTCGCCATCCCAACAGAATAACTTAGACCCTCCCCCTAGCAAAATATCACCTGACCGTCCAGCCAGATTCCACTTCACTAAAACATCCATACTCGAGGTAGAAAGTCATTCCCTCACTTAAGCCGTCCAATTGTCAGGGCGACTTATGCCCAGCACATATTATAAAAGATGCCACAAGAGATCTTGCCCCTTTTTATATCCAAACCTATCAATACCTCCTTCTCATCTGGTACCATTCCCACTAACCTGAAGCAATCCTGGGTGCTCCCACTGTTAAAGAAGCAAATACTGGATCCATTAATATCCAACAATTACCGTCCTATCACGACGGTACCCTTTCTACTCAAAATACTTGATAAGGTTGCCTATACTTGGATCCAAAAATATTTGGAACACCATAAACTCTTGGGAGCAAGACAATCAGTCTTCCGCCCCTTACATGGGACAGAAACCACACTTATCGACTTGAAAACTCAGGTTGATGAACTAAGAGACAAAGGCAAAACAGCCCTCCTCCTACTGCTTGAGCTATCGGCCGCATTCGACCTCATGGACCACGAGGTCTTATGCGGCCACCTGGACTCTGCTTCCAACTTCTTCACTGAGGCCATTACCTGGATAGAATCATTCCCGAGTGACAGAACCATGAGGGTCTTCTCCACTTCAGCAGCGGCTGCCCTATTCTGATCACATGCGGTGTCCCCCAGGGCTTGTGTGTCTCCCCTACTTTATACAATGTATTTACCAAGCCCATGTTCGATGGTCTGGACCTTCTGGGTATCACCTATACTAACTATGCAGATGATACTCAGATTCTCCTCCCACTTTCCGGTGATTACGACACGGATTTGGGGTTGGTGAATAGAGTGCATCTCATCATCCAGGCATGGATGGCCACCCATGGTCAATGCCTGAATGATGACAAGACTGAGCTTATCATCCTGGGCACCCACATCACCCTTAAGAAACTAGGCCAGGAGTACTCATCCTTCACAATTGACGGTAACGCCATCAAGGTGGCCAAGGAGGTAAAGACCCTTGGTTTCTACCTTGACTCCACCCTCTCCTTCGACAAACAAAATAATTCAATGGCCTCCGCCACTGCCTACACTTGTAAGCTCATTAGGACTGGCAAACCCTTTTTGACGAATGACCATTGCATGATTCTGGCCAGAGCCCTAATACTCTCCATGCTAGATTATTGCAACGCCCTCTACTTCGGCGCCAATAAATCTATTATTCAGAGGATACAAATCCTCCAAAACAACGCCATAAGAGCTGCACTTGGTGTGACCAGAAGATGGCACATTTCAGCGACTAGATGCCAAAACAATTGGCTCTCGACCCATAATAAAATCCTTCTAAAAACTGCATCACTCACTCGCAAAGCACTAAACAATGCTGCCCGAGCTATATCACGGATAGACTACGTAGGAGAACTTCCACCAGACCTTCGAGACTGGGTAACGCCAACTGCCTCCCCATTCCCAGATTCAAGCTTGCTAAGGCAGGTGGTAGTAGCTTTCCTGTAAAAGCTGCCCAACTCTGGAACTCTCTGCCACACCCCGTTAGAGAAGATCAACCCTACCTAAATTTTAAACGCAACTACATTAACCTTCTCAAATCTACTGACCTGGCCTGCCTGCCTTGCTTTTTACATCTCGGTAATGTATCTGTATTTCTGATGTTTGTTAATATGCTTAGAATCACATGCTGTGCATAGTCCGACATCCAGTGTTCACTGCGTAGTATTGCATTTTGTTTTTCGTAGTCGAAAAGGGGACGTCGACAAGGCGTGTCTGTAACACTATCCCTATAGTGACGTGCAGTGTACCCACAACCCCTCGCTCGTCGAGGTCCCTCATGTTTTTTTCCGCCCAGTTATTGGTCGCCTTTATGCAGAGCTCCTCGAGAGACATTGCGAAATAATTTCCTCGACCCTTGGTCGTTTATTATTATTAACTATCACATAGATCCCTCCCTCGACGTAGCTGCCAAGCTGTTCTCCGCCGAGCAAGATCTTCGAAGGAGGGACGAGCGGAGGAGATCCTTCGGCGCTGCCGAACACGTGGCCTGGCCTCGCCGGCCTAACACAGTAGGGAGAGTGGGGTTGTTGGTCATTTCTTTGTTTCACTCTGAGAATGCCTTCCTCTTTCCCCTCCCTCTCGTTCGAGGTCGTAATCACATTTCATGCCCTCAGCTATGGAGAGGACGCCCTTTAGGTTTTGCCCGCGTTGCAAGGGCAAGTTTACCTGGAAGGACAAGCATAAACGGTGTAACCGTTGCTTGCCCCTTGATCACAGAGGACGGCTGTGCGGCCTGTAAGTTACTTAAACCCAAAACTTTAAAGGACCGCAGGGTCAAAAGGTGGGAAGCCTATGCGATGTCTAGGTCTGACTCCTCGCCAGCTGCCACTGCCGCCGAATGTGATGAGGACAGTGATTACACGGCCTCCGCAACAGAGGTTGTAGACCTCTCGAAGGAGCGTTCCCGCTCCTCGTCCGTCCTCTGGCCCGAAAAGCCCGGTTCACGCCCCGCTTATGGGGATGAACACCCCGGCGACAAGGACGAACACAGAAAAACACATAAGCACATACCCCACTGCACGCATTCGTCGAAGTCGAAGGCAGCCATAGCATCAACGGAGGCGTCGGGTCCACCGGCGTCTTCCGCCGACCGTAAGGGTCGCAAGCCCTCCCCGCCAGTGCTTCTGCGACCGGCGACTGGGCTTTCTGTAAATAAGGGCGCTAACCCCAAATCCTCAGGCGACGCGCCTCGCAAGAGTGCGTACGTTGCCAGTAAAGACTCGGCATTGCTTAGCGCAACGGTGAGCTCGACAGAGAAGCTGATCGCCGAGAGCCTCGAGTGTATAGCTTCTAAAGACGGCCAGAGACGGACGGCGGGTGACATGTCGAAAACCGCTCACAAGGCCAAAGAAACGCCGAGGACGCCGGAGGGTAGGCTGGGACAGCTCCCACAGTCAACAGAAGACCCTAGCCAGCGAGAAGGTTTCTCAGAAGGCGAAGGGAACCTATCTTCGACGCTATGGGACAGAACTAAGCAACTACAGGGAGAGGAAACTCCCTTTTCACTCCCAGACCACTCTGGCCTACCTTACTGGACTGTAGAGAGGTTCCAGTCATGTATGGACAAGTTAGACCGATTCATGGCCATCCCAGAAAATAGGACACCCAAGAGGCCAAGGGAGGTACTCCAGGAGGGGCCATGGGCTAAATGCCCGAAGCTCTTTACCCCCCTACAGGAAGACATGAACTCTTACGACCTCACTGAAGAGGACTCTCACTTCCAGGAAGAGGATGAGTTTGTGAATAATGAAGACCAACAAGAGAAAGAAGGTTTTCATGATGACACTAACACAGGTGAGGAGGGCTACGAGGAGTACCCAGGTGAAGGTGGCTCAAAGCCCTGGTAGTCGCCATCAGGGTCTACAGACCGCGACATTATAGACATTTCTTCTCCTCAGACCACACCGGTCAGGAACCCATCTCCAGTAGACGATCAGCCCACCTTCAATGCGCTACTGAGGAAGGCAGCAGCGCATTTTAAAGTTGAAACTGGGGAGGTCACCCCAGATACTGATTTCGGCGAAAGGATTATTAAAGAATAACCTCCCACTTGTCAAACTATTCCTTTCCTCGCCTCGGTTAAGAGATGACTCACCCCATCGCTGTCCACCCCCGTGCTGGTAAGGGGGGTCAATCCAAGAATCGAGAAATTGTTCTCACCCTCTGTCAGACCCATTATATATCAGGGGTCACTCAGTCCCGGACTCCTTAGTGGTGACTAACACAAGGAAGAGGGCTGTGGTTCCACTGTCAACCAGCGAGGCACCCCCAGATAAAGAAGGGAAAAAGCTTTATGCCTTGGGCAAAAGAATTTCCGCCTCGGCAGCGTTTTCAATTAGGATTGCCAATAATAATACATTGTTGGCAAGCTATGCTGATGCTCAATGGGGAAAGCTTAAGCAGGACATCGAAGCAGCCCCTGAACCTCTAAGAACTCGTTTATTGACTTCAGTTACAGAAGGAGCTCTGGTCACCCAGAGCATCATTAAGAACACTCTTGATGGGGCAGAAACTGCTGGCCGTTCTTTGGTGCAGGGAATTCTGCTGAAGCATCACGTCTGGCTTCGCAATTCCTGTTTCAAGGCAGAAACGCAGGCGTCACTCATTAATAAGCCAATAGAAGAGTCAAATCTCTTTGGAAGGGCAGTGGACGACGCACTGGAAAATGCGAAGAAAGAATTCAACACCATAAAGACCTTAGACCAAATCTCAAAGCCTCCAAACAGGCAGGGATTTGGGAACAAGTGTTTTTTTTTTTCGTGGCCAACGCCAACAGCAGCAGCAGCAACAGCATTACACTGCGGGCAACTGGCCCTCTAATCAGGGTACCGGTAACCAGTATAACCAAAGAGGACAACACTGTGGCAGAGGCTGGGGCTCCAGCCCCAGAGGCACCCCAGCAAGTAACACCAAATGACCCGAAGGTTCGGGTCCCCTCCCATGCGTCTCCGGTTGGGGGCCGGATAACATCGTTCCTATCAGCATGGGAGGGAATAACATCAGACCGGTGGGTATTGTCAACCATAGCCCACGGGTACTGTATAGAGTTCAATCGGTCCCCCACCTACAGACCTCCAAGGGGATGACACCTGTCACCAGAACACCTCGTGATCCTCCTGCAAGAAGTAGAACAGCTGCTACAGAAAGGAGCAATAGACGTTGTGCCCCTATCTCAGGTAATGGAAGGTATTTATTCAGTGTACTTCCTTGGACCCCAAAAAGGACCTAACCATGCGCCCTGTACTAGATCTGCGCCCAGCGAACAAATTCGTAAAACCACAAAAATGTTGTATGTTAACATTACAGGAGGTAATAACCCTGCTATCTCAGGGGGACTACATGACCACACTAGACATTAAAGATGCATACTTTCATATTTTGATGTTGCCAGCACACAGAAAATACCTCAGGTTCATGATAGAGGGCAAACACTACCAGTTCAGAGTGCTACCCTTTGGCATAGCGTCTGTACCAAGGGTATTCACAAAGGTACTGGCAGTGGCAGCAGCCCACCTGCGCAGGTTGTCCATACCGGTATACCCTTACCTCGACGATTGGCTCATAACAGGGGAGTCCTACGAGACCTGCTTCTTAAACACCCAGAAGACAGTAGACCTTTTGTTCCAACTGGGCTTCTCCATCAACGAGAAGAAGTCCAGCTTAGATCCCAGCCAAATCAAACAATTCCTAGGGGCTCTAATTCGAACAAAGGACGGCCTCGTCTTCCCCTCCAACGAGAGGGTCCAAAATATGCTGTTTCAGATCCCTCAATATGTGGCCGGTCGAGAGGTGACGGTACGGAAAGCAATGCGCTTGCTAGTAATGATGGCGTCATGTATTTATTTGGTACCTCGTGCGCCTGCGCCCAATGCAAGAGTGGCTCAACAGCCAGTGGTGTCAGGCCAGCGGACAATGGGACGATCTAGTGGTGGTCTCGCAGGCCTTGGTTCTCTCGCTACGGTGGTGGTCGAAGGAAAACCTGGTAATAGGGAAACCATTTGCCACCCCCGCAGTGGAAGCCACTCTAACGACAGACGCATCCCTCACAGGATGGGGGGCTCACCTATCCCATCAGACTGCTCACAGAGTTTGGACTCCGAGCGTAGCTTCCAAGCACATAAACTTATTAGACCTACTTGCGGTGTTCAAGTCACTAAAAGCCTTCCAGACACACCTACAAGGGAAGAGAGTGATGGTCCTCACGGACAGCACCACAGCCATGTACTACCTCAACAAGCAAGGGGGCACTCACTCTCCAGGACTGTCCAAGCTGTCCCAGAACATCTGGAAGTGGGCTCTCAGACACAACATGTTCCTATTGTCACAACATTGTACCAGGGGAACTCAATCTGCTAGCAGACAAACTCAGCAGAGACTTCCCTCTGCCCTCAAAGTACGAATGGCGGTTACACGAAGACATAGTCTTCGACGTCTTCACACATTGGGGCTTCCCAGAAATAGACCTGTTCGCAACTCTGGAGAACTCACAATGCCTAGATTACGCCTCCAGATACCCACAGAACCGCTCCAGGGGGAACGGTCTCTGGATACCATGCTCAGGGAAATTTGTTTATGCTCCCCCCCCCCCCCCCCCGACTCCTCTGCTGAACAAGATAGTGCACAAGATGCACCAGGAACCAGTCACCTTGATACTGATAGCCCCGATGTGGGCTCGCCAACCATGGTTTGCGCACCTGATGGAGATGTCCTTGTCCCCACCAGTGAAACTACCCTGCCCGTACAACTTGCTGTCACAGGACAAGGGCAAGACACTACACCCATGCCCACAGAACATGAACTTTGCAGCCTGGCTCCTGAGGCCATAGAATTTGGCCATTTACAACTCCCTCAGAGATGCATGGACATTCTCAGAGAAGCAAGGAAACCCAACACTCGCCACTGCTATTCTAGCAAGTGGAAGAGATTTGTCATCTGGTGTAGAGATAAGAGCATCAACCCAGTCCACTGCTCTCCCACACAAATTGTCCTTTACCTGACCCATTTACTGGACTCAGGTCTAGTGTTCAATTCTATTGAAGTCCATCAAGCGGCACTTTCTGCATACACCACCTCTCAGCTTAAGGTGTCATGGTGGAAAGTCCCAGTTATCAAAGCCTTCATGGAGGGGGTAAAGAGAATACACCCTCCGATAGCAAACCCAGCTCCCGGCTGGGACCTGAATGTGGTACTTACCAGGCTCATGGGCTCATCCTTTGAACCCATGCACAAGGCAACTCTTAAGGACCTCACTCTTAAAGGAATGGTTCGCCCAAAATGTTTTATTTCAAAAATAGATAGGCAACATAAAAAAAAAACGATTGGCGTTTTTTTTTTCCGAAGTCCCTATGTAAAATTTTGAGCAATTCAAGCTCAAAATTTTTAAAAGCAAGCACATGGGCGCATCCATTTTGTGAAATGGCTGCCCGCCTGTGCTGGCTTTTGCGGCACTAATGAAGGAAAAGCCAGCCAGCTGTAGTAAACAAAAGCTACCACTGGGTGGCTTTTCCTTCATTGGTGCCGGGACTTGGAGGACGCGGACCGGAGACTATAGGCAGAAAAGCTGCAGCTGCATCTCGGTAAGTGCCATTTTTTTGATAACCTAAACACAGCTAGTGTTTATTTTTTTCAGGGCTGTAGGAGCCCGGAAAACTTAGAAATAAAACCGCAGCTTTAAAAACTTTGTATTTATGTTTGCGGCCGTTTCAAAAGTGACCGCAAACATAAATACAAAGTTATTGTGTTTGAAAACGCTGCGGTTTTTCTTTCTAAGTTTCTCAGGCTCCTCTGAGCCTGAGAAACTTAGAAAGAAAAACCACATTGTTTTCAAACACAACAGCGTTGTGTTTCTGCCTAAATCTGCTTTCCCATTTGGGGCTTTAGGGCTCCCCATGGGGAGCCCTAGAGACCCAAATGGGAAAGCAGATTTAGGCAGAAAAACAGCGGCATGTAAACACAACTGTGTTCAAGCCAAGAGCACACTACTCGAGGCACTGGGGCATCCATAGCATTCATTGTAAACGTTCCCCTTGAGTCCATTTGCAAAGCGGCAACCTGGAGTTCTGTACACACGTTTACAAAACACTAATGTCTAGATGCTCACTCTAGATCTGATTCCCAGGTGGGACAAGCAGTATTAAGACGTCTGCTCTCTACTGTTCCTTCTCACAACCCACCTCCAACTCCGGGTACTGCTCGCTAGTCTATGCACAGCATGTGATTTCTAAGCAGATTAACAAACCTCAGAAGACAATGCATTACTTACCGTAAAAGCATTTCTGATGGTTGCATCTGCTTAGATTCACATGCGCCCACCCTTCCTCCCGGCTCGGATGGAAGGAACATGGACATCTTTTTACATCTCTCTCTTTTTATGTACTCACTCACGTATAGAAGGCTCCCTCAGGGCAGAAAAAATACAAACGGAGGGACCTCGACGCGTGAGGGGTTGTGGGTACACTGCACGTCACTATAGGGATTGTGTTACAGACACGCCTTGTCGACGTCCCCTTTTCGACTACAAAAAACAAAATGCAATACTCCGCAGTGACCACTGGATGTCGGACTATGCACAGCATGTGAATCTAAGCAGATACAGCCATCAGAAGTGCTTTTACGGTAAGTAATGCATTGTCATTCTTCAAAGTATGTCCTGCCACATGCCTGCTGTACATATGCTTATATTATGTATATTGCCTATACATATGTTTCTTTCCTGCTTATTTCCTGTAACTTTGTAACCTAAGCCTTGCATTTTCGGTAACTGTTGCCCCCCGATACCCCTGGGTCTGGCGCTCATGAGAAATGAATAAACAAACAAAGACCATACTTATTCCCAAACGGTGCCCGTCAAGCACCTCCATAGTGGAGATTGATAGTCAGACAGCTGTTCTCCATATTATCTCGTTACGCGCTTCAAGGACCGCTGGAATATACTAACGTCTAACGTTTGAAACTGTTTGAACTGTAATCACAGAACAAAGCACATCAATCTTACCGAGCAGCGCGCAGAGGGATCCAAGCCGACCGCCTACTGACATGCAGCTCGGATTTCGCAATGTTTGTACGGTAGCCATGGCACCCATGAGCATGCGCGTAGGCGCCATGGTGTCCTAACACCATCTTGGTGTATGCCGAAAATACTTCAAGTTTCCTAGGTGATCATTGTTATGTGCGTGAAATACCAACACCCAAACAATCAGGACGAGTGCCTGTATTTGGTGTGCATTCGATGTAGTATTAGTAAACCATCTATCTGTGTTGAAGAGGGGAGGTACAGTATCAAAGAGGCCCACTGCGGTCTGTACAGGATAGAACCAAGTCTGTGACCGCAAAAACGTACTCGCCGAGTTGTAGTAACAGTCAATTGGAATCTCAATTTGCAGTATGGACTGCATATTGGTACTGGACACAACCACAAGTTAGTGAATCTCAGCCCAACTTCACTAGTGGATGGTTTCGGGGCACATCCCCAGAAAAAGTTCAGCGGGCTGCCCCCTGCCTGCAAGTACTTATTAGCTACGGGGTGGGGCTATTGCGCTGTTATCCGCGCGCAGCCCCATTCGCACTTAGCATATGGGATGGTCTATAGGTGTTTGCACTCGAACCCGGGGCAGAGGTCCTGTGCTTGGTGCCTGTGTAAAGTGTATATCATCGTATCTTCAAGATTTTGAAATCACATGCTCAGAAACATCATGTAGCCCCAATCTCCTGCAAAAGGTGTTCGATGCATGATACATGTCGTCATATCTTCAACACATTCAAATAGCATGCTCAGATTCATGTCTTTCCCACCTGAATGATTGCTTTTTCAGGTTTGCTTCCCAGAGCTGATTTCAGCCCACCTGCATCACACTTAAACTGCTGCGTAGCTTGGGCTTCTCCCTCCGTTTTGACAAGTGCCAGGTCATGCCCTTTTAGTGGCTCTGGTTCAGTGGGGCAGTTCTGGGCATACCCTCGAAAGGAGCCTTTTATCGTGAGGCCCATGTGATGGACAGCTTTCATATGGGGCAGACCTTCCAGTCAGAGTCTTTTCTGTGCGTTCTGTGTTTCGTGGCCGAATGATATTTTGTGGCACCATAGGCTCAGTCGCACACAAGATCGCTCTAGCGGCTTCTTTGCTGTCAATGATCATTTTTCATGGCTTCGACAGACCACTCAGTGAGGTCACATGACCTGCAGTATTTGACCACAGTCACATAGAGCGGCGGGACTCCCCTTTTGTCCCCCAGCTCCTCTTTTGTCCCCCTGCTCCTCTTCTTTTGTCCCCTGCCAGTTACTGTATTCAAGGTTTATGTTTAACCCTTGACTAGCTTCCCTGATAGTTCGACTTGGTAGTCCCAGATTAGGCTCCTTCGATTCATAGTGGGACTGTAAAACATAACCTTTACACACAAGCTTCCACACGTCAAGGAAATCCTTCCACACATTTCAGATATCGAAGTATACCACTGCGCACAAAAACTGCACTGAGCAATTTTTCCTCAAGTTGTAGGTATGCTAGAATAGCCCTCCTTTTTTCAGCTCTTATAATATGAGCCAACAGCACTGAGTTTAAATGCAGCCAATCTATAACATATACCACACTCTCCACTATCTCTCCTGCAATCTTAATATCTGATCTTCATATTTACCTTATCCCGCTTTTGTCTCTGCCCTCACACCTCGCTTTTCCTCCCTAATCCACAGTCTGAATACTCCAAGCGGGGCACATGCGTCATGCAGGGGCACATTCTCCACTTTCAGCACAATCGTCTGCACAGACCACAACTGTGGACATTTTCAGCATAGACATTTATTTTATTTATTTCATTTGTTGATGGTGCCCAGACACGAGGTATCACTGCTCTAATACATACTTAGTAGCAGGTGATGAAATACAATATTCATGGCATGTTTAGCAGCAGAAAAAGTTTTATACATGTTTGTTAAACAGTCTAATTTTCACTTTTTTCTAAAAACCATGTAGGATGGCTCATTTTGGATGCAGGGAGGAAGGGCTTTGCAGAGCGTGGGGGCTATGACCATGAAGTTGTCTCCCCTGGCTCTTTTTCTGGTTTATCTCTGGCGAGGCTAGTGCCCTGGTTGGGGATGAGCGCAAGCAAAGTGGTTTGGCACTTTTGATGCGTTGGTCCAGGTAGGTGAGTGCAGTTTTGTGCAAACATCTATGAGTAATGGATAGGATTTTGAACTCCATACAGGCTTTGTCTATTAGATTATTTTACAATGCTCTGGCCCCACACCCTGGGGTTGAATAAGCTCAACTACTTGTGAAACAGTCCCAACTCTGAGTAACTTGTAGGTTTTAGTTTTCAGTTGGATGTATCTGACATGAAGCGCTATATGAAAATGGTATTTCTCAACCCTTTTGTTACTTCTGAGTTTAGTTTGAGCCTATGCAACAGATAAATTGCTCTTTTGTTAAAATGGGCTAGTATTGATATTTGCTGTCAAAATAATTGATCTTGTAGAGGGGTTGTTGGGCTAGATAAATATTTGTATTTCCTTTTTGGTAGCTTGTTTCATAAAATATCTAGCTTTTGCTGACTGACTTCTACAAAGATCTCCCTGAAAGCTGAAACTCTTTTGTATGATCCCTGGTAACCCATATGGCTACTTGGTCCCAGAGCCCCCCTTTTTCTCCTTGGGTGAATTTACTCACCCACAAAGTCTGTTGGAGAGCTATACATTTTACTTTGGGTGCACCACCCATGCAGTCATTTTCTTCCTCACTGGTAGTGTGAGAAACCAGAGGGTGTCTCTCCTGCTAGTCCCCGGGGATCTCTCTCTCAGGTGGCCAGGGCGTGGCAATCGCCTTTGGCTCCAGACCCTGTGGGTGGACCAGTGAGGTAGGGTCCACTTGGGTGAGGGGACTTCGATGAGTGGGGGTGAGACAGCCGATGGTGGGACGCAGTATTCCCTCTCTTTTTGTTAATCTACCGCATCCTATATTGTATGATTTTCCCCAACTCTCCCCCCCCCCCCCCCACATCACCCATCACCCACCCCCCTTCTGCTTTTTACACAAACACTGGGCCGAGAAAGAGGGTGACTGAGAGTAACCAGACTAACTCTCTCACACCGTACTGGGCATGTCCCGTTAATCGTGTCAGGCAAAGTCAGGCACTTTACACTAAGTGCATACACCTGATAACAATTAGCTCTCCTCACACGCATAAAAGGCAATACCTAAAGACCCACTCGGAGCAAGGTGGAACACGAGCTGAAGCAGAGCAAGGGACAAGAACAGCTGGCAGAAAACCCAAAGTGTTCCCTACTGGAGGTCTTTGCCTCCGACAGACCGTGAAAGACTCGTATAGAAGGCTTGATACCACAAATGAAGATTGCATTGTGTCTCAAGGACGCAAGTGACCCTCCTGGGTGATCGGCAGCGTTGGGGAGGCGAGGCCAAGCATGTGGTACTAACCTTGACTCATGAATTGGAAGTAGCAAAAAAAGAAAGAAGCGCACACAGCCGGTGAGGTGGCAAGCGACCTGATAGACCGGTGTGTGTTAAAGCGAATGAAGTAGCAACATTATATAACAAGTGAAGGCTGCTTGCGTGTGAATGACACTCGAAGAAAGGCAGGCGCGTGAATTAACTTTTCCCGGGCGAGATCATCGATACTAAGTAACCGAGTGGTCCAGTGAAAGGAAGTATCCCATTCGAAAGACTCTGTGATGGGTACATTGTCTTAAGTTATAAAGCAAACAAACAGTAAAAGTGAACTTTGAGTTGAAGTGGTCCTGCGGTGGTCTGTAAAGAGAGCCATGCACATTCGACAATCTTCGACATCTGAAACGGGTCCCAGCCCGATTGAGGGAGACCTGAAGTACAATAAGCTTGGGGCAGGGAGCCCCCCTGCAAGTTTGTGTTGAACTGTGTACTATAAGGTCTGAGCCCGGCAGAGGGGCACCTTTGTGAACTTTACTTTGGAATACAATTGTTTTTTTTTTTTTATTTCAAACCGTTGTTTTAGTTCCATCAACAAACTTTTACAACTTTTCTTGTTATAATACAGTTGAAAGAGATTTTTTTTTGTTTCATTTCTGCAATTTAACATATCTTATAAAAATATATTTTCTGATTGACAGTAATAAAAGTACATTTTTATGAATCACCTCTAAAATATCGATGTGGCAATTTGTTTTCTTTGATATACTATTCCATTTAGGTAATAGGCACGAGTTATACACCTTTAAGTCAGGACAATAGGTCAACGTGATGCATTTCTAATCCATCATAATAACGCCATTTCAACAACTTCTCATCTACCTATTTTTTACAAGAGTTCCAGCGGTAGACAACACAATATGATGTAACTTCATTGTCACACTTGCAATTAAATTCGAAATTACAATATTAATTTCAACCAACAGTAAAGGAATTCAGATTCTAGGAGGGATTATGAATAGGAAAAATCAATTTACCAAGGATTAACATACCATATTCTAACAGTAGCTCCAATGTGCTTTATAGATCAGCTAAGTGCCATTATTTTCTTATTAGCCTCAGCAGGTAGGCTGCTCGTCATTCTTGTGAGACATCTTCTCAAGTTCATTGTTTATAATTGCTAGCAGTCTGCACAGTGCTAATATAAAGCTCGTGCGAGTCCCCCACATGCAAGCTAACCAAAGCCATTCCCTGCTTGCCTCAGTTAATATACAGTCGATTGCAATTGTTTATGCACGTGTTGCCTCAAAATATGTACAAAATATAACCAGATGTTTCAAGGTTTCTTGAATCGAACCATTCCTGCAGAACCTACATCCTAACTGCGCTTATACTTTCCAGTGCAGTTTCCAACCACTGATTCTTTCTAGCGTAAGAGATTGGTTCATTTTAAATCGCAAATAAGTTTCCCTAGCCTTATCACAGGGAAACTGGATTACGTAGGGTTTGTGGGGCCGTCTTGAAGAGCAAAAACGAACTGCTTCCTTGTAGCCTTCAAGACCTGCCATTCCTGCTAGCGTTTTACACCAGTCATTTTCTAGGATACGATGTTTTACATGATTAGGTCTAAATTCGAGATCAGCTGGTACAAGTGCAATTTCGTCCAATAAATGAAGCATTTGTGTATAATAGATCGTGATGGAAGATTGTTCAGACTCGACCATGAGTTGGCCCAAATCTTCATAAAGACAATTTGCAGGTGGGTATAACATTCTGGCAAAATTAGCTAGTAAACGCCAATTATGGCGTGCGGATAAGGCAGTAATACCAAGTTCCTGCCTTATTACAATATTTGGTGTGGATTTAGCCAACCTCAAAACCCCCTTCCACATGCACCCTTGCAGTTGGTCATGGTAGGTGTTAATGTTTGCCAGGCACATATCTAAAGCAAAAAGGATAACGGACTCTACTTTTAGGATCTAAAATTGCATAAGTGGCATCAATGAAAATTTACAAAACTTTAGATATACCATCCGCATTTGCGTGACAAGAGGGGCAGCTTTTTTTTGTAATATCTCCCTCCACATTGCTAGAGATTGGGAGTCAGTTATGGTATACCCAAGATAGCGAATTTGAGGAACTATGGTTAGGGGAAAATTCTCAATTCTCCAATTTCGGTTGATGTTCTTTCTCTTGCGATTCCTAAATACTACTATATTGGATTTTTCCACATTGCGTTTCAGATTATGAGTTAAACAGTAGGATGCGAATAAATCCAATTTGGTCTGCATGCCCTTGGGTGTACGATCAAATATTATAATATCATCCGCAAAAGCTAGCCATTGTATTTTGAGATATCCAAGCCTTGCTGGATAGGAGATCTGGGTTTTCCAAATATCATTGATGCCACATAAATAAAGATTGAAAAGGGTGGCTGCTAAATTACATCCTTGCTTGACACCAAGGGCGATCTTTATTGGATGTGTTGTAGCACCTTAGTTATTTACCCTTACCAAATAGGTGGTATTTGTGTGGAGCTTGGATATTAATTGTATGATGTATTGTGGTATGTTCATAGCAGCCATTTTTTTCCATAAAAGTGATCGTACAACTGAGTCGAAGGCGCATGTGAGGTCTATCGATGCCATGTATAGTGGGCCAGAATCCTTAAGTTTATGTTTAGCTAATAAATGCGCCATAATTGTAGCATTTAAAGGGGTCCCCATTCCTGCACGGAAACCAATCTGATATTTAGACAGGATCTTAAGGTTCCTAATGACTGTTTGTAATTCCCCCAAAAGCAAACTTGCAAACACTTTAGCAGCTGTGTCAATTAGCGCTATTGGACGAAAATTGCATGGCTGAGACCTCACTCCTTTTTTATAAATTGGAACAATGATGGAATTTAGCCATGACGGTGGGGTATACACAGTTGTCAACATGTTATCAAACAGTTTTTTGAAAATACCTGCCCACAAAGCTGGATGGCGTTTAAGAACGCAAGGCGGAATCCCATCTGGGCCTGCTGCTTTTGAGTATTTCAGGGCAATTATTGCAGCTTCAATGCTCAAAATATCCCAGAGTGAAAAGGAGGGTAATGCTAAACAGGTCCATTTTTATAAACGATTTCTACAAATGCAGATGGGAGGGCAAACTTTTTTTCGAAGTAATTTCTCCAAGCTTGCGCAGAGATGGATGAAGATTGATCAGAGGAAAGTACAGTAGTACCTGCCCTAAGCAAACTCCAAGTGGCACGCCTGTCCCTGTGGCACAATGTGCTAAACATTTTCTGATTCTCCTGATTATACATAAAATGTCTGTGATCTCTACATTTATTCCGATAAGTGTTCAGAATACTTTTTTTCTCTGCTAGGTAAACCTCCCATGTGGGAGCGGTTTTAAGAATACTCCGCAAGGCCGCCCTTTTTAGTCTTTTTGCTTCATGAATAAAATTCAGGGCCATCGGCGATGATCTTACTTCGGGAAGCGATACATGCACTTGGAGAGATTGAATTACCTCTGTTATTATGCTAGATATCACAGTAATCTCCTCAATAGGATTGTTAGAATAGAAGTCAGAACTGTGGTGCAGTGTTAAACGTGCAGAAACCATGTCATTCACCTTATTACAAAGTTTAGTGGCCCAGCGAATTGACAGGCCAGGACGGTCCCCTTCTATGAGCCCTTGCTGGGGGTCGATGTGCAGGTGCATCATGTCAGAATGAAGATTTAGATGGATCATGTAATGGTCACTAAGGCCGGCATCATGTATTGCTAGGTTGTCGGAATACGATTGCAAACCTTGTGATATAGCGAAGTAGTCAATACATGTCGATCTATCCCCTCTTCTCCAGGTGTAACACCAGTCACTAGTACAAAACGGAATAATGTCAAGTTCCCAGGATTTTAAGTATTCTTGCCACAATCTGCCTCTATGCCATGTTTGGTAGGTATTCCCAGAACTCAACGGGGTAGAGTTACTTTTCATACAATAAGCATTGAAGTCCCCTCCTTATACAATATCACAAGCAGGATGCCGAACCAAGATGTCATCAAATAAGGTATTGAGCTCTTGAAATGCACATGTTTGGTTGATCGTATTAGGGTTGTGATATAAAGACACCAGGAGAATAGGAGTCAGCCGAGAGCCCTTGAGCAGGATTAGTACAGCCATCATTACAGTTGCTTTGAAAACATCAAGTACCAATATATTTAGATTTGTATTCAAGGCTATCGCCAACCCCCCATACGGCCGACCACATGTGCCTTGTTTCGCATGAGTTTGAATAACATTGAAACCGGGCAACACGAGATCGTATGTGCACATAGTTTCTTGACATAGCATAATATCACACTCCAATCCTACATGCGGCTTACTAAACCATAGCTTCAGATTGCTGTACCCGCATGAATTCCAAGATAGGCTCGAGAGAGATGCAGGCTACCTACTGGGGAATGCTAGACATAGCTGAGTTTCGAGTATTAGATAGATTTACAAGTTGTGCAATCACTTCCGCATTAATGCCGCTCTTAGAATCAACAGTGTCCGACTTTGGCAATTCCGCCGGACCAGGCGCCAAAGGCGTTTCATTAAATGAAATCGCATCATCGATGGAATCGAACGGATACAGCATTAGGCCAATAAAACGTAACTCATCCATGTATTGCAGGAGTAGGTTGGTGATAATGGCCGATTGCACCTTACATACCATGCGATGGTTTTGCATGGGTGGCAGGGTTATCCATTCGATATCATTCGAGTGCAACGTACGCAAACCAGGTATACGGTTGAAGGCTTGCATCAAGGCAGAGCGGTTAAGTCGCTTTATGCCATTCTTTAATGATATGATTTCCCATCCTAGGATAGTAGTGGATTGTTTTGTGGCTTCCCCGAGTTCTTCAGGGTGAGCCACAACCCGTTCTGGCACGGACTCCTGCTGCTTTTGCTTACCACCTACTCCCAATTTGTTGAACATAGGTGAGGATTTCTTCAGTCTCTCGATCATTGCAGGGATTAAGTGACTCGATGTCATCGTCACCTTCTATGGTCACACCAGTGATCGCCATCTCGGTCACCGTCCCCCCAATGATCGAGGGGGACACAACTACCTTACCTATTTGGGTTGTTTTGTTATAAATAGGTTTAAAGAAGTTAGGTAGTTGCGTCTGAGATGAGGGATGTCCTAGCTCCTCATTCCCAGAACGGGGTATTTGGAGGTGCACTTTTTTTGTTTGTTTAGTTACAATTATTTCGTCGGTGTCCAAGTCATTTGCAAGACTTTTCCGTCCAGCAGACTTGCTCAGTGACTTCACTGCACTCTTGTTCTCAATTTTTATTTTGGTTTTTTCATTCGATTTTGTGGGAGGAATTAATTCATCTTGGCACATCTTTGCCGTTTTTTTCCGGTCAGCTTTCCTTTTTAAAGCACGGAAGAATAGCCCTTTTTCCTTCCTTGATATAAAGGACCGCTCGGGTAGTTGCGGGGGACTATTCTCATCAATAGATTGCCTGATATCAGGGGCAGAAGTGAAGTTATCAAGATAGGAGTCAGTTTGGCTGGTGGTTTCAAACAGTTTAGTTAGTACAGAGGGGCTGTCCGGATGGAGTTCCTGTCCTCCCTCCAAGCAGGAATGAGACGGGCCCGCTTTTTCCTCCATCTGGCTGGGTTGCAGGAAAAATAGGAGCTGTTCCAGCTTTTCCGAATGGATTGCTACTTCCGTACATAGTTGTGCGTGCGAGAGAATGTTACATGTGGTAGGTGGTCTTGGGGCTGCCAGGGTATGTGCAAAGGATTGCGGGAATGCATAAGTGAGTGTGGGGACATTCATAATAGTAGATTCATTCACTGGAATTTCTAACACATCTGTTTGGGTCGAGACCGAGCTGGTTAATAGCTTGTCTTTTCTCTGTGGTTTATGTCCGTCCCGACCCAGTCTAAGACTGTCTGCAAAAATCAAACCCTCTAGTTTATTTATTTTTAATAGGATTTCTGTAAGTGCGGTTTTGCAATCCCTCAATTCATAGTGCGTGTACTCATGGCCACGATCCAACAAGTTAAGTATTCTTGTTAGTACCGGATAAGATGCTTCCAGAGATTGCATGTCAGCTGTGGGTTCCAGCATGTCAAAGCCCAATGGATGATTCGATGCCTTTTTGGGGGGGAAAAACAGGGGATTGGTTGCTCAGATATTAATACCAGGTACAACCCGGGTAAGGGAAGGTGGCCGAGCAGGTGAAGACGGCCACGAACTAGAAGCAGGTGAGGGGACAGACTGGTGTACATTAGAAAGGGGTGTTGGCGAGCTATTTACACCCTCCATATGTATGGGGTCTTTGCAGTGAATGTGAACATCAGCTCTTTTGGAACTTGGAAAGGTAACTGGTGTTGAAGGACCCACCGATAACCTTACCCGTTTCTCCAGGGCAGCATGTACCACCGGCGCTGATATGGAGTTGTCAGAGGGGGAGGAAGGAGTAGCGTCAATGGAATGCACGGGCTCATGGACTACAGTGTCCATGAGCATACTCAAGAAGCTTTTACGGTCAGGTTTGGGTAAGGGTTTCCTAGGCGGGAATTTGCAACCAGCTGGGGGAGACCCATCTGGTGCTGGTGCGAGTGCCTGTGCACGCGCATAAGAGAATGCCACCTCATGTTTTATTAGATCCTGATCAGTAATTGGACCCCAAAGTGCCGCTGTAGCAGTGCACGCACTCGCTCCAGGAACAGCACTTTTCACAACCTCTTTAGGCAGTGACATTTTTATTTTATTAGTTCGGCTTTTTTTTGTTATTTTAGCCGGAGACGATTTCATGGGGCGCCCACTGCGCAAACTTGATACCATTTAAACCAGACGTGCAAAGTTAAGACACCAATTTCATAAGAGAAAGTATGGACTCACTTGTCCCGCGCTCCCAGCCTCACTGTCTAACAGCCCAACCGTCCACTTGGAGCCCACTTCGATGCGCTAGTGCACGGGCTAAGTAGGGAAGCTAGCAGCTGGCAGGGGGCCGGGGCTGCGAGCGGGGGGCGGAGCTACCAGACCAGTGAACTGCAACAAAATAGAAAAGGGATACTGGATAAGCACAAGCACAAACACAAGAGACTCCTTTAAACTGCTGTGGCAAATGCCTCGGCAGGAATTCCAGATTGAGAATAAAGAAAGGAGAAGCTAGGCCAAGTCTAGTCCATTAAAGTTCATTACTTGGTGTCCTGTTTCGTACACAGAAAACTTCCTCTTGCGCACGGCGCGCAGCATTCCAAGAAAACGAGCAGGCACAGCCGATCCACACAGCAATTCGGGACAGCCCAACAGTCCACTTGGAGCCCCTTATTACTTGGTGTCCTGTTTCGTACACTGTCAATTTTGACAGTAAAGAAAGACTTAACGTGGAAGGCCTAGCAGGCCTCAGTCCATGTTTTAGAACTGTGTAGAGTGTCAAAAACCGAGCTAGTGTGTCATCCTGCCTACAAGGACAGCCTTACTCCGTGAGGTTTAACATGAGGAGGAAAGCTGGTTCAACTACCTTTGTATTCTTTTGACCACAAATGTTTCCTTTGCATATATTTCTTCTTTTTACAAGTTTTGTACAAGAGCTTGGGCAGGTATTAGGTTTTTGTTAGTATAGGCCATTTTGATTTGATGGAATCCACTAGGACTGTTTTGTTTATTGTTTGATGGGCAAGACTTCTCCCATCTTAGTTTTAGGGCAAAATAGCAGTTTCTCCGACCCCCAACATTGTCAAAGGTTGTACAAATTGTATCCATTGTGTCAGTGTCCTACTTATGATACCTTGCCTTCCCTACAGTAGCCACGTGTTTCGAGAACAGAAGCAACGTAACAACTAGTGCATCTTAGTTCCTACATCCCAGGCATTTGTTCGTTTATTTCTTTGAATGTTTAGGCTAGGAGCAATGGCCAAAATTCTACTTTTCCATGTGTGGGCTCCTTCCAACGCTCACAAAGGCATCGCTGTATGACTCGTTTCTAGTTAGAATGGATGAGGTTCTATTAAACACATCAATTCTCATCTATGTGTGCGCACCCACGAAAGATGATCTTAAATTGCTTTCAAAATTTTGAAAGGTGCATGGTTATGAATTGGTGGCCTGGGCTAAGCCCCAGCCCGTGTATTTGTATACCTAGGGAGACACAGAACCAATTTACAAATTCATAACTTAAAACATACTTGAAGATGCTGGCATGTTGGAGAGATGACATCCCTGATGATCTTTGAGGCTGACTGAACTGCTGACATCTCACCCTCTTGAAGAAGATACTCTGCCTCTCTGTGTACTGGAATCCTGATTAAGGCTCTTCCCTGTTTTCCATCCAGCAGAAACCACCAGTACATCTGTGTCTACTGCCTTCTTGTGCCCCTCTAAAGCTTCTGTTGGGATGGAAATGACTCTCGCCCCCGCCTCCCTCCTAGGTGCTTTACAGTGAGGCGAATCCCATAGCTAGCCACGCGAAGGACCCAGTGTGGGGAGGCGGGCGTGGGTGGGGAGAAGGTTTTGCCACTGCACCCAGCACAAACATAATAGTGAAGAAATAATAGATACATAATCATAGGGCGCATGTATTTGAGACGCCATTTTGTAGTTATGGAAGACACAAGCAGACCTACCTGGCTGTGTGGCAAACCATAGGCCCAGGGAAGAAACGTGAGCAGACTCGAACACGGGAGAAAGGAGAACTGCACTGCTAAATTCCCACAGAAAACTCCCATTGTTCCTTTAACTGCATGTAACGCTCACCTGATTCCCGTAGAGGCGCCGGTCTTGACTGGGCGTATACCGTATCTTCAAAGGTGATGTGTAACACACGGCTGGCTCTTTGGGCTGGACCTCTGTGCACTGTATGTTTGACTCGAAGGGTAAGATGTCTGCAGTTAGAAAATATGGGATTAATGAACTGGGTTATTGAATGTCTCTCTCTTCTTCCCTTTCTCTTCTCCTGTAGAACCCCGAAGGTTAACGCTCTCACCTTAGGTAAGTGAACGCCGTGCTCTCCATCTGCCTCGGGGCAGGGTGCTGTAACCAGTTTCTTCACTGGATAAGGGGAGCAGGCCTCTTGACTTCAGAGGACTGCTGTCCGTCGTTTACTGCACGAACGGTAAGTTTCGAGTAATTCTAATGTCTTTAAAGTCTTTAGTAATGATGTCTCTTGTTTTGCAGGGTTCCGGGCGATGGTGGATGACGGGCTGAAGTGAGTTGAAGATGGAGCCCGTGTGATGAATGGAAGCGCCTGGAAGCACGTAAGTAAGCGCTTGTTGCCTGCTTCACGATGCGCTCTAACTGTCTTTTTATTTTGCAGGTACAAGTTCGGAGCGGCTGCAGGGTGCCGGAATACCCACTGGGTTAGATGTGGAAAGGAGTAATGGCACGTGAGTATTAAAGTTCCCCAATGTCTTTAAACGCACCTTGTTTTGTCTTTCAGATGCGGGATGCAGCGCCGAAGGCCTCCGGAGCGTACGAAGAGTAGGTAAGCCTTTGTCTTTCAGAATGCAGCGCGAGGCGTTGGTGACAGCCGATGGCCCAGGTAAGTGAAGAGCTGTCACTGAAGACCGTAATGCTAATCTGTTCTTTCTTGTCTTTATAGGTGTTGCTGAAGACTGGATTCAGGATGGTAAGCCTTTTTCCTTAGGCCCAGGATCAGATGCAGAAGACACGATGAGCGTTCTGCTGCAGAGGATGCAGAATAATGCAAAGCAAGATTCATCCATCGGGTGTGGTTTAAATAGCCTCCTGTAGTGCTTAGGTGTCTCCTTCCACAGCCACGCCTAGGTAAGAAAAGAGTTCCTGCTTTCCAGAAGAGTTCCAGTGTTCTGAACCTAGGGAGTGGCTCCTGCCCCACCCAACAGGAAAAGTAGTTCCAAACAGAAGAGGATCAGAGGCTCAACTGGCAGGCAAGTAAGCAGCATGGTCTGCTGCAGGTAAGTCCACCCAAGCATTATGAGCCCGGCGCTTCCAGCGCTGGGCATATTTATGAGCCTGGTGCCACTGGCGCCAGGACTGGGTCCAACAGGTCCCAATTGGGACTGGTTGGCACTCGGAACCTGGGTTATGAATCTGCTTCCAAGGGAGTTGGGAAAACCCTGACCTTTTGGAAGCAGAGATCATGACACTGCAATTGCTTGTAATCCCAGAGAAAGAATGGCCCTGCAAAGCCGCGTTGCAACACCAGGCTCCTCGAAGCACATTTAGCACAGCCAGGCCAACAACCAACCTCCCCCCCCCCACACCCCCACAGTAATGGCACCTATGAATGACCCGACCATAGAACCCCCTACATTCCACAATAGTGAGTGAACCTAGCCCACCAGCGATAAAACTAATGCTCATAAAAGAACTGAACCTGCACGACCATTTCACCTCTTTCCATAAATACACCCTTTGTAGTACGACGTACAGGTAGTGATAAATTATATCAAAACGAGGGTAGAAGCCTTGGGTGCGAGGGGTGCGATATGAGCAGAGAATGTGTGGGTCAGCATGATTGTGTTCCTTCCCTTCCCCCTGGTGCCAGTCCCTGAGCCTCGCAGGTGAATGCCATAATGATGTAGTAGTAGCATAGCGCTCACTAGTAGCCTTGGAACAGCAACATGTGAAGAGCATGACCTTCCGTCCTGAGAGAAATGAGCTCAGCTGACTCACGTGGGAAAAGGCAGACGACGGAGAGTGGAACCAATGATAGCCTGACCTCCCATATGGAGCAGGATCATGTATACACTCTTACCAAACAGATGTATGGGCTCAGACCCTATGGAATAACGCCATTAGTGATGCTGTGGACTCTTAAAATATACTGTTCATGATAATTCAGGCAGAACGTTCTCGAGCAGTAGAGTTCTCTGCTGACACCTTTACTTTTTGTATAATTAAACCTTGTTATCCTTGCAAGCAATCTCTTGGCCTTTTTCCCTAGTGGGTTGTATTCTTTCTGGCACGAGCGTAAAGGAACTTGCCTTCACTTCCTGGACCTTTGGGACTCTATAGTCTTGTGATGGGAGTCTCCGCTGCTAGGCTTGAGCCAGAGGGGCATTGTGCTGCTTCTCAAAACAGATCTTCCTCATGGAACATCCTGGCGTGGACCTCTGCAGCTGCGGCTCCTTCTGGAAGCTTCCTGCCGCCTGTCCTAAAGCTCTTTGTCTCCATTGGAGCATCTTGGTGACTTCAAATCCTGCCACTACCAACTCGGGCTTCTAAGGCACATCTTCCCTTATCTCTCCTTCCCCAACAGATTGACTTATTTTATAGACTGGACTCTGCAAACTCCATGTACCTGGGTGCTCCGGCATACCAAATTAAACTCCAAAGAGTCCAAAACGCAGCCGCTAATCTCCTCCTTAGACTGGGACAAAGGGACCACATCTTGTCTGTTCTCTGCACCCTCCATTTGCCAGCTATTGGATGAAGGGCCACCTTCAATATCCTTTGCATCACCGACCGAGCAGTGCACATGGGCTGCCCATCATACCTCCAAGAGAATTATGCGCTACTGCCCTACACGCTGCCTAAGGTCAAACACAGCTCTCTTCCTCATGATCCCAGCCTCCAACTCTGTCACACTTGGAGGGACAGCCTACTCTACCCTTGCACCAACTCTATGGAATTCCATACCCCCTTATTCGTCACAAACAGGACTACATGGCATTCCGTAAAGGGGTAAAAAAATGGCTTTTCCCAAATCCATGAAAAGGTCCGCCCATGGGACATATGCCCATCCCCTTATGGCCTTGTCCTGTGAGAACAGAACATCACCGCAGAACATCCCAACAACCCAATCCAAAATCCCTACAAGGACCCTCAAAATGACACCCCCCAATGACCTCCCCCCTTCCCCCCGGTCCAATCATAGAGCGTCCTGAAAAGGACTGCCCATGTCCTTAACTTACAACCATTGTCACGTAAAAATCAACACTAACCTGAAATGAAACCTTGCCGGAGAATATCTCAAGAAGTATCCAGCAACTCGATTTAAAATCCCTACAGGGACTCTGCAAATTGGCCCTACAAATCCAACCACTGAGACTCCCGAAAAGGACTGCATGTCCAAAATAAATCAGCATACCCTCACCGGCCAAGAGCCACCCGCCGATAACCACAGACACTTTCATACCACTATGCTCACTCTCCTTTTTTACATCAACAAACATTAAATTGCAGCTACACCCCTCACACATAATCTCCTACACATGCCTCACGGCAGCGGGAATGTTAACTGAGACCACCCTCCTTGCTGCACCCATTACACTGATCTCTCACATTCACTGCAACACAAGTAGCGTTAGATTGCAGCCAACCTGCAAAAAACAATGTGGCTGCTCACATTCCAAGTGCACCCAGGCACTATTTGCCACACTACTCCTTCAACTGATAAGGACCACAGTCCCTGAGGGCGTTCAATAAACAGCGCTTTGAGATCATACCAATGGTACATAAAGCGCTATACTAGTGCACAATAACATAACTTGTTTTAAAGAGTTAGTTGTATTTCCTTTCTTCTGCTTAATCAGTAATGTTCAGGTCTTTGAGGGTTGCCTTGTGGGTGCTATCCAATGTTGCAAGTGGTGTTTCCTTTGTGTGCAACCTTCTCCATGGTCTTTTATTGCAGATGCTGCAACAGGAACAGTCAGTGCAACCAAAGCCAGTCATCCCTACTGAACTCTGCACACAGACTTGTGTGCTTCCTTGGCTGTTAGCAATGGACAGGGTCAACTTCTCAGTGTCTTCTGGGTCTGTATCCATCGCAAATCCAATTATCTTGGGTTTTGTGCCTTTACCTGCAGTCCTGCTGAAGTTCCCTCCCCCTTGATTAAAACACTAAACACAACGCTTACTGCAACTGGGCGGCTCCTGCTTCAGCTCTGCACTCTTCCTTCTCCAGGTCTCTAGTCATCAAGCCTGGGCAAGTATTCCATCTTTTGGGGTCCACTAATGTTTACATACTTAAGGTTAACTACTCAATAGCTTCTTGGACCCCCTTGGGTAATACTTCACTTGCTCGTTGCAATAACCGTAAGGTGCCTGCACCTTTTTTGCTGTTCAGCTCTATGGACTAAGTTCTGCAAAGTATCTTAACTAAATATGAGTACTAAATAACTTTACTTAACTGGTTAAATGTATGGCATATGTGTATATGGGCAGAGGGTGGATTGCCATTTTGAGCAAAACTAGATTGTCTTTAAAGGGCTTGTTTACTTTTTAGAATAGTTTTAACGCTTTCAAAGCCTCTCCATTATCGCTTGCATCTTTCCGTAATGACGGGTGCACGACACTTACGCCAGTTCTTTGTATTTTTTTTTTTGTTGATGTTATATGTCTCGTTTTGGATGCAGTTATCGCATCCAACTTCCAGCATTTTCCTCAATAGCTTATCAATGGGCACACTTAGACCTTCCCAGTTCTCTATTACTTAGTCACCAACTCAATGCCAGTCCTGGTCTCTTTCGTTCATGCATTGTAGCTATCAAGATCCTAAGTGCTAAAAAACTGTGCCTGTTTGCAGGTGGGATTTAACCCATTAACAGGGCAACCAGAAAAATTACAAATGACACAATGCTACACTCATTAGGTAAGGCAGATACCTTTACCTAAAATTGCTTCATGAACATAAACAATTGTAAAAATTATGTTGGGATGACTTGCTAAATCTGTATCTGTTTTCTCTCCCGATGCTTCCGTAATGCACACGTGTGGGCTATTTGTAATACATTTTATTTGAAAGTGCTTACCTTAACTGTAGAGAATAAGTGCCAGGCAATTATTGAAGTCTATGCAAAAAGGACGAGCATACTCCTTTTGAAAATGAGTGTCTTTTTCAGTAAATATTGTGTGCTTCATTACAAGTTTGACAGTATTTTGATAAAATAATCCGAAATACCACCAAACAGAATTAACGTTACCACCACTTGCAAACAGCAGGATTTCAAGTGGTGGTAGGGCGGTATAAATCCCCATTTTTGGAGTTCAATAGACTACTGCGGATTTCGGCAGAACTACCGCTGGCAGTAATTCTGATGATTTGGGGTGGTACGATGGCAGATTTATTTCCAGCTTTTCGCTGGAGGTTTATCTGCCACCTTACCACCAAACCTATAGTATGGTGGTGCAGTAATGCAGCAGTAAAGTGGCAGTAATGGAATTACCACCACATTACTGCCATTCATCTCACACCGCTGTACTCTTAATGAGGCCCTTTGTGTGGACTTATCTTTGTGTGCTATGTGTGATTGCCTATCCCATAGGACCAACACTTTCCCCTCCTAAGAGTGAAGTCTGACTGCTGTCATGCATTGAGTCACAGCACAGTTCTTTTCGAAACCTTCACTAGAGGACACTTGAGAAATCTCCCAAAGAGTGGGCTAGACTGAAATGGTCTAGGTATTCAACATACCTGTATTTTTTAATAACAGAGTAGAACCTTCTTTTCCCTGTAGTAAGAATTTTATAAATTATACTCCTTCCTCTGGATGTATGGATGGCTATATATATGTTTGAGGCTTGTGGAATCTGCTTAGATCACATGCCGTGCATAGGCCAACATCTAGTGGAAGCTGCAGAGTATTAGTAGTTTTTGAAATTCGAAAAGGGACATCGACAGGGCGTGCCAGTAATACTATCCCTAGTATGACGTCCACGGTACCCATCATCCCTCACGCATCGAGGTCCCTCCAATTGTTTTTTTCCGCCATTGTAGACGGACGCAAAAAGCAAAGTTTTCTTTTTAGGCGAACGCCTTTGATTATTATAATTACTAATAGTTTTTGTTCCTATCCTTTATATTCGATCACCGTTTTTCGAGTTCACTTCATTAACGTTGAAGGAAGACAATCGTCGGAGAAGACTCTTCGACAAATCTATTCGGCCTAGGAGGGCTGCACCGGGCTTCGGCCCACAAAGTAGGGCAAGAGGGGGAGGACATTGAGAATGTATTTGCCCCTTTTCCTACATTACATTTGCCGAGCTGCCATTACATGTTATGGATAGAACCCCTTTTTAGTTCTACCCAAGTTGCAAGAAAAGCTTCCCGCAGGTCAACAAGCACCTGGTGGGCAACCTCTGCCTCCCACGAGATCATGTTGCTGGGCCCACCACGCCATACAGGCCAAAGCCACCATGGACGTTGAGGGGCCCTTCAGTGATGGCAGCCACAATGCCATTTCGGATGGCGAAGGGGAGACATTAGTTTCCCAAGTGTAAGCCCCCGACCCCACCAGACAGGCCAGCGGTCCTGTAATGGGGACGACCCCTGGAGGCACTGGCGCTCACACAACCCCTACTTCTAAGCACATACCCAAGGCCCGAGGCTTGACGCGGTTGTCGACTTAGGGCCACACGACTCTAGGGAGAGGTCTGCAAGTACACTGTTCCCTGGGCATTCGAGATACCATTCACCACATGACAGACCCTGACTATCAAAAGACAGCACAGACGTTGTGAATAAACTCACACCCGAACATCGCACATCGGCTGACGAGGCGTCGGAACACTCCACTTCCGAGGTTAGACATTATTCGTCAAAATCGGTCAAAACCTCAGTACAGTCGGGACTAGCCCACTTAGTGGAAAAAAAAAAAACATCCAGAGGGGGCTTATCAAGGGGAAGAAGTCTAAGAAGCACTCTTCCAAGACGCCTCATAAGGATAGGTCACTTTCCACATCGAAAGATAGGGATTCCCAGCCTCACAAGGGTTCTCAACCTCACAAGGATTTGCTTCCTTCTGAAGAAGATTCCTTACCAGGCCCCCAGACTTCGACACTAGGCCCTATGTCCAACTTGGAATGACCTACCAAACAATATACGGAACACAAGAAACCACCTAGTATTCAGGAAACTGCTCAAATCCTGGCCCTTCACTGCGTAACTAGACCACTCACAAGAACGCCCACACTGCTAAAACAACAATGAATAAAGATACAGTCCCAGGTTCCAGCCAAACAAGACGACGAAAGAATAAAAGGAACGCACTCCACGACATTACATAAGAGATAATGAAAGATAACTATAAGAGGAGGACACTAAAGACTGAACATATAGACAAACCAAGACGAAAGCACTTAGACGACTCACCCGTAGCATCCCGCCTGTACTATACCAGAAGCACCAACAGACAAACTCACTCAGATAATAGGGAAAGAGGACACCACAACTCCAGCTCTGACATCCAAGGAGAAGAACAGACTCCCCCATCTCACTATACATAGCTCTTTGGAATACTACTCTACACATGGGTCACTACAAACAAGAAGTCGCCAGCGCCAAAACCTTAATTGATCTGTCAGGCGCGGGCCTTCCTCCCACTGTGCAGGACCAATGGATCTAGCTGTGTTCTCGGATGGTACTGAACTGATCAATTGTTTCTCATATCCAGCGGTGTCTGGTACCATACACTATTGCTCTGCTGGACATAGGCCCGTCTCCCACCATATAGGACTCTCAAGGCTAGCTGCTTTTGCGCCATGCAGGCACCCCGAAATCTAGGCATCCAGTCATACTGTGAGGACTAGCTGCAAACTTGACGCACTAACCGAGAAGCTTACATTTTCTGCATACTTAACGCACTTAAAAAACTCACACAACCACCTCTCGCACCGCAAGACGCATGCACTTCACCACACTGCAACAACACATAAGCCGCACCAACAACAGACGAGGCCCGACATCGCTCCGATACTTGCACCAAAGCTCAGCGCACGGTGTAAACCGAGATGAAGCTGCCAACAGAACACTACCCCTCTCACTATACTACTCCCTCTTCATCCTACCTTTTCGTTTACAGATCCGCCTGAGCACCTGGGGACCAACTCAGTTGGTGACGGTGCGCGGTAAAAATACCTCTAACATTTGACATTCCTTGTGCCAAAGAAAGATCTAACAATGCGCCCAGTATTAGACCTATGCCCTGAAAAAAATATGTCAAGCCACAAAAATTCCACATGACTACGCTACAAGAAGTAATCCCTCTGCTGGGGGACTACATGGCAACTCTGGATATGAAAGATGCTTATTTTCATATTGCAATGTTCCCAGCGCACAGAAAATTCTTGCGATTCAAGATGGCAAACCAGCACTACCAATTCAAAGTGTTACCCTTCGGCATAGCTTCTGCTCCAAGGGTATTCACAAAGGTACTGGCAGTAGTGGCAGCGCACCTGCGTAGGGAGTCAATCCCAGTGTACCCTTACCTGGACGACTGGCTGATTACAGTGGAAACCACCCAAATTTGCAGGACAACCATTCCAAGAACAATAAATCTTCTCTTTCAATTGGGCTTCCCAATAAACGAGAAAAAATCAAGCCTAGTGCCAAGCACAACGAAACATTCCTAGGAGTTGTAATAGACACAAGGGAGGCTTTCTTCACCTCAGAGGAGAGAGTCCAAAATATGATACTGCAAATACCACATTATTAGGCCGGTCGCCAGATAAGCGTACGCAAAGCTATGCGATTGCTAGGCATGATGGCATCTTGCATATACCTGGTGCCGCACGCACACCTGCGCATGTGTCCCATGCAGGAGTGGTTGGCGAAACAGTGGTCTCAAGTCACAATCTAGTAGTCATTTCGCCAACACTAGTTCAAAACCTTCGCTGGTGGACAAGAGAGAATCTGTTAAGGGGCAAACCCTTCCACGATCCAGAGGTGCAAGCTATAGTGACAGACACCTCGCTTGCTGGGTAGGGGACTCATCACCTTCATCACACGGCTCAGGGTCTGTGGACTCATGCCACGGCACAGAACCATATCAACCTGTTGGAACTGCTGGCAGTATTCAAGGCCCTTCAGGAATTCTAGATACAGCTAACAAACCTATCGGTACTAATCCTCACCGACAGCACCACAGCTATGTTCTACATCAACAAACAGGGGGGCACACATTCTCCAAATCTGACCAAACTAGCACAACAGATTTGGAAATTGGCACTCAAACGGAAGATATTCCTATCCTCACAAAATGTTCCAGTGGAGCTCAATACGTTAGCAGACTCTCTAAGCAGAGATCCCCTACCAGAGGAACACGAATGGCAACTAAACACAGAAGTCGTAGATCACCTCTTCTCTCAATGGGGTTACTCCACGCTAGACTTGTTCGCTACAAGTGAAAACAGGCAATGCCCAGACGTCGCGTCCAAGTTCCCACAACCAGGCTCAAGAGAGAACGTCCTTTGGATGAGCTGGTCAGGGAGGTTTGCTTACACTTTTCCACCCACTCCTCTCATGAACAAGGTGGTGAACAAGATTCACAGGGAACAAGTGACGCTCATCCCAGTTGCTCCCATGTGGGCAAGACAGCCATGGTAGCCACATCTGCGCAAACTGGCGATGTGCGATCCCATCAAACTCTGGTGCCAGACCTGTCTACTCACTCAGTGCGGGGGAACAACAGTGCATCCTCAACCTCAGTCTATGAACTTGGCTGCGTGGCTTCTGAAGTCAGAGTTCAGACATCTTAACCTGCCACAGAGGTGTATGGATATCCTAAAGGAAGCAAGAAAACCTAACACTAGGCACTGTTATTTCGACAAGTGGAGACGATTTGTAGTTTGGTGCCAGTCTAAACAAACCCCATAGAATGTACTTCCATCACACATTCTAAATTGCTCCACTTGCTAGATTCGGGGGTTAGTCTTTAACTCTATAAAAGGTCTACCTGGCGGCTTTATCGGTTTACACCACCTCCTGCAATCATAATCATGATGGAAGGTACTGGTCATTAAAGCATTCATGGAGGGAGTGAAACGACTCCACCCTCCCATTTCTAACCCACCGCCGGGATGGGATCTCAATGTAGTACTCACAAAGCTCATGGGCGACCCCTTCGAGCCTATGCATAAGTTAAGTCTTAAGCACCTGACCTACGAGACTGCCTTCTTAGTGGCTATTACTTCCATAAGAAGAGTTGGTGAATTGCAAACATTGTCCGTGCAGGATCCTTTCTTTATCATACACAAGGACAAACTGGTTTTACGCATTCATCCTAGGTTTTCCCCTACTTTCATTTCACGTAAACCAGGCCATTGAGCTACCAGCCTTCTTCCAGAACCCCACCAGCTCAGCTGAGGTTAAACTCCACACACTAGCTGTAAGGAGGGTGGTCCTTTACTATGTAAACAAGACCAGACTTCTGTCGAAAACAGATCAACTGATTGTCTCCATAGCACCAGGCAGAGAAGGAGACCGTATTTCCAAGAATGCCATCTCCAGATGGATAGTCAGATGTATACAACTGTGGTATTCTTTATCAAACAAACACTGCCTTTCACGCCAAGAGCTCACGCCACAAGGAGCACAGGAGCCACTCTGGCTTTCATTGCAAATGTCCCCCTGGACAGCGTTTGCAAAGCAGATACAATGAGCTCAGTACAAACTTTCACTCAGCACTACTGCATTGACACCCATTCCAAGACAGATACACAGGTGGGACAAGCAGTTCTAAAACATCTGTTTGCCAATTAACCTTCTCACAACCCATCACCTTCTCCTAACACTGCTTGCTAATCTATGCACAGCATGTGATCTAAGCAGATTCCACAAGCCTCAGAAGGGATACATTACTCACTGTAATCGTATTTTTGATGCTTGTATCTGCTTAGATTCACATGCGCCCACCCTTCTCCCCTTGGAGAGAAGATGCATGGATGCTTTTTGAGCTTGTCTGATACATATCTGCTTGGATACACCTGTACTATACTTCATGCTACCTCATGTCAAAAACAAAACAATCTGAGGGACCTCGATGCGTGAAGGACCATGGGTACAGTGGACGTCACACTAGGGATAGTATTATTGGCAGGCCTTGTCGATGTCCCTTTTCCAATTTTGAAAACGACTGTAATTCTCTGCAGCTTCCACTAGATGTCGGCACATGCACAGCATGTGAATCGAAGCAGATAAAAGCATCAGAAATACGATTACGGTGAGTGTGTGTGTGTGTATGTATATATATTTCTGATGTTTGTTAATCTGCTTAGAATCACATGCTGTGCATAGGTCCGACATCCAGTGGTCACTGCGGAGTATTGCATTTTGTTTTTCGTAGTCGAAAAGGGACGTCGACAAGGCGTGTCTGAAATACTATCCCTATAGTGACGTGCGTTGTACCCACAATCCCTCACGCGTCGAGGTCCCTCAGATTGTTTTTTTCCGCCCAGCTACTGGTCGCCTTTACGCGGAGCTCCTCGAGAGACATTGCAGATTTCATCTCCTCGACCTTTGGTCGTTTTCCTATTTAATATATAACACATCGATCCCTCCCTCGACGCAGTTGTGAAGCTGTCTCCGCCGAGCAAGATCTTCGAAGGAGGGGACGAGCGGAGGAGATCCTTCGGCGTTGCCGAACACGTGGCCTGGCCTCGCAGGCCAAATACAGTAGGGAGAGTGGGGTCGTGGGACATCTCTGGTTCTTTTCTGAGAATGCCTTTCCTTTTCCCCTTCCTTTCCCTTGGGGTTGTTATCACGATTTATTGCCTCGGCTATGGAGAGGACACCCTTTAGGTTTTGCCCGCGTTGCAAGGGCAAGTTTACTTGGAAGGACAAGCATTCACGGTGTAACCGCTGCTTGCCCCTCGATCACAAAGAGGAGGGTTGCACGGCTTGTCGGCTTCTTAAGCCAAAGACTCTAAAAGACCGTAGGGTCAAGAGGTGGGCGGCCTACGCTATGTCGAAGGCCGATTCTTCACCCGCCGCTGCTACCACCGACAGTGACGAGGAACGTGATAACACGACCTCCGCTACGGAAGTCGTAGACCCCTCTAAAGAGCGCTCACGCTCTTCGTCGTCTGTCCCCGGCCCCGACGGGCTCGGCTCACGCCCTGCTTATGGGGATGAACACCCCGGCGACACTGACGCACACGATACCACACATAAGCACACAACCCATGGCTCTTCTTCGTCAAAGACGAAGAAAGCATTAGCGCCCAAGGTGACGCAGGTTCCACCGGCGGCCTCCTCGGACCGTTCAGGTTCGAAGCCCCTCTCGCAACCGCAGCCGCGACCAGCGACTGGGCTTTCGGCAAATAAGGGCGCCGCCCCCAAACCATAGGCCGGCGCGCACCAGCAGAGAGCGCACGCCGCCGTAGAACGATCGACACCCGTAACGTCGAAACCACAGCCCTCCGCTGACAAACGAGTCGCAGAGAGCTTGGCGAGGATCGTTGTAGCCGACGCCCAGAAGCGTACGCCGAAAGACACGTCGAGCGCTACGCAAAGGTCGAAAGACACGCCGAAAAAGCCTGAAGAAAGACAGGGACTACCCCCTTCAGTCGAGGGGACCCCCAGCACACCGGAAGGCTTTTAGGAAGGCGACGGGGACACTTTCCTCGACGTTATGGGAGAGGTCGAGCCGTTTTCAGCTAGATGACACTAATTTTCCCCCGCTAGACCGCTCAGGGGTACCCCATGAAACCATGGAGAGGCTCCATCTCTGCATGGAGAGAATGGAGAGGTTTATGAAGACCCAGAACCCTCCCACTCCCAAGAGAACAAGAGAAGGGCCTCAGGAGGACCCCAGGGCCAAATATCCGAGACTATTCAATCCCCAGCAGGACACAGCCTCAGATTTCCATAATGTGTATGACCTCACTGGTGAGGAACAATACTTGGAGGAGGAGGATGATTTTGTGGACGATGAAGAGGGACAGAACCAGGAGGAAGGTCTGGAAGACAGCCCAGACATGGTAGGAGAAGGCTTCGGAGAAAATCCAGAAGAAGGACCTTCTCATCCCTGGCAATCCCCATCAGTATATTCGGACACTGATGTCCTGAACCTAAATCCTCCTGACAATTCACCTGTTAGAAACACGTCTCCAATTGACGATCAGCCCACATTCAATGCCCTGTTGCGCAGAGCAGCAGCACATTTCGAACTGGACACTGGGGAGATCTCTCCTGAAATAGAATTTGTGGAAAGAGTAATTAAGGAGAAACCCCCGGTCAGCCAGACCATTCCCCTCCTCGCTTCAGTGAAGAGAAGAATCATCCCTTCGCTATCCACACCCGCACTAATCAGAGGAGTTAATCCAAGAATTGAAAAACATTTCACTCCTTCACCCTCAGACCCGCTGTACATCAGGGGACATTCCATTCCGGATTCCCTTGTAGTAACTAATACAAGGAAGAGGGCAGGGGTGCCGCTGTCCACCAGCGAGGCACCACCTGACAAGGAGGGCAAGAGGTTATATGCCCTTGCAAAGAGAGTCACATCCTCGGCTGCCTTTTCGGCAAGAATTGCGAACAACAATTCTTTGCTAGCTAGCTACGCGGACGCGCAGTGGGCCAAACTGCGCAAAGACGCCGAAGAAGCGCCGGAACCACTACGTACACGCCTGCTATCATCTATTGGCGAAGGAACCCAGGTCAACCAGAGTATTGTAAAGAACTCTCTGGATGCTGCAGGGACAGCGGGACGTTCCCTGGTTCAGGGAATACTCCTAAAACGCCATGTATGGCTGCGCAACTCAGGGTTCAAACCGGAGACACAGGCGTCTTTAATAAATAAACCTGTGGAAGACCTCTTCGGTAAAGCGGCGGATGAGGCTCTGGAGATGGCTAAAAAAGAGTTCGATACTATCAAAACTCTTGACCAGATCTCTAAGCCCACTACCAGACGCGGCTATGGCAACAAACGCTTTTTTCGTGGCCAACGCCAACAGCAGAATCCGCAGCAACAGTACCCTGCCACCAATTACCAGACCAATAGTGGGCAGTACAGCCAAAGAGGCCAGCGCCGTGGCAAAGGGAGAGGTCGGGGGTCCACCCCCAGAGGCTGCCAAGCCCCCAACAACACCAAATGACGCGAAGATTCGCGTCCCCTCCCATGCAACACCGGTCGGGGGCCGGATAACATCCTTTCTTCCAGCATGGGAGGGAATAACGTCAGACCGCTGGGTACTTTCCACCGTAGCCCACGGATACTGCATCGAATTCAACGGTTCCCCAACATACAGACCCCCCAGGGGACGACGCATGACACCAGAACACCTTGCCATCTTTCTCCAAGAAGTACAACAACTGCTGGAAAAAGGAGCCATAGAGGCCGTGCCTCTATCTCAGGTAACCGAAGGTATTTATTCAGTGTACTTCATTGTACCCAAAAAGGATCTAACCATGCGCCCTGTATTAGATCTGCGCCCAGCGAACAAGTTTATCAAACCCCAGAAGTTTCGTATGGTGACCTTACAGGAAGTGATCCCACTGCTATCACAGGGAGATTACATGACAACATTGGACATGAAAGATGCATACTTTCATATTTTAATGTTGCCAGCGCACAGAAGATACCTCAGGTTCATGATAGAGGGCAAACACTACCAGTTCAGAGTGCTACTCTTCGGCATAGCATCGGCACCAAGGGTATTCACGAAGGTACTGGCAGTGGCAGCGGCCCACCTGCGCAGGTTGTCCATCCCAGTTTACCCTTACCTCGACGACTGGCTCATAACATGGGATTCTTACGAAACATGCTTCTCCAATACCCAAAAGACTGTAGACCTTTTGTTCCAGTTGGGCTTCTCCATCGAAAAGAAGTCCAGCCTAGACCCCAGCCAAATCAAACAATTCCTAGGGGCTCTAATTCAAACAAAGGACGGCCTCGTCTTCCCCTCCAACGAGAGGGTCCAAAACATGCTGTTTCAGATCCCTCAATATGTGACCGGTCGAGAGGTGACGGTACGCAAAGCAATGCGCTTGCTAGGCATGATGGCTTTGTGTATTTATTTGGTACCTCACGCGCGCCTGCGCCCTATGCAAGAGTGCCTCAACAGCCAGTGGTGTCAGGCCAGCGGACTATGGGACGATCTAGTGGTGGTCTCGCAGGCCTTGGTTCTCTCGCTACGGTGGTGGACAAAGGAAAACCTGGAAAGAGGGAAACCCTTTGCCACACCCGCGGCGGAAGCCACTCTAACCACAGACGCATCCCTCACAGGACAGGTGTGGACTCCGAACGTAGCTTCCAAACACATAAATCTACTGGAGCTACTACCTGTGTTCAAGGCGCTAAAAGCCTTCCGGGAACACCTACAAGGCAAGACTGTGTTGGTCCTTACAGACAGCACCACAGCCATGTACTACATCAACAAGCAGGGGGGCACCCACTCTCCAGGACTGTCCAAACTGGCCCAAAATATATGGAAGTGGGCTCTCAAACAAAACATGTTCCTACTGTCACAACATGTACCAGGGGAACTCGATCTGCTGGCAGACAAACTCAGCAGAGATTTCCCCCTGCCCGAAGAGTACGAATGGCGACTGCACGAAGACATCGTCTTCGACGTCTTCACACAATAGGGATTCCCAGAAATAGACCTGTTCGCAACCCTGGAGAACTCACAATGCCAAAGTTACTCCTCCAGGTACCCCCAGAACCAATCCAAGGGGAACGGTCTGTCGATGCAATGGTCAGGGAAATTTGTTTACGCTTTTCCCCCCCCGACTCCCCTTCTCAACAAGGTGGTGCACAGGATGCACCAGGAACAAGTGACCATGATACTGGTGGCCCCAATGTGGGCCTGACAGCCATGGTTCGCTCACTTGATGGAGATGTCTCTATCTCCCCCAGTGAAACTCCCCTGCCCGTACAACATGCTGTCACAAGACAAGGGCAGGACTCTGCATCCATGCCCCCAGAACATGAATTTAGCAGCTTGGCTCCTGAGATCATAGAATTCGGACATCTACAGCTCCAGCAGAGATGCATGGACATCCTCAGGAAAGCCAGAAAACCTAACACTCGCCACTGCTATTCTAGCAAGTGGAAGAGATTTGTCATCTTGTGCAGAGGAAAAAGCATCAACCCGATTGACTGCTCTCCCACACATTGTTCTATACCTGACCCACTTATTGGATTCAGGTCTAGTGTTCAATTCCATTAAAGTCCACCTAGCGGCACTTTCTGCATACACCACTTCCCAACTCAGTGTCGTGGTGGAAGATCCCTGTTATAAAGGCCTTCATGGAGGGAGTAAAGGGAATACACCCCCCGATAGCTGACCCAGCTCCCGGATGGGACCTTAACGTGGTACTTACCAGACTCATGGGCTCTCCATTCGAACCCATGCACAAAGCATCTCTTAAACACCTCACTCTTAAGACTGCTTTTCTAATAGCTATCACCTCCATCAGGAGAGTAAGTGAACTACAGGCTCTTTCTGTTCTATACCCCTTTGTTACAGTTCAGAGATAAGGTGGTTCTACGCACGCACCCAAGGTTTGCTCTGAAATTCATCTCGAAATTCCACGTAAACCAGTCTATAGAACTGCCAACGTTCTTTCAAAATCCTTCCAACTTGGGAGAAAAAACTCTGCACACACTAGATGTGCGCAGAGCGGTCATGTTCTACATGGAAAGAACCAGACCACTGGGAAGACTAATCAGTTCTTCGTCTCGGTGGCAGCAGGAAGAGAAGGGGATGCAGTTTCAAAGTCCACTATTTCTAGATGGATTGTTCAATGCATCACTCTCTGCTATACTCTTGCTAAGAGAGAACTGTCCTTTAAGCCAAGAGCACACTCTACTCGAGGCACGGGGGCGTCCATAGCATTCATTGCAAATGTTCCCCTTGAGTCCATCTGCAAAGCGGCTACCTGGAGTTCTGTGCACACCTTTACAAAACACTACTGTCTAGATGCACACTCGAGATCTGACTCCCAGGTGGGACAGGCAGTATTAAGACATCTTTTCTCTACTGTTCCTTCTCATAACCCACCGCCAACTCTGGGTACTGCTCGCTAGTCTATGCACAGCATGTGATTCTAAGCAGATTAACAAACATCAGAAGACAATGCATTACTTACCGTAAAAGCATTTCTGATGGTTGCATCTGCTTAGATTCACATGCGCCCACCCTTCCTCCCCGCTCGGATGGAAGGAACATAGACTTCCTTTTATATCTCTTTTCTGTACTCACTCGCGTCTAGAAGGCTCCCTCAGGGCAGAAAAATACAAACAGAGGGACCTCGACGCGTGAGGGATTGTGGGTACAACGCACGTCACTATAGGGATAGTATTTCAGACACGCCTTGTCGACATCCCTTTTCGACTACGAAAAACAAAATGCAATACTCCGCAGTGACCACTGGATGTCGGACCTATGCACAGCATGTGAATCTAAGCAGATACAACCATCAGAAATGCTTTTACGGTAAGTAATGCATTGTCATAGATAGATATATATCTATATATATATATATCACATTTAAGGCTGTGTGGTTAGGTGGATGCATGGATGGGTGGTACTGCACGCATGGGTAGCATGTTGGGGTGGAGGGGGCATGGATGGATGCATTGCTCATTCATCCATGAATGGAAAATTACTGTATGAGAAAATGGAAGCAATTCAGCAAAAGCTCTTAAGTACAACGAAGGAATTCTTTGTATGAAATCTTATTTGGGGATTGAGTTTGCTATGTTAAGGTAGAATTTGCTATGTTGAGTTAGAATACCTTCTGTTTCAAATTTTAATGAATGCATTCTTTTTAAAAATAGAATGCATAAAAATAATGAATTACTTTCGAACATGGGCATTGGAGCTAAAACAGTTGATGTTGGGTGCTGAATAGACTGAGAAAGTAGCAGGTGCAAATGGTTTTCCTTGCATGAACTGCCTTGATTCTAGGTTTCTGTGCTATTGAGATATAAAAGTGCATTGTATGTTTTTTTTTGTTGTTGTTGAATGTTCTAAATGTTTTAGGATGGACTACTATCTTGTTCTCGGCCACGGCTCACGCTGATAGTTATTCCCGTAGTACATGGTGTGGTGATTTGGAGAGTGTGGCACTCGCCCACTGCCAGAATCTCTCTTTAACTTGCTGCTACGAACAAGAGGTTCCTATTTTCTTGGCTAAACATATTAGGAGCCGTGAGCATGACCGCATTATAACATTCTCTTCTCCAGTGGAAAGGCGCAAATATATTCCTTACACATCAGGGGGGATTCCATTTGGGTCAGAGGCAGTATTTAATTCAATGGCACCTCCCCTTGCTGATTCGCTTTATTATGTACATGCGCCTTGATTTACTACTCGTTTATGCCATCAGGGGAGCTTGGCGGGGTGTCCCGCCAAAAGTGCGTCTTTGCCGAATTTGTGGCAAACAAATTGAAACTGCACTGCATATATTGACAGATTGCCCCACCCTGCATATTCATTATGATAAGGCATATGTACAGTTTAAGATGCAGGAAAGTTACCCATTCTGGAGCACGCTTTTTGTGGCAGTGTCGTATGTGTTGATATCTGCAGCTCACCATGTCTGGCTTAGAGCGATAGATCTTCTCCCCGAAGCCAAAGATACTTGATCACTAATGTCATCATTGGGTGTGGAAATTCCTCATGAACCCTTGTGATGGTTTGTGATTGCACATTTGATGTGCTCTCTTTTTTAGAGTTTTAGGTTTTGATATGCATTGCATTTATTGTCCTTTTAGTAATGTGTATGAATTTGCTGATAGTTCATTTTAAACAATGTCATTCATGTTTTTATCTTTATATATTATATTTGAATTGTATTGTGTTGGAAAACCAGTGTAAAGTTGTTTATTCAACTGTATGAACTTAAAGCAACAACAAAAAAAGATGGACTACTAATCGTTATTCTCCTTATGCTTCCTTAGGAGATACTATTTTAGGAGCAGGTTCCTGTTCTGGTTTCCCAGTTTTCTTCACAATGAACTGTGGGCTAGTAGCTATTTTTGCACGTGAGGGCATCTCCATGCTTCCTGGAGAAGTTGAGGAGTCCCTAGCCTCTTCTGCCATTGGACTTAGCATTGAGGTACAGTAAAGTGTCCTACCAAACTATTTCAAAAAGTGTACTGAATGACATTTATTTTTTTGCTGGCAAAAGGCTTCAATGTATTATCTGTTGATTCAACTCAATGACTGTAATTACATGTTCCCATTTTGAAACTTTGTTTATGGAGGTACTACCTCTTCTGATCATGTAATCAGTGCCAGAATTCTTAACTTTGTGCCTGTAAATCCAGAGCGGTTTTCAAATTTTCTAATACATCTTTACCTTCTCAAAGATTTCTCATTTGAAGATTTCTCCATTAGCCTACTGCTCTGTACTTTTATTCAGACACTAGGTCGTATCGCCCTATTTCTGTGCTAGGGCGACCCTAGCGTCCCTGAACATAGCTTCCCACATTCTGTGGTATCTATTAATGTCTAAATCTCTAGGAGGGCCCAGCATCATCTGGAGGGGGTCAAAGGGGAGGACCTAATCTATAACCTTGGACATCCAGCCCTGGAGGTCTCGCCATTATGCTTGAACCTGCGTGCAGTGCCACCATGTGTGTGCTCTGGAATCTATTGAGCCACATCCCCTGGGACATCGTAGGAAAGACCCCAGAAACATTTGTGATATTCCCAGGGGGTCCCTGTGCCACCCTTGTACGACCTTGAAGTTATGCTCCATGGCTGCCGTGAAGAGATTCCCATGAAACGCAATTATATAGATTTCACCCAGGCCTCCTCTGAGATCTCCTCTCCCTCTAAATCATCCCAGAATTCTTTTAAAGTTTGCCTGTCTTTCTTCTCTGCTGTGATCAATACCTTATACAGTCTTGAAACTATTCCCTTCCTCGACTCCGAAGTGTCCAGTGTTTTTTTCAAATGTTGTAAGCAGGCATTTCAATTTGTCGCCCCAGCTCTGATTGGCAAGGATCCTTTTCAGTCGTAGGTTTTCGAATATGGAGATTTTATCCTCCAAGAGCACATCTGCTATTGCTCCATAATCCACCAATGCCTTCTCTCGGAACAACTGTCCCACCCTTTCAAGACCCCTCTCAGACAATGCCTGTGTTGCGGAATCACTTGCTCCCCAATCCGATAAACGGGCCCCACACCGAGGTCATCAGTGAGGGCCAGGAGGATAAGTCCTTGTTGTTTTTCCCTTCTCTCCACAGAGCCCATAGTACTCCCAGACATGGGTGGTTTTTCGGTATTTCCCTATACAGCGCCCAGGGTAAGTCCCTCACTTTGACCGGGTGGGTGTCCAGATCTTCTAAGTAGGTCCAATATGTCCCCAGGTCATCCCTCATATTCCAGGATCACTCGTAGTTGGGCCGCTTTATAGTAGAGCGCAAAGTCTGGGAGGCCGAAGCCCCCTTCTTCCCTTGGGAGGGTGAGAGTGGATCTTTTAATCCTCTGGGTCTTATTCTGCCAGAACCTATGCACGCTATGTTGAAGGTCGCTAAAATGAGCTTCTGGGATTTTCGTGGGTAGGGCCGTGAATGGATATAGGAGCCGCAGAAGTATGTTCTTTTCAATGTTGTCATTCGCCCATACCACGAGAGTATTTGTGTGTCCCAACGGTTGAGGTCAGTTTTAATGGCCGTAAGGAGAGGGTCATAGTTGACCACTGCAAGTGTTGCCAGATTTCTAGGTATCCGGACCACCAGGTATGAAATCCCAGATTGCTCAGCTCTTACTCCCAACATACGGTTTCTTTTATCGAAGCACTGGTCAGTGGCCCGGATCAGCATTATTACTGATTTTGATTTGTTGATTTGGAGGCCTGAGAAGTCCCCAAAAGTGTCAGAGTGAACAGCGCTGGGAGCGAGGAGGGGGCGTCCACCAAATACCCCTGAATGTCATTGGCAAATAAGGAAAGTTTGAACTCAACTTCTTCCCTTTGGATCTCCTGTATTCCCTGATGTTTTCTCATGGCTATCGCCAGGGGCTGCATTGTAAGTGCATACAGTAGGGATGAAATGGGGCACCCCTGTCTCGTGCCTCTAGTCAGCTGGAAAGGGGCAGACAATTCCGCATTGACCTTTACCCAGTGCACGCAGTGCCCTATATAGTGCTTCCACCCATTTCCTGATATTCTCCCCTATTCCCATCTTCTCCAGGAGGATAGCCATATACTTCCGCTCCACCCTGTCAAAAGCCTTCTCTGAGTCTAATGAGGAGACCTGAATCAATGTTAATCTCCTGGGCGTAATGCAGCAAATTTAGTGTCTTCCTTATGTTGTCTGAGCCCTGACGCCCTCTGATGAAGCAGACTCCCTGAAGTCTCTTCCCCAACACCTTTGCCAATATTTTTACATTTGTATTGAGTAGGGAAATGGGCCAGTAGGATGAGTGTTGTGTCGGATCCTTACACTCTTTCGGGAGCACCACTACAATGGCCCCCATCATTGACTGTATGTATGTGTACCCCCACCCCCCTGCTCCCTCTCCTTCCAGATCTTCATTGAAGAGACTCGTCTGATACGGGGCCAGGGTAGACTGGTAAAGCTTAAAGAATTATACGGAGAACCCGGCTCTGCCTGGTGTCGTGCCCCCTTTCATTGATTCGATTGCCTGGATAACCTCTTCCTCTGATATTGGAGCATCTAAGTCAAGAGTGGTTTCCCTGGGTAGGCCTGGAATGGGTAGTTGTTGCAGGAATTCTATGTGCGATTCGTCGCCGTCAAATTCTGACTTGTATAATAGTTTGTAATATTGTCTGAAATCCGCCCCTATACTAGTGGTGTCGTAGTGTGTGGTCCACCCATCGGTTCTCACAGCCCTAACCATTTTACTTTTCTGTGCTTCCCTCAATTTCCTGGCCCGGATTTTGTCAGCCTGTATCGTAATATTTTTGCTTGAGAGAGCAATTTCCTCTCGGTTGTGTTTAGCAGGAGGTCTCTAAACTGTACTTTATGGGCCACCAGTGATCTCGGCTGGTCCAGAGAGTTGGAGCCGCCCGGGACCCGTCACAGTTCGAGCTCTGCGATCTTCCTAAGGTCGTCTTCCTGTCTCTGCCCCTCTTTTTTTGGGGGATCCTGTCCGAATTAAAACTCCACGGATGGTGGCCTTGAATGCGTCCCATATGGTGTGAGGGCTCACCTCCCCGTTTATCGTTGAGCTCAAAATATTCTATTATATCTGCGAGCAATGCGTCTGCAGTTTCCTTATCTTTTAGGAGGAGTCATTACACTTCCACCTCCCTGGCTGTGGGTGCCCCCAGGTGTCCCCCACCACAATGCGCACTAAGTCAGGGTCCG